>NC_064627.1:86030466-87380897 GCF_023864275.1 Schistocerca cancellata | reverse complement strand
TGCATATACTATGACCAACAGAACATGTGCAGTGAAATGTATGCTTACAAGTTACTTATTTTGATGATCTGGTGTCCATTACAATTTTATAACATGAGAATATAATTACAAAGATACAGAAAACATCATTAAAACATGATAATACACATAATACTTGTAGTAATACAGGGTTTACAAAAGATTAGAAATATACATATACATCAGTGTTACAGGAATTATGACATAAGTAAATATATAAAATAATGGGAATAGTTCTTGAAACATTAATTTCACACATGAGCATTAAAACAGAACAGAATAAATAAAGTCTAAACATCTTTACAAAGAAAATAACATATTATTAGAAAAATTCTACAACATAACTCGTATCAGCTAAACAAATAAAGACAGGAAGAACACAAATACACAAGGGTACACAAACACATAGCGGAATAACACAAAAGGAAAGGACAGGGTTTGTTTTACTGCAGTATTTTGCAAACAAAACTTTCTTTACTTCTTGGAGATCTCCCTTCGTTCTTGATTATTTCCAAAAAGTTCTATCTATACCTGCTTTCTGTACTTTTTTCGTATAACTTCGCAATGCATTTCTTCCAATTCATCGCAACTCATTCTCTTATATAGTCTACCCCCTCTTAAGCTAACTTAAATCTACTGAGCTCAGATGCTAAACTAAGGGACGAGGCAATGCAGCAGCACAAAACAATTAATACAAACAGCAATGAAAAAAATGCAAATCGGCTAAGCAAGCATCAGTATATCTAAATTAGCAAAGCAAATGCAACATTACAACTAATATAAGGCAATGTGCAGCAAACAAGAAAAATAAATCAACAGTAAAATGGGCTTAACAGAGTAATACAAAGTGAAATTCAGTAGCACTATGCCTGGCAAACAGCAGCAGCAAATGCAATAACTTATATCTAAACATGACAAACCCACAAGCAGAAAAAATTGTACACTAAAGACAACAATGCAGATAAGGGAAATGTCTATTCACATCTTAATGTCTATGTAATTAAAGTGGTGCACCACAACTTATTCTACAAAAAAAATTACCAAATATTTGAAAAGATAATTATGTATTCAATTACTGTTATTAGTCCCTTCTTATTGTTCTTTCCTTTGTAGGTGCTCCTTTTTCGAAGAATGTGGATCGTAAAATTATTATTTAATATATCTATTGACAGAAAGTGTTCACATTAGCAAATACATTTAATTTTATTTTATAAAACCAATGCTGCAACACAGCTGGAAACCAGATATCAAATGAAATAAGCAACTGTGTAAGGCAAAGCATAAAAATATCATTCAATAGTCATGTGGCATTTCATAAGTTAATAGAAATTCTCTCAACTCTCGTAGAAAGACACTTGTCATAATCAGGTGTGCAGATGTAAGAATATTTCCCATCAATTCATAAGCATTTCAGTAAGTAGCACAAAGTACGATATGTTTCCAAGTAATGAACGTGTCGTATTTGCGATGCTTACCACAAAGAAATGTCAATAGTGAGGTTAATGGTCTCTTTTCTTCTCCACCTAATGGCTTTTTCACCAGGCAGGTGGCACAGCTGGGCGCCCACGACGCATTACGTGAAGGTCACTTAACTTTCTTAATAAAATATTTACGACAGCAGTGACAGTCCCATATAAAAAAATTTCACAGGTCGAAAAGTTACAGTAGAAATGTGTAGAAACGAAATCTCATGAATGGCAGTGTTGTGATACATTCACACATGGACAAACAACTCATAACTCTTAAAGTACGATTGTTGTTTACCAACATCCTTTTTCACAAGCCAGAGTCTCTAACTTCTATTCATTATTCATATATATATAAACACATAATCGCATTCCTCATATATGATAGCATCATCTTATTGATCATAAACATACCTCAACACCATAATACACATCGTCATCGTAATAATAACATCATAACAGATCAATCACATCTCAAAATCGTCGCAGTTTCTTTCAATAATTTCAAGACCTTCAATAAAGTCATCTACCTCAAACGTACTTCAAAAATTATGATCCCTTACCACATACGGCATTGAAAGCTCTCATAGTATCACAATGGTTCCAAAAAAATATGAACAGTTCACAAAGTACAGACAAAATACAATTTCGTAAGTGTGAAGTTATCCAACTGTAATTACGTAAACAACGGTCGCTGATGTAGTAAAAAAATGTTTGTTTCGCTGTTAAATAATCAGATACCTATGTAATTCTGTGTTAGAGAAATATGGTACCGATGTGTAAAGTTGTATAAGTAAATACCATATTAGCTAGGGCTCCTAGCGCTCGCTTCACGCTTAGCACACAAAGTAGGCATGTACCCCCCTGACGATTAATGTAATTATACCCTCAGGTGTTACAGATTACATCAATGGAATGAAATGTACCATGGAAAGCCTTTGTGTCTTTGTAATTCAAAAATCTTTAAAAATAAATGTTTTAAGTACAAAATTAATCACTCAAATACATGTACTGCAGCGCTAAACTGTGCGTCTTGTTGTAAGATAATCTCTGTCATTACTTGACGGTAAAAAATGTGCCAAGTGTCGTAACTGTCATCGTCCGTAAGCAAAGCTCTGTAGAAGTCAATGTACTTACCTCGCAATAAACAATAGAGAAATGATTTGCGTATATATATCATAGTTATTATGTACCTTACCGTGATCAAGAAAGTACTATAATGTAATGTATTGTTGTGCTATGGAAAAAGCTGTCTCATTGCAGCTGTACCACAAAAGTTATACTAAAACGTTTTCATTTCCAGAAGAATTCAGAAAAACAGCAGAGGTAAAACAGATACACCTCAAAAGCAAGAACGTAAATTGTGTCACACATTAGTAGCATCGCGATATAATCGTGTAGCTGTCAAATAAACCAACCACTGAGTCATCTGATATCTCTCAGAAAGCACTTTAAATCCATAATGTATTTTCAAGTAAACCAAAATGTTGCATTAAAATCTCATTAGCAGTACTGGTATATGTTTTAAGTATGTGAGCCTCATAGTCATTATGTAATTGTGCAACTAACAAGCAAGAATGTACACACACAATAACACTGTGTCCTCCGTTGACTATAACAATGTATTTGTATTTACTGTCTAAATATGTTCCCTAGGTTCTAGACTGGATAGTTAACTTCAAAACATTGTAGCATGTTAACAGTTTCTATGTGTGACAAAGAGTATTAGTAACGTGAAGTAAAAAGTTTTATGGCAAGGACTAAGTTAAAAAGCAGATTATCTCTCAATAAACGGTTTTACATATGAAATGTGGTGCACGCCTTTACTCTTCCTATTATGCAGAGCTCCAGCTTCAACGGAAATATAATGTGGTATATGGTACAGCGGTAAAGAATGCTCAAATTTTTCTCAAGGTTAGCGTCTATGTTATTTTTCTCAGAGCCAGCCGGCGCACGTGGCTGCCTACGTTGCGAGCCGTTGTCTGCTATCTCTTTGTTGGCGTGTGTCGTTATTGGGATTAGGAGACCTAACTTCTACAAATTTGCCTTGCTGAGAGGGCCCAGCCCTGTTTGAATCCCGCAGGTTCTGATGAAATTTAGGTCTGTCGTTATGATTATATTGTCTGTCGTCATGTCGGTAATTCCTGTAGTTTCTTTCTTGTCGGTTAAGTGATGGAGAATTTGTACCTGAATCGTAACTGCGTGGTGGACCATTGCGTCTGACGTTATTCTGTCTCCCTTGATAATAATTATTTTGGTTCCCATATTGTCTGTTTCTCTGATTGTCTCTGTGATAGTCATTACTGTGGAGAGGTGATCTTTCCCTGTAATTATTACTACTCTGCCAACGGTTGTCATACGGCTGGTGTCTGTTTTGGTCATGATTTACGTTGTAAGAGTAGCCTTGTCGTGTCCCGTTACTACTTCTTTCATGGCGGAATTGTGACGGATGTGACCTGTAATCGTTGTGTTCCTGTTTTCGCGTCCCGCGATTGTCAGTGTCAATTTCCAATTCTTGTAAGAGTCCCTGAAAAGCTTCAATGTCGTCTTTGCAACGTCCTGCCAAAATAATATGTCTTAAATATTCAAGCAATTTGATTAAGCAAATGCGAATGAGTTCTGAGGGGCTGTGTGGGTTTGACAAGTACTGATTCTTGTGCAACATGTATTCAAAATATTTCACAAGACTGGAAAATTCAGATTGTCCGAAATGTTTCATTATTATGATGCTATGTTTTACTCGGTCTTGTGTAGCTTGAGACTAATATGCTGAGAGGAAGGCAGGATAAAATTCTCCTTCACTTTGAAAATCGCGAATAACCGATCGCATTCTTACAGCTGATTCATTCTCTAAGTAGCCACACATAAATTCTAGCTTGTGCTCCAATGACCAGTTGGAAAGAAAACAATGAGAGAATTGATGAATCCATGCTTGTGGATGAATGTCGTTGCCAGAATTCTTAAATGGTTTGAATTTACATGCAGTAATAAACAGCTTATAGTCAAAATCATCATGTCGGCGAGTCGCATATTGATCATTTTTACCTCGTTTCGTCGGTTCCATCTCAAAATTCGGTGAGCCTTGCCAATTTCTTTCATAATTTCCGAAGTGCCATGTGTTATTATTTTGTGGCTGTTCCGTATTTCTATGTCCTCTTCCTGTATTGGAGCACGAGTGTCCTCTGAAATACAAATTCTTGTATTACCTGTGTCAACTGATCTTGTACTTCCAGGATTTCTCTTTGGTGTTGCGTATTAATTTGATTCTGATTTTGTTCGTACTCTTCTGTGTCATTAAAGACTACCGGTCTTGTGTCATTCAGATTATCATCTACCTTCGTAGATAAATTATTTAGCTGATCCGAAAGTTCGACTATGTTCTCTGTTAATGAACTACTTTCCTCCATTTGTGTTTCTGAAGCAATTTTGAGAGTATCTACTGTATCCTTTAAGTTTTGCTGAGTGTTTGCAAGTTGCGTAACCGAATCGGTAGATGTAACTGAGTAAATTTCAGCCCGAAAGGTCTCGTGGTTTTCATGAACAATAGTTTGCAGTTCTTGTATGGCTGCTTCGTGATTCTGTAATGCATTTTCATGCCGCGAAAAAATAGGTTGAAAATGCTCACAGACTTGTGTTTCTACGTCATTACAGACTTTTTGACATTTCGATTCGATGTTATGTAACTCATTAGTTAAATCTTCACGTGATTGTTCAAGCGTGGTGTCTAACTTTTGAAGATTTTGTTCCATTGTGTGTAACTTTCGAAGATTTTGTTGCATTCTGTCTAACTTTTGAAGCTTTTGCTGTGTTTGTCTCTGATTTTGTTCCATTATGTCTAACTTTTGAAGATTTTGTTCCATGGTGTCTAACTTTTGAAGCTTTTGTCCCATTTGTTGTATTAATTGTAATAACAATGCACTGATGTCTGAAACGTGTTCCTCAGTGCTTTTCGGCAGTGAATTTGCACGGGCAACATTCACATTTTGACAAGCAGAAAATGTGTCCTGACTTATTTGAGAAAACGGTGAGGACCTAAAAACTGAATCTATCATATTTGCGAGATTGTGTCCTGTCATTTCGGAATCCTGAGGCGGGCTGTTGCCGACCGATCGATCGATAATGCCTCCCTGTTCACTAATTGTTTCACTGTCTACACAATTATTTGCAGCCTGCACCATTTCCCTATGCGCAATTACCAAATTACTATTTTGAACAATAGTTAATTCATTACACAGTGGCGCTAACACACTGCTTTCGTCTTCACTGTCATTTCTCAGTTTATTTTTGGAGCCTAGTATTACGTTTTTCACACGCCATTATTGTCACAATATTTCACACAATAACACAGAAAAGCACAATTTAAAGAGCAAAATAAGAAAACACATTAACATAGCATTGAAAATAATATCTCGTTAATTGCAAGCGCAGCTGAGAAATACTTGCTGCAAATCTACATGCATGCCACAACTGTTTTACTGTACAACAATGAAAAACTAGAACTATAAAGGAGATTCTCTCTATAATTACGCGCTAGCAATAAACAATTGCTACACTAATTACAGAAACTACAAGGAAAAAATCAGAAGATTGCAGTGAGGTATCCTTGGCAACAGGTCGACATATGAAACGTCCCCTTAGAAAAACTAATGAATTACTGTGCTGATAAACCTCTTACATTATTTGATTTTGAAACAGCTGAGCAGAACTGAACGCACTCAGACGTTTCGGTCTTTACCTATTCTGATCAACAAGAAACTGACACACAATATTTTTAGCGCAACAGAATCTGACTTTCAATAATTCCAACAAAAGAATGGCCCTGACTTACATTAAGCTATACCTTTCACAAATCACTTACCTTACAAAAATCTTCGTTACTCAAACTACTGCAATACAGCGAGCGCCAATTCTGCCAGCTAAATGAGAGATTCTAACTACTGAAGTCACTAACTACTGATAGGCATAGTTAGCAAATGAAAGATTTTGATAAAGAACAAACAATGTATTTACCTTAATAGAGTTCAAAAGTCATTATATATATATATATATATATATATATATATATATATATATATACACTCTCCTGGAAATGGAAAAAAGAACACATTGACACCGGTGTGTCAGACCCACCATACTTGCTCCGGACACTGCGAGAGGGCGGACACACCAGGAACTGCGGTGTTGGCCGTCGAATGGCGCTAGCTGCGCAGCATTTGTGCACCGCCGCCATCAGTGTCAGCCAGTTTGCCGTGGCATACGGAGCTCCATCGCAGTCTTTAACACTGGTAGCATGCCGCGACAGCGTGGACGTGAACCGTATGTGCAGTTGACGGACTTTGAGCGAGGGCGTATAGTGGGCATGCGGGAGGCCGGGTGGACGTACCGCCGAATTGCTCAACACGGGCGTGAGGTCTCCACAGTACATCGATGTTGTCGCCAGTGGTCGGCGGAAGGTGCACGTGCCCGTCGACCTGGGACCGGACCGCAGCGACGCACGGATGCACGCCAAGACCGTAGGATCCTACGCAGTGCCGTAGGGGACCGCACCGCCACTTCCCAGCAAATTAGGGACACTGTTGCTCCTGGGGTATCGGTGAGGACCATTCGCAACCGTCTCCATGAAGCTGGGCTACGGTCCCGCACACCGTTAGGCCGTCTTCCGCTCACGCCCCAACATCGTGCAGCCCGCCTCCAGTGGTGTCGCGACAGGCGTGAATGGAGGGACGAATGGAGACGTGTCGTCTTCAGCGATGAGAGTCGCTTCTGCCTTGGTGCCAATGATGGTCGTATGCGTGTTTAGCGCCGTGCAGGTGAGCGCCACAATCAGGACTGCATACGACCGAGGCACACAGGGCCAACACCCGGCATCATGGTGTGGGGAGCGATCTCCTACACTGGCCGTACACCACTGGTGATCGTCGAGGGGACACTGAATAGTGCACGGTACATCCAAACCGTCATCGAACCCATCGTTCTACCATTCCTAGACAGGCAAGGGAACTTGCTGTTCCAACAGGACAATGAACGTCAGCATGTATCCCGTGCCACCCAACGTGCTCTAGAAGGTGTGAGTCAACTACCCTTGCCAGCAAGATCTCCGGATCTGTCCCCCATTGAGCATGTTTGGGACTGGATGAAGCGTCGTCTCACGCGGTCTGCACGTCCAGCACGAACACTGGTCCAACTGAGGCGCCAGGTGGAAATGGCATGGCAAGCCGTTCCACAGGACTACATCCAGCATCTCTACGATCGTCTCCATGGGAGAATAGCAGCCTGCATTGCTGCGAAAGGTGGATATACACTGTACTAGTGCCGACATTGTGCATGCTCTGTTGCCTGTGTCTATGTGCCTGTGGTTCTGTCAGTGTGATCAAGTGATGTATCTGACCCCAGGAATGTGTCAATAAAGTTTCCCCTTCCTGGGACAATGAATTGACGGTGTTCTTATTTCAATTTCCAGGAGTGTATATATATATACTCCTGGAAATGGAAAAAAGAACACATTGACACCGGTGTGTCAGACCCACCATACTTGCTCCGGACACTGCGAGAGGGCTGTACAAGCAATGATCACACGCACGGCACAGCGGACTCACCAGGAACCGCGGTGTTGGCCGTCGAATGGCGCTAGCTGCGCAGCATTTGTGCACCGCCGCCGTCAGTGTCAGCCAGTTTGCCGTGGCATACGGAGCTCCATCGCAGTCTTTAACACTGGTAGCATGCCGCGACAGCGTGGACGTGAACCGTATGTGCAGTTGACGGACTTTGAGCGAGGGCGTATAGTGGGCATGCGGGAGGCCGGGTGGACGTACCGCCGAATTGCTCAACACGTGGGGCGTGAGGTCTCCACAGTACATCGATGTTGTCGCCAGTGGTCGGCGGAAGGTGCACGTGCCCGTCGACCTGGGACCGGACCGCAACGATGCACGGATGCACGCCAAGACCGTAGGATCCTACGCAGTGCCGTAGGGGACCGCACCGCCACTTCCCAGCAAATTAGGGACACTGTTGCTCCTGGGGTATCGGCGAGGACCATTCGCAACCGTCTCCATGAAGCTGGGCAACGGTCCCGCACACCGTTAGGCCGTCTTCCGCTCACGCCCCAACATCGTGCAGCCCGCCTCCAGTGGTGTCGCGACAGGCGTGAATGGAGGGACGAATGGAGACGTGTCGTCTTCAGCGATGAGAGTCGCTTCTGCCTTGGTGCCAATGATGGTCGTATGCGTGTTTGGCGTCGTGCAGGTGAGCGCCACAATCAGGACTGCATACGACCGAGGCACACAGGGCCAACACCCGGCATCATGGTGTGGGGAGCGATCTCCTACACTGGCCGTACACCACTGGTGATCGTCGAGGGGACACTGAATAGTGCACGGTACATCCAAACCGTCATCGAACCCATCGTTCTACCATTCCAAGACCGGCAAGGGAACTTGCTGTTCCAACAGGACAATGTACGTCCGCATGTATCCCGTGCCACCCAACGTGCTCTAGAAGGTGTAAGTCAACTACCCTGGCCAGCAAGATCTCCGGATCTATCCCCCATTGAGCATGTTTGGGACTGGATGAAGCGTCGTCTCACGCGGTCTGCACGTCCAGCACGAACGCTGGTCCAACTGAGGTGCCAGGTGGAAATGGCATGGCAAGCCGTTCCACAGGACTACATCCAGCATCTCTACGATCGTCTCCATGGGAGAATAGCAGCCTGCATTGCTGCGAAAGGTGGATATACACTGTACTAGTGCCGACATTGTGCATGCTCTGTTGCCTGTGTCTATGTGCCTGTGGTTCTGTCAGTGTGATCATGTGATGTATCTGATCCCAGGAATGTGTCAATAAAGTTTCCCCTTCCTGGGACAATGAATTCACGGTGTTCTTATTTCAATTTCCAGGAGTGTATATATATATATATATATTCATGACATCCAGTCTTACAAATTTACTGTCTCAGTCCAGAACATCCGCTCTCAAAACTTTGCTATCTCTCTCTCCACATCCACCACTGCTGGCGGCTCACCTCCACTCACCTCCAACTGCGCAACGCTACGCACTGTTAACTGCCAACTGTCCAACACTACAATAGCCAACAACAATGCAAATCAGCCACAGACTGCACACAGTACAGCCAGTGAATTTCGTACAGAGCCTACGTGGCGTTACCAACATGAAAACCTAAACAGCCTACTTACAACATTACTACTTTTTCGACGGATAGTGAACACGAAATTTTGTAACGGTGTAGAACGTGTCAGTTTAAAATAAATTCTCCTTGCACGATATAATTTTGTTTCTCAATTATTACTTCATATCTAAAAATTCATCTATTGAGTAGAAGGAGACCAAAACTTGCAATAACCCTAATAGTATAAGTAGCTGATCCTAAATGTTTCAGCATATCATCAACGTGTTTCTTACAATTTAATTTCTCTTCAGCGCACACACCCAGAAATTTTGATTTGTTGCCTTAGCAACAGATTTCTTTTCAAAATCTACGTTCATTAATGTTGTTATGCCATTGACTGTACATAACTGTATGTAGCCTGTCTTCTCAAAATTTAGTAAGAGGGCGTGCAGCGGCACATCGTAAAAAGAAAAACGAGGATTCCTCGGCATCCAGTGGGGAGGATTAGAATAATACATTCTTCCCCTGCCTCCGGACGCTGAGGAGAGACGGACGTGATGAGTGATATTTCCTTAGTGTTGATTTATTGTCCTTACATGTGTTAACGGATGCAGGCATATACATTTCTAACCTTAGACGTTAATAGGATAAGTTCCCTATTACGGCTTGCTGCGTTACGCCAGTTTATTTACGATTCCCAAGCTGACATTGTTTGTTAACAAGAGGTATTATTTCATGTGTTTTGTCTTCCTGGATAACCTATGTTTTTTCATGTCGCGCATAAAAATTCTACCGGTATGGCTTTACTTTATCGAGATGGAATCCCGCTGACGCACTGCGAAACGCTAGGTGATGGTCGCAGTATAGACTGTAATTTTTATGACCTCACCTTAGGTTTTCTTCCATCCGTTCGTGCGCGCTTTTATAACGAAGAAGCTGTTTCTTTACTACGACGGAACACGCGCAAGGTTTTGTTGGGGGCCGATTTTAACTGCGTGTTACGTCGTGTAGATCTGACTCCCAGTTTTACATTTTGTCGTGAACTTAATGATATGGTGACGTCCTTGAATCTCCAGGATGCTTGGGTTTGCATATATCCTACACTGGTGCGGTGCAGGTTTTTTTACGACTACTTCAAGTAGCCGATTGGAGCGGTTTTATTTATCTGCCCCCATATGTAGTCAGCATCTATGAATTGATGTAATTCGTGCCAGATTCGTTGATCACTGTGCTGTTTCAGTGACTTTTATACACGTCCCGCAGCGGGTCCATCTTTCGTGCCCTTTATGGAAGCTAAACATCCTACATCTCACGGTCCTCTCTCTGGAAGGTATCATCGCAGATATATGACGGCGGACAACCCAGTCCCATGCGCGTTATTCCTCACTTCTAGAATGGTGGGCTACTTTTGCAGAAACCCGGATTCGAAATACACTCAAACATTTTAGCGCTGCAAAAGCGACTGAAATAAGGCGCACTAGGGAATATTATAATGCTGTCCTTCGCGATCTGTACCATAATGCTCCTGATGCCCCCTTGAGGGTCGTCGACGTCGACAATGCGAAGGCGAAACTTCTACAATTCAATCGTAGGCGAATGTATGGTGTCCGATTGTGTTCCCAGCCTCCTTCAGTGGTACAGGATGAGTTGACCTTTCTGTGTCATTTTCTCCGGCTTCACAAGCGATCTCACAGGACGTGTCTTTCTACCATTCGTTCTCTAGATGCGCGTGAGTTGTCCTCCCAATTTTATATCATGAGTGAACTTTACCAGTACTATTCCGAACTTTATACTGAAGTGGATTCAGACGGTCCACCGTCTGTTGAGTTCACCTCCCTACTTGATAGTGCTCTAACGCCAGGTCTCCATGAAGAGAATTTCTCTGTATTCCATCGCGATGATATACTTTATATTGTGACTCGTTCTCCCTCCCACAAATCGCCTGGCCCCGATGGCCTTCTCAGAGAATTTATATTCGATTTTGGCCCCTGATAGGAGATACGATAACTTCCATGGTGAATGAAGTATTCGACGGAGGCCTTCTCCCGCCCAGCTTTGTTGTTGTTGTCCTGAGACTGGTTTGATGCAGCTCTCCATGCTACTCTATCCTGTGCAAGCTTCTTCATCTCCCAGTACCTACCGCAACCTACATCCTTCTGAATCTGCTTAGTGTATTCATCTCTTGGTCTCCCTCTACGATTTTTACCCTCCACGCTGCCCTCCAATACTAAATTGGTGATCCCTTGATGCCTCAGAACATGTCCTACCAACCGATCCCTTCTTCTGGTCAAGTTGTGCCACAAACTTCTCTTCTCCCAAATCCTATTCAATACCTCCTCATTAGTTATGTGATCTACCCATCTAATCTTCAGCATTCTTCCGTAGCCCACATTTCGAAAGCTTTTATTCTTGTCCAAACTATTTATCGTCCATGTTTCACTTCCATACATGGCTACACTCCATACAAATACTTTCAGAAATGACTTCCTGACACTTAAATTTATACTCGATGTTAACAAATTTCTCTTCTTCAGAACGCTTTCCTTGCCAGTGCCAGTCTACATTTTATATCCTCTCTACTTCGACCGTCATCAGTTATTTTGCTCCCCAAATAGCAAAACTCCTTTACTACGTTAAGTGTCTCATTTCCTAATCTAATTCCCTCAGCATCACCCGACTTAATTAGACTACATTCCATTATCCTCGTTTTGCTTTTGTTGATGTTCATCTTATATCCTCCTTTCAAGACACTGTCCATTCCATTCAACTGCCCTTCCAAGTCCTTTGCTGTCTCTGAGAGAATTATAATGTCATCGGCGAACCTCAAAGTTTTTATTTCTTCTCCACGGATTTTAATACCTACGCCGAATTTTCCTTGTTTCCTTTACTGCTTGCTCAATATTCAGACTGAATAACATTGGGGAGAGGCTGCAACCCTGTCTCACTCCCTTCCCAACCACTGCTGCCCCTCGACTCTTATAACTGCCATCTGGTTTCTGTACAAATTGTAAATAGCCTTTCGCTCCCAGCTTTAAGGTTGCTAAAATTGTCCTGATCCCCAAAAAGCCGGAACGTTTGCGTGTGCATCAGGTCCACCCGATAACCCTTTTCAACTATGATTATAAAATAGTGGTGCGAGAGGTAAATAGCCGACTATCAGTATTGTCGGCTACAATTAGCTCGAGCCATCAGAGTTGTATTCCGGGTGGTACTCTCCTGACTCCCGTTGCTGAATGTCGTGATATAATTTCGATTGCTTCCACCATTCCGGTGCCAAGCGCTTTGCTTTTCATTAATTTTCACTAAGCGTTCGACCGCGTTAATCATGGATTCTTTATGCGAGTATTGACGACTGTTGGTCTTAACGATGCTGAAAGACGGCCGTTTAGCTCTCTAATCACCGGTATTCAGGAGTCCATTGACGTAAATGCCCGTCTTACTTCCCCCATCGCAGGGTACCAAGGCGTTTCTCAAGGGAGTCCTTTATCTATCTCGCTATACGTGCTGTTTCTGGAACCCGTATTGCGAACTTTAGCTGCTCGTTTGGGTGGCTGGTCGCTGTTGGGAGAGAAGCTTACCGTTCGTGCATATGCTGATGACGTTATGGCTCTTCTCCGTACCCATGATGATATACAACTGCTGAAGGAATTTTTGGATGCCTTTTTCCGTCTTAAGGGAGCGCGGGTTAATGAACAGAAATATTGCTTTACTCAGTTTGCGAGGATTTGACACTGTTAAAATTCCATGGGCTTCGAAGGTCACCCGATATCGATCGTTGGGTGTTATAATTGACAGTTGTCCGCAAAAGGTGGCTACGATAAACCGGAAGTCTGTCACGGATAAAATTCAGGGAGCAATAATTGAACACGAGCGTCGCTCCCTCTCACTTCTTGATAAGGTCCGTGCCATGGAAACATATGTGCTACGTAAGGCTTATTTTATTGCACAAATCTTTCCACTTCCTGTGATGATATACCGCAAGTTGCAACGTTTAACTGGCAGGTTTATCTGGCGCAACTCTGTATTTCCCGTGCGTTATGGGGCCATGGCGCGCCCCCTGTGAGGTTTGGGCCTGCCATACATTCGGGTTAAGGCTTCTGCCTTATTTATCCGCCGCCCAGTTTTAATATGTCAACGCGCCCCCCCCCCCCCAGTCACTTACAGCTCGCCCTTATGACTGTATCCGACAGGTGAGTTTAACACCTCCAGTAGATGCTAGTAGGATTAGTAATAAACTACGGCACATTAAGGAATTTTTTCTTGAGGTCACTTATTTAGGAGTAAATATCCTTCCCCAAGTGAATCGCTCTCTAAAAATGCTGTTAAGCCGCTGGCCAATTCCTCATAGTATTCCCTCTGTGGAAGCCCTGTCGCCACAAACTAATTGGAAGATAGTTTGGTCTAACATTAGACTCCCGATTTTCCCGATGGAAGTGGCGTCCTTGGCGTGATACCAAGTTGTTCATGATGTTGTACCTACCTACGTGCGACTTTTTCGTATTGGTCTCAACGTGACGGATCGTTGCCATCGTTGGCATGAAACTGATACATTACATCATCGGTTGATCTCCTGCGGCCATGACCATTGGTGATGGCTTCGCCGACAACTGGCTTTTCTACTCAGGACGTCGGAGGCGGCTATCTCGGGGGAGATACTTGGGCGTCCCGATTCAGCCTTCTTTCTCTGATCGAAGAACAATGCCATCATGTGGCTTGTTGGACATTATGTCCACTATGTGATGGTGAGTGGATATGACGCAGATCAGTGTGCCTTTTCCCAATATATGGCCATAACCCATAGGACGTGGCTCACGATGCCTCGTTATCGTGAACATTTTTCGAATATTGTGTATCTTGTTTTTCATCGACAAGACGTTGGATGAGTTGACATTCCCCCCTTTTTTGTGGACACTCCTGTATGGATTTAGATGTTCCAAAACGTAGAAGTGACGGAGGAAAGAAGGTGTGGTCACGTTAAAATTAGCGCCCCATTCCCTCACAAACGTTTTTCTGGTTTAACGCTTTTGTTGGAAATGACTTCTTTTGTTTAATTTTAATTGATTACCTTCAATAAGTGCTTTGAAAAAAAAAGAAAAATCTGAGTCAAGCTTTCCGTCGTTTTTTGAGGGAATACACTGCCATTTGAATGTATATTTCGGTGTGTTTCCTGTCTGCAAAACAAAAAAAAAAAAAAAGATGCAGTAGATAGAATTTTGGGTTTACATGCAGGAAGTCGAGGGTTCGATCCTGGGTTCGGGCACGTTCCCTTTTATTTGCTAATAAAAAAAATGGCAAGGCGACCGCTCCCGATTGGTGGGAAATCCGGGTTTGAGTCCCGGTCCCATACAAATTTTCAGTCTTACCATTCCATTCTACAGCTGATGGTAGCTATTATTCGCAATTGCGATTTCATCTGATGTGCTACAAAAGCTAGTTTTCGAAGTTCGTCGTCACAAAGTGGAAACAGCTTGCAGACTTAAATGAAACATCTGTAACAAGAGATGCATCCGAGAATACTCCAACCTGAAACACTACAACACTACACACAACCAAAGTATCATTATGGGCTTCAGCCACTGATTTTAAACACAAACACAAACTTCGAACAAATCCAAAATAAAGAAAGGAAAGTAATCACGAAAATTGTTTGGTCTAAATTATACTGAAGAAGAACTAAGGGCAAGTAAAGTAACTAAAACGTATACTAAAGTGTATTCGTGCATGCAAGAACCAAGGATAAAATTCTGTAGCCCTTTCTAAAAGTACGAATCAAAGAGACGTACTGCACAGGAAGTGAAATTGCCGGCCGGGGTGACCGAGCGGCTCTAGGCGCTACAGTCTGGAACCGCGCGACCGTTACGCCTCGGGCATGGATGTGTGTGTTGTCCGTAGGTTAGTTAGGTTTAAGTAGTTCTAAGTTCTAGGGGACTGATGACCTTAGAAGGTAAGTCCCATAGTGCTCAGAGCCATTTGAACCAACTGGAGTAAAATCGACGAAACTCTCACTAAAGGAAAAATTGCAACAATAAAATTAGTCAGAGAGTAAATGAAGATCTGAAAAAAGCGGAAATAACACAACGTGATGTATCGAACAGGAAAGCCTTTAGGCTAAAAATTCACGATGGTCAGGTGGTCTGGCAGAAAAAATCAAGAAGAGCGCAACAGCTTGGTTTGACGAGTGGAAAAGTGCGAGTTCTAGGAAGATGAAAGCGAGGTGGGCACAGATAAAAGCTGAAACAAAACCAAATGCATCCTTCTTGAGCATCACCTGATCTATCAGGACCAAGAGTGAACAATAAAAACAGTTATTGTACGCGTTCGTTATTTTATTTTAAAGCAATTTTTATTTTAAATACGCGCCCTGTAGTTTCTAGCAGGCAAATATTAACTGAAAAAGTTTCGAAATAATTGGATTTCACTGCGATGTTCACAGAGCAACAGGAGAAATTCATTTCGCTTTATTTTCTAGACGGCAGCTTTGGGAGCTCCGAGGGATGGGTCGGACTTCATTAAATGCGTGACATTACCCTCCGGAATAATTTCTGAAATTTCTATGAGCGCGAAGCTGCAGGGCGAGCTCTAAGTGGAAGTGGAGCGCCTTGTCAGAGAAGTGAGTAAGGTCTTGGTAGCGCAGATACTTCACATACGGAAGTGCAGCGCGTTTGTCGTGAGCTGAGAAGTTACGCTACTAAACTGTGTGTGCTCCTCTATCCCATTTCGTGACTAACCCTGCACGATAACAGCAGACCGTGAAATCACATCACCATTCTACACTTCTACAACCTGTCCCTCATCAGAGAAACAGACGCAGAACGCTTCTCCGTACTACACTGACGTGGCAAAAGTCATGGTATGGCATAATGCACCTGCACAGGTGGCCTAGTTCCGGGTGCACGATGTGTACAGGGCAGATGGTTGGTGGAGCTGTCATTTCTACTCTGGTGATTAATGTGAAAAAGTTTCCGACTTAATTATGGAATTTAACAGACTTTGAACGCGGAATGGTATTTGGAGCTAGACGCACGGGCAGTCCATTTCGTAAATAGTTACGGGATTCAATATTCTCAGATCCCCAATTTCAAGAGAGTGCCTAGAAAACCAAATTTCAGGTATTACCACTCTCCGCGGACAACGCAATGGCCGACGGCCTTAACTTAAAGACCGCGAGCAGTGGCATTTGCGTACAATTTTCAGTGCTAACATGCTAGCAATACTGCGTAAAATATTACATAAATCACTGTAACCTCCCCCTCACTTATCGACCTTAATGATAGTGAAAAATTAAACCGCGTGTACCTAATGGAAATTTCGGAAAAGCAATCGTCACCGAAGTTAATCTGTCGGTAAAGAGGGAGGAAAGGGTTACATCTAAATGAAAGGAAAAATGCAAATGAAACCGGTGGAAAGTAATTTTGAAAAGTGGTGAAGTTAATAAAGAAAGTAAATGTGCGGCCGTTACGTTAACAGTCAACTAGCGGTAATTAGATATTTGAGATTTGGGGGAAATTACGGTCGCGAGCCCTAAGGACAATTACTGTAGTAACTGAAAAAGAAAGATTATTACACATATAATTAGCACTAGAAGCGTGGCAACTGAAGGTTGACAAGTGTAGTGTGAAAACTGAAAGTTTGTCAGAAGTAATAAATTTCGCTACACTCTGACTCAATTTAGCAAAAGAATTAATAAAACCGGAAAATCGAAAGTTAATTTAGTGACTGAAGTTAATAGTGAGCTTTCTTTCTGAAGCACATCGAAATTCAGTAAAATACGGTTAGTCTTGGACTACCTCAACAATCATTTCAAAAGCTACTTGAATCTACGCAATTTAGAAATAAGAGATTTAACTTTGAACTTGAATTAAATGATTCTGAACAATTAACAATAGTAAAATTTAGTACGTACCAAGCTGAGCTGCAGTCACAGGTAAGCTAAAATACGGTAACAAAACTCGCACTCTTAATTTGTGCTTGTGCAATCTAAATACTGTAGCCAGCTATGAATACCTTAACTGAACTTTGAAATTAAAGCAGCGAAATAAAATGATGCTGGCGTTTGAATCCCAACGACACTCGGGTTCATTCCGGAAAAGGAAGGGACCCTGCTTGGTAATGCAACTGGGACAATGAGCAACAAAGGTTCATGCTAAGTTGCTGTAATTTTGCGAGGCAAATGGAACAATTTTAAAAGCTGAGGTCTGCCATACAGTTCTAAAACTTTACGTGCTTCCAGTCTTCCTTGTTGGTCGATTGAAAGTTTGAAGCCGTCGATCGAGGAGGTGGCGACAGTCACTCATGGTCGGCCGTCGCTGTTGCAGAAGCTGGATGTTGGCGCGCCTTCTTCTCGACACGGTAACCAGACGAAACGGGCTCTTGATGTGCGCCAGCTAATGCTTCCCGTCCGCGACACCATGTCAGAAACTATCATCGCAAGTCGAGCGCAATTACGTGCTGCCAAACCCCGAAAGCGCGGCAACTCGTGGGAGCTTCACACAACACACCTGCTCCACTCGCTACTCCAGCCAGACTCCCTCTGCCCGCGCTCCACGCGGCAAAGTTAACACTACCAAAGAGCCTATACACTTTGTTTCTCCACACGACCTATCGATGTAATCGTTCGATAGCAGTTTTCCCTAGGCAAGACCCAGCGTAAAAATACAAATAATATTTACGAAACAAACCAATTATACATCGACATAAATGCATAAATATATATATATACAAATAGTAAAACAATTACAATAAGTAAAGACACAGAACTGTCATATATTCAGGTAACAAAAATAAGGAAAACAAATTTATAGTACAATAGATGGAAATAGGAGGATATGCATTTCCGGCGTTACATCACTACGAGACGTGAGACGAAGGTATCCGTTAGGACAGTGCGGCGAAATTTTGCGTTAATTGGCTGTGACAGCGGACGACTGATCCGAGTGCCTCAGCGCCTCCCCTGGACTCGTGACCGTATCGGTTGTAATCTTTCTTTTTTGAATCATCACTCTTCCGATTGGTTTGATTCGACCAGCCTCGAATTCCTCTCCTGTGCCAAGCTCTTCGTCTTAGAGCAGCACTTGTAATCCTCGTCCTCAATTATTTGCTGGACGTATTCCAATCCCCTTCTTCCTCTACTGTTTTTGTCTACCGAAGCTTCTTCTAGTACCATGGAAGTTATTCCCTGATGTCTGTGTGTCCTTCCTGCTTGTCAGTATTTTCCATATATTCCTTTCCGACTTTGCGCAGAACCTGCTCATTCCTTACCTTATCAGTACACGTAATTTTCAACATTAGTTTATAGCACCACATCTCGAATGCTTTCATTTTCTTCCATTCCACTTTTCCCACAGTTCATATTTCAAAGCCATACAATGCCTTGCTCTAAACGTACATTCTCTGACATTTCTTCCTGAAAGGAAGGCCTATGTATGATACTAGTAGACTTGTTTTGGTCAGGGATGCCCTTTCTGCCAGTGCTAGACTGCTTTTGATGTCCTCCTTGCTCCGTCCGTAACTGGTTATTTTGCTACCTAGGTAGTAGTATTTCTTATCTATTTCGAGGCCATTAGTCCTGTTGTTAATTTTATCGTTGTTCTCACTTCTACTACTTCTCATTACTTTCGTCTTTCCTCGATTTACTTTCAGTCCACATTCTATACTTATTCAACTGTTCATTCCACACAGCAGATCATGTAATTCTACCTCACTTTCACTCGGATAGCACTATCATCAGCGAATCGCATCATTGATACTCTTTCACCTCGAAATGTAATTCCGCTCCTGAATCTCTCTATTATTTCCCTCATTGATGTACAGACTGAACGGTAGGGGCGAAAGACTACATCTCCGACTTACGCCCTATTCAATTCGAGCAGTTCGTTGTTGGTCGTCCACTCTTATTATTCCCTCTTAACTCCTGCACAGCCGGCCGCGGAGGCCGTGCGGTTCTGGCGCTGCAGTCCGGAACAGCGGGACTGCTACGGTCGCAGGTTCGAATCCTGCCTCGGATATGATTGTGTGTGATGTCCTTAGGTTAGTTAGGTTTAAGTAGTTCTAAGTTCTAGGGGACTTATGACCTAAGATGTTGAGTCCCATAGTGCTCAGAGCCATTTGAACCATTTTTTGAACTCCTGTACATATTCTATAATTACTCGTCTCTTCCTATAGGTTAGTCCGATTTTTCTCAGAATTTCGAACGTCTTACACCATAAGACGTTGTCTAAATCTTTTTACGGGTCGACAAATCCTAAGAATGTGACCTAATTGTTGTTTAATCTTGCTTTCATTATCAACCGCAATGTCAGAACTGCCTGTTTGATGCCTTTACCTTTCCTAAAGCCAAACTGATCGTCATATAGCACATCAATTCCTTATTGCAGAATCTATCGCCTTAGGGAAATTCAAGAGTATCTTGTCATTCATTAGTACTTCCATATCCCACTTCTTTGTGCGTTGATTCTTCTTGACTAATTTCTAAAACTTCAGCCCACTATTCATCATTACTACATTATCATCTGAGGCGATATATGTTCTCTTGGGCACACCTTACATTCCTGTATCTGATTTCGAAATCTCTGTCTGACCATGACGTAATCTAATTGGAACCTTCTTGTATGACCCGGCCTTTTCCAAGTATACCTCCTCCTCTTGTGATTCTTGAACGGTGTATATCTACATCTGCATCTACATGGATACTCTGCAAATCACACTTAAGTGTCTGCCAGAGGGTTCATCGAGCCACCTTCACAATAATTCTCTATTATTAAAATCTCTAACAGCGAGCGGAAAAAAGGAACACCTATGCCTCTCCGTGTGATCTCTGATTTCCGTTATTTTATTGTGATGATCATTCCTCACTATAAAGGTAGACATCAATAAAATGTTTTCACATTCGGAGGATTAAGTTGGTGGTGGTCAGAAGATTTCGCGTAACGAAAAAAAGTCTTTGTTTTAATGATGTCCAACCTCTATACTGTATCATGTTAGTGACAGTCTCTCCCCTATTTCACTATAATACAAAAATTGCTGCTTTTCTTTAAACTTTCTCGATGTATTTTGTTAATCCCATCTTGTAAGAATCGTACAATGCGCAGCAGTACTACGAAAGAGAACGGATGAGCGTAGTGCAGGCTGTCTCTTTAGTACGAGCAGGTCTGTTACATTTTCTAAGTGTCCAGCCAGTGAAACGCAGCTTTTATCTTGCCTTCCTCACAACATTTTCTGTAAGTTCTTTTCAATTTAAGTAATTGTAATTCCAATCTATTTAGTTGAATTTACGGCCTTTAGATTGAACTGATTTATAGTGCAACCCAACTGATTCCTTTTAGCTCTGTTCACAATTTCGGGACAATTGCCAATTTCCTCACCGTACAGATATGTTTTCTAAACAGTTTCGCAATTTGTTTTGATCTGCTGATGACTTTACTATACGATAAACGATAGCATTATCTGCAGACAGCCGAAGACAGCTGCTCAGCTTGTCTCCGAAATTGTTTATATTGAAAGGAACAGCAGAAGGGCTTATAACACAACCTTGGGGAACGCCAGAAACCACTTCTGTTTTGCTCGATGACCTTCCGTCAGTTACTAAACTGTGAGCTCTCCGACAGGAAGTCACGAATCCTGTCACATAGCTAAGACGATATTCCATAAGCATGAAATTTCACTACAAGACGCTTGTGCGGTGCAGTGTCAAAACCTTTTTGGAAATCTATAAATACGGAATCAATTTGAAAACCCTTATCAATAGCACTCAACATTTATGGAGTGTAAAGAGCTAGTTGTATTTCACAAGAACGATGTTTTCCTAATCCGTGTTGAGCAGGTTGAGATTCATTGGGAGAGTCCTTAGAAAATGTAGTCAATCGACAAAGGAGGTGGCTTACAAAACACTCGTTCGACCTATGCTTGAGTATTGCGCATCAGTGTGGGATCAGTACCAGATCGGGTTGACGGATAGATAGAGATAGATAGAGATAGATAGATAGAGAAGATCCAAAGAAGAGCGGGGCGTTTCGTCACAGGGTTATTTGGTAACCGTGATAGCATTACGGAGATGTTTAACAAACTCAAGTGGCACACTCTGCAAGAGAGGCGCTCTGCATCGCGGTGTAGTTTGCTCGCCAGGTTTCGAGAGGGTGCGTTTCTGGATGAGGTATCGAATACATTGCTTCCCCCTACTTTTATCTCCCGAGGAGATCACGAATGTAAAATTAGAGAGATTAGAGCGCACACGGAGGCTTTCAGACAGTCGTTCTTCCCGCGAACCATACGCGACTGGAACAGGAAAGGGAGCTAATGACAGTGGCACGTAAAGTGCCCTCCGCCACACACCGTTGGGTGGCTTGCGGAGTGTAAATGTAGATGTAGATGTAGACTGTGCGTCAGTATACCGTTCTCTTCGAGGTAATAGGTTCAAAATGGTTCAAATGGCTCTGAGCACTATGGGACTTAACTTCTGAGGTCATCAGTCCCCTAGAACTTAGAACTACTTAAACCTAACTAACCTAAGAACATCACACACATCCATTCCCGAGGCAAGATTAGAACCTGCGACCGTAGCAGTTGCGCGGTTCCAGACTGTAGTGCCTAGAACCGCTCGGCCACCACGGCCGGCTCGTCAAGGTAATTCACAGCGTTAGAACGCAATATATGTTCCAAAACCGTGCGACATATCGACGTTAATTATATGGTCCTGTAATTTAGTGGATTACTCATATTACCTTTCTTGACTATTGGTATGACCTGTGCTACTTTCCAGTCTTCGGGTACGGATCTTTCGCCGAGTGAGCGGTTGTACACGATTGTTAGGTGTGGAGCTCTTGCATCAGTATACTCTGAAAGGAACCTGAAAGGAACGTGAGGCTGGACTAGAAAATCAGAAGAGTCTAAGCCCAGTACCCGCTTTTCGAGTGGCACTATTCGGAGAAATAGTAAATTCACGCGAGAAATACAAGCAGGATAACGACTTCAACGTGACAAAGGAAAGATTCAAGCTAAAAGGATATGGGATTCCTATCTCGCAGACGAGGCTGACCGCAGGTAGCTTGTAATGACTTCGAGAGGAGCGTAAGACAACGCCGCAGGCAGGGCACACCACCTCCACTCGTGAGTGCGTCCAATCCGTGACAAGCAGTGCAGGACAGCCCTATCGAATGTCAGCAACTCGTGTTGCTGATACGGCACCTTATAAATCAAACAGCTGTTGACCGAAGAATCCGAAACAAACATCTTCAGGCAGTAGTTTATGAAGTATCAACGATAAAATACATACGGTACATAAACTGCTCCATATTGGTGTGTGACTGGCACCGAGGGTGTTGCCGAACATGGAGGGAGGGAGGGGGGGGGGGGAATGATAGAGGGTTCCTCATGCATGTTGCAATCCCTGTGTTGACGGCAAAGCAGGGTGCGAAAAAGTGGGCTGAAAAGGAATAAACACACTTTATTCCTTTTCATCACATTGCCATTTCGCAAAATGGTTTAGAACGGTCCCTAGTGTTTTC
Organism: Schistocerca cancellata; assembly: GCF_023864275.1. Lineage (NCBI taxonomy): Eukaryota > Metazoa > Arthropoda > Insecta > Orthoptera > Acrididae > Schistocerca > Schistocerca cancellata. The sequence continues at coordinate 87,357,792 of NC_064627.1, read as the reverse complement.
TCTCTTTATACTAGAGCAAAAATTGCGGTCGCGTTCCACTCCAAAGGATGCGATGACGTTCAATGATATTTCAGGCCCACTTGTCCTTGGGGTGAATCGACCGGGGGTGTCATTGGTGTCAAGGGTTGTCGAGAACATCGCTTTGTTGTTGGTAGCATTGCAAACTGTCGTTTTCTACTGCTAAACGTGTGGGAATCAACGCCCCAAGGAAGGGACGTTTCCATTTGTTAGGTGGCTGTAACTTCACACCTTTTAAGCACTCATCCACATACTTTGCGATGAACTATAACCACAATTAGATATAGTTTGATACGTTGTACATCGTATATATGAATATTTAAAGGGGACTGTCATTGTCACGTACACCTTGTAAGTAATTGTTAGCGCTTATTGGATGAAAGGTGACGGAGTGTCTTTATTATCATACTAGTAGAGGTTGGAACGACAATGGAAATGAAACGGCTGGTGGGACTGAAGCCCTGGGTGGAAGGCCCACACAGGTGTGTTGGTCTTGCTTAAACACAGGAAATAGCAAGACGGACGTCGTAGTACTTAGGAGCTGGAGCACAACAGAGTCGCTAACGGCCGTTTTGTAGACGGACGGGAAGGGTTATACTTCGGAAACTACGCAAATCCTGGACGCAGCTGAGAGGAACGAAGAAGCGTCACCTCAGAAACTACGCAGGCTGGGTTATTTCCAAGGATGTTTACTCAGTAGCCATTGTGCGAGTGTAGGTTTTTCCTCGCAAACTTTCCGCGATGGACGACAAAAGACTAAAATATGGTTGGTCGGCGTTCGGAAGAATCTGTAGAGAGGGAGAATAGACCATGGTTTCGGGAATATGATTCGTTTTCGGAATTACGAGGTTGGGGAGCCGAGACTTGCTGTTCTAGTGTTTGAAACAGTTTTTTTGTGGCTGGAGTTCTTCCATCGTCGCAGACGAGTACGAGAACCATCACTTCGACGCACCGGACGCAGTACATATGGTGATATCGCAAACTGCTTCGGCTTATTAGGGCTATAAAAGCTAAACAGCTGTGATCACGTTTGCTTACTTCAACTGAGGTTCCACACCATCGTTGATCATCTTTGAAAGTAGTATCTTCTAGTGTTTGGTACGTAGATGATGTCAGTCATTTCGCATTTTTGGTATTAGACCGCGCACATAATAAGAGGCAGAGTTGTGCAACTGATTAGCAATTTTACTTAGGAAACGTAAACTTTGTAATATAAAGATTTTTTTAATCTACAATAAATATATAAGCAGGAACAACGTTTATCATTTATCATTCATTTATGTTTAGATGGTAATTTATAGAATTAAGAGATCATGAGATCTGATTCAGGGGGTAGTCAGACAGGGCCGAATCTTCATTTCAGCGTTTATTATTTTACGTTGCGCACATTCATTTTACACCCGCCTGGACTAGCATCTTGGACATTCACTCCCTTTATGCCACCCCGTGAGGCCTTTTCGTGTCCATACCGAGCTACGGTGTGTTTGGAACGTATCCTCTGCCACCCAAGCGAAAATCACGTGATTTCAACTCTGGGCATCGCAGTTCTGATCTACATCGCAGGGACATCGAACGGATGGTTGAAATGTGGTGATGGAGGTAGTGTGTCGATCTTCCGAAAGCGTGACATGTCCAGAGTGGCGTTAGGCAGAGTTGTGGTGTATTTTAGTGCCAATGTGACGTGATTAACCTACCTTACACCTCGCATGAACTTATTAGCTCTAGCGATTTTTTCACATGTGCCGACACCTTGCTGTTTGTATTGTCGGCAAACCCGAGGCGGACGTTGCAGGGCTCTACCCTTTTGTACTGTTATAGAGGAGCGCTACAGTCATCATTGAGCCCAATTGCAAACTTCTGTGTCGCAATGGGAGACAATTACCGGGTTTCGAATAACCGACCCTTTGTTGTTTTGTGCAGTGTATTATCTACTTGATTTTCTTTTTCTATGCTCCGGTTAATCGTGTCGCATTCAGCTGAAGCATTGACCTCTGTGCTGTAGCTGCAGTAACGTTATAGGTAACTGCACAATAGGGGTGTTCCATTACATTAACCATAGGACGGCAGCATTGCATTCCGCGTGCTTTTATAGTGGTTCTGCGTAGCAAAGCTTTTCAGCCCGTGGCACAGTGTTAAGCTGCACGCTGTGGTGGCAGAGCGGAGTCGGGAGTTTATTAGTCAGCAGCAGCAGCAAGAGCAGCACTCTCGCCTAATGGGTTGCTTTCACACTCAAATACCGCTACTCATAGCACTGGCTCTACAGGCTTTTAGTTCCCCACCAACTGTCACTTTAATGTATATATGAAGTGACGGACTAGGAACGTAAAGAGAACGGTCACGGTAAGAACGATCTAATACTACTCATAACAGGCATCACTTGCTGTCTCTTATTGACCCCCGTGAGGTAAAGCTTTTGTCATATTAAAGATCAATTTCGTTTTCGGCACGCAAGTAGCACATGCACATTACAAAAATATATTTTGGTTTCAAATCTGTTAATAAACCCCTGGACTGATTACAACCAAACTTGGAAACATACCACTTACTGCCTTTAAAGAATTGCTATTGGGGTAAGGACCACCAATCTATCAGTGGAGTGGCATCGGGGTTGAAAAAGCACTGCAGTTCGCGAAACACGAATACCCGGATTATATTCGCGTAGTATTTGAGAATGAGATCACTTAGTGACTTGCTACTAACTTTACAGAAAATTTCGAAACTTTTGCTCGTTGAGAGCCTCGACAAAATGATGAAAGGAAAAATGTCTATCCCTTGCTATATTTCCGGTGTTCATGCAGTAAAACTGCCGCATCAGGCATTACGTTTTAATTTGTTACTTCTTTGCTACTAACGTCTTTTATCTACATCTACATCTACATGGATACTCTGCCAATCACATTTAAGTGCCTGACAGAGGGTTCATCGAACCACCGTCACAATTCATTATTCCAATCTCGTATAGCACGCGGAAAGAATGAACACCTATATCTTTGCGTGCGAGCTCTGATTTCCCTTATTTTATTTTGGTGATCGTTCCTCCCTATTTACGTCGGTGTCAACAAAATATTTTCGCATTCATAGGAGAAAGTTTGTGATTGGAATTTCGCGAGAAGATTCCGTCGCAACGGAAAATGCCTTTCTTTTAATGATGTCCAGCCCAAAAACCGTATCATTTCTGTGACACTCTTTCCCATATTTCGCGATAATACTAAACGTGCTGCCTTTGTTTGAACTTTCTCGATGTACTCCGTCAGTCCTATCTGGTAAGGATCCCACACCGCGCAGCAGTATTCTAAAAGCGGACGGACAAGCGTAGTATAGGTAGTCCCCTAAGTGGGTCTGTTACATTTTCTAAGTGTCACACGAGTGATGACACATTTTGTAGCCGGTATATTCATGTCACTGAATGTACCTGCAAAACTGTGTCATTGTACGACGCTTGGTTCAGGAGATATGATGCCTTAAACTCTGAGTTGCATGAAAGCGAAACAGCACAGCGAAATTAGTTAGAGACACTGGTGAAATATGTCTACAAATGTGTGCGAAATATGTCTTGAGAAATAAATGCTACATGTGCGTATGCTGGCAAAGCCACGGGTAATGAACTGCTCCTAAACCTGTGGATCGATTTTAACCGACCGCGGCACACATATTACTTGCTGTCTGGATAGAAATACTGTGCAATCTCCTATTGGGGTGGGGGTGATAATGTGGAGAAAATGTTCAAATGCGGGTGAAATCCTAAGGGACCAAATCACTGAGGTCATCGGTCCCTAGACCTAAACACTACTTAAACTAGCTTATGCTAAGAACAACACGCACACCCATGCCCGAGAGAGGACTCGAACCTCCGGCGGGAGGGGCAGCGCAATCCAAGACATGGCGTCTCAAATCGCGCGGCTACTCCGTGCGGCGATAATGTGGAGATACAGGGTGTTTCAAAAATAACCGGTATATTTGAAACGGCAATAAAAACTAAACGAGCAGCGATAGAAATACACCGTTTGATGCAATATGCTTGGGACAACAGTACATTTTCAGGCAGACAAACTTTCGAAATTACAGTAGTTACAATTTTCAACAACATATGGCGCTGTGGTCTGGGAAACTCTATAGTACGATATTTTCCTCATATCCACCATGCGTAGCAATAATATGGCGTAGTCTCTGTATGAAATTACCCGAAACCTTTGACAACGTGTCTGGCGGAATGGCTTCACATGCAGATGAGATGTACTGCTTCAGCTGTTCAATTGTTTCTGGATTCTGGCGGTACACCTGGTCTTTCAAGTGTCCCCACAGAAAGAAGTCACAGGGGTTCATGTCTGGCGAATAGGGTGGCCAGTCCACGCCGCCTCCTGTATGTTTCGGATAGCCCAAAGCAATCACACGATCATCGAAATATTCATTCAGGAAATTAAAGACGTCGGCCGTGCGATGTGGCCAGGCACCATCTTGCATAAACCACGAGGTGTTCGCAGTGTCATCTAAGGCAGTTTGTACCGCCACAAATTCGCGAAGAATGTCCAGATAGCGTGATGCAGTTATCGTTTCGGATCTGAAAAATGGGCCAATCATTCCTTTGGAAGAAATGGCGGTCCAGACCAGTATTTTTTGAGGATGCAGGGACGATGCGACTGCAACATGGGGCTTTTCGGTTCCCCATATGCGCCAGTTCTGTTTATTGACGAAGCCGTCCATGTAAAAATAAGCTTCGTCAGTAAACCAAATGCTGCCCACATGCATATCGCCGTCATCAATCCTGTGCACTATATCGTTAGCGAATGTCTCTCGTGCAGCAATGGTAGCGGCGCTGAGGGGTTGCCGCATTTGAATTTTGTATGAATAGAGGTGTAAACTCTGGCGCATGAGACGATACGTGGACGTTGGCGTCTTTTGGACCACAGCTGCAACACGGCGAACGGAAACCCGAGGCCGCTGTCTGATCACCTGCTGCACTAGCTGCGCGTTGCCCTCTGTGGTTGCCATACGCAGTCGCCCTACCTTTCCAGCACGTTCATCCGTCACGTTCCCAGTCCGTTGAAATTTTTCAAACAGATCCTTTATTGTATCGCTTTTCGGTCCTTTGGTTACATTAAACCTCCGTTGAAAACTTCGTCTTGTTGCAACAACACTGTGTTCTAGGCGGTGGAATTCCAACACCAGAAAAATCCTCTGTTCTAAGGAATAAACCATGTTGTCTACAGCACACTTGCACGTTGTGAACAGCACACGCTTACAGCAGAAAGACGACGTACAGAATGGCGCACCCACAGACTGCGTTGTCTTCTATATCTTTCACATCACTTGCAGCGCCATCTGTTGTTAAAAGTTGTAACTACTGTAATTTCGAAAGTTTGTCCGCCTGAAAATGTACTGTTGTCCCAAGCATATTGCAACAAACGGTGTATTTCTATCGCTGCTCGTTTAGTTTTTATTGCCGTTTCAAATATACCGGTCATTTTTGAAACACCCTGTATAAGGGAGAGGAGGAGATGGACAGACAAAGGTACGAAAGGAGAAGATGGGCACATACAAGGAAAAAGAGGAGAATTAAAGAGAGAGGGTGAGGGAAAAGTGGGAAAAGGAGATGGACAGACAGGGGTAATGAGAAGATGGACAGAAAAAGAGAATAGATGGATATAGACACAGGGAGGCGATGGTGGAGATGGAGGGGGAAAGGAGAAGATGGACAGAGAAAGCGATAATAACAAATGGACAGAGGGAGGGAGAGGGTGTGATGGGCACAGACAGGAGGAAATAGACGGAGAGCTGGGAAGGAGAAGACTGACAGAGAGAGAGAGGAAAGTGGCAGATGGACTAATAGATTAAAGGATTAAATACATAGCGGGGCAACGTAGGGTACTCATCTACTTCACAAATGAAAATAATAGTGAGAAATTAACATGAGATTATGTGTTTTCTGCTCTATGCCACTATGGACACAGTTACAGTCAAGGTGAGATAACTAAACGGCTCCGCGCTGTGACTCCGATGGGTGGTCATTGATGATGGGCAGCTGTTTCGTTCTCTTCCATATGGCGACATGTGGATTCGGTATGGAAGGCTATAGGGTCAACATCCTGCTCCCTCGCCTTTGTCTTCTCCCGGACCTTATAGCCACCTTTTCCTTGAAGTAACTCCTGAACTGCCACCACGCATGTCAGAACATCCCACTCCAGCCCTGTTCCTGCCAGTACCGAAAACTGAACCACGGTCTCTTAATGGTAGATAGACGTCCTGACGAAGGAGCTACCAAGGCTGGCAAAATGAGAGAACATTTATTGTTTTTATTTGTGTGTGAAACATATCGACAAGTAACCACTCGACTTTAATGACGAGACGGTAGGGTAATGACTATTTTCTTGTCCTGCAGGTGCGCTGTAGTACATAGAACAGGCTCAGTGCTCGACCATTGAATCTGACTGCTGTTTGGCGACATTGTTGACAATTATTGTTCACTGTCGAACATGAACGATAACACCCCGTACATTTACATCTACATGAGTACCCTGCAATTCACAGTTTAGTGCCTGGCAGAGGGTTCATCCAGCCATCTTGAGGCTATTTTTCTGCCGCTCCACTCTCAAATATCGCGGGAGAAAACGAACACTTAAGTCTTTCCGTGCGAGTTCTGATCTCTCTATTTTGTTATGATGATCATTTATCTCTATGTAGGTGGGCGCCAACAAAATATTTTCAGACTCTGAGGAGAAAGTTGGTGATTGGAATTTTATAAGAAGGACATGCGGAAGTGAAACAGCCTTTGTTTTAATGACTGCCACCCCAATTCGTTTGACACATGCGTGGCACTCTCTCCCCTATTCCGCAATAATTCGAAGCCAGCTGCGCTTCGCTGAACTATTACGATGTCCTCTGTCAGCCCTGTCTAAAATGGATCCCACAACACACTGCAATACTCCAGAAGAAGGTGGACAAACGTAGTGTAAGCAGTCTATCTAGTAGACCTGTTACATTTTATTTATTTATTTATTTATTTATGCATTTATTTTACCTGGCAAGATTAGGGCCTTCAGGCCCTCTCTTACACCTAACCAGGCATACTCAGATTCAACAAATTTCAGTTTTCAACAAATTTCAGTTTCTACAGAACATTAAGGAGATATAACATGTTATACAGTATTAATGTTACAGAAAAAAATTAGAGATTATAAAAGTAGTACAATGATAATTATAACAATCAAACAATAATTATAATAATCAAGAATAATAATAATAGTAATGACTATGTATAGGAAAGTAAACATATTTTTTCTTTTATGAATGTCAGTCCTATTGCTAGTTGGGAATTTTCTCGTTATATTCTTGCAGCTTGTGAGTTATTCTCACCAAGCAGAGACATAAGACGATTGAATGGGGTGAAAGAGATATAGAAGAGGTAGATAGGTTAGAGGAAGAGAAATAGAATGGTAAAATTCGAAGCTATGATGGAGAGGAGAAAGAAAAAGATGAGAGGGGCACGACAATGGTGGCTATACCGTCCCTAATATGTAAGTCTTGAGTTCCCTCTTCAATGTTAAGTGGTTCTGGATAAGACGCAGATCACAGGGGAGCGCGTTCCATAGTCGTATGGCTGAGATGGAGAATGACACAGAGAAAGATTTTGTGTTATGTAAAGGTACAGCCAAGATGCTAGACGTATCCGATCTGGTATTGCGGTTGTGGAATGATGATAGGTGTTTAATGTGAGAAGATAAGTATTGGGGGCACCAGTGGCTAAGAAATCGATGAAGTAAGCACATCGTGTGGAGATCGCGTGCCTTATGTGGGCGTATCCAACCTAGCTGGGAGTATGAAGGACTGATATGATCATACAACCGTATATTGCATACGTATCTAACGCAAGCATTCATCACTAGCTCGAGGCATCTCGAATTTTCACTATTTGTGCCGTTTGAACTACATCACACATTTTATAAGTGTTCTGTCAAAAATCGCAGTCTTTCATTTACTTTTCCGACAACATTATGTATGTGATCGTTCCAATTTACATTATTCTTAATTTTAATCCCTGAGTATTTAGTTGAGTTTACAGACTTTAGATGTGTGTAATTTTCGTGTAACTGAAATTTAGCGGACTATTTTGGTGCTCATGTAGATGACTTCACACTCTTCATGATTTGGAGCCAGTTGCCATTTTTGCAACATACGTATATATTGTCTAAATTATTTTGCAATTGGTTTTGAACATCTGATGACTTTACATAAAGGTTAATTGCAGTATAATCTGCAAACAATCTAACTGCTTGACTGCCCCCTAAACCGTCTATATAGATCAGGAACAATAGGAAAACAATAGCACTTCCTTGGGGAATGCTAGATATTACTCCTGTTTTACTTGATGACTTTCCTTCGGTTATTACGCACTGTGTCCTTTCTGACAGGATAACACGAATCCAAACATACAACTGAGACGATACTCCATAGGCACGCAATTTAATTAGAAGTCTCCTCTGAGGAACGGAGTAAAAGGTCTCCTGAAAATCAATTTGACGTCACCTGTCGATGGTACTCATTAGTGCGTAATACGAAGAGCTAGTTGTGATTCAGAAGAACGATATTTTTTGAATACGCGTTGGCTACTTGCCAATAATTCATTTTCTTCGCGGTGATTCGCAATGTACGAACGCAGTATATGTACGTAAATCCTACTGAAGATCCCCAATAGTGGTGATTCAGTAGACTACACCTACTTCCTTTCTTGGATATTCGTGTGACTTGCGCAACTTTTGAGTCGTTGCTTACGGATATTTCTACGAGCGAGCGGTTGCATAATGATTGTTGAGTGTTGTATCAGCATACCCAGAAAGGAACCTGACCGGTATACGATCTGTACCAGAAGCCTAGCCTTTCTCATATGTTTTAAGCTGCTTCGCTACACCGAGAATATCTACTTTAAGCTTCTGTACGTCACGATCCTATGTTACTATACGGTAACATGTCAAGCTCTGCTCATACGTTGAATACAGAGCTCATATTGTCCTGTGTGTGAAGTACAATTGTTCTGAAACAGCTCAGCTGATTCCCAAATCATTTGTAGGTGTTGCTTTTATCAAACCGATGCAAATCCATCACAAAAATCCTATTTAACGCACTGGTAAGTAACAGTCGGTTGTAATTGATATCCAGATTATCCCGCAGAAGATAACTGCTTCATAATGCGGTCATTAGTGGTTAAGAGTCACAGTCTACGTGGGTGGAATGGCCGATCGACCTTACAGTGGTTTCCATCGTTAGTATGGCACTGTCTAAGTCATCTGCTGCGCCTCATCCCATATGGCACAACACCGACAACACGAGCGACTGGTTCCAGCCTGAGGAACCACCGTCAGTTCGGTGCCTTAGAGCCTCCAAGCTCCCGATATTTTAATGATGCAACTGGGAACAGAAATAGTCAAATAAAAAGTCGTGTATGAGATATCAGGGACTGTGTCAGCAAATTAGGAAGATCCAATCCTGTTCCTTCATTATCAAGCATTTAAATTTTCTGCCTACTTGTGCACTCTACACATAAGCCTAAATACGCATCTGTAATCTTTCTCCAAATACCAATAAAGTCAGTTGCTCTATCACAACACTACTCCTCTACAAATTGCATTACATACATATACACAAATCTCTGAGTTAAAACTATTCCATGCATTGATTTCCGCATCCTGAAAAAGGTTTTACATGGATTAAATACACCCAATCAGACATATTCCCGTTGTTCAGCGCTCAATAAGCAACTGGAAAGGAGTGTGAAATAACACGTGATGTACATTAAAAAAGTAAACTTGACACTTGCAAGAAACTGGCTCTATGATGGATCGCCTGATAAATTCAGTACTGGTCCTTCTTGAACATATAACTCATAAATATACAAATGGTTACTTGAAATTACATATAATCTACAATTTCTGCGCCCAACCGTCACTTCTGCAACAGAATGCGTCACAAGTACTGATGTAGTACTGCGGCTATATCGTAGATACCTTCTCTTTGCGCTCAGTCCCAAGGAACTTACAACCCCAGAGAATTACATGTCTATCAAATTAGAAAATTCAACCAAACTCTGGTGGTCCTCCTTCATCGTTCTTCACGTTTCTTTGTTCGATTCTCCATTTAGATCGATCGCCGTAGTCATCGCACCTGTCCAATTCGATTTTCCTTGGTGCCGTCAGTTTATGAACACCTTTACATGTTGCTCTGGTAAAGTGAGTGACACGTACAACTTTTCTGAAAATAAAAAAAATTACTACGAAATATATTTTCCCCCGGTTACCAAGTTGTTCGCAAGTCGCTAGGACAGATTACATCCTCTGCATCCCACTTTGCCCCAGTACTTTAACACCGTGCTTCCCTGATAACAACAAAATTCCTCCATCACATCAACGCTCCATCGGCGTGGGTACTAAAGAAAGAAAAACACTCTTCAACATAAAATCAGTTCCTGTATCTTTGATAGAATCTTCGGTGGTTGCTTCGTTGCTTCGGCACCATCTACAGGACCTAACATCGAAGTTCATTCGTCCTCGCTCTCTTTTATCATCTCAAGATAGTCAGTCTTCAATAAATCATTCAATAACGGTTGAGTCACTCATTCTTCCTACAGAGACTCGTCGCTAGAGCAAAGGAGTAACATTGACTTTTGCGTTGTAAGCACGCTCGGAAATCCTAAGTGACAGTTTTGATGAAACGGAATTGATTACAAAGTTTCACCCAGATAGAGATGCAAGCTACAAAGTGTCCAGCACCAGTTGTAACGAGCGAGTTAGCGAACGGCTGGGGGAAAGCGTTTACTCTGCTGGCTGTGCCCACCTATAGTGTTGGTAGGCATGTCTGCCTGCACCACACTGTTTAGTATCTGATGTGTCGGTTCTACTGTAGGGAGGCGGAGGAGGAGGAAGAGGAGAAGGAGGAGGAGGAGGAGGAGGACGAGAGGATGGATAGTGGAAGGATAAATGGATGGATGGATTGATTGATCGATTGATTGATGAGTAGATGGATGGACGGATTGATTGATTCGTTATGCCACTAACTTTTGAGAATGGGTGGATCAAATACAGCATATCCTTCTCAAGTAGCTCTTTCCTCTGCTGTCGACCTGGACTTTGTCTGACGCCCAGAGGGCTGATTAACGTCTTGGACCAAAGTAAAACTTCCTCAAACTAAGGCAAAAGCACAGTGTGCGTGCCACAGGTAAAGCTGTATAACAGTGAACAAGGACAATGCAGACAGTGTGTGCTCACTGCAGTGCTTCTGTCTGGTAGTCAGGTTTGCCGTGTTTACTTATCTAACCTGGCGAAAGGCCCCTGACACAGCTTCTGAGGGACTGCTTACTCCATATGTCGATGACACACCCCGGGTTAATTTCATTACAGAACCAAAAACATCTGGGCGATTGGTCCACCATGTCAGTGGGAGAGGACGTTCAGTATTACTGATTTGAACTCACCCTAGTAGGTGCCAATTCGTGTGGGGTGCATCTGACTCTCTAAAGCGTAGAAAGCATTTCTTGATTTTTGATTGTGAGAAATATGGGGTGACTTTGCCAGACCAGGCGCCATGAAATCAGCAGCAATAAATTCCTTGGTTCCATGGTAGAACCAATGAGTGAGCTGTACCAAGGTACTCTTAACCCAGAGGATTCAGTCTGGGAGAAGAGACAGGCTGACAAATCGTATGTCTCTCTCATAACTAAATAGTGGAGCTAAAGAGAGAGCTAATGAACTTGTAGAGACCTCGTTATAAGTGATTCTTGTGCTAACAATTGTCTGGCGGTGCAAAAAGTTGTCGACATTACTAGGGACGGACAAAATAAAAATGATAAATTTGGAAAGCAAGTCCAGCACCATCATAGTCCACCTTGTGAACTTGGTAGCCGGCCCTAGAGATCAATCGTAACAATACCATGGGCTTTGATGGTATATTTTTCATTTGTCCCTGACAAGTTTTACTACTTACACTTAGTCTCTAACATTTGCCCCATATTTAAATTTGGTTTGTTACCTGCTTTGCCATGCTATAAAAAAGATCATTTTACTGTACCTTTTGGAAGCATTTTTGTGTATGAAAATGATCATATCTTTCATGTGTGTAACTTATCAGTTTTTCTATACATTGCTCAGGTTAACTTGCCTTGGAACCGTCTGAATCCACATGTGCTTTTTTTGAATAAAATACCTTTGTGAGATTTATAAAGATTTATAAAGTTTATCAACTACTTCTTTCCAAAAGAGCAGTTTACCAAAGCAGGGTGTATATGTTAACAAGAAAAATATGTCCAGATTTTTCTCGGATTTCCCTGTTAAAAATAAACTTCCCCCGGCTGAAAATACTCTAAACCCCGGGTGTATGTACATTTTTTCCGTGTAAAGTGAGAATTTATTTCCCATTACAGCTGAAAACTTATCAGTACTTTGAATGGAAAATTTCTGGCACTTTAGGAAAAGAAACCCAGCCAAAAACAACGCGTGACAGCATGTTTACTGCATATTTGCTATTCGAAAATATAAATACAAATTCCATAAAATACAGCACAGTAGCCTCAAAAGCACTGAAATCGAGATTGCGATGCGCTTTTGTCAGATTTAATTGCAGCAGCTGAATATTTCTGAAAAACGATTATTAATTTCACTACCGAATATTTAGTGGATTACCTGTCTGATTGCATGTTCCGTCGAGCACTTCGACGTTTCTATAGAAAAGCCAATTACGGATGACATTGGTCACGAACTCCCGTTTCACATTTTTAAAGGATAATTATCTCTCGCCTTTAATGCATAATTTGTAATCTATGAAGGAAGAAATATAAATAGGAAAAATTAACCTTGAAGGTTGGTCTCTTGTCTCTTAAGACAAACACAAATATGCCAGTAAAATTTTAAATAATTGCATAAATGACTGGTATTTCCGCGCCCAAAATATTCATAAGTGGCTGGCCTTCTATGTGTTAAGATTTAAATGAGAGTCAAACGCTCTGTGATTTAAGAAATTTATCGGATATTTTCACACATAACGTAATTCATCTTGAGTAAAAGGTTTTTTTTTTTTTTTTTTTTTTTTTTTTTACTTGTCAAACCAGCAATCGCAATATTTTCCCGCGATCTATTAAATATGTAAACTGTTGTCATGTCACTCTCATCGAAAGCAGTTTGTTGTTACGAAGTATTGCATGGTCTTTCTCCTAAAGCCTTTGACACATTTTTCTGTCGGCAGACGCATGTGTGAGAACTGTGTTTCGTTGGAAATATCGCATTTTCTTCGTAACGAAAGTTTTATTTTTGAGTTATTCCTTCGTTTGTGTTTTATTACTGCAGTATTATTCTGCAATAACAGGGTAAAGTAAAATTATTTGCTAGAGGAACAATTCTTACCAGTCACAGTTATGTAAATTTAAGCGAAAACTAAACCAAAAAAATTTCTGACATTATAAAAAATGCACTGAACTTTCCCGAATTTTTCCCAGATGTTAACATTCCCGTTTTTTTTCCCGAATTTCTCTGTTGTCCCTGGGCGTATACATCCTACAAAATCTGATTACCGCCATAGTTTTCTTTCCTTCAGATGCCGTTCCATATATCTATGTAGTTCCCTTCATCTTCAACGTCGTTTATATACCAAAATTAGCATTAGTTTTCTTATTCAGTTATTATTAAACTGTCAGCTGATCGCAATTGAGATTGTGAACTTATATCAGATGCAGTTTTACTGAATTTTCTAAAAATTTCATTTCAAAATCAAACTATTGAAGGAACATGGTCCACCTTGTCAACCAGTTGTGGCATAATTTACATTCAAATGGTTTGTGCTAAGGGTATTTCTTAACGTAACGTCCCAGTATGTAGGTTTTGAACTTGCTAAAGGCCATGTGTATAGGAAGCAGTTTTTTTTGTGGTATCATGTGTTTCCTCTAATGCTTTAGTAATATTTTGCCAGGAAATACAAACTCTTGTATTTTCTTCTACATTTATCTGAAAGGAATGAACCACAGTCCTCGATCCCTAACATGAGCAAAAACGGTAATTCAAAGTTAGGCTTAGTTACACGTACATGAAGCTCGTTTCGGTGTATCAGAAGTTCTTTGATGTTTCTAACCATATTTCCATATAGTATTCTCTCTCATCGTGTTACATAAACGAGGAGCATTCTTACATTTCTCACTGATACTTTTATTGCAAAATCCACTCAAACTGAAACATGGTTTCAATTTTCTTCTATTCCTGAGTGCAGGAAATGCAAGTTTGGCTTTCCGTTTGCCTGTAACAGGCACATTGTTCTCTTGAGAAAAATAGTGTCCCAAAAACTAATTCATTTACCCCAAATTTACACTTTCCCAATTTTAAAGTTATCCTTCCATGCCTTCGTTTGTCACAAATTTCATTTATCAGGCTATAATAATCTTCCTAGTTTTAATAACGTGTAAGAATTTCGTCCACATAGATGCTAACACACAATCTAATTCTCCCAAAAACTCAGCTACTGACACAGTCATCCTGAATGGAACGGCTTGGTAGTTACAGCATTTTCCATTGTACAAGAATGCCATGTAGTTCCATGCCAGACCCACTTCACAAAGCGTGAACTACATTTTCTGTAACTTGTATGTACAGCTATTCTACGTCTTTTTGGCACACTACGAAACCTCTTGTCTTTACTCTGCACTCCGTTAATTGTATATTTAGCGCTATTATGGAATTTTTTCCTGTTTTATATTAGAACAACACTTATTAACACCAAGGAGTATAGCCACTGGTTTAAAATCGTGTCATGCATTTGGGAGGAGAGGGGCTCAAATCAAGACACAGTCATAGGAATTCATGATTTCCGCGTTTCACTAAACCATCAGGGTAATCACTTTCCAAATCAGATGACAGTTTTACTTCCCCCGTCCAAGCTTGTGCAATGTGTATTATGATGTGGACGCCAACGAGATGTTGATGCCTACTAGAGGTTTTCCTTCTTTCGTTCCTGTTTGCTTCCGTCCACACAGACGAATTTCTGTTGTTTGAGCCCCTGTTATTAACAGCACTTTTAAGACAGACACCCATATTCGATCAGGGCTCCAACCAAAAGCTTTCGCAAACAAAGTAGAAATGCTATTCAGAATCAAGTACTCTGGCCTCCAGCTACTTATTTAGAGCATTGGTCTTAACAGAACTAAAAGTCTTTATTTTTATTTCAAAAGAGACCAGCATTTGTGTGATCATTTAACGTTACTGGTATGTTTGGTTTTGGCATATTACATTGGTCACGTAGCTTTTAACTTTCGTTTCCGTCACAGTAACATATGTAATCATTCACTGGGTGACCATAACGTCAGGTTACAAAGAGAAGTCTAATAAACAATAATATAACATATTCTAGTCACTTTAATGTTAATAAATAATACTTTCAGCATGATGTCCGTGCATTTCAGTGGATAATTTTATGCGCTTTGAAAGATTAAGGTGAACTCGATGGAATATGTCTGAATTGCCGTCGATTTTAGCACATTGGCTGGTAATGCGTTCTGTCAGATGGATTAGATTTGTAAGTTTGTTATCTTCATCGAGTAAACTTTCTCTTTCAGCATTCCCTAGAGAAAGAAATCAAGGGGAGGAAGGTCTCGCGACCGAGTGTACCGCTCCACATGATCTGTTCTCCCAAAACCTCGGGGAAAATTGTCAGTCAATTGCTGCAGTAGAATGGGCAGGGCCCCATCCTGCTGAAACCAGCCTGGTAGTCCCTCGCCCATACGCTCAGTTTGAGGCGCCAATTTGTCTTTCAGCATGTTCAGGTAAGACTCACCCGTTAGGTGTTTATCGAAGAAGAAAGCCGTAGCTTTTCACAAATCGCAACACACCAAAAATATGCAATGAACACACGTTTCTAGTAGGTTTCTGTGCTTTAAACTTCTACGAATCGATTCAGAGTTTGCACGTAGGTAGATGAATGGATAAAGTCTAACCAGATTTGTTTTTAATCCAATAATCTTTATCTGTTGTCGAGATACGATGGTTTACATTCGTGCTAAATGTATCTTGTAAAATTCGTTCTTACATTAATTGGACATGCCTAAAGGGTTCAAAGGGAATCAAATAAAAAAAATGCATCCGTAAGATAAATAAGAAAATTCGAATCCAATAAATAAAAAATGCATCCTTACCATAAAATAGAAAACTCGCCTTCAAAACCTGGCTTCACTGGGGTTTTATATGCACCACTTCCATATTTCAAATGACATGCAAAAAAAAAAAAAAAAAAAAAAAAAAAGAAAAGAAAAAGAAACGAATGAGTTCAAACTTTGTACTAAGGTAGATAAACGGATAAAGTATATGAAGTTTTTTTATCCAAAAATCTTCATCTCCCTTCAATGATGGTTTCAATTCGAGGTAAATCCAAAATGTAAAAATGATTCTTACGTGAACTGAATGTGTAGAAACGGTTTCAAGTAATTCAAATAAACAGAAAAGGCATTTTACGATTACATTCAAATATTCAGGGTATATCACATATTAAGCTAATAAGGAAAGATTTCTTTCTTTTGGCCAAGTAACTGTAGTAAGCACCACACACCAGGAAAGTTGTCAGGAAGCACAAATGTTATCTGTTCTCTACGTAATCTGCGACTTAGTGAATTCTCGTGGTCAAGGTGGAGCTGAATGCTGATACGCCACCCGCTATATCCCCTGCACCATCATTTTGACACGAGGTACAGACAACTGTTGCCTGTCTGAATCCAGGCCATTCGGGCGAGAGCAACATTTTCTGTGTGACCTTCTTCCACATTTCCCTTTGCACCCCTTAAATGTTAATCCTTGGCCAAAAGAAAGAAACGTGTGTTCATTGCATATTTTTGAACGTGAGAGCCGAACAATGAACATTTATTTCAGCCTGAATAAAATATTTTGCAATAGGGGTTAATCTATTCGCACAATTGGCTTGGGCACTTCCGTGCGTTAACAATACTTTCAGTAAGTGAGATGCTATACAAATGAGACGATTAATTGCATATTTATGTAACTCACAAAACAAATGAGAAGACAGACCAAACGAAGTGGGTCAGTTTCAGCCACGTATATACAGAAACAGCAAACTATTTTTAGAAGGTTGAACGGAGCATCTTCTTACCCTGTTCTCAATTTTTCTTTAAGTCCAGAATAACATACTAAACTATTTTTCTCCTTCAAGGAGCCGACTCTTTCACTGTAGAATATTCATCAAAATTTTTTATATCTGTTTTCGTTTTTATGCACGTACAGTGTAAATTCTCCATACTGTAAATCTAACTCATTTTTGTTGCGAAGTATTTTACCTCTCTTGTGGGAGCACACTCGTAGGAAATATATTAAGTCCTTACGCAAGCTTTGCAGTGGGTCGCGAAAACAAACCAAACACAAAACAGTGATTAGGATGGCACAAAAGCATAACGCAAAGTGAACTCGGCGGAATCGGGTTAACTTCCTATGCAAGCAGACAGACTCACCATCCCGCGTTTCTGCGCATGCTGAATGTCGGTAGCCTATTCAGCAATCTAGAACTCCGCACCGGGCGCAATCAGTTGAGTGCTGAATTTGCCGACCCGCAGGCCGGTTTTACACTCTGGACCCTGGGCGCAGGCGCCTGACGCTCTCGCGCCACGAGTGGTCCGTCTGGACAGCCCGGTCCCCGGGGAGGCAGTCGCTCATGTGACGCGCGGCCCACCCGCATTGCACGGTCCAGCACGCCACCCTGGATGAAGCTCCCTCACACTCACCCACCCCCTCCCTCCATCCCCCCTCCCCCAATCCGCCTCCGCCACTTCACGCTCCACTGCTGGACAAAAGACGATTACTGCAGGCTAGGGGGCGCGGCCCTTGTCGATCGACAGCAGTTCCAATTTTTCCGAGAGGGACGCAGAAAACGACTCGAGGGACACTGCAGGAGAAAAAGGACCGATTTGAGCTATGGGGAGTGATCTTCATTGACTAGAAACAGTGCCTCGTTTTCGATACAGGCACGCTAGGAGGAGGACATTCAACCACACCCCTTAGAATTTCATGCGAGTTACGTATGACGTTTCTAGCAATGAATTTGCTCTGTCAGGGTTACCAATACCGAACAAATTCCTTCAGTTATCTTTGTGAAGCCAACTTCATAGTTGACGTTTGTAGGACGACGTTGGAATCTGACAGAATAGGTGGTGTAAAAATTCTGAAGCGATCTGAACAGAGTTTCTCCGTTTTCTATATCCGTTTTACGTATTCATATATTTCAGCGAATGATGAAATGTGGTATATATTCTTCAGCCTTTCCTTCGTGTATCAAGTAAAAGTAAATTTGATTTCCTTCCAGTTTCCTCTGTTTGATACGGGGCCTATACACAAAGTCAAATTAGAAGTCTGAAGTTCAGTTCTGCTTCTAGATCTACGTGTACATGTCGGTGTCGGAGGGTGTTCAGTGTGTCAGCGTCATTTCCACTAACCTTCCCCACCCTCCCCCTCTCCCACCAGGCCCACTTCACATCCCATACGTGGGTAGTACGTATAAAGAAAGATTACGAGCACGCACCCTTCCATACAAGCCTGTATTCCTCTAATTGTGGCGTCGTTATCATCACGCTACATTCTTATTTTATCCAGGATCTTGTATCTACATTCACTGTGTAACGATGCTCTCAGAAACTTACGAGCAACGCTCTCCACGTCGCCCATTGCGACACGGTCACGGTGGCTGAACTGTGTAGTTCTTCATCGAATCTTTTCAATATCTTGTACCACTCTAATTCCGTAAGGAACCCAGACTGCCGAACAACATGCAAGCATTACTAGAACACATGTTTTTCAAGTGACCTATTTTGAGCATTACTTACGCTTGCTTAGAATTCTTGCAATGGACCTGAATCTAGAGACTGCTTTCTGCAGATATAAATCTAAGTGGTCAATCCACCTGCATCTCTCCCGACTAAGACGTCTAGATATTTGATGACTGTGACTAATACCACATATCGTAGTAAAATGACACCGGCAAGTCTGATCAGTTTACGCTCATTACAATTTATTTACTTACATTGAGGGTGAACAGTCATTCATTATACCACACACTGATAATCAGAAAGTTTCCATTAACAGCGACATACCCTGTTTTCCTTTGTAGGTAACATTGAAGCCACCCGCATATCAGTTCTGATGGTCCTGCACTTGTTTCGTTTATTGGACGACGATGCGCACCTGGATCGAAGGTCTTCTGGAAGTCCAGAAACACGGCATCCACCTCTGTCGTCCACTGCCGCATTTTGGATCTCTTCAAAGAACAGAGTAAATTGGCTCGTGGAAAAGAAGTTCATTGCTACAAAGGAGAAGATGGTCGTATAGAAAAGTCGTCATACAGGAGCACAATAAATCCCCTACTCCACAACTTTACAAGAATTTGCGTCTCTGAAATGGGTCTACAGTTCTTAAACATTCTTCAATCAGTTTTCTTGTGTAAATCCCTCCCATATTTCTGCGACTGTTTTATTTCTAAATAGTGAAAAGCTTAGAAAATACTCTTCTTTTTCCATACAGCTATTTAACTGTTGAAACAATAATCATTTAAGTCTTTTTTATTAATTTAGATTATTATTTACGTGCAATGCCACTAGAGATTAGGAAAAAATGTGCTCTCTGTATATAGTTCTACACAGTGTTTGATGCGCTTGTATGAATATATCTTTCAAAAAAGTAAATGGTGACAGGTCGGCTGCTTTTTGTAACTGTTCTCCCTTTGAAGCGAATCAGAATGATTATATCATGTAATGTATTCGCAAACTGTCAATACGGTACCACCACTGCTATATAATTTACTGGAAAGAAAAGAGTGTTTGTGGCGGCGCGAGACTCGAAAGCGGATTTCCCGCTTCACGAGTGCGGTAGCCTTAACCGATCGGCCATCCGAGTATACTTTACCGACAGACCCAAATTTCCGTGTGTCTCAGTGTCTGCTACCCATAATACCCCATAATTATGTGATACCGGCGCAGAGAGAGACTTACCTAATTTAATCGTCAGGCATCGAACCTTACAGACTCTGTCAAATAGGGACACTGCTCTAATGTAGAATAAACTGTGTTCTACGAGAGCTATTCGGAAAGTGAGGAACGATAGGTCGCGAAATGGAAACGACAGTGAAATCAAAACTGTTTTATTTGAAACAGTTGTTTACAACTGTTGTGGACTGGCAGGACAGCCAATCCACTAGGAGGAAGCCGAAAGGCATGCGTTTTAGCTCACGCAGGCTGGCGTGAGGTCTGGAACAGTTAAAGGAATTGAGACTAGTAAGAAAAGTACGTAGCTGCTGGAATACTTAACTTTAATCCATAATTGGTGAACATCGCTCTTGACGGTACATGTTTTACAGCATCAATAGTAACTGGTAATGGCGCCTTGCTAGGTCGTAGCAAATGACGTAGCTGAAGGCTATGCTAACTATCGTCTCGGCAAATGAGAGCGTAATTTGTCAGTGAACCATCGCTAGCAAAGTCGGCTATACAACTGGGCGAGTGCTAGGAAGTCTCTCTAGACCTGCCGTGTGGCGGCGCTCGGTCTGCAATCACTGATAGTGGCGACACGCGGGTCTGACGTATACTAACGGACCGCGGCCGATTTAAAGGCTACCACCTAGCAAGTGTGGTGTCTGGCGGTGACACCACACAACTTCCAGCTACTTTTCTCCATAGTCACCGATCCGACTTAGACGTTTGTCGTAGCGTTGTACCAACTTTCCAGTACCCTCATCATAGAAGGCAGCCATCAGTGCTATAGCGGTGTACCAACTTTCCAATACCCTAGTTATAGAAGGCAGCCGCAAGTGTTTTCTGCCAATTCTCTACGCTGGCATACAGCTCGTTGTCTGTGCCAAAATGTTGTCTTCATAGCCAGCGGTTCATATGAGCAGAGATGAAACTCAGAGGGAGACATTTACTGGCCTTATTGCATGGAATCAATCATTTCCAATTGAAAACGATGCAGGAGCATCTTCATTGCCCCTGAGAATTAACTTGAATAAAACGCTCGACAGTTATGTAACGTTGGCTTCATAGCTTCAGACGAAATTTCTCACCAGGCCCTCGTACTTGGCGGGTGACAGTATTGTTCTAGGTATCTTTATGTGCTCCCAGTGTGCTCAGAACTAACAAGAACGACATAACGCGATCGACGGGCATACTAGAGACACTGCACAACACACCTGTGCAAAACTTCATCGGATTTTCACTGTGGTTTCCATGTCCTGACAGATCGGTCCTTACTTCGCGAATAACCCTCATATTCATACAATGTAAGCTTTCACGGCCGGTATTGTCTTCACTTAAAACTTCCGGGCTGATAGGCCGTGGTCGAAGTATAAAACACTCTCCTGACGTTTCGTCTCCGACAGCGGGAGACATCCTTGGAGGTAAAGCGGCGGACTGCGAAGAGAACTCGACGAAGCGCTGATTATATAGGCAGTACAGAGGGCGCCACAGTCGATCACGTGGCGTCGGCTATGAGATTGTCTCTGATAATGCCAACATTCTCAATTGAAAGTAATCGATCGTCACACTTGCGGTGCAACGCTGACATTCAAATTTTATCCAGTTTAACACCTTCGTCTTTCCTGTTAAATTTATTACGATGTTTATCAATCTCGATAGCCTCTCTATACAAGCGTGCATAATAATGCGAGGTTTTTGATATGACACTCGTCTCGCTGAATTTTATTTCATGATCACCTTCCTGGTAAACATGTTCCGCTTCGGCCGATTTATCCGTGTGACCCAGGCGGCAATTCCTCTTATGTTCAACAAGACGCGTATTCACACTTCTCTTTGTGGTACCGATGTAAACCTGTCCACAACTACAAGGAATTTTATATACCCCCGGTGTAGCCAAAGGGTCTCGTGCATCTTCTGCCGACCTTAAAAATTCTTTTATTTTTCTGGTGGGTCTGAAAATAGTTTCCACCCCATACTTGCCTAAAACTTTCCCAATGCGGTCTGTGACCTTACTAATGAACGGAAGAAAAACTTTGCCCTTGGACGACTGTTGTTCGTCGTTACTCCTGATTCTCTGCCTAGAGCGAAGTGCTCGATCTATATCCTTGCTAGAATAGCCATTCTTCACGAACGTTGACCGTAGATGTTCAATCTCATCTTTTAAATAAACAGGTTCACAAAGTTTGTACGCTTTGTCTACCAAAGTTTTCATTAGACCTCTTTTTTGTCTAGGGTGGTGGTTTGATTCTTTGTGTAGATAACGATCAGTATGTGTGGGCTTTCTATGCACCTTATGGCCCAACGTTCCGTCCCGTCGTTTAATCACAGACACATCCAGGAAGTTCAATTGCCCATTCCTTTCCGTCTCCATAGTGAATTGGATTTTCGGATTAACTCTGTTTAAATGTGTCAGGAAGGCATCCAACTCCTCTGCTCCGTGTGTCCATACGACGAACGTGTCATCGACGTAGCGATACCATCTGGCTGGTATCTTACTGGCAGTCTGCAACGCCCGTTGTTCAAAAGTCTCCATAAATAAGTTAGCCACAGCAGGACTGAGAGGACTGCCCATAGCCACCCCGTCAATCTGTTCATAAAAGTCATTATTGTATTGAAAGTAGGTTGTGGTGAGGCAGTGTCGGAATAATGCCACAATATCGGTAGGAAAAATATCCGCTATGCATAAGATAGCTTCGTTTACCGGAATCATGGTAAATAATGATACAACGTCAAAACTGACGAGGATATCATCCGGGCCCACGCTCATTTCCTTTAACTTGTCAATGAAATGAGCTGAATTTTTAATATGACTGTCCGTGCTACCAACATAAGGCTGCAGCATTGAGGCAAGGTGTCTAGCTGACTCGTGTGTTGGTCCGCCTATAGCGCTGACAATTGGCCTCAACGGAATCCCACGTTTATGAACTTTGGGTAAGCCAAAAAATCGAGGTGGATATGCTTCTGTTTTACAAATCAGCTTCTTATTGTCGGAACCAAATGAAGACGCTTTCACCAGTCGATTTGTCATTCTTAAAATCTTCATAGTCGGATCTTTCTGGAGTTTTTTGTAATTGGAGGGAACTAAAATGTGGTGTTAAACTGGATAAAATTTGGATGTCAGCGTTGCACCGCAAGCGTGACGATCGATTACTTTCAATCGAGAATGTTGGCATTATCAGAGACAATCTCATAGCCGACGCCACGTGATCGACTGTGGCGCCCTCTGTACTGCCTATATAATCAGCGCTTCGTCGAATTCTCTTCGCAGTCCGCCGTTTTACCTCCAAGGATGTCTCCCGCTGTCGGAGACGAAACGTCAGGAGAGTGTTTTATACTTCGACCACGGCCTATCAGCCCGGAAGTTTTAAGTGAAAACTCTCATATTTCACGGACATTGTCTTCTTTGAATAAAGTATTTAAACCATTTTGCAAGTTGCAAGTTCCTTTGTATAATTCCCTTTCAGCTAAATTTTGATGTGACTGTATATTAACTGAGCAGATCGTGATCAGCAGTGGCCACACCGTCGTCGTGTCGAGACCACACACTTACTACAAATATGAGATCGATGGGAGCCGCTAGTGTAGCGTTCCCATATTGTACAAGAACAGAACAACCATTTGCAGGGCAGCGCTGTATTTGCACTTAGCAAATGATGTTGAATATCTAATAAAATGTTGTGTACGGTGACTTCAGATATCCAAATGATGTTCTAAGGACTCTGCATCCTTGTTACAAAAAAAATGTCTAGTCCAATTTAAGGACGGCCGGATTGGCCGAGCGGGTCTAGGCGCTACAGTCTGGAACCGCGCGACCGCTACGGTCGCAGGTTCGAATCCTGTCTCGGGCATGTATGTGTGATGTCCTTAGGTTAGTTAGGTTTAAGTAGTTCTAAGTTCTAGGGAATTGATGACCTCAGAAGTTAAGTCCCATAGTACTCAGAGCCATTTGAATCATCTGAACCATTCCAATTTACGCTGGGGATCACAATTACTCAATTCCGAGTTTGCTGAAGGAAAAATGCTATGAAATTGTGAAAAATGCAAGAGACAAAACACTGTACATGCGATACGTGAACTATGATATGAGTAACGTAAAAATGAAAATAAAGAACCCCCCCACCCCGACCATCGCGCTACACTTTAGCCTGTTTACACTGCACCAACAGTATCTGGGACATTCGACTATTTAAATTGCTCATAACTCTTCCGACCCGTGCTAAAAATGGTATTTTTTAAAGTCTGGAAATATGGAGCACCCACTTCTGTCATTTTAATTTCGGGCCACGACCTGCATATACCATAAATATATGATGACTTGTAGGTGCGGTCCCCTTGTCAGTGCGTGTCGCGTGACGAGAACGTTTCCGTCAATTTCTCATCCTCGCGCCGGTCAAATTGTGCATGTTCAGCAGACACGTTACCATGTAATGGATTCAGCACAGCAGACGATGGCTTATGTGAGCCAAGCTGAAAGATACTATAACAGAATATACACTCCTGGAAATTGAAATAAGAACACCGTGAATTCATTGTCCCAGGAAGGGGAAACTTTATTGACACATTCCTGGGGTCAGATACATCACATGATCACACTGACAGAACCACAGGCACATAGACACAGGCAACAGAGCATGCACAATGTCGGCACTAGTACAGTGTATATCCACCTTTCGCAGCAATGCAGGCTAATATTCTCCCATGGAGACGATCGTAGAGATGCTGGATGTAGTCCTGTGGAACGGCTTGCCATGCCATTTCCACCTGGCGCCTTAGTTGGACCAGCGTTCATGCTGGACGTGCAGACCGCGTGAGACGACGCTTCATCCAGTCCCAAACATGCTCAATGGGGGACAGATCCGGAGATCTTGCTGGCCAGGGTAGTTGACTTACACCTTCTAGAGCACGTTGGGTGGCACGGGATACATGCGGACGTGCATTGTCCTGTTGGAACAGCAAGTTCCCTTGCCGGTCTAGGAATGGTAGAACGATGGGTTCGATGACGGTTTGGATGTACCGTGCACTATTCAGTGTCCCCTCGACGATCACCAGTGGTGTACGGCCAGTGTAGGAGATCGCTCCCCACACCATGATGTCGGGTGTTGGCCCTGTGTGCCTCGGTCGTATGCAGTCCTGATTGTGGCGCTCACCTGCACGGCGCCAAACACGCATACGACCATCATTGGCACCAAGGCAGAAGCGACTCTCACCGCTGAAGACGACACGTCTCCATTCGTCCCTCCATTCACGCCTGTCGCGACACCACTGGAGGCGGGCTGCACGATGTTGGGGCGTGAGCGGAAGACGGCCTAACGGTGTGCGGGACCGTAGCCCAGCTTCATGAGACGGTTGCGAATGGTCCTCGCCGATACCCCAGGAGCAACAGTGTCCCTAATTTGCTGGGAAGTGGCGGTGCGGTCCCCTACGGCACTGCGTAGGATCCTACGGGCTTGGCGTGCATCCGTGCGTCGCTGCGGTCCGGTCCCAGGTCGACGGGCACGTGCACCTTCCGCCGACCACTGGCGACAACATCGATGTACTGTGGAGACCTCACGCCCCACGTGTTGAGCAATTCGGCGGTACGTCCACCCGGCCTCCCGCATGCCCACTATACGCCCTCGCTCAAAGTCCGTCAACTGCACATACGGTTCACGTCCACGCTGTCGCGGCATGCTACCAGTGTTAAAGACTGCGATGGAGCTCCGTATGCCACGGCAAACTGGCTGACACTGACGGCGGCGGTGCACAAATGCTGCGCAGCTAGCGCCATTCGACGGCCAACACCGCGGTTCCTGGTGTGTCCGCTGTGCCGTGCGTGTGATCATTGCTTGTACAGCCCTCTCGCAGTGTCCGGAGCAAGTATGGTGGGTCTGACACACCGGTGTCAATGTGTTCTTTTTTCCATTTCCAGGAGTGTATGTCACTGAAGGTCTTGGGAACGTTGGCTTAGCCCACCCGAGCACAGATGCGTTTCGGTAGGTAGCACTCCGAAACGGACTGGACGCCTACACTGATACAAAAGTAGTTTCATTTCTCTAATGGAGTGGATTTACAGCCGCTCTGAGTTTGAGGGGGGAAAGGGAGGAGCCAAATTTACAGTACAACTCAGCCTTCAGGCTCTATCAATTGTCTAGAGTAATACGAGCGCTTGTTTCACTAGTGAATTAGTTACGTTGATACGTAAACAAAGAAGAAAGGATGAAAACTCAAATTCTTTATTGAGAGCTACTCTTCCCACTCAGGTTCACTACTGCTCACGAATTTAAAAATATTTCTTTACCTGCGCAATGCCGATTAAGAAGCAAGGTAAGCGAGGTTCCCGTAACCTCAAGTAAAGCGATTAACTTGTCTACTCGCTGGACCAACGTTATACGGCGGTTAGCAAAACGCATTCTGCTAACCGTGAATTTCACCGTTGTTAACGATGCTGTTGCAAAGGAACGCGGCTTTTACACACGCTGAGATAACGATGATCCATATCTGTGATATTTATGCTCGGTTTTCAGTTTGTTGTCGTACATGCGTATTGGGAGAGGTAGGAAAGGACTCCAAATTTCTCAAAATATGGAACTGATATTCTTTTACAGCTAGTTGGCTGTAATGCAAAAATTTTAGAATGGAAAAGAAACTGATGGATGCAGTGTTAGGGGGAAATGGGAAGTATGGTCAAATATAGCAACACTGTTTCATTAATTTATCTGCGGTCACTCATGGTTTGAAAAACATTAGTTTCTGTTGCGGAAAAGTTCTGCATTATATCAACTAGAAGAATAAATCCTTATGTGAATTCAGTCCACTTTACCAGTGACTCCGCGAAATCCATCCGTATGCTGAAACCAACCAACATGGAGTGTAATAATGCTCGAGAAGGAAACTTCATGTATTGTGGACATTGCTGCTATGATACTTAACTGATAATTCCTTACGCTGTTTTACTATGTGCTGTTTTTCTACGTAAGCAATTGGCGACATACAAATAATCAATGCCCTTCGCGATATACAATGTCCACTCAAGTAGTTGACATGGATCGTAAGTCACGGCTGTTCTAGTGTGGTTCTACTAGTTAGACTCTTCTAGTACTCTTACAATGCTTTGTTTCTAGTGCGGCCGAGGTTAGGCGGCGCATCGCTTTATTCTGTTCGCGTACAGACCGCTCCTGTCGTGGTGACGTCATAGAGTGCTACTGGCTGACGTCATAGAGTGCTACTGGCTGACGTCGTCTCGCAGCCCTCTCTGCTGCATCGTTGTTGATCTTCGTGCCGGCGCTCGTCGTCACGCCGGAACAAAACCCGCCAGTTACGTAAGCCCCTAATGTCATTAGATGTCTGTTCATGTGCGAGAGAGCGTTATTGCAGTTAGTATGACATTCCAACCTCTTGTTGATTTGACCTAATAACGACTTCATTTTGTCTTTTCAAAGCTGAAATCTCTCTTGAAATTTCCTGACCCCATAATCTACAGAAGGGTTTCCGCTTTCTACATGTTCACAAATACGATTGCGGCAACGATTAACATGGTCGAGATATAATACAGGGTGATTCAAAAAGAATACCACAACTTTAGGAATTTAAGACTCTGCAACGACAAAAGGCAGAGCTAAGCACTATCTGTCGGCGAATTAAGGGAGCTATAAAGTTTCATTTAGTTGTACATTTGTTCGCTTGAGGCGCTGTTGACTAGGCGTCAGCGTCAGTTGATGCTAAGATGGCGACCGCTCAACAGAAAGCTTTTTGTGTTATTGAGTACGGCAGAAGTGAATCGACGACAGTTGTTCAGCGCACATTTCGAACGAAGTATGGTGTTAAACCTCCTGATAGGTGGTGTATTAAAGGTTGGTATAAACAGTTTACAGAGAATGGGTGTTTGTGCAAAGGGAAAAGTTCTGGACGGCCGAGAACGAGTGATGAAAATGTAGCACGCATCCAGCAAGCATTTGTTCGCAGCCCAGGAAAATCGACTCGCAGAGCTAGCAGAGAGCTGCAAATTCCACAATCAACTGTATGGAGAGTCCTACGAAAAAGGTTAGTTATGAAACCTTATCGTCTGAAATTGGTTCAAGCACTGTTTGCAGCTGATAAGATTAAAAGAATCGATTTCTGTGATTTTATCCTTGCTCAAATGGAAACAGATGAATCTTTCGTTTCAAAGATTGTGTTTAGTGATGAAGCAACTTTCCACACTAACGGGAAAGTCAACCGTCACATTGTCTGTATATGGGGCACTGAGAATCCGCGGGAAACAACTCAGTATGAACGAGACTAACCTAAGGTGAACGTTTTCTGAGCCATTTCAGCCAATAAAGTTTTTGGTCCCATTTTCTTCGAAGGTGCTACTGTAACTGGACTACATTATCTGAAGATGTTAGAGAATTGGCTGTTCCCTCAGCTCGAACAAGAAGCACAACAATTCATATTTCAGCAGGATGGAGCGCCACCACATTGGCACTTATCTGTCCGTAACTACCTGAACGTCAACTGCCCGAGGCGATGGATCGGCCGCCAGGCAGCCCGTGACAGAGCAGTTCATCACTGGCCTCCAAGATGCCCTGATCTTACCCCCTGCGATTTTTTCTTATGGGGGTATGTTAAGGATATGGTGTTTCGGCCACCTCTCCCAGCCACCATTGATGGTTTGAAACGAGAAATAACAGCAGCTATCCAAACTGTTACGCCTGATATGCTACAGAGAGTGTGGAACGAGTTGGAGTATCGGGTTGATATTGCTCGAGTGTCTGGAGGGGGCCATATTGAACATCTCTGAACTTGTTTTTGAGTGAAAAAAAACCTTTTTAAATACTCTTTGTAATGATGTATAACAGAAGTTTATATTATGTTTCTTTCATTAAATACAAATTTTTAGAGTTGTGGTATTCTTTTTGAATCACCCTGTATTTTGCCATCTTCTATGCCATCTAAAATATCAAAACGCGCCACTATCTCAATGAGGTATATGTTTACTTCGTTTTAATCGTGATCAATTCAGGATAAATGACACCCCGACAGCGATCAGCTTTAACCACGATTTAACTTTAACCGATGTTGGTGTAGTCGAATTTTGCGTTGACCAGAGCTAAACACCCACTTCATCACTGTTAATCTTTAATCGACTTCGGTGCAGTGTGCCCTAAGAATTAGATGCTGCTGTTGGATCTGTTTGCCATTGACTCTGTTAAATGTATCGTCAGTCATACTTTGAGTAGCCTCTACAATGTCACCCACTGCGAGATAAACACGCTTCTTGGCATGAAATTTTTCTAGGAACAGGAATTTAAATAAAAAAGTCGGCGAATGTAATCAAGCCGTTGAACAAGAGGAAGCTGGTGTTGAAGATGCTGTACCTGTCAACGAAGAGTGTGCCACATTTGCTTCTCGCGAAACTAGCACGTCAGTTCCCCTGCCTGTAGACGTGGTACTATACCAATTTTTGAAGTTGTGGAGTCGCAGTGTTGAATCGGTGGTCCAATCGACGACCTGCAAATCAGAGTTAGGCCTCCAGTGGCCTCCTTAAATCCTTGAAGACAAACTCCGAGGTGAAATGACGCCACAGATTTCCACCCCTATCTTTCTCACAACCAGAACCTGTGCTGCGTATCCGAGGAACTCGCCATCGACGGAAGACTAAACCCTCTTGACGACGACGAAGTGCCGTCTGTCAGAGAACACGCGGTTCGCACTCCGCTGCTCGACTCGCTGCAGCTCACTTCATTACCGTCGCTCGCCTACGCCACTAGCCCATCGCAGTGTCCGGTTGTAGGAATGGAGGAAGAGGCAAGGTTGCTGCCACCGTTGAGCTCCTGCTAAAGGCAGTCGGGAGCAACGGTTGCAGCAACAAGAAGAAGCGGAAGCCCGTGGCACAATTACAGTGCTGTGTCAGAAGACGGGACACGTAGCCAGGACCTGCGACGGTGCGGTAGCGTGTGTGAAGCGCGGGAAACCGCAAGATACGCTCAACTGCGACAAACCGAAGGGCACCGCGGCTGCGTGCATAAATTGCGGCGGCGCGCACTCCGCAAATTCACGCAGCTGCGGCTACATGAAGTCATGGGAGCGTTAAAAAGGGGTCACCACACATGGAGAGGTGGCCCAAGAAGACAAGGTGGACACACCGCCCTCGTACTCAAGCAGGGGACGCGGGCAGCACCACGACAAAGACGACGAGGGCGTGTTCCGCGAAACGTTGCGGAAAGCCAGCGATGACGCCATTGCCGCGCTCAAATCCACCATGGCGGCCCTGACGAGATGCGAGGTAACACAACTGAGCGTGAAACTTCTTTACTTAAATGCGTGTGTCCGTACTTAAATTGCTGAATGACTGAGAAGATGAAACTTCTACGTTGTTTGATTCTGAAACAGCTGAGTAAAACTGAACGTACTGAGCCTACTTTCTCTTTTTTTTTTATTTTTTTTTTGTGTTATGTCAACACTGACCCACAATATTCTAGCGCAACGCAATCTGACTGCTGAAAAAAATTACAAACTGACTTCATATAATTAATTCAAAAGAATCACCCTGACTACAAAGAAATCTTAACAATAACCTATACATTCATTAAGCACTTACCTCACAAAAATCTTCATTACGCGAACTACTGCAATTCAGCGAGCGTCAGTACTGCCAGCTAAATAAAAGATTCTAACTACTAAAGCCACTAACTACTAATAGGCATGTGGTTAGCAAGGGAAAGATTTTGTTGCAAACCAAATAACGTATTTTTTTACCTTAATAATCTGACACCCAGTTCTAGCACGAATATAAATCGTCATTGACATCGACTACAAAGATTTATAATCAGGAACAATTTTCAGTCTGCAAGTAGGATACTTCCAGGTCGTTAGCCTACGCTAACACTTCAGACCTCTATCCTCCATCAGTGCTAACTTCTCACATTTAACATTCATAACTGCTGGCTGTTCACCTCCAACTGCCCAACAGTACATCAGTCACTGCTGGCGACTAACTCCCAACTGCCCAACAGTACTGGCGATTAACTTCCTACAACGAGTCCAACCAGCCATAGAGTCTCCTACAAAGAAAGCACAGTCAGAAATCCAATGCAAAGCGCTACACACCGCTGCCAACACAGAAGCAGCCTACTCACAAGGGTAGCCCTGTACCTCGCATCACGCATGATACCTGAATAGGCGGCGACCACCACCAGTATGGGGGTAGACGAGGAAACGCAAACGGCCGTCTCCCTGGCTGATGCGGTAACGCACATTGCTAGGAAGGTGGACGAAGGGTCGGGGACACCCGTCGACAGCAAGAAGACAGCCCCCTTGGAAACTGCCACCCCTTGTGCGTCTGCAGATACGCAGACGGTGGAAGACACGCCAAGGGACGCCGAGGGAGAAGAAGACGAGTCGTTCAGTGCCTGCCCCTCCGCAACAAGAATTGTGAGAGGGAGAGAAGATTGCAGACTCTCCACCATGGAAATCCATACCCTTTCACGGTAACCGGTATCCCTCCCCTCCCACAGAAACCCTATTCATTCCAGTGGGGGTGTGAACCCCTATACCAGAAGATCATAGGAACTCATCCGGCGTGCGGATCTGGTGCTAATAAACCGCTACCCGATCTTCACCGACGCCGAATGGAAGTACCTGATGGAAACAGCCGTCCTGTACATCAAACAGAACTCGCCGCCAGTGCACTACTCCCGTCTGACCAAAACAGAGTACGGACAGCCAGGAAACAACAACGAGAAGAAGAAGAATAAGAAGTCGCCAGATACATCTGGCCGTTAATTCCTTCTTCCAGAGGACCTAGAGGCCCAACCAGTACCAGAGGAAAAACAATCCAATCAGCCAGTTACAGAGGAGGAACAACTTCCCACAGCTTAAACTCCTACGACTCGGGCGAGGATAAGGCCCGTCATTTTAGCGTCAGCGTCAGCGAACACGTGGCTGATGTCAATGTTGCGGACTCTGTCTGCAGGTCCAGTGACGGTAATGGAAGAAATAATGAAGGGATTTCTGCTCTTTTGACATAATCATCAGTTTCCGATAGTACTTCTTGCATTTCATGTTGCCCAACGAAATTTTAAGAAAAGATTAACAAACCATTGAACTTCTGAAAGTTTCAAAAAATGCCAACTAGTTTCATGTCTGAAGCATTTACTGTTATTGTAGCGGTGAGTTTAAACTTGATATTATTTTTGCTTTATATTCACCCAGTTTAAAATATACTGTCCCGTCACATTCATTTGACCACCTGTTGAGAGACCGAAGAACGCCTTTTGATGCGCTGCGTGCAGGAAGAGACTTCCGTATTACATGTCTAAGTTTAAAAAAATAAATTGCCACTACCTTGCCTTGTCAGAAGCAGTGCAGTTGAAAATATGAAGCCACATTTCTTCCACAATATCTTCTCATATCGTATTATTTAGATAGACCATACGCTCAATATTGAAAACCTTTTGGAACCATTCCTGAAGTAATATTGTGCAATTCTAGCACAACCATATTCTTGTCTGAAAATATCTTTCATTCCTAGCTATAATTCACATGAGACAAATTATTACTGCAACGGTTTTAATTATGAACTCTCTCCATAAATTACACCAATCTTAAGCACAAAATATAAAAATCTTGAAGAGGACGCCATTACGTGACACTACCGGGCACCTCCTTTCGTTTGTCTGCCGTCCGCTTCGCTCCAAAGAAAAGCATTCCAGAAATGGAAACGACGAAGCTCGCCCTGTACCGAAGCTGCCTGCTACGCCATCTGCGCATTTCTCACTCAGAGAGGCGTTCGAGTTATAAAAAAACAAGAGAAAAGCTTTAGCACATCACAGACCGAATGGCTTCCTACCGTCGTTAGGTGAATACCACTGTTATAACACACTGTTTCCTCAGAAGAGACCAGATTTATAAAATGAGACTCTTTAAAACACATTGTATAACAGTGAATTAAACAGTTCAGTTGCTAATTACAAAGGCTTTTACAATCATTTCACCACATGCGTCTCCACGTACTAACATTCAAATAATCATTATGAAGTTGTCTCACATACTGGCAACACTAAGCAGAAATGTAAATGTCTCGCTCTTTTGTTACACATTGACTTCACAGTGGCCTGTTGACAATATACATACAAAATAATAATTTACGTGATTTAAACAGCAGAATTTCTCATCTGTATTATGGTAAACATATATCTAGGCTGACGCATTACACGCAAATTGATCTGTCATAAAGGTAAAGACCACTGGGCAGGAAGTACCATCAACACGTTTTGCAGAAAGAAGAAGAGTACGACAAAGCTTTGACGATCTCATTAATTTCTCTCTGTGCGACAGCTTTGCGTATTCACTCTAAAATTTGACATCCTATTTTAATAAGTGTCCGTGATAAGCTAGTCTGATAACCACACTCTTTGGAAGATTTTCGTTCATATAACTATAGCTAAATTAATCGCTCCACGAGGAGCATGATGAACGACGAGAAGTTCGCTGGCGAGATGAAGGCCGTTATTTGGAACTGTGCTGGTATCACTTTATGAGAGAAAGGCGAGGGGGCGTTCCTTTGAAGTTACAGGAGCGCTAATGCCCTTTCTTAGAATTAATTATGTTCGTTTTACTAATTGTGTTTCTCGTCCGACTAAACCCGAGCTTTCAGGAGTCCTGTCCTTCCGTATAATAAAGCCTTCCTGGGTGCTCTGTAGCAGAATTAGGTCTTTCTTACACAGTTCCCAGTATTTCGTTATCTCTAATAGCGGAGCGTCATTTGTCGTGATAATGTTGATAGTGCCATAGACGTGGCCAAAGCAAGAAATTATTCAAATCACTTGTCATTCAAATACCACTTACCTAATATTTTGACCACATTGTGGAAAGAACACTCCGATCAACTCAAATATTTCTCTATGTTGCGCGATTACTGATTTGTAAACCGAAAAGTCGAACGATAACATTACACGGTCAGTTCGATATGAATTTGAATGTCCCATTCTGGGTCAAAGAGCATCCATTGACATCATGGGCAGAGAATGATAAGGCGGTCAGTTAGTCCCGTTTGGTCCAGTATTGCCAGAACACGGAGCTTTGGTTTTCTTTACATTCTGGGTAAAAGAAATGAAAATGTTACTAGTAGAGGGGAAATGGTCGTTTCTGGAATTGTAAATAATAGGGATTAAGTGAGGAAAATCAGGGACTTCCCTGATCAAGACTATCCCAGTAACAAGTAAAACATGATGCTAAGACAATTCTCAGCACTGTATAAACTATGGAGAAGATCAGAATTACAAAACACTTTAGTCTTTGTGACCCGTTGCGTGCAGTAAAGTACTTCCCATCTCATCGTCAGTTCTTTATGTAGTGGACTGACCCGACAGCCAATCCACTATGACTTGTAGCCGAATAGCACGCGTTTAAGCTCACGCAGACTGGCGTGAGGTCTGGAACAGATTAAAGGAGTTGAGTCTAATAAATAAAGTACGGAGTTGATGTAATACTTAACTTTAATCCATGATTGGTGTACATCGGTCTGATGGTTCATTCTTCATTAGATACATAGCAAATGATAAATGGCGCCTTGCTAGGTCGTAGCAAATGACGTAGCTGAAGGCTATGCTAACTATCGTCTCGGCAAATGAGAGCGTATTTGTCAGTGTAGCTTCGCTAGCAAGTCGGCTGTACAACTGGGGCGAGTGCTAGGAAGTCTCTCTAGACCTGCCGTGTGGCGGCGCTCGGTCTGCAATCACTGACAGTGGCGACACGCGGGTCCGACGTATAATAGCGGACCGCGGCCGATTTAAAGGCTACCAACCAGCAAGTGTGGTGTCTGGCGGTGACACCACACTTTAACCACATGTGTTCTTGAGAATTTATGGGTCTCAGAAAACTATTATATTAGTAAATGACGACACACACACACACACACACACACACACACACACACACACACATACAGATATTGCAGAGTGTAAATGGTTCACATTTACTTTGAAGTGAGAACAGAATGGTTTCGCAAAGTAGTGGCCTTTCTTAGCTCGTCGCCTAATGTCGTAAGAGGGAGTCTTTCAAGTAAGCAGCTCTGTACTCCCCCCCCCCCCTGTCAGCTGACAAGGGAACCTCCCCATCGCACCCCCCCTCAGATTTAGTTATAAGTTGGCACAGTGGATAGACCTTGAAAAACTGAACACAGACCAATCGAGAAAACAGGAACAAGTTCGGTGGAACTATGAAAAAAATAAGCAAAATATACAAACTGAGTAGTCCATGCCCATGATAGGCAACATCAAGGAGAGTGTGAATTCAGGAGCGCCGTGGTCCCGTTGTTAGCGTGAGCACCTGCGGAACGAGAGGTCCTCGGTTCAAGTCTTCCCTCGAGTGAAAAGTTTATTTTCGCAAAGTTATGATCTGTCCGTTCGTTCATTGACGTCTCTGTTTACTGTAATAAGTTTAGTGTCTGTGTCTTGCGACCGCACCGCAAAACCGTGCGATTAGTAGACGAAAGGACGTGCCTCTCCAGTGGGAACCTTGTTATTGAAGTCCGAGCTATATTTGCTGGATTCATAGTGCCTACGGAATACATCTCACGTATTTAATGCCCTCTCGTCCAAAGTAGCGAACAGTCACCTGCCAGCCAGGGAGCCTCGTTAGCAGGAATGCTCTCTCTTCCGTGCGCTGTAGTCAATGACGTCGTGTGTTTCGATGTTTGTTTAGGTGTAGCGTCCCCATACTACTGCGCAGTTACCTCGCATCGGACGGACGGACGGACAGATAATAATTGTCTGAAAATAAAAAATTAAACTTTTCACTCGAGGGAAGACTTGAACCAAGGACCTCTCGTTCCGCAGCTTTCTTTTTTTTAAACTCGTTTTGTTCGCTTTCATTCGTTCCAATTGATCGGGGCGGACGTCGTAAGACATCCGTTTAAGTTCGTTGTTGATCCATTTACTCAGTTTTTTTTTTATTACAGAGGGCTGCCAACCCTCTGACCGAACACGCTGAGCTACCGTGCCGGCACCTGCTCACGCCAGCCACGGGACCACGGCGCTCCTGAGCTTACTCTAACCTTGATGTTGCCTATCTTGCGCATGGACTACTCAGTTTGTATATTTTGCTTATTTTTTTCATAGTCCCACACAGCTTCTTCCTGTTTTCGCGATTGATCTGTGTTCAATTTTTCAAGGCCTATCCACTGTGCCAACTTATAACAAAATCTGAGCGGGGTGCGATGGGGAGGTTCCCTTGTAAGCATGAGGCACAACAGCACTGCCGCAGGTAACAACAGCAAGCGTCAGTCCAATCGGACACGACGTCAGTTACCGTACTGCGAGCGTATAATTTGCGGAGAGGTAAACAGAACGGCACTAGCTTGGTAGGCCACGCATTGATCTAGCGGGCACAGATGTACCTGATACATAGGTGACTCACCACTCTGACATTTCAAGCAACATTAATTAAATGGCCTCCGGGATACAGTTGGTGGACGTAACGACACATGGCATACGTGTTCACAGTAAACTAAACAAATAGTTTATAGCAACTGGGAGTGCAACAACAGGTTGACAGGACTGCCTTATTAACAATGCATTATTGTAGTTGTGATCCTTTGCAAAATAATGTTTCCTTCTGATCGCTCGTGGCGTTGCACGAAATAGTCCCAGGTCCTTTAAACACATTGAGGAGATTTATTACAAGTCCGCAACCTCACGCAAGGATTTACGAAGTCTTCAGAGACAAACTTCAATTCAGAGGTACGTAGAGGCCGCGAAATCTTTTGAAGAAATATTTTTTAAGGCCTCGTACACATGAATAAATTTTGAAATTCCCTAGCTCTGTTGTGGAAATGTTTCTAAGATGACTTTTAAAGTGACAGACAGGCCGCAAATCAGCAGTGTATTCAGGCGGCAAGTGACTTTTCCGACCAAGGTGCATGCATCGCTCATACAGCCATCAATATGTCGCTAAAACCACAAAAATCCATTCACTGAACTTGCAACTTCACGATATATTCATTACACATCTGTCGCTTATGCTTTGCCATATCTTAGTGTGCCTGTTTCACTTACATTACTTGGGAAGCTGTAAAGTACCCCTTCTGTTCAAGCCTGATTTTATTTAGTTATTTTCCACTCTTAAAATTTTGTACGGCGTCTGCAGATATTACGTAGCATTCAGTGAGTAAAGCGGCACTGTAGAACGCACGCAGCTGGGAGTAAGATTTCAGTTCCGACGCTGGCTGAAGGAGCCTGCGACCGAACCGCCGAATTTTTCCATCAGTAAATGGGGTATGTTCTCAACTGTCTCGGTTGTTTTAACCCCCTCCACTGATGGAATGACCCGCTTCCTAATTCCGTATGTATAAAACCAATACGGACTTGTAGCTGTCACGCCTTTGCGCTTATTGCTACGTATTTTAACTGTAAATAGCTCAGTCCTAATGGTAAGAGATAGTAGTGAATTCACTTTGTTAATATTTGAATACAGCACAGCTGCCACAAGCTCAGCTCACTTTTATTCCACTCTTACCCTCGCCATTGCACCACATTAACTAGGTGCTACGTGGACCTTGCTAAATTCACTTGCGTATACATTTTTGACCGTTACTCGCCAGTATTTACCTAATGATTAGTACATTCCTAACCGGACTATTTCCCTAAAAGCTGTGATGATTGAACGGGTTCGATCCACGGCCTACAGTGCCCTACAGTTCACACGGTAACACTGCCTACCTGACCCACTTAACTTGGTAGTGAGCTTATGTATCCAATTACCACTGCTAGCAGCAGTGGATAATCCTATCAGCACGACGACAGCAGCAGACTTACCGTCGAATCCTCCTGAAAATACTTATAACTACGGTCGCCAGCTCTGAAGGAGCAAAAGAATAAATCAATTTTTGGCTCGTTTCAAAGTGAAATGGCTTGAGTTGAATTTAAACTTAATTCTGAATATTACTATTTCTGATCATTTTAGATGATTCT
This sequence comes from Schistocerca cancellata, assembly GCF_023864275.1. NCBI lineage: Eukaryota > Metazoa > Arthropoda > Insecta > Orthoptera > Acrididae > Schistocerca > Schistocerca cancellata. The sequence goes on along the minus strand of NC_064627.1, from coordinate 87,319,869 downwards.
ACAAAGCAAATACTCTCTCAATTTCTGTGAGTTGGCTTGGTAATTACTACCAAGACAGTTTATGCAACTTGGGTTAACAAAATTCTATCCCTCAACTTATTTAATGATTTTGGATATTACTCTTTGGACAATTGATACAGATTTAGTTAAGTGACTTTACTTGAAAGGTTACTCAGAAAAATTTAAGTAACTATAAATAGGCGACTCATTCTGGTGTGACCATTGCTCTTTTCAACATTCTTATACGCTAAAGTATTCTACAACCAAAAGAATTGTAAATGAAAGAGGCGATGGTAGCCTCAGTCTGATTTCACTATACTACGTTTGAGGTTACTACACTTTACAATGAACAACATGCATCGTAATTTTACTCATTACTATATTCTGTCCTCTGCACTTGCATAAAAGAAAACTGGTATTCTCCTTTTGCATGTATACAAAGTTCGACTTAACAATTGCAAGCAGTCTTGCCTTGGGTAGACGTGTCGGTGCTGTTGGTGAGATGCATGTGGCTAATGCAGCTCTTCACGCCTCATGCCCTTAATGGCGGCTGGGACTACGAGCCGTAGCACTCATATAAGCTACTGCGCGTCCGCCATAAAATCTGGGCGCAGGAACTCTTACAATCAGCCCCAGTGGCATAGAGGCGGCTTCGACAACCATTCGTCGCGTTTTACTCCAAGACTGGCGACGATATTCGCCTCTTCTCTGTTGCACAATCACTTTTGCGTGAGCACAGTTACGCACGTCCGATCACGTCAACACTCCCCAGGCCATTCCATTGTTCAGTCCCTGTGTCTCCAGCTACCCCTAGCTACACTCGTATCACCAAGAGTGGGGGCGTTCCCCTACCACCTTTTTACCGAAATCATTTAGTATTTAAGAATATTTATATTTATTGCCCTGGAGTTCATACCAGTCATAATGATTTACTACTAGCGCTTTACAACATTAAATTGTACAGTAATAACTTATAATTACCAAGAAAAAGAATACATTTGACTCCACGAGCTTAGTGCATTGTCTGACAGGTAGCGCTAATTCCCAGTTTCGCCAATAGATGGCATCAGGGTGCACTCCCTGGCAGTCTCACACAAGCGCGCCCGTTTCCGACGCGCGGGCTCCAAATTACTGTCAGCCCACCATCATTTCAGTTCCGTTACAAGCCGCTAGACCAAAGCCAGTAGACGGTAGTGCGGGGTGCTGTCAATAGACATGAGGAAACCCGATACGTCAGTAGCGAGGTACGTAGGGAAAGCACGTTATTGTGGCGCGAAGCAAGTATTCTTGCTTAATAAATATTTGCTAATGAAAGTAGCTTTTTCTGAATAAATGTTAGGAGAGGCCTACAGATCATAAGCACTTCCTTACAACCCCAGAAATCGATCACCTTAATAAATAAATGTATAATGTTGAAGCTAATGACAATGTACGAACGGCTACCCAACTTAACGTGTGTGTAAGTGCAAGGTACGGCTGCGAGCTATAGTCGCAAGTCGTTGATAGGATGGCTTTAAATGTACTTCTATCGTAGCACCATGTTCTCAGTATATTATTAGTTTTCAGTTACTCATTATTAATTGTGTCAATGATATGTGTTGACGGTGTTCAGAAAAATAAATGAATTATACTAGAAACCCTTTTGAACGTTATTCCGAATAATACAGCTTCAAGCTTCGTCACTTAGAATCACAGGAAGTAGAATTGCACTTTACACACAACCCGCCGACGCTGATATTGCTTCTGACCGGGACATAAACTTCGACAGCTTATTGGCAAAATAGGTAGAAGGAATCCTACACGACGACTCTATTAAGATGGTGCAAGGACGGATAGTCTTAACTCCTGCAAAACTCATTTTGCATAAGCATGGCCACTCATACTGAACGTCTCTTTTACCATCCTCTAGGGACAAACTGGGACATTTCTGGGGATTTAGTAAAAGTTGTTGTGATGGAGGGGGGCAGGGGGGGGGGGGAGGACGAGCGGGGCAGGTGCTCTTGTCTTCCTGCGAAGTATTGTATACCATCTCCCGCTCACCGAGCGTTTTCATTCAATAAATAGAAAATATAGTCAAGGTTATTTCTGGAATTTGTTTTTAATCCGGATGAGGATTTTTCAGTCTTTTACGTGGTAGCCAGAGTTTTTTGCTGGGGCACGTACATTGCAATTTGTGCGAGTAGCTTTGCCCTGAAATTGTAGAAATTACCGATACCCACATTTAAATATTTAGACGTGTGATAAATTATTTATTTACAAATTTCTGTGTTCGTTACTTATCATGTGCTCTCGTTACACGTGCTAGTTTCTTAGTCAATTTACGTAAATTAGTATTAACACATCCGAATCTGTATTGTGACTCACAACTCAATCGGATTTATTAATAAAAATTCTGGTGCTGTCTTTGTATTGCGCTGACAAATTGCTGTAACTAGACATATTTTATGTGTTGATCCCCACGACGTTTAGAAAATATTAATTTTACAAGAACTGAATTTGTTCTACATCCTTTATGCTGTTGTGGTCTTCAGTCGTAACGTCTCTGTAGCGCGCTGCCACGAAAGTAAACAGTTCGGCGCGAGAGTGTTGTCGACCGTGAACGAACTTCTCTCTCAGCTTCTGCAAAAATGGCTCTCAGCACTATGGGACTTAACATCTGAGGTTATCAGTTCCCTAGAACTTAGAACTACTTAAACCTAACTAACCTAAGGACATCACACACGTCCATGCCCGAGGCAGGATTCGAACCTGCGACCGTAGCGGTCTCGCGGTTCCAGACTGCAGCGCCTAGAACCGCACGGCCACCTCGGCCGGCCAGCTTCTGCATAGTTAACAATGAGTTTTAAGGGAGCACGGATGCATAAAATGGGTTTACTCAGAATTTTGTGCACTATCAAGTATAAAAGCATACAGAATAGAGAGGAAAAATGATTTGCGTTCGTAAGTCTTCTTTACTGCATAAACCAATTAAAACTGAAAATCAAAGTGGGGGAATCGAAAATTATATTACAGGACCTGCAATTACGAGGGCTGTTCGGAAAGTAAGGTCCGATCTGGTGCGAAATGGAAACTACAGTGAATCAGATAAAGCTTTGCACAGATGTGGTGGGGAGTGTCTCTAGTACACTCGTCGTACGCGTCAAGTCGCTCTTTTCAGTTCTGACAGCACAGTAAGCGCCTAAAGATGCCTGGCTAAACAGTATCTTCCGCAAAGTGTGAGGGCCAAGTGACAGATTTTGCCTGATGTCACGCAGCCCAAATAACAAAACCGTCTTGCGGGCCCTTCTTAATGATAATTCTCGGTCGCACTCTGCAGGGGCAATGAAGATGCTGTAGACAAGCGCAGAGAATTGGCGCAAAGCACAGGCGGTTGTCTTCTATGACGAGGGCGCTGGAAAGATGGTACAACCCTAGGACAAATGTGTAAGTCGGAGCGGCGACTGTGTGCAGAAGTAGCTGGAAGGTGTAGGTAACTGTGGCAAATAAAAAAATATTTGTTTGTCACAGAGGTTTCCACTTTTCGACCGACCAGACCTCACTTCCGGAAGAGTCTTCGTAAATACTGAACACAAGAAGAGGTTGAGTCAAACTAAGAGGCCTATATTAAAAATCCCAGCCATTCTACTGATGGAGAAAACGCAGACGTAACCAGCAACTTTGCCGAGTTCAAATATTTTGAGAAAATAATAACAGTATCCAGGTCAGTATTTCCTACGTTGGAAATTACGTTACCAAAAGCAGACTGAAGATTTCCTAAACTATAATATTTTCTTGAAGAAACCTAACAAATTGTAATTTAAAAAATTAGGTGGATGGCGTAAAGAGAACATTTCGTTGAACTAGCTGTCGTTATATTCACGGTTGGTTTATTCTAAGTTGTGTGTGCTTCACCGGCCACATACGAGTACAACGCATGCCAGTCGTAACGGCGCAGCTGTCCCTTCACCAATTGCAAAAGTTTCACGAATCTACAAAAAAGCGCATGAATTCCGAATGGCATAAAGACACAGTTGAAAGGTCAAGAAATTTTGTTAACGTTAAGAGTTATGACAAACAAAATTAGAAGTGTATAGGAAGCTGTCACTGAGAATCTAGCGAAACAAACCGCGCTCAGTTGGGATCAGCTCTTTCCTACGTATTGTTTGGTGTGTTACATGACTTGGTCTCAAGATCAATAATTCAAAGGTTGTTTTTATTATTTATTGCAGTTTGCAGTACAGTCACGTGAGGAAATACTGCGGCAACATTGTGATTGTGCCCCTACAAACCCCCCATATATATTTTTTTTTCGAATCAAAAATAATTTAAATTCAGAACGAAACAGTACAGTTGTCTGTTACAGCATGCATTAGACTACAGGCTGTTCTTGAGTAGGAACACGCTGTAGTTTTCCACAAAATTCGATTTGATGATTGATATTTTAGCTTGCGCTAGTGTTTCAAAAGCGCAAGCTAAGCGTGTGGGAAATGATATCCATACGAAATTTTTAATGGCAGGAGAACGATTAGTTAAGTAAATAAAGTTTGAGACCAACATAAAATTAAGTAAATGGGGGCAAAACGTAAAACCTGGGAATTTATAAACAGGTTTTGATATAAATGCAATTGCACTGTAGAAGACTATAGGAAAAAATTATGAGCAGATAAGAATGTCTTCAAAATTTCTAAATCATATATAGGCCTTTGGGGAAAATGTTTTGTCTCTACTGACAGGAAATGCTACAAGCGTCATTAGTGAGAAGCCTCTGATATCAGTACTCACTGGCCGTGATCACAATCAGCAAGTTGAAAGCGACGTGGTGCCGCAGCAGCTGTCACAATATCATACACAAACAACAAACAAACGAAGGGCTTTAGGCAGAAATAATTCTGAGAAAAGCTCAATAATTTATTTTCACAATAAAATGACGTACAAGGTGTAAGCAAGATACATTTTAATCTAACTGAAGTGATTTTTAAATTACACAGTGTTTTAAGTTTGGAGATGCTAACTCTGTCAGAGGTGAAGAGTCCTGCACGGGATTGCATGGAGTGCTGCATTAAACCAGTCTTCGGACTCAATATCACAACAACAACAACGACAGTACTATCACAATAATTAGTTCCACTTTAAGAAGCAATTTACCTACTCGTAAAAATGTGTACACTATAAACACACACTCTTGAATGTAAGTTGGCTAATTACTACTGATCTACGCAGCGTTCAAGATATGTGGGACCTTAAGTGCTACGATCTATACGCCAATCTTTGCAACACCTTTCAGATGCAGATTTGCATAATACCTTTTATTATTTCTTTAAACAAACATGAGTATAACCCAATTTTTATGCCATTATTTAATTATCCAGCACCTGGAGCAGTTGAAGACTTGTTGAAGAATTGTAAAACTAATTTCACTAACATTATTTCGTATTTATATCAGCTAACGTAATTTATTCATATTTATAGCTGGTCTGAATCATTAATGGATTAGGAACAGGACCCTAGCGTAGATAAAGTGATACAAGTTCAGCGATGTGTAGAATGAAGGCTTTCACTACCGGACGACATGGTTGCTGGTAAACCTTTCGGGATGTGAGGTCATGGTCCAAGAAACTCTTCTGTTCCTGGCGTTTCGTCCAGGACTAAGCTGGACATCCTCAGAGGCGCTCCTCCTCTGAATCTTGCTGACTGAGCCGTCGGACATGCGAGAGTGATAAATACTGTATACTGTAGGAAAGCGGGCGTGGTCGAAGTAACACATGATGAGCAGAGACAATCCTTGTCAAAGATAAAACTTAACTATAGATTGTCGTCTTGTCTAAGATAAAATTGTGTAGCGACTCTGCAGAGCTGCTGTCCAATGTCGTTAAGTTTCATTGGGTACTCTTTCCTATTAAAATTGTGCTGACGCTTATAAATTTCAGTAGCTTCTCTACATAGGCGTGGATAATAATTTAACGTTGTAGATAAAATTTCGCTTTCAGAAACTGCACTTCGTAGTTTCCTGACTGAAGAGCTGAAAAACAGAGAAATCAGCTATCCCTTCTTGGTGGCGGAAATTAATTCAAAGCATGCCAAAATTTGCCGTGTTGTTATGTAAAAATTTCATCTCCGCCCGAGAATCAGTTGCTGCACACTGGAGATTATTTCGCGTGGCTCCACACTCCAGTTGCTTCCACATCAGTGCCTGGCCGCAGACTGGTTGCTGCAAAACTGTTAGCGCATCCAGTTGGTGCCCTTCCGCCCTTTCCATTGTCGTGTTTACCTCCCAGCTATGAAGGGACTTCCCTATGCACGAGTCGGCCAAGTTACACTGTAGTACCATACATTTAACGTATAAAAGGAAATAAACCTCATGTTACCTTTTACTAAAAACACACTAATATGAATAATATAAAATCAAGAAAACAATTATATTTACAGATATTATATGAAGCATCAGTAATATTACATCATAGGTGCATGTTACTCACTGCTGTTCGTCGTAAAATACATGGGGTTTTCCAAAAATTTCCGTTTTATGGTGTTGTTGCAGCGTACACAAAACTTAGCAATGCGGGTATATAAACACCGACATGTAGGAAAGAGATGAGTGTGACGTTCGAGTCTTTCCGACGTGCACGTGGTAAATGCGGAAACATGAATTAAGGTGATATCATTACCAAATGCAGCCAAACAGGACCAAAGTGCTGTTATTCTTTTCCTGGCTGCCCAGTGTTCAAATGTCCAAATGTGTGTGAATTACTAAGGTAGCAAACTGCTGGGGTCATCGGTTCCTAGACTTTCATACTACTTAAACTAACTTATGCTAAGAACAACACACACACACCCCTGCCCGAGGGAGGCCTCGAACCTCCGGCGGGAGGGGCCTTGCAACCGTGACATGGCGCCTCAAACCCCGCGGCCACTCCGCGTGGCTGCTCAGTGTCAATCATCTTTACAATCCATCGGATAATTAAGAGAGTATATGGGCAGAGTGTCTGTCGAAGGCCGCCGTTGTAATTTGGTGCCCCAAATTCCGAGCTGGACATCTTGATAACGCACGACCCGACATCGCAAATGTCGTAACGCACAAATTACGCCAACTCAACTGAGAAACGCTGGAACAACCCATGCGATTACTACGCCTTCAGTACTTAAAAAGCGCGCTTGAAGGGTCGGATGTTCCATTCGGACGACTATGTGCAGCAGACAATTACGGACATCCGCAGGCAGCAGGAAACGGTGTCTTGCCAAACGGGTATCTTCGATCTGGTGCGTCGGTAGAACAATTGCCTCAAAACTCGTGGCGATTTTGCCTGATAAGCATACCGATTTTGGACTGTACGGCCTCAGAACGGAACATTTTTGATCTCGCCTTATGTATAACAAGAAATATTTTAATGAAATAGATTAGTTTCCATACGAGACATTTTGTTGTGGAATTAATTAGGACTGCAGAAAGCTTGAAATGTCTATCCTCACAAAGTTTAAACGTATAAACTTCTCGTAGGTAGAAATTTTTTGAATCTTTATGTATTTGAACTGTTGAGGGTCTATGAGAAGAGTAGGATTTCAAGAGTAGAGATAGTACCAATGCTTAACTTTTGTGACTGAGAAAGTCGGGATGAGGGGTACATTTAGCACGGAAAGTCAAGGCCACTATAATGTCATTCCTTAAACACAACAACTACCAAATCAATTAATTAACAATTTATTCAAAGCTAATATTTATAAAACAGCTAAGAGACAATCGACACGTGGCCATATTTAAGACAATACCGAAACATCACAGATAGCTTGCTTCTCAAGCAAGGCAGCAAATTAGAATTACGAAAACTGACTTAAAGAGATGTGCCACAGAGATTTCAATACTTAAAGAAATGGCTCTAAGCACTATGGGACTGAGATCATCAGTCCGCTAGACTTACAACTACTTTAAACCTAACTAACCTACGGACATCACACACATCCATGCACGAGGCTGGATTCCAACCTGCGACCGTAGTAGCAGCGCGGTTCCGGACTGAAGCGCCTAGAACGGCTCGGTGACAGGGGCTGGCCAATACTTAAAGGAACAATAAATTACAATCAGAACGCGATTTAAAGAAATGTGGTACAGATAATTTATTTAAAGAGCAATAATTTGCAATATGAAAGTGAAATATCAAACGCATACCAGTTCGTTAAGAACACAAATAACACAAGCAAGAGAACAAGTTACGATTTAATACAGTTCATTCCCAAGCATATAAAAAGCCTGTTTTCTTTAAATATACATACAACACGTTAAATGTTTACCAAACGGGCAGCAACGCCAGGCTGACCTGGGCAAAAGGTGACTTAACTTAAAATGCCGGAAGCAACAGACCAGCGATCCAAAACAGCACCTGAACCAGGGGGTCCAACCGGGAGTCACTTCCCATTAGACGGCACGTCACAGCTTCTGTGCACCGAGGTATAACGTGGCGCCGCTCCCACACACCCCAACTCGCAGAAAACTGGAACACAAACAGACCGCAGAAGACACGGCAAACACCAATCAAACATCAATTAATAGAAGTTAGGAGATCAATAAACAACAAATAAATGGAAAGCCAATTGTTCTTTTACTAATACTGAGTGAGTGCTTTCAAATAAGTGCACGCGTATAAAATTCTACGTACAAATGATTACCTTTTTACAGAATACGAGCCTTTACTAATAACTGAGTGAGGGCTTTCAAATAAATGCACGTATATAAAGGAACTACGTACAAATGCCTAGCTTTACAGAATACAAGTCTTTACTAATAACAGAGTTAGTGCTTTCAACAGAGGTGACCCAAATTTTACAGCAATATACAAGGCACGTCGATTTGATAGCAACATAAAATACTGAGAATATCATACAGACAAAATATAAACCTCTGGATACTGTCCCAGAAAAGCCAAAATATAACACACACGCACCTTCGAGCTAATCAACTTCCTAATAGTAATCCAACCAGCGGATTTTTAAAAAGAAATAGTAACTGCTCGTCTCCATGCTGTTACACACTCTGCCGGCTGCTCTTACTTCAGCAACACGTACAAAAAAAATGGCTCTGAGCACTATGGGACTCAACTGCTGTGGTCATAAGTCCCCTAGAACTTAGAACTACTTAAACCTAACTAACCTAAGGACAGCACACAACACCCAGCCATCACGAGGCAGAGAAAATCCCTGACCCCGCCGGGAATCGAACCCGGGAACCCGGGCGTGGGAAGCGAGAACGCTACCGCACGACCACGAGATGCGGGCCAACACGTACATTAGGGCAACCAAGCAACAAGTACACTCGCTGCAATGCAAATCGTTCAGCGAAACGAAGGCACCAAAATCACTTACGCCTTCGATGGAGAGCGTTGTTCGAGATGGTCTACAGGGATGAGACTCTCCGAGAAGGCAGGTCCCAAAGCAATGCGACGAACAGCGCCCGGAGTTGACATCAGGCAGGCCCACTACAAACTCGCGACCGCCTTACGAGGTAGACCCGCCGTGCCGCTGCTGGCCGAGCGAGCGTGTTTCCCTCTTTGGTCCACGCAAGCACGTCCTGGCGCCTCGTAGCGAGTCCAACACCAACTGGCACCAGCGCAAAAAAACCACGAGATCACAACAGGGGCAAAGATCCTAGTACGGCAGGGTGATCCATAGTCTCGCACCAAAGAGCTGGTGTGCCGGAAAAGACACAACACGGCACAACGTCCTTTTTGGAAGAGAAGACTGGCGTGTTATTGTATATGCCATCTAATACATGTGGATTTGGTTAGATTTTTGTGTGTAGAGGAGAAATTAAACTTTGTCGGTATGAGATTACGTTCTGAGCAGGTACTAAAGAATTAGTTTGAGTACCATTGGTTATGTTTTTCATAGGAAAGAATGAGTTGGAAGAGGGACCTTGTGGTATAGCCTATAGAGCTTCGCTCTTGTTCGTGGGACACGGAGGAGAGCTAGATCGGAATGGAACGTCGAATTAACGACGCTTTGTCTGGTATATCAGCAGGCTCAGCGTAGCCTTCAGGCGATTTTCCGTGCTCCTGTGGGCAGATGATTGGTTTTTCTTTTACTTCTACCTCATAAAATACGATACGCATATGGCTGAAATACGATAAAGTAGAGAATTACGCTTGCAATATTCACAAACCGAATGGGCACGTGAGCTCCCTTATTTTAATCAAGAGACGCCTGTGGCAACATGAAATGCATCCGGCTATACAGTTACAAGAAAATTAAATTGGCCAAATCATGAACGCAGAAAATCCCCTAAATGTGACAATGAGACGATAGAGAGGATTGTACGCGTTTCGTACGTATGGATGATAGTTGTGGGATTAACTCATCACATTCGGCCGATTGGTTGTTTTGTTCTGCGTGCTTTGTGTCGGATGCATCCTATAGTAGGCATCCGAGAACAGGTTGTGATCGACACTCAGTTCAACGTGTTTGCGTTTCAGTCAGCTGCATCAGACAGTTCTGAATACTACAGGTGTTTGGGATGGAACTCTCGGGTGGCTTTTCGCACATCCGAAGTGCCATATTCTATTTCAGGATAGCTGCCACCCACATGTCAAGACTGTTTCGAGTACGCTACAGAAGTTTCGCTGGTAAGTCGTTGCACATCCTCCACACTTTCCGGATCTCCTCCCATGTGAATTCCATATTTTTCAAGCCCTGTAGAACGACACCCTTAGCTGCCTTTGCTTCGGACGAAAAGGCGCACGCCTGGTTACAGTCATTGTTCTTTAAGCAAACGCAAACACTTTTCCACTGTCTTGACTCACTGTGCAGTACATGTATTAACAGGTAAGCGATTACTTTTGATTATAATAAACAGTTTACTTACTTTTTTCCTATCCGTCTCGTTTCCATTTGACTGCCCCTTATATTTCTTGCGATTTAGAGTTTCAAGGTACGTACATTAGGAGCAGAAGTTGTCGAGACGTGACTAGACGGAACGTTGGAACGATTCACGAGTAGCATCGGTAGTAAGAAGGAGGTGTCGGGAGCATAACGTAATAGCTACATGGAAGAGGGTGGCTTAGCGATGTCTGTTGTATGTAGGAGCTAAGGAGCGATGACACAAACGAATCCTTGAGAATCACGTGGAACGGGATGGGAAACTAACGAGTGGCTGTTGTTTGTTAGGATACAGGATGAACGGTTAGTCAGAAATAATATTATTAAGTGGATTTAATTGTTTGGAAGTACTACATGCAAAATCTATCACTGTTCACTTGTTCTTCCTCGAGTCGTGCAGCGAATTGATCTCCTTATAATTCTTATGACGTGAGCACTTTCAGGTTGTGAGTTATAGATATTTTCAAAAACATCGGGAATCCGATATATCGATATTTAAAAATATCATTTTCCGATATCATTACATCGAAACGACAGTGGATATGTCAATATATCGACGGAAATGATGTTGACGTACTAGGAAAAACAAAGTCAGGTGCGCACTGTATTTAAAAATATCATTTTCCGACATTATTACATCGAAACTACAGTGGATATATCAATATATCGACGGAAATGATGTAGACGTACTAGTAAAAACAAAGTCAGGTGCACACTGTAAAATGTACAGCAAGTTTTAGAGCTGTGTATCCAAGTATTGATTTATTCCTGGAAATTCTGCCCATCAACAAGCTAGCTGCCTGCTTATGTTCTCTTTGAGCAAGAATCGAAATGAGAACACTGCACGTTCACTTTTGGCGATAACCAGTGGCAACTGCAGGTAAGCGGCACAATAAATATTGTCCGATGGGCCCGTCGTTCGGTTTTCTCACATATCGGATTTGCCCGGAACGCTTCATGTCGACTTCTCCGTTTCTTCATTTCTGCAAACGCCGGCAACCTAGTAATTGTAGTGTCAAAATTGCGTGGTGAAGTTAAACGTTGCAGTTTCTGCTGTTAGCGCAGAGCGCCGATAACGTCAGCATTTCCCTTCACACGCCTCCGCCCACTGCAGAGACCGATCTTGTCGTTTAGATTTCAGGTCATCAGTTTCAACAACCGTTTTTGAAGAATTACGACGTGAAGAAGTAGCACACTAGTGGCGTTAAATAATTTTTTAACGCAGCTGGTGTGCTATTTCTTCATGTCGGATACCTTGTCATTCCATTCAGACCGTCACCCCCCCCCACCCCCACCCCCCCGGCCAGTGCACACCTATACTTGATTCACACAGTCAAAGGGAAAGATTGGACGTGATGAAAGCTCAAAAAGTAGTAATACTCCTTGACACAGTGAAAGTAAAATGTAAAATTATGTTCTATTACTATTTAAAATGAACAATTGCAAATATTTATCGAAAATTGCGAAAAATATAAAATAAAGATATCGGCACTCGATATTACTATGTACATATCGATAAATATATATGCCGGTGGAGAAAATATTGATATTATATATCGATACTATTAAGAGAAATGGTTCAAATGGTTCTGAGCACTATGGGACACAACTTCTGAGGTCATCAGTCCCCTAGAACTTAGAATTACTTAAACCTAACTAACCTAAGGACATCACACACATCTATGCCCGAGGCAGGATTTGAACCTGTTACTGTAGCGGTCGCGCGGTGCCAGACTGTAGCGCCTAGAACCGCTCAGCCAACCCGTGCCGGCTTTAAGAGAAATGTATAGATATATCGACACTCTATCAAAAGCCCTCGTCCTCACCCATAACATATTGTTTCAATGTAGTTCGTGTTGTATGGTATCTGGGGACTGGAAACATAGCAGTCATTCTTGGCGTCATAAGAGTAAGCTTATGTTGCTTACCGAAATTTTCGTTGTATTGTACATGTTCGTGTAGTTCACAACATTTTTTTTCTGTGGGCAGGGTAAGACATGCACCCACCTAGCTTTCGATTAGATAGCTTTCTGAACGTAGCTGTTTCAATAACTGCACGAACTTCAACCATAAACGGTCATTTACTCGTACACTAAAAGGTTTCGACAACTTCGTTGCAGAACAAAGCTGTGTTAGTGGTATAAACGAGTCATCTGTGAAAGATGTACACTAATGCCTGTTCTACGCGCACCGATGTGGCTGATGCGAAACCTGTGCGTCACAGTTGAGACTGCAGAGGGCTGGGCAGCGTGCACGCAACTGTCGGGCGGTGTTCTAAAAGAAAAGCAGGGAGGCTGCGTCAGCTGGTCTGGAAGCAAGGAGAGCGAATGTAGAGAGTCGGTTCATCGGAGCCCGCTGCCGATGGGACACGGCGCCACAGTTAATCCACAGCGGTAAGGGAACATTTTGCGAAACATTGAAGCGCGCTAAAAAGTCGAAACGCCAATGAAAGTAGATGGACGGCATCATTCTTTTGCAGTATAATCGGCGCCCACATGTTGCCGAGTGGCTCACGTCCGGGAGGAATCACGGTTACGCAGGCAACCGCAAACGTTTTTCAAAGAAGGCACTGACCGTCGTTTCTCATTGTAGGATAAACGTATTATCAATTATGATGGTTAATTCTGAAATAATAAACAGTTTACTTACTTTTTTTCCATATCTGTCGTTTTCATGTTTCTACTGAAATCCTTCAATCATTATTTTGCTCTTTGTTACGTTTCTGACATCGTTCGACTTACAACTTTTCCTTTGCACCATACCCGGAATGCGTTCAAGTTTTTCTCAATTTGGAACAATTTGCCACTATGTGATACACTGGGATAAAAGTCAGATGTCTTATGCCATTTCAGCCACTTAGCAACATGTACCTTTTTCATGAGAAACGTGGCGTTAGCATCAGTACAATTCACGAATTGTGGGGAGCAAAACGGCAATCGCAATGAAAAATAGCGTCTGCAGCTGTTAGCCACCACTGCACCCAACACCCAGCAGGTCGCTTTATGGCTGTGCTCTCCAACCGGCCAGCCTGTTTCCTTCTACAACTAATCCGCGAAAAACGTCTCACCATGTTACCTCCTCTACAGTTTTCTTTAAGTCGCCGTACATGCGGGGATATGATGATCTACTGCATCGAAATAATTTTGGAAGACTGCATCCAATATTTAGTTTCTTTCCTATCATTTTCTTCGTCTGTTTCAGAATGATCACTGAACGACATATATATATATATATATATATATATATATATATATATATATATATATATATATATATATAGTACCGTAATATGTACACACATCAGTGTGTCGGTGGCTTTTTTTCTGCATCGAACATTCTTCCCAGAAACGCGTCACAAACGTTTCCTGTACGATGATAACTGGGCCACTACACGGACTACGACTAACCGTTTTTCGTCCACACTCCACACTTCTACACTAGACCTACTGTTCAGGAGAAAATAACCATTAATGGCTTGCTCTTGCCACATGTACATGGACGTACTAACCAACCTTAAAACATACGACTTGTAGTAGCTATGATTATTAGTCTGCAAACGACGTAAATACTGATGTAATGCTGCTCAGTACACAGTCCTCAGTTAGCCTGTGTATTAATGTTTCTTTTCATAGGTTTCCTATCTGCTGTGGTCATATATGTTCTTGTTCCCTGGCAGTCTCCTTATGATATGTTGAGTTACCTCCATTTCTAGAGTTCCTTTGATCTTGTTAGCCATTATTCACAAACCTCTAAATGAATCTTGAAACACAATATCGTGAGCAGATGATTGTGGGCTTGTATTAAATGTATTTTGTTCCACCACTGTAGCTTGCTGTCCTTGAGAGAGAAAAGCTTCTAACTCAGCTTGCCCTTTTATCACGATGTCGTGCAAAACATGGGTGAAGGGCTACAGGCACATTCGATTTTCCCAGATTTTCTGAAACAGTTCGAAAGAGTGCACACTGCAGACTGTGAACGACGATTCGAGCATATGGAATGGGTTCTCAGACGTGTTATAGGACGTTTTAAGTAGTAGAACACACGTTTTAAGTATTATAACACACTACGTTGCAAACCTGGCGAAGCCAAGGATCCAACTCGTGAACAAAGCACTATGCTAGCTGGTGGAGGCTCCACATGGAATGGACTGGGTCCTCTGGTCCAACTGAATCATTCATTGACTGGAAGTGGCTATGTTCGGCTACTTGGAGACCATTTGCAGCGGTTCATGGACCTCATGTTCGCAAACAACGATGGACTTTTTCTGGATGACAGTGGTCCATGTTACCGGGCCACAGTTTTCCGCGATTGCTCCGAAGAACTTTCTGCGCAATTCAAACGAACGATTTGGCCACCCAGACTGCCCTATTGCAGGGGACTTCCAACTACTTGTTTAGTCCATGACCCATCGAGTTGCTGCACTGCACCTAGGCAAAATGTGGTCCGACGTGATATCAAGAGGTATGCTATCACGTTTTTCACCTCAGTGTAATCCCATAATACCTGGAGACTAAATGACCAGTGTCAGTTGAGGGTTTTAAGGTAATATGAAGCCAGCCATTACAAATAACACGTGCAATTTCTTCGCTTATTTTTAGGATGGTTTTGAAAAAAATCACAGCACTTTGGCGTTCACACGCATTCAACCAGGGTTATGTCTAGGTTAAGTGTTCGCACTAAGTTGCGACCCACCCGAAACGTTACCGAGAAGAAATTCATGTCACAGATCAACAGCATATACATGGAATCACATTCTTCTTCTTCTTCTTCTTGCGTTACGGCCTCTGTAGGACAACTGGTAGCCCCTTCGTGGACTGCATTTTCCTCTTCTTCTCCCAGAACCTCTTCATTTTTTCTCTTCTCCTCTCCCGCTCTTCTTCCATGATCTTCAGTTTCCGTTTCTCCTGTCGGCTCCACTGGTGACATTCTAATCTTTTCCTGTATTCTTCTCTGTCATTGATCTCCGGCATTTTGGTCGGTGTATATTTGTTCCTCCAATTTTCCTTTCCTTCGACCGTGATCCCCAATTCCAACCAGTCCTTCTGAAGTTCAACAACCCACTTGGTTCCTGTCTTTCCCCTTGTCCTCCCTGTTGTTTCCCACACTCTCTTCGTCATTCTGCCCATACTCATCCTAACTACATGTCCAGCAAACTTTGCCCTTTTGAGTCTGATTTGCCCGGATATTGTTCTCATGTTCCGGTACAATTCTTTCCTAGGTCTTCGCATCCACCTCTCTCCACCTCTTTTGGGACATAGTATTTTTCTCAGTATTTTTCTCTCTTCTTTCTCTAGTTGTTCTGCTCCATTTCTTCCTAGTGTCATCGTCTCAGCAGCATATAATACTGCATTCCTCACCGTTGACTTGTAGTGGCGTATCTTTGCCTCTGTAGATATATTCTTTTATTTGTATATGTCTCTCGTCATGCAGAAGGCTGACCACATCTTCTTTATCCTCTCTGTTATTTCCTCCTTGCTCATGTTCCTTCCTGTTATAAATTCTCCCAGATATTTAAATTTGTCCACCATTTGCACAGTGCCTTCCGATGTTTCCCAGTCTGCAGTGGTATTTAATGTCTTTGTCTTGTTATAGGCGATCATCAGTCCCACCTTTCTGGCTACGTTACTTAAGTTGTCGACTTGTGTCTTTGCATCTTCTTCCGTCTCACTTACTATTGCTATGTCGTCTGCAAAGGCTAGGCAGTCCACTTGAGCCCTGTTGTCCTTTTCGTCCCCCACATGGGACATGGAATCACATTCCTATGTACAGAGTAGTTCTTGTAGACTTGCACGCTCCACGTAAACGCGACTACAGCGTACACGACTTTTCGTACGAGTTTCTTCGCCCGGCTTTGGCAAAAATACGATCTTTCCCACGCATCTGCACCTACATCTGTAACCATTTGTCGTGCTTCCCACCACTGCAGGTCAAATATTTTAAACGGGATGACGCTGCAGGAAAGCCATTCATTGTTCCGCAACTCCTGAAAACGATGACTTCGTGAGTCGTTCCGCCAACAAAGGCATCTGAGGAATGTGGGCGGGAGTGCGTTCACATTCATCTACACGCGTATTTTCCAAGGCAAACCGGCTTTACGGCTGCAAATTCCTCTGTGGCACGAGATTTATTGGAGGAAATACTCTCGCTATGGGCGGCTGTGGGCACCGGGCAAGTGCTCACATGTGCTAACTCTCAGCACATGGCCAGGAGGCTGCGTGTTGGGAGGGCCGCCTCTTGTATTTGTACAAAACAACGAAAGATAAACATGGTCTTGATACAAATAAATCATTCAATTTGCTCTCAAACTATTCGCCTTTAAAATCTAAACACTTTTACACGTACGAATCGTTGCAACATTTTTCTGCTGTGTTCTTGGCACCTCAAAACCATTTTTTTTAGTGAATCAGTGGCTATCAGTGGCTTCTGAATATGATGAAAACTGATGTCCTTTTTTGACACACCAAATGGAAGTCATTAAACGATATATCGAGCGAATGTTGCAATGAGACATTTAAATTAGTCTTATTCTGTGAATCCCAGGAAGAGTGCTTCATGGGATGTGGAATGGAATGAAATTCAGTTTAAGAGCAAATCAGTCAATGACATTTACTCTATTACAGTGCTAATTCTAACTATGCATTAAGCTAAAACATCATATTAAACATTTTCTGCGAATATACTCTTCACTGGAGTGAAAGGTGTTACCTCAGAGGTAGATATTTAATTCTGTGTTAATCTCTACAATTTCATCTACGCAACAATTAATGTGTTCTGGTGTATTGCTGATACTTGTCTACCCATGCATCCATGCATCTGACTCCTTTCAGGACTGACGTGGCCTTGAGGCATTTGAGGAGGCTCTTTTTGGTCCTAGTGTTACATTCGTGCTGTTTACTATTTTTCGTGAAGAGACCAATTTTAGTAATAAGAAGGCCTGTATTTTATTTTCCCGTCTTGATAACAAATGTTTTGTGAAGAATAGCCATCTTCAGAATCTATAACAGAAGTAAGGGGAAAATGATATCTTTATACTACAGTAAAAGATTTAAAAGAAAGGGTACAAAATATAATATGAATATGATATACCTCTCATTCTGCTTCACAATAACAAGTCATAAATAAATAAAAGTAATATTAGTCAGACCTGCCAAGCATGCTTCAATTGCCTGCGCTATCTAGGGTGACTGCTACACTTCACTACCTTCCCACTACAAATTATGATATCTGTTATTTATTTTATTGAAATAGCGTTGTAATTTGCTTCCACTTTCCTACTACATCCTCGCTTTCTTTCATTTTCATTCTTATTTCTTACCATTCTATCACAATATGCATCAGAATATGAGAGACAGACCGAAATATCCGTTCTTATAATCCATTCCATTTTCTTCATTTATTATACAAACTCGAGAGCAGTCGCAGTATATTCAGTCTTAGAACCATTTCTGTACCCAGCTTTTAATTTTGAATGTTTTGTTAAACTCTGACCAGTTTGAAACTGTCAACAACAACAAAAATAGATTTTCCGGTTGTCTGAGTATAAAAAAGGTTTTTTGTTCACTTAAATTCAACCAAGAATACTGTAGCTTTATTTTTAAAAGAAAGTTCTTTTAATTATATATGGTTGAAACATATATGGAAGTTTTGATTCATATGACTTTCGCAAGTTTATGATTTGTTGTAGTGAAACAAAATGAGAGGTACATCGTGTTTATATTCTATTTTCAGTGCTTTGCCATTAAGTTGTAACTGTAGCAGATAGTAATGTTTGTTTTTATTTTACTTCTGTTGAAGATTCTTAAGATAGCTGTTGTATCGCCAAAACTGATAATTCTGCTCAAAAAATATTCCAATCAAGACAATTCAATAAAATTTATGCACATCATATGATTGCTCTCGAGACTGTCATTTTACGTCAAATTCTATACAAAAGACGATAATGAATACTTGTATCCTGAAATACTTGTCAAAAGTACTAGTTTTTCTGTAGGATGTTCTTGCTTTAACAACAGACATAACTCTTATAATCCACTTTTTTGTTATAAAAATATCTCTGAAATTTAAATTTCCCCAGAAAATAATTCCGTGACTCATTAGTGAGTGTAAAAACGTAGAATAAACAAGTTTCTTTATATTTAAATCTCCGATACGAAGTTATAAAACATACTACAAATAGAAATGACTCAAGGTACTTCATTAATTTTACACAGTGGATTTTCTGATTACTACTGTGATCCATCTGTAGTCTCAAAAAGTTAACACTGTTTATTATACTCTATTGTTTGAGAAACTTATTTGTATAGTTTATGGAAATCTTAGAGAAGATCTGTTCTGAGTCTTGTTAAAATGTTGTCAATTTGCACTGAAACATCGTTCGATGTTTTCGAATGCTTCACTAGCTGTTCAGTCGAAAGCTCTTTCCAAGTACAAACTGTTTGCTACTAAATACGCCTTCATGTATTAAGTATTTATGTCGTCAATTGGGCATTATCTTCGCAAAATGTTTTGAAAATACTGGGATTAATGAGACGGGTTGATAGTTCTTTACTAACGTTTTGTCTCCTTTCAAGTGAAGCAGTTTGACAACGGCGTATTTACGTCACTCTCTAAAAATATCACAGGGAAAAATGTTCATTGTATAAATGATACAGTATGTTTCTTTGTTCAGCATACTACATTTCATTATCCTACTGCTGATTTCGTCGTAACCACTTGAAGATTTATCTTTAATAGAGATAATAACACTGAACACTTAGAAAGTGTTCAAAAGAATAGAGTTTGTAAATTTCTTCATTTGTTTATCCTGTCTCATTTCTTATTTGTTTTGAACAGTTTTTATCTTGTTGCTGGAGGAGTTCATTTTATCTGGCAAGCACATACGTTTTGGTGATCTGATGTCTTTACTCAGAATTTCACAACACAGTTTTTTACGTGACTTAACCTTGGCATCATCTGTGTCCCCAACCCAAGTAGAGTCGTATTTAATTCTAGTCTCATTCTTAATTCAGGGCTCAGATGCGTTTAAAACACTTGCACTAGTTAATTTGTTAGAAGAAAGACTAAGGAAAGGCAAACCTACGTTTCTTGCATTTGTAGACTTAGAGAAAGCTTTCGACAATCTTGAATGGAGTACTCTCTTTCAAATTCTAAAGGTGGCAAGGTTAAAATACAGGGAGCGAAAGGCTATTTACATTTTGTATAGAATCCAGATGGCAGTTATAAGAGTCGAGGAGCATGAAAGGGAGGCAGTGGTTGGGATGGGAGTGAGACAGGGTTGCAGCCTCCCCCCGATGTTATTCAATCTGTATATTGAGCAATCAGTAAAGGAAACAAAAGAAAAATTCGGAGTAGGTATTAAAAGCCGGCCGGAGTGGCCGTGCGGTTCTGAGCGCTACAGTCTGGAACCGAGCGACCGCTACGGTCGCAGGTTCGAATCCTGCCTCGGGCATGGATGTGTTTGATGTACTTAGGTTAGCTAGGTTTAATAAGTTCTAAGTTCTAGGCGACTGATGACCTCAGCAGTTAAGTCGCATAGTGCTCAGAGCCATTAAAATCCATGGAGAAGAAATAAAAACATTGAGGTTGGCCGATGACATTGTAATTCTGTCAGAGACAGCAAACGACTTGGAAGAGTAGTTGAACGGAATGGACAGTGTCTTTAAAGGAGGATATAAGATGAACATCAACAAAAGCAAAACGAGGATAATGGAATGTAGTCGAATTAAGTCGGGCGATACTGAAGGAATTAGATTAGGAAAAGAGACACTTAAAGTAGTAAAGGAGTTTTGCTATTTGGGGAGCAACATAACTGATGATGGTCGAAGTAGAGACGATATAAAACGTAGACTGGCAATGGCAAGGAAAGCGTTTCTGAAGAAAAGAAATTTGTGAACATCGAGTACAGATTTCAGTGTCAGGAAGTTGTTTCTGAAAGTATTTGTATGGAGTGTAGCCATGTATGGAAGTAAAACATGGACGATAAGTAGTTTGGACAAGAAGAAAATAGAATCTTTCGAAATGTGGTGCTACAGAAGAATGCTGAAGATTAGATGGGTAGATCACATAACTAATGAGGAGGTATTGAATAGGGTTGGGGAGCAGAGGAGTTTGTGGCACAACTTGACAGGAAGAAGGGACCGGTTGATAGGACATGTTCTGAGGCATCAAGGGATCACCAATTTAGCATTGTATGGCAGCGTGGAGGATAAAAATCGTAGAGGGAGACCAAGAGATGAATCCACTAAGCAGATTCAGAAGGATGTAGGCTGGAGTAGATACTGGGAGATGAATAAGCTTGCACAGGATAGAGTAGCATGGAGAGCTGCATTAAATCAGTCTCAGGACTGAAGACCACAACAACAAGAACGTAGGTTATGCACTCTGATATCGAACGTTAGCTGTTGAACATTCTGGTATGAGAGGCTATTAACACTATGACTTTCCAGTCTCGATCCATTTACGAAAGTTTTTCAGTAGCATTGTTACTGGTTCATATAACTGTTGTTTGCAAGTTGTGTAAGGGAGTTAGTAAGTTTATATGAAATAGCAATGGACTGATGTGTAACTCGGGAATACGTATTTTGTACAAATGGTAATTAAAATCTCTACTTATTATTATCTCAGTCTCCTTGTAAGTCAACAGATTTAATAATAACTTGAATGATTTCATAAATAATTCATGTTCATTGTGGCCATTATTTTTGACTTTGCTGTAAAATCTACTTTTGTAGCACAAACCTCAAAGCGCTGATCATTTCGAAATTTATGGGTAATTTACTTATAGTAAGTATATGTTAAATTGTAACCCTCGATACTCAGTATTGCTATTTTAGTTATCAAATGAGGTTCAGAAACAGATATTACATCGACATGCTTTTCAGACTGAACCTCATGTAAACAAATTCATATACTTTATTTCTTAACTACCTAATATTGTGATGCACTAATTTCATTTTGATCTCCATAATTTCTTCATATATTACATATACAAAATTTTGTTACACTTGATTCCTTTAATACAGATCGCATGGAAACTGAGTTTACCTTAAACAAGGACCCATCAGTATGTGTCCCTCCCTTGAAGAGTCCGCCGGTCTCCCCTTGTTATTCTTGTTGAGATGTGTGCTATGCCTTGTAAAACTGCACGTGTCAACAGCATCAACAGAAAACAAACCTTTGTTAGACCTACCACCTGATAGGAGCTGTCGATCTAGCTCCGCGTTGACACTACCCACACAACTATTCGTCTCATGCCCATGATAATATCTCAAAACAGGAACAAACTAAACATTTGTATAGTGTGTTGCTGACCACAACAAACCGATATAAATCCATTTATGGGTAATTTACTTATAGTAAGTATATGTTAAGTTGTAACCCTCGATACTCAGTATTGCTATTTTAGTTATCAAATGAGGTTCAGAAACAGATATTACATCGACATGCTTTTCAGACTGAACTTCATGTAAACAAATTCATATACTTTATTTCTTAACTACCTAATATTGTGATACACAAGCACCGATGTTTGCACTTCCCAACCGGCATTCGCGAATGGATCGGTGAGAGGGGAAAACTAAAGTTCTTCTCAAACTGCTCTTTGCCACCTCAAAACAGAGACAAACTAAACATTTGTATAGTGTGTTGCTGACCACAACAAACCGATATAAATCCATTTTGATGCCAAGGCTAATCGATGTTTGCACTTCCCAACCGGCATTCGCGAATTGATCGGTGTGAGGGGAAAACTACAGTTCTTCTCAAACTGCTCTTTGCCACTTACTGAATGAGATAGGATCAGAAGGTAAGGCCCAATAATGTTATTACCGTAATATTTAATATATAACCAAACAAAACAATCACAAATGAATTTGCCTCCTTTAGCTAATTTTCATCACAGTCTCCAACGTTATCAATGTATTCCTCCCATCGTAGTACCAGTTTCACTATGGCCTTTTCCTAGGCGTCCATCTCGTTAGAGTACATCCATCTACGAAGTAGTTACTTCATTTCCGTATCTGTTGCAAAAAGATGCATGGCCAGAGCTTATTCATGGGAGCATACAGATTAAAGTTCAGGCTGTGTGATGGATGCTGGCGTACCTCCCACCCAAATTTGACGATTGTCTCACGAGCGGGAACAGCAACATACAGGCGAGCATTTTCATGAAGAAGTTTGATACCGTCAGCATCAATGTTGATGCGTTTATCACGAAGGGAATGTTGTTTCGTGTAGGCTGCAGCATTCACAGTGGTCCCGCTTTTAACAATGTCCACCAATAACACACCATACATACCCCAGAAAACTGTCACAAGCACTTTCCTAGCAGATTGGTCACTCTGATTTTCTTCTTTTTTGTTTCGTACTGGGGAACTAGCAAGTTTCCACTCCATAGAGGCCTGCTTGGGTTCGAGTGTATAGTGGTACTACCACGACTCATCACCATTGACGATTCCTTTGAAAAAGTCTTGCCATTCAGCGGTGCAACGCCCATGTGGTTGCCTGTCAATGTCATAGGCACACAGCGAACAGCAATTATACGAAATTTCGTAGTGTAATGAACAATACCGTACATGCCATCATAGTAAATGTTGAACTGTTGCGATAATGTCTGCAGTTGCACACGCTTGTCGTTCAAAATACCTGCCTTAATGGCTTAGACATTCTGCGGGGATGCAGGTGTTGACAGCCACTCGGATCACGGAGAATCACTAAGACTCTTGGAGCCCGCTCGGTTAGCCGTGCAAGCTAACGCACTGCTTTCTGGGTTCCCGGCACGAATCCGCCTGGCGGATCGTGTCGCGGTCCGGTGTGCCTGCCAGTCTGTGGATGATTCTTAAGGCGGTTTTCCATCTGCCTCGACGAATGGGTGCTGGATCCCCTTATTCCGCCTGTTACATAATGTCGGCGATTGCTGCACAAACACTTTCTCCACTTACACTTTCACCATAATTACTCTACCACGCTAACATTGGGATTCCACTCGGCTGGTGTGAGACGTTCCGGTGTGGGGGGGGGGGGGGGAGGAGTTTCACCATAATTACTCTACCACGCAAACATTGGGGTTCCACTCGACTGGTGTGAGACGTTCCGGTGTGGGGGGGTGAGGGGAGGAGTTGGGATGGTGGGGGGAGGGGAAGGTTCCACTGGGGGCTGAAGCGCACAATAACTCTGGGTTCGGTGTGGGGCTGAGGTGGGGTGAGTGGACTGCTGTAGCCTGTTGTGCGGTTGTGAATCGCTGAGGGATACGGCGGGGACGAAGCCTCTCCGTCGTTTCTAGGTCCACGATTCCATTCAATACAAGACTCTTGGAAGAATACACACCACCTGGAGACATTGCTATCATCCATACAGTCGTCGCCCATACACGCTACGTTCGTCCCAGTGAGTTTCACTCGGTTGACGCCATTTGGCCCATGGATCATCGCTCTACACTTCGCCGCTCTTTACAAGTTCACGACGTAACATGCACGCCATGTTTTTTCGTAGTTCACGCTTCTCTCGCTAGAGCAGTACATGAAAACAATGTATCCTGTATAGCGCAAACTTCAAAATAATCGTCGTGAAATTTCAACATTCCAGCTGCAATACCGTGGGAAAAATTATTGTGCGTTATTTTCCGATCCTCCCTCATAGATTAAAACATGCCTACTGTCTCTTTAAATCTCTCTGTGCAAATATCTACATCTACATCTACATCTACATGATTACTCTGCAATTCACATTTAAGTGCTTGGCAGAGGGTTCATCGAACCACAATCAAACTATCTCTTTACCATTCCACTCCCGAACAGCGCGCGGGAGAAACGAACACCTAAACCTTTCTGTTCGAGCTCTGATTTCTCTTATTTTGTTTTGATGATCATTCCTACCTATGTAGGTTGGGCTCAACGAAATATATTGTCGCATTCGGAAGAGAAAGTTGGTGACTGATATTTCGTAAATAGATCTCGCCGCGGCGAAAAACGTCTTTGCTTTAATGACTTCCATCCCAACTCGCGTATCATATCTGCCACACTCTCTCCCCTATTACGTGATAATACAATACGACCTGCCCTTTTTTACACCCTTTCGATGTCCTCCGTCAATCCCACCTGGTAAGGATCCCATACCGCGCAGCAATATTCTAACAGAGGACGAACGAGTGTAGTGTAAGCTGTCTCTTTAGTGGACTTGTTGGATCTTCTAAATGTCCTGCCAATGAAACGCAACCTTTGGCTCGCCTTCCCCACAGTATTATCTATGTGGTCTTTCCAACTGAAGTTGTTCGTAAGTATTACATCCAGGTATTTAGTTGAATTGACAGCCTTGAGAATTGTACAATTTATCGAGTAATAGAATTCCAACGGATTTCTTTTGGAACTCATGTGGATTACCTCACACGTTTCGTTATTTAGCGTCAACTGCCACCTGTCACACCATACAGCAATCTTTTCTAAATCGCTTTGCAACTGATACTGGTCTTCCGATGACCTTACTAGACGGTAAATTACAGCATCATCTGCGAACAGCCTACGAGAACTGCTCAGATTGTCACCCAGGTCATTTATATAGATCAGGAACAGCAGAGGTCCCAGGATGCTTCCCTGGGGAACACCTGATATCACTTCGAATGTGTTCGTCGACCACACCGGTTGAACAGTACTCGCATAAACCCAAGGCAGAAACGATTAAAAAGCATGCACGCATCTCAAAATGGTCAGGTAGTTGTGGCTGCCCGTTCTACTGTCGAACAAGTACTGTCGCTTTGGTTTGTTCTGGTATTTCATTGCAGAACAGTGAGAGGTGTATTAGAAAAGAGACGGAACGTGGTACACTGCCGTATCTCTTTACAGCCAGAGCCGATCGACATATCAGAGTGCCGAGCAAGCGAACCCGCTTTGCGGAGCCACTCTGCTGAGTAAGGGCTGCCATAAAAGTCGGCCGGTCGCGGAATGTCTTCCGCGATAAGCGCGGCGCCGCTGAACGCTGCCGCCTGCACCACGCGCCGCATTCGAGGCAGACATGATACACTGCTGCGCCCTTAATTAACCCAATGAAAAATGCATACCAGTAATTAGCAACATTAACTGGCAGCTGCATTCGGAAAAGCCATCACTGCTAATAGCCTGGGAAACAATTAATGTGGCAGCGGGCCCGCTTGATTTGTCGGCTTTTAACGGCCGGCGCATTACAACGCAAGCCGATATTTGTCGGCGGAGCGTCAGCAAATGCCGGCGGCCATTATTCAGTGCGGTCAGTATGCCCAACATTACCGAATATGAAAGCTGAACGCTGTTGCTGATAATAGGAGAAAACTGCAAATTGCGTCGGGAACATTCATTCTGAACAATACGACAGCCCTTAGCATCGTAAAAAATGAGTGGGTGGGAGCAATAAATTGTGTTGTGAATTTGCTGGGAGGTGGAAAAAACTAGAGTGTGCACGATTGTGTTTTGTAAAAGGCATTCTACTATATTTAATAAACATAGAGTAAAATTTTGAGAAAACAAACTTACTTAAAACACTATTCAATAAACCTGTAACAACAACAGCGAATGAGGATAGTTAGTAACGAAATTCTACTTATTGTATAAAGTATAAAGTGTCCGTCAGCAAAACATCAGGGAGGGTACGTGACTGTGCCTGCAGGTGATTCGTGCATAGGTGATTCGAGACAGTTCACAAAGGTGTCGGTCTTGGGAGCAGCAATGGCTCCAACCCAAGTGGGCAACAAAAGGTAGAAATGAGCCTCGGTAACGGATGGCCTACAGGTACGTCACTCCATGCTATTTTGACAAACAACGACACTCATTTCATTTATTCATCAAGCTCCATTACAGTATTACTTGTTTAGATACCATGATACAAAGGGATGTCTGATGATAATGGGTTACAATGGTATGGATGAAAAGTGTTGACAATAGAAAATTTACATCAGGTTTCCAGGTCGAAAACGCTAGATATATACTGATAATTATATTCACAACAGTAAACTTCTGTATGATCGGTATTAGGTTTCCAGGCAGAACACCACTTTCAAAAACTTTTAACAACATAAATATTCATATTCTGGTAAACATTATTAAACTGAAAAATTTGCGAAATTCGTTCATGTATAGCTTAACTAAAATTGGTTTATCGATGGGTCAGCTACCTGCGTCTCCTGCAATACTCTGCCTTATGGCACCTCTCTCTGTATTAAGCTCGCGAAAACCCAGTAGTACTGTTTGATCAATTTCTCCGCACGTACAAGCAGCATTTTCCACAAGTCTTAGCTGATGGTAGGAAGACATGCCCTGTTAACATTGTTGTAAGATTATATGACTGTGGTAACTTTATGGAAAGAGGATGTTGAACACTCGGAAAAAATCTTTTCTGATGGCCTCTTTATTGCTCTATGGCAGGGCATCTTAACTTTCTTCTGATAACAGATGAAGGAATTCTGTTGTATCGTTCTATTGCGTTTTCTCGACCAGCTTGTCTGGCAAGCTTGTCTGCTAGTACATTCCCAGGAGCTCCTACATGTGTGTGTATTGTGTATTATGTACAGAACCGGAGACCTAGAAGCGACGGAGAGGCTTCGTCCTGCGGTAGCCCTCACAACAATCCACAGCAGTCCACTCACCCCACCGCCGATCCACACTGAACTCCAGGTTATGTGCAGGGCCGACCCGCACATAACCCGGAGTTCAGTGTGGATCGGCGGTGGGGTGAGTGGACTGCTGTGGATTGTTGTCCCCCTCGCCGGGAACGTCTCTCATACCAGTCTCCTACCAGACGAGTGTAATCCCAAATGTTTGCGTGGTAGAGTAATTATGGCGTACGCTTACGTGGAGTAAGTGTTTGCGCAGCAATCGCCGACATATTGTAACAGGCGGAATAAGGGGAACCAGCCAGCATTCGCCGACGCAGATGGAAAACCACCTAAAAGACCATCCACAGGCTGGCCGGCACGCCGGACCTCGACACTAATCCGCTGGGTGGATACGTGCCTGGGACCGGTACTCGTTCCCGCTCGGGAAGCAGCGCGTTAGACCGCATACTAGCTGGACGGGCTCCTGTATGTGCTTTTGTCCATTCGAAGTTAATATGCCATTGCTGGGGCAGGAGTTCCAAATTTCTGTTTCTGGTCTCTTCCATCGAATATTTATGATTCCTGGAAGTTTTAATGAATCAAGCGTAATTGTACTGACCGTGTGTATTACAGCAGTCATTTTAACATTTTTTCCTCATAAGTTTTCTACTTTCTCTAAGTCATCCGAGATTGCTAATTGTTTTGCTTGGTTAATGGTGCACCCATTCTTTAGTGAGTACTTTAACTGATAGGAAGGTATCCCATTAATCATTATCAACACTCTTGAACCTGTTCCGTTATCTGAATATCTCCTATCGGTAAAATCTCTGTAGGATATTCCTTCAGGTACTAATTTTCTTCTGAAGTTACTGTACTTGCTGGATGGGGCCACTGTTTGTAATGCAAATGAGTGTCTATAGAATGGGCCCCAAGTTAAATTTTTGTAATTTTATATTCTTCAGCTATTGCCTGTAGTTTAATAATTTATTATTGGTGTAAGGCCTGTTAGAATGCATAATGCTTAAGTAGATTTCCTTCTGTAAGCCTTAACAATCTTTATGTTGATCAGGCGCTAGATTCTTCGAATCTTCATACAGCTATATTTCCTTCTTAGAGCGTGAATCCAAACAGGAGCTGCATATGCCAATAGTGGTAGTACTTTGCATTTGTAAATTATCTTCATTGCTCATGAACCAAGTCCCCAATTACGCCTTACTGATTTAGATAAAGAATGAATAAGATTCGTGCATTTTTCAATTATGTGACGTTTATGTTCATTAGACATAAACTTTAAATCAAAAATTATGCCCAAGTACCCTTTTAATCGTTCAACTTGTTGCAAAACGTTATTGTTTGGAACGATGCCAACTGTTCCTTTGTACTTACGCCTTGTTCTCGTTATTATCGTTACTTTCGATTTTTTGCTCATTAAAACAAATTTTTGTTCTTTTGTCTGTAATTTTTTCCCTTTCTCTGTTGCTGAGATCCTCAGCAGTAATGACACTATCTGCTTTGTTCAACACGGTAAAGTCACCTGCAGATGCTACCGTTTTTTTGTTTGCTGTGTAATCCAAACTAAGCAGATAATTATACTGTATAGTCGAAAATCTTGGGCCACAGCAAGACCGCTGTGGGTAGCCCTTTTTTACGTTATTTTCTAATTTGATGCTGTTCTATCACTGAAATTGTAGTTTGCTAGGTTATACAGAGTGGTCCATTGATAGTGACTGGACCAAATATCTCACGAAATAAGCATCAAACGAAAAAACTACAAATAACGAAGCTTGTCTTGCTTTAAGGGGGATACCAGATGGCGCTATGGTTGGCCCGCTAGATGGCGCTCCCATAGATCAAACGCAAGTGGTTAAAAAGGTCGAGGCTGGCGTGCACAACATGCAAGCCACAGGAATTTTCGTTCTGAAGAGAAAACCAGCCCGCTGGGAGGCCCGTCCCTTCAGAGGGGTGAGTCAACACCCCAGAGCGACCGCACAGAGCGAGGACAGCTTTTGCCAGAGCGAAGGGATAACGACCCCCTGTTAGACTTAACAGCAAATTCCAATACATTGTGTGGGAGCGCCCAGGAGACGCATTTTTTGATGGACCGATTGCGTAGTTATGGAGTTCTCACACGAGGACACTAGACTCCAAACGGAGATGCTACATATTTCCGCATTGGTCGACTTAAACGCTTACATGAATTCATACAAAATTGACTCTATGTCATCGAGTTTGGGTTCGAATGAAGTGTCTTGATGTGTAGAATACGATTGTGAAAAAGGAATATGTAAGAAATGAAGGTAAGGAGAGCATACCACCTTACATACCCTCCCCCCCCCCCCCTTGATGACAAAATATTTGTCTGGGGTTTGTTAATGCCAAGGAAAACATTGACAAAGTCAGGCAAAAGTGCTTCTTTTAGATTTTCCAATAAACTTTCTCAGCCATTCTTAACAATTTTGTAATTATTTCTTTATAGCTGTTGTTTCTAGTTTTTATTATATAGTTTGTGTTTTTTTGTTAGGCAAACATAGACTTTACATAGGTAATTTTCTTTGTCATTGCTATTATGTGTCTCTTTTTTTCTTTTTTATTTCCAAAAGTTGCTTTTACAATAAAAAGTTTTGTAAACACGTTAGTGTACAGTGTATCATGTCTTAGTGTGGTTATTTCTTTTCTTTATTTAAGCTTTGTGTGAATGTTCGCAAAAGCCCTGTTGTGTCACTTTGTTTCGCTTATTAATTTCTTATGTGTGTCACTGTTTTTTTATGAATGTAGAAGATTTTCTCTTCATTCAGTCCACAGTACTAATGTTATGACTGCAACAAAAATGTGTTTATGAATTTCTTTACAGAAGGAAAATACTACATAATTCTTTTTCTAATTCTGCATACAAAGGAAATAAGAGATTGTATGACTATCCTAATTTAGTTTCTCTCTCAAAATTTTTGAGGTGTGTATAAATTAGGGACTTTACATATTTAATAAAATAATTACTTTTACAAATAGAAAGAAGGTAAGTATTATTGGCATATATATAATTTTTATAATCTACACTGGTTGCATTTACTCTGTCCGTTTCTTTGTTCAAAGATCCCCATGGAACTGCTGGAAGGCGTCGACTCATTTATGTGGGTGTCAAAAATCATGTGAGAAGCACTCTAGTATGTGGTGCCGGGTCTTATTTGCTGATGTTGTCATCATGAAGTGCTTTTTTTTTAACCGATGATGATGACTGGGGTTTATTGAGTATAAGGTAATGTTTTGGTACGCCTTTGCTGTCACACCTGGGGCGGTATGGCAATTCGATGATTGTAATAAGTTGATGATTACCGACGATCGTCACCTAACGTATGTGAAGTGACGTCTTGGTACTCCACACATGGTTCGGTATGGCAATTTGTTGATGTGTTAGGGAGAATGATGTTCATTTTGCTGAATCCATTTCTGGATAATGTTTGTTGCTACCGCGTAATATTCCGTTTGCCATTCGTTTGTATTTGTTTAGTCAAAGGTTATTTTTGGAGAGGTGGTTGTGGTAGTTACCATGCCACAAAGTTCATGGAAAGACGTTTGTAACAATTTTCTTTATAGGATAGGAGAGAAAGGTATCTTACTGTCTTCTGCCATTCTTCGTCTTGCATCGTTTGTTCTTCTCTTCTTTCTTCCATTCTTCTGTTCTTCTTGGGCTAGGCATACGTAAATTTTAATGTAGGAGTGATGCAGGATTTGTTGGATCTGACTGCCTTTCCAAATACATGTTGATGAGTTTATTTCTTGTACCTTCTTTCTAGTGTCGTCGTATGAAGATTCTCCCCACACTTGTCCATGAAGTAGCCGTATCTTGGCATACGACATGTCCATGCAGCGCATTGTTCTTCTGAAGTCCAACCTGGTTTCAACCTGCATTTCCAGTGTAGCGTTGGCCTTCATGTTGTTGTCATTGCCCTAAGTGCTTTCTCAACATGTCTGCACCCTCCCCATCGCTATCTCAAAGCATCTGGTGTTGAGGGAGCTGGTGATTGATGTTGGTGGCGATGTACCTCTAATGCGTGGAAATATTTTTAATTTTTTACATATACACTCCTGGAAATGGAAAAAAGAACACATTGACACCGGTGTGTCAGACCCACCATACTTGCTCCGGACACTGCGAGAGGGCTGTACAAGCAATGATCACACGCACGGCACAGCGGACACACCAGGAACCGCGGTGTTGGCCGTCGAATGGCGCTAGCTGCGCAGCATTTGTGCACCGCCGCCGTCAGTGTCAGCCAGTTTGCCGTGGCATACGGAGCTCCATCGCAGTCTTTAACACTGGTAGCATGCCGCGACAGCGTGGACGTGAACCGTATGTGCAGTTGACGGACTTTGAGCGAGGGCGTATAGTGGGCATGCGGGAGGCCGGGTGGACGTACCGCCGAATTGCTCAACACGTGGGGCGTGAGGTCTCCACAGTACATCGATGTTGTCGCCAGTGGTCGGCGGAAGGTGCACGTGCCCGTCGACCTGGGACCGGACCGCAGCGACGCACGGATGCACGCCAAGACCGTAGGATCCTACGCAGTGCCGTAGGGGACCGCACCGCCACTTCCCAGCAAATTAGGGACACTGTTGCTCCTGGGGTATCGGCGAGGACCATTCGCAACCGTCTCCATGAAGCTGGGCTACGGTCCCGCACACCGTTAGGCCGTCTTCCGCTCACGCCCCAATATCGTGCAGCCCGCCTCCAGTGGTGTCGCGACAGGCGTGAATGGAGGGACGAATGGAGACGTGTCGTCTTCAGCGATGAGAGTCGCTTCTGCCTTGGTGCCAACGATGGTCGTATGCGTGTTTGGCGCCGTGCAGGTGAGCGCCACAATCAGGATTGCATACGACTGAGGCACACAGGGCCAACACCCGGCATCATGGTGTGGGGAGCGATCTCCTACACTGGCCGTACACCACTGGTGATCGTCGAGGGGACACTGAATAGTGCACGGTACATCCAAACCGTCATCGAACCCATCGTTCTACCATTCCTAGACCGGCAAGGGAACTTGCTGTTCCAACAGGACAATGCACGTCTGCATGTATCCCGCGCCACCCAACGTGCTCTAGAAGGTGTAAGTCAACTACCCTGGCCAGCAAGATCTCCGGATCTGTCCCCCATTGAGCATGTTTGGGACTGGATGAAGCGTTGTCTCACGCGGTCTGCACGTCCAGCACGAACGCTGGTCCAACTGAGGTGCCAGGTGGAAATGGCATGGCAAGCCGTTCCACAGGACTACATCCAGCATCTGTACGATCGTCTCCATGGGAGAATAGCAGCCTGCATTGCTGCGAAAGGTGGATATACACTGTACTAGTGCCGACATTGTGCATGCTCTGTTGCCTGTGTCTATGTGCCTGTGGTTCTGTCAGTGTGATCATGTGATGTATCTGACCCCAGGAATGTGTCAATAAAGTTTCCCCTTCCTGGGACAATGAATTCACGGTGTTCTTATTTCAATATCCAGGAGTGTATTTGTTATTGTTATTTACAAAAAGACTCTGGTTATGTATAATGCAAAAATTTTCTGACAGTGGCAAAAATTATTATGATTTCTTTTCTTCATTCTAATTGTGCCCTACCACTTCTTCATCCTTTTATGGGTTGTGTGTCATTTCTTGATTGCGTGAATGTTGCAGGATACTTAATACTACACCAAATTGTTAGTCTTTTTTGTGTCCCCTTTACTATGTGTTGTTCTGTTGATCTATTAATTTTTTTTATTTAGTGGTTAGTATAAAATAGGTTGGGCGTTAGTTTGCCTAACCTCTTCCGCATTTTTTACGTCAATCTTTAGGTTTTGCAGTATTCGGTGGCCTGACTTCTACTTCTGGTTTCTCTTTGCTGTGTTTTCCTTGTCTCTGTGGGCCATAATTTACTCTGAAAATATTCGCGCCTTGGTCTCGCCAGTTGCTGTTTCTGACATCGTGACCTTTTTCAAAGTACCCTTGACCGTTGGCATTTTGATTCCTAAACCCATATCCACCACTGTATGAGTGTCCATTACCGTTCCTATTTCGGTACCAATTATTCTGGTTCTCGTTTCTATGCCAATTACCTTCATTATGCCACTGTCCTGGTATGTTAAATTGACTGAAATTATTGGTATTAGGGTTGCGATTATTATTATTGGAATATTCGTTCCTAGTCCTCTCCTTTTGCTGTTCCCTCTCCTTTCTTTTTTCTTTCGCCTCATCTTCTTTAAACATGAATTAAAGTTCCCTTAAGACCTCTTTGAATTCTTCGGTGTTTACACTTTTTCCTACCGTCGCCTGTTGATATTTTACCGGTAACTTCATTCTACATAGACGTATCAGCTCTCCGTTACTGTATGGTTTGTCTAGGCATTGATTATTTTTGTCCATTGTGTAAAAGTATTTTAACACGCTTTTCTCCCTTGAGTTTGCATATGGTGTCATCTGAAGTAACTCGTATTTAATTTTGCTTTGCGCCTCCTTAGACCAACATCTTTCGAGAAATGCTGTTCTGAACTGTAGGTAAGACGTACAGGTAGACGCGATCTTTTGCATCACCTCCGCCACTCTTCCTGATAGGTGTGCACAAATGAAGTCATGTTCGTGAGCCACACTCCAATGGTTTGGCAAGCCTACTTCCCTGAAACGTTGAAATTTTCTAACTCTTAGGAAGTGATCTGTATCATATCTACTCATAAATCCGGTTTGTGGCTGATTCATGAACTCAAATAATCTGCCACTGCTTGTGTCATCTCGGTTATTCTGTGGTAATCTACTGACTGTCTGGATATGCTGTTTCCTGCTCCATAATTGCATCATATCGTAACACTGGTGAAAAATTGTTGTTCTTTTGTCTCTATTCTCGTCATTCGCGGTACTTTACCTGTGCTACTGTTATATTCTGTCTTTGGATTTACTGGTACAGTCGCCTGTCTTTCTATTGGTATCGGCTGACTGTATGTGTCCTGTTTTTCTAGATACTGTGCCTGTTTCTGTGATATGTAATGTATTACTTTCATCGGGGTTTTCAGTTTCGATTTCTGCGCGAGTGTTACGTCTGGCCTTGGTTATACTTGAACTTTCTTAGACGGCGCGTGTTCCTGTACTGAATTAATAATTGACGTTTCAGTTGTTTCGCTACAGGTGTAATCGGTCTCGATCTTTTCTTTGATATAATAATCTTGTGGTGCAATTCTTCCATTGGAGTAGAATAGAGACAAAACATCATAAAGCAACAAGAAAAACTAAACACACCTGAATTCAATGCAAACCTAACAAGAGAACTAGTTGCTGAGGAAATAAGGAACATAATCAAAGAGAACAAAACCACCATAAAAGAAAACACTAGGACTCCTGAAGAAAAAATCTACACAAAACTACAGAATAAATTAACACAAGAAAATGCCATCATCACAAAATCTGACAAAGGTAATCCAGTAGTAGTCATAAACAAACAGGAATACATTCACAAAACATTAGAATTCATCCAAAGCAACAACATCACAGAATTAACAATTGACCCAACAACCCGATACCAAAGTAAGTTACAGAAAACCCTGAGAAACATAGAAACAATTTTCACAGAAACACACATTCAAAAAATGATACAGAAAAATCCCAAGGCCCCCACCCTAAAATCATTGCCTAAAGTTCACAAACCGGTTCAAAAATGGTTCAAATGGCTCTGAGCACTATGGGACTTAACATCTATGGTCATCAGTCCCCTAGAACTTAGAACTACTTAAACCTAACTAACCTAAGGACAGCACACAACACCCAGCCATCACGAGGCAGAGAAAATCCCCGACCCCGCCAGGAATTGAACCCGGGAACCCGGGCGTGGGAAGCGAGAACGCTACCGCACGACCACGAGATGCGGGCTCACAAACCGGGAATACCCATACGTCCATTATTAAACTTCACCAAAGTACCAGCATACCACTTAGCCAAACACACACACACTCTGCTACAGACAATATACAAATATACTGTTAACAGAAGTCTAAAGAACTCAAGTGACTTAATAGAAAAAACAAAAAATGAAAACATACCAAACACAGCAACATTGGTTTCAGTTGATATAATTTCAATTACACCCACATCCCAACAGAAGAAACCGTCAACTGCAAGGGAACATACCCACAACAAACATACAAGAATAATTAGCCATACTCAGGCTCATCACAGAACAGAACTACTTCACATTCAACAACAGATTTTACTCTCAACAAGATGGACTACCCATGGGATCCCCAATCAGTGGCCTCCTAGCTGACACTTTCCTCAGTCAGATAGAAAAACAAATCTTTGACAAAATAGTAATACCAATAAAGTACAAAAAATATATTGGTACAGATACGTAGATGACATAATTTGCTTAGTAGATGAACCACTTTCTCGCATAAAAGAACTTCATGATAACATAAACTCCATCCACCCACAAATACAATTCACCATAGAAACACAATTAGATGAAAAACTTAATTTCTTTGATCTCACTATACAAAAGAGAAACAACAAACATGAATTCACAATCTACAGAAAATCCACATTCACCAGCACCATTATTCATAACCAATCCAATCACCCCATAACCCAAAAAGAAGCCAGCTTCAGATATTTACTTCAGAGGCTGAACAAAATACCCATGAACAAGCATGACTACACACAAGAACTGAACACAATAAAAGAAATTGCACAGGAGAATGGATATGACGCAAAGAGAGTAGACAAAATACACCACAAAATACAAAAACAAACAGCACATAACCATGAAACACACACACATACAAACACAACTCATCACACAACAAATCAGCAGACAGTAAGCAACAAATGACACATAATGACTTACAACAACAAAGTCACACACAGGGTAGGTAATATACTAAAGAAACAAGGACTCAACATAGCATACAGAACCAACAACACAATACAGAGCAGACTCGGAAGAAGTACCACCAACACTGACTGACAAATACAGCCAGTCCGGCATCTACCAACTTACTTGCAACTGCTGTCAATCTGTATATATGGGCCAAACATGTAGGACCTTCAGAACCAGATATAATGAACACCTCAGAGCACTGAAAAGCAATGGTACACACTCAACATTTGCAGACCACCTGGTAGCACACATCCACCACCCAACAAACATTGAAACTGACCTTCACATCGTAAAAACTAGCAGCAGCCTATACCAAAAATTAACTATACAGAAAACTACCACATCCAAAAATCAATACCCCAAGCAAAGAAAGTCCTCAACGAATACACATCACTGTGCAATAAAACCCTATTCGCAACAATGGAAGAACTACACAAGTAACACACACACACACAAATCCTACCTCTCTCTCTTTTCTTTCTTTCTTTCTTTCAGTCTCTCTCTCTCTCTCTCTCTCTGCTCCAGTACTCATCACACACACGCAAACCCACATAAACCACACACCACTAACACCAAATACAATTCAAACTCGCGTGCCTCACTCAGCTGAACACGCTACGAAACAAATGAACGCCACACAGCCACAACTACACGTAAAGGCAGCGAAAACTCCGCCTATATTTTGAGTAATCGGAAAAACTGCATTGCCACGCGAACACAGGCAAAGAAGTAAGCATGTTTACTTTGCCAACACAGGAAAACGTACCACACCTTCAAAACGGTAAGTTACACAAAGAAAACGTGATACGGTCTTATTTCCGTTCGTAAATGCATAACAAACAGAAAATAAATTAAGTTTTGCTGTTTGCAGATGACAAGTTGTATATTGTGTAGCAGAACAGCTACCAAAACAAGTGGACAATAGCATCATCTAAGGTATGTTACTTATGATTACACGCACGTTTCTCCAATTAAGTTATAAATGCAACTTTTACATAATGTTGTAAACGACGCAAACGTTAATGTGTTAACAACAAATTTACAGTTAAAAATAAAAATAGAACCTACTGACGATAGCACAGAAGTGCTGAAACATGTATGGGTGAAAGAAAAGAAAAAAGGTGTCTTGCATAAGGTGGAATTTCTCATCCTTCTTTTCTTTGATAGTTTGTATCAACTCTGTTCGAAGCTTTTCAAACTGATCTTTGTTTTTAAGTTCTACCTTTTTAGTCTGCTGATCATATTTTTTCAGTGCTACTTTTGCGATGTTGATTTGAATTGCTTGTTCTTCCGAAATTTGTATTGCTGTTCGAGTGGCTTTTTTCGTAAAACGTTCCACCTTTTTGTCAACGTTTGCGATGTCCAGTTGGACCTTGTCCACTTCAGTGCGTAATTGCTGCTGACTTTGTGTTAGTACCTGAATTCTTTCTCTAGATTCTTTCGCGTCTTCGTTTATCTGTGTGATCTGACTATCAGTTCTAGCGATCCCTTCTTCCATCTGTATTTTAACCAGTTGAATCTGTGTCTTTGTCTCTCGTCTCAAGTTCTGATTATCCTGTTTCAAATCATGATTCTGTTTCGTCATACTGTCGTTCATTTTTTGTAACATCTCGATGATCACGTCCTGTCCTGTAACACTTGCCTTCTACTGAACTGTGTGTTCTCGTTCTGTTGTTTTCTACTCGGTCAGTTACGTCGTTTATTGGGCTATACTGTGGCATTTCTAAGTTTGATAACTGCAACGATCCGTGCTGTGTTTCCTTAACTCTATATTGTTCTTTGTGTTGAGGACTAGTTGCGTATGTCATTGGACCTTTACGTGGCGCAAATAACTCCGACCACTGTCCTCTCTGTTGTGTGTATCTTGTGTTTGCAGTACAGTTGCATCCGTTACGGAACCTTCTCGTGACCCTCGTAACTCTGCAAGATTCTGTGCCGGTTGCTGAGGCATATTGAGAATGTGTACGAGAGGTTCGACGTATTCTAAATGCTCCCCCTCTTCCTCGCTGTCTACTTCTCTTTGGACTTCAGATAACTGCCTATTCATTGACTGTACTGACGCCTATTCTGTCTCTGAATATGCGCGAAAGAAACGCGTTTATTTAGCTCGTTTCACTGCTAATCTTTGCCATTTCCTGCGTGGGCTGTCTCTGTCTGGCTCAGAATGTGCCCTTCACGGAATTTCGTATTCTGGAAATTCGATGTTCTCCCTTCGATTCCCATCTGTCTGACCTATCTCAATTCTATCCCAATCTAACTAAGCCTGCAGATTCTGCAGCTCAACAACTGTCCTATTCTCTGAGTAACCGTCTGTCCTATTCTCAGGTTCACCGTGTGTCCTATTCTCAAGATCGTTTATTTGCTGTTTATCTGATTGACTCTCCCCCAACTTGTCTACTTTCTGTCTCTCCCGTAATCTTTTGGCTTGTGCTCTTGTTAACATGATAGTTCTTTCAACACGCCACAACACTATCTACAAAACTGTATGACCACTTACCAGTTGCTTGAACCAGCAACAATCAGGTCGTGACTTCTCGGCTGTTCTGTCTGCTCTGCTACAGTATCCAATCTCCACCTGTGCACTTGCGAAGAGAGAAAAATATTATTTCTTAATTCTAACTCATTGGATACTGCATCACTCTGCGTTTCTGCGTCTCCCTGCATCTGTGTCTGTCATCTGAAACTCCTATGCCCTAACAGCTACTGAAAAATCGTAAAAACCCAAAATTTTCCAACACAGTAACACAAGACCTTGTCCCTCAAATTCTACTTTCCTCACTACTGTTATCTATTCTAACTCTACATCTTTGCAAATATCTCTTTACAACATGAAAAAAATTTCCATCTACGATAGCGACATGTCGTACCTCACTCTGACATTATCCTTTTTTGTTAATCTACCTATTTTTACCTGAAAGTTTTACCTATTCTTGCAGTTTTACCTGTCCAGGCAGTTTTACCTATCCTTGTTGTTTTACCTATCCTAGCAGTTTTACCTTTCCTCCCAGGGTCGCCATTTTCTGTGAGTGCATGGGTTTTATTTTGTCAAGTTGTGCAATGGATTGATCCAACAAGAACCCTTTGGCTCCTGCAAGAAACAATTTCCACCTCGCTCCACTACAGAAGTCAGGCAGATGCTCCAAATGTACCAACAAGAACTGTTTGAAAAACATTCATCCACAAATATCTTCTGGAGTCGTCACTGTAAAGAAAAGACACAAAAATATTCCATATTCTTATTAACTAGTGGAATACTTGGCTATGGGAGTATTGCTAGTTAGTGCAAGAAAAACATTAAAACGAAAAATATTATTTACTGCAAAAAAAGTCTGAGAAATCAAGTGAAGCGTTTTCTTATAAATTAATAAATTTCCGGGTTCTTTTCAGAACAGTAGATTGCCTCTTATGGATATAAATGCTATTATTTTACAAAGTATGGAAATATTCTTTTCTCCCTTTTCTTTAAGAATGTTATTTACTCGGCAGAATGGTTGAGATCTGCACCTACACAGCTCAAATAACTTTTCTAGGTACGGTCAAGGCTGTCATGCGAGAAATGTAATGGAGTGTACTATTATGGAGGACAGATGGGGCTGCACGCGCTGTAATGCACAATACTGTGAGCTGTAAAGACTGCTGCCTGCATCGCTCGCTGCTGACAAATAACACAACTATCTCTTACTATCTGGATTGACCTTCGGTAATCAAACTCTCCCTATGCCTTGATGAAGTTAAGGACTCCAATTCGCCCCTAGTCTAACTATTGGCATGGTACACAGGGTCAGATAACCAGTCCATCGCGATGCCACTCAATATTCGCTCGCAGGCGTTTAACTAGTACTGTGTCTCTGTTCACACTACACTGTAAGTGTGGTGGCTAACACAGTGAACGACGCTTACTCGCGAGTGACTCAATATAGAGTATCACTCCAATTTGCTAACGACCGAGGTGCTCTCCCAGTGAAGTACTGAGGAGAGACTTTGTCCCTCACTCTTGGCGTACACGTACGAGTGCACTCGCTCTCGTTTCATGTTCCTACTCCAAGAGCGACAACGGAACGGCCCCTTTTCCTGGCAAAATTGAAAGGGTACATCATTTTCTGTCTTCCCTCACTCCTCTGGCTCTTTGTGTCAGAAATATTCCGCCAATCAGCGTTGCTCTATTAAACGGGAGAATGACGTTTCGTTGAAGTCGACCAATGCGGAAATATGTAGCATCTCCGTTAGGCGTATACTTTCCTCCTGTGAGAACTCCGTAACTACGCAATCGGTATATCAAAAAATGCATCCTCTGTGCTCTCACACACAATGTTGCGAAACTTGCTGTTAATGCGAACACGGGGGCCGTTATCCCTTCACTCTGGGAAAAGCTGTCCTCTCTCTGGGCGGTCGCTCCAGTCGAAGTCGGTGTTTGTTGACTCACCCCTCTGAAGGGACTGGCCTCCCAGCATGCTGGTTGCCTCTTTAGAACGAAAATTCCTGTGACCGTCATGTTGTGTACACCAGACTCGACTTTTTCAAGCTCGGTGCACACTTGCGATTTACTTATTAGATTTGCTTATGACTTGCATCAATTCATACAAAATTGACTCTACGTTATCGAGTTTCGGTTTGAATGAAGTGTCTTGATGTGCAGAATGCGATTGTGAGGACAGAATATGTAAGAAATGAAGGTCAGGAGACCACACCACCTTACAAAGAGTCAGATGTATTTTGCTATTTTTCAGACTGTGTGGGTGGCTGAGTAATTTTTGGAGCTGCTTCTTGTGCAGTGATACGAATTTTCGTGTACGAGAGCAATAAATTCGCTTTCATCATTTAGAATAGTAACTATGACCAATCTTTCTTGATATGACCAACACTTTTGTAGTGACATGCAACGTCATCTATGGTAATATACTGACTGAAATAATTTCATTCACAGGCGATATGTATCATGGATGCCACTTTACTTAAATCGTCGAATATCCATTGAGCAGTGCGACGAAATGATTTCTTATGAGAGCTTCCCTGAACCCTAGAGGCGGTTGGAATATCTCTGACTTAGTGTATGTCCTTATTTAAGCATTATGTTAACTATTACAGCATTACTAATAAATGGAAGTACTTTAGAAAAAAATTTTGGGTACTGGCACTTTTAAAACGCCCTACTGGCTTCCTTGTCTCTAATACACAAATCACCCTTCACCCTTCCGCGCTAATCGATCTACATTTTCGATAGTTCTTGTAAAAATAAAAATGTTGCCTCCAGATATGCGAGACAATGCCAAATAATATGCCAGAAATAATGTCACATACCGATTTTACATAGTCGTCTATTACGGTATTGGGAACATTGTCGATGATGACGGTTTTTGCAGGTGAGATCGCATTATCCTTGGAAACAAAAGATTGCTGATTTGCTGGAGCTGCCGTGTTTGTCGAGACTATTCAGTCGTGGAAGTTTAAATAGCGCGCCCATTTCCGCACACCTTCGTAGCTTTTGTGTAGCTGACTGTAACGGGTCGCTGTAACCGTTTAAGAAGCTCGCCATGCCGACAAAGCTGCCCTATTTAAGTCATGCTCTGCGCTAAAATGAATCTAAAATGAAATAGCTGACAGTGTTTCTTGTGAATTAGACTTTCACACATTCTAGTTCACGAAAAATTTGAAATTTGACGAACTATTTGGAAGACTTTTGCACCAGCAGACAGAAACATTTGTTAACATTCGATGCTAGTCAAAGATACTCCAAACAACGACATTATTTGAGAACCGCGGTTTTTACGCGATGCGGACTGTTGATGGTATGTCGCGGCAACATGCAACGCTCACGCGCTTTGTGACTACTCGGTATTTGTTTTCACCTGATTTAAGTCGAAGCACGTGGTGAGTCTAGATATTTTGTGTTGTTGCCCAACGAACTTGAACAGTCCGACAGGGTGCGTACGTGTAAAGGTAAGGAACAGTATAACGTTATTCGTTCAAGAAAGACGATAAAAAACAAATGTCCCTGCTGTTCATTTCACGAAAACGTATCTTTAAACGAAAGTGTACCTGTTGTAATGAAGGCACATGAATGTATCAGTTAGTGGCAGAGAAAAACCGTTTTCATCAAAGTAAAATTTACCATGTGTCAGTTGCTTACGGTCAACATTCGCGAGGTCTGTGGGAAGCGCATGCCCTTTGAAGGCACTTTACCTCTTATTAAATTAGATATCAATGCTTCCTCTACAGTGTGGAATTGCGCTATATCTAGCACTGAACCGATCAGTGCCAGAATAAGCGTCCGCATTATGGGGAAACGAAGTCGACGCCCATATTCGTCGGCTGCAAGGGGTGCATGGGAGAAGTCTGCGACTCGCCCTGCGTTTACTGCGGGCCTACCAAGCCAGGTCCTTGACTGAGGAAACAGGAATCCCCATGATAAGGGATGCATAAAACAGACCGCCCAGCAGTTCTATGAAGCGCCGCGGCAGTCTGACAATCGGCTTGTTTCATGTCTGGGAAACCAGTGGCACAGGCGACCGACCACGGCTCAGAGATGACAAACAAAACAGATAGCTGCAATCAAAACACGCTTCGAGGGAATGGAGCAACAGTTTAACAAAACTTAACCTGTGCAAAACTGAGAGTTATGGCTGTCTTTTAGGGAAAGGGAAGGTACTGTCAACTTTCTTTACATCATTCCATGCCGCTCAGAGCCGCCGAGATATACGCGCCCCGGCACGACAAGTGCCTTACGAGTTCCAGGGACCATCTACGGTGGAGAGCAAGTTATCACTTCAGAACAGTTTTATAATCTCTAACTTCGCAGTTAAATATATACAGACTATCGATAACATGTAACAAAGTTAAGATCTTTAACTGGTACCTTTTCATTGGCATACTGATTTCCTGTGAGCCGCGTATTGAGCGGAAGGTTCGGGAATATGTCGGGAAAGGCAACTAGTGCAACGTCACAGGCTAGTTGCGGGTTCCGCATTTCTCGTCGGTCCTGATGCTTCAAAACCTGCCTGCAGAGCCGTGCATGGTAAGCGCCTCTTGTGGGGTCAGGAAAGGCGTGCCAGCCAGGCTGGATGTGGTTTTTATGAGGTTTCCAACGTCTGACTAGGTTAATACCGGATTGGTGCCCAAGTCCCGTCTTAGTTACATAATTCACGAACGTTTAGAAAACTTTCTCACATTTTCACATAAATCAGACTACACGCAAACTGTTGGGGTCCCACATTGCGTCCTAGAAGTAACACGGCGGCTGCAGAAAGGGAATCCGTCCACCACTCAAATTTACCACGCTAAATTCGTTCATAATCGTGCCGACTTTGCGCAAATACGAACAAAGGCGCAAAGGACGGACGAGAAAGTCGGGATTCCATGCTACTTCTAGTCTATGGGAGATTTCATCATTTAAAGTGACTTGACGACTCGTTGTGTGTCAAC
Organism: Schistocerca cancellata; assembly: GCF_023864275.1. NCBI lineage: Eukaryota > Metazoa > Arthropoda > Insecta > Orthoptera > Acrididae > Schistocerca > Schistocerca cancellata. The sequence goes on along the minus strand of NC_064627.1, from coordinate 87,276,166 downwards.
CTCCCGTCAATTCATGACCAGATATTGTCAGTCGGTGACGCCTTGGAGAACGTGCTGGCCGTAATAAAGTTGGATCACCTTCAGTGTCGAGGAATATCAGGGATGTACGGCGTGGTGTTATCTTGTTGAAAGGTAACGCCACGAAAGCTAAATTGATCTTAACACTGCCGTCCAAATTACTGGCTGTATGAGCATGAAACGAACACGTTGTGTACACATTGGCATGGCATATCAGATCGAGAGCCGTACAGCGATGAAGTATGCAGTCTTGCAACGCTAATTCCCTTCGTAGTCTCCGTACACGGATGTGTCCATCGTGATGTCCACAGACCCGGGTGTCGTATAGAAAGACGAGGTAGTACCATATGGTCACCGTGCTGATAGTCGGTAGTGTTCCAGATAATGCCTCACTGACCGTGTAGATACTTGTCTTGCTGCGAACAACTCTAGGTATGCGGCGTGGCAGTACAATCCTGCACGGTCGACCGGACATTGTGTCTGTCCCCTGTGGAGATGGCCGTCGACATTCTACATGGCGTTGAGGGCGGCCCTCCTGAACCCATCGACTTTGCATCCGCACGAGTCTCGCGTATTCCACACCAATGCGAGCAGCAGTGTATTGGAACGATGAACTCCTGTCCTATTAGGACATGAGCCTGTGGAACTGTGACACTTGCTATTAGAGTTTCTCCTCCATGCACTAGGCACCTTACGATCTTCCGACGAGAATGCAACGTTCAAATGCGACATTCGAGTGAGAAAGACGCTGCCTAATCTTTCCATACATACGGAAATTAGATGGCTTAATTCTTACCTACTTTTTGTGGTTCGCCGAATATGCTAATCATTTGCACATTCGAGTGTGCAGTACATTTTATGACAATTTCAAGTTTCTTTCATGGCGTCTTCTTGTTGTTGCTGTTTTATTCACAAGAATGTACATACAGGATGACATCCAGTAGGTGCCGATTTTGTGTCAGTATTTGAAATACAATCCTGGAAATGGAAAAAAGAACACATCGACACCGGTGTGTCAGACTCACCATACTTGCTCCGGACACTGGGAGAGGGCTGTACAAGCAATGATCACACGCACGGCACAGCGGACACACCAGGAACCGCGGTGTTGGCCGTCGAATGGCGCTAGCTGCGCAGTATTTGTGCACCGCCGCCGTCAGTGTCAGCCAGTTTGCCGTGGCATACGGAGCTCCATCGCAGTCTTTAACACTGGTAGCATGCCGCGACAGCGTGGACGTTGCATGGGGGCTTTTATTTTTATATATAAGGAATGCAAATATTTTTTTTATTGCTGTCTGTCCGATTACGCAAGTCTCGTAAACGGCTAGCCCTGACTAGTATTAGTACGCAATCTGACTGCTTAGAATGACAACAAAGAATGTAAGAAAATTTTCGTTAACACAGTTAATTAATTAAGTCCCCAGCAACTATAAAACCTACGAAACCAACAAAGCACAAGTGTAGCTGTTCTGTATGTGGTAGTATGACTCAACGCACATCTGGCACGGTTCTTCTTCAACAAGACAAGAATTTTTAAATACCAATTATACTGACGTGATAAAAGAAAATTACAAATACTATAATTGTGCAAGAAAACCAAAATTAACTCTAATACAAGAACACACGCCAGATGCTTTGTTGACTGAACCTGTAATGAGACATTATTCAGGTCACTGAAAGAATAAAAGAATAAAAGAAAATACCTCCATATATATTGACGAAATGCACTCTGACCATTACGATATCTCCATTAGAACAACATCTGCTATCTCTCCCATCAAACCACTGCATAAAACATGGAACAACACTCTCCACTACCACATCCCACTCTGGCCTCACGACAAGCAGCGTCCACCACAACTTCTCGGTAAGAACTGCCTGCCGCTACGTCTCAATAAGCACTGCCAGTGGAGGCGGCGGAACAGTACTCTCTGGCGCGATCTTTGGCGCTGTGGCTCAGTGTAGCCACCTTTCAACGTGAACCGTATGTGCAGATGACGGACTTTGAGCGAGGGCGTGTAGTGGGCTTGCGGGAGGCCGGGTGGACGTACCGCCGAATTGCTCAACACGTGGGGCGTGAGGTCTCCACAGTACATCGATGTTGTCGCCAGTGGTCGGCGGAAGGTGCACGTGCCCGTCGACCTGGGACCGGACCGCAGCGACGCACGGATGCACGCCAAGACCGTAGGATCCTACGCAGTGCCGTAGGGGACCGCACCGCCACTTCCCAGCAAATTAGGGACACTGTTGCTCCTGGGGTATCGGCGAGGACCATTCGCAACCGTCTCCATGACGCTGGGCTACGGTCCCGCACACCGTTAGGCCGTCTTCCGCTCACGCCCCAACATCGTGCAGCCCGCCTCCAGTGGTGTCGCGACAGGCGTGAATGGAGGGACGAATGGAGACGTGTCATCTTCAGCGATGAGAGTCGCTTCTGCCTTGGTGCCAATGATGGTCGTATGCGTGTTTGCGCCGTGCAGGTGAGCGCCACAATCAGGACTGCATACGACCGAGGCACACAGGGCCAACACCCGACATCATGGTGTGGGGAGCGATCTCCTACACTGGCCGTACACCACTGGTGATCGTCGAGGGGACACTGAATAGTGCACGGTACATCCAAACCGTCATCGAACCCATCGTTCTACCATTCCTAGACCGGCAAGGGAACTTGCTGTTCCAACAGGACAATGCACGTCCGCATGTATCCCGTGCCACCCAACGTGCTCTAGAAGGTGTAAGTCAACTACCCTGGCAGCAAGATCTCCGGATCTGTCCCCCATTGAGCATGTTTGGGACTGGATGAAGCGTCGTCTCACGCGTTCTGCACGTCCAGCACGAACGCTGGTCCAACTGAGGCGCCAGGTGGAAATGGCATGGCAAGCCGTTCCACAGGACTACATCCAGCATCTCTACGATCGTCTCCATGGGAGAATAGCAGCCTGCATTGCTGCGAAAGGTGGATATACACTGTACTAGTGCCGACATTGTGCATGCTCTGTTGCCTGTGTCTATGTGCCTGTGGTTCTGTCAGTGTGATCATGTGATGTATCTGACCTCAGGAATGTGTTAATAAAGTTTCCCCTTCCTGGGACAATGAATTCACGGTGTTCTTATTTCAATTTCCAGGAGTGTATGTTTTCTTTTCCACCTGCATTGATTGGCCTTCAGCCTCCACCATAGAGTCAGCTCATACACATACAAAATATACGCATATTGATTGAACGCACGTAGATGCAGACCAAAATCGTTTAATCTGTAATATGAAATGTTATAGAACACTTCTGTCGTTACCAATGTCAGTGGTATGTTGGTCTTGTATCTGCGGTAACAATGAACCTGTGAGTCGCCTTTTCCTAACAAAGCCGCCACGCAATGTCACAGAGAATGACCAAGCTGCACAAGTTCTTGTAACGGGATTCTATAGAAACAAATCAGGCGTGGAACCGACAAGTGTATAAGTCTCCTGTAAAGGAATTGTATTAAGAAATTTAGTTCAACTGACGAAAATTTATTGATCAGTAGAACACTGATGACCTCAAAGGCACGAGCAGTGTAACAAGGTAAGGAAGAATTCTACTCGAGCAAGCTGTCTGCGTTTACCAATATACAGATAGGGGTGAGGATGCAAGAAACGAGGAAGGGACAATATATCGGCCTCTTGCATTGTAAGTCCACTGAATAAAAATTAATTACCCTCGGGGACAAATGATGTTAAACGGAGATTGCAAGTAAAAAACAGAAGTTTTCGGTATTTCTGAAAATATGTCCTACTTTGTTCTTCACTTTCCCTGCGTAAAATGTTATATGATTTATTTCTGTACGACACTTGTAAGTATTTTATTTTTACTTTTATTACAACACTTCCATATATATGTACCTACCCAATTTTGGAGACACATCGAATCCACAACCAACTGTGATTTCGCCCCTCATTAAAAGATATACAACACTCAGTGTTGGCAACTTCGTTCTTTACAAAATATCCGTGGGTTGGCTTGTTTCGTTTTAAAGCAGAACACTTTCGTATGGAATCGAGTCCTTGTATGTCCTCTGGTGCAGTTTGACAGAACCCAAACATCTCAGGATTGGCAGTCTCTTGAAGAAACGTATGTTTAGTGGTAACCAGCATTCTAGAAACGTAGAATTATGAACAAAGTAGTCTGGGGCACATGTTTTCACGAACTCGCAAGTGAGAGGAATGGTTCAAATGGCTCTGAGCACTATGGGACTTAACAACTGAGGTCATCAGTCCCCTAGAACTTAGAACTACTTAAACCTAACTAACCTAAGTACATCACACACATCCATGCCCGAGGCAGGATTCGAACCTGCGACCGTAGCGGTCGCGCGGTTCCAGACTGAAGCGCCTTTAACCGCGTGGCCACACCGGACGGCCGCAAGTGAGAGGAAACCAGTATATTCACTTTTACCGCCTGCACCTGCATCATGCTAGAAATTCCGCAAAGCTGAAATTTTCAGGAGCATATTTAAAGAACAAGAACTATTCCTATAGCTTTTCTAGAAGCCCTCGCTCATCCGAACCTGCTCCAAAATTATCTACATGGTCCTACTCACAATGGTAGTTTCTCGGCCCGAATAGGAATTTATACACACATCAAAATAAGTTTTGTATCACCCTGGACCCCAGAACTCCTGAAGACAGACGTTGACTGTGGATATTGTATCACACACACAGTTCATTTCACTGTTCAGTGATGTCACTAAACCCACCCAAAGATATAAACTAACATGCATGAGCAGCGCCTACTAGACGGAGCGGATCCAACAGCGTATCAGTTCCAGACATTCCACCAGGAAGGAGGTACACAGCTCATGTTGTCTGCGGTTCAACCTTGCCTAGACGGTCAACATCGCGGCTCGATGGCGTCCGCATTGTTACTTTGTGTCAGGAAGAGCTCTCAACAAGGGAAGTGTCCAGGTGACTCGGAGTGAACCACAGCGATATTGTTTGGACATAGAGGAGATACAGAGAGATCGGAACTGTAGATGACATGCCTCGTTCACGCCTCCCAAAGACTACTACTGCAGTGGATGACCGCTACCTATGGATTTTGGCTCGGAGGAAGCCTGACAGCAACGTCACCATGTTGAATAATGCTTTTCGTGCAGCCAAAGGAAGTTGTGTTACGACAAACTGTGCGCAATAGGCCGCATTTCGCACAACTTCACTCCAGACGTCCATGGCGAGGTCCACCTTTGCAACCACGACACCACGCAGCGCGGTACAGATGGGCCCAACAACATGCTGAAAGGTGCGCTCAGGTTTGGCATACGTTCTATTCACCGATGAGTGTCGCATATGCCTTCAACTAGACAATCGTCGGAGTCGTGTTTGGAGGCAACACGGTCTTGCTGAACGCCTTAGACACACTGTCCAGCGAACGCAGCAAGATGGAGGTTACCTGCTGTTTTGGGGTGGCATCCGGTGCTGCCGACGTACCCCGCTGGTGGTCATGGAAGGCATCGTAATGGCTGTACGATACGTGAATGCCACCCTCCGACCGACAGTGCAACCATACAGGCAGCATATTGGCGAGGCATTCGTCTTCATAGACGACAATTCTCGCTCCCATCATGCACATCTTGTAAATGACTTCCTTCAGGATAACGACATTGCTTGAATAAGAGTGGCCGGCATGTTCTGCAGACATGAACCCTATCGAACGTGCCTGAAAAGTGCTGTTTATGGAAGACGTGACCCACCAACCACTCTGAGTGATGTACGTCGAATCGCCGTTGAGGAGTGGGACAATCCGGACCAACAGTGCCTTGATGAATTTGTGGATAGTATGGAAAGACGAATACAGGCATGCATCAATGCTTGTGGACGTGCTACTCGGTATTAGAGGTACCGGTGTGTATAGTAATCTGGACCAACACCTCTGAAGATCTCGCTGTATGGTGGTACAACAAGAAATTTGTGGTTTCCACGAGCAATACAAAGGGCGGGAATGAAATTTAGTGTACAGGTTCCGGAACTCTCGGAACCGATGTGATGTAAACATTTTTTTGATGTGTGCATTTAAAAATTTGTACACAGAACCGTTTCACAAGTCTAACCATGCCTGAGATGCATTGTGATTGTGTTGCTCTTGAATTGTGCCCAACAACACTCGCAGTCTTCGAGGAGGGTTTAAGACGTCAGTCATTTATTTACCTCATGAAGTAGTTGACATGTTTAGTATACCTTTGTCAGTATTGTCATACATATTCAGTAAAACCATTTATGTTTGGTACGTTTTAAATATGGCACCTAAGTTGAGAATGTGTCATACAACGGAAGACGGTATAGGACGGGATGATGACCCTTTCGCCATGTTTTTGATGGATCTGATTATTCAGAAAGTAGAGTATTCGTTTGACTGCTCAAATGAAGTTACACTGGATAGAATAGTGGATGAAGAATACGACTTTGTAGACGATAAAGCTATTAATAATGTTCAAGGTTGCTGGGCTAGTAGCTGTGACGGAAATTGTACTCTTCAAAGAGAAGTTGCGGTGGCTATGAACCTTCACCACAAACGAAATCCAATACCGTTAGTGTTTTAACAACGTTTTGAATGTATTTATGATGATTATCATACATCTCCACCTAAAGCTGCTGCCTACAAATATATATTAAAGACACATCCGCCTTCATAAAGCACGTTGAACATTACTGTGGTGTTTGATTGTGTGGAGAAAATAAGACGTAATGAACTGCCGTTTCGATGACACGTCACGACATCCATGACTGGCAGAGATGTATAGGAAGACTAAGATATTCACCAGTCGGGATCGCTTCGTCGAAGCAGTAAACCAAAAACTGGAAGTGAGGAGTTACAGCGACGCTGCATTTATAACACTCATAAAAGTGGATTTAATTATGAACTAACTTCTGGTGCAATACTATCTAAAAGGAGGGAAAAAATGAACAGATGCCTTGGTCCAGACAACACACAATACAACACATTGTTATACAACAGTTGCTGAACTTCCAATGAGTACGCACCTAACAAAAAACTGTATATTTGTGTTTCGCAAAGTCTTTCTTCTCGAACGTTAAAAAGGCTACCGACGACAGTCTCCAACCAAACATACATTTGGAAGCGAGCATATCTGGAAAATACATCAAATTACCATTTAGAATCCTTTTTTGTAAATGTTGGTAATGCCAATGTTCTAAAAAATCAGAAATGTGTAATACTTTGTGATTCTTGAAGTGCACACAAGGATACAACAATAGCAAGTAAAGATAATGAATGATAATCATACTGCCAAGAACAACAAAATACATAAGGCCTTGGGATGTATATTTCTTAAGACAGTATAAAACAAATGCAAGGAGGAAAACAGACCTTATAGGCACTCCCTGCAGTGACTTCGACACCAAATTAGGAAACAGAATGCATTCTATTATTCTTAACCATCTGACTGCTCCAGTCTATCGGCCTATTCTTCAATATTCCTGGCGAGCGGCAGGGTATAATATTAGCGCATATGTCGCTGAATTCAAGAATTCGATTCAAGTGGCATTTGATTTTGCAACTCTTGAATACGATTCTGAGGTTTTTCCAGGTTCTGCTTTCGCCAAATGTGCCCGTTGTGGTTCTTCTTATTGTTTCACGCTGTTTTTTGGGGAACATCATGTACTTTTTAAAGTTTGGTAGTGGGCAAATTGAGAGTATCGAATGTTTCACCACGCTAATCGCAGTGGATTCTAAATACAATTGGAACACCGTGTAATGTCTCTTGCAGCGGTCTCTCCGCGATATTTTCAGAAATTTTATAAATTATATAACTCAGTACATATCTCGAAATATCTCATCTTACCGATTATCAATGCAAAGTAGTTTCAAGCCCAATTATTCCTTGGAGCGTCCGTTTACTCCATGGAATTGCTTCTCTGCTATCTATGTTTTCTCTTATGAAAAGAATGAGGACTTCTTGCCGATTAGTCGTGAAAGGAGGATGTATATGTATGTATTGTTGGGCTAGTTGCCATCTTGATGAGATTGTGTATGAGAAGGAATTTAATACATGAACTAAACTAAAGTAAGTGTGTTCGCGTATTATTTAACTGTTTATTATTGACAGTGTCTGCTTACTACGCTGTGTTGCACGGGATCATTGGAGAATGTCTGATTTACACTGGACGAACCTGCCGTTTTGTATGCTCAAGATATCCAGTTACTTCAAATAAATAGGCTAACACGGTCTTACCAGCAGATCTCCGGTCTTCCCCATGTGATCACCGAAAGTTAATAATTATTACAAATGTTTCCAGGAGATCGACTGACAATTTTCGTCGCACCGAGACTTCGAAATTGCTTCACTGCCTTATGGAATTTAAGTTAAGCTCAATTTAATCAGGACAGAACAATATTGAATTGTGTGAATGTGATAAGCCTGCTTTGTCAATGAAAATTCCCTTAACATACGCATGTTTTTACTATCCTGATCAGTGAAGCTAAATCAGGCCGGTGTGAGAGAGATTTTTAAATTTTAGATCCCACACAAAAAAACAAAAAATATTAAAACCGTATGCCCGTTGGAGCCAAAAGGCTTTCCCTGTTACAACCCAAATAAGTCAATTAGTAACATGATTGGGACAAGAGTGCGCAAGAATACGTTTGTGGAGTGAAATAAGCTAATAGGGGAGTCAGCCGTAGCAGGGCGCCCACGTACGGTGCCGTCACAGGTGCTGAGTTGGCGTTCGGCGCTGCAGGCGAGAGTCCGGAACGAAAGCGCAAGCTTGGTTCTCCACCACAGTCGTCGACTGTCGCGCGTCAAATGCGCAGCGTAGCACGCTCACTCTTGCACCAGTCACGCTCAAATGGGTCACACATGTTGTTGTTGTTGTGGTCTTCAGTCCTGAGACTGGTTTGATGCAGCTCTCCATGCTACTCTATCCTGTGCCAGCTTCTTCATCTCCCAGTATCTACTGCAACCTACATCCTTCTGAATCTGCTTAGTGTATTCATCTCTTAGTCTCCCTCTACGATTTTTACCCTCCACACTGCCCTCCAATGCTAAATTTGTGATCCCTTGATGCCTCAAAACATGTCCTACCAACCGATCCCATCTTCTAGTCAAGTTGTGCCACAAACTTCTCTTCTCCCCAATCCTATTCAATACCTCCTCATTAGTTACGTGATCTACCCACCTAATCTTCAGCATTCTTCTGTAGCACCACATTTCGAAAGCTTCTATTCTCTTTTTGTCCAAACTAGTTATCGTCCATGTTTCACTTCCATACATGGCTACACTCCATACAAATACTTTCAGAAACGACTTCCTGACACTTAAATCTGTACTCGATGTTAACAAATTCCTCTTCTTGAGAAACGCTTTCCTTGCCATTGCCAGTCTACATTTTATATCCTCTCTACTTCGACCATCATCGGTTATTTTACTCCCTAAATAGCAAAACTCCTTTACTACTTTAAGTGTCTCATTTCCTAATCTAATTCCCTCAGCATCACCCGACTTAATTTGACTACATTCCATTATCCTCGTTTTGCTTTTGTTGATGTTCATCTTATATCCTCCTTTCAAGACACTGTCCATTCCGTTCAACTGCTCTTCCAAGTCCTTTGCTGTCTCTGACAGAATTACAATGTCATCGGCGAACCTCAAAGTTTTTACTTCTTCTCCATGAATTTTAATACCTACTCCAAATTTTTCTTTTGTTTCCTTTACTGCTTGCTCAATATACAGATTGAATAACATCGGGGAGAGGCTACAACCCTGTCTTACTCCTTTACCAACCACTGCTTCCCTTTCATGCCCCTCGACTCTTATAACTGCCATCTGGTTTCTGTACAAATTGTAAATAGCCTTTCGCTCCATGTATTTTACCCCTGCCACCTTCAGAATTTGAAAGAGAGTATTCCAGTTAACATTGTCAAAAGCTTTCTCTAAGTCTACAAATGCTAGAAACGTAGGTTTGCCTTTTCTTAATCTTTCTTCTAAGATAAGTCGTAAGGTCAGTATTGCCTCACGTGTTCCAACATTTCTACGGAATCCAAACTGATCTTCCCCGAGGTCGGCTTCTACCAGTTTTTCCATTCGTCTGTAAAGAATTCGCGTTAGTATTTTGCAGCTGTGACTTATTAAACTGATAGTTCGGTAATTTTCACATCTGTCAACACCTGCTTTCTTTGGGATTGGAATTATTATATTCTTCTTGAAGTCTGGGGGTATTTCGCCTGTCTCATACATCGTGCTCACCAGATGGTAGAGTTTTGTCATGACTGGCTCTCCCGAGGCCATCAGTAGTTCAAATGGAATGTTGTCTACTCCCGGGGCCTTGTTTCGACTCAGGTCTTTCAGTGCTCTGTCAAACTCTTCACGCAGTATCTTATCTCCCATTTCGTCTTCATCTACATCCTCTTCCATTTCCATAATATTATCCTCAAGTACATCGCCCTTGTATAAACCCTCTATATACTCCTTCCACCTTTCTGCCTTCCCTTCTTTGCTTAGAACTGGGTTGCCATCTGAGCTCATGATATTCATACAAGTGGTTCTCTTTTCTCCAAAGGTCTCTTTAATTTTCCTGTAGGCAGTATCTATCCTACCCCTAGTGAGACAAGCCTCTACATCCTTACATTTGTCCTCAAGCCATCCCTGCTTAGCCATTTTGCACTTCCTGTCGATATCATTTTTGAGACGTCTGTATTCCTTTTTGCCTGCTTCATTTACTGCATTTTTATATTTTCTCCTTTCATCAATTAAATTCAATATTTCTTCTGTTACCCAAGGATTTCTATTAGCCCTCGTCTTTTTACCTACTTGATCCTCTGCTGCCTTCACTACTTCATCCCTCAGAGCTACCCATTCTTCTTCTACTGTATTTCTTTCCCCCATTCTTGTCAATTGTTCCCTTATGGTCTCCCTGAAACTCTCTACAACCTCTGGTTCTTTCAGTTTATCCAGGTCCCATCTCCTTAAATTCCCACCTTTTTGCAGTTTCTTCAGTTTCAATCTGCAGTTCATAACCAATAGATTGTGGTCAGAATCCACATCTGCCCCAGGAAATGTCTTGCAATTTAAAACCTGGTTCCTAAATCTCTGTCTTACCATTATATAATCTATCTGATACCTACTAGTATCTCCAGGATTCTTCCAGGTATACAACCTTCTTTTATGATTCTTGAACCAAGTGTTGGCTATGATTAAGTTATGCTCTGTGCAAAATTCTACAAGGCGGCTTCCTCTTTCATTCCTTCCCCCCAATCCATATTCACCTACTATGTTTCCTTCTCTCCCTTTTCCTACTGACGAATTCCAGTCACCCATGACTATTAAATTTTCGTCTCCTTTCACTACCTGAATAATTTCTTTTATCTCGTCATACATTTCATCTATTTCTTCATCATCTACAGAGGTAGTTGGCATATAAACTTGTACTACTGTAGTAGGCATGGGCTTTGTGTCTATCTTGGCCACAATAATGCGTTCACTATGCTGTTTGTAGTAGCTAACCCGCACTCCTATTTTTTTATTCATTATTAAACCTACTCCTGCATTACCCCTATTTGACTTTGTGTTTATAACCCTGTAGTCACCTGACCAGAAGTCTTGTTCCTCCTGCCACCGAACTTCACTAATTCCCACTATATCTAACTTTAACCTATCCATTTCCCTTTTTAAATTTTCTAACCTACCTGCCCGATTAAGGGATCTGACATTCCACGCTCCGATCCGTAGAACGCGTTTTCTTTCTCCTGATAACGACGTCCTCCTGAGTAGTCCCCGCCCGGACATCCGAATGGGGGACTATTTTACCTCCGGAATATTTTACCCAAGAGGACGCCATCATCATTTAATCATACAGTAGAGCTGCATGTCCTCGGGAAAAATTACGGCTGTAGTTTCCCCTTGCTTTCAGCCGTCACACATAGGATTGCCATAAGTTCTGTCTAACAAACCCAGGCATTTCTCTTTCACCGAATAAAAATGGACGTAATTTGGGAATCACAAACCGTGACTCTTCTCTTACGCTTAACAAAAGTGGAAGATGCAAGCAAATTGCATCTCTTAGTCGAAAGACTGCAAACTGCTGCAGCGAGCCACGCACGACTCTTCTGAGAGGGATGATGTGTTAGGAGCATCATGTAGCATCAGTATTCTCTGCAACAAACAGACGTAACCACCTTGTTCTTGTGTGTGACAAAATTGATTCAGACGCAGCGTTCGTACTGCGCATATGGAGAAGTAATTTAAAAGTTTAATTAAAAATGCTTCCATACCAACACTCGTCACTTCCTATCTTTATAGCGGTACTCCACATTTCAATTTCGCGAACGTATTGTTTGTACCAGCTAGTTATAGTCCTCCAAATTCAGCGATAGCGTTGTCACCGCAAAACGCTATACAATTTTTTTCTGTTTTGTTTTCTTCTAAAGCAGTGACGCGGCACGTACATATTACGGAGGCAGTTTCATTTGACAGAAGTTAATTGGAGTAATTTCATCCGAACGCCATTTTTCGCTGTAAAATACTAAGCAATTAATGGAAATATTTCCTCGGCTTTGTGATTACTACCGTCTACAGCTAAACCAAAATAACGAACCTTTGAACGACCGTCGCATATTTATTTGACAGTGTCGGGCGCTATCAATGATTTCACAATTGCTGCTGATTTTGTTCAGTTAAACGTCATACTTCGGAATCATCAAAAAGTTTGGAACTTAACCCAGAAGTACAGTACACTGACTTCAAAGATATATGATATTTAACGGTATGATACCACATTCCAAACTCGATTGCTGTTACTAATTTGCCACTGTTAACTTACATGAGTTTGAAACAAAATAACTGTCCACTTCTTTTGAAGTACCTGCAGAGTACACATCTGGTTTATGCTTTACTCTAGCTAAATGATCCTTAATATTAATCTGCTCTTCGCTCATGTGCAGTGGAAACGTAACAACTACAAATTACAAATTCCACTTCATAATCCCTTCTCCCTCATTTGATGAAGAACCATTCTTCTGAATATTTTTCTTTGCATGAACACTTTCTTTTGGCATTTTGAGTTCACGAGAAACAAGCAAACATTTGAATAAGAAATGAACCGCTATTCGGCTCAGAGAAACAGAGAACCACATTGCTGCAAAGCTTAAAGGATCTGAAATAAGAGACAATAACGAAAACTCCGTCTCAGCCAGATGTAACAGTAAATACTGTCATTATTTAGCTAAACAGATAGAATTGAGATCGAGATCCACGCAAGAATTTGGAGAAGAAATAGATTGTATGAGAAGTTTTTTTTTTTTAAATCAGAGATTCGGGAGAGATTTTCCATTCTCAAAGACTTTTTCGGGACACCGATTTCTTTAATCTGAAACCGGGACTGTACCAGAAAACCGCGACATCTGGCAACCCTAATCACAGGGAAATCGGATTTTTTTGAACTCTTCGTTCACTCGGTTCACACATATCCATCTTCGTGAGTTACTTTTTTATTCCGTAAATTTCTGCTTATAGACAGATGGTTCGCGACTGTTCCTAGTTTCAAAATCAGGGCACATCACCTTGCAGGGAACGATTCGTGTATTTGTTCACAGACGGTGGTACGTAGAAAAAAGTTACTTCTACGAGTCGAAAAGGAATGTAAATGATTATTATACCTAAATACTAGACTGAGAAGCTGTGTTTTTCACCTACCGTTCGACTACATTTCCAGATGTTGAGAATTAGCTCAGATTTGCATAAATTTTGTTAATTACTGTGAAGTAACACATTTCCTGAAGACCCTCCCTACTTGCATAATGCGTATTTACTAATTTCAGTTTGGTTTTATATAATGGTGCACAGAAATAACCGTTATTTCTGCACTCCACAGCACTGCATGAAATATTAGCGGATAAGAAATTAGAAAGTCTTCTTAATGACTGCAGTGGAGAACTATCCAACTAGGAAGATGATGAATTCATGTTTTAGGCTCAAGATTGTCCTGCTGAGTTCTTGAAACTGACTGGTAAACAATAAAAACGAAGAGATATCGTGTCTCTAGCTAATAGAATAGGAAATCCTTTTACAGTTAATTTCTCTGATATTGTGGATGTAGATAATGTGTAAAATGTGAATACGAAGCCAAGATGAGCTGTGCTGAAGCCAGATTTAGAAGCTAGGTCAGACAATGCTGGTGAACTGCCAGAATCTGTTGAGGTAAGGAATGCCTCAAAATCCAGGAAACCTGGCTGCAGTTCCAAGATAAGACACATGTGCGTCAAATGTGGAATGCATCTATGCATTGTAAAAAAATAATTGTTTCGAATCTGATCATAAAACGTACAGACTTATGTACTAGCAATAGCCAATTATTATTTCACAGTTTACTTATTCAAATAATTAACTTTTTGAAGAAAGAGGAAAGACAATACAAAGCAAACAATATTACATATTCGCAATAATTGATACTTGATGTCCACATATGTGGACCTCCATTTATGCATTTGTCTCACGCTTGTTAATTAGTTTAATGGAAAGTATGAAAATAAAAATTTCCTATGACTTGTTTTAAAGGTTAATGCTTTTATTTGTGGTCGTGAAGTTCAGAACTCAAATACCAATCTGCCAAAACCAGTTAGATGCAACTCTGAAAAATTCTCGAAAAATTCGACATCGAAATTTTCCAGGCGTCTTCAATGCCCTGACGTAGGGAATGTTTTGGACAAGAGTCTTGGTTTTGTCGTGTAATGCTTGCTTGCCTTGTGGTTTTGATTCTCCACCAATGCTATTTCTTCAACAAAAGTGCATGCAGTACGAGCTTATCTGTGATGTGTAAAACACATAAAGATGAAAAAATTGGTAGCTCTAGAGGCTGGTAACCACTGTCTCATTTATTCGATTCTCGTTTCCCTCAACATTTTTTCGGTTTTTTCCCTTTACTGTGAATACCTAGATTGTGTAAACGTAACATTAATAAAATATACGCTTATTAACACATATGCGATTGTTATTTTTATAAAAAATACGTTTCTCCTTGAAAGACAACACTGGACTTCGGGTACATTTTGGAAGGTGTCAGGCAACTCTGAGTCACTGCCCTGGCAGGAATCACATTAACTAAAAAGCCTCTCACATGATTACTTGCCCCATGCGCATGATAAATTGGTTTTGCCAGTCATAAGCTCGACCAATTTGGATCAATTATACGGTAGTGCGTACAAGGAGATCAAACATCGGAGCAGCAGACCTGTCACGAATAAGACTGACCCAGACACAGTGAATTGCTCGAGATGAATGAGGACTAAACTGTCGGCACAGCTAACACCTCATCACAGGCGCCCCCAGTCAAGACCAGTAATACTGTAGTATATACTATGTTGCAGTGCCTCTATAATTCTGTCCTTTGGACATGACAAAGGAACTTTCCGACGTAATCACAATAACACAGGCACTGCAATAGCGTATTTATCTGCAGATAACAAGCAGGCGACTTTCAAGTACAATGTATGACATGTATGGGAAAATACACACATCAAAAAAAGCTTGGCATCACCTCGGTTCCGAGAGTTCCGGAACCTGTACAGAAAACTGGAGATCAACACAAGCATTTCCGCCCTTTATATTTCTCATGAAAACCTCACATGTCATGTTGTACTTCCATACAGAGCGTGACCTTTAGAAGTGGCGGTCCAGATTACTGTACACCTCTAATACCGACTAGCACGTCATCTTGCATTAATGGATGCCTGTATTCGCCGTGGCATACTACACAGATTGTCCCACTCCTCAACGGCGATTCGACGTAGAACCCTCAGAGTGGTTGGTGGGTCACGTCGTCCATAAACAGCGCTTTTCAGTGTATCCCAGGCGTGTCCGACAGCGTTATGTTTCCTGAGAACGTCCTGCCGCTCTAGTCGAGCAATGTCGTTATCCTGAAGGAATTCATTCACAAGATGTGCACGATGGGTGCGCGAATTGTCGTCCATGAAGACGAATGCCTCGACAACATACTGCCTGTACGGTTACACTATCGTTCGGAGGATGGCATTCACGTATCGTACAGCCGTTAAGGCGCCTTCCATGACCGCTAGCGGCGTAAGTCGGCCCCACGTAATGCCACCTCAAAACAGTAGGGAACCACCATGTTGGTGCACTCGCTGGACAGTGTGTCTATGGCGTTCATCAAGGCCGTGTTTCCTCCAAACAGGTCTCCGACGATTGTCTGGTTGACACATGCGACACTCATCGATGAAGAGAACGTGATGCCAATCCTGAGCGGTCCATTCGGCTTGTTGTTGGGCCCATTTGTACCGCGCTGTATAGTGTCTTGGTTGCGAAGAAGGACCTCGCCATGGACGTCAGGAGTGAAGTTGAGCATCATGCAGCCTATTGCGCTCTGTTTGAGACGTCCTGTGGCTGCACGAATAGCATTACTCAACATGTTGTCGTTGCTGTCAGTGTTCCACCGAGCCATAATCCGTAGGTAGCGGTCATCCACTGCAGTAGTAGCCCTTGGCCGGCCTCAGCGAGGCATGTCATGAACAGTTCCTGTCGCTCTGTTTCCACTCCATGTCCGAACAACATCGCTTTGGTTCACTCCGAGACACCTGGTCACTTCCATTGTTTAGAGCCCTTCCTGGCACAAGTTAAGAATGCGGACGTGATCGAACCGTGGAATTGACCGTCTAGGTGTGGTTGAATTACAGTCAACACGAGCCGTGTACCTCTTTCCTGGTGGAATGACTGGAACTGATCGGCTGTTCGACCCCCTCTATCTAATAGGCGGTGCTCATGCATGGTTGTTACATCTTTGGGCGCGTTTAGTGACATCCCTGAACAGTCAAAGGGACTGCCTGTGATACAATATCCACAGGCAACGTCTATCTTCAAAGGTTCTGGGAACCGGGGTGATGCAAAACTTTTTTGGATGTGTGTACATAATGAATGTCAAGTGTAGGTCGTAGACGCATGGTTGGCGACATGTGGAGATTTGGATGTGGCTGTGAGCTGTGCCCACACAGTCAAATAATATGGGGGCCGCTCGCGATAAGCAGGAAATCCAGTCACTGTACGACAGAAATTTTCATTGTCGTGATTCCATTCTACAGCTGTTGATAGTTCTGATTCGCAATTGCGAATTATATGATGAGTACTAGTGTAGAGTCGCGCTCAGGACAAGTGTCCTAAGTACTCCCTACTCATAAAAACGTCGAGACCACTACCCTCTCCAGACCAAAACCTGAATTCCAAGTCCCAATCCAGACAGAAGTATGAATCAGAAGACAAAGTATCTTCTCTCTTCACTTTCCTTCAAACCTCTGTAAACTCTCCAAAAGCAATCGTGTAACCACCCCCACAAGACTTTTGTGCCAATCACACAACTCCACAAGCTCCATCTCTCCCCTCTAACCCATGTGGTCTACTCCTTGGCCAATGCTAATCAAAGTTAACAATATAATTTCCTTCTCAGGAGACCCGGTCAAATTCCTACACAGAAAGGAGGAGACACTGTGCTCTTGACTTGTTTTTACCCACGGCCACTTTAGTCGTCCTGTCGATGGTGAGCACCGGAACTCGCTAATTCTGTAGCTGTTATCCCTGATCACAAAGGGCATTCACGACGCTGTTGTAAAGTGTTGTCTGGGAGACCAAGATTTCTCTCACACCCCTGGCCTCTGAGATGGCAAGAGGTGCCTGGCAGGTAGGACCATGTAGGCTGATTCTCCACTTGGTCCACCGAACGCACTGTCTGTATGCTCTGGGAGAAATTCTTAGGTCCAGCATTCTGTCCCTAATAAGTACTTCGCGATGTTTCTTTCCCTTATAGCTGCACATGCCTTTCAAGTCCACTGCAAGATTTACAGTTCAAACTGCCTGCTTGTCTGCAGGTCCAGAGAAATGCTACTTGTATGAGAGCCACCTTAAAGGCCTCACATGCTTTAACACCATGGGTGCCTGATCATGCTGATAACTTCCTGTCATCCCACAAACACGATGTTTTGGGTGAAAATTCAGCATTAAATTGTACTCTTGAACATGGAGAATAGTGATAGAGTGACACATCCTCTCTCATTCTCATTTTAATT
Organism: Schistocerca cancellata; assembly: GCF_023864275.1. Classification (NCBI taxonomy): domain Eukaryota; kingdom Metazoa; phylum Arthropoda; class Insecta; order Orthoptera; family Acrididae; genus Schistocerca; species Schistocerca cancellata. The sequence continues at coordinate 87,258,095 of NC_064627.1, read as the reverse complement.
ACCTATCACACACAGAAATCCTGTTTCATTGGAAATATAAATTCTTAATTATCGATATTTTCTATAAATGGTTGTTGATAATGATTGTTTAAACTATTAGCAGAACGTTACAAATAAATTGTTTTCATCTCCATGTATCTTACGATTCACGGAAAGATCAGAGAACATGCTCCTTTGTTTAAAAGTTTACTACAGTCAGGGTTCGATCTGAGACTGCATTTGTGGCACACAAGCATTTTAGCACAGAGTCACACAGAACTGTTGTCAGGTTTACTGAGTGATTTAGCAAACTGGTACCTCAGTTCCGAACTTCGAATACTTTATATATGAAAAATATACCCGTCTGATTGATGATTGGGTTCCTTGTCTGTTCTTTTCCCTCGTCAGTGTTGACGGCATGTATAACTCTGATACGGTGTCTTTGATGCAGTATTTCTTCTGAATTTGGTTGTCATAACAAAATTGTAGATACAACATGTTTTGTCGAATAGTTTCTTTTGTATCCAAATGTTCGACAGACATAACGGATCCATCAATGTTCACTTGCTACAACACTACCATCACCACCACCAGCAGTGTGAACAACAACCACAGCAGTCAGAGTGGCTTCACCAGTTGGTTACAGCCGTGGTGCGTCTGCAACCACCTTCGGCACACCCTCCTGCACACGCAACTAGTCCAACATTCCAAGAGGTGAAGGAAGAAATGTATGTTCTGCGATTTCAGCAGCATTGTGAGGAGTTTCCGATAGTGGCCTAGAGCTTGCAAACGTAGTTTTTGTTTGTTTGGATCGAGCCCAAAACGTTTCATATGCTTCGGACCCACTGGCGTTGTCGTTTTCTCAAACATTTGAGTGCTTATTATCGTACCCAAACCCACGTTGTAGCGCCTTGTCTGGAATTTCACCAGCGACAAAGGAAATCGGGCCTATCAAGTGTGGGTAACCGACCTGCGGGGCTGAAGTCAGATGCATACATTCATCTGTGCTCCTATGATGAGTCTGAGATACATGATGTGGATCGGGAAGCGTTGGATTTAGAAGATCACACAGTCTAAGCGGTACTGTTTATTGCTAAGGCGTTCGAAGTGTCACAGTTTGAAGGCTTAATCGAGACACAACGGCGGTGCCTTCAGTTTTACAGTAAAGGCGTCGTTTATCGATGCTCTCGCCCCTTCCATCAAGTTCGCACTGCTCACCATGGCTCTCTCCGCTGCAGGCTTCCCTTGGGTCCTGATTGTTTCTGAACACACTCCGGTGTCCACAGTCCGCACCACTGGGCACAGAGCACTGCTTTCCGTAATGTTAGCCATATGGGGCTGTATCACGTGACTGCCTGACCGACCAGTCCTCGGACGTGGACGTGGCGTTCCTAGAGACCAGTACACAGCCAGGAGCTCAGTGTTCCCAGCGTTAGCTACACTGACGAAAAACCCGCAATACTGAAAACTAATTAATGCAGAGTAATGAAATTTGGGAAATAAATTTCTCTCGGCAACACATTTAACTGATTAATGCCACAAGATCACAGATTAATGCAAGCGCGAGGTAAGGCTTTGTAAATGTGAAATGTTCGGACATTAAAAACGGGTGTAACTGCCAACATGTTGAATGCAAGCATACAAACAAGTTGTGGTGGTACATGTTCCGCATGTCAGTTTGTGACATGGAGTTCCATCCTATTTGCACCTGGTCAGTCAATCCTAGGACGGTTAATGGTGTTTCTGGATGCTGCTGCAGTTATCGTCAGATTGTGGTGTCACCGCCAGACACCACACTTGCTAGGTGGTAGCTTTAAATCGGCCGCGGTCCATTAGTACACGTCGGACCCGCGTGTCGCCACTGTCAGTGATCGCAGACCGAGCGCCACCACACGGCAGGTCTTGAGAGACGTACTAGCACTCGCCCCAGTTGTACGGACGACTTTGCTAGCGACTACACTGACGAAGCCTTTCTCTCATTTGCCGAGAGACAGTTGGAATAGCCTTCAGCTAAATCCATGGCTACGACCTAGCAAGGCGCCATTAACCAGATCTAGCGAGAGTCTCACTTGTATCATCAAGAACGCTGTATACAAATGATGGATTAAAGTTAAGTATTCCAGCAGCTACGTACTTTTCTTTATAGCATTCATTACGTATCCTGTTTCAGACCTAACGCCAGCCGGCGTGTGTAAACGCGTGCCTTTCGGTTACCCGTCACTGTGGACTGGCTGTCTTGTCAGTCCACTACACAGATGATGTACGATATGCGCTATAATGGAGTAAGTTATGGTGATCGAGCAGGCCAAGGCAACATGTCGACACTCTGTCGTGAATGTTGGGTTACGATAGGGGTATGTGAGCGAGCGCTATCCTGTTGGAAAGCACTCCCTGGAATGCTGTTCATGAATGGCAACACAACAGGCCTGTTCACCAGATTGATCTAAGAATTTGTAGTTAAGGTGCGTGGGATAGCAACGGGTGTGCTCCTGCTGCCATATGAAATCGCACCTCGGACCACGGCTCCAGGTATAGATCCTCAGACATGTTGGTTGCGGGCGCTCAACTGGTCCGTTTCAAACGAACACAGGGCTATCAATGGCACGGAGGCAAAAGCAGCTTTCATCAGAAAACATAACAATCCTCCACCCTGCCAATGAGCTCTCACTTGACGCCCCTGAAGTCGCTATTGGAGGTGGTTTGGGGTAAGTGGAATGCACGCTATAGGGCTTCCGTCTCAGAGCTGTCCTTGATGTAAGCGATTTGGAACAGTTCTTTGTGACACTGGTTCCGACTGCTGCTCCAATTGGTGCTGCAGATGCAGTGCGATGCGCCAGAACCTTGCATCGAACACGATTGTCTTTCTTCACGGTATTACCACTTGCCCAGTCGGAAACAAGTTTTCTTGCGAACATACCTTGTCGTAACCTCCGGCCCCCGGAATCATGTACAGTGGTTACATTCCTGCCAAGTTTTTCTACAGCATCTCAGAAGGAGCATCCAGTTTCTCATAACCCTACTACAGGACCTCGTTCAAACTCAGTGAGGTGTTGATAATGGCGTCCTTGTCGCCATAAAGGCTTTCTTGACTAACATCAACTCACCACGTCCAGTCTCAAAGGCGACTAACGCTTGCAAACGCTACAGCATGTATTTAAACCAAACCAGATTAGAATCTTCATAGTAGTGATACTAGCACCATTCTTACGCGACTGGCACGAAATTTGAAAACTCATCCGCTTTCCTTCTTGGTGTTGCGATATCTTTGCCTCAGAGTATACAGTATATCCGGAAATTTCCATTACAAACTTGTAGGACTTGCAGAGGGCCGTGAGTATATTGAATAGGAACCCATTTTGGTAACGTACTGTCTTTGTTCTCCGACGATTTTAGTTCAGGAATTTAACACGTCCCCATCTGCTTCCACTCAAACCGACTAGTGCTACACTCCTGATCTTCCTACAAAACGTATTGAACCCGTTCTTGGAAGCTGTGCAACTGAATGTCCTCAGGAAGTGTAGCTTCAGCATGATGGTGTACTACAGTTCTCATCTGCGGTTCAGACGCATTTCAACGGACCGTGTGGTGAAAGACGGGTAAGCCAAGCTATGCAGTTGAATGTCAGTCAGGAAGTGTAGTTTCAGCACAAGGCGCACCACATCATTTCCCACTTGTGGTTCGAACGCATCTCAACAGACCGTGTGGTGAAAGACGTGTAGGCCCAGGTGGTCCAACCACTCCTGTGAACTACTTCTTGTAAGATTGACTAACGAGACTCCTGTAGAGACAGAGGAGGATCAATTGACATGAGTTCTGGAAACTGAAGAGACACCATGTGGGATGGATAGAATGTGCTTCGTAGATACAACGTCCTGGTGGTCGCCATACTGAGCCGCTATTGTAATGCATAAGTATATTCTGTACGTACAGTACACTGGATGTTTTTTTGTTCTAGAATAATGCAAACAGATAATGTGTGTTAATACAAAGAAATAGGCTTAACTAATAAATGGATATTTCGTTATGTTTCCTTTCGATTTGTTACCTAATAATTGTATTGCGTCACGCCTATTCAATTCCTCAAACAGAAGTTGATGAGCTAAGCACCTTATTTGAAACCGACGTTCGGACATGGGCTCCTATTATCTACTCACTCCCTTCTACTAGTCGTAGAAATTTGTAACGGGAATTTCCGAGCACCCTGTATTACGTTGCAAATTCAGCAAAGACTGTTTAGTTTGCAGCTGGATACCAAGGCCTGTATGTCTGTCGTGAATCTTCTCACGTATAATCGTTTGGGGCTTTCTCCTTCCTCCGCTACTGGCTTTAGGTCAGTTCGGAGATCAGCCAATTACTGTTCACAGCAGTTCACGATCGACGTAGAGTATGAGCGTGTCACGGAGACGGTTAAGTTTCTGGCTGTCGCCATCGTGACATCCGAAAATATTTTTGGTCTCGACATTTTACACCATTTTTGGTTTCATATTATAGATGCTGCGCACCTCGTTTCAGACTCCATCCAGTTTCAGGGTTGGCCGCGAGTTGTGCTCTCTGTTTTCGTCAGGACCGGGTGCTGCAAAAGGCTACGATGCCTAGTCACCATTAAAGCAACGGGCAGTCTCATATTTTGTCGTGATCGGCCTGTTCCGCGTTTGCATCTACATCTAGACCCTGCAAACCGAAGTAAGGTGCATGGCACAGGATACGTCCCATTGCACCGGTTAATAGGGTTTCTTCCCATTCTATTCATTATGCAGCGCGGGAAGAATGGTTGTTTGAATGTGCGTCCAGTGATTATTCTAATCTCATCCTCACGATCCCTATGTGACCGATACGAAGGGGACTGTAGTGTCTTCCTAGATTCACTATTTGAAGCCGGTAATTGAAACATTTTTAATAGACTTTTACCTTCAAGAATCCTACAGTTCAGTTCCTTCAGTATCTCTGTGGCACCCTCCCATGGATCAAACAAACCTGTGACCATTCGGGCTCTATATACGTTCAATATCCCTTGTTAGTACTTTTTGGTACGGAGCCCACACGCTTGCACAATATTCTAGACCCGGCCTCACGAATGTTATGTAATCAATCTCACTCGTAGACCGATTGTACTTCCCCAGTAGTGTACTAATAAACCAAAGTCTACCACCATCTTTACCAACGATTTAACTTATGTGATCATTCCATTTCATATCACTACAAAGTTCTGGTTGAAAATGGCTCTAAGCACTTGAGAGGTGGCATAAGCCCCCTCTCATATTTCTATCTTACGAATTCCCTCTCTAATTGCATGTTGTGGAAAGTTGCTATTCCTTCACACGCGGACTTCCCACACAACGCCTCTCATCACCCGGGTGGTCCGGTGACAGGCGGGCTATGCTGATCTTGAAAGGGTAAGCCGACGGGTGTGAGGGAGTCGAGTGAATGCTTTCCAGACGCCGACATTGTAGAATAGCGGCTGAGACACGCCCTGAAGTAGCGGCTGGGCTAGAGGTTCCGTTACTTCGCAGAAACACTTTCTGGCGGGCTACCAGCGAGGCGTGGGAATGACTTGTGTACCCAGGCAGTTGTGGCGGGCAATTTCCCGCGCTTTCTGCAAAATCGTAACTGTGATTGGCTTGCTCAGGGCATAGCTCCGTGACGTAACAAAATCGGCGCAGAAATTGGCGCCAAGAATCTCCGTTAGTGGAATGCTAGTGCTCCGGCAATAGAGTGGAATTTTCCGCCGGTTTTCGAGTTGCTGATTGGAACGGTTAACCACGACCACTGTCGTGGGGGCGGGAAAGTTCTGTGTCTGGTTTGTAGGGGTGCTCTTGGGTAGTCGGCTCTCACCTTTCGGTCGGAGTACGTTACAAAACTGAGCTCTCGCTGCTCTGGACAGCCTGCCTTCCGTTTTATTTGATTGTAACTTTTTAACGAAGTTGCTGAAGTTTTGACTTCAACGTAACTTTCCGAGTACAGTTGTCAATTGAGCGTTCTGCGTACAAGCGGCCTATGTTGTCTGTCTTGGGCAGTTTTGGCTAAAGTTGACTGTATTGGAGTTACTGTGTGACTTCGCTTGTGAAAATCAATCACTGTACCGTCAGTGATTTTGTGGCGAGCCTTCTTCGTCTCCCTGAGAGGCGCATTTGTATTGATAAGAAGCCTTTAGTCTGCAACAACCTGACCAGGACAATTTGTTTCGGGCTATACTCGCGACATTATCATCGCCACGACGGGACGTCGAACCAACCAGCCATCGCTTCCAGTACGCCAGATCGTGTCCTTGCAGCTAAGAAGACAGCTTGGTAATGTACGTCTGCAGCACTGGCAAAGCAGGCATTTTTGCTAGGCGATAATCAGAGCTCAGCAGAGTGCGACTGTTCGTCTTTTCTAACTTTGTTCTATCTTGGATGTTCATTGTCTGAGTTCACACTACTGTAGCAGCAATTAATGTTGGGTTGGCTGTGTGTTTCTCTTAAGATTTGAGTTGCAAGGAATTGGCTCCACATACCACTTCGTCATAAATGTCACAATCTAGTTTAGGGACAACTTCACCTTCACAGCATTTATTTGAGTATCCAGTTTGAGCCAATTTGATGTATTGTAAATGTTTCATGTGTTTTGTTTATTATTTTGTGTTTAGTATTAATAAATCAAATTGTTATTTTGGACATAACTTTCATTCTGTTAATCGGTAGAGCAACCCTTTCATTTCTCACTACGTTACTGAAACTTTCCTTTATTTAATTAATGTCTATCAAATTAAATTCTTGCAGGTGCCAAACTCTTTTCTACTCCACTTGCAGGGTGATTACAGTCAGTTCGCGTTTCTTCTTAATCCATGTGCAACAGCAAAAGTATGAGTTAGAAAAGGGGGGGGCTTAGACCATCATTTCCATATGAAAATTCGAAAAGAATTTAGTGTTAAAATACGCTGCTAGCCCCGGCACCTCGCACTCTATGGGACTTAATATCTGAGGTCATCAGTCCCCAAGACTTAGAACTACTTAAACCTAACTAACCTAAGGACATCACTTACATATATGCCAGAGGCATAATTCGAACCTGCGACCGTAGCAACAGCGCGGTTCCGAACTGAAGTGCTCAGAACCGCTCGGCCATCGAGGTATTTGTATGAATTTGCCATTTACAACACTGGCTCATTGATATAATAATCATAGAATAGAGTGTTTTTTCGGTTTGGGAAGTGCACAGTTTTGTATTTCTGAACATTTAAAGCAAGTTGCCGATCACTGCACCACTTTGAAATCTTACCTCAGATCTGATTGAATACTTATGATGCTTGTTTTAGACAGTACAGTACTTCATTATACACTCCTGGAAATTGAAATAAGAACACCGTGAATTCATTGTCCCAGGAAGGGGAAACTTTATTGACACATTCCTGGGGTCAGATACATCACATGATCACATTGACAGAACCACAGGCACATAGACACAGGCAACAGAGCATGCACAATGTCGGCACTAGTACAGTGTATATCCACCTTTCGCAGCAATGCAGGCTGCTATTCTCCCATGGAGATGATCGTAGAGATGCTGGATGTAGTCCTGTGGAACGGCTTGCCATGCCATTTCCACCTGGCGCCTCAGTTGGACCAGCGTTCGTGCTGGACGTGCAGACCGCGTGAGACGACGCTTCATCCAGTCCCAAACATGCTCAATGGGGGACAGATCCGGAGATCTTGCTGCCAGGGTAGTTGACTTACACCTTCTAGAGCACGTTGGGTGGCACGGGATACATGCGGACGTGCATTGTCCTGTTGGAACAGCAAGTTCCCTTGCCGGTCTAGGAATGGTAGAACGATGGGTTCGATGACGGTTTGGATGTACCGTGCACTATTCAGTGTCCCCTCGTCGATCACCAGTGGTGTACGGCCAGTGTAGGAGATCGCTCCCCACACCATGATGCCGGGTGTTGGCCCTGTGTGCCTCGGTCGTATGCAGTCCTGATTGTGGCGCTCACCTGCACGGCGCCAAACACGCATACGACCATCATTGGCACCAAGGCAGAAGCGACTCTCATCGCTGAAGACGACACGTCTCCATTCGTGCCTCCATTCACGCCTGTCGCGACACCACTGGAGGCGGGCTGCACGATGTTGGGGCGTGAGTGGAAGACGGCCTAACGGTGTGCGGGACCGTAGTCCAGCTTCATGGAGACGGTTGCGAATGGTCCTCGCCAATACCCCAGGAGCAACAGTGTGCCTAATTTGCTGGGAAGTGGCGGTGCGGTCCCCTACGGCACTGCGTAGTATCCTACGGTCTTGGCGTGCATCCGTGCGTCGCTGCGGTCCGGTCCCAGGTCGACGGGCACGTGCACCTTCCGCCGACCACTGGCGACAACATCGATGTACTGTGGAGACCTCACGCCCCACGTGTTGAGCAATTCGGCGGTACGTCCACCCGGCCTCCCGCATGCCCACTATACGCCCCCGCTCAAAGTCCGTCAACTGCACATATGGTTCACGTCCACGCTGTCGCGGCATGCTACCAGTGTTAAAGACTGCGATGGAGCTCCGTATGCCACGGCAAACTGGCTGACACTGACGGCGGCGGTGCACAAATGCTGCGCAGCTAGCGCCATTCGACGGCCAACACCGCGGTTCCTGGTGTGTCCGCTGTGCCGTGCGTGTGATCATTGCTTGTACAGCCCTCTCGCAGTGTCCGGAGCAAGTATGGTGGGTCTGACACACCGGTGTCAATGTGTTCTTTTTTCCATTTCCAGGAGTGTAGATAATCGCATCATTTTAATAAGTCTGAGGTTACTATTAATATAATCTGCAAGGTCATTCATATACAACGTACATAGCAAGGGACACTAAAGACTTCCCTAGGGCACACGTGAAGTTGCTTCAACACCTGACGATGACTTTTAATCCAACATGCTGCAACCTCCCTAACAAGTCCTCAATCCAGACACATATTTCACTTCATACCCCATACGAATGTGCTTTTGACAATGAGTGTAAGTTTGGCTCCTAGTCAAATGCTTTTCGGAAATCAAGAAATAGTGCATCTACCTGAATGCCTTGATCCAAAGCTTTCAGTACGAGATGTGCGAAAAGTGCGAACTGGGTTTCACGTGATGGATGTTTCCAGAATCGATGGTGTTTATCATTGTAGAGGTCATTCTGTTCGAGATACCTTATCATTTCTACCACACTTCTTATACACAGGTATGATCTGTGCTTTTTTCCCAAGAACTGGACACGTTTTTTAATTCCGCAGCCGGGTGTCAGAATAATTGGGCAGGTAGCACTACCTGGGCATAACCGGACTTTTTCGCTCCAGCCGGTAGACTACAGCTCTGGTTGTTCTCGATAAGCCTACAGGTGCGCTCCAGTTGTGTGAGGATTTTAAGTCCGCAATCGGTAGTTGACAGTTCTGGAGAGTCTCTCACGTGCACCTCCAAGTGTTTGACAGCTGCTCAACATAATTACTGTCAGAGAGGGAAAGAAACTTTGCCCATCAAGTACGCAGTGTGGAACTTCACGTTTTCTTCTGTGCCAACAAATCCCATTTCATCAGATCATAAGCCACTTGTGGCACTCTTTCTTCCCTCTTCGCAACTTTCTGACAGAAACACGTAATGACACCAACGTTGTGACATTTTCGAATGTGTATCACTATGAGGCACACTACAGACGTTAATTACAGCATGCTAATGTGAACTAACTGTCGACCCTGCCCATGGGTCCTAGCCCAGCCTTAGACAAAGCATAAGTTCTCTGTTTCCAGTTCGATGCTCACTTCTGACTTCTGGTGATGTGTAGTGCAGGCCATCCAGAAAGATTCCGTGTTCCGATTTGTGGTTGATTTTCGGTGATCACGTTGGCCTGAGCGACACCCCACGGAGGAATCTGGTCCGCTCCGCTCTTATTTCCTGGTGGCAGATTTGTAAAACAAGCTATCACATGTAAGTTTGGCTACGGTAGTTTTCCTAGAATTTTTGATCGGTTAAGATCGTAAACGCAATACCTCTACATTAGGTGTGTTGTATACCAGTCGGGCGTTACCTCATTTCTGCCACTTTGATTCCGTATTCCATCAGTGTCTTACCAGATCCCCTTAGAAACTGGAAACGGTGGACAGTGAGTGAGGATATACAAAGGGCTACATAACCTACGGAAAATGTTTGTTCTGCGTAGTTGTCTCCTCTCTGTTACTTAAAAACGAATAGTATTTATAGAAAACTTGTCAATGTCTCGCCGTAGCTATATCAGACACTTTATGCTTAGACGCCCGCATATGCTCTGATGTGCTGCAGATCCTATAAAATATCTATATATGTTCGTATCTTATTACGTATAGGTTCAGACAGATGCACATTTTTGTAATTCCCCAGTTCTCATAAAATTTGCATTTGATTTTCGATATGTCGTATATGTGACTAGGCTGATGTACAATTGTGTAGGTCTGCAGCTTTCATAAGTTTTGTATATACGTGATACAGTAATCTCTAGAATTATGTACAAGCCCTAATGACCTGGTGTTAACACGCACGGAGAGCCTGTTATGCCTCGAGCTGTGACATAATTGGCGCCTCTTCTGCTAGCGCCATCTCGCGAAGCGGAATGTAGTGTAAGAACAGAGCAGTACCTAACGTGCGCTTGTATGTGACGGAGACACTTAACATTTATAATGTCATCTCTCTTGGACGCCTATTTACTACTTACGACAATTTTGTAAGGCCTGCTTGTTATAGGCAACTATCAATATCACCATTGTTTACCTTGATGTTGTAACCTGTATGTGCTCTAAGGCATGTAACTAAATTTATAGGTATACATGTTATATAAGTAAAATACAAGCCCTCCACTCCCAACCAGTTGCCGCGCATTTACCGTTGTGTCCCTCCCTCTCTCCATCTCCACACCCTCCATCTCCTTTCCCAACACAACTTCCACTGTCTACCCCTCCCGGATGATGAGCTTCGCCCTGACATCTACCCTTCCTACCGACTCTAACCCCCTCTTCCTGCCTCCTCCTCAGGGCTCCCTCTCCTCCCCCTCCCTCCTTGTGAGCGGATTTCCCCTCCTACTCCCCCTCCATCTCTTGTGCCTTCTATCAGTGTCTCTTCGCTCCCTCCTGCCCTGTCTTCCCTTTTCCTCTCCCGCCCCATGTGTCTCCTGCCTCTTCGTGAACCCACGGTTGCCCCTCCTCTCTTCATCCCGCCGCTTCCCCAGCTGCCCCATGCTCTCCCCTCCTTTTCCATCCTCTCTGACCTTTCCCTCGGCAGGTCCCACCTGGTAGTTTTATTCTTCGTCTTGTGTGCTCCAAGTGGGTTTTAAGTGTGTTGTTTCAGAGTGTTTTTAATACTGTGGCCAACTTTTAACCTGTACATGCGCATCCAGTGTCTTCTCTGTGTTTTAAGAATCGCCGACTGTGTTTTTTAACTTTCTGGTGACTTTTATAACTGTCCCCAATGAACGTCTACATGTCAGTGTATTTTTACCTCCATTTTCTCCCCTTACTCTGTTTTATGTTCCCCTTTTTTATCTCCTTATGTATGTATTACTTTATTCTTGTTTTAGTTGTCGTGTCACTCGGCTGAAGAGCGGCGGATTGTGCTGCTGACAGCCCTCCCCTGCCCATACGGGGCAGGGGAATGAAATCACAATAAAGAAAAAAAAAATACAAGCCCACTTTTATAGTGTTTTCTGTTATCCCTAGATCCGATGATAGCGGCTTTAGTTTCACCGAAACCGGTAATCATGGAATAAAAAGAATTCCTGCGAACTTGGATACCAGTTTATTGTTTTACAAGCACCTACATCGCTCCCACATGAGCACAATGTGTACCATACAAAATTATTTTTTAACACCGTTTAGGCAAATCGAAATATTGAATGTTACTTGATGAAGTCGCGGGCACTTCACTCCGTAACAACGAATGGAGAATCATTCTAGTGGCGATTTGAAATGTGAAATGGAGAAATATACCGACATAGGGTAGTCTGACCAAAGTATTATTGTTATGGCTTAGAATGCGCATCTAGGAAACGTGTAAGATGATCTTCTGGTTACATACCACCGCCGTGAAATTGGATGAAAAACGGTGACAACACGAGTAAGTGACAAGGTGTTGGACAACCACGCATCATCACACAGCGTGGAGGTCGGAGATTAGAAGCTCTGTAAAGCCGGGTAGGCTGCGACCTCATTCAGATTAAATGACAGAGTACAGTATTGGTGCATGTAAGAGTGTTTGTGAGCACATAGTTCAGCGTATATTTTTGAGCATAGGTTCAAATGGCTCTGAGCACTATGGGACTCAACTGCTGTGGTCATAAGTCCCCTAGAACTTAGAACTACTTAAACCTAACTAACCTAAGGACAGCACACAACACCCAGCCATCACGAGGCAGAGCAAATCCCTGACCCCGCCGGGAATCGAACCCGGGAACCCGGGCGTGGGAAGCGAGAACGCTACCGCACGACCACGAGATGCGGGCTTTGAGCATAGGTTCCTACGGTAGACACACCCTATGTGTTCGTATTATGATACAGAGACACCATCCTGTGGGCAGGGGATAACCGACATAAAACTAGGCATTAGTGAGACGAGACGCCTGGTCGAATGCATTACGTTTCTTGTTTCACCAGGTCGATGGTCGTAACCGAGTATGCCGTTATCCACCCAAATGGGTGGTCAAAACAGACACGTCTTCATGTCTTCCCCGACGCCGATGCTATATTTCAGCAGAGTATCCGGCAGTGTCACAAGGCGAGAATCGTGCCACAGCCGTTTAAGGAGCATGATAGCGAACTGACATTGAGATCTTTGCCACCTCATCTGCCTGGTCTGAAAGCGATGGGACACTTCTGTGACGCTATCAAGTGCCGGTTCTGCCTCCCCTCAAACCACAGGCCCGTAGTTTACCGGGATTGCGTGGCATGTGCATACACATCTGGTGCCACCACTGGAAACCTAATAACGACTTGTGTTGCGCATTGCGTTCCCAAGGTGGACCAACACGCTTTCAACGACGTGGTCATAAAGTTTTAGTGCCCCCATCGGTGTATGTTAATCAATCCGTTGTGAATTATTGTAAAATATGTTACAGAATAGATCGATTCCAGCTCCACTTGCGACTCACAATTGTCAACGCAAAACGTACGTTTCTGACAGACGCTGATAGTGGTCCTGCGGGGACTCAGCAGATGCCATGATGCGTGCCTACTGAGCCACGCCTACAGCATCGCTGACTACGAGCGCCGTCGGCTGCAGCGATGTAGGGTGGCCGTCGGCAGCTACAGGCGCCAGTCGCAGTCGCAGTCTTCGACAGTCTACAGTCTTAGGCAGCCTTCGACACTCTTCAATATTAGGCATCTGTCGACAGTTCGCTCGTGCGTTACCAGCGGGAGCCTCACACTGCACGATTGTTCTAGTTTGCTTCTTGTAATAGTTGGACTTGGAGAAAGCTGTAAGTTATGTAAACATTCTAGTCACTGTATTTGTGTTCACTAATCATTTATGCTCCTGTTCAGTTTCCCCACGACGACAGCTGCTGCGCCACTCCGTATTCCACATCTCCTTACCATTATGTACAGAGTAGCACCCCAAAATGTACACTGCCAGCAATCAGCCCAGTTTACAAAATCCCCATCTGTCCAGTATCAGAGTAACTTCATGTGAGTTGACAAGAGTGCTGAGAAAAGCTTTTATCGGAATCTGTAAGGCAATAAACCCAAAATATGCGCCGGCCTCTGTGGCCGAGCGGTTGTAGGCGCTTCAGTCCGGAACCGAGCGACTGCTACGGTCGCAGGTTCGAATCTTGTCTCGGGCGTGGATGTGTGTGCTTAGGTTAGTTAGGCTTAAGTAGTTCTAAGTTCTAGGGGACTGATGACCTCAGATGTTAAGTCCCGTAGAGCTCAGAGCCATTTGAACCAAAATATGCAGGTGGTCTGCAAGTGGAAATATTTCGTTGCCAGTGCTCAAGCTATCGTAATTCAGGACTGCTTTTCTGTTTTACAGATAACAGGACGTTTGCGGAATCCACTACAGAGATTTAGTACGGTGATAGGCTGCCAGACCCAAGTCGCCATCTGAGCAGACCACGGCGATGCCTCTTGTTTTAACATCTACCTTAACACCTACTTTCTTGAAGCCACCTTTCTGTCGCTGCCCCAATTTCGTGTTTCAGTCACGAATGGTTCGAGGGAAGAACGATGGCTGCTAAGCCCCCTCGTGAACTCGAACCTCTCCAGTTTCACCTCCATGGTGTTTCCACGAGGCATACGGATGATGAAGCAACAATGTCTAGGAACAGACATTATCGGAAGTTCAAAAGTGAACCACAGCATGATGTGGATCCCCTGTCTTGCAGCATCTGCCGCTGGAGATGGCTGGGCTCCTCCGCGACGGTTTCTCGCTTATTCTATGAAGCTTCAATAAACGCGCCGCGCTTCTTTGGATCTCCTCCAGTATTCTTCTATTAGTCGTATTTCGTGCGGATCCCAGACTGATGAGCAATATTGAAGCACAGGCTGAACAAGGCATTGGCAAATTACCTTCTTTGTGGTCGCTCAGCCAACGCCCTTCTTACCGAGATGCTGTAGGCGGCAAACGAATCGTAGCGTCCACGTGTGCGCAATGTCGGCCAGCCACCAGTCGTCCTAACTCCTTACTCGAGAATGTGACTGCATCGTCGTCCTTGAACGCTTGTAATCAGGGCAAAAGTCGCAACATACATAAATACAAAGTTATCTCTGGAACTTCCTGGGAGATTAAAGCTGTGTGCCGGACCGAGACTCGACCATTGCCTTTCTTGGGCAAGTGCTCTACCGACTGAGCTACCCAAGCACGACTCACGACCCGTCCTCACAACTTCAATTCTACCAGTACCTCATATCCTAGCTTCCAAACTTCACAGAAACTCTTCTGCGAAACTTGCAGAACAAGCACTACTGGAAGAAAGCATATTGCGCAGGCATGGCTTAGCCACAGCCTGGAGGATGTTTCGATATTAGCGTACACTCCGCTGAAGAGTGAAAATCTCACTCTGGAAACAAACCCCAGGCTGTTGCTAAGTCAAGTATCCGCAATATCCTTTATTCCAGGGATGTTAGTGGTGCAAGTTTCGCAGAAGAGCTTCTGTGAAGTTAGGAAGGTATGAGACGCGGTACTGGCAAAACTGAAGCTGTGAGCATGAGTCGTGAGTCGTGCTTGGGCTGCTCAATCTCTGAGTCGGCCCACGGCGGGCGTCTCGTGAGGAACTGAGCCGTGTTTACGTCTCCGCTGCTAGCACCGTCCGCTGCTGTTGTCGGTGAGTGTAACGCCGTAGAGCGTTCGTAACTTCATAGCACAAATCGGATTGGACTTCTAATGGCAGAACCTGTAAGGAAAGACACTTTGATGTTTATATTCGACAATAACTATGTACGACCTAAATCATCTTAAGTAGAGAACTTTCCGAAAGAATTTGTTTAAGTTAACAGCCGAGGATATACAGGCAATTAGAATTAATCTGTCGATCAGTAGTAGCACCGTCTGTCTTAAGTTACAGATTCCTGAAGAAAGTGACCAAATTGTAGAATTATATGGGAAAGACTTTAAGTTAAACATTCTGACGGCAATGTTGAAGTTAGTCACGCACGTCTTGGAATGAGAAGTATTAGACTTTCCGAACTACTGTCTGAAATAACCTCAGAGCAGATTAATGCAGTGTTGAAGCGTTATGGAACCATTATAAGCAACATTGCTGAGAAGCGGTCCCGTGCACATAAGTTCACGGTCCTAAATGGTGTGCTGCAGGTTAAGATTGAAATGAGAAGGTATAATCCCTCCTATATTAAAGTCTGTGGATATAGGGCTAGTGTTGTTTATGAGGGGCAGCCGGGTACGTGAACTGGATGTGATTCCACAGGACATGTACGCGCTCAGGGTCTGCAGCGGCGAGTGACACAATTACGGTGGAAGCAGCTGTCCCACCCACCATGTCACAGGTACCGAAGATGTACGACGCCGCAGCTCGTGGAACCTAAGCTACGACCTCACAGGCAGTTATTGATAACACTACGGGCCACGTCGAAGAGGACGCACGAATGGGCACGACAAATGCATGAGAAACTATAGAAGTTGTATTTACAGTTCATCCCTGTGACACTGAACGGGGCAGCGAGGCAGATATTGCGCACAACAGAGCAATGATAACACGATCGTAGCTGCGAACACCGAGAAGCAGTCTGCACATGAGACTGAAGCACAAACGACAAACTACGACACAACAGCAATCTCCACTGACGAAAACCAAAACAAGCAACGCAAGATTGCACATCATGGAGCTGAAAATATTGCGCCCACGTTGAGAGGAAAAGCGAAGCTGGTACGAGAGAAGCTACATGACTTGACATCGGACGGCCTGAAAGAACATCAACAAATGTCGAAGAAATCACGAATGGCAGCACTGTCAGATCGAGAAACAGTAAAATTCGAGGAATTCACAAACACCATAATAATTCAAAAAGGTGCAGCAAACACGAACAACCAACTGAAGGGGAAATATAACTACGGAAAGCCAACCATCAAGCAGCATGGGAGGTGGCTAAGGAATCCGGTATTCAAAACAAAGTAATGGCAGAAACACCTGAAGACAAGGCACGAAGACTCGGAGGAGAGGGACTCCGTCCAACACGGGGCCCCCCATCGCAAGCTGCTGACGCTGAATCTATCGTCTCTGGAGAAACGATTCGTAACAAACCGAAAAGCCATGAATCCGCGATTATTGTCGCAGAACGCATTGATAGTCGTACTGACAATCTCGCCCCTTACAGTATTGACGTATCTGCAACACCAGACGGCAATTCACCTTGGTATGCAGATATGGAGGAGTGTAATCCGCCGGCAACTTACAGAGGCGGACGCGCTACCTTGTAGATCGGTTGAATCGATGCCGCCGTGGAAGACAACTTCAATTGACACACAGCTATGAATCGAAGCCTGAGAGAAATGTGTAGTAGAATTGATTTGCAGACGTACAGTATAGCTACAGTTAACATTAACAGAATCACTAGTTTGACTGAAATTGAATGGCTGCAACATTTTTATATACTTTCGGCGTAGATATAGTTATGTTGCAAGAAGTGTGTACAAACGGAGTGTAACATATCGCAGGGTACACTGCTGTCCTCAGTAGAGGACCTGAAAGTGACACGGCCATGTTGTTCAAGGACGGGATTGTATCAAGAGGTGTTAAAAAGTTAGCAAGTGAATCTTATTAATATTTACGCTCCGTCCGCTTTGCAAGCCAGACTGGATGGATCTACCTTCTTTCAGGAATCTACAGTTGTGTTAATCAATCCCGTGAACGAGAATACCATCTTTTCTCGTTATTGTAACTGTGTTCTTTCCGCCGCCGACCAAACGCCCAATCCTAATACATGCCGGGAACTGAGAGACTTACTGAAAGGATTGCACCTCATCGACATTTGACACAGACAGCCAAGAGGAAATCCAAGGTTCACTAATATTATAAGCCATTTCATGAGCAGGATAGGCCGAATCTACGCCTCTTGTCGCGTACAAAATAGTGTTCCCTGTGTCGAAACTTACGAAGTCAGTTTTTCTGTCCAGTTAGCAGTTGTGGCTAAGATAAACGTGTCCAGGCAAAGGACATTTAGGGGTAGGAGTGTCTGGAAATTCAATATATCACACCTGATTCACACTGGGCTTGATCTCGAGTTAAAGCGAGGTTGGGAAATGTGCTTCAGGAATATACGGCGCTACAGAACTAAAGTGAGTAACACATGCAAAATACAAAATACGCTTTTGAAAAGAAACAGTGGGAAATACACAAAGTGGAATCCTACTTCCAGCATCTAAGAGAATTATACGCAGATACCGCCAATGTAGCACATCACATCACGAGAATAAAACGGATCAAGGCCAAAATAACCGATTTGAAACACCAGCATATAGATGGAGCTAAAACAACGAGAGACAACAGTGGCATTAAGAATGAAACGACTATGCATTTTAACCTTCTGGCCGAATTCAAAAGACATCGCCGACTGTACATAAGTTCTGTTCGAAATGATGACGGAAGCCAACGAGACTGTATGCTGAAGGAGACACTGACGACAACAACAATTGTGAGGCCTTTTTAAACTGCGTTGACCCGACTGTGACGGATGCAGAAAACGCAGAACTGGAAGCTCTTAGAACTACAGAAGACCTTTACGAAGCGTTGGAAGGAAGCCCGAGGAATACTTTCCCTGGACCCGATGGGTTTCCAGTATTTTAACTAAAGTACTGGAATTTAATCGGTAGCAAGTTGACAGCAGTGATCGACGAAATACTAACGTCTGCCACTATTCCCTGTGAGTTTTTAGAAGGGCTGTACTAATTACCGAGCGAGGTGGCGCAGTGGTTAGCACACTGGACTCGCATTCGGGAGGACGACGGTTCAATCCCGTCTCCGGCCATCCTGATTTAGGATTTCCGTGATTTCCCTAAATCATTTCAGGCAAATGCTGGGATGGTTCCTTTGAAAGGGTACGGCCGATTTCCTTCCCAATCCTTCCCTAATCCGAGCTTGCGCTTCGTCTCTAATGACCTCGTTGTCGACGGGACGTTAACCACTAACCACCACCACCACCACCGTTGTACGAATTATTTGAAAACCTTGTGTCCTATATCGCTCCTAAATGTTGACTACAAGATAGTTGCTAGGGTACTGCTTCGTCGACTGAACACCATTGCTGGTCGCCTCATCGGTCAATATCAGTCGTGTGGCATTTCAAGGAGGACAATGCAGCAAGCGCTGTAAGAACACCGGTATGTAACGACTGTCGCCTCGGCGTCCAACTGCAGAGTGGCCATCATGTCGTTAGACATGGACAAAGAATTTGACAGGGTCAGTCACAGTTACCTGCTACGTGTCATGTCGAAAATGGGAACCAAGCCATCTTTTGTCAATATCATCAGGAGGCTATAAACTCATGCAACGTCAAGAATTCTTCTCAATGGATAATACACAGCAAAAATTATCATCTTAGCGTCGATACGAGAAGGTATCTCGATGCTGCTCTTCTCATTATCAATCGAGCCTCTTCCACGACCATTACTTGTCAGGCTCCCTGGAACTGAAATTACGGGCAAGAAATATTTCTGCAGATGTTACGCTGATGACCTGGCCGTATACGCGACTGATCCCGTCCGATGTTATGAACATACAGGATATGATTCAGACATATCGTTCTTGTTTTGGAGCTAAAATCAATGTAAGTTAATCTAGCACTTTACAGTTAGGCATAGGGACAGGCTGCGTTGAAACACGACCAGTTGAAGAAGCAGATACCATCCCTCTGGGGATACGGTTTAGCAAATGACCTGTCAAGACAGCGGCCTGGAATTGGAAAATGAAGCTCGGCAGTCTCCGAGCGGTATTACGAGAGAATTGACCCCGTTCTCTAGATATGATACAAAAAATTACACTGATGAATCTCACTATACTTTCTAAGGTGTACCACCTCGCAAGTATTTTCCCTTTGCCTTCAAAGATAGGGAAACGAATCGAATCTGCTCTAGCGTGGTTCATATGGCGACTCAGAATCCTTAAGCTAGATCATCAAACCATGACTCTAACTGAAATGAGAGGTGGTTTTGGTCTCACCAACGTTACAGATAAATGCAGAGCTCTGTTGATACCCCGGACGGCAAGGGCCCTAGAAGCGGGTGATGGAAATCTCACAGCTTACGTTGTGAACGCAGTCTCTCTTCTAGACAAGGGGGTACAAGTTATGGGCGGCCATATAAGTTGTAGGTTATCGCATATTAAAACATATATTATTGAGAACAGCTACATCAGACAAGGGGTAAGGAGTTAGACAAGCAAGGAAGTTTATACTTACGGAAGGAAAGTGCATAAGCAATAGAGCGAAGAAATTCCCTACAATCACTTGGAGTAGAGTTCATCAGAACATTTGTGTCAAAATCTTCTCGTCACATGTAAGAGCTATTTGGTACTGCTCGTTGTACAACACCAAAAGCACAAATGAGCGTCTCTTCAAGATCGGCTTGCCACATACCGACCAATGCTTGGACTGTTAGCAGGCTGATACTCTACTTCACCGTTTTACCTATGGCACAACTAATGAGGTATGGCAATGGACACGAAAATAACTGGCCGTCATGAACCGTCTAACTGATGGAACATAGCTCTGGATGAATTTCTCGCTCGCACAAGATGTCCTTATACGAATCAGAAACTACTTTCAACCAATTGTTCTCGTAGCCGCTTGGTTAGAGGCGCCATGTCATGGATTTCGCGGCTCCTCCCGCTGGAGGTTCGAGTCCACCTTCGGGCATGGGTGTATGTGTTACTCTTAGCGTAAATTAGTTTCAGTAGTGTATAAGTCTAGGGACCGATGACCTCAGAAGCTTGGTCCCATAAGAATCCACACATATTTGAACAGGAAGAGATGTCTCCTCAAGGTTCTTTATATTCACTTAACGTTTATGTTTAAAATTCCGGAAATTTTATTTATGAGCACACGGCGCACTTTTAGGGCCTTTAGAATACGTTTTGTATTTTGGAGAAATGTAAAGGCACATTTAGCTCTCAGGCAACAGGGATGCCTCGAACCACCATTACTGTTTGAGTTTATTTCTTCAACAAAAAAATAAATAAATAAAAAAATTAAATAAAATAAAAATAAAGAAATAAATAAAGAAAGAAAAAAAAACAGTCAGTAGAGCGCTTGCTCGCGAAAGGCAAAGGTCCCAAGTTTCAGCCCCGCTCTGGCACACATAGGAGATGAGGTTGAGAGGCACCCACATGCCTTGCTCATACTGTGGCATCAAGCAGTCAGGCCTGCAAGATGAGTGGTCTGCCAAGCGAGTGGATTCATTCTTAGTTATCGAGTAATATTAGCTCTAGTACTCTCACTTAAGTGTTGTTCTGACAAAAATAATGAAGTATGTTGTACCTATTTTCAATGTCGGGCGGTACTGTACCCTTTCAGGGTACTGGCAGAATTGAAGCTGTGAGTACGGGCCGTGTGTCGTGCTTGGGTACATCAGTCGGTAGAGCACTTGCCCGCGAAAGGCAACGGTCCCGAGTTCGAGTCCCGGTCCGGCACACAGTTTTAAACTGCCAGGAAGTTTCATATCAGCGTACACTCCGCTGCAGAGTGAAACTCTCATTCTGGAAAATAATGTTTACTCAGATTACCCATCGTTCGCCTCAGTATGTTAGTGTTCAACGTATCTGACTGCCAAGCTTAGGATGCGGGTTCAATTCTTGGTATTTCCAGGAATATTTACTCCTCGATGGCACTCAAATACACTCTTTCTCTCAATATTAGCCACAGCTCGGAGGTCAGGGAAGCGGACAGTGACCGGGAGAGCGATGTTTTGATCCCGTTTCTATTTGTACTGCATCAAAATGACGCTACACTGCGGAGGACAACTTCCAGGCCTGTCGGAAGTGAATGGTCCGTCTGGGCTGGAAGTGAAGTAGTTGGAAAGGTTACACGTTAGCATCATCCGAACCGTTAAGACATTGCAAGATTCACAGCAAGAGTTTGTGTGTGTGTGTGTGTGTGTGTGTGTGTGTGTGTGTGTGTGTGTGTGTGTGTGTGATGGTGGAGGGGGAGAGGTTGTTGATAATTGTAGCGATGATGTTTAGGTTTTCCTAAGAGATGATATTCGGTAAATGTCTTCAAGATTGTGGTGCAGCTACTCCAAAAATATTTATATTTACGTTAGACTTTTCTATGAACTGTACACGTACTGATTTTCTGTAATCAGGACAAATTTTTATGTGAGTGTGTGTGCAAAACAGGGCGAAACTCTCGGCAATCTGTATGGTCCACAGGAATTTCCTCTTCTTTTAAGCCAGTATTTATCGTACAAAAATGGTTCAAATGGCTCTGAGCACTATGGGACTCAACTTCTAAGGTCATCAGTCCCCTAGAACTTAGAACTACTTAAACCTAACTAATCTAAGGACATCACACACATCCATGCCCGAGGCAGGATTCGAACCTGGGACCGTAGCGGTCGCGCGGTTCCAGACCGTAGCGCCTTTAACCGCTTGGCCACCACGGCCGGCATTTATCGTACATCTGTCACGCTATGTCCATCTGCATGCTATATTTTCAGTGGTCAAATAATCTACTTTACAATCGATTACTCCTTTATTGGTCACCAGAAATACTATAGTCCGTTGTACTGCTATATTGGTGCTAATGAAGCCAGAAAACCAAGCTACGTATTTTAAAAATAATTACGAAATTGAAACGAAAAACGTATGGTGTCAGTACTGAAAATATTCCTGCTGAATGAAACGTCCGGGGATGAAAGTGGATGGACAGCACGTGTCCCCCTTACTTGTTCTTCTCGTCGCAAAATGATAAGCTGAACACAGAATTAGGATGTGTATCTACTGATATCAATCTGCGATATACAAAAGTGAAAGTCTTCATTGACATTTACTGCTGACACTGAGGCGATGTTCCGTATACAAAATATACTGCACGTAAAAAGTTTTACAACAGTTTATCATCAGTAAATGGCCAGCAGCTGCCCAATACCCGCGGATTTAAATGTTGGGGAGCGTAATAAACCGAAAGGGCTGCACGATTTGTGGCAGTTATGTGAAGGGACAGGGACGGACGGGCTAAATGCGCTACGTAGCGATGCGGAAGCAGATTACGCCGCACAGAGCAGAGCGTAATGACTGGCGCGCGTAGCAGGAAATGGATGAAGGCGGTGGCTGGTCTGCACACGATACCGCGCCAGCAGCAGGGAGGAGTTTAGCGGGCAGGGCGGGGGCACCAGTGACACACACATTGGTCAGAGGCTGTGTATCGGGGTAATTAACTGAAATGTGCACCAGAGTGTGCCAAGATAAGTTAACTGTATAAATGGGATTCACTTTTGCAACTGCAGTGGAAACGTTGTCATAGCACATGAGAATCAGTTACATTGACAAAGTACCTGTCGATGAAGGCTGCGAAGTAGGAAACTTTTTATTTTTTGAGTGTGGTTGGGAGATGTTGCGGCATGTAACAGTCAAGAGTTACATACACTGAAGAATGTTCGATGAAAATTAAGAGGTATTAGAACTAATATTGAAAATGTAAGGTGAAATAAGTTCACAATACCTGGATTAAAATGCGCCAAACTCAGTTCAGAGTATTAAAAACAGAAGATCAAGGAAGACAGTATCGTGTGCTAGGCGTAATGCAAGATTTTAGCTTACCACTAGTGTCGCTCGAGCAACGACAGAGATGATGTAAAATTTGGGAAGGGACTGAACCTGTTAAGCTTTTACTTAGTAATGACGAACTGTTTGACAAAACCTCCTGCTAATAATGAGAATTTCTATTATAGTGTGCCGGCCGCGGTGGCCGTGCGGTTCTGGCGCTGCAGTCCGGAACCGCGGGACTGCTACGGTCGCAGATTCGAATCCTGCCTCGGGCATGGGTGTGTGTGATGTCCTTAGGTTAGTTAGGTTTAAGTAGTTCTAAGTTCTAGGGGACTTATGACCTAAGATGTTGAGTCCCATAGTGCTCAGAGCCATTTTTTGAACCTGTTATAGTGTCACATATGTAGTCTGATCTAGAATCGCCCTTGCAGCTCTACTTTGGATACGAACATTAACTGTATAAGTTGCTTCTACTGTGTCATGCCAACTGATCTAAGATACATATGACTTCCTATAAATGATATTGAAAATAAACAGTAGTCATAAATAATAAATAGGCTGACTGTCATGAAAGTCACGCACACTGGCTAACGGTTTTGCACAGAAAGCTGTAACCTGTACTAAAAAAGCAACTGCAGAATTTATATGAAACTTCACTAAGTAAATATTGTTCCTAATTTTCTCCAAGAAGTTCATTTAGACCCAGCAATATATTCTTACATTGCAGAGGACAGCTTGGCTCTACTCTGTCTGCAAACTGCAAGAAT
Source organism: Schistocerca cancellata (assembly GCF_023864275.1). Classification (NCBI taxonomy): domain Eukaryota; kingdom Metazoa; phylum Arthropoda; class Insecta; order Orthoptera; family Acrididae; genus Schistocerca; species Schistocerca cancellata. The sequence continues at coordinate 87,234,187 of NC_064627.1, read as the reverse complement.
GTGAAGTACTGAACTGCGAGTGCCTGAAATAGATCATTGCGCAGGAAACTGCCACATCTTACTTATTTTATTTACCAGGTTGCATCAGCCAATTGTAATTGTTCCTTTGCAGAAAATACGATTCACTGTCCACACAGTGGCCCAAGCCGTGACAGTATTGGTTTTGCAAAATCTATCTTTCATTTAATAGTAGGGATAAGCTTCGCCGGCAGGAGTGGCCGAGTGGTTCTAGGCGCTACAGTCTGGAACCGCGTGACCGCTATGGTCGCAGGTTCGAATCGTACCTCGGGCATGGATGTCTGTGATGCCCATAGGTTAGTCAGGTTAAAGTAGTTCTAAGTTCTAGGGGACTGATGACCTCAGCAGTTAAGTCCCATAGTGTTCAGAGCCATTTGAACCAATTTTTTGGATAAGCTTTATTGCGTATTTCTAGATGAATAGGAAAATATTCTGCAATTATATTGAATCATTTTCATAACACCATAGCGATTCGTAAAGACATGAGTTATAATTTGTGCTTAGCACTGTCACACAAAATAAAAGAAACACTTTCATAACAAACTTAAATTACCTAAAATTTAGTTTTGGCATTTTTAATGGAATGCTTTAATTACCAGTGGAGGGAGGAAGATAATTAGAATTTCGAACACATGACTGAAATTTCGTCCTGGTTACCAACAAATTTTAGGCACAATGAAGTACTTAAACTTCAATAATTATTCAGCTAGTACCTTTCCTTTATCCCAAATGAGTCGTTTTCCTGTAAAATCCTCTTACATCATTCTCTGTGCTCAGTAACACATCAACGGCATCTCAGTTTTGTGTGCAGTACGTCCGCCATCCAACCCTCTCCCCCCCTCCCCCCCTCACTCTGCCCGCTCTGCTCAGTAATACTACAAACTCTCGTAACCAAAGGATACTTATGACTATGTGTTCAGCCATGTAAAAACCCTCATAGTGGTAAACATCCCAAATAAACTGTCAAATATACCAAACAAACGGATATTTTTGCGATATATACATCTTTAATAGCCATATCTCCTGATATGTACACATTCAAAGACTAAGACTGAAAGGGCAGCAAGTACCAGTGCCCTTGCCACAGAAGACTGCCGTTCTAGCCATGTCTGCGGAGGACCTAGAAGACCTTCTGAAGGAATGGAAACCATCTCAGCACATAATACGATCTACGACTGGAAATAGCAAAGGTGAAGTTGATAATGAACAAAGTCAAGGAGAGCAGTGGCCTTCTTAATACCAAAATTAGATGATACAAAGAATGACATTGTGTGGGCCACGTGCCCATTCTTCCACCCTCTTGTTTTCCCAAAAAGCGAGTGTTTCCGTAGATCAGCAAGTGGGACTTCCTCTCTCACAGTCAGTTGGGCACAACTAGCTTCATCATTACGATTACAACCAACTTCGGCCGAGTGCTGCTCCCTAAATTTCTCGGCTTAGTTCAAATACAGAATCAAAGATAATCTACTCAATTTCTTTGAAACTATTTGCGAGATAACTGAAGGTAGCTAACAGAAGGTTTCATCTAAGACGCTAGCCATTTTTACAAAAGAAACAGAATAGGAAACGAGCCTTCAAACCCAAAAAATAGTAGTTTTTTCTACTATTTTGTAGATATCTTTCGTCTGTATAGTAAAAATTAGCAGGGAATACCTTTCAAAGTGTCATAGATAGAGAATTACAAACATTCTTGTTTGTAATAAACAACTGGGGAGAGTGCATGACTGTAGAGGTAACGCATTTATGGGGCTATTCACTCAAGTTATGGTCCATACCGTCAGGACCTGCCTGGCGGAGCCCTTCCCCATTAGCTTTATAATGCAAGGTTGCAGGAGACGCCAGAAGCGCATAGAATTTCTCCTCTTCAACGTGATTAGCCGCTTTATAAATGAACTGTGGACCTATCTATCTTCCTAACCTTACTGCGACTCTTGGTCTTCATCAGCCCAGTAAAAGAAATGACTTAATTCTGGTATATACCTGATATCACGCCGATACCGTGGCGTGAGTGGAAAATGAGCTAGAGGTGAGCATGCCCGTAGTCCCACTGCTGGTAACTGGTTCGCAACAGTTCGTACTGACACATCTGAGTTCACAAGCCGTCTTGTCTATACTGTGGTAGCTGTACTATTTGCCACTGCTGCTCTCACTTTGGCGGACATCTCTGCTGCATGGACATCCAGGACCTCGTCTACAGATGTGACTATTTTCACGTTATCACTGATACCAGCATCGTAGCACAACAGACGTAGCACGTCCAGCTTGTATGGCAATGCTCCGAAAGGGCCATGCCACACTAGGAAGGCCATAATATGACCCCCTTCAAATTCGCCGCAGTTGGCTGTAGGAAACATGAGTGCGTCTTTGTGCCGTGGTTGCCTGGTTACTTCACACCTTGGCCCCACAATGATTCTTCTGCCTGTGAGAATTCCCTATTAAAGGGTAGACACAGATGGCGCACCGTGTAACTATTCCACTATTTATCTGTTGGCCGCCGACACTGAAACCATTATTAGTACATCTACTATATATCCCAGGTAGCATACGCCGTCATCGGATTAAAATAGACATCGTATTTCCAGGTCTACGTCTATTTCTAATAGCAGTGTATTTATGATATCGAGAAGAGGTTATACTTTTTGAAGTAGCTCGTCATGACCGAGTCAGTTCTGCTGTTTACGAGTTGTCAGCAGTCTTCGTTCTGCTACATTTCCTCAACAAATTTATTTGAGTGTCTTAAGCGCTTGGCAAAGTCCAAATAAGCCTTGTTGCGTTCCCCTAGCGTTTCTTGGACAACGTTACGAGAGTAAGGCTGGTTTGCACTAGTCTAGTGAGTTACCTCTGAGCTCTCTGGTGCTCAAACATAAAATTGTTTACAATATATTAGCCCTCTTCCCGACGCCATAAATACACTGCCGGGAAAAATATAGTACACCTGAAAAGATGATGTCGATTTAATACGATGGCGGTATACATTACCTGCGGGATACAGTGGACGAACAGATAATGATTTCAGTGTCGGTCGTCTTGATACTTCCGTGTGCTAGAGCTAGGCCATTTTGTTCGGACATCCTCTCTCCCGTTCCATTACTTTCTTAGCATGCTACTATACTGCCTTACTTCTTTACGGTTGCTCAGAATCTTTGATTCGTTTGGTCACAAAAAACATTATCCTAGTTTCGCTTTTATCTTCCTACGTTCCTTCTTAGTACATTGTGTAATTTCACATCACTTATGAACTAGTACATATCCACTTCATAGAAATTTCGTGAAAAGTTGATTCTGTTGCATGAGTGGTTTTCCTTCTTAGACAAACAATATGCACAAAGAAATATTCTAGTATCCTGATAACACTAGTGATTGATACACTTACTGTAATGATATTCCTCTATGTCTCTCTTGATATGTCTGCAGATGCTGTAACATTTGATTTACCGGAATTTGTCCTTCCTCTGAAATGATTATTTCATTTATTGCCTATATTAAAGTGGTATCCGATTTATTGTTCAGGAAGATTATGTTTTGGTTGCTTGAAGGTTTCTCCGGCCAATGCCATTTTCGTTGAGTTCCTGTTATTGTAGCAGGAAGATGAATCTGATTTCCGGCTGTGTCACACTTGCTTCCATTAACTAAGAATGCACTCTGTGTTTTGTCACACCCATAAATCTTTTATTGTTGTAGCAATTTACATAATGCTGGTGACTGCTGACTTTGTTGTTCATTAAGTGCTTTTGTTGTTCACTATACGTTGACAGTTTCGGAACTTGCTCCATAATAGCAGTTATCGTATCACTAGTACTAGCTGACCGTGTCTAGGTCACGTTTGTACAATTTACGTTTCCCCCTGTTTGTTCTTTTTACAGTAACAAACTGTTATCGGGTGCTGACACTAAGTCAATAACTAAAGTTGCGAATCAAAACAATTACTTGTAATCCTTAGGTTTAATCATTGTCGAATGACACTCGGGGCAGTCATCCATTGTGTACCCGAATCTTCTAAATCTAGTACATGTTGCAGGTATATATTAACCATACCGTGCACTATGACCCGTTAAATTAAAAATTTTATAGCGTATCGGTACATGGTAATCTTCCCGACTATTACCGTGAAATTGCGATAAACCTACTGATTGACCAGGCCTCAGAAAATAACTTTGCAGTCTTGATGTCCTATCTGCAAATAGCAGCACATGTAAGTGCCTTGAGGACAAGTAGTAATCGCTCTTTTTTCCTACTCAATCTTATGTGACTGGTGCTGACGTTGGCGTGCCAAATCGAAAGTAGTTCCGAAACAGTCATCCTCGAAATGCTATTTCTGTGGGCTGGAATCCTTCCCACTTGTAGCTCGAACACTCCTGACGCCAATTTGAAGGAGTGGCTCACCTCCGGACTCGAAACTCCTACTATTTTGCTAGGGTGGGGGCCGAGGAACCTGTGTGGCGTCGCTAGATGCAGTAAAATAGAATTAAATGTTTCTTCATTTACGTCTCTGTATACAATATGTTGTCGTAGTTTCGGCGGCAGCTCGTTGCTTTGCAGTCCTGTGAAGAATATGCTGAACCAAGAAGATGGCTTAGGCCGCTGTAGTTCCCCGCATCAGCCGTGTGCCCAAGCTGATGGGCTGTGTTCTTGGATGCCGGGAGGTTGTGTTACTCTGTGTTAACTCTAGTTTTGTCACACCCATAAATGTTTTATTGTTGTAGCAATTTACATAATACTGGTGACTGCTGACTTCGTTGTTCATTAAGTGCCGTGCTGGATCCCAACGGCCTCTTATCACTAGCAGTCGAGATGACAGGCATCTTATCCGCATGGCTGTAACGGATCGTGCAGCCACGTCTCGATCCCTGAGTCAACAGATGGGGACGTTTGCAAGACAACAAATATAACTGCAATGGTTTGATAGGCCATCTGCCCCAAGTAACTCTGGAGTTATTGCAGATTGTGCCCCATGTTGGAATTGTTCTGGTTAGCCGCTAGACTACCCGTCAGCATTAGATTGTCCCAGAATTTGTCTTCTCTAATCTGTTACTATGGGTCAGTGATTATTTGGTAATGTGGCAAGGGAATAGCCAGTATTGGAACAATTTCATACATAAGATATAATACAGCAATCAGAGTGTGGGGGACACGAACGCCGTCGATCCTACTGATCGACTTAGTCCAGTTTAGCGAGTTGCAGTATTTATGATTTCGAAGAGAGGCTCTGGATTTTGATGTCATTCATCACAATCGAATTGGTTTCGCTTTGTACGACTTGTCAGGAGTCTTCCGTTCGGCTACATTTGCTTAACCAGCATGTTTCAGTGTTTAACTGCTCTTCCAGACCCCTGAAATGCGTTGTTGTTTGCTTCCTAGTATTTCTTACATATAACATATGTGTTTCAGTGGGGTTCGCCTTTAGCAAAACACAATTTTGTTTCTTGCCCCAGAAATGTTTCATCAAACATAAGGGATGTTCTTTACTGTCTAAATACATATAAATATTAGTTTCTCAGTCATAATTACAGGATTTTGAAGAGCACACAAAATTGAGTATTCACACCTTCTTACCACATGGTGTGCTTTTCCTGCTGTATTACCTTTTCAAAGTGTCTGTTTTTCTTTACAGTTTGTCACTTGTAACTACACTACTGGCCATTAAAATTGCTACACCAAGAAGATGACGTGCTACAGACGCAAAATTTAGCCGACAGGAAGAAGATGCTGTGATATGCAAAAGATTACCATTTCAGAGCATTCACACAAGGTTGGCGCCGGTGGCGACACCTACAACGTGCTGACATGAGGAAAGTTTCCAACCGATTTCTCATATACAAACAGCAGTTGACCGGCGTTGCCTGATGAAACGTTGTTGTGAATCCTCGTGTAAGGAGGAGAAATGCGTACCATCACGTTTCCGACTTTGATAAAGGTCGGATTGTAGCCTATCGCGATTGCGGTTTATCGTATCGCGACATTGCTGCTCGCGTTAGTCGAGATCCAATAACTGTTAGCAGAATATGGAATCGGTGGGTCCAGGAGGGTAATACGGAACGCCGTGCTGGATCCCAACGGCCTCTTATCACTAGCAGTCGAGATGACAGGCATCTTATCCGCATGGCTGTAACGGATCGTGCACCCACGTCTCGATCCCTGAGTCAACAGATGGGGACGTTTGCAAGACAACAAACATCTGCACAAACAGTTCGACGACGTTTGCAGCAGCATGGCCTATCAGCTCGGAGACCATGGCTGCGGTTACCCTTGACGCTGTATCACAGACACGAGCGCCTGCGGTGGTGTACTCAACGATGAACCTGGGTGCACGAATGGCAAAACGTCATTTTTTCGGATGAATCCAGGTTCTGTTTACAGCAGCATGATGGTCGCATCCGTGTTTGGCGACATCGCGGTGAACGCACATTGGAAGCGTGTATTTGTCATCGCCATACTGGCGTATCACCAGGCGTGATGGTGTGGGGTGCCATTGGTTACACGTCTCGGTGACCTCTTGTTCGCATTGACGGCACTTTGAACAGTGGACGTTACATTTCAGATGTGTTGCGACCCGTGGGTCTACCCTTCTTCGATCCTGCAAAATCCTTCATTTCAGCAGGATAATGCACGACCGGATGTTGCAGGTCCAGTACGAGCCTTTCTGGATACAGAAAATGTTCGACTGCTGCCCTGGCCAGCACATTCTCCAGATCTCTCACCAATTGAAAACGTCTGGTCAATGGTGGCCGAGCAACTGGCTCGTCACAATACGTCAGTCACTACTCGCGGTGAACCGTGGTATCGTGTTGAAACTGCATGGGCAGCTGTACCTGTACACGCCATCCAAGCTGTGACTCAATGCCCAGGCGTATCAAGGCCGTTATTATGGCTAGAGGTGGTTGTTCTGGGTACTGATTTCTCAGGATCTATGCACCCAAATTGCGTGAAAATGTAATCACATGTCCGTTCTAGTATAATATATTTATCCAGTGTATACCCGTTTATCATCTGCATTTCTTCTTGGTGTATATATATCTTAATATGTCAAAAATTTTATCCAAAAATTACGATTTCTAAACTGTTATGGCTATGCCTGAGATTAATAATTTATGTGAACGTTTTGTGTGTGTGTATCTGTTTACGTTATGTTTCACTTGCGGTTGCTTTTTACGTCATCTTCTTCATTGTCCAGTTCTGTGCATTGAGTTGTCACTGTCACTGTTTACCAGCTGTAATAAAATGATGGCGGACAGTAGAACAGTTGAAGGTGTGAAAACAGGATGGTCGACAGTGCAACAGTTGAAGATGTCACTGGCTGTTGTTTTGAATTTCTCAGAGGTTTGGGGGGGGGGGGGGGGTGCGTGAAAAGGTGTTGTGTGTGTGAGAGAGAGAGAGAAAGTGAGAGAGACAGAAGAGACAGACAGGGAGGGAGTAGGTTTGAGGATTTACCGTTATTATATATATATATATATATATATATATATATATATAGTTTTATGTTTGTGTATGTATGTATGTGTCTGTGTGTGCGTGTGACGGGGGGGGGGGGGGGTTCGATAGGTTGGTATTATCTAATAATTCTTTGAGGGCAGAGAACAGAATTCCACTTCAGAGAGCTGTGTCTTCATTTACAAGTATTAGTTACTTTCCTTCATCTATGGCTATTTGTATTTGATAATTTTCTTCAATTAATAGTTTTGTGGTGGGTTCTTGCTACATTTTAGAAATTTCAAATCAGTGTTGATGTGTTTTGGGCTATGATTGTTGTCCATAAAGTGTTCAGCAAATGTGGAATGCTGTTCTGTGTTCTGTGTATCTGGTATTAAAGTTTCTGCTTGTCTGTCCTATATAAACTGATTTGCTGTCCTGACATGCTAGTTGGTAAATACCAGATGAGTTGCGTTTGTCTGTGCTTATGTTGATTGTCCTTACGTTCCTTTGTGTTGAGTTGCCTGTCCTGTAAGCTATTTTTAGCCCTTTTTTTGAGTATCTCGCCTATTCTGTGAGCTGCTTTACTGTTGTAGGTGCGAGTGAAGCACTTGTTTGTTGATGTGGGTGTTTCTTGTTCATGAGTGCTCGTTTGTGTGTTCTGTATGTTTGTAAGTCGGTGAGAAGGCTTTTGAGTGTTGGGTGTCCTTTTTAATTTCGTTTTCATTTTGTGGTTCAGTTTATCAATTGAGTATGTGTCATGTCTATTCTCTACAGCTATTTGTCTGATTGTAATTCATTTCTATAGTTACTTTCAGTGAGTGGAGTTTTCTTCAATCTGTGTAGCATATATTGGAAACCGGCTAGTTTGTGTGTAGTCAGATGATTGGAATGATTGTGAATGGCTGTGATGGTGGTGGTTACTTTTCTGAATGTGGAGAGCTGGTGTTGGTTGTTGTGTCTCTATATTGTGAAGTCAAGAAATTAAATATTTTGCTGTTTCGTGTTTCTAGGGTGAATTTTATTTTTATGTAGACTTTGTTCATATCACTAAGGAGTTGTTGGATGCGTCCGGGTGTTTCATCTGGAAGGGATGTGATTTCATCTACATAGTGATATCAATATATTATCCGGTATTGTTTGGGTCCTACTATTGTTTCACATATTTTATTTTCAGTGTCCTCATTGGAAGTCCATCTTCTTCTCAGTAAAACTGATTGTCAAATGGGAAATAGATTTGCTCTGTGATTAGTTTTAGAGAGCTAGCTATTTCTTTTATGTGGGGTTTGGGAATTTCTGCTTGTTCTTCTAATTAATGTTTGATGATGTTGATTATTTCTGTGGTGGGGTATTCGTGTGATGTCAAATGATGAGAGTGTTTCTGTTGTTATTAAATCTGGTAATCAGTGACAGTGGCAATGACAACTCAATACAAAGAACTTGACACTGAAGATGACGATAAAACAAACGGTAAGTGAAACATAATGTAAAAAGATACACACACACACATACACACAACCTTTCACACAAATTATTAATCTCAGGCATAGCCATAGCAGTTCAGAAATCGTAATTTTTGCGTAAATGTTTTGCTAACATTACGTTGTATAAAGTTGCAGGTGACTAACGATAAAGAAAAACAGACACTGTCAAAAGGGAATACAGCAGGAAAACCACCCCATGTGTAAAGAATGTATGAATACACAATTTAATGTGCTCTTCAAAAACCTGTAACAACGATTTAGAAACTAACATTTATATGTATTTAAACAGTAAAGAACATTCCTTATGCGAACAATCCACGGGTGTACTGCCAGTCCATAGTGTCCAGCGGGCACAATATTTTGGCTATCTGACATGTCGCCATCGTCAGGAGCGCTGGCGAACTGAGCTCCTTAGGGCAGGTGGCCATCTTAAATCTCCCCCCTCCCCCCCCCCCCACTCGCGAGGCGTTTAAGACGGTCGCCAGCCCTCAGGAGCTTAGTTCGTCAGCGCACCTGACGACGGTGACGTGTCTGATCGCCGAAATATTGTGCCTGTTGAACACTATGGAACAGCAGCACAGCAGTACACCTGTGGACTGTCTTAGCAAGAAATACACCGGGAGAAACTGAAGAATCACAACATTCGTTATGTTTAACAGCCATAATAATGAAAAACCTACTGATGATGCTGCAACTCCACTGAAACATGTCTGGGACAAAAAACAAAACTATGTTTTGCTAAAGATCGACCGCGCTCGAAAACACATGTTATTGTTAAAGCAAACACAGACAAAAGAGCTTCAGCATCAAGATGGTTCAAATGGCTCTGAGCACTATGGGACTTAATATCTGTGGTCATCAGTCCCCTAGAACTTAGAACTACTTAAACCTAACTAACCTAAGGACATCGCACACATCCATGCCCGAGGCAGGATTCGAACCTGCGACCGTAGCGGTCACGCGGTTCCAGACAGAAGCGCCTAGGACCGCACGGCCACACCGGCCGGCATCAAGATGGTTTTTTATATAAGTTTAAGAGAGAAACGAATGCATTTTGATCTGCCTTCGCGTAACAATTTTACTGATGTGTTGGCAGAAGAGCCAACACCGTATAGCTAGAGGAGGCCGAAATGCACGCGTTTAATTACACGCTGACTGGCGTGAGGTCTGGAACAGTTAAGGGAATTAATAGTAGCAAATAAGGTCCGTAGTTGATATAATACTTAACTTTAATCCACAATTGGTGTACATCGCTCTTGACGGTACATGTTATAATCTCAATATCAAATGCTATGGCGCCTTGCTAGGTCGTAGCAAATGACGTAGCTGAAGGCTATGCTAACTATCGTCTCGGCAAATGAGAGCGTATTTGTCAGTGTAGCTTCGCTAGCAAAGTCGGCTGTAAAGCTGGGGCGAGTGCTAGTACGTCTCTCTAGACCTGCCGTGTGGCGGCGCTCGGTCTGCCATCACTGACAATGGCGACACGCGGGTCCGTCGTATACTAGCGGACCGCGGCCGATTTAAAAGCTACCACCTAGCAAGTGTGGTGTCTGGCGGTGACACCACATTTACATTGAGCCAACTCACATTCGTACACAGTATTGATCCCGCACGCCAGTGACTGACCAACAGTGTCAGAAAGCTTAAACCCAGCAGCTGCCTTCTGTTGATACTTCAGTGTGCTTGAGCAATACCATTCCGTTCGGCCTTATAAAATTTCACTCTCCTTTTCCCTTACTTTCTTGACGCATAATAGATTTGTCAAAAAGGCAGCCATACAGCCAGCCTAGAAGCTCACACAAAACTGACACAATTGTATTGGAGAACATCAAATAATAACGCTGTTACTGCACTCAAATTGCGTTATGAATCCTTTAGGTAGCCACGTATTTGTAATTTTATTTCAACTAGCAACCTACACCACTGTGTACTGGAGCCTCTGCTATAGGAACAATACACATCATATTAACTGAGTCATGACAATAGACCGACATATAGAAGCATTAATTTTTATGGACTTCTACCGGCACCACTATACTTGACACCGCTACTCTCATCGTGTTTTTGGGATCTTAACAAGTAGAATGAAATTTATAAATACTAATTTTTTTCAGCTACCTGCCCGCACCACTGTATGCTGGCGTAGGGACTGCAGAGCTGTAACATTGTGCTGCACCAAGAATTTTAGAACATTGTGACACGGGGCTGAAAAACAATTATAAACATTCATAATAGGAACAGTATCAGGGTTTCACAAAATATATCTGATAAATACTTACTCACTGCTTGCAAATATTAATATTTGACAAATACTAGTATTTGCAAATACTTGCTGGCTGCTGCTCTTATTGTGTAAACACGTTTTATGCGACATTGCGAACCTGTGCTGCTGCTGCTGAAAATGCTGGTAGGCAAGTGTTCCTACCACTACTCTCATATTGATAGTTTCAACAGTTACTCACATGGAGTCATTGATATACACTCCTGGAAATTGAAATAAGAACACCGTGAATTCATTGTCCCAGGAAGGGGAAACTTTATTGACACATTCCTGGGGTCAGATACATCACATGATCACACTGACAGAACCACAGGCACATAGACATAGGCAACAGAGCACGCACAATGTCGGCACTAGTACAGTGTATATCCACCTTTCGCAGCAATGCAGGCTGCTATTCTCCCATGGAGACGATCGTAGAGATGCTGGATGTAGTCCTGTGGAACGGCTTGCCATGCCATTTCCACCTGGCGCCTCAGTTGGACCAGCGTTCGTGCTGGACGTGCAGACCGCGTGAGACGACGCTTCATCCAGTCCCAAACATGCTCAATGGGGGACAGATCCGGAGATCTTGCTGGCCAGGGTAGTTGACTTACACCTTCTAGAGCACGTTGGGTGGCACGGGATACATGCGGACGTGCATTGTCCTGTTGGAACAGCAAGTTTCCTTGCCGGTCTAGGAATGGTAGAACGATGGGTTCCATGACGGTTTGGATGTACCGTGCACTATTCAGTGTCCTCTCGACGATCACCAGTGGTGTACGGCCAGTGTAGGAGATCGCTCCCCACATCATGATGCCGGGTGTTGGCCCTGTGTGCCTCGGTCGTATGCAGTCCTGATTGTGGCGCTCACCTGCACGGCGCCAAACACGCATACGACCATCATTGGCACCAAGGCAGAAGCGACTCTCATCGCTGAAGACGACACGTCTCCATTCGTCCCTCCATTCACGCCTGTCGCGACACCACTGGAGGCGGGCTGCACGATGTTGGGGCGTGAGCGGGAGACGGCCTAACGGTGTGTGGGACCGTAGCCCAGCTTCATGGAGACGGTTGCGAATGGTCCTCGCCGATACCCCAAGAGCAACAGTGTCCCTAATTTGCTGGGAAGTGGCGGTGCGGTCCCCTACGGCACTGTGTAGGATCCTACGGTCTTGGCGTGCATCCGTGCGTCGCTGCGGTCCGGTCCCAGGTCGACGGGCACGTGCACCTTCCGCCGACCACTGGCGACAACATCGATGTACTGTGGAGACCTCACGCCCCACGTGTTGAGCAATTCGGCGGTACGTCCACCCGGCCTCCCGCATGCCCAGTATACGCCCTCGCTCAAAGTCCGTCAACTGCACATACGGTTCACTTCCACGCTGTCGCGGCATGCTACCAGTGTTAAAGACTGCGATGGAGCTCCGTATGCCACGGCAAACTGGCTGACACTGACGGCGGCGGTGCACAAATGCTGCGCAGCTAGCGCCATTCGACGGCCAACACCGCGGTTCCTGGTGTGTCCGCTGTGCCGTGCGTGTGATCATTGCTTGTACAGCCCTCTCGCAGTGTCCGGAGCAAGTATGGTGGGTCTGACACACCGGTGTCAATGTGTTCCTTTTTCCATTTCCAGGAGTGTATATTGCATATTTTCAGTGTTATTGGGGTCTCCCCAGCACCTATTGTACAGCACTGCAGGCATTCCAGCATTTAACATGGCAGCTGTCCATGCCAAATACTGACATAATTTGTACCTTGCATAGTCCGAAAGCACAGCTTTCATTCGACTAAATTGATGAATTTCAGACTTAACTGTTATGTTGTACTCACAATCTGAGGACCACAGTTTATTGCTGTTCACTTTCATAGGTGAGCTATACTATGTTAACAACTCTACATGTGGTGCCGATGTTGCTGATAGTGGAAACTCTGCGGAAAACTCTGGGAACGTTTGTGCGTGTACTGCTGGTGCTCTGATATACCAGGTAAGCTGTCAATGGGCTGCTGCTGTGGAGCAAACACTGGATACTCGTATGGCTGCATGGTCTGATATAGTATAACAGGTAAACCATCTGTTTGCTAGTGTGGTGGAAATTCAAATAGCTACTATGTGTCTACCTTTACTGCATCATTAGAGACGTGGTTCACAGAGGGCAAAATAAAAAAAATGGAAACAGACATACACATGCAATGAGTGATAATAATAATAATAAGAGGAAATGACCAGTACATTTCACTTTTGAATGTGAGAGTTAGTTTCTCTTTTTTTCTGTTTAAGGTCAGGGGGTGGTCTCTACTGCAGCTGACACTTTGGCTTGCAGGCCCAGGTGAGTGGTGGGGGTAGGCAGCTGTAGGGCTACAACAATTTTGGAATGATGGTTGGAGGCAAATATTCTTCAGAGAATTTTCGGTCATAAATTACAGTAATTAAGATATAGATTTTGTAGAGACAGTCACATTATGATAGCAGGTCATAAATTACAGTCATTAAGATAATAAATTTCATCCTAAGTGTATGTGCAAATGTGACAACCATACAGGCTGTTCTCGTATGTATCAGCCAGTAGTAAAACACTACAACCACCAATGTTTAATTTCATTTATTTTATAACTGACATAATTTGCATACAGAAGTGGGAGAGGGGGAGAATGAGAAGAAGGAGCAGTGACCTCGATCAGGAGATCTGTGAGCATTGCTTTCTGTCTTCTTACTGTCGCTGCCCCACTACTCATGGTGTAATAGCACTAGGAGGCTGGTGTGTCAGATGGCATAGACAGATCATCCATTCTATACATTTGCACAGTATTAGTGTCATCGGATAGCCAAGCCAATGAACGGTTTTCAAAATTGAGCTGCTGTCTTATGCACACAGGCATGTCATGCATAAGTATTGATGTTTGCTGTGCTATTACCGAGCTCCTGCAACGTTAATTAAAAACTAAGAGTTACTTCATCCACTTTTCTTGTAGCTTTTGCACAATCTTCTGAATTCCAAAAGTACTTCTAAATAACCTCATCTACATGGTCGTAGCACTGAGCAAAAGTGAATGTACTATGAGCCTTACTTCTGCAAACCGTCACCACAGAAGTTTAGACGTACGGCACAAATTATGTGATCGATATTAAGTGACGTCCTTACCAATGATTTCCAGCATGTTCATAAACGTTAGGGAACTCTGCAGAGGGCACTGTGAGTCCAGCAGCATACTTTTATTGAGAAAAAAGGAATTTTGTTCCCCATTTTTATTCTACGTTTTTGACATAAGTCTATGATTATTTTAGAGGCTCGTTGTATAATAGTACTCCATGCAGTGGTTATTCGTGTAATTATTTATGGAAACAAGTCTTTATTATGTTCTGTTAGAACTAAACAGATATTCTTAGTGTGTTAAGATTACAATATGTAGAGTACTTGAGAAGTACATAATTGAAATAATAATAATAATAATAATAATAATAATAATAAATACAGTATAGTAATAAACAACGTGATAATCTTATTCGGTAATTTTAATGCACAGGCTGGCATTAAGAACAAATGCAGATTAATGGTATGACTTCATCCAGCGCATCCGCAGACTAATAAGAATGGAGAACGTCTAATAGGTTTTTGGTCTTAGGACAGCAGCCAGCCACAAATTTACTTTCAGTTCCTTTATTCAAACGGTACTGCTACCGGTTTCGAATCGTTGTGATTCGTCCTCAGACGGTTTACATGCTTTCTTTGTGACATGTGGTGTGTTTTTTACAGATTAATTGTCCTAAAATATATTAATTGTCCTAAAAATTCGTCTCGGAATTCGTGCCTACGACAAAAGGGAGCCCACAGAAATAGTTCAGAATTTCCAGTAAAACAACACTCTAAAATTGCTACAAGACAATCCGTGAGGACTTTCGCGGGTGTAGACTACCAACAATATGTTTTTGTGCAATTAATAGAAAACTAGGTACAAACTGTGAAGGAAATTGCGTTACACTTGCTGATTAATTTACTGAAGTATGATCCTCGAGTGCAAAGTATGCATTCCGAAAACTGTAAACCAAACTGAGGCTCTCAACCCCCAAAAATTCAAGAAACAAAAGGGATTAAATAAGTCAAAAATAACTAAGTACCTGGAGAGGATGGAATAACTGCAGGAATGTTATAAATAGTGGATGACCTCATAAGACGAACTCATTCACTTCTAGCGGAAATATGGAAAATTGAAACAATTCCAAATGACTGGAACAACGTTATTATACATACTTTGCATAAAGAAGGCAATAGATCAGACCCCCAATAACCACAGAGGCGTATCTCTTCTGCCAGTTATATAGAAGGCTCTATACAAAGCGTGAATTGATCATTTGACTGGGGAACATCAAGGAGGATTTAGGGAAGGCAAATCATGAGCTGCACAATCCAAGAAGGCGTACGACTGTGTTGACAGACAAACCGTTTCTACTTCAGAAGGATTCAGGGTAGACACGAAGACCGGAAAAGTAATCTTCCAGATCCTCACAACACACCTAAAGTTCAGGTTGTCGATGAAAATCTGCATCCTTTGAATTACATACAGGAATTCTACAAGGATATGGCCTCTATCTGGTTCTGTTTAAGATCTGAGAATGAGAGAAAGAGATCAAGGATGTAAACTGCGCTACCTCAGGACGGAGAAGTTCCTAGATTTTGCTGAAAATGTAGTTACCTTCAATAAGACTAGTGAAAAATCCGGGTATGCCACAGAGACAGGTCTTCAAGTATCTTATGAGAAATATTATTTTAAATGTCTTGGAAAAATATTAGTACTATCTGGACTAGACAGTAAAGCAAATTTAGGAAAAGTCACCAAGCTCCAGAACGCATGCAGAAGAACATGGTATCACGACTGTGAACGAGTGATATCCTATAATGCGAAAGTTCGTAAATTCAAGACCGTTGTCTGGTTTGAAGCACTATATGCATCACAGACTACATCTGCTGGAGGCCATTCAAAAAATGATGTAATTACAAATGAAGAACGAAAAATACTGAGAAAAATTTACCGTCTCACTATATAAATTTCATATGGATTAAAAGAAAAATTTCGGATATATAGATAGCAGTCGAAAATATCGTTTTATGGTCACATCTACAGAATAAAGAGCAGTAAATTAACACAAAACTCTGAATATAATGAATATAAAAAAGCAGAAATTACGTTGTTAGAAGAAGTTAAGTGAAACTTACCAGAAATGAATCCCATAGAGGACACCATCACAGAGAGCAACTCACACAATCGCAGCCTAAGTTAAAAACCACTGGAAAACAATGGACAGAATAACGCATGAAGCAACACTCCAATTCATGAAGAGATTTTGGGATTAAGTAACGAAAATGAAGCTTTCAAACCAACCCAACAAGTTCACACGCACTGTTTAACTGGACGTAACGAAGAACGAAGGACAGTAGTAAGGATAATATATATACACTGCCAGAAAAATAAATTTCAACGTCAAGAAGGAGCTGTTTAAGATAAACGAAAGTTGGTTAGCTTGTTTCCATATGTGAAAGGTGATGTCTACTCCAGTTTCGCCCCAGCCGCGCGAGAATGGCGCTCGTAGCGCCAGTACGAAGATGCAAATCAGGTTTGCTTTAAGCGGTCGTGATAGTTATTTACCTTTGGAAATGTACACTGTGAGTTGATGTTAGTCAAGCATGCTTTTAAGACGACAAAGTCACCATTATCAACACATCATTGAGTTTGAACGAGGTTGCGTAATAGGGCAATGAGTAACTTTATCCTTCTGAGATACTGTAGCAAGACTTGGCAGGAATGTAGCCCTTGTACCAGACTGATGGTAGTGGTGGTCATGACAACGTACGGTCGTAAGAAGACCTGGCTCTACGCAGCCACATGGCACGACCGACATGTAAGACCATTGTGTTCGGTGCATCCTGTGGCATATTATGCTGCATCTGCAGCAGTAATTTGAGGGTCAGTTGGCACCACAGTGACACAACGAACCGTTACAAATTGGTTACGTTAAGGACAGCTCCGAGCCAGGCGCCCTGTAGCGTACAGTCCACTGACCACAAATCACTGCCATCTCCGACTTCAGCGCATTGGAGAGCTGTGTGGAGGTCTGTTGCTGGTTCTGACTCAGTGCCACTGACGGCCACGTGCTGGTTGGGAGGCCCGCTGACGGCCTGCAACCAACCTGTGTGCTAGATACACTATGCGAAAAAAATTATACGAACACCTGGCTGAAAATGACTTAAACGTTCTTGGCGCCCTCCTTCGGTAATGCTTGAATTAAGTATGGTGTTGGCCCACCCTTAGCCTTGATGACAGCTTCCACTCTCAAATGCTTCAAATGGCTCTGAGCACTATTGGACTCAACTGCTGTGGTCATAAGTCCCCTAGAACTTAGAACTACTTAAACCTAGCTAACCTAAGGACATCACACACATCCATGGCCGAGGCAGGATTCGAACCTGCGACCGTAGCGGTCGTGCGGTTCCAGACTGTAGCGCCCTTAACCGCTCGGCCACTCCGGCCAGCGCTTCCACTCTCTTCAGGCATATATTCAATCAGGTGCTGGAAGGTTTCTTGGGGAATGGCAGCCCATTCTTCACGGGGTGCTGCACTGAGGAGAGGTACCGATGTCTGTCGGTGAGGACTGGCACGAAGTCGGCTTTCCAAAACATCCCAAAGGTGTGCTATTGGAGTCATGTCAGGACTCTGTGCAGGCCAGTCCATTACAGGGATGTTATTCTCGTGTAACCACTCCGTTCTATCGTGTGGAAAGATGCAGTGGACATCCCAGAACTGCTCTTCAACAGTGGGAAGCAAGAAGGTACTTAAAACATCAATGTAGGCCTTGCTGTGATAGTGCCGCGCAAAACAACAAGGGGTGCAAGCCCCCTCCATGAAAAACGCAACCACACCATAACACCACCGCCTCCGAATTTCACTGTTGGCACAACACACGGTGGCAGATGACGTTCACCGTGCATTCACCATACCCACACCCTGCCATCGGATCGCCACTTTGTGTATCGTGATTCGTCACTCCACACAATGTTTTTCCATTGTTGAATCGTCAAATGTTTACACTCCTTACACCAAGCGAGGCGTCGTTTAGCATTTACCGGCGTGATGTGTGGCTTATGAGCTGCCGCTCAACCATGAAATCCAAGTTTTCTCACCTCCCGCTTAACTGCCATGGTGCTTGCAGTGGATCCTGAAGCCGTTTGGAAGTACTGTGTGATGGTCTGAACAGATTTCGGCCCATTACACATTACGACCCTCTTCAGCTGTCGTCGGTCCCTGTCAGTCAACATACGAGGTCGGCTTGTACCATTTAGTGTTGTACGTGTCCCTTCACGTTTCCAATTCACTGTCACATCGGAAACAATGGACGTAGGGATGTTCAGGAGTTTGGAAATCTCGCGCACAGACGTTTGGCACCCAATCACCTGACTACGATCGAAGTCCGTGAGTTCCGCGGAGCGCACCGTTCTGCTCTCTCATGATGTCTAATGACTGTTGAAGTCACTGATATGGAGCACCTTGCAGTAAGTGGGAGCACAATGCACCTAATATAAAAAACGTATGTTTTTGTGGGTGTCCGCATATCTAGTACCTTCCGCCGCGGAAGTCGAAAACGCGTCAGAACAAATGGACGTGGTCAGCCCATAGAGAGCTCCGCCTCCGCGGTGGCTATTCCGTGCAGCGGCTCTCGCGCAGCGAGGGCGCCACCGCTACGCCACGTGCAGACAGCGGCCAATAGCCGCTCCCTCCGGTTTCGTATATGGGGACCCGCACTGCCCTAGTCCAGTCCGCCTTCCATCGCCTTACTGGTTCCCTTTCCACTCCCCACTACCCCCTTCTCCATAACGATCGCCCCCTTCCTGACAACCACAGTAAGGCCAACCACTTCGCTTCCCACCTTTCTGAGGTCTTCTCCACCCCCAAAGATCCCCACTTTGATTATTCTCTTTTCCCCACCGTCATGGAACGTGCCGATACCTCGGTCGCTCCACTTGCTCCTAGTCTCCAATACTTGGGGCAGTTGCCCCCCTCCAACATAAACACTCCCATCACAGCACAAGACATTAAACTTATCCTCCAGTCCAAACGCAACACGGCCCCTGGTCACGACTGTGTCACCTACTGTCACCTTCGAGAAAGCCCCTATTCCTTCCTGACTGTCCTCGCCCATCTCTATAATGTCATCCTCTCTACTGGCTTCTACCCTGACCTGTGGAAGACCTCCCGCATCCTCTTAATCCTCAAATCCAACAAACCCCCTTCTGCCACCTCTTCCTATCGTCTCATCTGCCTCACCTCCATCTTCAGTAAGGTCCTTGAATCCATCCTCTCCCGCCGTATCCATCAGCACCTTGCTCAACACCACCTCCTCCCCCTTACCCAGTGTGGCTTCCAACCCTCCCTCTCTGCTGAAGACCAACTCCTCAATCTTGTTCACCTTCTGTCCCTCCAGCTCAACTCCCGTCGCTCCGCCATTTTTGTTTCCCTTGACCTCCAAAACGCCTATGACCGTGTATGGCATCCCGGTCTCCTCTTTAAACTCCAAACCTACGCCTTGCCTATCAATTTAGTCCGTCTGGTCGCTTCCTTCCTCTCGCACCGTCCTTCCTATGTCACCCTCCACAACACCAACTCCCGTACCTTTTATCCCACAGCTGGCGTCCCCCAGGGTTCTGTCCTCTCCCCTCTCCTTTATCTCTTGTACACAGCTGATATGCCCAAGCCACCCCCACCAGTCCACCTTCTGCAGTATGCTGATGACACTGCCTTCCTGGCTCTCTATCCTACCCTTCAACAGTCTCAACGTATCGTCCAAACTCAACCACTTCACCACTTGGTGTAACCAGTGGTTCCTCTGTCTCAACCCCTCCAAAACCCAGGCAATCATCATAGGCCGCACCACTCGCTCCTTTCGCCTCCATGATTTCTACCTCACCCTTTATGGTCGTCCTATCCAGCTCACCCCCACCCTGAAATACCTTGGCCTCACCCTCGACTGACACCTCACCTGGACCCCTCATCTCCAGACCATCCAGCAGAAAGCCCATTCCCGCCTCCGCCTTCTGAAACTCCTGTCTGGGCGGACATGGTTATTGCATCCTTCTACCATCCTCCACACCTACAAATCCCTCATCCGTCCTATCCTCTGTTATGCTAGCATTGCCTGGATCTCCGCCCCCACCCGCTTTTACAAGGCCCTCCAAATCCTTGAACGCCATGTGCTCTGCCTTGCCTTCCATATCCGCCTTCCTTCCCACACACAGCTCCTGAATGAACTGATCCCCTTCCCCCACCTCCTCCTGTTCCTCCAACATCTCCGTATCCTTTACATTGTCCGCAGGCTTGATCCCCCCACCCTCTGGTTTCCTCCTTCCTCTCCACCCCACACCCGTTGCCACGCCTCTATCACTGTATCCCTCCCTCTCTCCACCTCCACGCCCTCCATATCCTTCATCAGGGCAATTTCCAACGCCTCCCCCTCCCAGATGACGAACTTCGCTGTGACATCTACCCTTCCTTCCAACTATAACCTGGCCTTGTTCCCCCCCCCCCTCCCAAGGGCTCCCTTTTTTCCTCTTCCCCCTTCTCCCAGAGCGTATTTTCCTCCTCCCCCCCCCTCCACCTGAGACCCAGCACCCCATACTTGCCTCTTTCCTTCCCACGTCCCTCCCTACCTGGCCCTCTTCAGCGCGCCCCCCCTCATCTCCCCCATCTCTTCCCCTCCCTCCCTTCTTCCAGTTTCCCTCATCTCCTTGCGCCTGGCAGATCCTCTGTCTTGATCATCGTCAGTGTGCCGCGTCAGTGTTGTGTTTAGTGCTGTTTCTCCTGTGCGTCAAGAGGTGTGACTTTAATTGTGTACTGCCTTGAGGTTCGCCATCAGTGTTTGTTATGTGCTACACCATCCGTCGATACCTTTCATGCTCCAGTCATACTGTGCCTTGTGTTCTTTTAATTGTCGCAGTGTGTGGCTTTTTGTGTGTGCTACTTTTAAACAGTTTTAACAGTTTTTTATCTCCATTTTACGTTTTTTGTCTATTGCGTTCCATGATGATCCCCTTTTTTGTAACTATGTTCACCATATTCTCTCCTTTGTTCTTTTTAAATGTCTTCTATTGTTTGTTCTACGTCTTTCGGCTGAAGAGCAGCGCATATGCTCCTGCCAGCCCGCCCCGATGGGGAATTGAAATACAATAAAGAAAAAAAGAAAAAAACCTAGTCCAGTCAGCCTGGTACGCGCTCTGGATTTCGTTTCTATCTCAGCGGTACTGCGTTCTGGTCGTTTATCGTTGTTGACATTAGCCTGGCTCTGGTTCCGAGTGGGTTTACTGTTTGTGTTTGGTGTTGTGGTTTCTACAAACCTCCGTTGTTTATCTCTTCCTTGTTGTGTCGCTCATAGTCGATCGTGGTCGGTTGTTGTCAGTTGTCGTTGGTCTGTCGTCCTACTAGTCCTGTGTTTACCCGGTGGTGCGTGCTCCACCACCGGCGGCTTCCCCGCCTGGCGGCTCCGGTCTGCAGCCCAAGGCATTCCCGCAGTTGATTGTGGTTACTACACTTTTGATCACATAATGTACATGGGACCTACACCTGTAGTTACGGCCTTGGGTGGGATTTTATATGACAGCAGGAGCACTGTCGTCGTTATCCCACGCACCCTGACTCCAAATTCGTACGTCTGGTGATCCGACTCGCGGTTGTGCCATTCATGAACAGCACCCCAGGGAGTGCCCACACACCACACTTGTAACCCAACATGCTGTAGACAGTATCGACAAGCTCCCTTGGTCTGCTCGATCACTGGATCTGTCTACAGTCGAGCACATATGGGACATCATCGTTCGAAAAATCCAGCGTCATCCTCAGACAGCATTAACCGCCCCTTTATTGACCGACCAGCAGCATGAGGCATGGAAGTCTACTCCCATAAACTGACATTTGGCAGCTCTACAATGGTTGTGCTTCTGCATACTTGTATGCAATACTCTGGCTGTTAAACCAGTTATTAATGTATCAGAATCTCACAGTTTATTTATCTCGCCTGTGATTTTGGGAAGTTAATCATTTAACTATGTTACATAGTCAAATGGATTTTCAGAATTTCGTTACTTTATATTAAATATTTATTTATTTATTTATTTATTTTTTGCGTTGGTTTCCATTTTCGTCAGTGTAGTAAGGATTGTATAGTATTTCGAAAATTTCAGTATTGTTAAGAGTGTGTTAAGTAGTTTCGTAAGTGAATTCTTGTCAACTGTGAAAAATGAAATTCAACAGAAATGTATGGCGGCAGTACAGATTATATTCCATCGCTGGTTCCTGCTTTTTGCTCCACGTGCAGAAGCTGCATGAGTAGTTATGCGTTGACATTTTAATTGCTCGTTCATGATTCAGTAGCAGAATGCACATTTGTTCTGTGCCTTGGTTGGTATTTGGTTCGATTAGTGGCGAGGAAAGCTATTACAACGCAGGGCGTATATCGAAGTAACGTTGGCTGCCCGGAATTTGCGGTACGGGTGACGTTTATGGCGGCTGTGGCACAGCCTCGCTGCTAATGACGCAGATCTGCGCTGTGTGTGTGTGTGTGTGTGTGTGTGCATGCTGGCAGCTACAGTGTGCGCACTTCCAGCAGATAAATACGCGATGTGGACGGGCGTACCGCCATAGGTATCTGCGCTACCACTGACATATCACTGCGGCACGACGCTGGATCTCGACTGCTATACGGACGTGTAGGGTGAGAGGGAGAGAGGGAGAGAGGGAGGGAGAGCGCTGCGCAGTACTATTCACGAGAGGCTAGTTATTGACTTACTGCGACCGGTGCAACAGGGCACCACAGCTGTTTTCAATAGGGATTTCACTCCAGTTGAGGTAAAACTATCCGAAAGGCGGTGTGCCACGGTATTGGCAACAGAAGTCTCTCAGACTGACGTTCGACGCCTCTACCTTTCGGTGCTACCTTTATAGTATATCTCTCGGTTTAAATGTGAGCAGGTATTGCCTGTCTGAAATATCTCTACCACTGGAAAGCACTGGAGCTAGTAGCTGGAACTGAAACTTCTTGGGAATGACATCAAGAGACACTCTCCAGAGTATCGAGTGTAGACCGTCGTTTACTCTCAGACTGAGGCACCGTTGTACACTCAGTCGATCTTCGACAGCAAATTGCCCATCGAAGAATGCCTCACATGAAGAGGAAGGCTGTAAATGGTCTCCTTGTAAATTATCACAATTGAAACACAGTGTGTGACAAAAAAGTGAAGCTCACAACAGAGAAGAGATAAACGAAACTTGACGGATTAAAAGTGTGTGTGATAATCTTTCAGTGATTACAATATTGAGTCAAGCT
Source organism: Schistocerca cancellata (assembly GCF_023864275.1). NCBI lineage: Eukaryota > Metazoa > Arthropoda > Insecta > Orthoptera > Acrididae > Schistocerca > Schistocerca cancellata. The sequence continues at coordinate 87,210,654 of NC_064627.1, read as the reverse complement.
TTGTACTATCAGTCCATCTGAACACTTTCAAATTAAAAATAGAACAGGCAAAGTCAACAGGAATAATGTAGTATACAGTTTGACAAAGTAATCTGAAAGCGTAGTTCATTTGTCCCACGTTCCTAACATACTGCACTACAGTTGTGTCTATTCTTCTGTTCGTACCACATTTATACAACAATCGACATTACTTAATATGAACTAAGCAATATCCACTGATGCATTCTTTATTTTTCACTTCTCAACGCTATATTTGATTACGTACACAACGTCTCAGGAAATCAGTTATTGTCACCTGCCTTTGCTCCTGCGTTTCATGTTTAGCTTCAGTTCTCCTATTGTTATGGAATATCAGAACATCCACAAATTGTTTTCTGGGCCAATGCACGAGAGATATTACTACAAGTAAATAGAAATCCGCGTTGCTGAGTTTGCAGTTTCGGAAAGGCACAAGCATTTATTTTCCACCATGAAAGGTCTGCGAAATCGTTGGTTGGGCTCTCCATGTTCGTATATATCTCAAATTCATCTCATTTTGAGGTGTATCGTCCCTAATTATGATTTTTTTGTTGGAGGGGGTGGGGTGGGAGGCATGAAATCTTCTGTTACGTCTGCATCAACAACGTTATCAAACAGTTCCTCGAACCAGTGCTGCTTATACTTATCCACATAATGAACGTATTGTAGTTCACTTAGAACTTTCTCTTTTATTAACGGTTCTGCGCTTTCCTTTTTCTTAAACTATCACATCGTCGGCTGCAGGTTGCTATAGACGTAACAGTCTCAAAATCCATGGCACGAGAGGTGGTCGTGTTGACTTATTTTCGCCTTCCAGATCGTCCGTTGCCTCCTTGAAAATCTTCAGAAACTGGATAAACCTTTCCACAGCCGCGTTATGATACGACTTCATCATCTCGTATTTTTTTTAATGACTCAAAACGGTCTCTATCTGGACTTTCTGTGAATGAAATGAGTTTAACATCATATACGCACTTTTCTACCCACTTTCTGCATCCTGGTGTAAGAATTTTCTCTAATCTCGCTGTTAAACCAGATCGTTTCATCAAGGCTACTTGATTACGTACGGTGAGGATAGTCATATTATACAGAAATCTCATCCAATAAGAAACTTTCATTGAATTTCGGCCTCAGTGTTGTGTTAATACAGTGCATCAGTCATGGCAGACGTCTGTGCGCTTCTACAGCTTTCTTAATATTAATCCAGTGATCTGTAACCAAAATAAACTGTCTTAGTTCCGAGAAAGTTTCTGTAACTTTATCATTTCTTCATATATTTCCGTAATGAGATACTGATCAGTCTTGGCTACATCAGGAAACCTTTCAGTTAAAAGTACAGTGTGCCGGCCGGAGTGGCCGTGCGGTTCTGGACGCTACAGTCTGGAGCCGAGCGACCGCTACGGTCGCAGGTTCTAATCCTGCCTCGGGCATGGATGTGTGTGATGTCCTTAGGTTAGTTAGGTTTAATTAGTTCTAAGTTCTAGGCGACTGATGACCCCAGCAGTTGAGTCGCAGAGTGCTCAGAGCCATTTTAACCGTTTGAGAAGTACAGTGTGCTTTTAGTTTCCCTTTGTCCGTTGACTCATCAATAAGTCATGTGACGTGACAGTCTTACGATAGCTGTCTGTCCACAGATGGCACATTTTTGAACACAGATTTTCAGCAATTGCGTCTATCACTTCTGGAATCACTCCTGATTTGAATAGCCAAATCCTTGTCATGTCATGCCGCAGTCCTTGGGGAAGGCAACACTCCTTGGGCGGTGATCTGTCCATTAATTTGCCCCTGTATCTGTCAGCTCTTGAGCTGAGATTATGAATTCCTCACCACTTACAACGTTAAAAGGTCAGAGGTCCGTGGCACATTAAAAAAAAAAACCACACACACAGTTGCCTCAACGGATTTGAAGGGGGCTGACAGATGCAACGCTTGACAAGTATCGATTATGAACATGATTATGACTATTGATTCCAGTTGCGCTTTCCTTAAAAGCAAATTTTCATTCTGGCTTTGAACATAACCAATGGGAAGATACATATCTCCTTCAGCAACTACCTGAAACAGTCGTAAGAAACACATTTGTGTATATTTCGTGAAAACAATTTTGCGTGTAGTTAAGAGATACAGCACATGTATCGATTCATTAAAACTGCTACACGAAAAAGCAGACCGATCCTGAAATGCTCTCGGGTGTCTAATTTGGAAGCTCTGTTCTGTAGATATTTAGCAATCATAGAGGGGCTTACCTTAAATTTCTCCCAACTAGAACTACCGCTTCTCATTCCCATTTTATTTAGCTGAATGTACGTCCCACCAGTAAGTTTATTCAACACAATATTTTTGTGATGATAGTTGCTAAATCGTGCCTAGTCGTCTAATATGAACTGTCAGCTTTCTCGGATGGCTGGGCAAAATTCAAACAAATCGTATCAATGAGTTTTATTGCAAAATGATCAATACTTCACTTTGTGGTACACAGATGTGTCACAAGCAAGCATACGAAGTAATAGTTTCTTCCGTACAACAATTCCAAAGTCTGATACATAGAGGATTCAAGCAAAGTAATAAGCTTTGACGCCTCTATGCAAGTCGCTAATCTTGAGGCTGCCGTTCGACAGGGCCGTGGCCAGTCGGGTGCGGCGTTTACGTCCTCTTCACATAGAGGCCGCTGCTGTCGCGTTGTCATCCTGGAGAGGGGTCGGGCAATGTGTTATTGGCTGACTTCTTCTCGTAGCTGTCTCCTCTCTCGTTCTGAACTGGCGTGCCGGGCCTTGACTTTACGCCATAACAGTAGCCACGCACAATTACCTTTACTGGCCCCGTTTCCACAACCGCTCATATTCGGTTTAGTCGTATGACAATTTTTGGCCTGCCTCTACGTTACAATAACGCAGTACTTTTGCCCAGCTCGTGATCTCGTTGACTCGGGCCGGTGCATGTCCGGTTATACAGTAATTCTCCGACAGTAACGTCAGCAATCCCCAAACCACGCGCCTGTGCCCGAGATAGTGGGCCATGTACTCAATTAGATGCGAGCGAGACTGAGTCACGTTTTGACGTGCTCTGTTTCCGATAGAATGGAGCCATGAGTGCGGCTCTAGGCGCTTCAGTCCGGAACCGCATTGCTGCTCCGGTCGCGGGTTCGAATCCTGCCTCGGGCATGGATGTGTGTGATGTCCTTAGGTCAGTTAGGTTTAAGTAGTTCTAAGTTCTAGGGGACTGATGACGTCAGAAGTTAAGTGTAATAGTGCTGAGAGCCATTTTATTTCATGGCCAGGACGCGCTTCATTATCAAGGCACCACTCTGAACGTAGCCGCTTTTGTTGTGGTGTTGACAGCAGTGTACGCGTGTGACTGTAATTTCCCACGCTTGACGACATTAGTCTTCCACCAGTGGTGTGAGGTGGCACAGAACGTTGCAGGGAGCCCACTACCTATTCTCAGATCGCAGGCGCAAAAGTGAAGGGGTCGATGTGCTCGGTGAACAATACGGCGACCCTCCATTGTGGTGTTACGAAGTGGTCAGCTGCAACCTTGACAGCGAGTATGCCTGTCCTGACGTTGTAATGCCGAGGTGTATTTGTTCCGTTTCCCCACCCAGCATGCAAGTGAGATTCTATTATTATTATTACGTTGGCGCGCTTGTCGATGTCATTAGCGTTCTGTATTCGTATTGAAACGACCCTACATCTGTCAAATAATACCAAAACTGAATCTAATTCCGGGTCGTAGTGTGCTTCACAGCACTGTAAGGTAAATAGTCTTGCCACCTAGCATAACAAACACCTTTCGCTGTTATATGGATAGGATTCGCAGGTCCGTTATTCACCAAGGAACGTCACACTGTCAGCAAATGCCACATCGGGCAGCGTATCAAGCTCTTACCCAATACACATGACACAGGACTGGTGCTGTATTGTATTCAAAAGATGAGGAAAGCTGCTGTTAAACAGGTCTTGATTTGCGCTTCTTATACCACCCAATAATAGATCTGCCGGGGTACGGCGTCTTACAAATTTCCGTCTCATCGAAAGCCAACATACAGGAAACATCAGCGTTAGTTGGACAATAGTGCTGGAACTTGTCGTAGGAGATGTACCGGGCCGAGACTGCCTCTACCTGTAAAAATTGTTGATCAGACTCCATCATGACTGCAAACTGTGATAGGATATGCCATCATGCTACCAAAGGGATGCTGAATAACTCAGCACCATTACTAACGCCTGAATCGTCAAAAATTGAAATTCTCGAATGATATCATTACCTCTAAAAGAAATCCTTAGAGATTGTTTGAAATCTTTCACTGTTTTTATAATATTATCTACAAAAGTAATCGAAACCACACAGGTGCGCAAAAGGTCAAATATAACTTTTAGATGATGCGGCACTGCCAAGGAGCGTAGCCTTGATGAAACTCAGACTATATATAGAAATAATTGCTACAGTAGCGTACAGAAGACAACTGAATTGAATACACAATGATCCGAAGAGAAATGGCCCTTTTAGTCGAAGACAATAATTATATTGTGGTCACCTCAATTCATGGTCGTTCCCACGACAATACAAAAGGCGGGTATCGCTCTTAATGGGGTGTATGATAATCACGGACAGAAACGCCTGCAATGCAACGTGCTCAGTTTGTGGCCACAAGGTTGGAAAGAGTTCTTGCAGGAAAGTGTACCATTCCTCCAGCACCGCGTTTGACAGCTGCTGGATGGTCGCTGGTGCATTTCGATGCGCTGCAGTGTATGTTCACAATGCATTCCACACGTGCCCGGTGGGAATTAAGTCAGCGGAACATGCAGACCAGTCCATTTGCCAAACATACTCTCGTTCCAAGTGTTCGCCCACCTGCGCTCTTCGATGCGATCGTGCACTGTCACCCATAAAAATCGAGTTAGGGCAGAATTCACCCCCCTGAAAAGACGCACATGAAGAAGGAATACAAAGTCACTTAAGCGTTGACTGACGAGTGTGGAGCATTCAAAAATCAGGAAGTCTGTATAAAGAGTCAACATTATGCCTCCCCACACCATAATACCTGGGCTACCAAAATGATCACGGTTGACAACGTTACTAGTTACATACGATTTCCTGCCTCTCTCCACATAGACTGAATCTGCTCCCACTCGAGGAGAGCACGGGACTCCACTCTTATCCAATCATTGTGATGTTGGCACCATTGCAAACTGTGCAGTCAGTGTGTGAATGTCAAAAGAACACAACCCGCTGGTTGTCACGATAAAAGAACGCACCTAAGCAGTCACCGTGCTCTGTGGAGTTGGAATTTGCGTACCTTGTAGTCCTGTTAAATGTGGATGATGATGATGATGTTTTGGTTTGTGGGGCGCTCAACTGCGCGGTTATCAGCGCCCGTACAATTACCCAATCTTTGCTCAGTCCAATTTTGCCACTTTCCTGAATGATGATGAAATGATGAGGACAACACAAACACCCAGTCATCTCGAGGCAGGTGAAAATCCCTGACCCCGCCGGGAATCGAACCCGGGACCCCGTGCTCGGGAAGCGAGAACGCTACCGCGAGACCACGAGCGGCGGACAAGTTAAATGTGGATATTTGGAAATTTGTGGTGAGTTCCTATGGGACCAAACTGCTGAAATCGTCCTTCTCTAGGCTTATTCGCTGCTTAATCTATCTTAAACTAACTTACGCTAGGGACAACACACACACAAACATGCCCGAGGGTGGACTCGATCCCCCGACGCGGGAAGCAGCGCGAACCATACAAGGTACCCCAGACCGCGCGGCTATCCCGTGCGGCGTTAAATGAGGCACCCGCTGTTTGACGTGTGTTCGTTGTTGCCTGTCACACAATTTTACCTCGACAGACTCATATTGTAGAGCTAACCGCATGTGGCGCTACATTCATACTGACCCCACGCCATATCACGTTCAGCTTTTGTACACGACTGGGAGGACTCTGGCAACATGATAACGCACATTCATTAATTTCCACCAAGTTGTTAGTACCTTATTTTACTCCGTCTACCTCGGCTTTAAGTTTTGCAGATCGGTCTATTTTGAAGAAAAGAAATTGTCTGCATTTAACTGCTCTCTGATGTAGTATAGAACTATCAAATAACTATATTTTTAAGATTTTGTTCAGAAGCAACAGTCTGCAGCTGCCAAGTACTTGAAGTAAGGTGCCGTAAACCGCCAGCTGTGCCAATACAACTTGATACCGTTACCGGCACACAGAAACGTCGTCACTGGTGGCTACAACAACGCGATAAACAGAGTATACGATACACAGACAAATACAATTTTTTTTAATTTGTCGTAAGGTCTTGTGTTTAGGTTAGTGTTAGTGTTGTTTAATGTCCCGTCGACAACGAGGTCATTGGAGACGGAGCGCTAGCTCGGGTTAGGAAAGGATGGGGAAGGGAATCGGCCGTGCCCTTTGAAAGGAACCATCCCGGCATTTGCCTGAAACGATTTAGGGAAATCACGGAAAACCTAAATCAGGATGGCTGGAGACGGGATTGAACCGTCGTCCTCCCGAATGCAAGTCCAGTGTGCTAACCACTGCGCCACCTCGCTCGGTCTAAGGTCTTGTGGGACCAAACTGCTGAGGTCATCGGTCGCTAAGCTTACACACTACTTAAACCAACTTACGCTAAGGACGACACACACACACACACACACACACACACACACACACACACACACACACACACACCCATGCCCGAGGAAGGACTCGAACCTCCGCCGGGGCGAGCCGCGCGGACTGTGACAAGACGACCAAGACCACGCGGCTACCCCGCGCGGCCAGACAAATACAAAAATTTTTTTGGAAACTTATAATCTTAACGAATTTTTAATCATATTGTCAATTTTTAACAGTAAGAAACTCAGAACTCTGAGGCTATGTACCCGTAGAGATATGACAAGTGTTAATTATATAGGTAATGTAACACTCGTTTCATTATCAGAGAAAGAGCGAAGCACAAATATATACGATTTTCGACTAGCTGGCCATATAATACCTGGACCATAAAGTGGCGTATTAATCAGCTGTAATACTGCATACTGTTAATTAATGGAGTCTGTTTATAACATGAAATGTGTTGATAGTCTGTTTATTGTACGACGAGAGGTTATCTTAGGTTAAAATGATCGTACATAGAAAAAAATTATTACTCTTTTCGCTTATTTTACAAAGATAAATGGCCACATTATAGAACTGAATCTTGAGCATGAATGTATCCACTTTTTTGCAGTTTCCTTTCAAGTGCATGTGTATACACTGACGCCAAATTTGTTGACGTGACATAGTGGACTATACAGTGTATGCTCATCCAGACCACCCTCTTTTGGCACAGCGAGGTCATGTGTTTTCGTGAGTTCCGTTTATACTATCTTTCGGACTTGGTCGTGATATGAGACCTAACCTGTCAGTTATGACTCTCACATATCAATTTTGTGCTCGTGATGTTCTGACATTGCCATAATGATTGGTAAATTAAGTGCGAGCCAAGGCAAAGGCAACAGTCATTATACTGATGAGTATGTGTAAATCTTCAATGTCTGACTCTGAAGGTTTCACAATATTTTTCTATATTTATTGTTTCCTGCATTATGCCAAAATTGATTTCCGCCTGTTTATCAAAAAAATGTCCTCTTGAAAATATTTTGAGATTTCGTAGTTTTAGCCCTCCGGTTATGATAGTTTTGTGAACCGAAAGCGGTAGAGGAATAAAACTGTGTTGGTACAGCTGGTGGTTTACAGTGCACTGATCTATTATATTTTATTGGCATTGGCTGAGAACTGAATACATGTGTGGAGAAGCGTTGTGCTTTGCTACAATGTTGTCGGTGCTGGCTCGGCGCTTCGCATTTGCTACGAATTGCTCTGGTTGAATGCATGAGAGAGACAAGCCTCTTGTGGCCTGTCACTCCTCATTTTGCTCATTAAAAAAAATGATATCATTTTATTAAATGTGGCTCATTGGGGCCGGCCCGATAAAGGTCATTGCTGTAAATGGAACCGGTAATATGGACTCTGATTTTTATTCATGACATTTCAACTGGTGTTGGGCCATTGGTTGCTCTTCTGCCCTTCCTGTGTGGGTGATCTGGGACTGAAAGGGGGCTGGAAAACGTGAGGTCAAGGTGACTTTCTGGAGCCAACGGTAAACGTTTTATTGATGCCTGTCATCTGTGCTTTGCTTGACCGGCGCCAGGTGTCAGTACTGTTTCCAGTCGTACTCGGAATATGAGGTCCGAAGCCACAGGACGCCCGACACATTGGCGTCTTGCGTACGAGCGATATTTGGTTCGTCTTTGGTGGCGTTTTTCACGGCTACTTTTGCGAGTCCACGAAATATAGGGAGTTGATTGGACAACACAAGAAGACGCAATGTGATGTCAGAGAGTCCTATTGAAAATTGGTCGCGAGTAGCATAATTGGTAGAAAAATGTTGTTATCCTGCTTGGTGGGATTTTGCGGAGTGCACTGGATACAGGTGACTGGGACATTTTTCCGCGACCCCTACAATTGGCAATGTTCGAGAGCAGTGGGGTCGCGAAGCACCGTTTTCGGTGTCGGTGCTCTTTGTCTGATATGCAGTGAGTCGCCAACCTCTGTGGCGGAGCAGTTCTAGGCGCTTCAATCCGGAACCGCGGTGCTGCCACGGTCTCAGGTTTGGATCCTGCCTCTGGCATGGATGTGTGTGATGTCCTTACGTTAGTTAGGTTTAAGTAGTTCTAAGCCTAGGTGACTGACGACCTCAGATGTTTAGTGCTTAGAGCCATTTGAACTATTTTTGTAGTGAGTCTTCTCTGGACCACCGAGGAGGTGTACTGATGGTGATAGTGTCTTCTCCCGGAGACACGCTTGAGCAGACTTGGGGTTAAGACTGACTCAATGATCCAGAATGTATCTCATTGGGTTCTATGCGATCATCTATCATCAGAGAGACCAGCACTGCAGAGGTCAACGACTGCGTCATCCGAGTGCTGTTTGCTGTCCACACACTGCCTGAGATCTTGATGATATTTGCAGTACTGGCGTAATAGTGACCGGTAATTCTTCTCTGACGCCCTGAGCAGCGTATGCTCTCCTCTTTGCGCTACAGTACCCAGTATTCTGCATGTGGATTTTTCACAGACTTCTCATTTCCGATCGACATTTTGTTGGGCAGTCGGGGTTTATCATTACCTCTGTTGATTGAACCACTCGTAATAGATTATGGTATTGAGTATTTCAGAGTATGTATCCCTCTTAAAATTAAAAGAAAAGATCAAAAAAATGTCAACTACTCATTGTCAACATCGTTATTTTGTGCTCTTGTTCTATTATCATTGTTCAGCAGACCACATATTTACATTTATATTAAATAAAATAATTTTTACTTATGTTTAATTTATTTATTATTTAATAGTACTATTATAAATTTTATTTTCTGCCCATTTTGTTTTACTGTTGAGCACAGAGACTGATTAGTAACTTTATTAAATTGCAGTATGTATGCAACCATTTTTACTACACACGTACAGGCTCATTTTATTGATTAACTTAGTGTTCATTTCTTCATTGTGCATGAGTTAAGGGTGTAGTTACATGGGGGAGGGGAAAGTGTATGAGCAGCCCTCACGCAAATTCGCCGAGCGGTGTAGCCGCGCAGTCCTACGCTCCTTGTCACGGTTCGTGCGGCTCCCCCGTTGGAGGTTCGAGTCCTCCCTCGGGCATGGGTGTGTGTGTTGTTCATAGCGTAAGTTAGTTTAAGTAGCCTCACCGGTTTGGTCACATAAAATCTAACCAAAAATTTCCAGTTTTTCCATGCAAATTCAGTTGAATCCAAGCGCTACACACACTTTTCCCCCCTGGCGTCCCTTATGCATTTTCGTGTTGCTGCGTTACTGTCAACTGAAAATAGTTTCACATCAGTGTGATAGACTCTTACATAGCGATTTTTTCAATGGCCACACACCATGTGACTGGCTATTGGCCAGTGCTGAAATTGGAGCGCGATTACGGCCGTAGAAATGGACAAGCATTATAGTGTACACTGGCAGTTAAGAGCGAAAGCAGGCGTTTATTGCGGTGACGAACGATGTCTTGCAAAGAAGATGTCACTGAGGCGGCAGTCAGTGGGAACACTCTCCTCTGTCCGACGTCAATAGCGAATGCGGCGCTGCTAGCTCTGTGGACTCATGATATGAGCAGTTTTTGATGGTGTGCGCAGCATTTGCTTAAAGAGATAAACGTTTCCATTAGTATCCTACCACACACACACGGTGGTGGCAACTTTTTGACAAGGGTGCTGGCTGCACCAGTGGGATACACAATTTTAAACTTATGTCAAGTGGTTTCGTTCTGCCGGCCAGGCGCTTCAGTCTGGAACCGCGCGTACGCTACGGTCGCAGGTTCGAATCCTGCCTCGGGTATGGATGTGTGTGATGTCCTTAGGTTAGTTAGGTTCCTAAATTCTAGGGGGATGATGACCTGAGATGTTAAGTCCCATAGCGCTCAGAGCCATTTGAACCATTTGGTTCCGTTCTGAAAAACATGCAGGCTGCGCTAGTGGGCTTTTTCCATTTTAGACATGGCGTAACTGCCGATTTTTCATAATTTCTCTGTATTTTAAACTTAGTAGAAGTGGATTCTACGAATTTCTCAGCCTTTCTACCGCTGGGCAAGTGGATTTTTGAAAAAAAAATCTATACCTTTCTATAACTACTGACTGCAAATGGTGTTCTTCCGCTGTGGTGTTATAAAATTGGCGAAAAACCTATGGCTTTTTAATTTACCTGTATTTAATACTGTCGGCAAGTGACTACTCAGCTTCTCATACTTCGCAGAAGTGGCCATCTAGGATTCCAAACATAGAACACATAAATTCTGTGAACCATCCAGTTTCCCCACTTATCCCAAGGTTTGTCATCTTGGATTTATCAAGTGACCATTTATGTCAAATCTATGCGGGAAACACTGAAAATTGTTTTTTTACCGCGCCTCGATAACCCCATACTTGGAATTTTTATAGGTGAGCACTTAGGTTGAACATTTCCGCTCCAAGGAAACCCTTCCTGATGAATGCTTCCATAAACAGAATCAATGATATGTCAAAGATAGAACGCGGGCCCTGTAGAATCTTGAGTGAGATGTAATGCCAGTAACAAATTAGTGTACTCTCATAAATGACCGACATCCAACACAATAAGTCGAAGAACTCTCGATTGGCTGTCGAAATTTCTCTCTCTTTCTCTCCCTCTCCCTCTCCCTCTCTTCTCTGTCCTCTGCTCTGTCTGTCTCTCTGTCTCTGTTTCTCTCCCTTTTTCAAATATTTCTTCCGTATAATGTGGGTGGGTTGATCATCACCGATGTCGAGCCGCAAGGAGTGGTTATATCCAGTTCTCATTAAGGTATCGTATTGAAACAGTACTCTCAGTTCTGTTTCATGTCATCTATCGTTTTGCCCCAAGCAAGTTGTAAGTACGTAACTTTCAATCGCACAGCCTTATTCCTATAAAAAGCCTCTGGAGCAGGATAATGCTTTTATTTATCATGCACGTCCCATCCTGTAAACCTTCCTGAACAACTGGGTAGCTTAAAACCTCTGTGGCTGCAAGAGATGTTGCTTCACGTAACATGAGCTATATCAGTCATTCACTAATTTATTAGTTGTAGAGCCAATGGAGAACTTAGGGAATGTCACAGATGATCGCTTCCTCGGTACCACGCCATCTTGGAGTGGACAAAATGAGATAACTATTCTGCTTATCCCCTCCACTCTGTGAAAACCGGCCAATGAAAATCGACGGACACGCTGGCACCTTTCTGATGGCACTTTTCTGATAATGACATGGTATTAACGTGGAGCGTAGAGACCAACCACAAGCTCGGATTACGAAAGGATAGTAAACGAAATCGGCCGTGCCGAGGGAATCATTCCTGCACTTGTCTTAAGAAATTTAGGGAATCACGAAAAACCAGAATCAGTATGGCCAGACGGGGATATGAATCGTCGTCCTTCCCAATGCGATGTCAGCGCTCTAACCATTGCGCCATCTGTCGGTTTCCTGGTTACCCACTAGATTAGAATGGATCTATTTTTCGGTCCAGTGATCCATAATCTGGAGATCGTGTGGAATTTGGAACATATCAGAAAACAAGAATACAGAATAAATATTTACAAAGTATGAACATATATGCTTATGTGTCTCCCACAGGTAGCAAATGAAATCCCCGTTGTGGACGTTGAATACGTCAAAAAATAAATAAATAAATGAATAAAATAAAATAAAATAAAAAAAGCATCTTAAGCATATTTACATTTGAAAGGATATAAAGCTTGTAAAAAAATATTAAATGTTCAGTACACTTAAATGCATATGATAATTATAGGGCTATCGCAGTCACACATCATCAAATAAAAAAATTAAAATAAAACAGTTTATAATAATTATTCAGAATGATCGTATTACTGAACAAAATTTGTACAGAATTCGACTGTAAGCGATATTCACATTATGTGATATCATTAATAACAAGAAGCATCAATCGGTCCTGCTAAGAAATTATTAAATGGAGTGGAAAGAATTTGCCATCAATAAATCTTTTAAATTCTTCTCAAACTGAACTTTATTATTAGTTAAATTTTTTATTGCTGCTAGGATGTTATGGAAAATGTGTACTGCTGTACAGTGGACACTTTTCTAAACCAAAGTAAGTGACTTCAAATCTCTGTGAAAGTTATTCTTATTTCCAGTATTAGTTTCATGAAAAGAGCTGTTCGTTTGAAAAAAAATATATATTCTTAATGACAAATTTCATTGCGGAATAAATATATTGGGCAGCAGTAGCTAGTATCCCTAGTTCATTGAACAGCGCTCTGGGGCACGTTCTTGACTTTACACCTCAAGTAATTCGCACTGCACGTTTTTGAGCTCGGGAAGCTTTAGCTTAACTTGATGAGTTATCGCAGAAAATAATCCCGTATGACATTATCGAAGGAAAGTAAGCATAGTACACTAGCTTCTTTATTTTTATATCACGTATTTCTGCCAACATTTCCATAGCAAATGCAGATTTGTTCAGTCGCTTCAGCAGTTTGTGGTACGCTCATCCCAGTTAAATTTATTATCAAGCTGTAATCCCAACAATTAGATACTGTCGACTTCTTCTATCTGCTTGTCGTCATATTTTAGGCTTATACTGGAAAGAAGCTTTTGCCAGTTCTGAACTACAAGTAGTAAGTTTTTTTTTAAAGGTTTAGTGACTCCCATAAACGAGCCTGTCTCTCACAAAATACGTAACGCAGTTGTGAACTGTGGTGCAGTTGATGTCGGCGGGAGCAGTCATACCAGAGCAGGTGGACTGTCGTTCGACTGTCCGTATATAAAGACCACGTCGGCCTTTCCCTGGCTGATATGTCGGGACCTTGTGTCTCAGAACTGCATTGCACGACACACGTCCACACCGCAGAGCGTCAGCAGCAGTACCAACTTCGGAGTGCTCCGTCATCAGGGACAACATTACTCTTCAGTTTGGAGGTGCAAGCCGGCCGGTGTGGCCGAGCGGTTCTAGGCGCTTCAGTCTGGAACCGCGTGACCGCTAAGGTCGCAGGTTCGAATTCTGCCTCGGGCATGGATGTGTGTGATGTCCTTAGGTTAGTTGGGTTTAAGTAGTTGTAAGTTCTAGGGGACTGATGACCTCAGATGTTAAGTCCCATAGCGCTCAGAGCCATTTGAACCATTTCTTTTGGGACCTTGTCTCTCAGAACTGCATTGCACGACACACGTCCACACCGCACGGCGTCAGCAGCAGTACCAACTTCGGAGTGCTCCGTCATCAGGGACAACATTACTCTTCTGTTTGGAGATGCAAGCCGGCCGGTGTGACCGAGCGGTTCTAGGCGCTTCAGTCTGGAACCGCGTGACCGCTAAGGTCGCAGGTTCGAATTCTCCCTCGGGCATGGATGTGTGTGATGTACTTAGGTTAGTTCGGTTTAAGTAGTTGTAAGTTCTAGGGGACTGATGACCTCAGATGTTAAGTCCCATAGCGCTCAGAGCCATTTGAACCATTTCTTTTGTTGAGGTGCAAAACTAGTTCGGACCGAGCATTCCCCCCTGCCCGGTAAGTTCTTAATTACTCAATGTCCACCTCGAGGTGGGTGCGCCTCCCTTTGAACTCAATTCTGGCCGTAACTGGATACGACACTTTTTGCTGCTTATTGCCTCACGGTGCGCTCCCTGCAGATTGGGTCGCCTCCCCACAGCAGGGGGGTTCCAGCTGGCAGGTGTACCCGCGGAGAGAGCTGAATGGCCGGCGGCTACCTGTTCTTGCCAGGCTTTTCCTCCACTGCGCTGCCTGACTGCCGTTGGCCGCGTTCCCGGGGCCGTAAACGCCACTCACAGCCAGCCAGCCGCAGCCGAGCTGCCGCGAACGCCCGCCGGCTGCACTGCGGCACCTGTCTCTCTGTCCGCCTCTCCTCCTGGCTCGGTGCCTCTCAGTGACAAGGCAGCAGCACTGCGTACAAACTGAGGCAGCAGGCGGCGACACTCTCGTACGTACAGCTTAACACCTCATGAATCAAAGTTGTTGACTTGAGTAATATACAGAAGACTCGAGAACAATACTGGGGATCTAATAGATTACTATCAGTTTGGCTTTCTTCTTGTTCTCTCTGCGAGTTTCCTACACCAAGCGGCGTCTCTCGCATCCAAGTTTCCATCTCCTTCTACCCTGCCAGTTGTCTTCGTGCGCGGCTCTGTTCTACATTACACGCCTCACTCCGTCGTTTCTGTATTTTAATTTAAAAAACCTACCTGTTACCAACTGTTCGTCTAAAATTGTGAGCCATATGTTTGTGACTATTACAGCGCCATCTATCATAAAGCGAAAATAGTGGTCCAACTAAACCATTCATATTTCTTTACGTACTACACGAATATGTAATAAAAAAGGGGTTTCTATTTAAAAAACGTTCCTCTCTCAAGCTGGACAAGTTTCATTCTTTGTAGTTTTTTTTTCGGTTGACGCTTATTTCGTGAGATATTTGAACCGGTCACTATCAATGGACCACTCTGTAGATCCATCATCAATAACAATATCGCTTCCTACCTCCGACAACCAAGTATTCAGTCTTCGTAAAGTTAATTTTCATGCCCCACTGCTCATATTCTTCTTTAAACTTTCTTAACATCTAAGACTCATCCTTTTCTTGCTCGGCGAAGATGACTTGACCATCGGAGAAATTTAAGGACAAGAGGATATCATCACCTACTCTAATTCCCATGTTTTTGAACTTCGTTTCCCATTTTCTTAGTGCTTCGTTTAAGAATCTTTTAAATAGTGTAGCCGCTAAAAAAAATCTTGTCTCATTTTTTTGCCAAGCTTAAGTTTCTGTGAAAGTAACGTCCCAACTTTAACACGTCACGTATTATCTGAATATAGCACGCTAACGGCTTGTACGTAACGTATTTGAATGTTCCGGTTTTTCATTGCCTCCCACATACGAGAAAGGGATACACTGTCGTAGAGCTTCTGCAAGTCTATAAAATCCATGTGTGTCTCCATGTTGCGTGCCAGTCTCTTGTCAGTCACCTGTCTACCGCTGCAGATATTATCCGTGCGCGACGTCCCTGACCGAAAGCCACTCTGTTCTACTTCTTCATTTCTCTCACAGTTCAAGTTTTAAGTATCTTACCATACAGTCTCGATATAGAATTGGGATTTGCGAAGCCTCCTTAATTAGCATAGTCATCCTTTCATCCATTTTTTAAATATGTTTGTGATGAACCCTTCTTTAAACTCGACAGAGGCTCTTTATCCTCCACGACAGCGGTTAAGTAGCTTTGCGAGATGTTCAGGTAACACGTTTTCCCGCTCTTCTGTGGTTTCATATACAGGGCGTAAATTTTAAGTTGACAAACCAGAATAACTCGGAAAATAAGCTTCACACGAAAAAAATGTGTAGAATCCAAAGTTGATTATTTTAGAGGAGGACATGTGCTGGTGCTATAATTAGCCAGCCACCGCAGCCCCCTGGGGGTGGGGCGGGAGGTAACTTTAAAATTTAAAATGGGAACCCCCATTATTTATTGCAGAATCAGGTTCTACGTAAAAACTTTCGATTCTAGGTAGTTGGCGCTGTAATTCAAGAAAATCCTCTCTCCGTTATCACTGACAATATCCTCGCAAAAAAATACCTATAACCCTGCTAGCATTCTGCTTATCCACTCATCCTTTAAAATGTCCTAAAAGGTACAGCTCCTTCCTATTGCTAATACCACCTAAGAAGCTTGTCAAATATTGGAAGAAATTATTTTTCTCAGCGTCAATTACATTATTTGTGGGTGCATATTCTGGAACGATTGCTATATCGTATCCTTTTAGCCTCGTATCCACGTGCATCGGACATTCGGTCACACAGTCCCATTTATTAACGCATCGTTTCCGTTATTTATGTACCGCAATGGATATCCCCTTCTTTGTCCAGCACTCTTTGCTCAATCCACTCTAAATATTAACATATTCATCTACTTCCTCTACTCCTCCACATTTATTTTTTGTTTCTGTTAGTGCTACAATGTCTACATTGTTCTGATGAATTTCTTTGAATACTTCTGTTTGTAAGGAAGCAACCTTTAATGCAGCCACAGTCTCTATTGTTATCAAATTTATCCAACATGGTAGCTCATCTTGGCTATTCACCACAAGTCCACCCCCCCCCTGATGTGTAGATCTGGCAATGTCACAATAATATTATATATAAATTAATTAAATCGATATGCAAAATAATTAACTTAATTATGAAAATTATCAAATTTTAATTTGTGGGTAATTTAAAGAGGTGGAAATTTCAAGGCACAGTTCAATTGCTGCCACCAGAGGGCACTGTCAGAGTCCCCTCCTGAACTTCCCCCTCGGCCACTCCCCCTCTCATGCTCCACCAGCAGGGAGCATCAGTCTGCACTGAACTGTCAGGTACGACAGATGTAAGTCTTTATTTTGTATGATATGTTCAGTGGGAGACACGTTGGTGTTGGACAAGGAAGAGCTCAACAGCTATACTAGCTGTAATCATGCAGCTGAGGCCTGCATCCATAGCTCACTGCACGACACTTGGAAATCATAGATATTGGGTGAGTGCAAGAATAAGAATACATCTCATCAGACAAAGAAGATGGACTGAAGCTACATTTCGCAACTCATGTTGATAGATGCTCATGCTGGAACTGTAGACCTTTCTTGAAAGTTCCTTTCAGTCTTTCAAAGGGCAAGAGGCAGGCATCCATCCACTCCTATCCAGTCATTCGGTTCAGAATGTGTACAATTGAGGAGATGCTGATGACAAGCAGGGAGGATTTTAATGCAAGCATACAGCTGAGAACTGCATCCATAGCTCTCTACATGAGGACTGAAAAGGAAAGACAATGGATGAATGTAAGAAGAATATTTCTCAACAAACAATCGTGATTCATCGTGAGGGGTTGACGGTGCATTTAGCAACCTGTTCAGATGGGTGTCTGTACTGAAACTGTTTACCTTTTCTGAAATGCCCGTCAACATGTCTAGGAGATGAATGTGTGTTCTTCCCCAACAATCCCAGACCAACTGAGGTAGTTCACAGTGGGTGCTTGAAGTGGGATTGGCTCCTTCTTAGGGGGCCAATAGGAACGCAGCACCCCCTTCCATACCTGAAAACTGGGGTGGGCCAGTGAGACTGAATGAATACTACATCCAGTAACGTGATTGTGACAGGGGGGAGGTGATACAAGGCGAATAGGGCAGTCCACCAGTTGCAGTCAGTGGGTAGTACTAGCCATGATGCGTCAACAGCAGCCAAGATCCTCATCTGCCACCATCTCGCAGAATAAGCTGAAGAGTAATTACTCATTACATTATGTTACTGTACTTAGCGGTTCTATGCTCAATCTCGTGTCTTTTTCCCTGGATGCTTATTGTTTTTTCTGCGTCTTTGCTCAGTGGGTTCCCACATGTCCAGGTAAGCAGCAGTCCCCAGCTTATCGGGACCTGCAGCAGCAGCACCCATCATCTTCAATGTTTTTTTTTATTCCAGTCTTTGATCACAATATAAAGTCCTTCGTCGATGGGCTTTATATTGTGATCAACTGGAACTAAGAAAAAAACATTTGACAGTACCTGGATCACTGTTTGTATTCGCGACTATGTAGCAGTTTGTGAAACCCACCAACTTGTCGGAACCCCCAGCGACCTCCGGATCGTCCAGACTCGCAGCAGTGGCAGCCACCAGGTTGCTAGCATTTGCAGCAGCATGGCATCGTGTAGCACACCTGACCAGCGTGTTGGAAAAGGAAAAACAGTTAAAATTATTCATCCTGCTCATCGATTTGTCTAATGAAGACACCCAGCCAGTCCCTGAATGTCTGAAGAAGTGTGCAAGTGGTCCTTCACCACATGGTGCATGTCTGTACTGGTCTGTGACATACACACTATCCCAGAAAATTCTGGTGTTACTGCAAGGAAAGGGTGTAGATTTGGTGGATGAGAAAATACCAAATCTCCCAGTGTTCTAATGGTGTTCAGTTCAAGTTATAGTGTGACAACCAGCGCCTCAAAATGCATAAGTATTGGTATATTAGCATCTGTAGACAGTGACTGGCATGTTTAACATTGTGAGGTGTTAAGTGAGGTTTACAGAGTATGAGTGGGGTGAACTGTGTAATGCAGATCCCTACATTAATCAGCAAGTTACTGCAGCATTTGATCTACCCTGTCCTCCCATGGAAATTTGCTGTGGCGGTCTGATGCCATCCATAACATCATTGTGAAATTGTGTGGCACTCATGCTGAGGTCGAGTGGTTTGTCCATTTATTTATTGCATTCCACCAGTACAAACTTGTTTAGTCTACAGGTGGTTCTATCCCTTGTGCTGGAAAGGCTGAACAAATAGTCGTTCTATGTAAAAAGTGTGTAAAAAGACCCCACAGGCCATCTCTGAGTGTATAGTGAGAATGCTGACGATTTCCAACAGTGTATCAATGCTGTGCCAAAAGAAACTGGAAGTCAACCAATATTTTTGAGAAAAATTCAACATGGATTTGATTTATACAAGAAAACGTTATTTGGTAATCTTGCACAGGGGCGAAGATGAAGAAAAAACCCACGAATTTTTATTCATATATATTGAATCCAATGTATGATCATTAGATAATAATAACATATGTATATTACAAAAAAAACTGCATTTTATTTTTTTTTACCTCTCATAATAATTATAGTAATGTCATTTGACGAGCAGCGATTGAAGCTCCTAAATTTTCTAAATGAGGCGTATGTCTTCCATTCACGGGAGCTTTTCGAATACCTAGTGCTACCGACAGCAAGCAAACAAATGTGGGCTATTAAATCTTCTATTCAATTAGGAAAACCCGAGTCATCATACTTGCATTCCAGACCAACAGAAAAGGTAATATATCAAATTATTCCATCATCTATAAAACTTGCAGGTTAACTAATGCCAGAGTCTACCTGAACTCAGAATTCTACCCCTAAGAAAATACATACCTAAAGTGGGATGGAAATGTGTACAGTCTAGCATTTGACATATATGCAAAGTTCTGTGCTTCTTAGTATGAAGTGCAAGTATGTCCACCCCATCCAAGCAGCTGTCACCAATCATTGTAACAGATTGCTCAAACCAGAACAAGGTAATTACGTCTGGGCCTATATATGTGCGAATTCAGTTTGAATGTTCTGCAAATTTCCTCGAACATACAGCAGCATATGTTATAGTTATCCATGACTATCTGAAGAACTACAGCCCACTCACTGATGTACAGTGAGCTGCATAAATGCCATACCTGACGCATTTCACAATGGCATCTCAAGGTAGTAACATCATTGCAGACATTATCAGGCTTCCATGATGATGAACATGGACAGTTCATATTTAAAGATGTTGCATTCATAGCGTACACAGCAACTGTTGGTATAACTGTCATTTTCAGATGTTTCTGCTAAAACACAGAGTAAGAAGTGGTTAACACATTTCTACCATGGAATTTACGTGGATGGTCCTGGCAAAAACTATGAAGATATGTTTGAGGACATTTAGGTTATTCAATCACATTGATACCATCATCTATGTCAAAAGGCGAGGAGAAGATCATATGGATGCATCGAATCTTAAAGTTTGCTGTCATTCAATATATGATATTCTATGGATGCCCTGCCCTCCATCAGCTTATGAAGAAGAAGTTGTGTGAACTTGGTGTTGCTGTGCCTTTTTATGTAAATGTAAAATTACTTTTAACTAAATGGATGGTTTTACCCCATACACTGCGCATAGTTTATTTATTCACCCTTTGTCGGCATTTAACTTTTCCCTAGATACCACTCTTGTGGTTTTCCTCAAGCACATGAGACATATTTTTAGATATGTTTGCTATACATCTCTCTAAGTGAACACAGTCACATACCACCTGGTCCCACAATGAAACACGTGATACATGTTACACAATAGGCATGTTCCCATGCAACAATTACCCATATTTTGTTATTCTCAGACTTAAAATCCACCTTATCAATAGCACTTATACTCAAAACTAGTATCAGCTACACCCCAGCACATCATTTTCGGTGTGTATATACACTCCTGGAAATGGAAAAAAGAACACATTGACACCGGTGTGTCAGACCCACCATACTTGCTCCGGACACTGCGAGAGGGCTGTACAAGCAATGATCACACGCACGGCACAGCGGACACACCAGGAACCGCGGTGTTGGCCGTCGAATGGCGCTAGCTGCGCAGCATTTGTGCACCGCCGCCGTCAGTGTCAGCCAGTTTGCCGTGGCATACGGAGCTCCATCGCAGTCTTTAACACTGGTAGCATGCCGCGACAGCGTGGACGTGAACCGTATGTGCAGTTGACGGACTTTGAGCGAGGGCGTATAGTGGGCATGCGGGAGGCTGGGTGGACGTACCGCCGAATTGCTCAACACGTGGGGCGTGAGGTCTCCACAGTACATCGATGTTGTTGCCAGTGGTCGGCGGAAGGTGCACGTGCCCGTCGACCTGGGAGCGGACCGCAGCGACGCACGAATGCACGCCAAGACCGTAGGATCCTACGCAGTGCCATATAGACCGCACCGCCACTTCCCAGCAAATTAGGGACACTGTTGCTCCTGGGGTATCGGCGAGGACCATTCGCAACCGTCTCCATAAAGCTGGGCTACGGTCCCGCACACCGTTAGGCCGTCTTCCGCTCACGCCCCAACATCGTGCAGCCCGCCTCCAGTGGTGTCGCGACAGGCGTGAATGGAGGGACGAATGGAGACGTGTCGTCTTCAGCGATGAGAGTCGCTTCTGCCTTGGTGCCAATGATGGTCGTATGCGTGTTTGGCGCCGTGCAGGTGAGCGCCACAATCAGGACTGCATACGACCGAGGCACACAGGGCCAACACCCGGCATCATGGTGTGGGGAGCGATCTCCTACACTGGCCGTACACCACTGGTGATCGTCGAGGGGACACTGAATAGTGCACGGTACATCCAAACCGTCATCGAACCCATCGTTCTACCATTCCTACACCGGCAAGGGAACTTGCTGTTCCAACAGGACAATGCACGTCCGCATGTATCCCGTGCCACCCAACGTGCTCTAGAAGGTGTAAGTCAACTACTCTGGCCAGCAAGATCTCCGGATCTGTCCCCCATTGAGCATGTTTGGGACTGGATGAAGCGTCGTCTCACGCGGTCTGCACGTCCAGCACGAACGCTGGTCCAACTAAGGCGCCAGGTGGAAATGGCATGGCAAGCCGTTCCACAGGACTACATCCAGCATCTCTACGATCGTCTCCATGGGAGAATAGCAGCCTGCATTGCTGCGAAAGGTGGATATACACTGTGCTAGTGCCGACATTGTGCATGCTCTGTTGCCTGTGTCTATGTGTCTGTGGTTCTGTCAGTGTGATCATGTGATGTATCTGACCCCAGGAATGTGTCAATAAAGTTTCCCCTTCCTGGGACAATGAATTCACGGTGTTCTTATTTCAATTTCCCGGAGTGTATCTATATACACACTTGGAATGTGGACCTACAAATTCCAAATCAGAAAACCAGTCACCTCATCATTCAATAGACGGATAACCTTCTTGTTCTCTAGAACTATACGTAACGAGTATCAGCCAAGTATGAGGACGTGTCGAATTTTTCACCATAGTACCTCATTACTTCACAAGGACTGCAGTTCTTCCCCCAACAGATGAAGCTATCTGTATGCATATAAAGTAACTTAGGATCAGTGGAATGAGGTTTCTCAAAGTCAATGGAATCGGTTCATGTGGAATTTGGATATTGTCATATGTACATCCCCACATAAACAGGCTTTATGAACTCTACTGCAGTCTTCGCAATCTCTAAGTTCTTCTTCAAAATTTTGGTCTGGTGATACATTTTTCTACACCATAACCCACATCCCAATACGATCTATTAAGAATTTCCAGACGTTTTCCCGAATTTCCCATTGTCTTACCGAAAACTGCATTGCTCACCAATTTAAAGAGATCTCTTTCGAAACTATTTTCGCTTATCCCCACTCTTTCGAGTTCAAATCAATATGCTCCTTCTATCAGGGTGACTGCTTAACTGCAAGTAGCTCCACCCAGGACTCAAGACAGTGCTGGAGATTTTGGTAGTGAATAATATATCACTCCTTATTCCCTAGCATTGTCATCAACTTTGTGATGCTTCCACCCCACAGAACTAGGTGCAGTGAACATAGCAGCAAATCCTTGGCGCTGTGCAGTAAACGGTGGGCTCCAAAGAATATGTGGTCACACATACTGAGAGGTGGCATGAGCCCCCTCTCATATTTCTATCTTACGATTTTCCTCTCTTATTGCATGCGGTGAAAAGTTGCTATTCCTTCACACGCGGACTTCCCACGCAACGTCTCTCGTCACCTGGGTGGTCCGGTGACAGGCGGGCTCTGCTGATCTTGAAAGGGTAAGCTGACGGTTGTGAGGGAGTCAAGTGAATGCTTTCCAGATGCCGACATTGTAGAATAGCGGGAGACACGCTCGGAGGGGCCTGAAGTAGCGGCTGGGCTAGAGGTTCCGTTACTTCGCAGAAACTTAGCGAAAACACTTTCTGGCGGGCTACCACCGAGGCGTGGGAATGAATTGTGTACCCAGGCAGTTTTGGCGGGCAAATTCCCACACTTTCTGCAAAATCGTAACTGTGATTGGCTTGCTCAGGACATAGCTCCATGACATAGCAAAATCGGCGCAGAAATTGGCGCCAAGAATCTCCATTGGTGGAATGGTAGTGCTCCGGCAATAGAGTGGAATTTTTCGCCGGTTTTCGAGTTGCTGATTGGAACCGTTAACCACGGGCACTGTCGTGGGGGCGGGAATGTTCTGTGTTCGGTTTGTACGGGTGCTCTTGTGGGTAGTCGGCTCTCGCCTTTCGTCGGAGTAGGTTACAACACTGAGCTCTCGCTGCTCTGGACAGCCTGCCTTCCGTTGGCTGTCTAATATACTTTTATTTGATTGTAACTGTTTAACAAAGTTGCTGAAGTTTCGACTTCAACGTAACTTTCCGAGTACAGTTGGCAATTGAGCGTTCTGCGTACAAGCGGCCTATGTTGTCTGTCTTGGGCAGTTTTGGCTAAAGTTGACTGTATCGGAGTTACTGTGTGACTTCGCTTGTGAAAATCAATCACTGTACCGTCAGTGATTGTGTGGCGAGCCTTCTTCGTCTCCCTCAGAGGCGCATTTGTATTGATAGGAAGTCTTTAGTCTGGAACAACCAGACCAGGACAATTTGTTTCAGGCTATACTCGCGACATTATCATCACCACGACGGGACGTCGAAGCAACCAGCCATCGCTTCCAGTACGCCAGATCGTGTTCTTGCAGCTAAGAAGACAGCTTGGTAATGTATGTCCGCAGCACCGGCAAAGCAGGCATTTTTGCTAGGCGATAATCAGAGCTCAGCAGAGCGCGCCTGTTCGTCTTTTCTAACTTTGTTCTATCTTGGGTATTCATTGTCTGAGTTCTCACTAATGTAGCAGCAATTAATGTTGGGTTAGCTGTGTGTCTCTCTTAAGATTTGAGTTGCAAGGAATTGGCATCACATACCACTTCGTCATAAACGTCACAATCTAGTTTAGGGACAACTTCACCTTCACAGCGTTTATTTGAGTATCCAATTTGAGCCAATTTGATGTATTGTAAATGTTTCATGTGTTTTTGTTTATTATTTTGTGTTTAGTCTCAATAAATCATATTGTTATTTTGGACAGAACTTTCATTCTGTTAATCAGCAGAGCTATCCTATCACATCTCACTACGTTAATGAAACATTCCTTTATTTAACTTATTTATCAAATTAAATTATTGCAGGTGCCAAACTCTTTTTTTACTCCACTTGCAGGGTTTGTTACAGTCAGTTCGCGTATCATTTTAATGCATGTGCAACAGCAAAAGTCGGAGTTAAAATAGGGGGGGGGGGGGGGGCTTAGAGCATCATTTACATATGTAGATTCTAGAAGAATTTAGTTTTAAATACACTGCTAGCCCCGGCACCTCGCAATACACTCTCGAAGGTCTTGGAAACATCAGCAATTAAGTGCCCATCAGTGTCTATATAAAGTCTTGCATACTCGTCCAATCTTTGGGATGTTGAATTCCTGCCTTACACTCACAGCATGCTCATTCTCTGAGTCCAATACGCGCCTGTGAGATTTCTGGAGAACGCAGTTATGGTGGGTAGTCTCATTTCGTTGAGTTTCCCCATACAATCCAGATACTCGTACAGGAATACCCCCTTCCTTGTCACAAACTGAAAATTTTTGTCATCAGGATATGCACCTCTAGTAGTGTTTCAACAAATTTCTGAAGTGGTGCATGCATTAAGCACAGGAAGTCCAGGAAGTGGAGAGTAGTTCTTGACGTCATTCGTCTGACCAACGAAATATATGTCTCGACACTGTCAGGCGGGACACTAACCTGATCATTCTGTATACCGAATTCAGCCACGTCCTCAACAAGAAAGTGAGCGTCATTCTCACTTAAATTATGAAAGAAAAGGGGTATATATAGTGGTAATTGGTACTTCAAGTTGCATATGTTATGACTAGCAGCACGAAGTTTCCAAGTTAGATAACGATGATCCCTATAAGGAGTTCTCTGTTTCCAGTCTAGCAGCAATCCATAGATATTAGAGTCAACCGCCTTCTTGTACAAATCATTATTCTCCTTTGATTCGGTCATGGGAGTGTCAGTGATGCCAAGTTTATAACCTCCCATGAAAGTTTCTCGAGCTCGGGGAGCAAATCCAATCGCAGGATTATCCCTAACATGTGATTTGTGATGGCTAAGGCTTCAATCTAACGAACTCTGAAACTGGAACACTTCTGCAGATGGTACATGTTTTTCCGTGAATGTTGTACGTGAAGCTGTAGGGTCACCTTCACAGTCTGTCGCAGGAGCGAAAGGCATTCGAAACCAGTGTAAACTACAAAGAGACATCGTTCCTGATGATGGACTTCTTCAATTGTAAGAATTCATTTTCTTCAGTAAGCACTGTAACACGTACCAGTTTATTGGTAAAACAGCTAACTTGATTTTTTGCTCGTGGAAAAACAATTCAGACATCTTACGCAAAAATGCTTTACACTATGATCTGTTGACAATTGGGAGCAGTAATGATAATTACCTGTCTCCTTATTTTCCTCATCTGAAGATAACAGCATGTTACATGCGTCTGACGCTAATCTGAAAATTCCAAGAAATAGACGAGTCCACGACTCTCTTCGAAACTTTACCATCATCTGACTTGCGCTTGTCCAGGGTATAAACATGAACCGACATATTGGTATCCCGTGCCTCAAACTTACCTATAGCCTGGGGTTTAACGGGGAACTCGACAGCATCAAAGTTATAGAACTCAAAAACTTCAATATTTTTGCCGTATCGAAATATACGCTGCGGATTTTTCGTATAATTTATCTCGCCAACCACGAGTGACCACGTAAAACAAAACTGATCTATCTTGTTTTCAACATTAATACAAGCCTTCTTCACTGCTATATCTTTCGGTAGCTCCATATAGCCGAACCAGCCGGCTTTAAGCCATGACAACGTAATGTAAGCTGACATACAAATGCGTCAGCTTACATTACTTTGACATGGCTTAAAGCCGTAGTATCAGCACTCAATAATGGCCTAAGGCCGAAACTACAATAGTGTATAATAAAAATTTATAACAGTCACTGGCGTAAAGATGATATCCTTCAAAAAGGAAGATTAAGCAAACATGTCGTAGTGAGCACGAATGCTGCTGATGATGATGCAAAGAAAGGACAAGAAAATAAAACAGAAGATCATGCGTGATAATTTACCTGGATCTTCAGGCTGACGTGAGCACCCAGACTGAGCGAGACGGCTTGGTGCTATGGTTGTTGCTGAGCTGGAGGGGGATTTGGCGACAGCCATGGGTGCCAGAGAGAGAAGTCAGGGCGACGGGGGTGGCGTGGGCTGTTGGGGCAGCATCCCAGCATGACGAGACATTTCTAATGACGCCGCTTGGAACCGCAGTCTGCAGATGATAATATATAATTACCTATTTCACCGTCTTCCCAAGACATAATGTCGTCCCAGGTCCCTTGTTCATATGGGACGCACTCTGCCCACTTGGGCACTGGAGGTGGATCAGGTCACAGTACCTTCGCTCACGCACCATTTCCTCAACATAGGTTGGTATGGGTGACTGGCGCTCAAGCAGCTGCCGGTCCTGTTGATCTACGGATGCTGTTACATTGACAATTAAGAACAGTAACTGGAAACTTTTTTCTATGTATACAGTGCGAAACCCCATTTCCATCTACTTACATGGTGGTTGCTAAGTACAAAATTGTAAACTTCCTGTAATACACGAAATTTTGAACTCTAAATCATATACTTACACACCTGATCTGCTGGTGGAATAACAGCTGGAGGCTGATCCGTGATCTGAGGGAGCAGATGAGCAGATCCTCTTCCAGCCCACAGTTATCAAGATAAATCCTGCTGCGTATCGTGCACGTAGGAAAAAAAAGCAGAAAACCCGAGACTTTGAAAAACACATAAGTCTTTTTCTCGAAATCTAGGGAATAATAAATACACAAACAGATACCAAACCCCAGCAAATAAAACACCTGACGCTAGTATAACGAGAATATAGTGGCGCTGATTTACGAATGGGAATATAAGCACAGTAGTCGATTAAGAAAGAAGCACACGCATATAGCTAGTAAATCTCTGAAATGACAATCGTTTTATGGAGAAAACACACCCAGCCACTTGATTCTAATTCGCCGGCATGGAAATCGTTTTAACGATATCCGTAGTCAATGGAATAATTAACAAAAGTATCACAAGCACAGTAAACGTTTTTAATGAAATCGGTGAACACCGAAGCAAAGAGCACAAATTACGAAACACCATTTGTTCTAATGACAAAACGCGCTTGGACACACGAAATTACAGTTGTTTGAAATAACAAAAATACATAGAGCTACCTGGTTCTGAGACATTTCATGATGGAAAAAGTATACATCGAAAACACGAAATATGAAATCCCGAGGTATGAAAAAATTTTTCACTTACGGGAGAGTTGTGGTGGTTGAATCACAGCTGGAACTCGCTATTCCCTATCAACATCCAGCTGCCCCACAGTTTCGTGTGTATATGCTGAAACAACAACGAAATTCTCAGGACATAGTTACAGTTTTGACCATGTAACTGCAGTATTGACAGTCGTACACTTGTGAAAGCACGAAATTATACACTCACATGGTAATTCACTCTCCAACTGCTGTTTTGGCTGTTTTCCGTCGCTGAAACTGCCAACAGGGTTTGAAGATCGCTTCATCTCGCATTATCACAGAAACAAACGTAGTGACTGGCGAACAAACGATTACAACTGCTAACTGAGACAGAATGATGGGGGGTGTACCAGGATATGATTTATATACAGCCAAGCTCCGGCCCTATGTTAGTGGCAGCCAACAGAAACGAACGGTTATCAGCAAGCTGGGACAAGTTTCCTGAAACACACACACACACACACTGCTCGTCCTACAGACAGGAACCTGCATATGTTACCCTTCCTCTTTGACGGACAGAGACCCTCTTACGTCTACTGGAAAATCTTTTGTGAGCGTACCTCTTGTTTGAGCTCAGTTGTTGTGTTTCAGCCAAATCTGCGAGCTCTCATAAATAATGCATACTTTTAGACTCTTATAACATCATCTCTGACAACGATATCAAACGTTTGTCGGCATACTGTAGCCCTCCCAGGAGAATTTATATCAAAGCTGACAGCTGTTTTAAACCATGAATTCTAGGAAGATCTTTGTCGTCGTTACACATCCCTCCAGGAAGAGTCTTTAGTAATTTTTCCTCAAATTCATGGATGTCATTGAAGAATGGAGCGTTTCCTTGAAGCATCATTCTTTGTCTGTGAGAACACACCATCACCATTATTTTGTAAGTAGTTCACTGAAACAGCAGCTGCTGTTAAGGTGAGACGGTTTCTGTACAAATCGTCCCTTTGTCGGCAAATCAGTCCTTGTGTTCTTCGATGCAGCCTCAAGGATGCCTCTGAAGAATGGAAACATCGTTGTTTGTATGTGTTCTTCATTATTCTTTCTAGTGGCCTATGAAACCATCGCCGCTGTACGGATAGGGCGTTTCCGAAGGCCGATGTCACAAGGTTTCCGGAATTCGCTTAGCGTCAACGGAAACCACCGGCATAATGGACCTTCATTAGGACACAGAAGGGCGCTGCCGCCCCACCACACCCACTGTCAATCGCTCTCCGCGCAGCAGCGTCAGACACCGCTGGAGTACTAACACACGCCGCGAAGGACACACCGCTGTGGTGACAATGGAAATTTTTTCGATAGCTGTGTGACGTTATTACAATGCTTTCTCGCTAGTTTCCGATGTATATTGCATTATGGTTCGTTGTTTACCAGGTGGGGGGGGGGGAGGGCGGCTATTAGTTTTCACGTTAATTTTGATGTTTTTTTCGAGAGAAGCGTTTGCTACGATCTGTGTGCTTGTGGGCACGTGTGTGTGTGTGTGTATTTGAAGCTTCAAGGTTGTTTGGTTTCTAGAGGTGTTTAGTTGTTGGATTATATGATTTTCTTTACTTGATGATTCTTTCAATTACCATTCCCGTAGTTGGTCTGTTAGAGTTTCTTCTCTCAGCGATAAGTACACAAGCCAGGGCAAATCTGTGGTGCTTCTGCAGCTGAAACTATAGCTGCTAACTTTTGTATTCGTTTTTCTAATAGATCTGTTAAAGTTTCTTTTCTCAGTGACACGTAGACAAGCCAGGGCAAATCTCTGGTGCTTGTGGTGCTGAAACTATGACTGCTAATGTTTATCTGGTTGAGCGTTCTTCCAAATGAGGCTGGCAGTAGGACGATTCCCAGTCATTGTCTGTCTCTTCCATTCTTCCAAAGAGCTCTGAACGATGTATGAGTGTGTTGGTATGTGTGAAATTATGAGTGTGTCACACCCCCAGTAATTATTAGTATGTATGTGGCAGAATTAAACTGTTCCCATACTTCTATGATAGTTTGCTGTTCAATCCTTTCATACCAAGTGCCTTATACCATGAATGAGTGCAAAGGGCGTGTTAAAGTACTGCAAATGAATGAACTAAGCGCGAAAGCTGTGGAGGTGACCTTCAGGCGAGCACACGCAGGGAGTTTCCCACCAATCTATAGCACTTTAATTAATTAGGACATATAGTAACACCAACAGCTGAGATTGTTTCCTCAGTGGGGCGCCGGTTTCTAGTGCTATCGCTGCCTAAATCACACATGCGATCGGTAAAATTTGAGGGTGTGGATGGCAGGACGGGGGGCAGAGGTTGGTGCTGTGTGGGGGTGGATGGTCTCTTTGTATTATGAACGATGGCAGTCAGTCTTCGAACTCTGAGGCGAACATACACTCGCGCGATCGGAAGAAGTGGGGCGGGAGACAAACGACAGTGGAAGTGGTGGAGGGGGGGGGGGGTAGGAGACAGCTGTAGGATAACCAAGCAGCAGGATAACACTAGCAAGAACACATTTACGCCCAAAATAAATACATAAATCGTCCTCTCCAGCAACTCAGCAGAGATTGAGTCTTTTCCCCGCCATTTCGCAAGTGATAAAGTGGTGGAAGGGAAATAGGGCTACAAATTTTTTAAATTCCCACCTTTTTTAATTTGCCGCTATTTTTTGAAATTCCCGCCATTTTTTATTTTTGTCATTTTGAATTTAATTAACATTCGTAATTAATGTAATTAATTTGTAAATAATTTAATTAATTTGCGTACCAATTTAATTGCTGCAGTGCCATATCTACACCTCAGGGAGAGCAGGTGGGAAACCACCCAAGAAGACCCACCGTCTTGGATAAACTTTGGTGAAAATACAGGCTGTAGCTGCATGAAGGTTGTTCCGCTACTTCTGTTTTCTTAATTGCGATGTCCTGGACGTTCCAAGCACCTAAATTCATTTAATTTTTTCGTCTGCTGGGTCGATTTTGATTAACTCCGATCATGTTCCATGGCTTTACTCTTGAATTTTTTGCAGGTTGAAATTTTCTGAGTGCTCGGGAGCAGGCACACCGCCTCTACCCCCGACCTGTAAGACTAGGTAATTCCCAATCAAGATTTTTTCTCTCTGATACTGATTGTAGTTTTTGACTTAAGGGCTTGTTCCACCATGTGTTTTAAACCGAATTCTGACGTCCCATTGTGCCATCGTATTCAGTTAGAATGGAAGCAATACTTAACAACAATCAAGAAATGTTCGTAGGATGAGTCAACATAGAGTAATCGTTCTTATATGTCAAAAATACTGCAAGCTGGTAGAAGTACTCAGGAAAATAGTTGTAAGCTGTAGGTGAAGACAGGTAGTATACAAAATGTTCAAGAAGTGAGAGTGAACAATAAGAATGGCAGACCACCAATACTATGAAGACACCCAATACTAAGTGCGGAAAGACAGGCGGCAAAAATCAAGAGATATAGATCACAGATTCCTGAACACCCAGCGCTAGAAGGGAAGAATGGAAATATGCTACCAGTTGCACCATCTGTACAGGAGGGCGGCAACCCACAGACTACATCGCCGAGTACGCTCACCAGGGACAGTTAACAGTGCACCATATGGGCAGCACCTTGCAATACGCATCACATCATCGAGTGCAGAAAAAGTGCTTCGTTACTATCTCACTCTGCAAACCATTACTTCAGTTAACTGATCAGTATTTTGTACACATTCTGTTTCATAAAATGTTAATAATGTAAATGGAAGACCAAGAAGGAAGGCTAGGATAAGAAAGGGTGTAAGACACAGATGCTGTCTTTCTTTCCTACTGTTTAATGTATGCACTGAAGAATACAGTCAACGATAAGGAGGTAACAATTATAAAATTCACAGTTGCTATTGCTATCCTCAGTTAAAGCTATGAATATTTCGGGTCCTGTTAAATTGAATGAAGAGTCCAATGAGTACAGAATGTGGATAGAGACTACATTGAAGAAAGAAGAAAGTAATGTGGGTAGCAGTAATTAGTTCAGTACGGATATAGTACTTCGGCAGGAATGAATTGGAAAGCTTCGGAAGTCTCAGTTACGCAGGGTTGAACTAGAAGCGTACGCTCGTAGAAGGACCCTGTATTGGCAGTAACGTCTCCGTGGAGAGTCGTCCGTACATCCAGCGGTTCCTGAGGCAGCGTCGGCTCATCAGGCAAGCGTAACGTGACGATGAAAGGTGGGGCTACAGCTACCGCCCATCTCACGTATCAGCCGCTGCTAACGATGACCGCTGCGCCGGCCCAGGTCTCCTTCTCCACGGTAAAGGGCGGTGGGGCGGGGAGGGTGGAGGGAGGAGAGAGTCTCCGCACACTTTCTGTCCCGCCACAGCCAACCCTTTTCGTTACCTAACGGCATCTGTCACAGGCATACATGAAGACGGCTTCCTGTAAAATGTGCGCCCATAATATCTTTGTAGATCCCTTACAGAAGCCCTGGAGACCATCTGCCCACTAAGTCAAGGCCTGTCTGCACACCGAGAGCCCTCATCCACCGGAAACACTCCGTACTCCAGCAGTGAGGTGTTGCACCGCGCTGTCCGACGTCCGCATGCAGATGATCAGCAACGTGAACATTCATCTACCGGAAGCAGCCAGTCACTCGTGGTCGACATACCATTCCAAGAGATGCCCTCTTAACTACCCATATTGCACCACCTTAAATTCTGCTTTCCCTCGTTGTACAGAGTGTTTACGTAAGAGCGAGCAAAAATAGAGAGACTCCACGGAACGATTTGAGGTAGGGAACATAGGATCGGAGAAGTCAGCTCAAGGAGATAACAGGAATAGAATCACTGTACTGTGAATTTTTTTTATCTACATTAGTTACAGTTAACTGCAAATACCACCACTGACACAATGACTGTACCATTTCTATTGTATCGTACAAAATGTGCTAAAACTCATGGCCATAAATCTCAATGCAAGCATGACATCGGCGAACGAGTTTCTGACACACCCTGACAAGTATCCCTGGTGTGTTTCGAATCCTATCACAGGCAGCTACAATTCTGACAACTAAGTCCATCTCCATATCCACTGGGGTGTCATAAACAAGTGACTTTAGATATGCCCATAGGAAATAATCAAAGGGATTCAGGTCAGGTGACCTCGCAGGCATAGTACTTCCCCTTCCAATCCAGCGACCAGGAAATACTTCCTAGTAATGAGGCTCCTCTTCCACGGCTAATCAGGCTCATATTCCCCGGCTAAGTTAGTTTAAGATGCATAATCTCTTCTTCTGATGTTCTCAGAAATTTCTGTGACAGCACTGGGCAAGATAATATATATTGGTCACATTCGTACCTCATGGGTCCAACTTTAACTCTCGTCACCACATATTGCCATGCAATAAACGTATTACTGAATTATCCCAGTATTATATGTGCAAATCCTGTGTGAATTTGTAGCTCGATTGTCAGTACAGCCCTCCACTGGTATTCCTAAGATGCTTGGGAGTGCAAATTGTTGATAAACACATCTCAAACACAAATATGTCAAACATAAAAACAGTTTGACAGTCATGCAAAAGTCAAAGCCCATTTTCACAGCCATTGTTCCTTTCCCCTTCGTGGTCATCTCTCATGGACATTGTTAAAAATCATAAATATGAAAAAAAAAACAATTCCGCTTCAAACATCAAGATTACAAATAAAATAGTTTACTGAGCCTGTCATCTATTTATTTTGCCACTACACGTTTTGATTGTTTATACTATCATGTTCAGGTGGCTGTTGTGGCTGACTTGATGCAACAGTGGCTGGTACATTAATGAGCTGCTGGACTGCTGTCATCAGTTGCGACATCAGGTTGTTCTGAAACTGAATAAACTGCATTGGACCAAAGCCAGCAGCAACCGCAGGCATTAGTGCAGGTGGTGTAGGAGGCAGGTTGTAAGTCGTTTGAATGAGAAGGACGCCGCAACAAAGTAACTATAAACAAGTAGCGAAGGCGTTGCGGCTATTTTTCAAGAAAGAATAAAATTAGTATCAGTGCTCGTCTGAAAGAAAAGAGAAAATTATTAGTGACGCGCTGTGACGGCGCGGCGTAGAGTGAAGGCAGCGCTGGTTCTGGAATCCTGGTCGCCACACGTTGTGTCGGAGTCCCCACCGACACAAACAAAGTAGGAGAGAAGTTGCGATGGTCGGACAGGAGCACGCTGTATAAAGCACTTCTACATCTACATCTACATTTATACTCCGCAAGCCACCCAACGGTGTGTGGCGGAGGTCGCTTTACGTGCCATTGTCATTACCTCCCTTTCCTGTTCCAGTCGCGTATGGTTCGCGGGAAGAACGACCGTCTGAAAGCCTCCGTGCGCGCTCTAATCTCTCTAATTTTACATTCGTGATCTCCTCGGGAGGTATAAGTAGGGGGAAGCAATATATTCGATACCTCATCCAGAAACGCACCCTCTCGAAACCTGACGAGCAAGCTACACCGCGATGCAGAGCGCCTCTCTTGCAGAGTCTGCCACTTGAGTTTGTTAAACATCTCCGTAACGCTATCACGGTTACCAAATAACCCTGTGACGAAACGCGCCGCTCTTCTTTGGATCTTCTCTATCTCCTCCGTCAACCCGATCTGGTACGGATCCCACACTGATGCGCAATACTCAAGTATAGGTCGAACGAGTGTTTTGTAAGCCACCTCTTTTGTTGATGGACTACATTTTCTAAGGACTCTCCCAATGAATCTCAACCTGGTACCCGCCTTACCAACAATTAATTTTATATAATCATTCCACTTCAAATCGTTCCGCACGCATACTCCCAGATATTTTACAGAAGTAACTGCTACCAGTGTTTGTTCTGCTATCATATAATCATACAATAAAGGATCCTTCTTTCTATGTATTCGCAATACATTACATTTGTCTATGTTAAGGGTCAGTTGCCACTCCCTGCACCAAGTGCCTATCCGCTGCAGATCTTCCTGCATTTCGCTACAATTTTCTAATGCTGCAACTTCTCTGTATATTACAGCATCATCCGCGAAAAGCCGCATGGAACTTCCGACACTATCTACTAGGTCATTTATATATATTGTGAAAAGCAATGGTCCCATAACACTCCCCTGTGGCACGCCAGAAGTTACTTTAACGTCTGTAGACGTCTCTCCATTGATAACAACATGCTGTGTTCTGTTTGCTAAAAACTCTTCAATCCAGCCACACAGCTGGTCTGATATTCCGTAGGCTCTTACTTTGTTTATCAGGCGGCAGTGCGGAACTGTATCGAACGCCTTCCGGAAGTCAAGGAAAATAGCATCTACCTGGGAGCCTGTATCTAATATTTTCTGGGTCTCATGAACAAATAAAGCGAGTTGGGTCTCACAGGATCGCTGTTTCCGGAATCCATATTGATTCCTACATAGTAGATTCTGGGTTTCCAAAAACGACATGATACTCGAGCAAAAAACATGTTCTAAAATTCTACAACAGATCGACGTCAGAGATATAGGCCTATAGTTTTGCGCATCTGCTCGATGACCCTTCTTGAAGACTGGGACTACCTGTGCTCTTTTCCAATCATTTGGAACCTTCCGTTCCACTAGAGACTTGCGGTACACGGCTGTTAGAAGGGGGGCAAGTACTTTTGCGTACTCTGTGTAGAATCGAATTGGTATCCCGTCAGGCCCAGTGGACTTTCTAACGAGAAATTTTATTTCTACGAAGAGAAGAAGAATAATGTAACTTGCTTCCTGTGCAAGTACTTTTACACACTATTAATG
Organism: Schistocerca cancellata; assembly: GCF_023864275.1. Taxonomy (NCBI): domain Eukaryota; kingdom Metazoa; phylum Arthropoda; class Insecta; order Orthoptera; family Acrididae; genus Schistocerca; species Schistocerca cancellata. The sequence goes on along the minus strand of NC_064627.1, from coordinate 87,175,299 downwards.
CACGCAGAACGCAGGCTAAATATCATCTTCCTATTGCTCCGTACTGATGCTCTCCAAGTCTGCGACCGAACTGGGGCCGACCAGCAATGGGCGGCTGGTTATGTCACCATTGGCTGGGGGCGCTGTGCTCTTGTCTTCCTGTAGGTGTGGCGCGGCCCGCTCTTTCCTTTGGCGCACTGGTCAGCGCCTTCCTGATACCCTTTCTTTGCGCTGCGCTGGTTGGTGTGCAGTCGATGCTTTAGGACTGCACAATTACCAAGCCTTGTGCAGTTTTTGTGTAGCTCTCATCTTCGGTTTTAGGAAACCAAACGAAGAAGATGTTTGTCGACAACGTCTCTGGTGAGCCTCTTGTAGTTGCGCACTCCACGGCCTGACTGGATAGCTTCAATGCTAATTATCTCAGAAACGGCGCAGTGTATAGAAATATTTTCTTAAGAATTATTTCTCAGCACGTCTTTCCCTGGAACACCCTTACAAGCTTTTCAGATTTTTTCTGTATAGAACTCATACAAACCATAGACTACAGTCACCTGAGCTTAGACCTTATAGAATGGGGGAAGCAGTTTCCTTGCAGCTAATTTTATTACATGAATACCTGTTCGAAAATGAAATGCAGGTGTTGACAGTCAGTATGAAAAGCAATAATAAAAATAACGATGGTTGTGTGACTCAGTTTCTTCCACCGCTAGTGAGATTTGGAACTCACGGCAGACTGAAAGCCTTTCGCATCAGTCATGTGACGCAGCGGGTGACTTCCCCATTATGGGAAGCTCGGAATTAGGCCAATGAGTCTTATTAAGATTAAGAGTAATGGTAACAAGTACTAAACGGTTCACCATCGTGTACGGGTAGGACAAGGCCATGACTGTGTCAGATACTATCATCGGAATGTAAACAAGACACCTTTACAAGAAATTTCAGTACAGAACTGCTCTGTTTATACTAATGGCGAACTCAGAATCCCGCCCTAATTGTTACTGGGATGGAGAAAAAACTATTCCATGCAACAATAACTTCCATCATTCTGCACTGATGCGCCATAGAAACCGGTATATACACGCGTATTCAAATAGAGAGGTATGTAAATAGGGAGAATACGACGCCTGTATAACACAACAATTGTCTGGCGCCGTTGTTAGATCGGGCACTGCTGCTACAATGGCAGGTTATCAAGATTTAAGTGAGTTTGAACGTGGAGCTATAGTCGGCGCACGACAGATGTTACATAGCATCTCCAAGGTAGAAGGGATTTTCCCGTACGACCATTTCACGAGTATGACGTATCAGGAATCCTGTAAAACATAAAATTGTGGTGTCACCGCCAGACACCACACTTGCTAGGTGGTAGCTTTAAATCGGCCGCGGTCCGCCAGTATACGACGGACCCGCGTGTCGCCACTGTCAGTAATTGCAGACCGAGCGCCACCACACGGCAGGTCTGGTGAGACGTACTAGCACTCGCACCAGTTGTACAGCCGACGTTGCTAGCCATGGTTCACTGAGAATTACGCTCTCATTTGCCGAGACGATAGTTAACATAGCCTTCAGCTACAGTTGCTACAACCTAGCAAGGCGCCGTATTCAATTGCTATAATACTTCTGTATCATCAAGAGCAATGTTCTACAAATGTGGATTAAAGTTAAGTATTCCAGAAGCTACGTACTTTTCTTTATAGCATTCATTACGTATCCTGCTTCAGACCTCACGCCAGACTGCTTGAGTTTAACGCGTGCATTTCGGCCTTCTCTAGCTATACAACAAAAATCTCCGACATCACTGCTGCCGGAGAAACACCCTGCAAGAACGGAACCAACGACAACTGAAGAAAATGCTCAACGTGGCAGAAATGCAATCCCTCCCCTAATTGCTGCAGTTTTCGATGCTGGGCCACCAACATGTGTCAGCGTGCGTACCATTCAACGAAACATCATCGACATGTGCTTTCGAAGCCATAGGCCCACTCATGTACCACTGATGACAATACGACACAATGCTTTACGCCTCGCTGATTCCGTCAATACCGACATTGGACTATTGATGGCTGGTAGCATGTTGCCTGATCGGACGACTCTCGTTCCAATTTGTATCGAGCGGATGGACGTGTGCAATTGTGGAGACAACCTCATGAATCCATGGAACCTGCATGTCAACAGGGGACTGTTAAAGCTGGTGAAGGTCCTGTAATGGTGTGGGGTGCGTGCAGTTGGTGTGTTATGGGAAGCATGACACGCCTAGATACGACTCTGACTGGTGACATGTACGTAAGCATCCTGTCTGATCAAGTGCATCCATTGGTGTCCATTATGCATTGCGACGGACTTGGGCAATTCCATCAGGTCAATGCGACACCTCACACGTCCAGAACTGCTACAGAGTGGCTTAAGAAACGCTCTTCTTTCTCAGTTAAAACATTTCCAGTGGATACCAATAGAAACGTCCAGTTGTGCAGCACGGTGTTTCATTGTGATGCATCGATCAGCTCGAATGAGAGTGTCCGCACGTTCCATCATTGCAGGAGTCACAGCTGTGTATTGCCGACCCAGACATGAACATTATTGAGAATATCTGGGATGCCTTGCAACTTGCTGTTCAGAAGAGATATCCAGCCCCTCGTAGTCTTACGGATTTATGAACAGGCCTGCAGGATTTGTGGTGCCAATTCGCTCCAGCACTACTTCACACATTAGTCGAGTCGATGCCACGTCGTGTTGCGGCACTGCTGTATGCACATGAGGGCCCTACACAATATTAGGCAGGTGTACCAATTTCTTTGGCTCTTAAATGTAGTACCAACAAACTGTAAGCCATGGGGTGGACCGGGGGCAATGCATATAATTCAGTCAAGCTTGTAGTATACAACAATAATTTGGAGGTTAGAGAAGAATTAACAACTGACCACTACAAATGCTGTGATCATACTGAATGTTCAAGCTACTGTAGATGCTGCATCAGGAAAGGTTCTGACTGCAAGCGCTTGAGACACAGGTGCAGGGATGAATGTTATCTCACTCATTTCAAATAGTAAGGTTTGTAACGTCACAAAAGTACTCACTTTTCCTGTACGGAACGAAATATATTGTCAGAATACATACTCCACCCAATGCACCAACAGAGCAGTACTCACAAAGGAATGACAAACGTTCATCACATTCAATGAACAAGATCACGTAGGAAACGGCTTTATGATTGAAAATTACGGAAAATGCAGTGGTACCAGGCAGGAGAAAGTATTCTTTTTAAAATTCCCTCATAATCATCATTGCAAAAGCAATTGTAAATGGCAGCTATTGTACACAGGTCCTTTCAAAGTAATCAAGATTACTTATGAAGAAAGTTATTTCCTGGCCTATCCAAAACCAATAAAATTAATGCAGTACATGGCCATCGAGATCTTAAAAAAGTATCTATAACAATGATTAAACTTATTTATGCTATATGAGATGTTTATGCTTAAATGAGTTGTTCATTGCGATCTAACAAGTGTCTTAATCACTGATGTTGCTAAAATTTTTTAGAGCCTCGTGTATGCACAGTACCCATATGGACTAAGAGAATATAACGTGATTAGTGTTACTAGTACTTGGGCATTTATGACAAGGAGAAAATTAGGATTATGAGTATTTAGGTGAAGCAAATTTTCACTCACAAACATTTTATTTTTTAAAAAAAGTAATTGTTTGGCACTGATGTTACTGATATATGATGTAAATAGCAGTTATTAGAAATGCAGAAAGTACAGTGTGATAGACGGAACTACATATTGTGCTATTCAATGTAATTTTTCTTCCTCCTATCTACGTAATTCTGTAGCTCTCAATTCGTTCGAGCAATCAATCATTCATGATAGGAAACACAGTCATAGCTCAGTCACTCAAAATGATTCTGAAATTTTACTTGTTAGAATGAAATCAGGCGATGATTCTTCTTCTCTGCAGGCCCGTGCTTTGCGGCAGTCTGCTAATCTGTACAAATAAAATGCCTCGTAATTTTGGGAGCGTTGTATAATCAATCGGGAAACCTCAGATCAAGCGGATATTTGCCTTTGATGAAGTTTAACCTTCCGAAGAAGTAATGGAGCTCTTGGATTATTAAGTGCAGGTTCGTATCCAGTCTTTCGGAAGTCCCTTCTGATTAACAACTACGCAATATATCGATAAATATCATTAATTCTCAAATTTAAAATACACACCTTTTATTTGAAGGAACCATCTATATATATTTCCTTTTAATCGTACAGTTCGTATCAGTTATCTTCTGTGATAAATCTCAATAATCAGATTACAGTTCTTCCAAACCAAGCTCAGGCTAATCGGCACGAAGACAATCTCGGAAGCTCCCTTACTTTTTTTTCTAACAACCACCAGAGAGAGTACTACAAAGAATACTTATGCGCTCATGGCATAGCTATTGTATGAAACTATTTTGCGCATGGATTCTGCGAGTATGAAGATAGAAAATTTGTAAACGTCATTCAAAGGTAGAATTGTATCAGAATAATTCATCTAATATAAAGAGATATTACATCAACAAAGTTGGTACACCGACTCTTGGTCTGCACAAGAACTTGCTCTACTTCTAACGGTTTGATACAAATGAAATGACACAGTCCCACTGGAGATTAGTATGTTTCTATTAGCTGAAGAAAAGGAAGACAGTTATATATTTCTGTGGCTAGCACCTGCGATGTGTCAGCGTGTTTCTAATACATTTGAAGCACAAAGTATTTAGCTGTATGTATTACTCGTTTACCTATTTTTCCAGTATATCCTAAAGGAATGAGAAGAATGACTGGCCGAAGAAAGACCTGCCTTCATTATCAACTGTTTGTAAATACATAACGCCATGTTACTCTAGGATAAAGATGGAAAATTGATTTATATTAGTAGTATCCCCACCCATGAACCACGGAGCTTTCCGTTGGCGGGGAGTCTTGCATACCTCAGTGATACAGATAGCAGTACCATAGGTACAACCACGACTGAGGGGTATTTGTTGACAGGCCAGACAAACGTGTTGTTCCTGAAGAGGGGCAGCAACCTCTACAGCAGTTGCAGGGGCAACGGTCTGGATGATTGACTGATCTGACCTTGTAACATTAACCAAAATGGCCTGCTGTGCTAGCACTGCGAACGGCTGAAAGCTAGGGGAAACTACAGCCGTAATTTTTCCAGGTGGAATGCAGCTTTACTGTATGCTTAAATGATGATGGCGTACTCGTGGGTAAGATATTCCGGAGGTAAAATAGTTCCCCATTCTGATCTGCCAGGACATATCCCAAACTAGCTTCTGCAGTCTCGTCTTGATTCTCGTCTTTCACTCGGATCATTTCATCTTCGGGCAGCCACTAGAACAATTCAAATGGTAGGGACTGTTTTGTGGCGTGCCTGTAGAAATTGCTTAAACCCAAGTAAAGAGCCGGCCGCGGTGGTCTAGTGGTTCTAGGCACGCAGTCCGGAACCGTGGGACTGCTACGGTCGCAGGTTCGAATCCTGCCTCGGGCATGGATGTGTGTGATGTCGTTAGGTTAGTTAGGTTTAAGTAGTTCTAAGTTCTAGGGGACTGATGACCATAGAAGTTAAGTCCCATAGTGCTCAGAGCCATTTGAACCATTTTGAACCAAGTAAAGGATGTAACTCAAATCGTCACATGATCTACACTCCTCCTCACTCATTTGCGGCTTATTGACCTTGGTGTATACGTGCGCTTGCTCCCAAAGATCCATTGAATTCAGCTGTCGAAACAAAGCAACTTACGAGTATCAGCGGCTTTCAACAGTTCTGCTATATTCTAACACTGTGATCCACGAAACCCATGGCCCAATTTAACAGAACACAGAATCCAAAGTGTATGCTCCCAGGCATACACCGCCCTCTGTGACCGAGCGGTTTTAGGCGCTTCAGTCTGGAACCGCGCGACCGTTACGGTTGCAGGTTCGAATCCTGCCTCGGGCATGGATGTGTGTGCTGTCCTTAGGTTAGATAGGTTTAAGAAGTTCTAAGTTCTAGGGGAGTGATGACTTCAGATGCAAAGTCTCATAGTGCTCAGAGCCATTTGAACCCAGGCATACACTCCGGAATTTCTCAGAAATTTCGGCGTGCAGGCGCATGACTGTGTCCATGTACTGTTTAGCATATTCCTCTAAATCACAAATAAAGAAAAGCTGCTAAACGTTCAATTTGTGCCTGTACTCCGCCTCCATTATGGGAGTGCCTGTGAGTTTGCTTGTAAAAGCGATTATATTAGGCAACGTGGTTTCACTGTCTCTCCATGAAATTCAGGTATTCGTAAGGAAAGGCCCTCTTCTTCGTTTCAAGAAGAAACTTTACATCATCAGAATATGCACCTTTGGTGAGGTGCAAATCCTCATGAGGGACTGTCTCAACAATTTCCTGAAGAGATTCGTGCGTGTATCACAACGAATCCAGGTAGTGGAGCAATGTTTTTGACGTGATTCATTTGAAGAACGGAATGTAGTCTTCTATGTTGTTAGTTATGTCACTGATCTTGTAGGTCTCCAACCCGAAATCATCCAACTGCTCGACAAGATAGTGAGCATCACACACACTCAAATAATGAAATTATGGAAGAATACGGGTATATGTAGTTGCAGTTGGTATTTCAAGTTGCATGCACTGCGAGATGTCCCCCAGAACATCGCCATTATATGAAAGTGGTTTCTTGATGGAGTCTCCGCATTTCCATCACCGGTAGCTCAAAAGTATTACATCCAACTGCTTGTTCGTACAAGGCTTCTTCCACCTTTGGTCATTGGAACGTTGTTACAATAAATTTCCTCAATATTCACTGCAACATTTCTAACTCAGAAAGCAGGCATATCGCAGGACTAGTCCCGGCATACATTTACAGCTACTTGCTTTCTCTGCAATTTACAATTAAGTGGATGGCAGAGTGTTCATCTAACCACATCCAAACTATTTCTCCACAGCTCTACTCTCGAAGAGCGCTCGGGGAAGTGAATTCTTAAATCTTCAGTGCAAGCACTGATTTATTTTGATATGATGATCATTTCTTCCTATGTATGTAAGCGCCAAGAAAATATTTACTCATTCAGCTGAGAAATTTGGTGACTGAAATTTCATGCGCGGCTGTTGCTGCAACAAAAAAGCCATAGTTTTATGACTGACGCCGCAATTCGCATATCATATCCGTGTTGCTCACTCACCTATTTCGCAATAATGCAAAACAAGCTGCCCCTCTTCGAACTTTTTCGATGGTCGTTCGACAGTCCTGCCTGCTGTACATCCCACCGCGTAGCAATTCTGCTGACGAGAACGGATTAGCGTAATGTTGTCGGTGTCTTTAGTGGACCTGTTGCATTTCTTAAATATTCTGTCAATAAATCGCAGTCAATGTTTCGTTCTCTGCGCAACTTTGCCTACCTGATAGTTTCAACTTAAGTTACTTGTAATTTCAATCTTTAAGTATTTAGTTGAGATCACAGCCTTTAGCTCTGTGTGATTTATGGCAGAATTGAAATTTTGCAGATTTCTGTTACTATACTCGCGTGGATGACATCATACTTTTCTTTATTTACAGTCGCTTGGCACGGTTCCCATCTTACAGACTTCTTGTCTAATGCATTTTTCAGTTAGTTTTGGTCATTTTACTAGACCCTAAATTATGAGACGGTGAATGACAGCATCATCTTCAAACATTCTAAGAGGGCGCCTGAGATTGTCTCTTAAATCGTTTATAAAGATAAGGAACAGCAGAATGCCTATAACACTACCTAGAGAATAACAGAAATATCTTGTTTTAATCGATGACTTTCCGTCAGTTACTACGAACTGTGACCTCTCTGGCAGGAAATTAGGAATCCTGTAGCTTAATTGAGGCGATATTCCATTAGCACACAATAAGATTAAGAGCCAGTAGTGATGCACGGTGTCGAAAGCCTTCTGGAAATGTTGAAATACGGAATCAATTTGAGATTACCTGTCAACAACATTCATTACCTCGTGTGAATAAAGAGCTAGTTGTGTTTCACCAGAACGATATTTCCTGACCCCTTGGTGGCTATTTCTCAACAAATTGTTATCTCTGATGTAAGTTATAGTGTTCGAACACGGTATGTGTTTCAAAATCTTACTGAAAATCGACGTTAGCGATATGGGCGTGCAATTAAGCGGATTGCTCCTGTTTCCTTTCTTGAGTATGGATGTGACCCGTGCAACATTCGACGAGAGAGCAGTTGTGTGTTATTGCTAAGTATGGAGCTATTGTATCAGCGTACTCTGAGTTGAACCTGACTGGTAAATAATCTGTACTGCAGGCCATGCCTTTACGTATTTTAAGCTAATTCATTACACCAAGGCATCTATGCCATTGTTATTCACGTCAAGCAGTTGTTCTTGATGCAAATTCTGGAATATTTACATCGTCCTCTTTGGTGAAGGAATTTCTGAAAAACGTGTTAAGTAACTTTGCATTAGTGGCACTCTCATTAGTAATATTACTATTGCTATAGTGCAGTTACGGTACTGACTGCATCTTGTTACTGGAGTACTTTACATGCGAGCTGGATCTCTAGACTATAAAAAGAATCACGGCAAATTTAGTGCTTCTGTAAAACTGTGCCAATCTTGAGGATTTAGCGTCCTTTTAAATTTTGCTTGTTTTAATGCTTTTGCAACAGTGGGTTCTCTTAAATTTTGCTTGTTTTAATGCTTTTGCAACAGTGGGTTGACCTGCTTTGTGTACAATGAGGTAGCAATACCACGTCTTATTAATTTTTTGGTGTAAATCTCTCAACTGCTGTCGATACAATCTCTTTGAATTCAAACCACTTCTGGTCTGCGCTTACATAGTCCTATAGGAAATAGTGTATACTGTATCTTAGAACGGCGTCAAGCGCTTTTTTAAATAGACGAATTTAGCGTTTTTTTTTTTTTGTGGGTGGATTTTACGGTGACCTACGGCTCATTAATCCCCGAATCTTTAATGGTGATCCCTATTTTCTGACTTCTATTTGTTGCTGAGAGATCAGGTGTGATTTCACAACCATTTATGTTTCATGTGGATTCCTGAACTAAGTGCTCAATATAATTTTATAAGGAAGCTTCCGGTACACCTTCGGATAACATTTTATGCCTACCTCCGACATTAAACATATATTTTCTCAATCAGAACAAAGATAGATTCGAGTCATCATGTACAATAGTCGTATTAATGGATGCATATTTGGACTATGATTTTAGTAGTCCTTGAGCAGTAAGGAACTGCGTCCTCTGAGTCAGGGGGGAGGGGTTCAGGAAAACGAACCAATTATTAATTCGTTCTGGTTGTCAAGGATAACCTGTACTCACACTAACTCGCTGGAACGATCTTCTACCATTTTATTGTAAGGTAAACTACTTCTGACAGCAATAAATACTTCACTACTAATTAGGTGTAATCTATCCTATCTGAATAAGGAAAGGTTTATAGTAAAATTTTGGCTCAACTAGTCTCTGGCTTTAGTACAGTTTCCTACACAAAACAATTTGAGGTTCAGCACTTTCTATTGATTTAGTGCTTGGCGCTAAATTTTTTTCCCATCACAGTTCCGACAATTTACAATACCGATTGTTGTTAGGTCTATCCTCGTCCTACGTTTGCTCAGCACCCTTTTAGACTGATGCCTTTTCAGTAATTTTCGGAGATTCTCGAACTCAAGAGACCACCCACTCTCCTACAACAGCGCCCGCTACCCCATGCAGCCGCTTCCTCTGTGTAGAGGACTCCTAACCCATTAAACGGGAACCAGAAACCCATAGGCCTGGTCCGCAGTTGGTCCTGTCAATATCGCTACAGATGGTGAGATCTGCCTTCATCTCGCAAGCAAGGTCGGCAATCTTTATCACTTCATTTAGTTGCCTGAAACGAGAGAAATCTCTTTCAATCGTTAGTACACACGTCTTTAGTACCGACATCATCCACCACCTGCAGGTCGCTAGACTCTGTGTTGTACATCGCATCTGGAAGCACCTGCTCCACATCTCGAATGACTCTTCCTGATACGCACGCAGAATGGACACTGGATTCCATTCCCTCCTCGAGAGCTACACTCCTGGAAATGGAAAAAAGAACACATTGACACCGGTGTGTCAGACCCACCATACTTGCTCCGGACACTGCGAGAGGGCTGTACAAGCAATGATCACACGCACGGCACAGCGGACACACCTGGAACCGCGGTGTTGGCCGTCGAATGGCGCTAGCTGCGCAGCATTTGTGCACCGCCGCTGTCAGTGTCAGCCAGTTTGCCGTGGCATACGGAGCTCCATCGCAGTCTTTAACACTGGTAGCATGCCGCGACAGCGTGGACGTGAACCGTATGTGCAGTTGACGGACTTTGAGCGAGGGCGTATAGTGGGCATGCGGGAGGCCGGGTGGACGTACCGCCGAATTGCTCAACACGTGGGGCGTGAGGTCTCCACAGTACATCGATGTTGTCGCCAGTGGTCGGCGGAAGGTGCACGTGCCCGTCGACCTGGGACCGGACCGCAGCGACGCACGAATGCACGCCAAGACCGTAGGATCCTACGCAGTGCCGTAGGGGACCGCACCGCCACTTCCCAGCAAATTAGGGACACTGTTGCTCCTGGGGTATCGGCGAGGACCATTCGCAACCGTCTCCATGAAGCTGGGCTACGGTCCCGCACACCGTTAGGCCGTCTTCCGCTCACGCCCCAACATCGTGCAGCCCGCCTCCAGTGGTGTCGCGACAGGCGTGAATGGAGGGACGAATGGAGACGTGTCGTCTTCAGCGATGAGAGTCGCTTCTGCCTTGGTGCCAATGATGGTCGTATGCGTGTTTGGCGCCGTGCAGGTGAGCGCCACAATCAGGACTGCATACGACCGAGGCACACAGGGCCAACACCCGGCATCATGGTGTGGGGAGCGATCTCCTACACTGGCCGTACACCACTGGTGACCGTCGAGGGGACACTGAATAGTGCACGGTACATCCAAACCGTCATCGAACCCATCGTTCTACCATTCCTAGACCGGCAAGGGAACTTGCTGTTCCAACAGGACAATGCACGTCCGCATGTATCCCGTGCCACCCAACGTGCTCTAGAAGGTGTAAGTCAACTACCCTGGCCAGCAAGATCTCCGGATCTGTCCCCCATTGAGCATGTTTGGGACTGGATGAAGCGTCGTCTCACGCGGTCAGCACGTCCAGCACGAACGCTGGTCCAACTGAGGAGCCAGGTGGAAATGGCATGGCAAGCCGTTCCACAGGACCACATCCAGCATCTCTACGATCGTCTCCATGGGAGAATAGCAGCCTGCATTGCTGCGAAAGGTGGATATACACTGTACTAGTGCCGACATTGTGCATGCTCTGTTGCCTGTGTCTATGTGCCTGTGGTTCTGTCAGTGTGATCATGTGATGTATCTGACCCCAGGAATGTGTCAATAAAGTTTCCCCTTCCTGGGACAATGAATTCACGGTGTTCTTATTTCAATTTCCAGGAGTGTATATCCATAAGGGGCCCCATTACATAACTAATGTTGAATTTCTCTACTAAGAGTAATCCAAAACTGTGTGACTGCCCAGATCTTGCAAGCCGAAGGGCTTTCCCTGAAACAGAAAGCGATTGATCTGGCACAGGATATTTATCAGATGCCGACAGTACTTACAGTACTTACAATGTGTTCCTCAGATGAACTGAGGGCGCCAGATTCAAAAGAAGTCATTTCTTACGAGAAGTTGTGTGTACTCGCACACAAAACGGCGTACTCTGAAGTGATGCTTCAGTAATGAAAGTCACCGCTCAGCTATAAAGTATTCGAAAAGATTGAACCCGATATGAAACGAGGATACAACTTGATACACTCTACATATGGTACGTGTTGTTCTGTGAAAGTGGCGACACAGGGTGTAGGATCACCTTCACAATGCTCTACAGGAACCAGTACGCATTCAAAGTGATTGTATACAACGAAGCGACAGCTTTCTTGGTGGTGGATATTCTTGAACTCTATAAACTTTTATACTGGGTTATTATTTCAAAAAGTGCCGTTTGCTGACTCGAGGGAGTATCCTTCTAAACACTTAATGAAAGAGCTGAGACATCTGCAAAAATACCTTGCCTCGTTTTTTTTTTTTTTCATTGACAGGAAGAAATGTGGTATATGATTTTGATTCACAAGTAACGATGCTTCTCAGACTCGGCGAAGATAAATAAAGCTACATGTTTGGGACGCTGACTGGCTAGGTAGGAAAAGAGAGGGGTCTGACTACTTTATGCTTCACACCTCCTCGCTTGCTTTTTTTCTTTTCTACAACAAGACAATTGTGGGATTGTGTCACACACTGAGATACTTTTGAAGTTATAATGCCCGCAGACATTAGTTGTTTTGTGCATGCTGGTGTTCCTTGCATTTTTAAGGTAATTTGTACCACAAGTCAGAAACGACAATGTGGAGCAATATTTATCATGTGAGACCTGAAATTTTCCCGGCGAATTGAATGTTCAAACAACTTACGGGTTTGCTGCCGGGTGACGTCGACCACCGCCGATATTTCGACAGGAGCACACCCTGCCATTCTCAAGGCACAAATGCAAGGAGGAAGAAATGTGCAAGGAAATTTAATACCTCGTTTCACAGAGGAGAAACGAGGAAGGTACCACACAAAGAACAAGTGTCAACACAAACAAAGATGACCAACATCAGAAATATCGGTAGTGACTAATCAACAGGTGAGGTAGCAGTAAATCTGTCCCTCTGTTTTTTGATGAGAGGCAGAACCGGATTCCAAGTAGCATTTAAACAAAATCCACCATCTCTGTTAATGAGGTTGCTTGATAGATTGATTTCAACAGCTTCCTTAATAACACTATCCCAATAGCTGGACGTGCAAGCCAGAATCTCCGTGTTGTTGTATTCCATAGGATGACCGGTGTTGGTTGGTTGGTTGTTTGGGGAAGGAGACCAGACAGCGTGGTCATCGGTCTCATCGGATTAGGGAAGGACGGAGAAGGATGTCGGCCGTGCCCTTTCAAAGGAACCATCCCGGCATTTGCCTGGAGTGATTTAGGGAAATCACGGAAAACCTAAATCAGGATGGCCGGACGCGGGATTGAACCGTCGTCCTCCCAAATGCGAGTCCAGTGTCTAACCACTGCGCCACCTCGCTCGGTCATGACCGGTGTCAAGGCAATGTTCTGCAATAGCGGATTTGCTCGGTTGTAGCAAACGTGTGTGACGCTTATGTTCAATACATCGGTCTTCCACAGTCCTGACTGTCTGACCAACATATGACACGCCACAACTGCAAGGAATACGATAGACCCCAGCCTTACGCAAACCAAGATCATCTTCTACGGACGCCAACAGGGCCTTAATCTTAGAAAGTGGTCGAAAAACACATTTAACATTATATTTCCGCAAAATACGGCGAATTGTGCTGGAAATGCTTCCTGCGTAAGGCAAAAAGGCCGTAGACTTAGGTGCCACTTCGTTGCTATCGTCCCTCACCCGTTGCATAGAAGGCTGATGGCGCAACGCACGTTTGATCTGCCTCTCACTACAACCATTCTGACGAAAGGTGACTTCGAGATGTGATGGCTCAGCTGGGAAACTTTCAGGGTCTGAGATAACGTGGGCCCTGTGAACCAAAGTACGAAGTACTCCTTCACGCTGAGCTGGATGATGACAACTATCAGCTCGCAGATACAAGTCAGTGTGGGTGGGCTTCCTATAAACAGAATGTCCCAACGTACCATCAGTCTTCCTTTTGACCAACACATCAAGGAAGGGAAGGCATCCATTCTTTTCCACCTCCATAGTGAACTGAATATTCGGGTGGAATGAATTCCGGTGTTCCATAAACTGATTTAAATTCTCACTACCATGGGGCCAAACAACTAAAGTATCTTCTACATATCTGAAAAAACACGCAGGTTTCAAGGCCGCTGACTCCTATGCACGTTCCTCAAAGTCCTCCATAAACAAATTGGCCACAACAGGTGACAACGGGCTTCCCAATGCAACTCCATCAGTCAGTTCGTAGTACTGACCGTTGAATAAAAAGTAAGTGGAAGTCAGCACATGTCGAAACAAATTAGTTAATTCGACACCAAACTTAACCTCAATTGGCTGCAACGAATCAGAGAGAGGAACGCGAGTGAATAGAGAAACCACATCAAAACTGACTAAAATATCAGAGTCATTCAAACGCAATCCCACCAATCGGCGTAAGAAATCTCCAGAGTTCTTAATGTGGTGTTCACAGCTACCTACTAGTGGGCTCACCAAACTAGCAAGATGTTAAGCTACACGATAAGTCGGAGTACCAATATTAGAAACAATAGACCTCAACGGGACAGCCTCTTTATGCACTTTAGGGAGGCCATATAATCTGGGTGGTACAGCACAGTAAGAATTAAGACTCTTGATAGTCTCCTGTTAAAACGGACAGGCGGCGAATATCAGACTTTAGTTCTGGGCAGAATACAAGTGTATTTGAGCACGCAGGGCACATAAAACTCCCAACGATTGGTCTTCAGCACCGACGACCCATGCATGTGCCAATCTTAACACCGTGACATCAGCCGCTACGACAGGAATGGGGATGTGACGATCAGGACTGGACGCTGACGCAGTGGCAGAGCACAGCGCCGTCTGATGAATCCCAGTACCTTCTTAATCATGTCGACGGGAGGGCGCGAATCTTTCGTCTTCCGGGGTAACAGCTCCTTGACACCAGTACTGTGGTGGGATATAAGCTGGCAGCGGCTGCATTGTGCTCCAGGGAACATTCACGTGTGTTCCATGTGTCCAGTGGAGCTTGTGCAAGGCGCCATGAATGAAAAAGATTGTCGTAACTGGCTGCAGACTACATAAACCCCTTCGTTGCGATCATGTTTCCCTACAGTAGTGACATTTTTCAACAAGATAATGAGCCACGTCACAAGGTCAGGAATCTGATGGAGTGGTTCGAGGAACATAGTTGCGAGTTCGAGTTCATGTGCTGGCCACCCATCATGCCAGATCTGAGATGTGACTGAAAGTGGCGTCAGTGATCATCACACCCCTTCCCCGGAATTTATGGATATTAGATGTTGTGATTGTGCAGACGTGGTGTCAACTCCCTCCAGCGACCTACCAAGGCCTCATTGCTTCCATGCCACAAAGCGTCGCCACTGTTACAGGGTGTTTCAAAAATGACCGGTATATTTGAAACGGCAATAAAACTAAACGAGCAGCGATAGAAATACACCGTTTGTTGCAATATGCTTGGGACAACAGTACATTTTCAGGCGGACAAACTTTCGAAATTACAGTAGTTACAATTTTCAACAACAGATGGCGCTGCAAGTGATGTGAAAGATATAGAAGACAACGCAGTCTATGGGTGCGCCATTCTGTACGTCGTCTTTCTGCTGTAAGCGTGTGCTGTTCACAACGTCCAAGTGTGCTGTAGACAACATGGTTCATTCCTTGGAACAGAGGATTATTCTGGTGTTGGAATTCCACCGCCTAGAACACAGTGTTGTTGCAACAAGACGAAGTTTTCAACGGAGGTTTAATGTAACCAAAGGACCGAAAAGCGATACAATAAAGGATCTGTTTGAAAAATTTCAACGGACTGGGAACGTGACGGATGAACGTGCTGGAAAGGTAGGACGATCGCGCACGGCAACCACAGAGGGCAATGCGCAGCTAGTGCAGCAGGTGACCGGACAGCGGCCTCGGGTTTCCGTTCGCCGTGTTGCAGCTGCGGTCCAAATGACGCCAACGTCCACGTATCGTCTCATGCGCCAGAGTTTACACCTCTATCCATACAAAATTCAAACGCGGCAACCCCTCAGCGCCGCTACCATTGCTGCACGAGAGACATTCGCTAACGATATAGTGCACAGGATTGATGACGGCAATATGCATGTGGCCAGCATTTGGTCTACTGACGAAGCTTATTTTTACCTGGATGGCTTCGTCAATAAACAGAACTGGCGCATATGGGGAACCGAAAAGCCCCATGTTGCAGTCCCATCGTCCCTGCATCCTCAAAAAGTACTGGTCTGGGCCGCCATTTCTTCCGAAGGAATCATTGGCCCATTTTTCAGATCCGAAACGATTACTGCATCACGCTATCTGGACATTCTTCGTGAATTAGCGGCGGTACAAACTGCCTTAGACGACACTGCGAACACCTCGTGGTTTATGCAAGATGGTGCCCGGCCACATCGCACGGCCGACGTCTATAATTTCCTGAATGAATATTTCGATGATCGTGTGATTGCTTTGGACTATCCGAAACATACAGGAGGCGGCGTGGATTGGCCTCCCTATTCGCCAGACATGAACCCCTGTGACTTCTTTCTGTGGGGACACTTGAAAGACCAGGTGTACCGCCAAAATCCAGAAACAATTGAACAGCTGAAGCAGTACATCTCATCTGCGTGTGAAGCCATTCCGCCAGACACGTCGTCAAAGGTTTCGGGTAATTTCATTCAGAGACTACGCCATATTATTGCTACGCATGGTGGATATGTGGAAAATATCGTACTATAGAGTTTCCCAGACCGCAGCGCCATCTGTTGTTGAAAACTGTAACTACTGTAAGTTCGAAAGTTTGTCTGCCTGAAAATGTACTGTTGTCTCAAGCATATTGCAACAAACGGTGTATTTCTATGGCTGCTCGTTTAGTTTTTATTGCCGTTTCAAATATACCGGTAATTTTTTAAACACCCTGTATCTGCGCCAGAAGTGGGCTTACTGGCTGTTAGGTAGGTGGTCACAGTGTTCTGGATGATCAGTGTGTATTCTCAGTTCAGTAACGTAAGGGATATCGTCAGACATTGGGCCTTTAGTGAGGTTTCATCTCAAAGAGCGTCCCAGGAGTAGCTGCTACGGGCACTCCGGCTGTCCTTTCGTCGTTCTTAGAAACTCGGACAACATCCGCCACAGAGGACCAACTGCGCAAACTCCGGCACTTGGCTGGGAACGGGAGCGGCGTCCCCGTGAATTAGAGTAATTTCCGCGGGGATCCGCCGGCGGGGAAAAGTGTCCTCTCGCGGGGACTCCCCCTCCTCCCCCCCGCAGTAAGGCCACGCGATGCCGCTCTCGCCCTGCGGTGTGATTAATCCTCGCCACTCTCCGGCTACGAATCCAGCCGGGCATAGCCGAGCAGGCCCGAGTCGGGTCGAGCTGCCGTAATTAGGCTGACCCTGGAGGGCCGGGAGAGAGCGCGCCGTCGGCTCTGGCGCCGTGTCCGACTGCGACGGCAGACCAGGCGGTTGCTTTTTATCAGCTGGACGTCAAAAAGCGTACGTTAGTAACCTGATTCAGAAAATAGGTTTCTGTCGTATCATTATTTCGTTCTCCAGTGCTCCACCAGCTTTGACATAACACTTGTGCCTACCTCTTCATCTCAGAACAGAAATTACGCCTTCTTGTAGCTAGTGTTTTCCACATAATCTTTTTGTTGCCAGTTCAGCTCTCAAACTCCTCATTTCTTAATTTATCAGTCCAAATGATTTGCAACATGCTCCTGCACTGACGAAAAAAAGACGCAGCGACGAAAGTAATTAATGTGGGTTACCACAACTTTGAACACAGCTGGCGGCTGCAACCGTAAATAAATTTTCTATATATAAAGTATATACCCAACCGGTTACGTAAGTTTAATGTAAAAAACTTGACCAGCTTTCGACAGCACAAAGTGTATCTTCTTCGGAAGGAAGACACATAAGGCCGGCCGATGTGGCCGAGGCCAGCATGGTAGCTCAGCATGCTCGGTCAGCGAGCTGGGTGCTCTCTGTAATTAAAAAAAAACTGAGTGAAGGGATAAACAACCAACTTCAACAGATGTCATGTGACGTCCGCTACGACCAAACACAATGAACTATAAGAAACAAAATGCAAAAGAAAAAAAAACGGTTCTAAGTGCTTCAGTCTGGACCCGTGCGACCGCTATGGTCACAGGTTTGAATCCTGGCTCGGGCATGGATGTGTGTGATGTCCTTAAGTTAGTTAGGTTTTAGTAGTTCTAAGTTCTAGGGGACTGATGACCTCAGATGTTAAGTCCCACAGTGCTCAGAGCCATTTTTGAGGTCACATAAATTATATGAAGTT
Organism: Schistocerca cancellata; assembly: GCF_023864275.1. NCBI lineage: Eukaryota > Metazoa > Arthropoda > Insecta > Orthoptera > Acrididae > Schistocerca > Schistocerca cancellata. The sequence goes on along the minus strand of NC_064627.1, from coordinate 87,157,205 downwards.
AAAACTGAAAGATGATGAGCTAAGGAGCTCAAGACAGTGGTAAATATAAAGTCTTCCATGGAAACAGTAAAATCTAATACATGAGGTCTGCAGGACATATCCTTAGTGGGACTGAATCTTGGCCAAAGTTTTCACATTCAGATTGTGCAACCGGTTGGCTGTATACTTTATATATCGATGATGTGGAGTAATGAAATCTCGAGAATATTTTGTCTAAGTTACCTATTTATTTGATTAACATTGCGAGATCACAGGTTCGTGTAAAGGTGCGATAAGCCATTGCAAAAGTGAAGTGCTGGAACAGTAATGACAGATGCAACAGCCAGATTGGTGAATGCAAGTATGCAAACGTGTATGCATCGTGTCGTACAGGTAACGGATGTCAGTTTGTGGGATGGGGTTCCATGTCTGTGGCACTCTGTCGGTCAATATAGGGATCGTTAACACTGGTTGTGGATCAAACTGGAGTTGTCGTACGATGATGTCGCATATGTGCTCGATTTGAGACCAATCTGGTGACCAGGCCAAAACAACTTGCCGACACTATGCAGATCGATCTGGATTGCAACATTGGTTGTGGGCGAGCGTTATCCTGATGAAAAAAGCCCCTTTGAAATGCTGGTTATGAATGACAGACAAGAGATCGTATCACTGGACTGACTTGCAGATTTTTAGTCAGTGTGCGTCGGATAACCACGACAGTTCTCCTGCTATGATACGAAATCGCACTCTAGACCATAACTCCAAGTGTTGGTCAACTGTGTCTATCACGCAGATAAGTTGATTGTATGCCCTCAGATGGCCTCTTTCTATCCAACACGCGGCCATCACCGTTACTGAGACAGAACCAGCTTTCATCAGAAGAGGCAACGTACTTCCACCCTGCGCTCCACTAAGTTCTTCCTTGACACCACTGAAGTCGCACACGACGGTGGTTTGGGGTCAGTAGAATGCCCGCAACAGAGCTTCTGGCTGGGAAATGTCCCTGAAGTAACCGATTTGTAACAGTTCGTTGTGTCACTGCGGTGCTTACTCCTGCTGTAATTGCTGCTGCAAACGCAGTATCATGTACCAGAGCCACACGCTGGACGTGATCGTCTTCCCTCTCGGTAGTGCCATGTGGGCGTTCAGAGCGCGGTCTTCTTTCTACTATGCATCCTCGTGACTTCCGCTACCAGCACTCATGTACAGTGGCTACATTCCTACAGAGACTTCTTGCGGTATCGCAGAAGCAACATTCAGTTTCTCGTACTCTTTTTACAGGACCTCGCTCAAACTCACCAAGGTCTTTATAATGGCTCTTCGTCGCCTTAAAGTATTCTTGGCTAACATCAACTCACCACGTCCAATTGCAAAGGTGACTAACCCTCACGATCGTTGCAGCGCGTATTTAACACAAACCTCATAGTATCGACACTATTGCTACTCTAATGCAAATCACCTTTCGGTTGTAGAAACAGGTCTACTAAATTTCGTTTATGTCGCAAAACTCCTTTTTATTGCTGTGATTTTTTTTCCGTCACCGTATAATATACACCCTCACATGCTTCTGTTGCTGAGCTTACCGATAGTTATGCCATAATTTTAGTTTGTACCCGAGTCTATTTCTTGTGTTCAGCCGCTCACAAATAAAATTAGTTCTGGAGGATCTGGTGGCTGACTTGGACGAATCCGTGCCGCTTTCGAAACGACCTGTGCTCAAAAGGTTACTGCAAATCAGAATGTTGTAGCTGGACACTGCGACTTCGATTTAATTCAGAACATCAGCCATCCGCCATTCATGAAAATACCCATAACATACTAACACAATTCATATCATAATATAATCGATACTGAGTTATGGTGACATAATACATGATATATTTTCTTCATCTTCTTTTCTTCTCTTCTTCTGTATGTCTATCAATTGAAGTTACCTGTTCGCTTCTGTGTGTGGTTTCGGGCTAGTCTCTAAACAGAGAGATTCACTAGGAATTATTGTGAACGTATTTTATAAGGATTTCGTGGAAATTGGCTGAAATGAATTTTGATGAATTAAAGAGCGACGCTGCTGAGAAAACAACGCCATTGCCATCTGGAGGTACAGCTGCGATACTGCACACAGCGGTGAAGCTTCAGCAGAATTTGAGTTGGGCCTTGTCATCTACTGGTTAAGCGTATGCCTACGAACTGAAAAGTTGCGGGATCGAATCCCGGCAAGATCACATATTTTCACTATCTTTTAACCTAGTACTCACTCATCAACGATGTAGACATTCACCAGAAGCAGAACGTGGCTCGGATTACATGTTAAAGTGTGGGTCTCATTTTCTAGACTACAATTGAAGTGGGGCTTGGTAGTCTAGCAGTATATTGTGTACCTGCTAACAGTAAGGACGTGGAATCGAATCCTGGACGGACCACGAACTGTTTTCTCTTTCTTTTTTCACTCTAAGTGTATGGAAAGCTCAGTTTTGTAAACTAGCTCACTTGTACCTTGTTTCACTAGCTGACAAAACGTTCCATCTACTATAATTCAATTCTCCGGTCTCACTCAACTTATTTTAAAAAAGTGTGTTTGATGTGGGTCATTCAGTAATAAAAGAGACAAACTGGTCTGCAGAAAAAAGCGTTTCTTTTTACAAAACAATACTTTTTCTACTTTTCAACATAATCCCCTTGAACATTTATGCACTTTTTCTAAGGGGCTACAAGCTTTTTTATTCTGGCTGCAAAGAACTCTTAATCCCGATATTTGAACCAATTTCCCACAAACTTTTTCACGTCCTCGTTGTCCTGGAACCTCTGCTCGCATAATACCTCCTTCAGTCTACTAAACAAATGGGAATCACTAGGTGCTAAATTACGACTGTAAGGGGGACGAGGCAGTACTTCCCAGCCAATTTTGTCGGTGGTTTCAAGGGCTACTTGAGCAATATGAGGACATGCATTATCTTGCTGGAGAATCGCACCTTTCGTCTGAGATCGACGATGTGTTTTTCTCAAGACTGGCTTTGCCTTGTATAAAAGCAAGTCTGAGTAGTATTGGCTGTTCATCGTATGAATTAAAGAGCGACGCTGCTGAGAAAACAACGCCACTGCCATCTGGAGGTACAGCTGCGATACTGCACACAGCGGTGAAGCTTCAGCAGAATTTGAGTTGGGCCTTGTGATCTACTGGTTAAGCGTATGCCTACGAACTGAAAAGTTGCGGGATCGAATTGTGAGGAATCTACTCAACGCGTACGTGTAGAAATGAAGGAGTACGTGGCTATTAAGATAGATACCGTACGCGAACAGGTGGAAATGGTTCCGCAATTAGTACAAAAGCAAGATGCCATGTCATGTGCAATTGCGCAACTTCCTGAATTGGCACGTACGCAGACGAACCTAAAGGAAAGTGTGGAACATCTGACAGAATGTCAAGACGTTATAGACCACCAGATTAATGTATTAACGGGTAAATTATCCGAAATCACATTAGAAAACAAAAGGCTAATGTGTGAAAACGTTGAGCAAAATGTTAAAGAAGCACTCCAGAGTCTGTGCGGCAAACAGGAAGAGAATTTGTTTGCGAAAGGACTAGAGGAAGTGCGACAGCAGTTAGGTGCTGATCTCGAGCATTGGAAACAAACGATAGCAGAGTCGATACGCGTTTCACAACAAGGCTCAGAACAAATGAATACAGGCCAGCAGCAGAAGTTGCCAGCGACTATACAGCCAGTTACTGCACATTCGCACACAATACCGACTTGTGTGAGTAACACAAATATTAAATTGCCACGAGCTAGTTGTTCGCGTGAAGTTTTATCTGACGGAGATTACGAAAGCCTTTGCCATGCCGAAGAAAAAATGATAAAGCATCGGCAATTTCAGATTTTTAACACTGACAAAAGGGGGGTCCATCCGATTGTTTTTATTCGAAGTTTTAGAGGAGTTCTACCCAGAAATTGGTCGGAGTGGCAGAAGATCAGTTTCGTTACTGGGTATATACAAGGTTCGGGGGCGATCTGGGCCTCGGACATGACTTCTGTTTGCTCGACCTATGACGATTTTGAGAAAGCGTTTTTAGCAAAGTTCTGGTCAGAAGGAGTACAGGAACGTCTAAGGCAGGAGGTGCTCTACCCAGAGCCTTTCTCTTTTTCGAAAGGAAGCCTTAGGAAGTATTTTGAAAAATATATAAATAAAACTAGATATTGGGACAGACCTATGCCTTTGCCAGACATAATAAACATACTTAAGGCAAGATTACCAACTAGCATCCGGAATCAATTAATTTACGGCAACGATAAAGACCTGGAGTCGTTCCTCACGACGTTAGATCATATAGACATTATAGAAGAGAACAACCAGAAAGCCCGTAACAACAGATTCCAATATAGGGAGATAGAACCTCCGCCAAATGGTAGGCAAGGGAACGCACAGAGATCGATAAATAGTGGAGAAAACCCTCAAAATCTCCATAATAATACCGGCAATAGTCTTGCGAGGGGCTATCCAAGGAACAACAGGAATGGGAAACGATACAATGGGGGAACGAAAGGAATTTCAGACCACAAGCTTGGAACAATAACAGTAATAGAAAGTGGAACCAACCGGGGGGAATAAACTCAAATAACCAACATCAGTGGGGACGGACATCCGCGAATCAACCGGTAATTACCGAAGTGACGGATGAGGTCAACCACCAGGTGAGTCAAAATCCAACAAACTTGTAAGGACCCACTCGTGCCCCGGAGGAGCGGTCAACAATAGGTTGAGGGGCAACAGGATATGTGTACCCATGCTAACGTATAATGATGGACGATTACTGGCAGATGAATTGACCGAGGACTTAGAACCCCAAGATGAGAATAAGGAACAGGTGGCAGTAGCCGAAGTGCAAGTCATTTTGGAAACTGTACCTATAGTGGCGGTTTTAGACACAGCTGCAACCACGAATGTTATTTCGGAGGCTCTATTCAACAAGATCAGAAATATAAGACAAGTACCAATTTTTCCAGTTCAAAATTGCAAAATAATAGGCGCCGTTGGGGCTCGATCGGCGAATGTAAAAGTGCAGTCACTACTTAGTGTAGAAGTAGGAAAGGTAGCAATATTAAGCACATTCCTTGTTGTGAAAAATTTGGTGGTAGACTGCATTATCGGAGTCGACAGCCTACGTCAGTACGGATGCAGAATAGATTTTAAAACAGGAAAAATTTGGTTAAATGTAAATAAACAAGGAATTGAGTTGGACTTGTTGAAAAAAGAAAGCCTTACCAGAAAATATAATAGTGGGATCAGTGTGCAAGTAATCAGGACTGCACAAAATTCTAAACAGCACGTGACTAATGAGTTCAAAGTCAAAGGAGATTTCGGTCAATTAGTGTATGAGAAGTTAAATGAATCCGACTGCATCACTGAAGATCAGAAGACGCAGCTCAAAGAATTATTATCAGCGTATGAAAACGTGTTTGATGAAAGGCCAGGAGTGATTAAAGGATACATATGTCATCTCTACGTTAAGCCGCACGAAACGTATTGTAGAACTTTCTATCCTGTTCCCTGGAGGTTAAAGGCTCAAGTTCAAAAGGAAATAGATCGCTACCCGGGATCGAACAAAATAAAAGGGTTATTTCCTCATAACGACTTAAAAAGATATAATGAAGATTAGAAGATAGGGAGGAATGGTGTTCCGAGTGACAGAGATGAACGCTCGTAAAAAATATAACAATAAACTGTGTGTGTGTAGTGTTAAAAGCCTTTAAATTGAAATAGTTAGTCAGTGACATAGAGTATAGAAATAGTGACTAATTAGTACTATTGAGTGTTGTAAAAAAGATAGTGGAGATAGGCTTCACCTGTGGTTTGGGTGAACATAGAACTTTAGCATTGCTAATGTTATCAAGATGTATAAAGGACCTGACTGACCTTAAAGAAGAATGAAATGTTTCCCCGCAAATGACGCTGAATAATCTAAAGAGGTTCGAGTGAAGATTCATATATAATCTCATGTGAACGCTTAAATGTGTAAATATATGAAGGGATGTGTTGTGGTAGAGAATCGTGAGTGACGGTTAACGCCGCAACGATTATTTCCCGCGCAAAACAGTTGACGTCGGCGCGAGAATTAAAATCGATATAGACGATACAGATATCCTTTGTAAGAGACTCGCACCAAACGCGAGGATAAACTGATTCATGTTGAACTTTAAAAAGAATAGGTGGTATAATTCGAAGTTAAGAGTTTTAATTTATTAATGAATGATTAAAGAAAGTAGTATTCATAGATTCAGTAGTAATTTAATGGTTCGTGTTCGTTTGGGAATTTTGTGTGAAAAATCCATTTCCATATATGAGCATGGATGAACGCCGTATGAATCAGAGAGTAAATAAAAGAAGTGAATCCGCATTCCACAATGTTAATAACTTCTACATTTCAGCACTCAAGCGTAGAAATATATGTATTTAGAATAAAAAGTTTTTTTTTGAGTATAGCTAAATTATATGACTTATCAAGGAAATATTGATGATGTCTTGGTATAAAATGAACTACACTTTCCATTATTCGATGATTTGAATCCAAAATCTATAGTCAGTTACATGAATCCTTTAAATTACGAAGAACAAATCAGTCATAGAAAATCTGTTAAAACTTTTGGACTTATAAGCACAAGTGGGGAGGCAAAGTCAAAAGGAGTATTCAAACGAGAGTAAATCGGATGATGCTTTTGGCAACATCATTAATTAAGAGTTGAATTCCTTGAAGTATGTCGTAACAAAAAGGATCCATGAAGCCACAAGGATTTTGCTTTCAAAAAGGAGAATCTTGGACGGTGCAACCTAATCAGTTCTCTTACAGGAAGAGTTTCCCTTTTCGTCATTGCTAATTCTTTTGGAATGAATGTTGCATGTGTATTCGAGTATCCCTGTCCCTTCTACTCTTCCCATTGTGGGCCGCGTAGAAGATCAACGACAGAGGGGGCCGCATAGAAGACCGACTACAAATGTGGACGTCGGGGACATGCAAGACCCGGGGGAGTTTAGCACCGCAAGATATTGTCCTAGGAGCAAGATTGTAAAACGCAAATTCACGTTATTTTTTGTAAAACGTTTCTTTTTTGCTAGAGGCACAAATTACTCTTCTCCAAATCGTGATACAAATTAAGCCCTATCTTTCCTTTAGAGATAAATTTCAAAATTATTTTTGTTCTTCTATAGGCTTTCCTATCTTCTATGTACCGTAGGCTGGGGGTCTAAGCTTAAGAGGTTTTCCAAGATATCCCTGCTTAAGAAAGTTCCCGAATGGGTAGACCCTGACGTAAGTTCATGAAAGATCATCTTCCTTGGTTGTGCACAGCAAACATAACACCTAGATGCACGTAAAAGTAATACAGCCGCGGTACCGGTCTCTTCATTTCTTCTGTCTTCAACATTTCTTTTCTTCGTCTAGTTCAAACATAATATTCTTTTTCAGTCGGAGGACTGACAATCATCACTTCCGGGTTATCCACGCTAATAGATAGCTCGCGAAGTGTGTTCTGTGAATAAAAATTGACCTCACAAACTTCGCTCGCTGCGAGGGGCATTGTAATCTCCCCACGGAAAATTACCCTCTACCACGCGATAATTAATAATGGTCAATCAAATCATCCAAATTTATTTACGTTTGAAAAGTATCTGAGCAGATTTTCTAGTAATATATGCGCCGACAGCTCGTCGACGCCAAGGTATTTTTCTAGTACGTTTATTCTTTGGAACAACAGAGGTACAGAGATGTATGCTCCATGGTCATTATAGAGAGAGAGAGAGAGAGAAAGGAACAGCTTCGGAAAGTATCGGTTGGAAGATTTTCGGATTGCTAAAGGAGATTTATTTACTCTTCTTCGCGCTAAAGTGAGACAGGAAAGTTTGTGCCGCTAGCGTGGTAGATAAAGAGAAAGAAGGACTTGTAAAAGTAAATTGCATGAGACTTAAAATCCACGGAAACGGAACATGTACGGAAATGGATTCAATATACAATTTTCCTCAGAAATAAGGTTTGTGACCATTTTATTTTAGAGTGAATGACGAATGCATTCTCTGTCTGAATCGTTGATGATTGTCTGGGCCCTGTAATTAATTGGGAAGTTTCAGCTGTGACGAAGAGAGCCTGCAATCTCTGAGTTTTTTTGAAATCGTCCAAAAAGGCTTCGTCCACATCTGAAATTTTAGATCTGTCGTAAACTGAACGAAGTGTTCAAACGATCGATTTTCCCAACTGAATGCAGCGCTTAATAATAATAACGTATGTAAAGATCTTTTCTAGCAAGCCAGCCGCTGAATATTAAGAAGAAGGGCTCCACCAGAGATTCTACTAGGCTGATTTCATGTAACTTATATTTGAACTGTACACAGATAAAGGACAGAGAGAGAGAGAGAGCGAATGGAATTCTAGAAGTTACTCAGAATCCTCCCATTAGTATAATGTTTTGTCTGTCTTTGCACGGATAAGCCTGATAAGAAAACCTAAGCCCTTGACTTTATTGTACAGAATTGTGTGTGAGGGTGAGAGAGCGATAAAGGCGACAGATACACTTCTGTACAGACAAAACATTACACCAAGTTAGCGGCTAGCTGCATTAACACACACATAGACTTTCATCAAAACCAAAGCAGTAAGAGATTTCATTAGAGAATCCCGGCAAGATCACATATTTTCACTATCTTTTAACCTAGTACTCACTCATCAACGATGTAGACATTCACCAGAAGCAGAACGTGGCTCGGATTACATGTTAAAGTGTGGGTCTCATTTTCTAGACTACAATTGAAGTGGGGCTTGGTAATCTAGCAGTATATTGTGTACCTGCTAACAGTAAGGACGTGGAATCGAATCCTGGACGGACCACGAACTGTTTTCTCTTTCTTTTTTCACTCTTCGAGATAATCACACAAAACTGAACCTTCAGCATTCCAAAACACCATCAACATGACTTTTCCTGCTGATGCTTGGGTTTTGAATTTTTTCTTGACAGGTGAGTTTGTGTGCTTCCACTCCATGCTTTGTCTTTCTGATTCTGACTCATAATAGTGAACTCAAGTTTCATCACAAGTTAAAAGTTTGTTGAGGAAGTGCTTACCTTCTCCTTGATAACTTTCCTTTAGCTCTGTGCACACTTTCAAACTTCTTCCTTACATATTCGCATCAACTCCTTTGGAACCCATCTTGCACATGTTTTGCTATACTTCAGCTTGTTACAGATAATGTTGTGAACTGTACCAGTACTAACTTGAACCTTATCAACTATCATTTCCATAATCACATGGCGATCGGTATGAATAATATCTTCAATTCGACTTTCAAGTGAGGCAATTGAAACTGCAACCTGTCGGCCAGAATAGTGTTCATCTGTCACTGAGTCACGACGATTTTTGAGCTGCACTACTCACATGTAAAAATTTGCACTATTCATACAACATTCATCATAAACTTTACACATTCTACAGCATACATTAACTGGTTTCTCGCTTGAACAACTAAAAAACGAATAACAGAACGCTGTTCAAGTAATATGGACTTTTCAAGCGCACTCGCCATCTTGAAATGTATTTTTGAGGTTATAAACAAAGTATTGTTGATACATTAGCTGATCAGGGCTCACCCCAGTGATCCCAACTTAAAGCCATAAAAGTACCAAACGTGCCCTATGAACAGTTTTTTCCCCAGCCCAATTTGTCTCTTAATTAATTGAATGACCTTCATATATTAAATAACTTAGAAAGGTTAATGAAAATGAACATTTCATTCATATTACTTTTACTAGTTTCCAAATTAATTAATTTCTCATACAAAAGAAGTCCTTAAAAATAAATTTAATATTTTTTATAAAAAGTGAACATTAGTAAACAGATAAAATGAATTATGGTGAACATAAAATTTTGAACATACAATCAAATACAGTATCTACTAATTATTTTGCATTTTTGAATGACTTCCAGTGGACCCAAATGAATATACTGAAAACTATATTATCCAAAAGAAAGACTATGTTAATGTTTAAAAAATAATAAAATTGAATTTATTAAAATGAAATATGGTGATCCTCTTGTTTCAGAATAATTTTCACATGGCGAATTCGATATCATGAAATTCATTATTCCTATTTATAAGCTTCATCATTCATATATATTTCATTTTTGTCTGTTCATTTTCAATTAATTGAAAATCCCCATCAGTAATTAATTTAGAATGTCTATCTGATAAAAAAATTTTAAGCTCATTATTAAACTCCATACAAATTTTTTCTCCTTATCTAGTATATAAAAATTAACATCAAGTAACATTATACAATGATTGTTCAGGGATGATCATAATTTTTTTTTGACAGCATACCTCTACTCATCCTCATAATTTTGATGATCCTTTACAAAGTAGTCTCCCATGAACGCGAGGCACTTGTCCCAGCGTTTTTGCCAGTCTTCAGATACATGCTGGAAACCATTTTTTGAGAGGTCCTCCAAAATCGTCCCCACAGCCTTCACCACTGCTTCTGATGATTGATAATGCCTCCCACAGAGATGTTTCTTCATGTTACGGAACAGAAAAGTGTCACATGTGGCTATTTCTCTACAATAGGGAGTCACCCTCCCTACAGGGATGCACTTCGTGTTGATTTTAACAAAATATTCAACAACAACGTTAGCAACATGCTGCCCCACATTATCATGGTGCAGCATTTAGTCTATTTCACGGAAATGTAGTCTTTTGTGCCTGATATGGACTTGCAATGTCTTCAGCACATCCCTGTAGTATTGTCCTGTTACTGATGTGTGTGCAGGTACAACATGCTGATAAGCCATTCCATGAACATCAAAGAATGAGATGACCATAACTTTCCCAACAGAAGCAACCACTACTTTGGGGGTTGGTTACAAAGGACATATCTATTCTGAGCTATGCTGTTTGCTCTCAGGAATCATACTAAAGTAGCCAAGTTTCATCAGCATTAATTATATTTGGAAGAAACTATGGCTCTTCCTCTAACATCAACTGTAATGGCATGCAGATCTGCACTCGAATATCCTTTTGTTTGGAAATCAACAGTCTTGGATCCCATTGCACACAAACAAGTGTCATGTGTAATTTTTCTGTCACCAACGGGGGGGTGGGGGGGGGACACGCAATGAAATGTTCAGTTTTTCAGAAAGTGATTTTAAGGTAATTAATCGATCCTCTCTCACAATGACAGTGGCAGAGATGATGTTTTCATCCGTAAGAGCAGTAACTGAAGCACTGGGTCCACCTTCGTTTAAAATTGATTGTCTCCCCTCTTTAAACAATTTAGACCATCTTTGAGTTGCACTGTAGGGAAGCACAGACTCATCATTGGCCTCCTATAACATTGTATATACCTCAGCTGAAGACTTTTTGAGACGAAAGCAGAATTTCAAAGCTGTATATTGTTCTTCATGTGTTACCTACATTGTAGCGGTAGGCGGTACTGAACATGTCTGAAGTTGCCTGCCTCTCACAGGCAGGAACCAGGAGTCCCAACAATGAAACTACTATGGCCTGTTTGTTGAACATTAAGCTAACAGAATGTTGTTGATGTGGTCTTCAGTCCTGGTGTGGTGCAGCTCTCCATGCTACTCTATCCTGTGCAAGCTTCTTCATCTCCCAGTACCAACTGCAACCTGAATCCTTCTGAATCTGTTTAGTGTATTCATCTCTTGGTCTCCCTCTACGATTTTTACCCTCCATACTGCCCTCCAATACTAAATTAGTGGTCCCTTGATGCCTTAGAATATGCCCCACCAACCGATTCCTTCTCCTAGTCATTCTGTGCCACATGTTTCACTTCTCTCCAATTCTATTCAATGCCGTCTAATCTTCAGCATTCTTCTGTAGCACCACATTTAGAAAGCTTCCATTCTCTTTATGTCCAAACTATTTGTCGTTCATGTTTCACTTCCATACATGGCTATACTCCATACAAATACTTTCAGAAACGACCTCCTGATACTTAAATCTATACTGGGTATTAACAAATATCTCTTCTTCAAAAACGCTTTTCTTGCCATTTCCAGTCTACATTTTATATCCTCTCTACTTCTACCATCCTCAGTTATTTTGCTCCCCAAATAGCAAAACTCATTCAATACTTTAAGCCTCTCATTTCCTAATCTAATTCCCGCTGCATCACCCGATTTAATTCGACTACATTCCATTATCCTAGTTTTGCTTCTGTTGATGTTCATCTTATATCCTACTTTCAAGACACTGTCCATTCTGTTCAGCTGCTCTTCCAGGTACTTTGCTGTCTCTGACAGAATTACAATGTCATCCGTGAACCTCAAAGTTTCCATTTCTTCTCCATGGATTTTAATACCTACTCCGAACTTTTCTTTTCTTTCCTTTACTGCTTGCTCAACATACGGATTGAATAACATCGGGGATAGGCTACAACCGTGTCTCACCCCATTCCCAAACAGTGCTTCCCTTTCCTGCCCCTCTACTCTTATAACCGCCTTCTGGTTTCTGTACAAATTGTAAATAGCCTTTCGCTCCCTTTATTTTACCCCTGACACCTTCAGAAATTGAATGAGAGTATTCCAGTCAACGTTGTCAAAAGCTTTCTCTAAGTCTACAAATGCTAGAAACGTAAATTTGCCTTTCCTTCAGCTATTTTCTAGGGTAAGTCGTAAGGTCACTATTGCATCACGTGTTCTATCGTTTCTATGGAATATAAACTGATCTTCCCTGAGGTCCGCTTTCCATTCGTCTGTAAAGAATTCGCGTTAGTATTTTGCAGCCGTGGCATATTAAACTGATAGCTCTGTAATGTTCACATCTGTCAACATCTGCTTTCTTTGGGATTGGAATTATTATATTCTTTTAGAAGTCTGAGGCTATTTCGCCTGTCTCATACATCTTTCTTACTAGATGGTAGAGTTTTGTTAGGCCTGGCTCTTCCAAGGCTGTCAGTAGTTCTAATGGAATGTTGTCTACTCCTTGGGCTTTGTTTCGACTTAGGTCTTTGAGTGCTCTGTCAAACTCATCACACAGTATCATATCCCGTATTTCACCTTCATCAGCATTCTCTCCCATTTCCATAATATTGTCCTCAAGAACATCGCCATTGTATAGACCCTTTATATACTCCTTCCACCTATCTGCTTTCCCTTCTTTGCTTAGATCTGGGTTTCCATGCGAGCTCTTGACATTCATGCAAGTTGTTTACTTTTCTCCAAAGTCCCTTTAGTTTTCCTAGTGATACGCGCCTCTTCATCCTTACATTTGTCCTCTAGCTATCCCTGCTTAGCCATTTTGCACTTCCTGTCGATTTCATTTTTGAGACATTTGTATTCCTTTTTGTCTGCTTCATATACTGCATTTTTATATTTCCTGCTTTCATCAATTAACTTAATTATCTATTCTTATGCCAAGCATTTCTACTAGCCCTCGTTTTTTTACCTACTTGATCCTCAGCTACATTCACTATTTCATTTCTCAAAGCTACCCAAACTTCTTCTATTGTATTTTTCTCCCCCATTCTGGTCAATCGTTCCTTAATGCTCTCCCTGCAGCTCTCTATGACCTCTGGTTCTTTCCGTTTATCCAGATCCCATCTCCAGAAATGCCCAGCTTTTTGCAGTTTCTTCAGTTTTAATCTACAGTTCACAACCAATAGATTGTTGTCGGAGTCCACATCTGCCCCTGGAAATGTCTTTTAATTTAAAACATGGTGCCTGATTCTGTGTCTTACCATTTTGTAATCTATCTGAGACATTCCAGTATCAGCTAACAGAATATCATATGATTAAATTTTAGTGCGAGAAATTATGACCATAAAACATTATGATCATTCGTTATTGAACAGACCTGATAAAAACATTTATCTCTAACTCAGATACTTTTTAAATCTTTTTCGAGGCACTTACATTGTTGAGCTATTTGATTGTAGCCGCCATTTATGTAGAAACATTTAATTACATTTTTTTAAAAATTTGTAATGTCCTTATGGTAATGTGTCTGTTTTATTTTCCAAAACATATATTTTGTCATCAACAGCGCTCAATGCTTTCTTGTTTATTTCAACTGTATGTATTTCATGTTTCTCAGTTCCAAACATATTAATTCTTTTGTACTTTTCTCTACTGTTAATCAAACCATCTTCATAATCTTCCAAACATATTCTAGTTTTGACAACACATTTCTTAATTCCTTCAGATTTTTCACCAGTTTTTACCAAATTTATAAAAAACACATTTTTGCTCTCAAACTACAAAATTATTGAGTTATTTTAGCATTGTATTCATCTTTCATTTTTGCCACAACTTTCTTGTTAGTTTTTGGAATACCACAAATATTATTTTTCGGATAATGACTAGTATCAAATGTATCAGTCATCCATTTCATATCTTCATACAAATCTTCAGTAAGTATGTTTTGGATATAACTGATTCTATCTCGATTTCACAGTTCAGTATTTTGTCCATATCTCTTTTTCATTATTCTACAGTGAAAATCATCTGTGACTAATTTTAATAAATCAAGTCTACTGATACCAACATAGATAGGTTTATGAAAGGTAATTCTTGTGTCATTGATATGAATAGCAGCAAGATTTTCATTAAACATAGTTCTTGCTGTAAAGTTTGGCTTTGCTGTTATTGTATCACATTTTGCTCCATCTGACTCTAATTTATATCCACTCTGTTACTATTTCCATTGTCTTGTCAAAAATGGAACTATTCATCAGTTTATAGACATCTCTTTAAAATCATTTTTGGATTTAGTTCTCATTTCTGTGTTTAAATATATATACTTCTTCAACCAATCAAATGATTTAAAATTTTAAAAACTATGTACTTTTGTTAATCATATTCTTAATGATAAATACTGCTTAAGATTACTATAATGAAATACATATTCCCTTTTATAATTCAGAAAAGACAACTTCTTGTTATCTTTAGTTCCAGGCCCAATGTAATGTTGAGGTGCTGATGGTAAAACTTTATGTAAATCATGTAATTCTTTTGGATATTCTAAATCTGCCTCAAAAATATATGTAATTTTAGCAGGATCTGATATTTCCCTTATTTGTATTCAACCAAAATTATTAGGGAACAGCCCTAAGGCTGTTCCTGTTGCCCCTGGTTCTTCCCATCCAAATTCAACATCTGACAAATATTGACTCATAGCATAGCCATATAAAATATTCACACCTAATTATGCTGGACAGTTAGATACAATTTTACTATCAAAATCCTTCATATATTTATTGTTTGCTTTAATGTATCTTTTTGAACACTGTGATATTCAACCTTTTATTCCCTTTTCAACCATTAAAACGAAAACTTAACCATGCAGTAAATCAAGAGGTTGCATAGTAATTTTCAACATTACATCCCAAGATAATCATGGTGCAGTATAATACAAAGATGGATCTGACAGTTCTTCAGGAGTTAACGATTTCATTTTTCAATTTCAAAATAAATTATTTCAAATTGTTCATCCTTTTTTCATTCAATAAATTTTTAATCGAATTTTTCCTCTATAAACAACAGGATCTCTGTAGTGTTCATTTACAATGGGTTTGTGTTTGTCATACTTCACTGTAAACTAATTTTCTGGGTTTGGTTGACAGTTGTCCTTTGTCAGTAGTAAACTTTCAAAATCAGCATAAATAACGAATGGAACCTTCCGCGTATGTTGACAATTTTTGAAACTTACATAGGAACCCTTTTCAAGCATTTCTACTTTTAATGGTTTGTTAATTAAACTGCTTGATGTGTGATTATCTAACTTTTCTTTACTAGTGAAATGGAGTGAGTATATATCACCAAAATGTTACTTATTATACCTATCATTTACTTATATTTTATACTATACATATTATTTTACTTATTTACTTATTTTGGTTCACTGAGTCAAAACAAACCAGGATAAATTTTTATAGAACAGTAGTGTGAGTCATTACCTTCCTTGAAATAAAGGAGATCTTCATTCTTCACTTTAATACATTTCTTGATTATTAGCGATTACACTTGATAGTTCTCATAAAATGAATAAACAGTGATAGATACACTCAGTTTTTTTCAGTTTTTGGAGTATCATCAACCACTACAGGAAACTCAAAATTGTCATGTTTCTTATCAAGATGAAGACCAACATTCTTATATTTCATGGCTCATATTGCATGACACTTCCTGAATTTTTCTCTGCAGGCTGTAAAGCAGATTTTATAGCCCACAGAAAATATTTTTGAACTTTATATTTCACATTAATGCATGGCGTTTAATTTCTTATTTTGTCTGGTAATTCGATTAAGACGATCCTCTCAATGGAACATATCCTTTAATTCCTAGATGCTAATCAGTGATTCTATTTGTAGTCCATCCTTACCTGTGTGTTTTAATGTCACCCATTCTTAATAAAATACTTTATTTACCTATCTTAAATTTTTTAATTACCTTTCTTTCGTTTTAAACCTATAGTATTCAGTCTGTGACATAAATTCCACAATATTTCTATTTGTCTACATTTGATACACACTAAAAAGGCTTAGAATTTTCTTCAATACATGATGCATGCTTAATTTGTCTTTTAAATTTTTTTTTATTTTCGGTTTTACCAACTGTAAGTAATGATAAGGTTCTATTGAGTTTATATTATTTTCAAAATCTATATTTTGTAATGTGTTTGCAGATGCAGTATCAGCTACTAAATCTCTAACAGTTCTTCAGTCTCTTTGTCTCTTTTTGATCATGTCATACGAATTCCCAATTAATGAATCCTGAAACTCTTGTATAAAATTCTCAGATAATTTTTTAAAGATAATATAGCATTCCAATTTAATTTATCTTGAAATTCGCTCAGAAAATCGTCAGTCAATTTTTCAATGCATGATATTTCTTCCCAATTTAATTACCCCTTAAATTCTCTAATGAAATCGTCAGACAATACTTGTGTATATGACATTTATTTCCAATTTGTTTTATCTTGAAATGCTATCATAAAATCTTCAGATAATTTTTTCTGAATGCAGGTATACAATTCCAATTCAGTTTATCTTGAAACTCTCTCATAAAATCATCAAATAATTTTTGATGTCTTGATATATTATTCCAATATTATTCATCTTGAAATTCTCTTATAAAACTCTGACATATTTCACATATTGTTGGTATATATTCCCAATGTAATTTATCATTAAAGCCACTCAAAAATGTTTTGGTGTATTATAAAATCGCAAAATTAATTCTTCTCATTCAAATTCAAAAATGTATCTCCCTTTTTAATATAATCAACAATTATATTTCTGTATGTTCCATTTGGTAAATAAAGTTAATACAATTGTTGAAAATTTAATTTTTTATACATAAGTTTAATTATCTGAATAAGTTGTCTGTCTGTAGCTTTATAGCTGATACAACTCATTATGCTGGGATGCACTATATTTGGGCTTGTTAATATTACCATTTATAAGTTCAAAAAGTAGTTGTTTTCTCAGTTTTCAATAGCCCATAAGTCCTAATCTGTTTACTTTCACACAATTTACGCTCGCCATTTATTATCTCTGCAATGATATAGATTTATAATAGTTTTAACTCTTCAAATCTGAACAAATTCCAGGATCTCTGAGCTTAGACTATGTAAAAATGAAGAAAATAATATAATTTTATGTTATATTCATTATGGAAATTCAGAGACATTGACAGCAGGAGCTGAAAAGCCAACTCATGAAATTACGCTAATACAAAAAGAAGTTACAAATGATATTTTAACTTTTCTCTGAATATTTTCCAGGGTCTAGAAATTGGGACCCTACAATTTTAAACAAATTTAAAGACAATGTAATGATTACTAAGCCAACAGCTACACTTACATTTAGATATCAATTTTACTAATGAGGCACAAACAGCTAAATCTGTCTTTACACTGAATCTAGATTGTAAACATCAATTTTTGAACCTAACCAATTGAAAACTAATAAATGTTTTTCCCTTAAATGGAGTCTAAGTAACCACAAGATTACATTTAGTAACAAGTGTTTATTATAAGAATAAGCTGTGATTATATATAAGTCAAGTAGTTGATCTTATAGGATATGTTCGACATTGGAAAGCAGTTCAAGACATTGTTAAGGAAAACTATTGACAATCACTGGAAAATATTGGTAGTCCTAGGGCCATGATACCTAAATATATACAAAATTCTACAAAATCTATCAATAAACTAGGTCCATATTCTTTAGTTGTGAGATGCAAAATGCCTTTTGCAGAAAATTTCCAAGACTGGGTTTATGTGTAAGGCTTACCATCAAATATACAATATGGATAACATAAAATAAAGAAATAAATAAAGAAGATGTATAAATCACAAATAAAAGCCAAAGAAAAGTTAAATAGAATTTTAGAAAATCACATTTAAAATTTCAATAGGGTAGTTGATAGAGCTATAGGAACTTTACATGAAGGAAAAGAGGAAATAAACAGTATATTACCTCAAGTTATACCTCAAACAGTTAATTAAAACTTAAGACCAACTTTCATTCTTTTGAATTTATTTGGTGACATGTGTAAATACACTTTTACATTATTAGATGTGAGAGAAAAATTTATGAAGACAGGCTTATGGAATCAAAGATAAATGTCCAGATTGTGAAGAAACGTTAAGATTTCATTAGAATCCAGGTCAGCTGAAGCAGACTTACACCTGTGCCCTAATATAGTAAATTTGTATCAACAAATGAAAGAAACTTTAGGAATTATTTGTTGGCACAATTATTTTAATTTTTTAAGTGATTATACTGAAGAACAATTGGTTAATGATATAATAAATCCAGATATATCAAACTGAGTTAATATTTCCGGCATGCAATTCGAAGAGGTATGAGTATATCCCCTGGAAATTTTAATCATTTAACTCAGGGTGAGGGAGCTGCACATTGAAAAATTGGAGAAAATGTAATTTAATATCATATAATATTTTCTGTACGAAAATCTAGATAGGAGGAACAACATGGCTGAAATATGAATGAGAAAATTTTTATTGAAAACTAAAAGATTTAATGAAGATTAGTTTTAATAAATGGCAGCTGTTAGACGTAAATCTAGTCATAGGCTTAAATCATCTTTTTTCAGTGTCGAATGCTTTTGATTCTATGGAACAAAATAATTTAACACTACCTGATCATCAAATATTCTTAGAATTGTAGTTATCTTCCAGAGCTAGGAAAGAAATATTAATTTACCACATTTACTTATTTTAATGAGATTTTGTAATGAAAATCAGTGATTGAATATTATGATTGCTGAAATAAGAATAGGAGAAAATCCAACTCTGTTGGGATTGTAAAAGAAAATGACATAGATTATGAACAAATATGTTAACAAAAAGAAAAAGGCAGTTTCTATCCCTTTATGAAAGATGATATAAAAACACATCTGTAATATAGTTAATTTATAAAAAGATCATTACTTATGACTATAGACAATTTTGAATGTGCAGTTATGATGTTAAATACCTCTAAGGCTAAGGAAGATAATGAATATTTGCTTAAACTTAAAAAAAGATCTTTCTCTCCTATACTAATTATGTAAAAGAATGTAAAGTCATACTATCTGAACAACAAGCCATTTAATTTGAAAATGAATTAGAAGTAAAAGAGAAAAATTAGACAGAAAAAGAAAGAAAGTTTATATTTAAAATATGTAGTAAACAATGACATAGAAATGTAAAAAGACGAGATTATTGACATTGCCACAACTAAGCATTATGAAAAGTTGAAATTACATTGGAAGGTAGATGTTCTACATATATTAGTGGTAGGTTAGATAATGATGTACTAATTTATGTATTCATTTCAAAATGTTTTAATTACAAATAAATCGAAAATATAGTTGAAAGATGTTTAGGTGTATATGAGGATGATACAGAGACATGTCTAAAACACCTTAATGATCTAAAATACTATATTGAATTATTCATTGAAGATAGGGATAAATACGATGATTTAATAAATTCTCAATGAAGTAAAATATATTCTAATGTACGACCTGAACAACCTATAGAGTTTGATCCAACTGTAATTGAACAAGAAGTTATAGAACAGTTGAAGATTGGACATAAAATGCGTAACTATTGTGTTAGATAAATTACCTATAGAGAAACTGGCTTTAGTTTTATCTTCATTGTTATCAGGACAACATACAGACATGAAATATGAAAGTGGTAATTTTCTCATTTACACTGTATGGTACTTTTATGAATTAAAATTTTTAT
This sequence comes from Schistocerca cancellata, assembly GCF_023864275.1. Taxonomy (NCBI): domain Eukaryota; kingdom Metazoa; phylum Arthropoda; class Insecta; order Orthoptera; family Acrididae; genus Schistocerca; species Schistocerca cancellata. The sequence goes on along the minus strand of NC_064627.1, from coordinate 87,136,972 downwards.
GAATAAAATTATTTTTTTCAGCTAGACCTAGGTCCAATTTATAAAATGAGATTCAGCTAAAGCAGATTTTAGTCTGCAACTACGTTATCTCTATGTAACCAGCTGTTGTGTGAATTATCAACACAAAACCATTAAACATGCGCTCTATTATCTATCATTTTTAAAACCGTTCCTACTAGAAATATATCAAGATATTTTCTTTTCTGTAATGCACACTCATAAAAATTTCCTTCCGCTTCTTCACCATTCAGATCTTTCAATTTGTTTGTGATTGGAATAGAATGAATAACATCCTCAATTTCAAAAATTTCTGTTGACCAATTGCTGAATGTCATTTACCAGAAAGTCTTCTAAGTATACTATTTCTAACTGTATCTCGTTTTTAAAATTTAGCTTTTTAGTTATATGTTCTCCTTAGTCTTACGTTTCTTCCTTAACTTCTGTCATTTTCATTTTTATAGCTGGATTCTTTATGATACTCCATTCATAAATTAATTTAGAAACGAAGTGACCCCTTTTTTTAATCCATTGAAGAGCAAATTTCTTCCACATCATTTCTTTTAATGTTCTATTAAATCGTCCAAGAAAAGATGTTTTAATTAACTAAAAGTTAGATAATGTTTAATGTAAAATTTTTTCATAAATTCTTTAAATTCTTTGTTATAAGATACTAAACCATTAACTGTTCACAGATTTCTTGGTTTTCTAACGATAAATATTTTTTCGAATGCATCAACTACGTTCTTACCTATTTTATCTTTAACTGGAATAGACAAAGCAAATTTAAAAAAAATTCTATAACAGTCAATAAATATTTATATCTTTTATTTCTTTTTTAAGTTGAAGTTCCTTTCAGATTACCTGATTAAATTTCAACTATATCAGTTTTCCATAATACACCTATTCCAAGAGAAATTACAATTCTTCTTTAAAAATTTTTTTCAATGTTTTATAAAATTCCAGAATGAGATTTTCACTCTGCAGCGGAGTGTGCGCTGATATGAAACATCCTGGCAGATTAAAACTGTGTGCCCGACCGAGACTCGAACTCAGAACCTTTGCCTTTCGCGGGCAAGCGCTCTACCATCTGAGCTACCGAAGCACGACTCACGGCCGGTCCTGACAGCTTTACTTCTGCCAGTATCTCGTCTCCTACCTTCCAAACTTTACAGAAGCTCTCCTGCGAACCTGGAGAACTAGCACTCCTGAAAGAAAGGATATTGCGGAGACATGGCTTAGCCACAGCCTGGGGGATGTTTCCAGAATGAGATTTTCACTCTGCAGCGGAGTGTGCGCTGATATGAAACTTCCTGGCAGATTAAAACTGTGTGCCCAACCGAGACTCGAACTCGGAACCTTTGCCTTTCGCGGGCAAGCGCTCTACCATCTGAGCTACCGAAGCACGACTCACGGCCGGTCCTGACAGCTTTACTTCTGCCAGTATCTCGTCTCATACCTTCCAAACTTTACAGAAGCTCTCCTGCAGCCATGAGTCATGCTTCGGTAGCTCAGATGGTAGAGTGCTTGCCCGCGAAAGGCAAAGGTTCCGAGTTCGAGTCTCGGTCGGGCACACAGTTTTAACCTGCCAGGAAGTTTTATAAAATTCATTAATAAATCTTTACACGTATTTCTTTTGTCACGTATAAATTTTTTCCATTGAATGTATCCTTTTCAATTTTTCATACTGTGTAAAGACATTAAATTCGTTGTTTTCCATTTTCGCATGTTACTCCCTGAAGACTATATATTTCTGCAAAAATTTCACACTTCATAGAGTAGATATGTTTTTCCATTTATATAGGATAAAAATTTAATAAGATTTAAATTATTCAAAAAAATATAATAAACTAGACATTGCCTGCACCAGTTTTCAAATTGTCCTTGTGTATTTGTGTATAATTATTCATTGATTATTATTATTTATTTCATATATTTTATGATATTCACTTACTGTAAATCAGTACAGTCAGATTTCAAATCTCTTCATATATTCTTACCAACAACAATAATTCTGATACAGCAGTAATCATATTCATAATTGAATATTTTTAGGTCACTTCAGTCATAGAAGTAAATTTAATTATATCACATTTTATAGTCTATTAAACCTATATAAAGCTAATGTAAGATTTCTAATCATCCTTTCCATTTGTTTATAAAGACTTCTTATAATTTTATAATTTTAAAATCACCTTGATGAATTTATGAAACTTTTCCATTAACTTTTGTTTAATTGACATAATTATCGAATTGTGCTCGAATATTTGCGTATTTAACTGTCAATTACATGCATGTCCTTAGAATGTGTCATTTCCAAAAATTTCCATTTATTAAAGTCAAAAATCTTAGAACTTCTAATTCATACATTACATTTTTAAAACAAATAGACACAAATGACCACATATTTTTTCATCAAAACTCAGAATTCATTTCCATTATAGTGCTTCTCACTTGATCCGATATATTTCACAATTCTTTCATAATATTTCCACCAAATGAATCAAATACAAATTTATTATTGTTATTCTTGTAATAATAAACCCAGTGAATACCAGGATGATCAGGTGTATCTAAATCAACTATTTCACTGTCTAATCTTTTTGGTTCATTAGGTAATTCATCAACCACAGAAACGCCACAAAAATATTTTATTTTTAATTGCTTTAATACTTCTTCTATGTTTAAACTAGATAAAAGGTTCTAATATTTATCATTATTATTTTCCAAATTTTTTTTACACCAGCACCAGCAGAAGCATGTTTATTTTTTCTCCATAGCTTGATTATGTCTTTCCTGGTATTCCAATTCTCCATTAGCATCTTTCTTGTGTATTACAGTTTTGCGATTGCTGCAGAACCATAGCAAGTGAAGGAGTAGTTGCTAGATATGGTAATTCAGCTAATAGTAAATGAATAAATTCGCCTTTATGTTCCTTCTTTTTGTTAGATGTTCGATAATGTTTTTCACGACAGGAATAACGAATGTAACAAGTAAATTTCCACCAGGTTTTGGATGTTTTGTCACTTTCTCTACTGTTCTTTTTAACAATGGTTAAGAATGGTCCAGTATTATTTAATTATTATTTAGTCAGTTTAAATTTAATTAATTTTGATTTAGTTTTGCCACTTGGAAGCAAAGTGTAATCAGTTGAAAATATGTGGATTTGTACAGACTAATAATTAATAAGGATTTATAAATTTGTAATACCCATCCATTTTTGACAAACTGCAGCCTTAAGCCTGTTACAGCTGTGAGAATGCCTAATTTTCGTTTACTGTATATTATTACTCTAACTGCAGTTACATTTACTTTTTCAACTTTAGAAGCATCACTAGCATGTGTTCTTTCTTTCACAGGTGATCGAAAACCTTTATTTGCTTCATGTCTTTCTGTGAATCTTATTTACCTCTATATGCTCTATCACGTTCTTTTAAAAGCTTCATCTAATAGATTAATTCCTCAATTCCTATGTGCTAGTATTTCTTCTAATTTGGCACTTGGTAAAGAGTAAGAATAGATTGGGAGATTCATTTGAAATGGTAATTTATAAAACAATTTTTTTATTAATTCTTTAACATGTTTGCACTTTACCAAAATGTGTGACGTAGATTATTCAAAAATATAATCAAATATGGAATTCCTTTAGGATTATTAACAATAAAAACTCTATATTTGTTTGTTAACATCTCTATTATTCAAACATTTTATTATGATAACTTTTATTTCCAGCTCATTTTTCTCCATGAATTACTCTTAATCTACCGATTAAATCTGTAACATAATTCATACAAACATATTCAACTGGTTTTTCTGAATATTTTTTACTATCCCTTCACTTGTTTTTGCATGTGAATAGTCTGAAGTATATGAATCATGATATATATTTGGAAAGTAGACATTAACAATTTCTTTTATTAGTTTGTTACATTTTTACCTCTACTCATTGTTATTTTATTTAGGTTACTCTCAAAATATAATGCTCCTGAATCGTACAATATATCTACGTACATTGGTTAATCAACAGAATCAAATTTTTCACCCATGTCATCGATAGAATTTTTTTTAGTTAAAAGACTCATGAGACCATAGTTGTAATTTTTTACAGCAGTTTAGAATTTATCACCATGAAAATCAACTGCTAATGGTCCAACAAATTTAAATTTATCAACAGCTTTTAATCGAATTGTTGAATCTTTACTGTTATGAATATACTTCAACATTCTTCACTACCATTAATTTTTACTACATCATGTTTTATTTCTTTATTTAACTGCATCTTTTTATTCTCTAACAACGCCTTTTTTTCTTCATATTTATTCAATCCAGTTGGAATTTTTAATTCACTTAATGTAAAGGCATACTGAAATGGTACAGTAGTTTCCACTCTATAAGCAGCAGGTTTCGCCTTTCGCACTGGGAAATAGAAACAGAGGTGGCTCCGCAGCCAATTATATTACATGATGCGGCCAGCCACGGGTGCAACAGAACCCATGTGGACAGGTAGAAAGAAATGTGTCAGGCTTCATAATAGGTATTTATATGTGTTGTGTATTATGCTTTTCTTGTATGTGGATATGAATCTGCACATGAACTTTCCTAATCCTCCTCATACCATTCTGTAAAGCGTGGCCAAATCTTTGTTGGGAAGTAGTTTTGTAGTATAGTAGTGCGAACCTTACTCCTTAGTCTAATGATAACGGGCATAATAAGTTAGATTTGTACATAGATTATGGTGAGATGAGGAAAGTTATTTTGGAAGAACCGGAGGAGTTTTCGGGATTTAAATTACCAATTTTCAGCGTGGATGTAAATGACGTACTAATTCCTTGTATCTTAGACTCAGGGATTCAAGCGTCTGTTATAAGGGAAGACGTATTTAATTGTTGTGGTGGACATGTGAAGTGGCCAACGCTGCCACTACAGCGTACGAAGGTGTGAGGTGCTGTGCCTGGGAAAAGCATCAAAGTGAAAAAGCATAGTCAAGTTGAGTGTGTGTACAAAGAGAAAACTATTATTGTTGTGTTCTTGGTTGTAGAAAGAATGACGGTTGAGGCCATATTAGTGATTGATTTTCTCGGCTGGTACCAAGCCACCTTGGATATGCAACTTGGATTTGCCACATTGTTTTTCATGGATGACGTACTGAATATGTTTATTTTAAGAATTTTCATGTAGACTGTTTAGGAAGGTGTTGACGGTAGGGATTGATCCTTCAGATGTGCGGGGACGAGACAAGGTCATACTCGAAGGTTTCTGGTTAATATGTACAAGAATGAAGTTAAGTTTGGTGTAGGAGCTAGCGCAAATATTGCGCATTTGTTCGGAATTTATGTTTAATAATTTGATGTGTTTCAGGAGATAAGGATGTTGCGCCAGAAAGAGCGCTGATTTGTGGGCCATGGGGGCCTGGGGTTTAATTCTTGAAGTTTCCAGAGTGAGAGAGCGTGAGTATCAGAGGTAGTACCTGCAAGGACTAGGAGAAGCCATGAATGCAAATGGATGCATGACTCAGTCGATGGAAAGCAGTGAGGAGACTGTGGAGATTTGTACGTCATTCCAAGATGAACAGGGAGTACTTTAGATGATGTTTCCTGTAATGTTTTATTAATATAGATTCTTTGGTGTGTCCTGAAATTTGAAACCGTGTGGTGTACATGTTGATGTAAGTGAATTTCTTTTGTTAGCAGGTACTCACGTCATTTTGTAGGTGGTACCAATTAGCACAAGTAAAAAGAGATTAAAGAACGACAACCAAGCAATGTTTGGTAAGGTGGAAGGAAGTCGTGTTTGCAGATCGAATGGCAAGAAGCAGTGAAAGAAAGATCTAGACGCAGTTCGAAAAAAAAAAAAGGGGGGTCAGAAAGGAGAAGTTTTTAATGACTGACAATTGTGTTACCAGTAGCGTTGGATGTAATGTTGTACTATTTTGGTGTGTTGTGTTCTGAGGGGTTAGAACAGATTTCTCATGTTTTGTAATTTGATTTCATTGGTAGAGGGTTACTCTTCTTGTAAATTTTGGTGTAAGGACTGGAAGTAGTTAGTGGAATAATTTAACCAAGCAGCCTAATTTCTTTCATGATTGTAAACAAGAAGTGGAAACGGTATCAATGTAGTGATTTGCGGTTGCAGTGTAGGATGAGGGACCACCACAATCCCATTCCATTCCTATGAAACTTCAATACCTTCATCAGTTGATGACTCAGTCATCAACCCTGATCAGGCGAATGTGTGTTTAGAACACACTTAAGTCTAACTGGCACCTCAACTTAATTGTAAAGGCTGTGAGGTAAATCTATGGATGTCAAATTGTTGTAAATAGGTTTAGATTTAATATCTGTTTAGGCTCTAACTGGTACCTCAATTTTATTGTAAACTTATGAGGTGGTCCACAGGACTGCAATTGTGGTTTGCAACTGTTTGATTTTTTTTATCTGGATCTTGTTTTTGTCACCTCCAATTCTATAAATCAGGGTCGATATAATTTTTGTAATAGGAATACTTTTAATTTTACTATAAATAAAACCCTGTGGATAAGTTGTGATGAACAATGAGAAAGTTGTACTTCGTAAAATCTTATTTACAAAAATCTGTGTGCAAGTCGCTCCGAGTGGTGAAGCGGACGGAGAGTGGCTAGGGCTGCGTGGAGAGGGAGAGACATAACTGGACTACCTACCTGGAGCTGGCGCATGTCTCGCTCCCTCCTGGCCCTGTCTCTGTCGCACTCTCCCACCACCTGGCGGGACGGAGACGGCGAAGCGATCAGTTGAGGGCAGCTACGAGCCCTCCTTGCGTGAAAGGGAAAGTTGCAGTGGGGAGCCTCTGCTGACGTCACTCACCCCAGCTGTGCCTACGGCCAGTCTCAGGAGGCCACGCCGCGCTAGCCGACAGCTGCGTCATCAGACACGCCTCACAGCAGGCATCACAGTGGTAGCCGCTGCTGACGTCACTCGCCCGAGATGAGCGGCGCGCCAGTCAACAGCTGTGTCATCAGACACACCCCCACGACAAGTATCGGCGGACACCGCTCGCCTTAAGTTGGGTAACCCCTGAGGTGAAGCAGCGGACTATGGCGCTGAAGCACGTATATGCAGCGGGGAATGACGACCGGATGACTGTCACCCTGGTCTCCGGTAGCCCTAACTGTCATCATTATAGTTGTCGTTGAGACATTATGGGACTGATGAAGTGTTTCAAACTGCTCTGCCGTGAAGAAGGCGAGAAAGGATCTGTTTATGAGATATGATTGCTGCCAAGACTAAGGTACCTACGAACAATTTATTACTCTGGCGATCGCTAAGTAGGCATAAAGTAAAGAAGGACTGAGACAGGCGCCACTGTGAATGGTTCGACAAAAGAAGAAATGATCTCTCAGGCAATACGATTGTGATGACCAAGTGAAAAAGTAGAGCATGATGAACTCGCCTAGTTTATCGGTGATCCATAGCTCAGGTCATAGTAATATTGAAAGTTTACTGACAAAGGTTAACTGAGGAGTTTTGTTCAGAGATAATCTGGTTGGTGATAGGCACAGGTGGCGGAGCTGATGAACAGATGTAAGAGGAGTGCGCCATGCTGATACGTCGTGTTTCGTGAGGTACATGATCACATAAACAGACGGCATACGGAGTCATTGGGATTTGGATGTGAAGTTAGGTTGTCCTCCAAGTATCTTTGGAAGAATGCTCTCCCCATCGCCCCTAGGCTGTGGTACATTATCGATTGGCGTGTGACGGTATGACAGTAGGCAAAGTGTATTTTGTGTTTGTTTATTTTCAGGTACATCGATTTTTGTAACAATTTTTCTCTGTTCTAATGTTTGCCACTATTTTGTATATTTGTTTTAGTGCTATGTGGCACAGTGTTGTGATTGGATAATTTATCTTTATGATAGTTCACTTGAAGGTTATTGTTGACGTTTTTTATCATGTTCATTTGGAATCCGTCAACAGGTTAGGTTAGTGGTTCTTTAATTTTATTATGTAGCTGAAGCATGTGTCTTTTGTTGTTGTATCTGTACTACACACATTGTTTTTACCATTGCAGATAACTTGAAACTTCCCCTTAGAACAATTTATACATGACTGTTTAACCTGACACACAATATTTTTAGCACAACGCAATCTGATTTTCAAAAATCCCTACAAAAGAATAGCCCTGACTAACATTAACGTATACCTTTCACAAATCACTTACCTCACCAAAAATCTTCGTTACTCGAACTACTGCAATACAGCGAGCGCCACTACTGCCAGCTAAATAAAAGATTCAAACTACGGAAGTCACTAACTACTGATAGGGATAGTTAGCAAATGAAAGATTTTAATAGAGAACAAACAATGTATTTACCTTAATAGTCATAATATATATAGTAGTTCATAATATCCAGTATTACAAATTATCAAAACTCCGCCATCTCTCTCCCCACATCCACCACTGCTGGCGGCTCACCTCCAACTGCGCTACGCTACGCGCTGTTCACAGCCAGCTGCCTAACACTACAATGGCGAGTATTACAACAATGCAAAGCAGCCACAGACTGCATACAGCACAGCCAGTGATTTTCGTACAGAGGTGGCATTACCAATAAAAAAACCTAAACAGCCTATTTACAAACTTAAGTGTTATTTTCTTTGTGTATCTAGGTTAAGAACTTAGTTGTAACGTGCACAATGTGGGTGTTGTCTCATATGGTTGAGAGGTTGTTGTCTTTGTTTGTGTAATAAGGTAACATTTAATTTTAGTATCAAATAACTTGAGTTCTTATAATTGTCATCGTTTCTTGATGTTCCCTTATGTGGATTAGAATAGTTCTATTGTAATTTGTTGATGTGTGTCTGCACACGTCCATGTTGGTATGGATTTAATGAACATAACTTTATTGAAAGGTGTTCTTCTATTTCGTGATGTTTGTGATATTACCTGGAAAAAAACTTTTGTCTCCATTATAGAAGTACAATTTTCACAAATAACTTGATATTTCACATGAATTTTTTAGTTTTGCACTTACATCATAGCTAGATAAGTACAATTAGTTGTCTTTAAGGTGTGTTTGAGAAATCCTTTGATAATTGATTGCTAAGACATGGACGTCTTGATGTGGTATAGTATTGTGTTGTTCCATAACAATATTTTGTTTTGTTTTGCCCTTGAATTTTATGCCTAATTTATTTGTTAATTTTGTACTTTTCATTCAGATTTTTAAGTGTATTTTTGCATCATTTCATTTTGCAAATGGCATTTCTTTGGCTCATCTTAACATAAACTCTTTCATTAATTATCCTAGCATTATTGGATTTGTTTGTTGATCCTGCACTTTTCCCTTAGAATTTTACATGTGCTTGGCAGCACCATCTGATTTTACAAATGACATTTCTGTGAATGAGATTTTAACTCTGCAGTGGAGTGTGTGCTGATATGAAACTTCCTGGCAGATTAAAACTGTGTGTCCGACCGAGACTCGAAACCAGGACCTTTACCTTTCGCGGGCAAGTGCTCTACCAACTGAGCTACCGAAGCACGACTCACGCCCGGTCCTCACAGCTTAACTTCTGCCAGTATCTCGTCTCCTACCTTCCAAACTTTACAGAAGCTCTCCTACGAACTTTTGACGTTTCTGTGGTTCATTTTTAACTTAAATTTTCATCACGAAATGAATGATTTTGAATGGTCATCACTTGTTTACCTAGGATGTTAATTTTAACATTTCTTATGTTATTCACTTGCTATGTCGTTTAAATGCCATTGCTTTATGCCAAGTGACAGCATATTTGATCCGCTCATAGTAGGAATGTGCACTCATGCCAGAGAGCAGGACGTTGCAATTTTCTTTATCCTTTTCTATAGCACAAACTACTGTTTGCAGTTGTTTCCATATTTCTGTTAGTTCTGCATAGATCATAACATTGTTAAAAGAAATGAACCAGAATTGTCTTCCCATGAGAAGAACTTTCCGGATCATTTCTTTCCATCCACGCATGGGGTGATGAAACGGTACAGTAGTTTCCATTCTATAAGCAGCAGGTTTCGCTGCTCACTCGCACTGGGAAATAGCAACAGAGACGGCTCCGCAGTGCATTTTATTACACGAGGCGGCCGGCTGCGGGTGTAACAGAACCCATGTGGACAGGTGGAAAGAAATGTGTCAGGCTTCATAATACGTATTTATATGTGTCATGTATTATGCATTTCTTGTATGTGGATGTGAATCTGCACATGAACATTCCTAATCCTCCTCACACCTTTCCGTTAAGCGTGGCCAAATCTTTGATGGGAAGTATTTCTGTAGTGTAGTAGTGCCAAACTTACTCCTGGCTAGGGGATCAGAGAGACAGCACAGGCAGGTAAAAGTCAAAGACTTTCCAGTGTTAAAAGATTTGGGGTGGAGAGGTTGGTCACGGCCAAGTGGTTCGACCAGCCCCTCCACCGGGGCCCAGGAAGACCTCTGGGTGCCCGCCATATTCTAGGAGTGTTACAGAAGACGGGTAAGTGAGCAGACGTGCCCTCAGTGCGTCTGTCTCAATGCTCACGCATGGAAGAGAGGTATTTGAATATTTGTACTAATTCTTTAGTTCCAGGTTCGGATTGTGTAAGGAAATGAATGATCTCATTAATTTTGGAAATTTGACCCCCTGTGTTAATGTATCTGGTCCCTAGTTTGCCCGTTATCCTCCTCACGTAGTGTATGTCCTATGTAAAATGTTGGGAGACTTTGCTCATATACGTTTGGCCAACGCAGTTCCGTCTTACCTGTAGAAATGTGCGTGCAGATTAGTATATAATACATCTGAGCTATAACTTGTAAAATTATAATATCTGTAAACTGAAACAATTGCTGCTATCGCTGTAAAGTCGTGTGATAATGCTTAAAATAAATAGGAAATCCACTGTCATCAATCTTTAACATACCTTAAAAATCACAAAGAAGTCAAGTGAAAGGAATTTATTTAAAATAAAAGCTATAGAATGCACGGACCCACGCAGCAGCGTGTGAGCCCTCCAGCCCCTTGCCTAGTAACGTACAGAAAGAACATGCTCTCTAGGTAGCGCCCTCAAGCTCGTCTCCCCAGTTATCCGTTGCGCAATTTTGATTCAGGGCTTGATTGCATCAACTTTCATCTGGCGTCGCTAGGCAAGGAGGTATGACGGTAAACTTTCAATGTTTTCTGTTATCCATTCTTTCTTGGTGCTTTGGGATACTCTAATTCCTAGTACTCTTTTGGCAGAGTCCATGAGTCCTTCCCTCATTTTTATCCAGTTGTCATTAACACTTTCATCAACAGTATATCTTTGCCATTTCTCCATAAATTGTTCTCCAAATCTGATGCCTTTCCTACCTCTTTGAGTCTCTCTATGTTTAGTCTTTCCTTTGCTTTACCTCTCCAGACTTTTTTCAACCTCACTTGTATTTCTCCCATCACTAGGTTGTGGTCTGAATTTATATCCGCTCCTGGATAAGCTTTAGCATTCTTCAAAATGTTCCTAAACATGTTTTGTATCAGTATGTAGTCCAGCTGATATCTTTCCCTATTCAAATTTGATATCCATGTGTAATGTCTCCTTTTGTGGTGTTCAAATAATGTGTTACCCACTGCTAATGAATTTTCTTTACAGAAACTAATTAGTAATTCACCTCTCTCATTTCGTATTCCTAATCCAAATTTTTCTACTGTATCTTCATCTCTTCCTTCACCCGCCACTGCATTCCAGTCCCACATGATGATAATGCAGGCATTTCTATTTTCTTTCTGGATGAGTTCTTGTATTTTCTCATAATATTCCTCCACTTCCTCATCTCTGTGCTGGCTGGTTGGCATATATACCTGTCTTAATACCAAATCTTTTGAACTACCCTTCAGTCATATCATCATCAATCTTCCATCAATATCGTGTACCTTCATTACCTTATTTTTCAACTTTTGCCCTATCAATATTCCTACTCCATTTTCACCACTCTTGATTTCCCCTGAGTAAAAGAGTTTATAATATCCACTTTCTATATCCCCATTCTCTGCCCATCTCATTTCACACAAACCAAGGGCATCTAATCTGTTCGTTTTAATCTCTTGTTTTCTATTCTCTAGCATTCCTGCTTGCAGAAGTGTCCTCACATTCCATGTTCCAATCTGTATCTTTCCTCCCTTCACTAAGGAAGATAAAAAATTATTTACTTAAACTTTAAAAAATCTTTATATTCTATGGTGACTACGTAAGCAAATACAAAGTTAATTACATCTGAACAACTAGCCCTTGATTCTGAAAATGGATTGAAAGTAAAAGAAAAACATTTGAACGAAAAGGAAGAATGTTTACATTTAAAAGATGTAGTAAACAATGTTGTAGAAATGAAAAAAGAAGAGTTTATTTGCATTGCAACAATGAAACATTAGGCAAAGAAAAATTAATTTAAAGTTGTGGAGTATAATTGAAATTACATATATTAGTGGTAGGTCAGATAATGATGAATTATTTTATGTATTCGTTCCAAAGCATTATAATTACAACTTAACTGAAAATATTGTTCAAAATTATTGAGGCCTACATGAGGATAATATTTAGTAAGAAATGTAGCAAATACACTTTAATGATCTAATGAATTAAATCGAGTTGTTCTGTGGAGACAAGAATAAATATGTTGATTTAATAAATTCTCATTGAAGTAAAATAAGTTGTAACTGAACAACCTATAGAGTTTGATCCAATTGATATTGAACAATAAGTTATAATACCGTTGAAGGTTGGAAATAAAGTGCATAGAATAAAAACTATTGTGTTAGATAATGCACCTAAAGAAAAACTGGCTTCAGTTGTATCTGAAATCTTTGAGGAGCATCCAGATAAAAATAATGAAATGTACATAAACAAACATTCAAAGAAGTTCTAGAATCAAAAGTGTATAAAATTAAGGGAAATATGTACATATGGAAAGAGATACCAGATATTTTAAGAAATTTCTATTGTATTGTGAAAAATAAATTTTTCTTCTCCTCTGAGATTGTATAAATAATTTACATTTTCATCAGTTAATTCATTTATGATTATAGAGACTATATCTTTATTGTTATTAGGATAACATATAGACATAAAATATAAGAGAGCTAACTTTCCATTCACAATGTTCAGTACATTTATGAATTAAAATTTTTATAAACAGAAATAAATTTTTCTGCTAGACCTAGGTCCAATTTATAAAATGAGTGTCAGCTAAAGCAGACGTGAGTGTGAAACTACGTTATATATATGTACCCAACTGTTGTATAAATTCACACAACACAACCATTAAACATATGCTTTATTATGTATATTTTTTGACCTTCTCAATTATATATACATCATAATATTTTGTTTCCTGTAATTCATACTTAAGAAATGCCCTATTCCTTCTTCACCATCGAAATCGTTCAATTTATATGTGATTGGATTAGCATTAACAACATTCTCGATTTTAAAAATTTCTGTTGACCAACCGACTTTATCAGAGAGTCCTTGAAGTATTCTGATTCTAGCAGTATCTTTTTTTTCGTAAATTTCTCTTTTTCTTTAGATGCTAATCTTAGTCTTAATTTTTTTTCTTTAACTTCTACTGTTCACATTTTTGTAGTTGGATGTTTTGTGTTATTGCATTCACCAAATTAATTTAGAAACTATGTCAATACATTTGTAATTCCCCTGAAGAGTTGATTTCTTTCACATCTCCCTTTTAATGTTGTATTAAGTCGTTCAACGACAGATGCCTTTAATTCACTAAAAGCTGAATAACGATTAATGTTAAATTTTTCACTAATTTTTGAAATTCTTTATTGTAAAATGCTTTACCATTAACTGTTTGCAGATTTCTGCGTTTTCTACCAATAAATATTTTTTCAGATGCATGAACTACATTCTTACCTGTTTTATCTTTAATTGGGATAGACCAAAGAAATTTTTAAAAAAACTTTATGACAGTTAATAAATATTTATATCCTTTTATTTGTTTTTGAAGTTGAAGTTCCTTTCAGATTAGCTGCATCCATTTCAACTATATCAGCTTGCCATAATACACCTATTCCAAAAGAAATTAAATATCTTGTTTTGAAATTTTTTCTCATTGTTTTATGTAATCATTAATAAATTTTCACATGTATATCTTTCATTGCCTAGAATTTTTTTCAAGGAATTAATCCTTTATAGTTTTAGATACTGTGCAGAGACATTAAATTATTTGTCTTCCATTTTTGCTTGTTGCTCTCTGAAGCTTATGTGTTTGCACAGACATTTTACACATCATACAGTAGATACATTTTTTCATCTATATGTGATAAAAATTTAATAAGATTCAAAATATTTCACCAAATGTAATAAACTGGACATCAACTGTAACAGTTGTCAATTTGTCATTTAATCATACAGCTAGAATATTTGGTTAGTGTACAATTATTGATTGATTATAATTATTTATTTCATATAGTTTATCAGATTGACTTGCTGTAAACAAATATTTTCCAATTTCAAATCACTTCTTATATTCCTACCAACAACTATAATTCTTTTAAGGCTGGAATTATATTCATAATTGCATAATTTTTGCTCACCCCCTGTCATAAAAGTAAATTTGATTATTTGTCCACCATATACTATAAGCCTATCTACTATTAAGCCTATCTAAAGCTAATCTAAGATTTATATGCATCCTTTCCCTTTCTTTATCAAGACCTCTTATAGCATTAAAATCTCCTTGATGAATGTGCAAAACTCTTTGATTTAATTAATTCTATTGATATAGTTATTGAATTATGTTATAGTTCTTGCATATGTAGCTGTCCATTACTTGCATGACTATTAGGTTGTGCCTCACTTCCACAAATTTCTATTTATTAAACTCAAAAATCATTAATATTCTAATTCATTCATAATGTTTTTAATACTAATAGACACACATGAGCACATATTACTTCATCAAAATTCTGAATTTGTTGTCCATTATAGTGTAACTCACTTGAACTGAGATATTTCACCAATTCTTTCAGAATATTTCCACCAACTGAATCAAACACAAATTTGTTATTGTAATTCTTATAACAATAAATCCAGTGAATATCAGGATAATCAGATGTATGTGTGTTAACTATTCCACATTATAAATTTTTTGGTTCATTAGGTAATTAATCAATCATAAAAAAGCCACAAAAATATTTAATTTTTAATTGCTTTTCTAAATAAAAGGTTAAAATATTTTTTATTTTTTCTAAATTTTTTTCCTAAACCAGAACCAGCTGAAGCATGTTTCCATTTTTCTCCATTGCTTGATTATGTCTTTTCTGTTGTTCCAATTCTGCATTGGTTCTTTTCTTGTGCTTTTGCGATTGTTGCAGAATGTAAGCAAGTGAAACAACTGTTGCTAGATGTTGTAATGCTAATAGTAATAGACGAAATTCGTCTTTATGTTGTATTTGTCCTTTACTGTTCTTCTTTTTGTTAGATATTCAATAATGTTTTTCACAACAGGAATACCTAAAGCTTTGTCCCTGTCTCTACCATTCTTTTTTGAACATGAGTTCAAAATGGTCCAATACTACTTCACTATGAATTTGTCAGTTTAAATTTAATTGATTTTGATTCAATTTTGCCACTTGGTAGCAAAATGTAATAATTGGGTAAGTTATTGATTTACACAGACTAAAAATTAGTAACTGTTAATAATTTTATACTCATTCATTTTCTTCAAGCTGCAGGCTTCAGCTTGGTCCAGCTGGCGCTAGTTTAATACCAGTGGCATAAGCTGTGCCCATATCATATTTTCGTTTACCACACATTATTTCCCTAACTGCAGTCACAGCTATTTTTCCAGCTTATGAAGCAACAGTTGCATGCATTCTTTCTTTCACAACTAATTGAAAATCTTTATCTGCTTCATGCCTTTTTGTGAATCTTTATTATCTCTATAGGCTCTCTCATGTTATTTTACAAGCTTCAAATAATAGATTAATTCCTGGATCCCCATGTTCTAGTCTTTCTTCTAATTTGGTCCTAGGTAAACAGTATGAGTAGCCTGGAAGATGCATTTCAAATTTATTAAGCAAATTGCTTAATAATCCATACTTTTTACTTTATTAAAATGTGCAAGGTAGATTATTGAAAAATCTAATCAATTATGGGAATCCTTCGGGATTATTGATAATAAAATCACTAAATTTGTTTGTCACTTCTGTATTATTCGAAATTTTTCATTATGATTTTTGTCCTTGAATTTCTGTTGATACCTGATTAAATCTGTAACACAATTCATCCAAACATATTCAACTTGTCTTTCTGAATATTTGTTCTAAACCTTCACTTGTTTTTGCATCTGAAGAGTCTGAAGAATTTGAATCATGATATACTATTGGAAAATAGACATTAACAATTTCTTTTATCCGTTTATTACCTCTTTCACCTCTACTCGATTTTATTTTATTTGTGTTATTCTCAGAATATCATCCATAGAAATTTTTTTAGTTAAAAGAGTCATGAGACCATATGTGTAGTCATTTTTTTCCACCAATTTTGAATTTATCGCCAGCAAAATCAACTGCAAATGGTGAAACAAATTTAAATCTAACAACAGGTTTCAATCCAAAATTTGTATCTTCACTGTGATTAATATGCTTTAACATTCTTCACTAACATTGATTTTTACTATATCATCATCTTTTATTTATTTATTCAAGGTGATCATTTTTATTTTTTTTTAAGAATGCATTTTTTATCTTCTTGATATGTATTCAATGCAGCTGTAATTTCTGAATCATTTAATGTAAAGTTATACTTACATTAAATACTGTCAGGCCAATCATATAGTTTTCTAGTTGGTGATAAATCTCCAAATTCTTCTAGATGAGGATGTTGATGGTAAGGGATCATTTGTTCCTCAGCCTCTCTATTTTGTTCAATGGCTTTCAGAACATTATCACCTAATCCTTCAATTCCTTCTTTAACTTTTTCAATAGCATCAATAACTATTAGGCCCTCTTTCTTGTTTTTCATATCCTGGTTTTGGTTGTTTTTTTCAATGCTTGAAGTGTTCTTTCAGTTCGTCAGCTTTCGGTCTGCTCCATTTAGCTTCCATAAAAACTTATAGGTCGTGCTTTGCTAACATTAATAGAGATGAAATACATTAATTTATCATTTTTAACATCTAATGTTTATGTATAACATTTGTCCGCCAGCAAGAACCCACCCTTGGCTTGTTTATTGTTTATGTTGTTATGACATCCTGTATTTTATTTATGAGCTTACCTTCATTCAGTTTTCTAGTCATGTTTTTCATAAAAAATTCAGACTGATCGTACATCATTTACTACACATTTCTTTAAAGTCAGCAAACTTGAAATTACTTCCAAGAATGTCGTTATAAATATGGTTTAAATTCGTGTCATCTTGTCTGAAAATATTTAAAAAATAAAATTATCTCTGACTAACTGTTTTGGTATTTTTCAATAAGTCTGAGCTAAATAAGAACAATCAGTTCCTTTATATCTTCTTTTAGTAAAGAATTCTTCAACTATATCCTGATTTTAAAGAATAAAGTCATCAAATACTACTACCAAATTGTCTAGACATTCACCTAATCGAATAATTTCGTCATCAGTTTCAATAAAAGCAGTATATTTTTTCATTAACTTCATTAAACAAATTCCTTGATATTTTGACTGATCTAAGGTTTTGAATAAACATGGAAGTGATTACTTTATTCCACTTCAGTGGTAAGTCATCTGTTTCTAAAACACAAATTAACCATTCCAATAAGAGAAGCTTATAAAATGTTTCACTAGTTGGCTTTTATTCAGCGTTTTTAACTCAAAATATTATATCAAAAAATATAAACTATTGTGAAGAAGAAACAACAGAAATTCCTATAGGTCAGTACAATTTTTAAAAAAAACTTAGAGAAAATTATTCATTTGAAAAATTCAAATATCCATATTCAAGCTAGCCACAGTGGCCGAGCACTTCTAAATGCTACAGTCTGGAAGCGTGCGACTGCTGTAGCAGGTTCGAATCCTGCCTCGGGCATGGTCATGTGTGATGTCCTTACATTAGTTAGGTTTAAGTAGTTGTAAGTTTTAGGTGACTGGTGACCTCAGATGTTAAGTCCCACAGAGCTCAGAGCCATTTCATAACCATATTCAATAAAATAAAATTTTAAATAGAATATCTATTGAAAGTGGTGTAAACTATACATGGATATAAAGATAGTGTTGTGAGTATGTTAGGATTCAGTAACCAGGTTGCTGAAGCTAATGAAAAGACTGTTGTTAAAGGTGTTCCTAAAATTAGTCAATTTGAATTAATAAATATATATTTTTATCCACATGAGAGATGTTTGTTAAACATACTGATCACTTTCGAAGAGAAAGTGATTTTATTGCTTCATATAAACTAAATGCTGAATTTGTAAGATCAATGATTTATGAACCACATTGTTGATGTGGTCTTCAGTCCAGAGAATGGTTTGATGCAGCTCTCTATCATACTCTATCCTGTGCAAGCTTCTTCATCTCCCAGTACCAACTGCATCCTACATCCTTCTGATTCTGCTTAGTGTATTCATCTCTTGGTCTCCCTCTAAGATTTTTACCCTCCACGCTGCCCTCCAATACTAAATTGATGATCACTTGATGCCTCAGAACATGTCCTAACAACCGATCGCTTGGTATTGTTATAGCTAACTGTCATGGATCAGAATCACACTATCCAACATATGACAGAAAATCCAACAAAAAATTAATTGATAATTATGTGGCAAAACTGTTTGATTTTGTGACCACAATGAAATATTATTTTATCTAGAGTGAAACATTCTTTTATTTCATTAACAGCTGTGTTATATAAGATTTCCTCTGTTACTGATAAAATAAGTTTTGAAGGACATATTCTTAATAATGGAAAAATATGGAAGTAAGAAAAACGAGATACTTTATCCACTTGGAGCTCTTGGTGGACTTTTTAAAGTTTATATAGAAATTATGTGAGAGAGTTAACAATAATTTTAACTAGGTCTTCTAGTACTTGAAGATGAATTTCTTAGATATCGTTATTATGATGATGCTGGAGCTGAAATTATGTATACTTTTCTTAAGGAAGGAAAAATTGTAGTAGAATCGATGGAACTTTGTACAGCAATTGTTAAACATGAATCAAATTATGAGTTAGAATATTGAGAAAATATTCTGAAAAATCCAAAAGTCATGATATCTTTCTATGAAGTACAATCAGCAGAAGTTACAGGACTGAGTTGTAATAAAAATTTTAACTTGATATCACAAATAAATACAACTTTGTAGATTTTGATATGCCCTATTTTATATTTGTTACATTACTTGACTCTTCGCTATTCGACCAATTCAATCCAGAGTATATACATTTGCAAATTGGCAGAAACCAAATCATCCCACAGCATATTAATCCTCCAAAGCATACAATGCATTTCTCGATTTTAAATGAGTTACACTCTGAGAGTAAGACACTGACGTAACACTATATAATTTTATTCTATATCTATGTTATTAACATGACTATCTATGTGATTAATATGACTCATAAAAGAATACTATATCTTCACAGAAAACGACTATGAAGTTTTTTACAGCTTTTAAAACAAGAATTCCTACAGATAATTTAGAGTGTGTAACAATGTATGGTAAGAAAAATTTAACTTAAAATGCAGAGCACAGACTATTTACTTACAAATTTTAACTATACAAATGAATAAAGAATTCGAAAAAGTTGTAGAAATTTTTACATCAAGTTTGCTGTTCAGACAAAAGTCTGACACTCATTATATTTTTCCTGAATAACTCTTATGTAGATTTTCTTAACGTTTTGAATTTACAAAATCAGTTAATATTTGCATGAGATCTATTAACAGCTCTGAAAGTGTACAGCTTGTCAGTTTGTATTTATCCAGCAGCATGTGGCCGCTAGATAAAGATAATACTGACCTAGTACAATACAAAAACATTCTCTGACACCATTCATGGCGTTACTTCTGTGAACATTCTCTTGCACCACTAACTAAGCAGTTCATAACCTCATTCAGAGATGGCGCTGATGTTTCACTATAAACATAAAACAATTATTTTTAAAGTTGTTTTCAGTATTCATACTAACATTTACATGCAGTTTACACTTCATCTCTTGAAATTAAGTACAATAACCTCAAGTAAATCATATACTTACGACCATAATGAATGGATGAAAGTACTGCTCTTAGAACATATTTTGCTACTCGAACTCCAACTATATTTACAGCTGGGAGCTTCAAACCTCTTAACCGAATACATAGATGGAAGGATTTTGGCCATTCTCTCATGAAGTCATCAAACTGTCTCACTACCATGTCACATGTGGGTTTAAGACCTGACCTAAAGAGCAGGTGGTATATTTCAGCCCAAAAGAAGGAGCAGTCTGTTAACTCAGAGGCAGGTCTCTGTGACATGCTGATGTACAGAGGGTCAGAGGCCAGAAGCTTGGTTTATAGGAATAACTGACTGGAAGGCGAATTTTTTTGAAATTTTTTCTTTCATATTTTTGTAATTAATGCAATGATTCTCTGTAACATGACCATGAACTCTCTGAGAATGAATACTTTTAATGAGTTTCATGATCTAGAAATCATTTTATGGTTTATTTTCATTTTTGTACTAACTTTTATAACAATAAAATGGGCAATACCAAACAGCTAAAGCAGTGTGGTGACTGCCTAGAGAAAGAGAATGAATGTCATAAAGATAAACATTGAAAAGATATATTTTGTCGTATTTTTAAAGAATGTAAGAAATATTACCTGAAAATTAAAGTTACTTTTGAGTGTGGTAGAACTGTAAATAATCCTTCTCTCAAGAAATATTTACAGTTGCCAGTTCATAAAAATCTGATAGCTACTCTAGAAGAAAGAATTATGAAAATTTTGGCTGAGGAATTGCGTTAGATTTCTTACATTCACCATAATTGATTTTGTTTATTTCCTTATGTTCATCTTGCATAAAAATTATTAAATTTCTTTCCTCACATTCACCTTTTGTATTTAAAAAGTAATTATTTTGAAAACTGGTGAATGTGATATGAAAAATATTCATTTTTACTATTTTTTAATTTATTTAATATAAAATAGCCTTTTTAAATTAAATTAGGTGAGTTACACTTGAAACTGGGATCAAAGTAGACGGAATGTTTAGGTTCTAGGTAAGTTTTGTCACCTAGTGGAAAGAGGTAGAAGTGAGCTAACTCACAAAACTGTGCTGGAACCTACACTTTCCATCTATTACTCTAGGATCTCTAAGTTGAATGAAGATTCGCCAGAAACGAACCGTATTTCGGATTGCACATTAAACACTCAACAGCTTTTCTTGCTTGGATAACTAGATAGGGAAATGCAATCCACCAAAGTGACATCCAGTTGAAACACTTAAACCAGGATGCTGAGCCACACAAAAGAATCTGTAGGTATAAACACTCACTCTCCTTTTGCACGTAATGTAAATTGAAGTTCAGTGCCACGTAATTCTACTTATGTATGAAGAGTCATCGCAGGACTAACTGTAGAGATTTTGATAAAGTTTTCATTAATGGTTACATTGATTCACCAGAAAAGTTCGCATATGTAATTTATAAATATTTGACGCAAATTGGCTGAATTGTGAAGCCTTACAGTACCCCAGCGCTATTTTCTGTCTGTTTGCGAAGGCTGCTCTCAGGATTCTGATATTTGCAGAGCACTGGCATAAGTGGATATTGATGGATGAATGGACTGTGTTTTATGCAAGGTTCGTATTGATGTGCACTGGTACTACCTGAGTGTCCTTTCCAGTGTCATACTGCATTTACTCTTACGAATTTTTAACACAAAACACAATGCAAACTGAATAGCATTATCTTTCATGTACACTGGCAGTAATTGAGTGACATTTTCAGTGACATGTTGCATTTACTGTTTTGACTCTTAATTCCTAAAATAAAAAATATGCATACCTGCACCGACCACTCAACTTCTCTCAATTTGCATTGTCCACAGCAAATTTGTTTGACATCTCACATCAACAAAGTTCAGAAAAAAATCTTCAATGACATTCATGCAATACCACATAGTACATATTTTTCTCAGTTTAAATAACAAATTTACATGAGACTAAAATTATCCTCAATGACTTCTCCCTATCTTATACATCAACCCCCAAAATTTCTAAAACTACAAGTTTTTATATGACAAAAAAAACACATCTTCAGTGACTTGTCACTGTTGTCACTCCATTAAAGTAGATCATAATACAACACAGAAAATATTCCTGTTACTTTGACTGTAACTGTCAGTTACGTTTAGATTGGGTCAAGGTTTAAATGTTCAGGTTAGGGGATCCAGGCCAATCTCCTGGTTCACACATTGCTCAGCATTTATTCATCATGAATACAATCTTCTGTCTACTTGTTTGGTCTCATAATACCAAGATTACCAGTCACAGTCTGAGCTATCATGCATCTATTGCACCCAGTTGTTCACACAGATTCACAGAATTACACCTTTCCTCACACCATCTTTGCACAAATTACAAAAAAATTTTACCACACGTTGCTCTTATTATTTGTCACCTTCTAATCATCATTTTACTCAACCTGTCTGCCTCATTCTTCTCTGTGTCATCCTTCTTCATTACTCGTAGACCTCAAGTTTCTCTACACGTAACCCTCACTACCTCCTGGAACATGCATCTAGAACCAAAAAAATTTAATACAACTATTCAAACAGCACAACATTTTGTTTCCTTTCCTCTTAAAATAATTTTTACGACTGACTCAATAATTCTTCATTTATAGTCTCCCATTGCCACCGCTTTTTCGTTCTCTATCTCGTCTCATATGTAAACCTCATTACAGCAGTACTTTTCCTTCTTCTCGTTCACCGTCCATTTCTTTCCGTTCTGCCGTACTCATTATTAATTAAAATCTCGCATGATCATAGTTATACCATAAAACTACATAACGGCTCGATATAGCCTACACCAACTTGACCATATGCAGTATAATAGAGCTCGCCTCATCGCGGCCTCAAAAACCTATCCTGAAAGACTCGCAGTATCATGGCATAAAAATAAAATATAAATCCTCACAGAACACTTACAAAATTAGCACGACTAATTCACATAAAAATATCATGATTTCAATCCTACAATATATCATCACATGTATTTTCAGCTCATTTGATTCACGATAAGTCGTCCTTTGGCCTAGATACAACACTTGATTTCTTACATGAATTCACCTGCAATATTCACTATTGTCAGTTTATTCTTCTCTTAGTTCGATATTTCCCTAACTGATACATATTCTTACATTTGTTGTATGGTATGTTCCCCTTGACGTCTACTTCTTAAAGTTTAATCTTCCACAACATTCTTATGGATAACTCTCCTTACTCAAAATGGCCTGTACAACGGGTGAAAGAATTTGTTTGTTTGAAATCGATGTTTCTTCGACAATATGTGAGCTCTAATTAACACTTTATCTCCCCTCCATAACTCTATATCCATAATTTTCCCTTTTTGACCCTTTACTCTTTATTCTGCCCTTTTCTTAATTCCTTCTATAGCGCGTCTAACTGTTTCCCTATGCCTCGTAATTGTGCCTTCAGGGTATCTTACAATATCACTAAAAACATCTGGTGCTGCTTGATTATACATGACAGTAACTGGCACCATCCCTGTTATACCACTTGGAATCTTGTTCAAAATTTCCTCCAACCCCCTTAAATAGACACTCCAGGTCCTGCAATTTCAATTACAGTAAATTTTGCAGAACAGCCCTAACTCCTTAGTAATCCGTTCACATGGATTGCTCGCCAAGTGATAGCGTGATAAGAAAATCGGTTTGACCCTTCGCCTCTGCATCAATCTCTGCCAAAGTATAGATCTATACTGAGGTCCGTTATCAGAGATCATTTTTCGACCCCCCCCCTACTTTATTGATGAAATCTCTCTACTCCCATAGCTACATTTCTTGCTGAGGCCCTCTTCAATGGGGTCAATGTGACATACTTTGACACTAGCTCAGTCATTACTAACATGTACCTACACCCTTCTATCGACATAGGCACTGGCCCAAAAATGTCCACCTCTCCAAGTTCTCTCAATCTATTCGGTATGATTGGATGGATGGGAGATTTCGTTGACAATCACAACGGTTTTGCTTTCTGGTAAGTAATGCACTTCCTAAGAACCAATCTAACTCTCCTCTCCATATTCACGAAATACAGCGACTCCCTAAGATGTAAACTAGATTTTCTAGCTCCGTAACGCATGTAGCAACAGCGCACGTACCATATTACCTTGTTTACAAGTACATCTGGTACACAGATGACCAAAATCTCAAACTTTTCTCTTCTAAAAAGCAAAATATTATCCTTTATCCTGTAAAATTGATCGAGTTTTCGATCATTTTGCTGCCTTAGTTTATCTCTAACCATCCTCCAAGCAGAGTCTCTCTGTTGCAAAATTCCAGTTTCCCCCGTCGCATCTGTAATATAATTTTCAAATGGCACTCCGTGCATATACATTAAATCAATCTGGTTTTCCCTGATGTCCGTATCCTCAGTCCTGTGGTTCAATACTGGGTTGCGAGATAGAGCATGTGCCACCACATTTTCCTTACCAGGTATATGTACTACCTCACAAGGAAATTCCTGCTGGTACAGTGTCCATCTCATCAACCGTCGGTGTGTCAGTTTGGTGGACGACAGGAACACGAGTGCTTTATGATCCGTGTAGATCTTAGTAGGCCGCCCGTACAAGTATTGTCGGAACTTACTAAACCCCTACACGATCTCCAAAGCCTCAAGCTCAGTAACGCAATAGTTTTTCTCAGCTTTGCTCAGTACTCGACTGGTAAAAGCAATTGGTTGCCTTATGATAGTTCCTCCTCGCTCCATTTCTTGGAACAGGGTCAGACCCAGCCCTTAACATGAGCTATTGGTCGCAAAACAGAACTCCAAATCCAAATTTGGATGTCCTAGTACAGGAGTCTCTAACAGTGCCATTTTCAATGAATCAAATTCATACTGGCCACCGCATCTCAGGACGATAATCCCTTCTTTTAACTTAAATAGTAAACTCGTGGCGTAGTCACTCTTTTTATTTGAATAAACCGCTTGTAAAAATTGATTAAACCCAGATAACCCCGTAAATGTCGCTTTGTCTTCGGTACCGGAAAATCCCTAATCAGTCCTAATTTCTCCAGGTTCGGCCTAATCCCCTCTTGAAATATGACAGGTCCTAAGAAATCTATTTGCTTCTGGCCAAACTTTGATTTACAAAGATTCTCAGTGACACAATACTTAGCGAATGCATCTAATAAAATTTCTAGCGTTCCATTATGTTCGAACCAGTTCTTCTTCGCTATGAGTACGTCATCGATGTATAGCGTCACTTTGTTTCTAATCTGTTCTGGAATCACTGTGTCTAATTCCCTAATGAATGCCGCAGACGATACGTTCAGGCCGAACGGAAGCTTGCGGAATTGGTAGCACTTTCCATGGCACAAGAATATCGTATACTTGCGACGTGCAGTGTCCCACTTCACCTGCCAGTAGCTGGTCCGCAGATCGACAGAGCTTAGCACACTTATCCCATGGAAACGATGTAACAACTCCTCAAGCGTTCCTCGCCGATCTGTTTCCGATACTATGATTTTGTTCACCCTACGTGAACCCAGCACTAAGCGGATGCTGTGGTCTTTTTTGTCAATACATTGTACGGACTAGCCGCTTGTTCTATGATCTTCTGATCCAGCATGTTTTTAATCTCCATTTCCACGGCTCTTTGTACACCAGTAGAGTTGGATATACCTGCGCGTTAAAGTGTTGAATTTATATTCACGTTGAATTTATACACGAACCCACGTATGGTCCCAGTTGTTTCCTGAAAGATCCTGGAGTGTCTTCTAAGAATTTCCCTAAGCTCTCTGTACTCGAAGGTCCCCTTCATGTGTACAGTTTTGACATCTATCTCTTCTTCTATTATATCCTGAACCCGTAAACTGCTATTTAGTTTCTCGTAATGCTTATCCTCGGTCCACATTTTCCAATCTCTTCTCATCTCCAACCCTAAACTTATTGTGAAACAAAGCCCTACCTCTTTACATTCATCGAATGGTATCTGAATTATGCCTTAATTTTGTAAAGTTGCTCTATTCCTTCCTATCTCTACATGCGCTTTATGTCTACTAAAAGAATCCATCCCCAGGATTCCCTCAACCGATAATGTGGGAATTAATAATACCACAACACTGAACGTGTCCCGTGTATACGAACGAACTCTATCTGTGCCTGCCTTTTCACCTCAACACACTTGTGTCCCACAGCCCCTCTCACTATGGTCTTTTGTAGTGACAGCGTTGACCACGATTTCGTTTCGCTGCGTTCTGTATATATATATATATATATATATATATATATATATATATATATATATTCTCTTATTGGGCTCGTCTGACTCCCCGAGTCAACTACAAACCCAATTATCACATTAATAACTTCTATGCTAATGATTGGCTGTCTCGCGTTTTCTTTTGAGTCATTCCCTTCCAGCAACGTCTCCTTAATTTTGTCATAGTCTATTATAAAACTATTCCTTACCACATTTTTGTCGTTCACAGCCCCGTCGCATAGTTGTCAAGTTCTCTTTCTCCTGTCCTCATTACCTCTGTTCGCTTCTACTCCCTGGTCCGGCCTCCTACCATTTACAGCACCATTACCTCTACTATCGTTGTATTGCCGTCGTTTTCCACCATTATTATATGTCCTGTACTGTCCACTTTTATTGTTTCCTAGATGCCAACTGCTACTGTTGTATACTTGATGCCAACTGCCATTACTCTGGTACCTCCCCCCATCGCTTCTGCAGCAGCCATTCCGAATACTATCGTTTCTTTCACTTCTATTTCGATTATTATTCAACTGTTCCCCTTGACTGTTACTGTAATTACTTTCTCTATTCAGCTCCCTAAGCAGCTGCAGGAATTCACAAAAATTCTGCATCCCCCTGCCGGCAATTACTACGTCACATCTTAGTCTACCAGGCAATTTCGTTAAGCACATTCTAATTAGTTGCAGGGCGTCATACAGAGCATCTAAGTATCTGTTTCTCTTCAGCATCTCGCTGAAATAGGCCCTATCATTGCACTCACTGATTTGGGGCATCATCAGGATGTTTAGTTTTGACCTGGCTCTGGATCGAGCTTGACCAGTGCTCCTCAAGAAACAGCCTACAAAATTCCTCGAAAGTGACGCATCTATCTTTTCTTGCATTATAGCACGGACCTCATCGCATAAGTAACTACACACAAACTTCATTCTTAGCTTGTACCCCCAAGAATTCGCTAATGAATCATGAAACTGCGCCAGCCACATACTCGAGTGTAGCCAAGCATTGGCGTCAGGATAGTGCGTATGGTTCCGTACCATTGCGAAATGCTTTCTGCATTCCTCATCCGCATTGTCCATCTGTTCCCTACTAGCCTGCATAGCCTTTCCTCTAATTCTGCCAAGTCTCTTTCTTTTGTGTCTTCTAACGTGCTCCTTTCATGCAAATTGTTGTTGTATTGTATTGTATTGTATGTTAACCGGGTACCTAGAAACGACAGAGAGGCTCCGTCCCCGCCGCAGCTGCAGTGGTCCACAACCCCACGCCAACTACCGCAGCCCACTTCACCCCTCCGCCGCCCCACACCGAACCCAGGGTTATTAAATTGTCGTTAGTTCGCCTTACTGTTACAGGTGTTACAAGAATGTTTCCACCTCCATTCGTATGTTTTTTTTTTTCAATTTGCTCTTCATTTTCCCTAATCTGCTTATTAATTGCTGTCTGCACCTCTTTGAATCTCATTAACGAGCGTACCGCCTCGTTATCTTCCGCACATACAGGTACGGTATCTACACTCCCATTCTCGCTACGTTATGTCAAAGTTTCTACTACTGTCGACAACTGGTCGACCTTTTTCGCTACCACCAAGTGGTTGTTCATTTTATCACTCTGGGCTTTGGCTTGTTTCACTACCGAATCTATTCTATTTATCTGATCTTGGCAGACGTTTGCTAACACATTTTTAACGTGCTCCGAATTCGGAATCATTACGTCGCTTGGACTTTGATTCTGCTGTAAGGCCTCGACACGTTCGGCCATGCCTCTCGCTACTGCTTTCGCGACACTTATCTCTTTTCTCATCGTTTCAGCTTCCCCCTGTATTTCAGTAATGACTTTCTCTAGTCTCTGTTCTACTGCTTCCACGCTCTTTACCTCGCTGTCTAGCCTTTTATTCACGTCTTTATTTTGTCGTCTATCCCCTTAACTTGTTCGTCGTTCATCTCCTCCATTTCCAGCCTAATCGCGACCTGGTCCGCTCTTATCGCCTCCAGTGTCTCTAATTTCTCGTTTATTTTATCTTGGCTTTCCTTAATTTCTTTTCTCATGATATCTCGATCTTTCTCACTCTCATCCTGACCTTTTATTAGCGCGTATATACTTTTCTTATATTCATCCTTCATATCTTTTCGCATATTGTCCATACTTTTTTATTTTCTTTCATCACATTCATGATCTGTTGGAACATACCTACATTTAAACTGCTCATCATCCCCGCTACATCTCTACCACTGTTTTCAACACCTGAATTACATTCTACTCATCTGCTTTGTTCACTGTTCCCATTAGTCGCTGCTGTGTCTGTACCGCTGCTGTCTCCGTCTCTGCCATCAGCGTCGTCCCTATTCAGACCGCCTACCTGGGAAATACTCACGCGTGCTTCTGCACTCGTTTTACTGCCTACTGCCTGGCAGGGTCGTAATTATCTACTACTTCAATTTAACACTATGAGCAACAGATTTATTTATGTGACCTTTGCCTAAATGCAGTAAGTTAAAAGCTATGTCAACTCTGCTTGGCCCAATGATTGACATTCAAACATATAGTAAACTCATTCAATAAAATTTCTTTTCTCAACAAATAATGAAATAAAATAATGAAAGGTTTGTCTACTCTTATAGAAAGCATGTTCTGACGCAAATTTGAATTTTATATAACAAATGCTTTATTCATTAATAATTTCAGATAGTTATAAGAACAAAAATATTCACTTCTTTAAACAAATCTTTGCTCATCTGATCTTTACACACCATGAAATTTTCATCATTTTCCACAATGTAATTGAAACACATCTGAATTTCTTATTAACAGTGTAGGATTTAACACATCTGACTTTGTATTTAAATTTATCGTTAATGCATCTGACTTTTTTTTACTAAAACTATGGTCTCCTACAGAATGGTGTCTCTTATTACCACAAATGCCCACTTTTGGATCGGAAGAAAAGGATATTCCACAACTGTATCCATTAATCAACATGCTCACTCAATTACTGCAACAACACTGGCATAGGAGAAACGTAAGGATCGAGCCATTAGCAGTTCCGATATTCACCATTCAGTAACTATCTCTGCTCAAAATTATTACACTAAAATTTAAAATTATTATATATAAGTTCCGCGCCTATTTGATCATTCATTTTAATAGCTACTATTGTACTGCTGCCTTCTCCAGACACAAATTCACCCATTGAAATGTGAAAACCCTTCAAAAATTATGCATACAAAATTCACACACTCAAGTTGAACTACTTACTTTGTTGCAGCCAAAGTTCATGGCTACGTTATCAGTTTACTAATCTCATTCCCTGTTTTGCAATATTAATTATTCAGAAAATTTCCCCACGTGACTCTACATTCCAATAAACATGAACAGGCAAGCATTATCTTCATTTTGTTTCCTAAAGTTCGGAACACGCTCTCTCACGAGATACCACATGTCCTTAACAAACTATCCACGTTACTAAATCTTTCAAGATTGCAGATATGCTAGAAAATTAAAAAACTGTAACAGTACTTAATTCCACACGCGTATTTAATGTAATAGCGACTCGGACCCTCGCTACTGTTCTACTCACTTGGTCGCTCATGGTGGAGGTGGCTCCCAACAAATCATCAGCTCAGAATATCTCCGGTTTAAAGCTTCCAGTTGAACCTCCCTTCTACTCAATGGGAAAGACCCCGCGCTTTGCCTCCCAAAGACTGAAACGTGGGGTTTTTCAGACTATCCCACCTTCCTACACGTCGCTACAGCCAAAGGCTGAAGTTTCACCGCTTCCATAATCGCTGTCTATCGACTAGTTTTTCCAAAT
Organism: Schistocerca cancellata; assembly: GCF_023864275.1. Taxonomy (NCBI): domain Eukaryota; kingdom Metazoa; phylum Arthropoda; class Insecta; order Orthoptera; family Acrididae; genus Schistocerca; species Schistocerca cancellata. The sequence goes on along the minus strand of NC_064627.1, from coordinate 87,106,741 downwards.
CGTACACCCACAATCGCTAAATGTCGTTCGATCCTTATTCTCTACCCAAACATTCTTTCTGCAGTTATTTTCATACATTCATTTCGTTCTCCCTCCTGCTGTGAACTCAATAGGATAAGGAAATATAGGAAACAGTGGGCATTCTTAACATATTCAATCTATAGAAACAGTTCGATTCCTCTGGTCATTCTTTTATAACTTGGTGTTGGTTTGCAGACATCTGCAGTTAAGTCTGTGCTAAGTAAATTACATGATACTATTAAGATCGCAAATGATATTACGATCAAACTCATGTTCTCAGACGAACACGACGATCAATTGCATTAAATATTGTTACATTTTTAGAAATACAAGTGAGAGTTGCCATTGCCGAAGACAATGGCCACCTCTCACACTCATGTCTTCAATCCCTGCAGTAAGCGAGCAACTGTCGCCAGCTGCTTATTCCTTTAATTTACATTACATAAAAGTGATGCTGTTCAGTTACCTAACTTTTTTCTCTGATTGATAATCATAAATCTACATAGTTACCTCTAGCCCATGGAAGATGTAGATACTAACAGCTTCCCTCTGCGAAAGGAGGTGGGTCGCTAGTAACTCTGAAAAACATATTTGAAGAGAAAGTGTGTAAATTGCATGATTTAGAGTTAGTTATGTTTATTTCAGCATATAATGATACAAAATCATAATCTTCATAAATAGTTAACTTTAGTTTTTTGAAAAAGTAATCTATATTTTTGGATAAATAACTCACTAACTACATATGCATTCATGTTCCAAGATTAATCATAAGAAATTTTAATTGAACAATTACTTGAATTATGTTATGTGCTATGCACTGATAAATTTCAGTGCCATTCTGGAAGTACAAAAGTAAAATATAAAAAAAATGAAGATAAAATTACATGAATGAAAATAGTTTGTAAGTCTACTTTGTACCAGAATTATGTAAAGCACAAAAGAAAATGTATAAATTAACTGGTCACAAATGTATATAAAGGATCACAAATGTTAAATGTCCATATGTACACTATATACTATTACTTATTTTGTTCAGAGATAAATTCAGAAATGACGTTTTTCGGTTGGCTTGACATTTATACACATTCTTGGGGACATCCCTTACGACAGTCCAGTTGTAATCTGCTAAAATAGTAGGGCTCCACTTTCTGGCCCACCTCTTCTCAAATGTGGCAATATCTTAATGAAATCGCTATGTTCATCACTTACTGCACCACAATCTCTGGGGAAGAAATACAATTTCAGTGACATGTTGCATCCAAGTTTTCCATAATATGTCAACATGGTATCTATAATCTCCTTGTAATTAATTGCTCGTCTGTTCCCTAAGAACTGTAAACAGACTGTGTTAAAACATTCCTATGCATGCTTCTCATCACCATGTATGATTTCATCAAAATTATGGTCTCCAAAAAGCTCTCGAATCTGTGGGACTACACAGAGGACCTCCTCTACTGTAGCATGACTTACATATGGGAATTTTTGCCTTAAGTACTTAAAAACCTTACTATCTTTGTTCTTTTTTTTTAATCAATGTTTTTCATGAGACCCAACTTGATGTGCAAGGGTAGAAACAGTATCTTTTTAGGGTCGACTAGATGTTCATTCTTGTTGTTTATATCTGATTGGAGAAATTTTCTGGTAGGCCTTTCATGTTTACTATAATGAGATGCACGAGCTCGGCTATCCCATTCACAGAGAAAGCAGCAATACTTTGCACATCCTAACTGCATACCTAATAGCAGTGCAACCACTTTCCAATCACCACAAATCTGTCACTGAGTGTCATTATACTTGATGGCTTCTAGAAAGATATTCATGTTTTGGTATGGCTCTTTCATATGCACATTATGCCCAACTGAAATAGAAGGATGCTCATTATCAATTCGTAAAATCACTGCTTTATGCTAAACGTTGATGAAACAGAAAGGAGTTTCCACTCATCAGGGTTGTAAATAATTCTGAGAGCCTTCATTAGACCAAATATGTCTATACATGCCATAAGACTATCTTGCATGTTAAAAAAAGGAGTGAAATGTTGTTCTCTTCTGCGGTAGAATGAAACATTTACATTGCTTTATAAAAAATTGCGCTGCTTCAATCTTGATGCTAAAATCTCAGCCTTAGCTGTAGAGAGCTCCAAATCTGTAATGAGATCACTTCACTCATTTTGAGACAATTGTTGTGGATCATCAGTTGATGATATATTTGGGAGAAACTCTTGATCTTGTGATGTACGTGGCTCAGGACATTCAGAATCCCCATCAGGAGTAATCTTGTACTCTGTTGGTGGTTCAGGTATTGGCAATCTTTCCCCATGTAGAACTGGACATATGGCAGATGGAATGTTAGATTAGATCACTTCTTCTTAGATATTCCGTTCTTGTTAGGAGGATGCATACAAAAGTAACAGTCAGTGACATGGTTAGTTGGCTCACGCCACCTCATGGTGCACTGCCAAGGGCATTGAACGTCCTTTCCCATGCATCCAATTCCTAAGATTGCCGGCAAAACTGTTGCGGATCACATGTGGACCCCAGGGTTTATCCTGATCACCTATTTTGCACCCAAAGTAACAACTGTAAGCTTTTTTAATCAGAGGAGTTATTTGTAGTGTTTGTGAAGCAAATGTCGGTTTTCCAGACACAGCAAAATGTGTCAGTACTGTTAAAAGAACTCGTGGCAGTTTTGTTCACTTCAATAGCAGTCAACTTGAACAACTGGTAGGTAATCTGGAAACAAATGTGCAAAAATTATTACATACGTTACTAAAGTCACTGATGTTGACGAGGAAGGAGACAAAAAGATAACTAAAATTGGTATAAACATGTTTATATCCAAAATATTGCACACAATAAGACCATGGACAATAATAAAATCCTTTGTTGCTAGTTATTATGACTTTGACAAACAATTACAATATTTGATTTTAAACTTAACATAAAAATTCGTATCTCACAGTAATAAAACAGTGTAAAATGAAAACTAGAGCCAATTTTGAATTGTCTTTGTGATATTCGCGATCAGCACATTAGAACTGATAGGTTTTGGCTATTTTGATTCTATTTACAGTTTCATTGCTGCACACTGTAATACATAAACGTGACCTTTTACGGTGGAATTATTTCCATTGTCTGGCTGAAATGCGTTATATCGTGAAAGAGGACGCATGTCGCATCCCATTACCGCGCTTTGTTCGTCTAGCTAGCGAGCCAGAACGCCGGGGGTGAGCTGACTGTGAGCAGCTGGTTTTCGGGCGGAGTGTAACGCCTAGTGACGTGCCACGCCACGCGCCACTAATTGTACCGGGAGCGCTGTCAGCGGCGGCGTCGGCAGAACGGGCGCCGACGGCTGCCACCGCCTCACGACGCAGCCCTCGGCACCCGTCGCGACGTCTAAAACCAGAGGCAGGGATTGGGGGCGGGCGCGGCTGTGGCACGGGCACATGCGCTGTCACACTCTACTGCATTCAAGAGGAGCTGCTTTAACCGCAGGAGCAATACAGGTACCGGAGCACACATCGCTCCAAGTCCCCTACTTGCAGTGCCGTCTACTCACAATCCTATGCTGATCGTCGTCGTAGCAGCTGCAAAGGCCAGTAACCTAACAAGCCGGGAGCCGGAAAAGTCTGTCTCCGCATTCTGTATCACTAATTGGTTGTAACTACACCTCACGTGAAAAAAGTTATTATAATTTTACTCAGACGTAACGATTTATGAGAGAAGTCATTATTTCAGTCATTATTTCACCCAGAACCCAGTTATTGTATGGAGATCTGTGTGGAAAATCTCCTTTCAGTGACAAAACGAAATCTCGATGTACTACATTTATTATTATTACTCATTTAATTACTGCTTTTATTTAGTTATTAATATTATTATTATTATTATCATTAGTGATTCAAGGTGTGGTGTCACCGCCAGACACCACACTTGCTAGGTGGTAGCCTTTAAATCGGCCGCGGTCCGTTAGCGTACGTTGGACCCGCGTGTCGCCACTATCAGTGATTGCAGACCGAGCGCCGCAACACGGCAGGTCTAGAGAGATTTCCTAGCGCTCGCCCCAGTTGTACAGCCGACTTTGCTAGCGATGGTTCACTGACAAATTACGCTCTCATTTGCCGAGACGATTGTTAGCATAGCCTTCAGCTACATCATTTACTACGACCTAGCAATGCGCCATTACCAGTTACTATTGATACTGTAAAACATGCACCGTCCAGAGCGATGTTCACCAAGTATGGATTAAAGTTAAGTATTCCAGCGGCTACGTATTATTTTTGCTCGTCTCATTCCTTGTCCTGTTCCAGACCTCACGCCAGCCTGCGTGAGCTTAAACGCGTGCCTTTCAGCTTCCTGTCATAGTGGGATGGCAGTCTTGCCAATCCACAACAGTTGGCGACGAGGCCAAATCGCGTTCGTAACTATACTGCCCTGATTTCCTTGTGTAATGGCTTCGCCACAATCGCCAGATGTACTGTCCGAATTTTATCGCTTACAGAATCAGCAGACGCAGGCCTTACTGGATGCCCTTGGACAGCTCGTCCAGGGTCAACGTGCACTGCAAAATGATGCGGCAGCCGCCGCCCCCCCGCTTACGCAGCCACAACACGCAGTTGCACCAACTTTTCGTCCTTTTGATGCTGCACTGGAAAGCTGGACCGAGTGGTCACGCGAATTTGGATTCCATCTCGCAGCCTACAGAATTCAAGGTAATGAGCGGCAGCCTTATCTCCTTTCGTCCGTCGGCGTCCAAACTTACCGTGTGAAAGTCAAATTATTTCCCCGAAGCGACATAGCAACACTGTCCTACGACGAAATTTTGTCTGCATTATGTGCATATTTCGTAGAATCAGTCAATTTAGTTGCCAAACGGTATACGTTCTTTCGTACAAAACGTACGGCCGGTCAGACTAATCGGGAGTGGGTTGCAACCTTGCAAGGCCTTACTAGGGATTGTGCTTTTGAGTGTGAATGTGGACTCCCTTATTCGGATACTATGGTGCGTGATGCATTTGCACAGAAGGTTTCTGATGTTCGTGTAAGGGAACAGATTTAGAAACTAGTCAATCCCTCCCTTCAACAAGTGATGGATATATTGGATCGGCAGGACACACTTGACTTTGCTCAGGAATCATTTGAAACTTCGCCACCCGTGTGTCAGGTTAACCAGCCCGCCAGGCGAGCTGCACGGATCAGTAAACAGTCCTCGCGCCGGGACGCACCAAAGCCGCCTGGCCCTCAGCCACGTCTACCGCGCCAGCAAGCAAATGCAGTGAAATCATGCCCGCGGTGTGCTACTAGACACTCGCGTGCGAATTGCCCGTCACGCCAGGCTATTTGCTTTTTCTGTAATAAAAAAGGACATGTTCAAAGTGTTTGCCAGAAAAAGCTCCGATCGGAAGCTCATAACCATTCCAGGCCCTTTGCTTCGCGCCGGAATCGGAATCGAACTAAGGATACTCCGGCTCGTGCAACTTCGCCTATGGAAATTCATGTAGTTAATTCCACTCCGCCCAGTGCTACTCTCTCTAACAGTGACTGTATTCGTCCCACAAATAGTGTGCGTCGACGTCGCCGGAAATCCCGTCAAATCGCAAGTGATTCTGTACCAGTGTCAGTTCACGTTGCACGAGACAGTCGCTCTTGTCGTCAGCAGGACAATAAACTTTTTCTGGACTTGGACATTAACGGCAAAGTGATACCGTTCCAGCTCGATACTGGAGCTGCAGTTTCACTGATCAATCAAGACACGTACATACAGCTGGGCACACCTCCCTTGCGTGCCACCAATGTTAAGTTAAGTAGTTATGCAGGACAAGCGATCCCTGTGTTAGGACAGTGCAGCCTTCTTGCAAAACTTGTGTCATTTTACGTCTTTTGTTCTTCTGCTGCAGTGAACTTGTTTGGTTTCGATTTATTTCAGTTGTTTAACTTGTCTAGAGTAAATCAGGTCCGATCAGTGAACCAGACTGTGCCTTCAGCCAGTGTGTCTCGTCTATGTGAAGAATTTACAGACATTTTTGCACCAGGCCTTGGTTGCGCTAAGAACTATAAAACACATTACGTGATTTGGAATCACAAGGTGTAATTGAACGTGTGCGGGATTCTCTCTGGGCATCACCCTTAGTAATTTTGAAAAACCTTCCGGAAAATTGAGACTTTGTGTGGACTTCAAGGCAACAGTGAATCCACAATTAGTGACTGCAACTTTTCCTTTACCCCGCCCAGAAGATCATTTTGCCAAACCGTGCCCGGGTAAATACTTTTCGAAGTTGGACCTAGCAGATGCGTACTTGCAAATACTGGTGGACGAAGAGTCCCAGCGCGTTTTGGTAGTTAACACGCATCTTGGTTTGTATCGATTCAGACGATTGCCATTCGGGTGTGCATCCGCCCCTGCATTGTTTCAGCAATATCTACAAACTGTTTGTGCGTCGGTCCCTACTGCAGCAAACTATCTGGACGATATTGTGATCTCCGGAAAGACGGAAGAAGAACATTTAGCCAATCTCAGAACGTTATTTCAGGTCTTGCGACAAAATGGTCTTCGCTTACGGAAGGACAAATGTGTGTTTTTGCTCGTGACTTGCCATATCTGGAACATGCACTCAATGCCCAAGGCATACATCCCAGTCCCGAGCACCTCCGTGCCATACAAGACTTGCCTTCGCCGCAGAATTTGAAGCAGCTACAGAGTGTGCTGGGAAAAATTAATTATTATCATTGCTATGTGCGCCACGCCTCTTCCATTTCAGCTCCGCTTCATCGCTTACGCCGTAAAGGTGTTCCGTTCGTCTGGACGACGGAATGCGAACGCGCCTTTCGCCAGTTGAAATCGGCGTTGCTTTCCAATACTTGCCTTACGCCATTCGATCCCCGGAAGCCCCTTTTGTTGATGTTGGATGCATCGGATTTCGGGATCGGTGCTGTCCTTGTGCACAAAGATGGTTCGCACGATCGCCCTATTGCCTTTGCGTCCAAATTGCTCTCGTCTGCGCAACGAAATTATTCACAGATCGAGAAAGAAGCATTGGCTCTCGTATTTGGTGTTACAAAGTTTCATGATATCTTGTATGGTCGTCACTTTACCATCATCACAGACCACAAACCCTTGACATCGCATTTTCCTCCGACCAAGACTGTACCTCCACGTACAGCGCCGAAATTCATTCGCTGGTCTATTCTCCTCTCGCAGTACCGCTACGATATCTTGTATCGGTCCACTGCTAAGCACGGAAACGCCGATGCGTTGTCCAGTTTGCCTGTTGCTGAGGATAGAGCATTCGATTCCTCCGAACTTGCTTGCATGTTCATTGATTCGGAAACCGATGACGCAGTCGAATCGTTTCCAATTGATTTTCGTCGTGTAGCTACAGCCACAGCTGCTGGCCCTGTCCTTGCTACCGTTCTGCGTTTTGTTGCTACGCAATGGCCCTTGTCAAAGTCACGGATCGGGGATCCGTTGGTTCGCCGATTTTTTGTTCACAAGGAGAGACTTTTTGTACGACGTGGTGTTTTGCTGTTGCGTTCTGATAATGATCAGTCCAGGGTCCTGGACCCAAGTTCGTTACAGTCCTCTGTCTTACAGCTTCTCCACCAAGGACACTGTGGTATAGTGAGAACGAAACAACTTGCTCGTCAGCACTGTACTTGGTTCGGAATCGATGCTGCGATTACGAATATGTGCTCTTCTTGCATGGTGTGTGCCGAACAACAATCAGCATCACCGCGGAAATTCTTTGCATGGCGAAAAGCCACTTCCCCTTGGCAACGCTTACACATCGATTTTGCTGGTCCCTTCTGGAATGCTCGATGATTGGTTCTGGTCGATTCATTCAGTAATTTTCCTTTTGTTGTCCGGATGTCTTCCATGACGTCTTCTGCCACCATCCAAGCGTTATCCGCTATCTTTTGCATTGAAGGTCTTCCACAGACTATTGTTTCCGATAATGGCCCACAATTCATGTCCGCCGAATTTCAGGCCTTCTGCAAGGCCAATGGTATTCAACATCTGACGTCCGCGCCGTTTTCGCCACAGTCAAACGGTGCCGCTGAACGATTGGTCAGAACTTTCAAGGCACAGATGTTGAAGTTGAAAGAGTCTCACTCTCGGGAGGTCGCATTATTGCCCTTTTTGTCCTCGTATCGCTCTCAGCCCCGAGATGGTCGCTCGCCGGCTGAGTTGCTCCATGGTCGCCCTCATCGAACCTTGATGTCTTTGCTACATCCGCCGCGTCAGGTTCCTGTGCAGCGGCAGACACCTGCTTTTGCCCCAGGCGACGTTGTCTACTATCGCAACTATCGAGGTTCACGGCGTTGGCTCGAAGGGCGCATTCTTCGCTGCCTCGGCCGCGCTATGTATCTGGTTTTGGGGGCCTCTGGTGAGGTGCGTCGGCATCTCAATCAACTGCGCCTCTGTCGTCGCACGCGTTCTGCCGCTCCCCGTCTGCTTTCAGCGACGGTGCCGTCCGGTCAGCGCCCTGGGGACCCATCTATTGGCTCGCCTCAGCCCCAGGTGTTACCGACGCTGCCTTCCATTTTGCCCCATGGCGACGCGCCGCCACCATCGCCGCCGCCGCCTGTTCTCCCGCCTTCGACGCCCGCAGTGGACGCGTCGCTGCAACCGCCGGGCGCCTCCCTGGGTCACGCGCCTCCGATCGCTTCCCGTGACCAGTTGTCCTCCGCCATGGAACTCTTGCCCGCTCCGGACCATATGTCGTCTTCGCCCGTCGGGTGCCCCGGCTCGATGGAGGTCGACCCTTCGGCCCCTCCTGTCTCTCTATGGGCGCATACACCGCATGTTGGCGTGCACCCTGAAGCAGGTTTTCAGGCGTTTCCTAGCTTCCCTCGGTCCGAATGGCAGGGTGCGGGTGGCCCAGCCTCGCCTGTTGTTAGGCTCCCCACCTCGTCGCATACGCCAACATGGGGTCCTCCCCACGGCGGGCGGAAGCCTAATGCCACAACCGTCCGCCGATTTGCGGGGGAGGAATGTGTTGTCATCGCCAGACACCACACTTGCTAGGTGATAGCCTTTAAATCGGCCGCGGTCCGTTAGTATACGTCGGACCCGCGTGTCGCCACTATCAGTGATTGCAGACCGAGCGCCGCCACACGGCAGGTCTAGAGAGACTTCTCAGCACTCGCCCAAGTTGTACAGCCGACTTTGCTAGCGATGGTTCACTGACAAATTACGCTCTCATTTGCCGAGACGATAGTTAGCTTAGCCTTCAGCTACGTCATTTGCTACGACCTAGCAAGGCGCCATTACCAGTCACTATTGATGCTGTAAAACATGTACCGTCCAGAGCGATGTTCACCAATTATGGATTAAAGTGTTGCAGCAGCTACGTATTATTTTTGCTAGTCTCATTCCCTGTCCTGTTCCAGACCTCACGGCAGCCTGCGTGAGCTTAAACGCATGCCTTTTGGCTTCCTGTCATATAGGGTTGGCTGTCTTGAAAATCCACAACACAAGGAATTAGTTCATCAATATTCAGTGTCTCTAAGAAAAGAGTTCAGGTCTTTGAAATGGGTAAATAACCAAGCAGATTTCATTAGACCTCGTTTATGTTTAGGGGATTGTGCATGGTAGACTAGAGATCTGCTACTGCAAGCTGAGAGTAAGCTATGCTCGATGACTATGGCGATCGTCGCACTACGTGCTAAATTTGAAGGAATCTTAGTCTACGTTAACCACGGTCCATTCCTCCTTCCTATGGAAGCCTGTCCGTCGAAGTGGATTTGTTTAAAAGTCTTTACTTTAATGACCGTATAGAGTTTGCAAGTTCGAGCTTCCACAGTCCTAAGAAATGTCTTGTAGGCACGCAGAAATCTTTGAAAATGTGAAACCATAAGATGGAGAATAATTTACGCAATACACACCTTGTTTATGCCGCCGATAAATTGGTTTATTGGGCTATTATTCTGGCACAAAATCAGAAAATGCTTTTCAGTTACATAACCAAGATATGAAAAACAATATCAATTGTAAACTGTGAGTAATATTGAGAACAATGACTGGTAATATATGAATAACAACAAAATGACATTAAAATGCCTATCAGAAAAACAGTAACCGGAAGTGCTACAATATTTTCTATAAATGACCTATGTGATAATGTAACCTAAGACTTTCGAAATACGTTGGGATAACGAATAATTAAAATACTGCGCTCGTATACATAATAGCTTGAAAATGCACAATCATGTCGACCGTGAGGTGGAAATAAATTTAAGGAAGAGTTGTCGGATCCGGTGTAAGTATAAATCATCTTGTGACAACTTATGAGGAAGTGTGGAATTTGACACGTTGTGATATTCGCTATTTTTGGCTCCATTAAAACAGAAAATAGTTAATACTTTCAGCCAGAAGGCAAATACTTGTTTATAAAGAATGATTAATGTATAATAAGGCGTCGCATAGCTATGTTGGAATTTCCTAAATAATATAACTCGTCGTCTTTGGGCGGCAACATAAACAGAAAAATACGGATAGATATGCAATCCTTCACTATTTTGATCGCTGGAGAACAAATGAAGCCTTGGGCGCTAAAAGTCTTGTACTGTTTTCCTTAAGTAAGACAGACGCAGATTTGTGGCAGTCTGATCTAATTTTTACTAAATGTATAAAAACGTGTTATGTCTAAGTTTGAGTGAAGTGTAAGAAGAACTGTCATAACTTACCGCGACGACGCACGAGCGACTGAAGAGGACAATGGCTATATAAGAGAGCGCTCAATGGACATGAAACGGACATAAAAATCTACTGTCATTGTAGTACTAAGCTTAAGGTACGATAGATGTTTTAGTTATAACAAATATTTGTTTTGGGAATACTGAATCATTTAGCAGTGCTCATTCCTATCATCTCCTCAGTATTATTTTCATTTTAATAATGTATTTTGCTAATATTACAGACACCAACATCAGCAGTCCAATCTGCGTGTTACATTGATAAAAAGAAAACTGTTTTATCGTCATCTTGCATCAGCTTTAATATTGAATTTCCCTTTTGTGTGATGTTACAGTTGTTTTTGAGCCCTTAAGAACTTTCTGGTCCCTTAGGAAATTGTTTTGTCATAACAATAACTTCACAACCGGGTATGATCGTACCTAAGTTCATGAAGTAATTAGAAAGACGATAATGCAATTCCTTAGTCAATAGCACGCTAGCTGCGACTGCTTCAAGCCACGCGAAACTGCAAGTAAAAACTGTTCACACTTCATAATGCAATATTTTATGACAATGGTCAATCCATGATTCTCACGCCAATTGTGATTGATAAAACAGTAAGCGAAATCTCAAATTCCAACTTTTCCATTGAATAACAACATCCCTTTTATTTTGTTACATCACAACGTGACTTTACACTAGGGTACAGACAACCAGCTGTATAGGTGAAAATGAACAGCTACCACTTAAAGTAAATGAGGAACGAAATGTTTTAAGGAACTTTGATCTTTTTTATGCTGTCAGTCCTTGCATTGATTAAATATAATTACCGAAAGTATTACGGTCACTGAGCCTCGTGAGTCAACAAGATAAAAAAAAGGGAGCACTAAGACAATTTGAGGCTCAGAGCAGACGTAATACAACAGCAACCCGTGGAATAGTTCATGCATCTTAACGCTTTCTAGTCCCAAATGTATTTTTGTCATGTAACAAATCAGTCCTTTATCGCTTTACAAGTATCATCAGCTTATACTTGCGTGGCAGACGACGCGCTCCCATTAGTTGTAGATCTGTAACTATATTGAGAAAAGAGTCACAGGAAAAAGGAAAGAAGGCGACATGTAGTTAGATATGATAATAACTTACATATCAGCTACAGCCTGGTTTCAGATATTCCAAGCACACAGACTTTACACCACTAGTATTTTTAGAAAAAAATGGAGGACATCCTATGCTGCCACACCTGTAGTAAAAATTGTTGCATAACACAAAGACTTAACTGTGCTGCACTGGAGGGCAGACTCTCTTAATAATAGAATGCAGGTGTTCACTGAATGTACTGACATCACTTAATCCTTCCGGGTTGACGGGCCGACCTCGATGCATAAAACTTTCCCGAGACAAAAATAGGCGTGATTTAAACAGATAGAGAGTAAAAAAGTTGTGAATCGTCTTATTTAAAAGATGAGGTTGAACACCAACAATGGACAATCAGGAAGAATGGTTATTCTAACCAGGAGCCAGATCGAACACGTCGCTCTTGGGAGAGTATCAGTATCAACGGCCGCCCAAGGGGAAGTTTTCCTTCCGTTCATTAGTAAGACTACATATGGAATTGGGAAATTGCAGGGTTAGTATGGTGTGGAAACTGCAGATCCATCAGTAAGATAAAGGGATCTTTATGATCGGCAAAAGGTATACGACATCCTAGGCTACCCCGGCTGTATGTAAAATTCTATGTGGTTGTGGGCTGATTTATACTGGTACCACGAAAAGAAGTGTTAAGACCAGTCTGGTGAACACAAGAGGAACTGCCGCCTGAGGAACATGAGTGGATCATCATGAAATAAAATTTAGTTAGACAAGCGTCATATCGAAAACATGGCATTATCATGCGCGCATGTATAGATATTTATAAACACCACTAAAATATTAACAGGAAAGGGGAAAGTATTAAATTAGATAAAAATTTGGATGCCAAAGTTGCACCGTTAGAACGACGATCAATTATTTTCAATCGAGAATGTCGCCATTACCAGAGATGCTCTGGTAGTCTACATCATGTGATGCACTGCGGTGCCCTCTACACCACCTATACATCGGCGATCTCTCGAGTTGTGGCTGCAGTTCGCCGCCTTAGCTATGAAGACCTCGCGAGCACTAGGAGACGAAACGGTAGGGAACAACAGTTTTATACATCGACCACGGCCTGTCAGCCTGTAAAATTTTTAAGTGATGTTTCTTAATCATGTTTGAAAGAGATTTGCACACTACCCAGTCCGATGTGATAAACATATTTTAACTGTTCAGTTACATCTGTATGTTTTTTTCCCCATGAAATATTAATTCTAAACATATGACACGATAATGAATTACATAACTTTGCTGAGTGATAGGGGTTCGGTAAAAAGTGAGGAGGAAAACCTTTTATTAATCCTATTGTGAAGATTAGTGTCATATTTTGGTTCACTGTCAGGTTCCGAGCCGCCATTCATCTTCGAGGACCGGGGAGAGAACTACCTGCATTAAGGATGGAAAAGCAGTGGAGGCCGCGAACCCTTACCCGACAGCAAGGCCTCGCGATTGCCGTGACCAAGGCAACGAAAAATATATGATAAGCTGGTGGGCATTGTTTCTATATCCCTTATGGACTAAACGACATATACAGCCTATTTGGAAATTCCCGTTGCAGACTTAAAGGACTTGTAGAGGGGAGTGCGTAGATAATATTTTTAATTGAAACTCATGTCTGTAAAGAAGTTGGTAACGCGACCACTTTTACAAGTACTCAATTAGGCGTGACTCAGTACATCACTTGTTTTACTGTTCCACTCATTAATAGCCAAAGAAATTGCCCGTGTACTCGTTGGCGGCTTCTCTTCAACGTGATACAGTGTGGTCTCTTTCAGTTCAGGTGTGAGAGGTCTCCTTGGAGCACCACTGTCACGCCTGTTGAAGGTGAAGCTACTCTTTCCCGAGGTCGTTGCGTAAGTGTGGCGACAACGGTATGCTATGGAATCGGACGTTTTAGAGAACGATAAAGGTGACAGGCAGTTCTTCGATTACCGTGAGCTTAGCCATTCAGAGGGATCATGACGGTGTATTCTGTAAACTTGTACTCAACCACAGTTTTCACACACTCACGGACACATTAATGTAGCTCGAACTAAGAGAGGTAGGACGGACGTCAAATGACATCAGTCGATCCGATGTAACCACCCCTCACCAAGAATGCCCCGTTGCGTGTCTACCTAGCAAAAACGTTTTCAAACGGCTGTAGCACGGTAATGGTAACTATCCGGAAGTGGTTTCCTAGTCAAAATGTGGTGTCACCGCCAGACACCACACTTGCTAGGTGGTAGCCTTTAAATCGGCCGCGGTCTGCTAGTATACGTCGGACCCGCGTGTCGCCACTATCAGTGATTGCAGACCGAGCGCCGCCACACGGCAGGTCTAGAGAGACTTCCTAGCACTCGCCCCAGTTGCACAACCGACTTTGGTAGCGAGGGTTCACTGACAAAATACGCTCTCATTTGCCGAGACGATAGTTAGCATGGCCTTCAGCTACGTCATTTGCTACGACCTAGCAAGGCGCCATTACCAGTCACTATTGATACTGTAAACATGTACCGTCAAGAGCGACGCTCATCATTTATGGATTAAAGTTAAGTATTCCACCAGCTACGTCCGTTTTTCTAATTTCCTTGTCCTGTTCCAGACCTCACGCCAGCCTGCGTGAGCTAAAACGCGTGCCTTTCGGCTTCCTCTCATACCCGGTGTTGGCTCTCCTGCCAACCCACATCACAAAATATTACGTACCCACTCTCTTCTGCAAGTCCTAGAAGTTTATAACAGGAATTTCCGAACGCCCTACATATGTGTCAGGTATTACAGTTGCATTTCAATATTGTTCAAAAAATGATTCTAGAGTCAACATTACGAGGCAGAATGTAAAGCGTGGCGAAAATGAAAGTGGCCCAAAGAACAGAGTTCCAGTGCGTAAAGAAACACAGCGTTGGAAAGGAAATACAGTACAAACCTGACTATTGCAGATTTTGGAAGTGACCACCACTCATCTCTTGGCACTTTTGGGCCCTGGTCAGCAAGTTGTTGAAGACGGATCGAAGCTGAACTGTTGGAATTGCTGCAGTCTCATCCGACATGTTCTGCTGTAGCTCTTGAAGACTATGAAGATTGATGTTATAAGTCTTAGACTTGAGGGCTCCCCACACAAAGTAACCGCACACAGGCAGATCGGGTGTCCTGGGTGGCTAGCTGCATCTGAGACCAGACTGACCTCTGCTAACAATTCTGCGAGGCGTGAATATTGTGCTCCAAGGTTCACGTGGCGGTCGTACACGTGGTGTGCGGGTCGCGGGGTGTGGTTACATGCATACATTCACGTCCAATCGTACACTCTCGTCCGGGTCACTGTTATGTGCCCCATCCAGTGTGTTAACTGTTTTCCGTAGTTCATCATTTCCTTTACAAACAAGATGAAGTGAAAGGGTGATCAGTTTATTTCCAACTGAGCTCGGTGCAGTTTTTTATTAGTAATTACTCGGAAACATCCGAAATTGACGGATTTGATTGTTGCAGTGAGTCGAACGTTTCATTACGCATTAAGATTCATGTTTTTGTGTCGCCGTCATGTTTTTTACCATTAATGTTTTCAGGGTATTTTTACGTTAGACCCCTATTACTGTTCGTCTGCCTGAGATAACTTTTAAATTTTTACGATACGCTCGGAAACTGAAGACTGAAGTACCCTACTTCCTAATAAATTGGGCACCTCATACAATAAACGAAACGCCACAATTTCCTGAGCTGAAAGAGTATCTGTTTACTTTCAGATACGAAAAACTGGAGGAAGCGCGAGCGTAATAGCTGAGGGGAAACTTGAAGTACACATCACAGCAGAAAAGTTGAGCCCTCCTGTACAGGAGCTGCGGAGAATCGCTAATTGGTGGTTAGTCTGTTGATGGTGCTGCGTCAGCGCACCGAAACTTCTTTAATGAGCCCCACCGTACCCGAGCGGCGCTTTCGGCAGATCATTGGAGGTGGAAGGTGGGGAGGGAGCGTTCCAGCACTCTTCTGACCAAAGGGAAACTCTTCAAGCTGCGTGAGAATATTTGGCTTTTCTTTTGGCTAATTCAACAACAGCAGCTAATTTGTATTTCTGACATTTTTAAAGCAATTTTAAACAAGAGCATTCTCAGTCCAGTAAAGTGTAATGTATCAAACGTGAACGAAATTAAATCTCTGTCACTACACGCCTGTTCGAAAAATGTTTACGTATGTGTTGTTCTCACAGCTCTCGGGCAACAAGGATATACAAAAATGTGACAGAACTGATTAACAAAATACTCTCTTCTACAAATGATTTGCGTCTTTAGAAGAATTATAGAACAAGTTCTGGGTTGATACAATATTATCTCCTTGTAATGAACTATCTGTTCCATGGAAGCAAACACGGTTTGGGAAGACATCTGTCATCCTGACGGCCCCTTGGCATCTGCTGAGACCCATGATAAGGAGTGGCGAGCTGTCCCTATACTTACCTCTCATTCTATCCTTGACTGTCTCTGTATGAAGTATTGTTCACAAAATTCCTCCTACAACTCGTATAAGATGGAATGTAAGTCGTCAGTTCCCTGTACAAGTTGGCTTAATAAGTTACACATTATTACGGCAGCCCAAATAACTTTTATTGAATGCTGCTCTACACACCATAGTGACAAAGATGCTTGACACTATTTTTCAAGGTTGTCACCAAGTCTCCGTAAAAAGCGATCGGAATTTTTACCAGTCATGGAATTTTTACCAGTCATTCAGATCTTTGACTGTAGAAAAAGTCATCGAGCTGTTCGAGAACCTCTGTGCGTACGTCCTCTTGGTTGGAAAATACCTTCCTCTCCAGATGTTCATTCAGCTTTCCGGAAAGTTAGAAATAGTAATTTGCAAGACCGTCCTTCGTTCCCCATCAGAACCACGCACTTCTGTGCGGCTTTACGATGACGTACAGACGCTACCGCCACCGCGCGCGAAGAACAGTGTACAAAACAATCGAAAACATCGAGTTATCGACTTCTGCCGCAGACAAGAAGAAAAATGCCATTAAAAACATTGCTTCAACAGCACTTGTCGATGGTCCCTGTATCTTTCATGGATGCAAAATGAACTTCAGTATAGACAATAATGATACATTTGCACAAGGGAATGGATGGGTTACAGTAGCCATTGTGCGTGGTGGTACTGGTGTTCCCAATGTGCCTGGCCTTGAAAGTTTCGTGGACAGAGACATCATCGCCTACCGGACCTATCATATTGTAGAATTAGCTAATAAAGATTTTGGTAAATCCTCATATATGTCCACCTCCGCTCTATCCTTGTACACACGAAGTAAAAGAAAAATAAACGTAAACGAGTCTGTTTTTGTGTGGATTAAAGGTAAAGGAGTATGTGAATACATTAAATTTGTTGGTGATTGTACTGTATATCCTTTTGTATTAATGACTCAGTGGATGGTATCAATTGCCATTACATACATATACGATGATACTATTAATTATGAATAAGCTGAAAGCAGTCTACTGGGGCACACTTGTATGTGCCACCCGAATACGATAATAATATTAATGTAAACTAAAATGAAACTAGTATGCTATAAACGATGTATGTATCTGATAGTTTTTATAAAGCGGATCGCTGACTGTGCACCACTGCAGAGCCAAAGATACTGCTTCTGGTCTGAGATAGTAGTGTTGGAGTAAGTGAGCGCTGGGCACACATTTGCAGTTGAGCGAAAGAGGATAGTGTAGGCAGTTTCTGTGGTGTGCACTGTGAAGCCACCAAGTGTAAGATTAATGTAGGAATTACGAGAACATGGAAGCAGAAGTCTTCACACAAGCAAGGTAAAGATGTTAAATATTTATGATTTTCGTTCTGCCAGGGCGTTAGTATAGATGACTTGCCTGATAATTTGTAATTGTTGAGTACTCTCAGAATGTACGTAAAGTGATTGATAAAAAGGTTAGTTAGGTATTCCGCTTGTGTAATGTTTCTAGGATTTGTTAACAAAGTTGTATATAATTTCATAATTTGTATTTATGCAGGTTTAGTGAGGTTAGATAATACTTGGTGTATAAATTGCATTGTTGGTGAATCAATTAGTAATTATGATGTATTTTTTGGGTAATGTAACTTACGTTGTCAGATGTTTTTGAAAAGACAAGCTTAACTTCCAATATCATTTTTCTAAAATACTCAGTGTTAATAATTCGCCATAATCAGTACCGCCTCCCTGTCCAGGTCATATGTTTTTCTAAGAAGTTGAAATTTAAATTTATTCATTTATCAGCCAAAAGAATTTCATGTGCGTTTCAAAGTATTACAGCTAGAACTGCACACCACTGAGCCTGTAGCTAGCGTAATTTTCATTTTTTTTTTTTTTTTCATGAGAGGTCAGAATATATCGAGCTCCACCGTTGCTGCTTTAGAGGTAAGACAATTTAGTTTATTTCTTATGTGCACAGGGATAAAAGTTATTAGTTTGTAAAAGGACCGGAGGATTTTGTGCTTAAGGGGGTGGATGTATTTTGCAGTGACTCTGTTTCTTTAATGGTATTGGGAGTTGCTTTGCCCAATCAATTCGTATTAAGTTTATCTAACAATAACACACAAAATGGTTCTGAGCACTATGGGACTCAACTTCTAAGGTCATCAGTCCCCTAGAACTTAGAACTACTTAAACCTAACTAACCTAAGGACATCACACACATCCATGCCCGAGGCAGGATTCGAACCTGCGACCGTAGCGGCCACGCGGTTCCAGAATGTAGCGCCTAGAACCGCACGGCCACCCCAGCCGGCAATAACACACAATAAGCACACCACTTGCAGTTAAAACACGTTACACGATAATTTGAGTTTTGTATCAGTTCCACAGTTCAGGCATGCATTCAACGTAACCGTAAACATTTAATTTGATTTTAAGAACGTTACTACGTGCACAGTTCATCCAAAGTAATACAAAGATCATTACATTTAAAGAACGTTACAAAGTTTGCAAACACAAAACATAAACGTCAACATCACGGAAATCATTCGCTACCACGATCTAAACATTACGTCCACTTGGATAACAACAGTTTGGTCCAGGTTTGCAACGCAACGATTGTCATTAGGTTGGATTCGACATTCCTTCTTATGTGGCAGTAGATGTCTAAACGCAGGTCACGAAACCGACATAAAATGCGGGCCGGAGAATTGTTGGCCCACAGCCCGGTATCTTCCCGGCAATGTTCCTCTGGATTGAAATCAGGCGAGTATGGTGGCCTAGACATCAGCATGAGTTCACTGTCATGGTTCTCAAACCTCTGCAGCACAATTCTTGCTCCGTGACACGTTCAGTTATACTACTGCAGGATGATATCGCTATCAGGGAAGAAATCTAACACGAAGAAATACTGGTGATCCGCAACAACGCCCACGTAAGCAAAAGCTGTCAATTTGCTTTCGATTACCTCCACAGTTCCCAGGTAAGATCAGAATGTCCACCACGGCCTAAATACTGCCCCCACGAGAATGCGACCGTTACGCGGTGTATCTTTGTAGCAGACGTTCGCCTGTATGACGGCGTTTCCGGACAGGTCCTGATGCCTGGTGTGACGAGGAACGTAATTCAGTTGGTAGATCGCATCCCTATCAGAAAGGGAAGATTTTGAAATTTAGGCTGAAATGCTAATACTGTATTCTTGCGAAGTCTAATTTTGCGGATGTCGAGGCATGTCACAATGACCACCGCAGTAACAGATAATTCCGTGGCCACTGTATTTCTATTATAATTGCGTTTCACTATGTTTTAAGCCATTTCTTTTTTCATTTCTGTTTTCAGTTTCATGTAACCAGTATTCATTTCAGGACTGACCCATCCTCAGATTCTAAGATCTCCCAGAAATACATCTACATCTACATCTACATCTACATTTATACTCCGCAAGTCACCCAACGGTGTGTGGCGGAGGGCACTTTACGTGCCACTGTCATTACCTCCCTTTCCTGTTCCAGTCGCGTATGATTCGCGGGAGAAACGACTGTCTGAAAGCCTCCGTGCGCGCTCTAATCTCTTTAATTTTACATTCGTGATCTCCTCGGGAGGTATAAGTAGGGTGAAGCAATATATTCGATACCTCATCCAGAAACGCACCCTCTCGAAGCCTGGCGAGCAAGCTACACCGCGATGCAGAGCGCCTCTCTTGCAGAGTCTGCCACTTGAGTTTGCTAAACATCTCCGTAACGCTATCACGGTTACCAAATAACGAGACATGCTGAGTTGTGATGCGCCGGTCGGTGCGAATAAGACATCAGCACGATTCTGCATGTCTGGTAAAAATACGAGGGTAATTCAATCAGTAATGCTCCACATTTTTTTCTCAGAACATATTTGTTGTTAAGTCATAATTTAGTGACAATATACATCAACATGTCTTGTCCATGTCCTGTTTTTTTATGTAGTCTCCATCATCTTCTACGGCCATGCGCCAACGTTGTGGAAGAACATGTATTCCTTGCTGGTAAAAGCTCTTGTCCTGTAGGGGTAGCCATGTTTCCGCTGCGTGACTGATACCCTCGTCATCTTCAAAGTGTGTTCCTCGTAGAGAATCTTTGAGCGGCCCAAAGAGATGGAAGTCCGAGGGTGCCAGGTCTGGACTGTAGGGTGGTGATGAAATGATGTCCAACCCAATTTGGCTATGTGTTACCGGCCTGTCAGACCTGTGTGTGGGCGTGCACTATCGTGTAGGAGCAAGATATCTGCTGGATTCTGGTCCGATCGAATACACCGGAAACGCTTCTTGAATTTATTCAGAGTCTACCCGTATGCCTCTAAATTGATGGTTGACCATCTTGGCACCACATCCACGAGAACGGCGCCATCACAATCCTATAATACTGTCACAATAACTTTTCCGGCAGAGGGGGTTGTCTTGAATTTATTATTACATGGTGAATGAGGATGATGCTATTCCATGGAATTCCTTTTTGTTTACGGTGCAAAGTGGTTCATACAGCTATCGTCCCCCGTAACAATCCGCGACAGAAAGGCCTCTCCGTCGGTCTCAAAACGCTCTAACAATTCAGATGAAATGGCCTTTCTCTGAATGTTGTGGTCCGATTTGAGCATTCGTGGAACACATCTGAGCATCTCTTTGAATATCCGAGAAGTCTCGATCATTGCAGACGCACTTCCAATGCTGAGTTGTGAAGCGCCGGTCGGTGCGAATAAGACATCAGCACGATTCAGCATGTCTGGAGCAGTGGCTGTGACAAGACGTCCCGAGCGTAGCTGATCATGGTGCTATGTTTTCGCGTGGCTGTAACTTTCTTTACTTACCACCCGACCGTTCTGCTATCAGCTGCAGCATTTCCATACACTGCACACAAACGTTTATGGATGTTCACCACGGTTTCGTTTTCTGCACACAAAAATTCAATAACAGCACGCTGCTTGTAACGTGAGTCGTATACACTCAGCACTTTTACGCTGTACTAAGGTTCTTCCATCTGCCAGATCGGTTCGAAACTTCACAGGCGCACAGAACAAGTATAAAATGTGAAGCACCAACAAGGAAGTTTGTGTACGTATATTAATGGCTTTTTTCAATACTGTGAGGCATTACTGTCTGAACAACCCTCGTATTACACATCAATCTCGTCGACATGTTAATAACAAGCTACAACTATAACAATACAACTGAAATCAAATATATAAAACTTGCTAAATAAAATATCCGCAGCACCAGTAAGAAGTACACATGCAAAAACAGATACACCAGTAACGATGATGAGTCGACCACAACTCACAAAAATTGAACACTGATCGAATATCGCGCAAATGAACTGGGAGATGTTTCAACTCGTGTCTAAAAATATATACCACTTTTTAGTCTGTTACATTTTAGACCCGAATTTAAACATCCACCAGTACATCTGTGGGATATTCGGTACTTCCTGACTGCGTCTCAGGAGTGGATTTCTGGTACTTTATCAGCGTTTCGGTTTTGTCCTTTACTGCTCCTTACAGCTCCTGGAGAATACTGTGATGTTCTTACCAGGTACACGGTTTGGTGTTCATTGAGTGCTGGTTGACGTCGACCTAACTTTAGTTATAAGTTTTGAGTTTGTGGGCCACTGTTGTAAGACATAAACGACTTTAGACTCTATGCCTATTTAGACTTGCAAAAACACTTTCTTTCATCGCCTTAGTCTCCTCCTTTACTTGCCAGGAATTGTGTGGTACTGTTCACTCCATGAGTACTGTATATTATGATTTCAGTTAATAAGTTCTTTATTGCGGACGATACCCCTCCCCCTAGTGCACAACTATGTTACTTAATTAGTGGTCTCAAACTTTCATGCTGTTTTACTCTTCGGATACTAACCTATCATTCAGCTTTACCCATATTCGCATTACCCTGCCATGTGTCCTTTTTATAGGTAGGTCGTTAGTGTGCTACCTTATACTCCCAGGGAAATAGTATGATGTTTTTGGCTGAGAATTTCGAAGACTCCTCTTAGTTAAGTTGGATTTAAGACACTTCTTTGTTTCGTCGTAATAGTATCCTCTTGTCTAGTGAGATAAAGGATACCAAGTCATATCTTTCTACTTCGTTTTGGTGGCTAATATATGCTCGCAAGGTATTTCTCAGAATTCTTCTCGTACTCTATGCAGTCCGGTTCTCTCTTAATATGCTGTCTGCCGTTGGATTTTGCTCAAGTTGCTTTTTTGACGATGTGACAACTAATTATATCACCAGTTGTGGTAGTACTTAGATACGCACATTACTGTACTTTATAGATTACAGTCTGACATTTTACTTTAAATGAGGATAGGTGCTAATACTCACTGGGGCTTTCTTGTCTATAAGAATTATATATGATTTTTATATTAAAAAAGAGACAAACTCTGTTCGCCGGAGCTTCTGATTGTACACTGTCTAGTTCTGGTCTTTTTAATGTTTTGCGTGTTCTCTCATAAATCTGTGATGTTAAATAGTTTCATGACTAACAAGTATGTACACTTATTTTATTCTGTTGCGCTGGATGTACACACAGATTTTTCTTAACGCTGCTACTTTCATGCTGTAGATTTAAGTGCTTTTATTATTGCCCGTCACATACTATAAACCTTGCTGTAGTACACCTTGATATCTACTGTAAGCATGAACTTTTTATTGTGCAGGGGGCTGAAGATGGCATAATGTAAAGCCGAAACTGGTAGTAAAAATACAATAAAATAACTTCTCAACAGCAGGCTAATTTCGTTGTTAAAAAATAAACACTTGTCCGATTCCTCCAAACCCTCGTTACTGCGGGAAGATTACAAAACGTGCACCATTATTTTCCCATACATGGGCTTTCCCTAATGCCATGTTATCGTAATTGTAATGCTGTAAACAGAATGATTCGAAAACCAGCCACAATCTATGCACTGAGTGAATATGTAGAATTAGTAGCAGTTTTGAACGATAAGAACCGATTTACCGTTGAAATAGTACATACAGCAGACATTTTTGATTTTAATAATTTGTGGCCTAAATACTTCAAGAAATAAGTACTTTCACTGAAATTTGTGGGAAGAAGAGTGATGAAAGGTGAAAAAGTATTATTCCATGTAAGTGAATTTATGGAGTTTTAGTATGAAGAAGTATGATATAAGAAGGAATTGAATTCTTTAACTTGTTGTTGATAATGTTAAACTGTTGCTTCCTGCAGTCAACTGCCCATTGTTACCACGTGCTCCTGCATATCCACCCAGCTATGTGGAATTACATTAGAAGAAGCCAACATAAGGAAATCGCAGCCATAGATCCTCCTGCTTATCCACCCAGCTATGTGGAAGTAAATTAGAAGAAACCAAAATAAGCAAATCGCAGCCATAGATCCAACAGATTATCGTAAATTTGGTAATGAAACTACACCTTTCGCAATAGCTGGTGATAAATTATGTTGATAAAGCTCCATACATAGATATAAGATTTTTTTCATCTTCTCAGTCTGTACTAAATTTCTAAATGTATAGTTTCATGATATAATAAAAATTCCATAGCTCTGTTTTCATTTAATTTCAAATAACATACCCATTGTCGAAATTTTTGTCATAAACAGTGGTAATATTTGTTTTGTTTCTAAGAACACCTAGGATTGAAACTTACGAAGTCTGGATTAGCATGGAAAGTCAAGGTCCCCATAATGTCACTCCTTAAACACAAAAACTAGCAGATCAATAAACTAACAATTTATTGAAGACCACATTTACAAAACCGCTAACATACAATCAACACGTGGTCGTCTTAAAAATAATATCCAAAATGACAAATTGCCTCCTTCTCAAGCAAGCAGGAAATTAGAATTACTTAATGAACAATAAACTACAATCTGAAGTAATTTAAAACGGTGGTTCGGATAAAAAAAGAATTTGAGCAGTAACACAACCAGCACAATACGTTACACTTAATATAATCCATTGGCAAGCAAATTTAATTTTTTTTAAAATATACATGAAAGATGTTAAATGTTTATCAAATGGGCAGTGATTCCAGGCTGCTCTGGGCAAAAGGTGACTTAACTACAAATGCCGGAAGCAGCAAACAAGCCGTCGAAAACAACACCTAAACGCTGGGGCCCAACCGGGAGTCACTTCCAATTAGACCATACGTCAAGGCTTCTGTGCACCGAAGCGGAACGTGGTGCCGCTCCTACACACCCCAACTCGCAGAAAACTGGAACATAAACAGACAGCAGAAAACACGGCAAACACCAAGCAGACATCAATTAATATAAGTTAAGAGATCCATAAACAATATGAGTTAAAAAAACAATAAGTGCTTTCAATAGGAACGACTTAAATTTTGCAGTGTATCAACGTTGTAAAATATTTAAACTAAGACTTGTACACTAATGCAGTGCTGTAAAATAGTGTCAGACTTCTACACTCTCATAGTTCGCCAAACAATATTGCACATATGATTAAAGCCGACAATGTGTACAAAGATGAAATGGAAATAGTTCCTTGACTTGCGCCATAGGGTGGTGGGGTTTCGGCTTCCGCTGAATAGGTCATGAGTTCACTACACTCAGCTGGCGGCTACACGGGTAGCGGAGGCTGTGTGGCTGGGACTGGGCGATTTTTTAGGTTAGAAGGCCTCGGGAAAGTACGGGGTGGGCTGCAATCTCAAAGGCTGCATGGGAAATACAGGACGTGCTCGGATCAAGGAACAGTCGGAATTGTAGTTGTAAATTGTTGTAGTTGTGCTGGGAAGGTCCCTGAGCTTCAAGCGCTAATAGAAAGCACAGAAGCTGAAATCGTTATAGGTACAGAAAGCTGGCTAAAGCCTGAAATAAGTTCTGCAGAAATTTTTACGAAGTCTCAGACGGTTTTCAGGAAAGACAGATTAGGCAGAATTGGTGGTGGAGTGTTTGTGTCTGTCAGTAGTGGTTTATCTTGTAGTGAAGTCGAAGTAGATACTCCGTGCGAATTGGTATTGGTGGAGGTTATACTTAACAGCCGAACTAAGTTAATAATTGGCTCCTTCTGTCGACCCCCAGACTCCGATGATATAGTTGCTGAACAGTTCAGAGAAAATTTGAGTCTCGTAACAATTAAATACCCCACTCATACGGTTATAGTTGGTGGGGACTTCAACCTTCCCTCGATATGTTGGCAAAAATACTTGTTCAAAACCGGTGGTAGGCAGAAAACATCTTCCGAGATTGTCCTAAATGCTTTCTCCGAAAATTATTTCGAGTAGTTAGTCCACGAACCCACGCGAATTGTAAATGGTTGCGAAAACACACTTGACCTCTTAGCCACAAACAATCCAGAGCAAATAGAGAGCATCATGACTGATACAGGGATTAGTGATAACAACGTCGTTGTAGCTAGGCTCAATACCGTTTCTTCCAAATCCACCAGAAACAAACGCAAAATAATTTTATTTAAAAAAGCGGATAAAGTGTCATAAGAAGCCTTCCTAAGAGACAATCTCCATTCCTTCCGAACTGACTATGCAAATGTAGACGAGATGTGGCTCAAATTCAAAGATATAGTAGTAACAGCAATTGAGAGATTCATACGTCATAAATTGGTAATAGATGGAACTGATCCCTCATGGTATACAAAACAGGTCGGAACGCTGTTGCAGAGGCAACGGAAAAACCATGCGTATTTCGGAAGAACGCGAAATCCCGAAGATTGGCTAAAATTTACAGATGCGCGAAATTTGGCACGGACTTCAATGCGAGATGCCTTTAATAGGTTCCATAACGAAATATTGTCTCGAAATTTGGTACAAAATCCGAAGAAATTCTGGTCGTATGTAAAGTGCACAAGCGGCAAGACGCAGTCAATACCTTCGCTGCGCAGTGCCGATGGTACTGTTACCGACGACTGTGCCGCTAAAGCGGAGTTATTGAACGCAGTTTTCCGAAATTCCTTCACCAGGGAAGAAGAATGGAATATTCCAGAATTTGAAACACGAACAGCTGCTAGCATGAGTTTCTTAGAAGTAGATACCTTAGGGGTTGCGAAGCAACTCAAATCGCTTGATACGGGCAAGTCTTCAGGTCCAGATTGTATACCGATTAGGTTTCTATCAGATTACGCTGATACAATAGCTCCCTACTTAACAATCATATACAACCGCTCGCTCACCGATAGATCTGTACCTACAGATTGGAAAATAGCGCAGGTCGCAGCAGTGTTTAAGAAGGGTAGTAGGAGTAATCCATCAAACTACAGACATATATACAGATCTATTGATACGTAATCAGCATGGTTTCAGAAAACATCGTTCTTGTGCAACGCAGCTAACTCTTTATTCGCACGAAGTAATGACCGCTATCGACAGGGGATCTCAAGTTGATTCCGTATTTCTAGATTTCCGGAAAGCTTTTGACACCGTTCCTCACAAGCGACTTCTAATAAAGCTGCGGACCTATGGGGTATCGTCTCAGTTGTGTGACTGGATTCGTGATTTCCTGTCAGGAAGGTCGCAGTTCGTAGTAATAGACGGCAAATCATCGAGTAAAATTAAAGTGATATCAAGTGTTCCCCAGGGAAGCGTCCTGGGATCTCTGCTGTTCCTGATCTATATAAATGACCTGGGTGACAATCTGAGAAGTTCTCTTAGGTTGTTCGCAGATGATGCCGTAATTTACCGTCTAGTAAGGTCATCCGAAGACCAGTATCAGTTGCAAAGCGATTTAGAAAAGATTGCTGTATAGTGTGACAGGTGGCAGTTGACGTTAAATAACGAAAAGTGTGAGGTGATCCACATGAGTTCCAAACGAAATCCGTTGGAATTCGATTACTCGATAAATTGTACAATTCTCAAGGCTGTCAATTCAACTAAGTACCTGGGTGTTAAAATTACGAACAACTTGAGTTGAAAAGACCACACACAGATAATATTGTGGGGAAGGCGAGCCAAAGGTTGCGTTTAATTGGCAGGACACTTAGAAGATGCAACAAGTCCACTAAAGAGACAGCTTACGCTACACTCGTTCGTCCTCTGTTAGAATATTGCTGCGCGGTGTTGGATCCTTTCCAGATGCCGGCCGGAGTGGCCGAGCGGTTCTAGGCGCTTCGGTCTGGAACCACGAGACCGCTACGGTCGCAGGTTCGAATCCTGCCTCGGGCATGGATGTGTGTGATGTCCTTAGGTTAGTTAGGTTTAAGTAGTTCTAAGTTCTAGGGGACTGATGACCTCAGATGTTAAGTCCCATAGTGCTCAGAGCCATTTGAACCATTTGAACCTTTCCAGGTGGGATTGATGGAGGACATCGAAAGGGTGGAAAAAAGGGCAGCTCTTTTTGTATTAACACGTAATAGGGGAGAGAGTGTGGCAGGTATGATACGCGAGTTGGGATGGAAGTCATTAAAGAAAAGACGTTTCTCGTCGCGGCGAGATCTATTTACGAAATTTCAGTCACCAACTTTCTCTTCCGAATGCGAAAATATTTTGTTGAGCCCAACCTACATAGGTCGGAATGATCATTAAAATAAAATAAGAGAAATCAGAGCACGAACACAAAGGTTTAGGTGTACGTTTCTCCTGCGTGCTGTTCGGGAGTGGAATGGTAGAGAGATAGTATGATTGTGGTTCGATGAACCTCTGCCAGGCACTTAAATGTGAATTGCAAAGTAATCAGGTAGATGTAGATGTAGAAGGTAATATCACGTTATTCAAATGCACAACTTCACAACCAAAGTAGGTTTTGTGCACTTTAATTTCGTTGCATAGGTCTGCAATGTAATTGCCAACTGTGTAAACTAGGTATGCAGAAAATTACAATTGGACCATGACCTAATATCTTCAATACTTTACAGTTACTACATGGGGACGCTGATTTCCTTAAAGGAAGTAGTGACTGCTGGTCTCCATCCGATCACACAGCCTTCCGACTGCTCTTTCTTCAACAACGCCCGCATCTCGTGGTCGTGCGGCAGCGTTCTCGCTTCCCATGCCCGGGTTCCCGGGTTCGATTCTCGGCGAGGTCAGGGATTTTCTCTGCCTCGTGATGGCTGAGTGTTTTGTGCTGTCCTTAGGTTAGTTAGGTTTAAGTAGTTCTACGTTCTAGGGGACTTATGACCACAGGAGTTGAGTCCCATAGTGCTCAGAGCCATTTCCATTTTCTTCAACAACACATACATTAGGGCAACCAACCAACAGTGACAGTCCCTACAACGCAAATAGTTCCACGAAACGAAGGCACCTTCGATGGAGAGCGTTGTTCGAGATGGTCTCGAGGAATGGGTCCGTCCGAGAAAACAGGCACCAAAGCAATGCGACGAGCAGCGCCCGGAGTTGACATCAGGCAGGTGCACCACAAAGTCGCGACCGTCCTGCAAGGTAGACCAGCCGCGTCGCGGCTGGCCGTGCCATCGTGATCTGCTCCTTCGTCCCCTCAAGTACTTTCTAGCGCCTTGTAGCGAGTCCGACGACCAACTCCCGACCGCAAATACCCTCCGCCAGATCACAACACCGGGAATGATCGTAGTACAGCAGGGTAATCGATAGGCGTGCCAAAGAGCTGGTGCGTCAGAAAAGGCGCACCACGGCTCAGGAATGGAATAGAAAGAAAGCGTCCTTTAGCCTTTTATCGATATAAAACTTCCCTGCAATAAGACGTAACGTTTCTAAAGTCATTACAGACTATTAATTCTGATTTACTACTTTATGTTTTCTATGTTATTACCGTTTATTTCAGAAACAACACCTGTTCACAAAATTTTAAAATATTCGGTAGGCTTTTGTGTTGGTCTCATGTTATCGAGCAAGCCGTAAAAAATATTTGCGCTCAGCAGTGAATAAAACAAGAACAGTCCATAGCTCTCCTCACTAGATTATACGTTACAGAGTGTTTTTTTTTCTTTTTGCTGGGAAATGTGATCTAGCTAAGAAGTGTCGTTTCAGAAATAGACGATTCAGTTTTGGTCTAACTAATGTACCTGTTTTTGCTCATGTGCTCCTTATTAGACCTACGGCTATTTTTTTAGCAGGTTTTAGCCTGCTAAATAAAATAGCCTAACACCAATAAAGAGCACATGAGCAAAATACCTGACAAAGCATGGGGAGCTGTATTATTGCAATTGGAGGATGTTCGCAGTATGTCGACTATACTGATGTGTAGTTACATTTGGTTCTAGGCGCTCCAGTCCGGAGCCGCGCTGTTGCTACGGTCGCAGGTTCGAATCCTGCCTCGGGCATGGATGTGTGTGATGTCCTTAGGTTTAAGTAGTTCTAAGTTTAGGGGACTGATGACCTTATCTGTTAAGTCCCATAGTGCTTAGAGCCATTTGAACCATTTTTTGTAGTTACATTTCAGGGAGATCTGAGGATGAAAGCTAGTTACTGCCGAAATTACTCATGAAATAGACTATTTCGCATCTCTCTATCTTGGCTTCTAATATTATAAGTTACGATATTAGATATCCTTAAGGAACGTTTGAAAGTTGCTCAGATATTAATTTGGTAGATAGCCGTCAGGCTCAGAACCTTCGTTGGCGAGCAGATAAGTCTGGCGACGGCACACCAACATTATGTGAAACATAGTGCCACAAAATTATTTGCATCACACGAGAAAACATGAATCGGACATCGTTGAGAAATTTAGACTGCAAGGATGGGTTTTTGCTACATCTTGCAAATCTCCCCGTAATCGCTCGCTGATGCCGTGCAAATTGGTACGTCACCAGTCTGACCTGCTGCCGATGTAATAAACACCGAAACATGTAAAAAACTCTACATCTAATTAATGAAAGGTACTAATATCATTTTTTATCAATGAAACATTGATTCAACCAGAATTACATTTATCATTTCAAATATGTTACGAACAAATAACATGAGATACTTACACTCTGTAAAGGAGAAGGAACCAGGTAGCTGATAGGAGACTCTTATTTTGGAATATGTAAATGTCAGTGACGATGACTTTAAGAATATGACAGTGGTATGGCAATGGTACTATACAGCGTTATCCTTATGGAACGAAATAATTAATTACACTGACTGGGTGACAGATTTCCGTTGAACAATAGTCGAATCTCGATGATCATGTACCCTCTGAAACGTAACTGACAATGTCGCCCGGCCAACTTGGAAACACATGGTATTCGTAAACAGTATTTTATATCACGGAAAACCTATTCACTTTACAAAGAGTAGAAGGCTTATTTGACCCTCGAAAAAAATAGAGTGACATGACGTTATTAATATTTGTTTATTTGAAGTTACATACATGAAGTCCTGGTACAGATTTATATTCCTGCGCCACAGTGTCGTAACACACCCATACAAGAGTAAAAAAAAAATTGTGCACCCAGTGAAGAAGCGAAGTATCCTACGGTAATCCGCTTTCTATATTCGAATGGTAATCCTATTGCAAAAGAATGTCTACATGACGAAGACGATGGAGGCACACCACATCTCCATGAAGGACCGGAAACTGCAACATAAGTGGACGCTCTGGTGTTCAGAGAAACGAGTTTCACAATCGAGGCGATAGTGGAAAAAGTGAAAACCAGTCATCATCGTTCTTCAACACTCTTCACGACATTCCGAAAATGATGCTCACTGGACAGTGCGACTGTTCGCAATCATCCAAGATGCCTGCTGAATCAAAGTAGAGGTGAAAATGTGGACATATTGGCCGCCTACTTACTGTGTACAGCAGTTGCATGTGTCACTATAACATCTCAACAACGGGACAAAGCATGCAGAGGAAACGTTTACATTCACGACCGTCGAAAAGAGTATCACACAAGCGTCGTTGGACAAGGTAATGCTGAGTGCATTTTGGGACTGTCATGGCGTCGTGCTGAAAGATAAGGTATCAGTCGCCACATGATCCAACTACCAAACTCTCCTGACAGGGCTACCGGCGGCTGTCACGGCGAAGCAATGTGGATAGCAGCCTGACTTGATGGTTTTTCTCCATCGCAGCGGTCCATCTAGTGCTTAAGACGGAACCACAAATGCTGCTCCTTTGGTCTACCGTATTTTGCCTCACCTCCTGTATTCTCTTTACTTGGAAGAAACTGACTTCTTCCTTTCTCCTTGGACGAAGAAAAGATTAATGCCAGTTCTTTCCAGGATGAGGACGGGGTGACTTTCGAAGTGCGACGTTTCCTGAACAGCGAAACGCCTCAAACTCCACCGTTTCATCTATAGCGATGCAAAATGTCTCGAAATAATGGGTGAATACGTAGAAAGGACTTACGCCATCAGTAACTTTCACAATAGTTGACTGATTGCTTCGAGGTGATAACTAAAACTTTACTACTAAATACGGTATTGAGTGGTCGTGTCACGTGAACCATTTTTTTACTCCGGCAAACTAAGTGGCTCGTGAAACAATCAATTATGATTTAATATTAATGATTTCGTTTCTGTGTGTTTCTTCCGAAAATTTCTTCAATAACTGACTCTCTTGCTTCCTTTGCTCCTCAGTGAAGATGTTTCTTTCTCTGCAGTTTTCTTAATTTCTTACATTTCATAATTTAAGTTCTGACCTTCCCCTGTTCCAGAAGGAAGTGTCATGGGTATTCCAAATTATGTTAGAAAGTCTTTCGAGTTTTCTATGGAGTTCTTTGCTGCTCGTTTGTATACAGGGTGTCCCAGAAATCTTGCAACAGTTTTCTGCTGGTTTTTAAGGGTAACACGTCAGCCTCAGTTGCAAATAGAAACCAATCTTTACCCAGGTTTCAGCCAAAATAATTTGGCCTTCTTCAGAAGCCAGTGACACTACACTATTGCATGCCGAAGTTTGGCCATGTCATGTATAAAACTGTAGCACCGTAGTAACCAGTCACAAATCTAAATTACTTGGGGTGAAGAGAAACAGCAGCCCCCTACATGGACGACGTTGGTAGGTCGCGAGAGCTGCGCAGAGCCTGGTAGAGGGTTCATCGAACCACCTTCACAATTCTCTATTATTCCAATCTCGTATAGCGCGCGGAGAGAACGAAAACCCATATCTTTCCGTACGAGCTCTGCTTTCCCTTATTTTATCGTGGTGATCGTTTCTCCCTATGTAGGTCGGTGTCAATAAAATATTTTCCATTCGGAGGAGATAGTTGGTGATTGGAATTTCGTGAGAATATTCAGTCGCAACGAAAAGCGCCTTTCTTTTAATGATGTCCATCGCAAATACCGTATCATTTCAGTGACACTCTCTCCCATGTTTCGCGATAATACAAAACGTTCTGCCCTTCTTTGAACTTTTCGATGTACTCCGTCAGTTCTGTCTGGTAAGGATCCCACACCGCGCAGCAGTATTCTAAAAAGAGGACGACAGGCGTATTGTAGGCAGTCTCCTCAGTAGATCTGTTACATTTTCTAAGTGTCCTGCCAATAAAACGCAGTCTTTGGTTGGTCTTCCCCACAACATTTTCTATGTGTTCAATCCAATTTAAGTTGTTCGTAATTGTAAATCCTAGGTATTTAGTTGAACTTACGGCCTTTATATTTGACTGATTTAATGTGTAACCGAAGTTTAACGGATTCCGTTTAGCACTCACGTGGATGACCTCACATTTTTCGTTATTTTGGGTCAACTGCCACTTTTCGCACAATTCATATATCTTTACTAATTCGTTTTGCAATTTGATTTGATCTTCTGATGACTTTATTAGTCGACAAACGACAGCGTCATCTGAAAACAACCTAAGACGGCTGCTCAGATTGTCTCTCAAATCATTTATGTAGATAAGGAACAGCAAAGAGCCTATAACACTACCTTGGGGAGCGCCAGAAAACACTAATGTTTTACTCGATGGCTTTCCGTCAGTTACTACGAACTGTGACCTCTCTGACAGGAAGTCAAAACTCCAGTCACATAACTGAGACGATATTCCATTAGCACGCAATTCCACTATAAGCCTCTTGTATGGTACAGTGTTAAAAGCCTTCTGGAAATCCAGAAATACGGAATCGATCTGAAACCCCTTGTCAATAGCACTCAACACTTCATGCGAACAGAGAGGTAGTTGTGTTTCACAATAACGATGTTTTCTAAACCCATGTTGATTGTATGTCAGTAGACCGTTTTCTTCCAGGTAATTCATGATGTTCGAACACAATCCTGCTGCATATCTACGTTTGTGATATTGGTCTGTAATTAAATGGATTACTCCTACTACCTTTCTTGAATATTGGTGTGACCTGTGCTATTTTCCAGTGTTTGGATACGGATCTTTCGTCGGGCAAACGGTTGTATGTGGCTGTCAAGTATGGAGCTAATGGATCAGCATGCTCTGAAAGGAACCTAATTGGCATACAGTCTGGGCCAGAAGACTTGTTTTTCTTTAGTGATTTAAGTTGCTGCACTACTCCGAGGATATTTTCTTCTACGTTATTCATGTTGGCAGCTGTTCTTGATTCTAATTCTGGAATATTTACTTCGGCTTCTTCTGTGAAGGCATTTCGGAGGGCTGTGCTCAGTAACTCTGCTTTGGCAGCACTGTCTTCGATAGTATTATCGCCATTGGTATCGCGCAGAGAAGGCATTGATTGTTTCTTGCGCTAACATACTTCACGTACGACCAGAATCTCTTGGGATTTACTACAAGGTTTCGAGACAACATTTCGTTGTGGAAACTGTTGTAAACATATCACATTGGAGTCCGCGTTAAATTTTCATCTTCTGTAAAAGATTGCCAATCTTTGGGATTTGAGTGTGTTTAAATTTGGCATGTTTGTTTCGTTGTTTCTGCAACAGTGTTCTGTCCCGTTTTGTGTACCAAGGAGAATCAACTCCGTTGTTTGTTAATTTATTTGGTATAAATCTCTCAATTGCTGCCGATACTATTTCTCTTAATTCAAGCCGCATCTGGTCTACAGTTATATAATTAATTTGAAAGGAGTGAAGATTGTCTCTGAGGAAGGCGTCAAGTGAATTTTTATCTGCTTTTCAGAATAGGTATATTTTTCGTTTATTTTTGGACTATTTGGGGGTTATAATAGTCAATCTCGCTACGACAACCCTGTATCCGTATTGATCCTCGTTATTAACTCAGGATTGTTTGTTTCACAACCTTTTTCCATTGGCGTGGGCTTGAACTAACTGCTTGAAATAATTTTCAGAGAAAGCGTTTAGCACAATTTAGGATAATGTTTTATGCGTACCTCCATAGTTAAACATGTATTTTCGCCAACATATCGAGGGTAAATTAAAGTCACCACCAACTATAATCGTATGAGTAGGGTACGCGTTTGAAATCAAACTCAAGTTTTCTTTTAACCTTTGAGGAACTGTATCATTTGAATTGGGAAGTCGGTAAAAGGATCCAATTATTACTTTATTCCGGTTGCCAACAATAACCTCAGCCAATACGAACTCACAGGAACTATCTACTTCAATTTCGCGACAATATAAACTACTTCTAACAGCAACAAACATGCCACTGCCAACCGTCTTTAGCCTATCCTTTCGGAACACCGTTAGGTTTTTCGCAAAAATTTCGGCTCAGCTTTTCTCCGGCTTTAGCCAGCTTTCAGTGCCTATAACGATTTGAGCATCATTGCTTTCTATTAGCACTTGGAGTTCTGGTACTTCCCCAATACAAGTACAACAATTAGAACTGTTATACCGGTGATAGAATGAAACTAAGAGTGCTACCGGAGACACTTGTTGAACGACTCCAGCTGTGTGATGGAGAGACACTTCAGTAGACCAGCAGTCATATCATAGAGAGGCATTCCTAGAACTCCACCAGTAGTTTATGGAGGTGCGCTTGCATAATGCCTATAATAGTGCAGTGGTATTTAGTTTGTGTGTCCGAGCAGCAGTGTGGTGGAGACGGAGTTACTGAAAGCCAGCAGTTGTTCCTTAGAGACCGACTACTGTACACACAGAAGGCGTTTCACGGCGAAGACTTGCAGAATGCTATTATCAGTGTCATGGAGACGCACTTTCAGAATGACTCCAGCTGCTGGTGGAGTGCCACTAGCAGTAGACCATCAGCCACGTCATGGACAGGCACTTCTAGACCTCTACACAGAGTTCCATGGAGGTGAGCGTGCAGAATGCCTATAGTAGTGCAATGCCTACACACTTTCTGTGTCCCAGCAGAAATGTGGTGGAGACAAAAGTACAGAAACCCAGCAGCTACTTGCTAGAGGCGGACTACTGCTCACCCAGGACAGATTTCAAGTTGAGGCGCTTCCAGAATGCCATTTGAAGTGTCGTGGAGACAATCTCCCAAAATGACTCTAGCTGTGTGTCGGAGAGAGACTAGGCCAGCAGCCGTCTCATGGAGATGCGTTTCTAATACGTCAGGAGGCGCTTGCTGCATAACTAAAGTCGTGTGGTGTAGAGAGACTCGCACTAAGCCAGCAGCCATGTAAAGGAAACGTAATTTTAGAATGCCTGCGGCAGTATCATTAAGAGGAGCCTGCAGAAGGCCTACGTTAGTACAATGGCGATGAAATTTTGTTTCCCAGCACCCGTGTGGTGGGCCGATAGTTACATAAAGCGAGCAGTTGTGCTTTGGAGACAGACAACTGGGTATCCAGAAGAGCTTTCATGGTGAGAACTTTGCAGAATCCCAGGGACAGTGTGATGGGGAGACAATTGCAGAATAAGTCTAGCTGTATATCATAGAGACACTTGCTTCAGGCCAGCAGCTTGTGTGATGGGGAGGCATTTATAGAATGTCAGGAGGAGTGTTATGGAAAAACGTCAACATAATGCCTGTAGTAACTGGAATAGCATACCAATTTATGGGTTCCTGCCGCAGTGAGATGGAGAGAGGGTTGAAGAAAGCAGCAGCCCTTTCTTTAGAGACAGATTACTGGCCCCAGAAAAGGTTTCATGTTGATCCCCTGCATAATGCCAGGAGAAGTGTCATGGAGACACACTTGCAGAATGACTCCAGCTGTGTGGTGGGCAGACACTTGCAGTAGGGCAGCAGCAATGTTATGAAGGGGCATTTCTAGTATGCAAGCACTATAGTCATGGAGGGGTGACCGTAGAATACGTCTAGTAATGCATTGACGAGGCACCTCCTGGGTCCCAGCAGCAATGTGTTGGATAGTTGCAGAAACCCAGCAGCTGTGCGATCGAGACTGACTCCTGGGCATCCAGAAGAGGTTTCATGGTAAGACACCTGCAGAACGCCAAGAGCAGACCCATGGAGAAACACTTGCAGAATGACTCTAGAAGTGTAGTGAAGAGGCACTGGCAGTATACCAACACCCGTCTCATGGCGAGGCGTTTCTAGAACGCCACCTGGAATGTTGGAGAGTCGTCTGCAGAATGCCTATAGAAGTACAATGGCGATGCTATTTCTGTGGCATAGCATCAATTTAGATGGAAAGACAGTTTCAGAAAGCCAGCAGCTGGACTTGGAGAAAGACTATGGTGATAGCTTTGCAGATGGCAGGAGAAATATCGTGGAGAGACCAGAATGACTCCAGGTGTGTGGTGGAGATACAATTACAGTATTTTATGTATGTAGACTGAAGTGGCAAGTGAAAGTTTGTTCCAATCCCTGAAACCGTACCAGGTTCTCGTACTTACTGGATGGTGTGTTATCCACTATGCCACCTTTGCATAGAGGTCCAAACAACTGCACAGGTTACCTTCGCATGCATGCATTTTCGATCCAGATTCTTTGTGCCACCCCAATCTACTTTAAATTCACCGTTACGTACGAACAGAATTGCTGTCCTTCCACGTTCTGGAATAGCACCTCATATCGATCTTAAACGTGGGATCCTGCCTCAAACCTAGTAGCAGGTACTCACGCAAATGAAATGACCTAGTTTCAGAGAGTTTATCCATCTCAGAGAGATATGATTTAAGATATGTTAACTGTAGTGGTGAGAGAAAACTTCCTCCAATACTGGGTATCTACCAGTGTCTCCTGCTTACTTAACAGATGCGTTTGCCACTAAGTCACTTTGGCATGGCGGTTCCCACAACTGCACGGGTTTCCATGGCATGCATCCCTCCTCAATCCAAATTCTTACTGCCGCCCCAGTCTACTTTAAATTCCTCCCTTACACATGAACAGAATTCCTAAGGCTCCCCATGTTCTGGATTAGTACCTCAGCATCGAAATGAGATGTGTGATCTTGCCTGAGACCTCGGCGAGTGAAAATTTGTACCTATACTTGGAAATGCACCAAGGTCTCCATCTTACTGGGTAGGTGCCACATTGGCATGCTATTCCAAACAACTGCACTGGTTACTCAGGCATGCATCCCTCCTCGATCCAGATTCTCACTGCCGCTCCTTTCTACTTTAAATTTACAACCACACACAAACAGAATTGACGAAGTTCTCCGTGTTCTGGTATAGCATCTCTGCATCGAACGTTAATGGAAGTTGGTGGCCAAACGTTCTCTGTCCAGTCGTAATGAAAATGTTAAACCGTCAAGAGGCTGATAGTCAAACGCGACAGAAAGAGGGGAACATCATTCTGGTAATGGAAACGGAGAGTAAGGATAAAGCTCTAAACCAGATGTATGTGAAAGTATAAAACAAATGATTTGTGTAGGTGATGAAATCCTATGTTATCCTGGTAAGGTAAGCCCGCATAACTGACGATAGCAAACGAAGGTCAAGTCTAGATAAAATTCTGCTTACAAAATAGACCATCTCAAGACATACATATACACAGTTCTGTCTTTAATACTTGTCTTATTGTTGTAAACTTAGAACATGAGATTATTCTTCATTATGATAATATTATGGTATCTTTTTAAAGAATAATATGAAGTAATGAAAATTAAATTTTGTTGGTCCTGGAACAATGGACGAAAGAAGATTAGAGTTTAACGTCCCGTCGACTGCTTGGTCACTAGATACGGAGCGCAATCTCGAATTACCGAAGGACGATGAAAGGAAGGCCGTGTCCTTTTCTAAGAAACCGTCCAAGAGTTTGCCTGGAGAGATTTCGTGAAGACACGGAAAACCTAAACGTGGTCCGCCCGACGGGAATTTGACCCGCTCACATCCGCAACGCGAGTCGACTGTGCCAACCACCGTCTTAGCCACCTCGCAAGGTGTTGGTCGTGGTAGCCGCTACACGGGTAGCCTCTAGAACGGACTGGGTAACTGGGTTAGCGTTTTCACTTCTGGTCGTTGTAGCCGCTACACGGGTATCTGGGTAACTGGGTTAGCGCTTGCGCTTTTTAGTAACGTAGACAGGACAGTGGAGCGGATCGAAGATGCCCAATCTTTAATGATGACAGCTTAGAATGGAAACCACGTTCATAGTGTAATCAGTTTGGAGAACGAATATTAATGAACTCATCCTCTTAAACGTAGTTCATTTGCTGTCATGGCTGCACTGTTGTTTATTGGTCGATCGGTTTCATTCTGTGCGGTCGTTTCCGATCAGGAAGATAGTTAATAGAATGAAATACAAATAAATATCAGAACAACATTGTTCAGGTCATAAACTGGAGCTATATCTTGTGAATTTTGTTTTCATCGTGTGATATACCGCTTATGTAGCGTAGGGTGAATGTAACGTACACCAAAAATGGATATCAATGATCTCAATCCCTTCAGCACCAATGATTATGAAAATCGCCGCTTCTGTTGCAAGGCTTTTATTTTTTAAAAGTCACGACCAGTTTCGGGCTAACAAATGCCCATTATCAGGTGCAGTTAGTCGTGCGCTGAGATCCTGTGTGGAACGTGACTGGATTAAATGGAGGCGACCACCACAAGTGAACACAGACCACAGAGGTACATAAATAAATAAAACTGCATGCCGACGAACGAACGTGAATTCCCAAAACCATAACGCTGACGTTTATTTTTCGTACACTGCCGGAAAAAAATTAGTGGAGGTGGAAAGAGGACGTCGATTTTGATCCGATACGGCATATGGAGGTCTACGCAGCACAGGCACCCGCGTGATTGTCGTATTGAAAGGGCAGCAGTGGCAGATGGTACAGCTACTGTAGCTCAGATAGGAGGAGTTGTGTGCCAAGACGTATCAACACGAACTGTAGCGAAACGGTTACTAGCGTAGGGAGTACAGGCAAGCACACGTCCAGCCCATCTTCCACTCACGCTACAGCAGTGACGTGCATGGCTCGACTGATGCCGTCAGAGGATGACTTGGAACGTGGAATGGCGCGCCATGATCTTCAGCGATGAAAGCAAATTCTGCTTGCATTCAGTAGCACACAGCGACCACAGGAACTACTGCAGGACCAGGCATGCATGGGGCGCCTGTCCTCTGCGCCAACCAACTGCACACAGACAAATGCCTCTGGGAGGCTGCACAGCCTGCCATAGAGAAACCGCTGTTAGTGGTCGCACAGCCAGCTGCCGCCAGAAGCCATGCATTCTGATGCAGGTCTAAGCAGATGCACCTACCCATCCAAGGGACCTTACTTTTATTTGCAGCTACCAAAAAAAGAGGATCAGGTTACACCATTCCTTTGATCAGGAAATTCGAAACTCACTTCCTAGCTCTCTTGCTCAAGTGGCTACTTCATATCTACGTGAACATCTGCAAGAACAAACGCAGACGGAGGGTTACATCCTCCCTCCGAATCTCTGTTCCTGTCGACTAATGCTAGGGACAAAGAGGGAGCTGCCACACTTGGCATATAAAAAATGATGGGAAGTGCTCCACTCGCATTACCTTATCAAATGAACTGTTCAACAGTGTACAAGAGAGAAGTCATAGAATAATGCTCTGAAAGGCGTTAATCAATCAGATCCCTTAAAACACTCACCACCACCTTACGATCATTCTGCTTCATAATAACATATATTTTCGAAGTTTGAGAATCGCACACACGTACATTTTCAATAACAAGCAATTAAGTTTCCGCCACAAATAGATCAATTTGAGAGATGCTAAGCTGCGGCTTCGGTCTCTCTGTGGACGAGCATCGCCAAGTCCTAGCACACGCGAGACAAGAAGGCGCAGCTTGGGTGCACTGCTTTAACTGCATTTCGACGCCGACATGAACTCCTGTTTAAAAATCTCATTTTCCCAATCCGAAATGGGGATGTTGATATCCATACACCTCGAATTCCTCACAGGAAATTCTGGTTCATCCCTTTCTATGAAGTATTTTCAAAAACACAAGAAATCACAGCACATGCGCGTTTTCGCAACGCCAAAATATCGTCACTTGTGAAAATTCTGTACTGTAGTGTGCTATAGGCTTCATTATTTCTAAATGTTCTCTCATCAGGTAAAAAAATCTGTTCTCTTCAGCTTAATATCTGCTACGTCCTGTATAACAGGACTAGAATATTAAGCTTTTCATGGGCGCGAGGGATGTTCACAACACCAACGTCATTCTTATCGATGATTTACTGCATAATGCGTAGGAGTGTATCTTCATAAACTTTGGTACTTTTCTAGAAAGTTATGTGCGAGCCTGGAGTAAAAAGAGAATCCATAATGGAAGCTTGAGTTCCAAGAAACTACATAGCAATAAGCCCTGGGGTGTTATCGACTCTCCTCTCGACTCTTTACGTAATTTTGCACTGAGAAAGCTTACAACTGTATACTGTAACACTTGGTTGTCTGTTGCCGCTCTGTTTGGTTAATTCAGGAATAGATCCTTACGAAGCAGAAATAATTCAGAAGCTTCTGCAATAAGTATTACGTGAATCTTCTGAAGGAGCAGAAAAAGAAGGAGAGGAAACAGTTGTGAAGATTTCTCTCATCACAGATACATGGAAACGAAGGATGAAGACAGCCTAGAAGCACAAGCAAGTGCAGCAGATAATCTAGGTTAAGGTTACCAAATGGGTGAAGAACTAGTCGCAACATTAGAACTCGACGTGCAAATCTTGTAATCCATGTCTCTACTGTGAAAGCTGTCGCCAAAGCCGCAAAAGCTGCTGTGGACTCTTCCTCCCTGTTTATGAATGGCATAATCTTTAGAATGTCTACAAGTTCCAACAAAATTTACATACGGAAAATTACTTTAAATTTCACAAGAGACCACAATGCCAACATTAATCAAATCTCTTCTTGGTCTATTGATTTTAGCAGGGTATTACCGAGCAGGACACTAAAATCTGGAAGACTTACGGGATAGGAATGGCTTTGGAATTGCAATATTTCATGTTACAATGAGTTTGCGGGACTTTCCTTTCTTGTAGCGCTGCTTGAGATTCTATGATACTCGAGACAGACAACAGCGTAGAGAACTTGATCACCTAACTGCATTCAGAGAATTGTTACAACTAATCCTGTGGAGCTATGGCAATGATACTACTGTGTCTGAATATATGACGCTGAATGAGGAACTGTTTGCATTTAGAGGCAAATGTTGCTTCCATCAATAAATACCACGCAAGCCATCAAAACGGGGATTTCAGATCTTCACGTAGTGCTATGCAAGAACATTTTATACTTTTGAGATGGAATTCTGTGTTAGGTGACAAGGAGGTAGGAAATAGACTTCTACACCGTACCAACGGGACATGGAGAAATCTGACACTTAGACAACTTGTTTGTAAGTAGGCTGTTTAGGTTCTTATATTGGTGACGCCTTTTGACAAAGTTTACAAATAGACAAGACTCTTCGAATTCGCTTTTCCATATTGTTAAAATAACAAGTCGTTCGAAGAATATGATAACATTTTCGTGGGCCAAAATGTGCGTAGCTGAAATGAATGTACCAAATGAGCTTATTAACAAAATCGTCTGGAATGCAAAGTACCCATAGCTTGTCATCAACAGTGCAGCATTTGAAGAGTATGTTGTTTCTAACCAGGTAATAATGCCGAATCTGAGTGTGTGTCTTTTCATGCCATTTACTTTTGATGTCTTTCCAAATCGGATCTTTATCTTGTTCATGAGCAATGTCCTTTAAAGATATGGTGATGAAGTTTTCAAAGGCGACTTTCTGAATGTAAAGAATACTGAAATTTTTCTCAATGTTGCCTTCTGTGTTACTTTTCTCAAGCCCAGCCGGTGCGCGTGACAGCGCGTCCGCAACAATGTTCTCCTTGCCGGGAATGTAGACAATTGTGAAGCGGAATTCTTGCAGAAACAATGCCCAACGTTGTAACCTGTCATGATTTAATTTTGAAGACATACGAAATTGTAATGCACGGTGATCACTGTATACTTTTACGTGCTTGCCAGAAAGAAAGAAACGGGATTTGTTAAATGCCCAAACGATAGCTAAAGCTTCTAATTCAG
The DNA here is from genome assembly GCF_023864275.1 of Schistocerca cancellata. Classification (NCBI taxonomy): domain Eukaryota; kingdom Metazoa; phylum Arthropoda; class Insecta; order Orthoptera; family Acrididae; genus Schistocerca; species Schistocerca cancellata. The sequence continues at coordinate 87,064,338 of NC_064627.1, read as the reverse complement.
TGACGAAATAATTTTTTTTCAGATTTTGTTAGCACTCGGCTAGCAAAAGCAATGGTTTTCTGAATGGTAGTGTCATTTTCTATGGCTTCTTGAAATAAGTGTGCACCAAGACCGACTTTAGAAGAATCCGTGCTAAGGCAGAAATCTTGTGACAGATCTGGATGAGCTAGTATTGGCGCGTTAAGTAGCGATTCTTTCAAAGAATTGAATTCCAACTGTGCTTGTTCGTCCCAGTTCCAAATAGTATTTTTTCCAGTGAGAGAACAAAGTTTTGGTGTAACAAGAATTTGCATATTCAGAAAACGACGGTAAAAATTTACGAGACCTAGAAAACTGCGGACTTGTTTTTTTGTGGATGGAACTGGAATGGCTCTGATTGCTTCTAACTTTTCAGGATCCGGCTGAATGCCTTCAGAAGAAATAATATGTCCCAAAAACCTCACCTTTGACCTACCGAATTCAGACTTTTCCAAGTTAACTGTAATTCCACATTCTGCAAAAATACGTAACAATCTGTTGAGGATGCGGTTATGTTGTTCCCATGAAGCTTCTGCTATTAGAATATCGTCCACATATAAGGTGATGTGACGTTTTAAGAACTCAGGTAATATGGAATTTAGCCCGTGAATGAATGCTGCCGAAGAAATGTTCAAACCAAAAGGCAGTTTCCGAAACTGATAACAAACGCCGAAACAAAGGAAAGCTGTGTATTTTCTACATTCTGGATGAAGTTCGATCTGATAAAAGCTGGATCTGAGATCAATGGAAGACAACACTTTTACACCATTAAAATTTTGAAGAAGTTCTTCCATCGTCTGCGGCCTGTCTGTTTCAGGAATAATGATAGTATTGATTTGTCTCGAATCTAAGACAAGCCTGATCGATCCATTTTTCTTCTCAACAACATGTAACGGATTGTTGTATGAGCTTACTGCAGGCTCAATAATGCCCTCGTCAAGCGTAGATTATATTTCTGTTCTAACACGGTCCCTATAATGTGCTGGAATTACGTATGGTCTAACATAAAATTTAGTATGCTCACGAACACGAAATTGGTATTGAAATCCTTTGATTGTTCCTGTTTTGTGAGTAAAAACTGTGGAATGTGCTTGTAAAATCTCAAAAAGGTCCTGCCTATCAGTGTCATTACAATTCTCAATTGTTTGAATTTTATTCAGAATTAACTCATTAGTTTCAAATATGCCGTCGATATCATCCCTGTCAGTACTTCAAAGTGATTGTTAGCGTCTAGTTCCGTAGAAAATTCCGAACTGTTGTCTAACAGAAGGTAAAGCCGATTAATTTCCTCATCATGGTTTGAGAGCCAGTCTTCAAATTTCAAAGCTATTGACTTACCTTCTTTCTCTAAACTTATTTCAGCATCGTGAAAGCTCAAGATTGCTTTGTATTCATTCAAAAAGTCTACTCGCAGTATAATTTCCGTCGACAGTAATGGAACAATAAGAAAGTTCATAGAGAAGCTGTGGCTTTGGCAGAAGAATTCTAAATTGGTTTGTTGGCGTACATCTTCACTTTTTCCAAAGAATGCACCTTGTAATTTAATCTTACATAACGGAAGTGTGAGGCAATCGTTCGATTTGTTGCATTTTCTTAAAGCTGTTTCACTAATTACTGAAATGGGACTGCCAGAGTCAAGCACTGCCATAAATTTTACGTCATTTACAGTGATGTGAATCACAGGATATGCAATGTTGTTATGTTTTACGTCATGTTCCTGGAGTAAGATGTCCCTAATGTCTTCCATTTTTACGTAATTACTAGCTACGGCAGCTGCGTCGTCAGTTTCATAAGTACGTTTTGTGGCTGCCAGCGGTGTGAGTCATTGCCTATTGTCTCTTTGTGGCCCGCGTTGTTATTGGGATTTGGAAACCTAACTTCTACAAATTCACCGTCACGAGAGGGCCCTGCCCTGTTTAAATCTCACCAGTTCTGATGCAGTTCAGGTCTGTCTTTACGATCATATCGTCTGTCGTCATGTCGGTAGATTCCATAGTTTCTTTCTTGTCGGTCACGTGGTGGAGAATTTCTCCCTGAGTCGTAACTGCACGCTGGACCATTGTGTCTAAAGTTATTCTGTCTCCCTTGATAATAATTACTTTGGTTCCCATATTGTCTGTTTCTCTGATTGTCTCTGTGATAGTCATTACCGCGGAGAGGTGATCTTTCCCTGTAATTATTACTACTCTGCCAACGGTTGTCATATGGGTGGTGTCTGTTTCAGTCACGATTTACATTGAAAGAATAGCCTTGTCGTATATTATTTCTGTCATCGCGGAATTGTGACAGATGTGATCTGTAATTGTTGTGCTCCTGTTTTCGCGTTCCGCGATTGTCAGTGTCAATTTCCAGTTCTTGTAACAGTCCCTGAAAAGCTTCAATGTCGTCTTTGCAACGTCCTGCTAAAATAATATGTCGTAAATGTTCAGGCAGTTTGATTAAGCAAATGCGGATGAGTTCTGAGGGGCTGTATGGGTTTGACAGGTACTGATTCTTGTGCTACATGTCTTCAAAATATTTCACAAGACTGGAAAATTCAGATTGTTCGAAATGTTTCATCATTATGATGCTATGTTTTACTCGGTCTTGTGTGGTTTGAGACCAATTTGCTGAGAGGAACGCATGGTAAAATTGTCCTTCACTGTGACAATCGTGAATGACCGATCGCATTCTTACAGCTGGTTCATTCTCCAAGTAGCCACACATAAATTCTAACCTGTGCTCCAATGACCAGTTGGGAGGAAAACAATGAGAGAATTGATGGAGCCACGCTTGTGGATGAATGTCGTTGGCAGAATTCTTAAACGTTTTGAATTTACGTGTAGTAATGAACAGCTTATAGTCAAAATCATCGTGTCGGCGAGTAGCATATCGGTCATTGTTACGTCGTGTCGGCGGTTCCATCTCATAATTCGGTGTACCTTGCCAATTTCTTTCATAATTTCCGAAGTGCCCTGAGTTATTATTTTGTGGCTGTTCCGTATTTCTATGTCCCTCTTCCTGTATTGGAGCGCGAGTGGCCTCTGAAATACATAATTCTTGTATTACCTGTGTCAGCTGATCTTGTACTTCCCGGATTTCTCTTTGGTGTTGCGTATTAATTTGATTCTGATTTTGTTTGAATTTCCTAATTTGTTCGCACTCTTCTGTGTCAGTGATGGCTACAGGTCTTGTGTCATGCAGATCATAATCTACCTTTGCAGATAAGTTAGTGAACTGATCCGAAAGTTCGGCTACTTTCTCCGATAGTGTACTTATTTCCTCAGTGTGTTTTTCTGAACCAAGTTTCAGAGTGTCCATTTGTGTTGAAATCGTATCTACTGTGTCCTTTAAATTTTCTTGAGTTTTTGCAAGTTGCGTAACCGAATCGGCAGATGCAACTGAGTCAATTTTAGCTTGCAAGGTGTCGTGATTTTCATGAACAATAGTTTGCAGTTCTTTTAAGGCTGCTTCGTGATTCTGTAATGCATTTTCATGACGCGAAAAAATAGGTTGGAAATGCTCACAAATTTGTGTTTTTACGTCATTACAGACTTTTTGACATTTTGATTCAATGTTATGTAACTCAGTAGTTAAATCTTCACGTGTTTGTTCAAGTGTGGTGTCTAACTTCCGAAGATTTTGTTCCATTGTGTCTAACTGTTGCTGTGTTTGTCTCTGGTGTTGTTCCATTGTGTCTAACTTTTGAAGCTTTTGCTGTGTTTGTCTCTGATTTTGTTCCATTGTGACTAACTTTTAAAGATTTTGTTCCATTGTGTCTAACTTTTGAAGATTTTGATCCATTGTGTCTAACTGTTGCTGTGTTTGTCTCTGATTTTGTTCCATTTGTTGCATTAGCTGTAATAAGAATGCATTAGTGTCTGGAATCTGTTCCTCTACGCTTTTCGGCAGCGCATTTGCACCGGAAACATTCACATTTTGACAAGCAGAAAATGTGTCTTGACTTATTTGAGAAAACGGTGAGGACGCAAAACCTGAATCTACAGTATTTGCAAAATTGTGTGCTGTCATTTCGGATTCCTGAGGCGAGCTGTTGCCAAGCGATCGATCGATATGCTTCCCTGTTCACTAATTGTTTCACTGCCTACGCCATTGTTTGCCGCCCGCTCCATCTCCCTATGCACAGTTACCAAATTACTACTTGGAATGTCTGTTAATTCACTACACAGTGGTGTTCATAAGCTACGCTCGTTGTCATTTTTATTTCTCAGTTTTCTTTGGAGCCTAGTGTTACGTTTTTCACACGCCATTATTGTCACAATATGTCACACGACAACACAGAAAAATACAATTTGAAGAGCAAAAATAGGGGAACACATTAACATAGCACTGAAAATAATATCTAGTTAATTGCAAGCGCAGCTGCGAAATACTTGGTGCAAATCTACATGCATGCCACAACTGTTTTACTGTACAACAATGAAAGACTGCAACTACAAAGGAGGATCTCTCTACAATTACGCACTAGCAATAAACAATAGCTACACAAATTACACAACTACAAGAAAAAATCAGAAGATTCCAGTGAGGTATCCTCGGCTAAGGGTCGACATATGTAACGTCCCCTTAGAAAAATTATACAGGATTGTGCTTAAACTGACACACAATATTTTTTAGCGCAACGCAATCTGACTTTGAGAAATCCCTACAAAGGAATGGCCCTGACTAACATTAATCTATACCTTTCACAAATCACTTACCTCACAAAAATCTTCATTACTCGAACTACTGCAATACAGCGAGCGCCACTACTGCCAGCTAAATAAAAGATTCAAACTACAGAAGGCACTAACTACTGATAGGCATAGTTAGCAATTGAAAGACGTTAATAGAGAACAAACAATGTATTTACCTTAATAATCGTAATATATATACCATCCAGTCTTACAAATTTCAAATATCCGCCATTTCTCTCCCCACATCCACCACTGCTGGCACCACTGCACACAGCACAGCCAGTGATTTTCATACAGAGAGCGCTACGTGGCGGCGGCGTTACCAATATAAGTACCTAAACAGCCTACTTACATAGCCTACTTACAGAAGAAACTGACGTAGTAGGAACTCTAGAAAAAGCAAGAGGGAACGTCCTCCAGAATCTACACTCGGATATAGCGCTATACTCAACCGTCCACTTAATGCACTGTACCACGTGTACAAAAGGAGGAGGATCAGCCGGCCGCTGTGGCCGAGCGGTTTTAGGCGCTTCAGTCTGCAACCGTGCTGCTGCTATGGTAGCAGGTTCGAATCCTGCCTCGGGCCTGGATGTGTGTGTGATGTCCTTAGGTTACTTAGGTTTAAATAGTCCTAAGTCTAGGGGACTGATGACCTCCAATGTTGTCCTATAGTGCTTGAAGCCATTTTAACCATTTGATGAGGCTTATAAGGGCCGTAGACACAGTGCGTGTGTGTGTGTGTGTGTGTGTGTGTGTGTGTGGGTGTGTGTGTGTGTGTGTGTCTGCCTGTCTGTGTGTGTCGCTCTGTCCGTCTGTGTGTGTGTGTGTGTTTGTGTGTGTGTGTGTGTTTACCTGTGTCTGTGAGTGTCTGTGTTTGTTGTACAGTTGTTTGGTACATATACATGTCTGTTATTGGTTATGTTTACCTGTAATGCTCTAAATTGTCTAGCAGCATTCAGCTTTTTGGTAGAAGCAGCAGTCGAACTAAGCAATACTTTCAAATGTGTGTGGTGGCTTTAGAAGCTGTCTAGGTGGTAAATTTTTCAAGTTCATCTCTGTCAAGGCTGTGAAACCACGACTCTTACATGGGGATGAAAATGTGATGGCAGTAAGAATACTAGTAAAAACGAACAGCAAGAAACCCATGATCAAACGATATAAGTAGGAAATGTTTGACGTTGGGAACTGCTTTTCTGAGGAGCTGTCTGGTATATCATAATAACTGTCAGTCTTTACGGTTCTTCTTCCTATACCTTATGCTTATTTTCTTAGAATTTGAAACATATCGTCACCACCTCATCGGAAATCTACCTTCCTCGCAGTGACTATGTCGCAGACTGTTCATGCTTCTGTAGGAATGTGATAGGAAGATTCCTGCGCTAAAAGGATCCTGGTTTTCTAGCTCTGTTTTATAACTGCGGAAATGCACTGTTCGAGTCTGATACTGTATAAATGCTAACGATACAGAAGCACATTTCGAAAATAAGTATGGGGTGTATATGTTGCGAAAGACTGTAGTTTTAATTAAACGATGGTAATTATGGGTAGGACTGCACCACACTGCATCAATGTACTTAAATAACCCTGATATTCGTTTGGGACCTATGTTACACACATCTCTTTCCAGTGCACGGTAAGCTTACAGGGCATTATTTTGTTCATCAGCAAATTACATTTCGAATTTAGAATGGAGTCTATATGCATGTATATGACATGGAAGATCTAGCTTTAATGGAAAATTTGTTAATGGTGGGAGGGAATACCACAGATAGCATCAATAACTTAAATAGCCCTGATAGATAATTGGAGAATAAGTTACATGCATCTCATTCCATTGCACCGCTGGGTTATTCGTTATTCTTTCTTCCTTCCGAAACAAATTTCATTTCGAAATCAGAATTAGATCTATATGCACTTATGTGGCATGGAAGACTGTAGCTTTAATAGCACATCTCTTAAATGTGAGAGAGGGCACCACACACAGCGTTACTTTACTTAAATAGCCCAGACAGACTTTTGGTAGCTATGTTACAGACATCTGATTCCATTGCTTCGCTGGATGGGCTGTATTTTCATCCTAAGCCGATTACATTTCACAATTAGTATGGAGTCTGTATGCATGTATATGAAATGGGAGATTCTAGTTTTAATGGAACATTTGTTAATGGTGGGAGGGAGTGCCACGCACAGCATCACTGTACTTAAATAGCACTGACCGACTTTTGGTAATTCGTAATTATCCTCTGTGTGCTTTGAATTGCATCCAAAATCTGTTGGGGTAGGTATACCATCTTGCAATGAACTTTACTTGAGCTTAGAGTGGTTGAGTGACCGTAATAACGAACAGCACATCTACATCTCAACGCTTCCACTATTTTAAGAAAAACAGTACCACAGCTTCACTGCAGCACACATGACTTCCTGCAGACCATGTGTGTTCACAACACTACGTTGCTTTAGGAATACAACTTGTGATGATTCTCAAACTGTTAATTTTAGCAACATCAAGCAGAATGAGTGTTGGTGCACTAACGGTGCTTCTGTCGAAGACAGGAATGCTGTCGTCTGCCCCTGCTGCACAGCGTCCATCACTCTATTTGAATGAGCCACACCTTCATACTCACTATACATTCCCTATTTCCACTATACCATTGAGATGATTGTCAGCTGTTCTCCTGACATTAACATGCATAGACATGTTTGCAGTTAAATGATAAGTCATGGTGAACAATACCATCGATTCAACAGCTTGACAGCTCATAGTTGCTGTGTACCAGTCCTGTGAGCCCACATATTGTCATGTTACATAACTGATCTTTGAAGTAAAAGAATCAAGTGGATGTTGCTAGGCTCGTATAGGTTGGCATAACCATTTCAATATGTGACGGAAAAAAAATTTCTCCTGTTAACAAAGGGTGGATTAGGACATGTATGGCAACATATAGGGAATTTTTTACGCTATCAGCGTGTGGCATTCGGATAGATGGGTAATCGATAATGGTAGTGAGATATACCCTCCACTATGCGCTGTACAGCGGCTTGCAGTCTATTTGTTTTAGACCTGCGATGTTCATAGCTGGTGGTGTTGTCTGCAAGCAGGCAGTAAGACCTGTGATGGAGATGGTAGTTGACCTGGACGTAAATAAATCTATTGCACATTAATAGCGCTAAAAACCTTGTACACTACCAACTGCCGTAAAATGCCTGGCAGCAAGCATCTCGAGCTAGCTAAAGCAGATTGCATATGTCTGGTTTGGATTAATTTTCTGATGTCTTAAGCGAATTAACCCGAACGCAACGAACTAACAAGTCGGTGAGCTAACGCAGGAGAGTGTGCCAGGCACAAATTCATCTGAATGGATATATTTAGAAGGGTGTGATCTGCCCACTAAAATGTCATGGCGTAGGAGATGAGTTGCAGCAAATCCCGTAGGTATGTCACCTAGAGACTGTTGAACCACAAATTTGATCAGGGTGTAAGAGGTACTAAGATGATTGCTATTGCTAAAGGAAACAATGGCATTGATTTGGTCTTTCTAGTAATGATGTTTAATTGCCTCCTGATGTAGGATGGTGGGATAAGCATGTAAGTACTGAGTTTACGTCTAAATAAATAACTAGCAGTACACATATGGATGCTACTCATGTACATATACTCTGCTCTTGATTGAACACAGTATCCTGGTCGGGCCATCATCGAACAGCATGAGGGAGTAAAAAAAAAATGAACAATGCTCTGCTAAAGTCCTGAATCTCCCCCTACTCTTGCAATAGCTCTGATACATGCTTGAAGGTGTGAAACTCTTGCACCGGTTTAAATGAATCAGTGGGAAGTGTACTGGAAGCGTTGAGATACTGTTAGATTCGTATTATAGAGGTATGCCCTATTTCAAGAAAGGTGACGTATTCCTCGCGAAACGCTATGCTTTCATCACTCTGTCGTATTGCCAGTGTAGTAATCATAGGAATACGATAACTGAGATTAGAACACATACAGGGGGTTATTCGTAGACCATCATTCGATATCGATGAATTGTTGGTGTCATGCTTCTGGATTTCTTCGTGTAGTCCACGTATATTCTACATGTTTGTGACTTGTGTCCTCGGAGTCTATCGCGACGGCATACTTGAATAAAACTTTCTCGGTTTTCCAGCCGCGTCAGTTCGAATAAAATGATTGTGACTTTTCTTCCGTATTTTAGTGTGGTATTTTTCTCATTGTGACACCTCTTTACACAATCAGCAACGGATAGGGGACTAGACAATCCTCTAATGGAACTTTGCTGCAGAACGTTATCGGATATAGAGAGAATTATCATGGGTCTGTGACTTGGTGGGGGACATCTGTTAACAGTCGAAATCAAGGGGATTCAAATGCTATACATCTAAGTCTGGAAGATTCGTCAGAATACGGCAGGTAAGAGATAATCTGACGAACGGGGAATTGAGAGGTGAGCTTTATGCCGCTACTTCTAATTGTTGTGGGCAAAGATGTTACAGTCTCTCACGTATGTCTCGCGAAGTGACTGCAATGAAAAAATTAGGGGCTAATACAAAGATTTCTAACGAAAGAAAATCAACAGCAGAAATTCCGTCTTTTTTTTCTCGATAAATAAAAGACAACATTCTTCCACGAAAATTGTGTGGCTATACGTGGATGGAGCGACATCATAATAGGAAGACTAAATTTACACCTACATCTATATGCACTTCTCAAGCCGTTTTACGGTGCATGGCGGACGGTAGGCCCTACCCTGTACCACTACTAGTAAATTTCTTTCGTATTCCCTCATAAATAGAGTGATGGAAAAAAGACTGTATATATGACTTCTTGTGAGCGCTAATTTCTCGTTTGTTATCTTCGTTGGTCCTTGTGCGAAATGTATGTTGATTGTATGATCCTTCCCCATCAACTTCAGAGGTTGGCTCTCTAAATTTTCTCAGTAGTGTTGCACAAAGAGACCTTCACCCTCCCTTCAAAGACTCTCATTTCAGTTCTCAAAGCATCCACACACTAATTTGGCGGGAGCCAATAGGAATGCTTCTACAGGGCTGCATTCTCATACACATTTGACAGTAGGTGCAGTGGCTCCTGTTCACTTGTAGGCCAATGGTACCAGTGGGGATGTGGATGGAGATTTCGCAGGGGTGGAGAAGATCGTAAAACATTTAACTGCCCCCATAGGCTAACAGATCTCAGCAGCATTAGTTCGGGAGCAGTGTACTAGAATTGTAACTGACTTACTACCACCAGCATCAAAAGGCAACTGACAGACAGAACGTAATTATCGTTGGATATATGCAGCTATTTGACAATATTTATTACCCATTTTTGTATCAGAGGAACTGACTACCTAGTCTTTTGGAAGCCACCAGAGACGTCCTTAAAGCGTCTGTATAGGTTACCTTGGGAGTGTAATCCAACAGCAAGGAACAAATTTAATTAATTAATTAATTCGTCAATCTATTTCATATCAATGATGTGGCACCGGTCAGGTGGAAACGAGGGCGAGTGCCAAAGATTCGATTCTTGAGCTGGAGGGTTAATCAAGTGTTTTTCCATTGCAGCGAGATCTTTTAAAGAAATTTCAGTCCCCCACCTACACAGGAAGAGATAGCCATCGCAATAAAAGCAGCTAAATTACAGAATTTATAAAGTGATACGTGGTTTTAATCTGATATTTATGACTGCTCAGTGCTGCTACCTTAAGAGACTTCGTAGATGAAGAGGCATTTGACTATCTTAAGAAAGTTAAAAAGTAAGAAGGCATCCAGTGGCAGATATAGAGCACGCTCTTAACAGTCCGTTAAGAGCCGAAAATGAGTTTGATATTCTAGTCCTTGGATGCGGAACGTAGCAAATATTGAGCTGGCATGAACAGATTTGTTTACCTGTTGAGTGAATACTTAGAGAAAATACAGCTTGTGCTATATTCTTGTACAGGATATCTACAACACTTTAGCGGTGTGAAAACGTGTGCGTGCTCTGATTCTTCTGCCTTCGTAAATTATGCTTATAAAAGGGAGGAATCTACATTTCCTAAGAGAAATTCTACGTATATGAATAACAAATTCCCCATATCAGATGGTATAAAGTGGATTTTTGAAACCTTGGGAATCCATGTCGGTGGTGGCGTTGCAGTAATAACTCTGCGGACAAGCCGTGCCTGGTTTTCTCACAGTGTTCTAGGCGTTAATAGAGCCAGTCTGCGGTCAGAAGCCGATCTGAAGATGCGGCTTAGCTTCCGACGACAGAGTGGTTCAAAGAAAGGCACCAGCTAGTCGAATTTTGCTCTCAGCCATGTCGACAAGTCCTGGCGGTGGTGATTGCGATGCCGTCTGGGTTGCTGAATAGTGAACTAACCAGTATGCTGGTTGAGCAGAGACTGAATTGGACGTGAGTGTTTCGTGAGAAGATTCTTTATCAAGATTGTTTGCGGTTGGACGATTCTTCTCCCCAATCAAATTCCTCATTTGATGACTTGATGGTTATGGTGACAGTCTCTAGGCACCTGGTGGAGCTGGTGTGTGGATATCGGGACATATCCACACAACTGCCAGCGTGGACAGTGTGGACAGAGCTCCCTGAAAGTCGTGCAGTCGATAGATGCTGCACGGTTTGTGATCATAAGGTGTGTGTTGTCAAAGGATCTTTTTTTTCTTTTTTGGCTGATTGTTTAGTGTAAGGTGAAAACATTGTGGCAGACGGGTGTGCTTGTGTTCTTAAATGTCAGTGCATACAAGACCTAAGATACATTTAGCACTATGATCTACTTGGGGGCAGAAATTTAATTACTTGATTGGCAAAATGTATGTGTGTGATTATAAATATGGAAAATAAGTTTTATTACGAAGAAGAATCATTGGAAGGTAGTGTTGAGTGTTTTAATCAGTCTGTTTCACTTTCACCTTCCTGAGCATTTTTCCCTACCTCGTCTCCAATAAACTGTTATAAGTTAATTTGATAGTGTACTGCATATGGACTATTTCGCGCCATTTTTGGTATCTCATTTGTGCCAGCTCCCCATTTTCTCCACCATTATCCGACAGAAAAACAGTATTCTGAAGCTGGATGAAAACATTTATCTGTGTTGGCTCCTGCAGACAGGAGGTAACCTCTTGAATGAATGAGAGACAGGACGTGAGTCCAGAATTTCCCAGTCAAATAAAAGCTGCAACCTGATGCTTTGTTCAGAGACTGTAAGAAGACATGGAGGTCCCTCGGGTGAGTGGGTGCATGTTTCTGCTTGGACGGGTATTGGTGTGTGCAGCTCCCAGTGGTGACTGGCAGTGCGGCTTCGAATAGCGGTTTCTCTGTAGTGGGCTGTGTGGTCCATGACCGGGGGGTTTCTCTCCTTGCAGTCAGCACGGACGAAGGGAGCGCTATGTGAAGTCTCTTAGCATAACAATTTCGTATGAAAGTGTCAGAATTGCCTTCATTCCACTATTGTCCATAGCTGGTATTTCTGAACTGCTTCTGATACGTGAATGTAATCATTTCACATATTCCCCATGCACTTTAGCAAACAATAAATCTTGAGTTAGATGGAAACTTCTAAAAGGGTGTAGTATATTTTCGGCAGTGAATTTATTAGTAGCAGCCGTTCAAGCAGCTGCAGACGATGTGCTGTATGCCAAGGAAACGGCAACAAAGCATGGAAAATCTCCCAGAAATAATGGCAACTGGCGTAGAAACCATGCGGTGGCTTAAAGTAAGTAACATATTATAAAACTATTCTCAGAATTCAATATTTGGAGCGAAACAGAGTAATGGTGTTGTGTAATGTTTATAACGATGCCAATTTTGCACGTTTTAGAGTAAAGAAGAACCCACTGATGACGCGATATTATGGTAGAAACTAAATTGGGAAAGAAAATACCGGGTGATCAAAAAGTCAGTATAAATTTAAAAACTGAATAAATCACGGAATAATGTAGATAGAGAGGTACAAACTGACACACATGTTGGGAATGACATGGGGTTTTATTAGAACCAAAAAAAAAAAAAAAAATACAAAGGTTCAAAAAAATGTCTGACAGATGGCGCTTCATCTCATCCGAATAACAATAATTAGCATAACAAAATAAGACAAAGCAAAGATGATGTTCTTTACAGTAAATTCTCAATATGTCCACCATCATTCCTCAAAAGTAGCTGTAGTCGAGAAATACTGTTGCGAACAGCACTGTAAAGCATGTCCTGAGTTATGGTGAGGTATCGGGGTCGGATGTTGTCTTTCAGCATCCCTAGAGATGTCGGTCGATCATGATACACTTGCGACTTCAGGTAAGCACAAAGACAATAATCGCACTGACTGAGGTCTGGGGACCTGGGAGCCCAAGCATGACGAAAGTGGCGGCTGAGCACACGATTATCACCAAACGACGCGCGCAAGAGATCTTTCACGCGTCTAGCAATATGGGGTGGAGCGCCATCCTGCATAAATATCGTACGTTCCAGCACGTGTTTATCAGCCAGGCTGGGGATGATGCGATTCTGTAACATATCGGTTTACTCCCACCCGTCACGGTAGCAGTCACTTACGTTTTGCTGTCCAGCGCCATCTGTCGGACATTTTGTGAACTTTGTTTTTTTTCGGTTCTAATAAAACCCCATGTCATTCCAAGCATGTGTGTCAATTTTTACCTCTCTATCTACATTATTCCGTGGTTTATTAAGTTTTGAAATTTATACTGACCTTTTGATCACCCGGTAAATAAAACAAAATAGTTTTGCATCTACATGGACCCACAATCACGTATTGCTGCTTTTATGCAAACTTGGACCAGGGTAGAGTTTCAAGATAAAATGACCACCTCAGCTGTGCCCGGCGTCAGCATGACTGAATACCACCTGCATCGGTTCACGAATAAGTCTTCCCTGACGGAGCTTCCTCCAGCAGAAAAAATACGCGTGTCGCAAGACCACAATCGTTCTCCAATGCCTTGAGGAGCGTGACAGTAAAGTCATATTGATGACTTGGCCACCATATTTGTCAGATCTGATCTCTGTGGAACAAACCTGTGGCAGTAGCGGCAGCCATCTATGTGCCCACGAAATACCGGACCGGAACTGTTGCGAGTCGCGTAACGTGAGCGTCGACATGTGGCGCCCCACACCTCCCAAAATCAAACAAAGTACACGTCGATTCTCGCAAGGATGAAACCAGGAATTATCCACTATCAATAATGCTATTTATTTAAAGAAATAGCGACTTTACAGATTTTGAACCGACAGTTTCATCTTCACACGACTGTTAATCTCGAGATAGCCATAGTTAAGTTTTTGAGTTTTTGATTCTTTACTCCCTCTCGTGGTGAAATTCCTTGCCGTGGTGCTGTCGTCGAAAAACCCCTCATCATTTTTTTCCAGTGTTGTTTACTTGTGTTCACAAACTACTGAAGAGTAAGCGAAACATTACTTGGTGTATATACAGGGTGTTCATAATTAAAGCTTCAGTTTCAAAATACTGTAAAAAGAGACGTCGGATCAACTTGTTTTCTGCCCCTGCCACATTGCACTTCAAAAGAACTTGTGTTTTCGAATTTTTTACTCATTTTGTCCAGATCCTTAGCAGATATCGGAACAATACCTTTTTGTCATACCTCTGACTGTCCTGAACTTCTGCAGAGCTACTGGCGCACAATCACCATTCTTGCAGAAGAGCTTTACCAGGAGCACGGAATCCTTCATAGGGATAGTCATGCTGAGCGTCTCGGACGCAGACTGAGGAAGACTCGTACGTCTGTTGATATATATTGTGACCTTTGAAGAGGCACCTATTGGTCAATTTTTTCCCATGACGTTTCTCTCTGCGTCAAATCTGACGTCATTCTTAGCAGTTGTTCCTTTTTCAATAGAGTTTTAAAACTGAAAATATAATTATGGACACCCTGTACACCCATAGATTGTAAAGCATCATACGCACACACACACGCACAGATATACGAAAAGACACACGCATCCAAAACCGTGTGATCGCATGGGAAAGTGTATACACAGATGGTGATATCACACATGCATCAAACACTTCAATATCTGGTGAGTACAGGGAACACAATGATGCGGGATTTTAGACGGTACCACCACCCCAAGAAACTTTCACCACAAGGAGGAATAATGAATTGTTATATGAACATCAACCAGTGTGTATCTTGAAGATCCGTCTGATGTTCAACACGTCGATTCGAAATCGGCAAGGGCGCTATTAGTGTGAATAACGAGCATTAATCAATAGTGGCTGGTTGCTGTTTTCTTCATTACAAGTGTCATCCTGAATTTTGTACGCAACCACTGTCTCGAAATGTCATTTTTCCACAAAACAGCGCCAGTGTGCCAAGGACTTGGCGAATCCAAGTCACACGGAATCGCTGGTGTACTGCTTGAGCCTGAAGGGAACAACAACGTTCCTGAAATGGCTCTGAGCACTATGGGACTCAACATCTGAGGTCATTAGTCCCCTAGAACTTAGAACTAGTTAAACCTAACTAACCTAAGGACATCACACACATCCATGCCCGAGGCGGGATTCGAACCTGCGACCGTAGCGGTCTCGCGGTTCCAGACTGCAGCGCCTAGAACCGCACGGCCACTTCGGCCGGCACAACGTTCCTGAAAGACGTTTCTACGCTAACAATTACAGCTGTGCTACCATGTTATCTTGGATTGTCGTGGAATAGACCCTTCGAAAAATCGAGCAAGCAACATCCGTCTCAGAGAACGGTAGCAGAAATCATCCACAAAAATACCGCCCAATAAAATTAACATCGATCTTCTGTAGAGTCTTAGACGATATTCTGACGCCAAAGGGTTGGGTTATATCGCACAAAGTGTCCTCACTTATACCAGTCACCTTGTCCATACGATATCCAACTGGCGCTTTTCTCTCATGTATCCTGACATATATGGCTCAGGGCATTCGGATAGATGCAGCACCACCTGATCTTCAAGTTTCATTTGATTCGGTACAACACCAAAGTTTATTAGTGAAATTAGGCTCATTATGGTTATCAAACAAGACTGGGATGATGAGTTCCTGGTGGTGTGGGCGCAGTATGTTATCCTGAAGGAAGAGCAGCTAATGGATGTTCCAGAGTCGTAAACAATACCCCAAAAATATTTCTTACAGTCGTTAACATACATGGGAAAACGTACTTGTAGATGCTTCAAATTTGCCTTCCTTCTGCACGTGTACGAAGTTTCGAACTGTTGTGGGTTGGCAGGGGAGCCAACACCGTGTTATTAGAGGAAGCCGAAAGGCACGCGTTTTAGTTCACGCAGGCTGGCGTGAGGTCTGGAACAGAACAACGAAATTAGACTTTAGAAAAAACGGACGTAGCTGCTGGAATACTTAACTTTAATCCATAAATGGTGAACGTTGCTCTTGACTGTACATTATTCACAATATCAATAGTAACTGAACATGGCGCCTTGCTAGGTCGTAGCAAATGACGTAGCTGAAGGCTATGCTAACTATCGTCTCGGCAAATGAGAGCGTATTTTGTCAGTGAACCATCGCTAGCAAAGTCGGTTGTACAACTGGGGCGAGTGCTAGTAAGTCTCTCTAGACCTGCCGTGTGGCGGCGCTCGGTCTGCAATCACTGATAGTGGCGACACGCGGGTCCGACGTATACTAAAGCCGTCGGCACACGGACCGTGCATCCGAACGTTGAACGTCGAGCGTGCCGAGTTTCTGACGTCATAGCGTGGAACAGCACGTTCGGGAGTCTTTCCGAACGTGCAGAGCAATATCTGGCATGTCAGATATTCTGAGCGTGCGTCTGAGCGTTAACCAATGAGATGGCACAACGCCATCTACGTCACACGCACGCCGTCACCCTTCAGTACAGAGTTGTGAGGCGCCATATTGGCATTCATTTCAAGCCTGTATGTATATTTGCCGTTTCTGAGCACCAGCAAATTGAGAATCACTGGAAAATCCATTGTTAGTTGTGTGATTTGTTCCAATAAAATAATGAGAAACATCATATTCGTTACAAAAGAATTATTGTAACTTGCGTATTATGAGAAAAGACTATTTGAAGACAGCGACACACTGAAGATCCACCCAAAACGTATTATCCTTGGTACAATTTGTTATAATTAAATTTCAGTTAGTAACATGATAATGTACGATTAACATTTATAACATGGGTAATATAATATGATTACGCACAAGAATTGTGTGGTAGGATTAGCGTAATGAGTAGCGTCTTTGAAGAAAAACGAGTTTTAATTGGGGCGGTGGTTCGCGTCATAACACTTCCAAAATTTTTTTCGTAACATTCGTGTTTTTATTAGGTTCTGATACTCTATTATTAGTTTAATATAAGTAAATGCCATAATTTGATGTTATGTAAATATAAATTCACCTTTTTTGAGGGGTGATTTTGTTCGATTGGCTTAATCTACAGGACAGCTTTGTTCCTTTTTCTTTTACGCTTCGTAATTCACATGTCGCAAAGATTCTGCTACTGGGTAGTGATCAAGTAAGGCTGGCCTTGGGGTTTTACTAAAATGTGGGAATGATGAAATAATGTTTATCTTATGCGGAAAAGTATTCCAAATTTGTACTGCACTGTTTCTAATGGAACTTTTATAAGTCTGTGTCCTTATTGATTGGACATAGTAATTTCCTTTTCGTGGACGATGGAGGAAATGTGGGCTTTAATAGAGCTAACGTGGGAATTTTACGCGCGTCCATTGACTAAACAGTGTGATTTACGAACTAGAAACATCCCTCAACGGCCGCTGGAGCGCGTTGCGATCGCGTTCTCCACGTTGGGGCCCACGTACCGTATGCACAAGTCGCATCGTTCCTGAGCGTTCAGCAGCACGTTGAACTTGGCACGCTCAACGTAAACGTTCGACAGAACGGTCCGTGTGCCGACGGCTTAACGGACCGCGGACGATTTAAAGGCTACCACCTAGCAAGTGTGGTGTCTGGCGGTGACACCACACGAACAACTTCGGCAGATGGGAAAGCCGCAGTGAACATTCGAAACGGCGTGTACGTAAGACACTCGTTACAAGCATCGTGCTTTAATTCAGTTCTTGGTTGCAGAAAATGACATCGTGTTGAACTTCCACATACTTGTGTGTGCAGTGTATTGTAATAATGCACTTGATGTGAGTACTATTAGGAGACGGGAAAGGAGAGTTAAAGCGCCAGGAAGTGCACAGGCTGAGCCCCGCGTTCGGCATAGTGAATCACGCGGATGCCATTATCCGTGCAGATGGGAGCATCACATGTCAACAATCGCCTCTAGACTATCGGTGAGCGTGGGAAGAGGTGTGTGCAATGATTGAGACGCTGGTATGTTCAAAGGTGTGCTCGAGATACGTTCCACGAATGCTCATAACAGAGCATAAGACTCATGGAAAAATAATTTTATCCAAACCGTCAGAGCATTTTGAGGGGAATGGAGAGGCCTTTCTGGCACGGAAAGTCATGGTGATAGTCCTTTTGGATAGTGATGGTGTCATTCTTGTCACTGTATTTCTAGAAGTGTCAATCATTAATTCAGAGTCATTTGTAAAGATTCTGAACAAACTCAGAAAAACCTTTCCTGGCGCTTTCAGTCTAGCAAGAATACAAACGAAATTATGTTCCAACTCAACAATGCACGCCGACACACACATGAGTCACAGTAACTGGGAAAACATCGCAACACTGGATCGGACATCTCTGCGTCATCCGCCGTACAGTGCCACAGCAGTGCCTCGGCGACGTGGGTACCGTCGTCGCTGGCGGCGCAGTGTACCTGTGTATCGCAGTTTGAAGGCGATTGATATTGACTTGGCTGGGCAGTTTAATAAACAGCAATTGATTGGAGGTCAAAATGTTTTTCATGGACTCCATCTGAACTTTACCTGTGATGTACAAGCAGTGTTTGGAGGTAGTACCTGGCTGACACTTGCTGTTGTGTGGGGCAATAAAGCAGATTATGGTGGCCTTGAAGCATTTCCAGATGCTAACATTTTGGCTTGGAAGACATGGAGTATTGCTCGGACTCCCATCTGTTTGGCCCAAATAAGGGTTTTTTCTGTATGTGGGGCACGCACTGAACTCCGTGCCGAAGTGGACCAACACTTTATCAGGCGGATAGTGATTATGTGCTGACTTACCTGAATAGATACTGGCTGAGTTATGTATACTGTACCTACATCCGAGCGGAAAATATTGCCTCGGAAAAAAAGTATTCATTGTACTTTTTGTATCGCGCGAAGTAACACGGATGCTGCAGCGTTGTTCAGTGCTTCCGCACAGTGAGCAGGGGTGTGGTAACGGCCGTGCGACGCCATTGCATCGGAACACATCGTGGGCCGCTGTGCGGAAAAGCGTCGGCACGCGGAAACGGCGGGGTGTATCGGCTGCGGCAGCGGCAGCGTCAGCGGCAGCGGCGCCATCTGCTAATTGCAGTCCGGGCGGAAATGTGCTTTGCGGAGCGGCTAATTGTGGCGGGAGGGGGGGGGGGGAGGGGAGGTTGGGAGCTGGGCAGTCGCTGCGGCACTTGCAAAAAGCGGCTCTGCGATTAGCACGGCCAGCCGCCTACCCGCACCACCTCCAGGCGCTGCCGTCGGGCTTTATTCCGGTATCTGTCGTTTACTCGGCCTCCGCTGCGAAGAAAGGGCACAACCGAGAGAAACTCGAAGAATGCCTTGTCTGTGTTTCCGGCGGTAAATTCCGCCCGCGATTTAGTGGAGCATGGACTGCTAGTCTGAGGACGTAATTATGCCTCTCGGTTAGGCGGCAATCGGAAAATTTCGGCGAAACGACTCTTTTTGAAAATGTGTTAATGAGACACAATGGAAGCCCTTAAGTGCTTTCGTTGTTCGTCCCCACAAAATTAGTTACTACGACTCGTAATAATGAGACGAATTGGTAAAAAGAAACCGTTAGCGTCCTTCCGGTTTACTGAATGACTAAATGATTCACATACTTACAGCATTCCATTGCTTTTAACTTTTAAGTTCGGCTTGCCTGCAAATATCAATTTCGTTCCGACACACACTCTCATCATTGTATTAGAATAGGTATCTATTTACAGATGTAGATTAATATGACATCTTTCAGAACAATGAGGATGCATTATTTTGACTAACTGCCTAGAGTAGTTGCCCGAAGTAATGACCAACAATCGTGTACCGGCGTCATACCAAAGCTTTTCTAACCTCATTCGTACTTGTAATCAATAAAACCATTTAGACGTGTACATCTCTCTATTTGTATCGCCGTATGGGTACTGCCATCAGTAGATCAAAACTCATTCGTTCTAGAACAAAGTTCACTGACAGTGTCAATATAATCTTTGCCTAAGCAGAAGCTCCTTTTAGCCATAGGCTTTTTGGTACATAAAAAGAACTTTTTATGTGATCTATACATCTGTACTCACAAAATATTGTCAATGATCGCATACCATTTCAGGACATACATTTTGTACGTTACAAATCTTCTCAGATGTCGCTACTGTCCCTCTATCTAGTTCTGGACTTTACTCCCATCTTATTCAGTATAGAAAAGGAACTACTCTTGTATTGCGAAATCTGTATAATAATAATGAATTAAAGATGGGTCTGCCTTTTTGCAGTTAAACAAAATACTGTTTTGTTTTTTCACCCAAACCTCTTTTACAACAGTTGTGATGTCCTCAGTGGGATTTTTATTATTTTTCTTTATTATACGTTTTTTGTGTCCTGTGCCTGAGTTTGGTTGACAGCTACAGGACACATAAAATGTAAACTAAAAGGAATATAATAAAAAATTTCACTGAGGACGCCACAGCGGTGGTGAAAGATGTCTGGGTTATGAAACAAGATAACAGTTTGTGTGATTGCAAAAATCCGGACCAATCCTTGATTCACTATTATTTTTCCGCAAGCACGGGAACTGAGCTCGAAACAATATGATAGAAATCTATATCACGTTGTTAAAACGACCATTTTGACCAACAGCGACGTGAGTTTGAAAATCAGATGACGTCGAAGCTACGTGAGATGAGGAGCGGGTGAATGACGCCGACGAGAAAGTTGCACCGACACAAGAGGGCCATGAGCATCTGTACGTTAATGCATATGATTGTTTTGTGTTAAGAGCAAAGCCATATCATCTACGTGAAGTTTATATTCACACGTCACTTGCAACTTCATTCGTCTACGAGCAGCACCACCATGTCCACATCATTATCTCAATTTCAGGGCAATAATTACACCTATGCATGTTTTGTTTTTTCATTTTCCTCCTTTGTATGGTGAATGATCAGTCAAACTTATGAATAATCAATATTGCACGGTAGGGTAGTATAATTTACGCTACGGCACACTAACGCTTGTAGCATGGAAATGTACTTGGTCATGCTGTAGTGTATTGTTTAAGAAATTAACAAATTGCAAAATCACAGTGAAACGACATTACACTACGAGAAAAATCGTCCAATACATGAAATTTAGTTTACGCTAATTTACAATCTTACAAGACTAGTTATTATTGTTATAATTATCTTAATTAAAAACAAAAATATTGTCATTTCCTCTCGAATAAATTCTCGAAACCCGTTGTGCGTGAGAAAAACAAAAAATACACTGATGAGGAAAAACATTATGACAACCTGCTTAATAGCTTTATCCATGTCTGGTACGAAATACGTCACTGACGCTGCATATCAGGGATCTGACAGTTTGTTGGTGGGTTTTTGGAGGTATTTGACAGTAGTTGTGTTGGAAACGTCATGTATTTCGCGTAAAGAGCGGGCTGCGTATTTGCGTAAGTGGTGATGCCGCCTGATAGTGACCTAGACTACTTCCATACGGTCTACATCAGGTGAAATTGGTCGCCGAGACATCAGAATGAGTTCACTATAATGCTCTTCAAACCGCAGTAGCACGGTTCTGGCCCCAAAACACGGACAATTATACTGATCAAAGATGACATCGCCATCGGGGAAGACATCGAACAGAAAGGGATGCATGAGGTTCGTAGCTGTCAGTGTGTCTTCAATTACCTTCACAGATCCCATGCTATGTCAGGAGCATAATAATAGTCCCATAAGACTGCGTCCGTGGAGCGCTCCACATTTCAAAGTGCCGTTCACCTCGATGGTGGCGTTTGAGGAGACGACCATCAACGCAGTGTAGAAAATGTAAGTAGGCTGTTGATCAATGGTGATTGTGCACCCGCACAGTCACAACAGATGGCTGCTGGCCATCTTTACAAGGACTACAGCGGGTTGGCATCTTTGATGACCCACCAATACCATTATCTCTACAAGGACTGCAGTGGGTCTGCACCTCTGGTGGCCCACCAATACCGTAATCTCTACCAGGACTACAGTGGTCTGCTCTGTGATGACCTACCTACCAATATTCTTCAAAACTTCGAATGACTCTGCTGTGGGTTTACTCTGTTGTGGCCCATTACCTGTCAGCATGTCAAGAGTCAGCACTGTCTTTCCGTTGGAAGGACAACACTACTTCTTCAAGACTGCACGGAAATCCACTACTTCTGTGTGCATTGTCTTTTACTGCTCAGACTTTGAGAAAAGAAACGGCAGTTTTACTGTGATGAATGATCAGGACTGTCTTTATGGACTGTGAGAAAATTTTAGCTTTTGACCAACATTGTATCAATAAGTGTGTGCATTTGATACCTTTGTTATTGTAATTATGAAAATTTTTAACAAATCATTATTGGCCACTGCCCAAAACAATTTGTAAAATTTTTTGTGGGGAGCATGGGGGCTATGTAAGTAGGCTGTTCAGGTTTGTATATTGGTAACACCACGTAGCGCTCTGTATGAAAATTACTGGCTGTGCTGTGTGCAGTCTGTAGGTAGTTTGCATTGTTGTCTGCCATTGTACTGTTGGGCAGCTGGATGTTAACAGCGCGTAGCGTTGCGCAGTTGGAGGTGAGCCGCCAGCAGTGGTGGATGTGAGGAGAGAGATAGCGGAGTTTTGAAATTTGTAATACGGGATATCATGAACTGCTATATACATTATGACTTCTGAACACTATTGAGGTAAATACATTGTTTGTTCTCTATTAAAATCCTTCATTTGCTAACTATGTCTATCAGTAGTTAGTGCCTTCCGTAGTTTGAATCTTTATTTAGCTGGCAGTAGTGGCGCTCGCTGTATTGCAGTAGTTCGAGTAACGAAGATTTTTGGTGAGGTAAGTGATTTGTGAAACGTATAGGTTAATGTTAGTCAGGGCCATTCTTTTGTAGGGATTTTTGAAAGTCAGATTACGTTGCGCTAATAATATTGTGTGTCAGTTTAAGCACAGTCATGTATAATTGTTCTAAGGGGACGTTTCAAAAATACGTGATTCGCCCCAAGAGCCGACACGTTTCCGTTGATCGACGGTCGAGTCGTGATGGTCCTGTGCCCACTGCAGTCGTAATTGGCGACGTCGTTGGGTCGACATGTGCACACATGGAGTAAGTCTGCTGCAGAGCTCCATGATCGACAATGTATGATGAACGGTGTGCTCCGAAACCTTATGCCTCCATTAGCATTGTGCTCTTTCTGCAGAGGTGTCACAAATCACCCTCTATCCTGGTTTAAAGAGCAGACAAGCTTTCAAACCCCACGTTCTGTGAAGAGCCGTGGACGTCCAACCATTTAGCGCCTAGTGGTAGTTTCACTGTGCTCCTACCTCATTTTGTAGATGCCAACGACAGTTGTACGTAAACATTCGACCAGCTTCGCCGTTTTCGAGATACCCGTTCACAGGCTCTGTGTAATAATAATCAGCCCATGGTAGAAGTCAATTATCTCAATGGATTTCCCCACTTGAAGTCCACATCTTCTCTAGGGTATTCCCCATTCCGTGTCTGCTCCGCTCATATACTTTTTTTACCGTGTCACGGGCCAGCAACGCCGCCAGACGGCATCCAAGGTCGAGGTGGGCAGCAGTTATAACGTTTTGGCTTATCACTGTAAGTAACTGGTGCAGTTTCCAATATTTAAACCACAGTTGCAGACGTTCCTGAAATATCGAATATGCTGCACGAATTTAAGCTGGTAGCCACTCGAGGGCGTGCCCACACACGTGCCATGAGCTACCTGGGAGCGCAGACGACGGGGAAAGTGGAACGAACGACGCCACAGGGGTCGCCTATGTTGCCAAAGGCGGCTTCGTCGGTCGGTGCGTGCAGTAGAGTAGTATGCACTGGAAGCGGATAACTTGTCGCCCACGGTAACAGGAAAGGATTCAAGGACGGCTTGGCTTCTTAGCAACTCTTATCCAATGGTGCACCTTATACCCCCTCTGTCTACGACATAATGTTCTTGATTTCCAAGTTTGAAAGTCAGTTAAACACAGACTATGCACACTCGCAGTCCCGTATGATTTTTCCAGTTTGCCAGCCATACCAGCTTGTTCCTCACACATATATTCTTTCTGATCCCCCTTACAATCGGACTCTGTGTAAACATAATACTTCTGTGTGACCACTGGATGGTAACACGGTACTCCGTTTTCTACCAAACACCCAGGTCGGCTGAGCAAGGAAATCCACATCGATCTACTTCAACAAATAACTAGACGGAAACAAACGCAGATATCAATCCACCCACTGCGAAAACAACTGCAACTGGGAGACGACAACAGGATGTTTGCTAACATAACGGTAAGACATGGTCATCGTGTGGGAGGATTACACATCCACACACAAAGACATTCTTTACGCGAGACGTCTCTGCCCATACACTCTCCCCACCAGCATTGAATTACCTGGACCACATTTTCACTATCAGTTCCTGGGTTCTTGCATGCGTGAATCATTGAAAGCGTTGTTCTGTGCATGCGCGTGATCTAAACGTATTTAGTTAAAAAAATCACCATCAGTGCTTCAAAATACAAGAAGTGGCTCCTCGAAAGATACTGTTGTTACATGGGTAAAACAAGCCTTGTTTGTTTTTCTAAACAAATATTTCTCATTTCTTAGCGTTGTCATTTCCCATAATGTCTCTAAGTTTCATCTATTTTCATGTTTACACATGTTCTTTCCAGAGATTAATGATTATTTACATTCACTTAAACTGCTGATAAGAAGAAAATTTTAAGTGATATTTATACAATCACTCCAACGCTCACAGATTAATCATTCTGTCTACCCGTCCATCACTTGTTCAACTTGGGACCACAGTTTTCTGTTACTTGCGTTTTTGCTCCTCATTAAGAACCACTTGTGATTCTTGTTTCATAATTGGAAGAATTGTGTAACTTCCAGAAATACTATACTTTATATTAAATGTCAATGATTACCTTTCTTATCTTACACAAATATACGAGCTCATTTGTTTCAAGACATTTTAACCTAGAACAAGGTATCATCAAAATTTTTCATTATACATGTGGAGAAAATGTTCGGAATATATTGTTATTGAAAACATACACGTACACACACTTTTTATCATATATTCCGCGTTGAGAGGATATATGTGTGAATAGTAGTATGTGTAGTTGTTGTTACCATTTGTAAAATTTACGGAGTGTCTGTTTGTTCAATTTATTGTAATTACCTTGCATGTCTGTTTGTTTGCAGGGAAATGAAAACTCTTGAGGAATAACAGATATTGCAAATTGACCTTGGTAATAGCGAGAAAAAGTTGTCTGCTGGCTGTAAAAGTTCATATTTGTATCTGTGCGGATGACTGTGATGCTTGCGTAGTGGTCCGATATTTATGTGCCGTGTTGTCTGACTACAACCAGGTCATAAGTGTGACTGTGAATCAATGATTGTCTCTTTGAAGTGTACTCGTTGATTGTGGAGTACTCTAAATATTTCGTTGTAAGTTGGCAAAGGCTTCCCGTCCATTTTCACATTCCTATTTTTCTTTATCAGAGCGTACAGATGTTTTTAAATTGTTGCTCGTATGGGCCACAATGTTTGTCAGTTACGTATGACACTCACCAAGCAAAAGTTTAAACGTAGCTGGAGGGTGATTTTCAGGCAGCCTCCTTTTCACTGTCAGATTTTATTTGGGCTCTTTTTTCTTTTTCTTTTTCTTTTTTTTCTTGCAATTGTCAATCAGTCAATATGCCCTCGCAGAATTGTAATAATCGTGCATTTTAATAGAATATTGACTGAGGTCAGTGTACATTAAGCAGCATATCTGCGTGAGTTAATTTTCTGGTGAGGAATGATTTCTGGTTGCTCTTAGTTGAGACTGGCTGTAGGTTCGCTAACGGATGTCAGCCTGTCACAAAGGCAGAGGGGACAGGTGGATTTTTAGAAAAGTGGCCTTGCTAGGGATAAGATTGTACAACAACCTTGCATCACGCCTGACTCACTGGCGCCACATCCCTCAAGAGCAGCGAACATGTAAATGTACGCATTGGTCACGCCGGAGAGTGATGGAGCTCACATTTCGAGATCCACTGCAGTGCTTTGGGGAGAAAACGGTGTGGGTGGCGCCATAAGACCCCACGACGATGTGGGCAGAACACAGGCTCCCAAGACAGAGTGGCGTCAGGTGTTTTTACATCAACCCCGTGAGCAAGATGCGTTTCCCGCTGCAAACGGTGAAACTCACTTTGACTGGCTGTGAGGTTGATGACATCTGAAGTATCGTAGAGACGCCTGGTTTTCGTGGGCAAAGCTCCAATTGGCTCACTTCCTACTGCATAGGCGATGGAGGGAGTATATGGGTTGGCACCAGATGGTTCAGTTGGTGCTGAAACAACACGGTGTCACTCTGATCAGCTGAAGGTCTTTCTGTCACGATCCTTATGGAACCGCGTTGAGGAGCAGCGCTTTGCCACGGCAGATTGTCAGACGGGAGTCGTGCGCCGAGTACGTAAGCTCGATAGTGACAACGGCGCGGTGAATCGGGCAGGTAAATTTGTTAGAGAAAGGGTTGGAGGCGCCGCATGAGACACTTTGACTCAGACAGGCGTAGGATCCCGTGCTGCTGGTTTTGGTACGCGTCTGGGCGGGGCCAGCGAGGGTAGCCAGCACAGTGAATACAGATAAAGACCAAATGTTTTCTGCAACACTTTTTTTTGCAGACAGCTGTGTCTTTTGGTAAGAATATTTTCAGCTTTGCAGTTAGGAAAAATGGACATTAGTTCACTGCCTCAATTCAACCAGTTTTGAGTTGAGCAGACAGTTATTACAAGGGCATTTTGACGGTTCACAATCACGCTGTGTGGTGTCACAGCCAGACACCACACTTGCTAGGTGGTAGCCTTTAAATCGGCCGCGGTCCGTTAGTATACGTCGGACCCGCGTGTCGCCACTATCAGTGATTGTAGACCGAGCGCCGCCACACGGCAGGTCTAGAGACACTTCCTAGCACTCGCCCCAGTTGTACAGCCGACTTTGCTAGCGATGGTTCACTGACTAATTACGCTCTCATTTGCCGAGACGATAGTTAGCATAGCCTTCATCTACGTCATTTGCTACGACCTAGCAAGGCGCCATGTTCAGTTACTATTGATATTGTGAATAATGTACAGTCAAGAGCGACGTTCACCATTTATGGATTAAAGTTAAGTATTCCACAGCTACGTCACTTTTTTGCTAGTCTAATTTCCTTGACCTGTTCCAGACCTCACGGCAGCCTGCGTGAGCTAAAACGCGTGCCTTTCGGCTTCCTCTCATACCAGGTTGGCTCTCCTGCCAACCCACAACACGCTGAACCCTGAATACTATTTAGAGTCATAGAGTCAGGCTGCTTTACCCAACATTTCTATCCATGGGAAGTAAGAGGATTCATTTCCCTTCCTTTCATATCTTCGTAAACAATACTTCGTGATACCTGTTATGTGGAGAATTTATTCCATACATTGTACTTTTAGTAAAATGTTTGTGTTGTGTTGTGATCTTTGGGATAATAAAGATATTCGTTACCCGGTAGCTGAAGTTCCATTTCAGAAGTGTAAGATCGCTTATCCATTATGCAATAATTTGCTCACTGATTACTACTACTGGGGCGAGTGCACAGTTACTTACTGGGAGGGGTCATCTCTAGTTAGCATTACCATGGCATGTAGATCTCAATAGGTTTCTGAAGTGCTTTTTCTTTTCTGGAGCAATACACACATCAAAAAAAGTTTTGCATCACCCCATACACAGAACTCCTGACGATTGACGTTGACTGTGGATATTGTATCACAGACACAGTTCCTTTGACTCTTCAGATATCACTAAACCTCGCCCCCCTCCCCCCCCGCCCCTCCCCAAAGACGTAAACAACCTTGCATGAGCAGCGCCTATTAGACGAGTAGGTCCGGTAGCCGATCAGATCCAGTCATTGCACCAGGAAGGAGGTACGTGGCTCGTGTTGTCTGTAGCTCAACCGTGCCTAGACGGTCAATACCGCGGTTCGATCGCGTCCTCATTGTTACTTTGTGCCAGGAAGGGCTCTCAATAAGGGAGGGTCCAGGCGCCTCGGAGTGGACCAGAGCGATGTTGTTCGGACATGGAGGAGGTACACAGAGACAAGAACTGTCGATGACTTGCCTGGCTCAGGCCGCCCAAGCGCTACTACTGCAGTGGATGATCGCTACCTACGTATTATGGCTCGGAGGAACCCTGACAGCCACGCCACCATGTTGAATAATGCTTTTAGTGCAGCCACAGGAAGTTATGTTACTACTCAAACTGTGTGCAATAAGCTGCATGATGCTCAATTCACTCCCGACGTCCATGGCGAGGTCCACCTTTGCAACCACGACACCATGCAGCGCGGTACAGATGGGCTCGAGAAATATGCCGAATGGACCGCTCAGCACTGGCATCACGTTCTATTCACCGATGAGTGTCACATATGTCTTCAACCAGACAATCGTCGGAGACGTGTTTGGAAGGAACCCGGTCAGGCTGAACGCCTTAGATCACTGTCCAGCGAGT
The DNA here is from genome assembly GCF_023864275.1 of Schistocerca cancellata. NCBI lineage: Eukaryota > Metazoa > Arthropoda > Insecta > Orthoptera > Acrididae > Schistocerca > Schistocerca cancellata. Next base: position 87,035,785 of record NC_064627.1, on the reverse strand, counting down.
GCAGTAAGGTGGGCGTTCCCTGCTGTTTTGGGGTGGCATTATGTGGGGCCGACGTACGCCGCTGGTGGTCATAGAAGGCGCTATAACGGCTGTACGATGTGTGAATGCCATCCTCGGACCGATAGTGCAACCATATCGGCAGCATATTGGCGAGGCATTCGTCTTCATGGAGGACAATTCGCACCCGCATCGTGCACCGCTTGTGATGACTTCCATCAAGATAACTACATCGCTCGAGTAGAGTGGCCAGCATGTTCTCCAAACATGAGCCCTATCGAACATGCCTGAGATAGATTGAAAGGGTACGGCAATCTGGAGCACCACCTCTGAAGGTTGTATGGTGGTACAACACGCAATGTGTGGTTTTCATGAGCAATAAAAAGGGCGGAAATGATGTTTATGTGGACCTCTATTCCAATTTTCTGTCCAGGTTCCGGAATTCTCGGAACCGAGGTGGTGCAAACCTTTTTCTGATGTGTGTAGTTACACAGAGACTACCATTATAACACTGGACTCTGCGCAACGAGGAGACATTGCCGAGATTGTGTCATGTGATGTACGTAAAAGAAAAGGTATCAAATTTGAGCCAGCTACTCCATATTTATATTTTCTCTTTCCACCAATGGTTTGAGTAGATAGTAGGGGACACCTCTTCGAAATCTCTTACCAACCTTGCGACCAACGGACATGAAAGCCCTTTGCAGAGCATGCTTTGAAGTCTGTAGTGACCACATACCCTTTTAAGAACGACGTCTTAGCTTTCCTAATGCCCAGGTGATCATCATAAATCGCGCTAGCTGCCATGTAACTATTCAAAAAAATGGTTCAAACGGCTGTGAGCACTACGGGACATAACATCTGAGGTCATCAGTCCCCTAGAACGTAGAGCTACTTAAAACCTAACTAACCTAAGGACATTACACACATCCATACCCGAGGCAGGATTCGAACCTGCGACCGTAGAGGTCACGCCGTTCCAGACTGAAGCGCCTAGAACTGCTCGGCCACACCGGCCGGCCATGATGCTATTGCCTTTGAATAAAGCGTCATATCTATGCGTCTCATTGCGCATTTCCCTCAGTTGCTTTACCTGCTATTTTGTAGTTCTTTCTAAGTGTGGTCCAAGTTTCACAGGACTGTGTTACTTGGCAATGACACACAGCGCGAAAATTACTTTCGTCCTTAAGTTCTGAAGTCAAATGTATTTCATGCACCTAAAAATAGACAACTCATGTGGCACCTTCCACATCTGGGCCGAGCGATGGAAGTTGGGCTGCCTATGATAAGGCGCATGAAATATTTTCAGTCAGTTTTATTAGCTCGCCCTGTAGTAACGGGTCTCTCCAACAGATTCTGCATATCATTTTCTTTCACCGGACATGCTGTCAACTTATGTGATTCCATTTAGGCAGTTATTTCTCCCGTGACACAGTCAGAGCCAGAAAGCAATCAGAAGTCCTTTCCGTTGCATAATCTAACGTACTTACACCGATGACCGAAAATATTATTTATGCGAAGTAGACAACTTGAAAACTGGGGGACTGGAAATGCATTACGCCCAGTACACAGACAACGTAACTGAAATTTTCCAACGTGGTAGAGTAAAACAAGAATGGGATCAAATCTAGTGTATATCTATATGAAGCAGGGGGAAAGTTAGTCGGGACAACGAAAAACATAAACAGGAGGAGGCGGATTACAGTAGATGTTTGTCAGCTTATTGATAACAGATGACGGCAGTTGACGAATAAGTAAAAGCTCAGTGTAGAAGACGGAGGAACCTAATCAATAGATAAGCCAGGAAAGGAAAAGAAAGTTTTATTGAACAAATGTATAAGGAATGGAAGAGCAGAAACAGCACACAGGGCAACAAACAATTTTTTTAAGAAACACAATACTTAATTCTTGAGTACAGCAGAAGACAGAGAGGGAAGAAAGCAATTTGGGAAGATATGGTGAAGCAATGAATATGATACTTTGGAAATTCCTTGACAGAACATCTTTATGTGAGTATGCAATAGGAAAAGAAGAGGAAACAGACGAAGAAGAAAAAGGATACGACATTCTGCAAGAAGAATTCGAGCGAGCTCTTAAACACCCACGGAAGAGGAAAGCAACGGGTAGTGATGACATTTTTGCAGATGTAATTGTGAGTGCTGGCGACAGTTTGAAAACGAAACTGCTGCTACTAATTCCATCCATCTACAACACAGGATAGATACCAAACGAGTTCCAGAAATTCATCATGGTTCCCATAACGAAGAGTGCAACAGGCATCTACATCTACATACGTACTCTGCAAGTCACCGGATGGTGCAAGATGGAGTGCACGTTATGCAACAACAAGTCACTTCTTTTTCTGTTCCACCCTAAAATGGAGAGAGGGGAAAACGACTGTCTGTACGCTTCCGTAGGAGCCCTTACTTCTCGTATCTTCTCTTAGCTGTCCTTACGCAAAATGCACGTTGGCGGCAGTTGATTCGTTGTAAGTCAGCTGCAAATGACAGTTCTCTAAATATTCTCAATAGTTTCTCAATAGTGTTTCCCCAAATGAACATCTTTTTCCGTGCAGTGATTCCAGTTTGAGGTCACGAAGCAACTCCGTAAAGGTTGTGTGTTCATACAACCTGCAGGTAACCAATCTGACCGCACGCCTCTTTGGGATACGAAATACTAGATCATTAGTAAAAAATTTATCGCACTAGTATTTTATACGCGTGTCCTTTATAGATGAGATTTTTTTTTTCTGAAACTCTCACAATAAACCGAAGTCATCTTCCTTATTACCGTTCTTGCATGCTCGTTCCATTTCATATCGCTTCCAAAGCTACACCTAGATATTTAATCGACTGTGCCAAGCAGCACACCACTAATATTGTATTGTATAATTACAAGATTGTTTTCCCTACTCATCTGCATTAAGTTACATTTTTCTACATTTGGGGCAAGCTACCATTCATAGCAGCAAGTAGAAATTTTGCCTAAGCCATCTAGTACCCTCCCACAGTCACTCCACGCCGACAACTGCTCGCACATTACAGCGACATCAGCAAACAGTCGCAGATTGGTGCTCACCCTAGCTGTCAAATCATTTACGTATATAGAGAGCAAGGACAGTCGCGTCACACTTCCATGAAGCACTTTTGACAATACTTTCGCCTCTGATGAACTCTCGCCGTCGAGGACAGCAGTTAAGTCCCATACAATCGACGGACTTGAGAAGTTATTAAGCAACTCACATATCTGCGAACTTATTCCGTGTGCTTGTACCTTCGTTAACAGTTTGTAATGTGGCAGATTGTCAAACGCTTTCCGGAAATCTAGGAATATGGAATCCGCGTGTTCCGCTTGATCCATGGTCCCTAGGATACAATGTGGGAAAAAGGGCTAGCTGAGTCTCGCAACAGAGATGCTCTCTAAATCCATGCTGATTTGTGGACAGAAATTGTCTCCAACAAGGAAATTACTTATAAAAAAAAATGGTTCAAAATGGCTCTGAGCACTATGGTACTTAACTGCTGAGGTCATCAGTCCCCTAGAACTTAGAACTACTTAAACGTAACTAACCTAAGGACATCACACACATCCATGCCCGAGGCAGGATTCGAACCTGCGACCGTAGCGGTCGCGCGTTTCCAGACTGTATCGTCTAGAACCGCTCGGCCACCCCGGCCGGCTAATTACTTATATTAGAACTTACAATAAGGCGAATAATTCTGCAACAACGGACGTTAACGATGTTAGTCTACATTTTCACGGATCCGTTCCTTTTCCCAATGGCTTGCGACTTTGCGATGGGCGAAAGATTCGCGATTTACGCAATCGAGATAAGTGCCCTATGCTGTAGATTACTGTCTTTATAACCGAAAAGCGATTCAGCAGAACCTGGAGATCTCTCTCCTTTAACTCTTTCAGTTACTTGTCAGGGCCTGCGATGCATATGTCTATGTCTCCTATGTGGAAGCCTGTGTGACGTTTAAACGACGGTATGTTATCACGATCCCACTGCGTGAGTGACTTCTCAAACGTCAAATTTAAAACGTCAACTCTTCTGTTGCCATTTGATAATTTTATCTGGCAAATTAATTCGTCTTAAAAACATATTTTGTGTGCCGTGTAACACCGCCGCACTCGACGTACATCCTCGTCCAGTAATTTTCCCTTCTAAATGTCATGTATAGTGTTTCGGATGATACCACTGCAGTTCCTCCTACTTACGTAGCTGGCTGTGGTTTGTACTAATACGGGTTTTATTCACAGCTGAATATTTTTCGTGCCACATAACCCATTAATTGGCTCTGCCGTTATACAATATTGCCAGCCATTTCCGCAGCAAAGGAACGAGGCACCCACCGTTCGGTAATTCGGCCGCTCATTCCCCCTCGCGTAATCGAACCGGCGCCACCGCTACGCGGAGGACCTGTGCCTGTGTCCTGATAATTTTACCGCAGCCGTTACAGTTATTGGGAGGTGGGAGGGATAATGCGGGAGGCAGTTAAGTGGACCAGATAGCGGCCACGGCGAACCGCTGAAGCGGCGCCGGATTCATTTCCTGCAGTAACGGGATAACTCAACATTAGCAGGCGTGCGGTATTCCAACAGGGCGACCGAAATCTCCAGCACCGGTGAGGAGCCGATAGGCAAGCGGCTGCGAGCGGGCACAGCATCACGGAACCACAAGCAGCTCGCGCTGCGGTCTCTGACCACAGTCATGTACCGAAACAAGCACTGGACTTGCATTCGGGAGGACGACGGTTCAGCCCCGCGTCCGGCCATCCTGATTTAGGTTTTCCGTGATTTCCCTAAATCACTCCAGGCAAATGCTGGGATGGTTCCTCTGAAAGGGCACGGCCGACTTCCTTCCCAATCCTTCCCTAATCCGGTGAGACCGATGACCGCGCTGTCTGGTCTCCTTCCACAAACCAACCAACCAACCGAAACAAGTTGACACTCTTTTCTGTAGTCCAGGACTAAGAAGGGTGAAGTCAGTAAGCAGCAGTTTGCCATCGAATATTTTTTATTATTCTGTTTAGGAAGATATGTAAAGTTTAGGTTAGAAGATTTTTTAGTCTATGACTGAACACAACTGTGTAAGCTGTAATGACATTAAAAGTTTGCAAGGTAGGAGACGAGATACTGGCAGAAGTAGAGCTGTGAGACCGGGCGTTAGCCGTGCTTCGGTAGCTCAGATGGTAGAGCACTGGCCCGCGAAAGGCAAAGGTCCCGAGTTCGAGTCTCGGTCGGACACACAGTTTTAATCTGCCAGGAAGTTTCATATCAGCGCACACTCCACTGCAGAGTGAAAATCTCATTCTGGAAACATCCCCTCCGCTGTGGCTAAGCCATGTCTCCGCAATATCCTTTCTTTCAGGAGTGCTGGTTCTGCAAGGTTCGCAGGAGAGCTTCTGTAAAGTTTGGAAGGTAGGAGACGAGATACTGGCAGAAGTAGAGCTGTGAGACCGAGCGTGAGTCGTGCTTCGGTAGCTCAGATGGTAGAGCACTTGCCCTCGAAGGGCAAAGGTCCCGAGTTCGAGTCTCTGTCGGTCACACAGTTTTAATCTGCCAGGAAGTCATTTCAGTGCACACTCCGCTGCAGAATGAAAATCTCATTCTGTAATGACATTATTTAATATTGCAATTTTGTCACGGAAATAGATGCTTTTACACATGTGACAACGTTAAGACAGTTGTCAAAATGACGCATCTCGGCCTCTGAAAATGAACTAATCCTAAACACAACAGTATTAAATTGTAACTCTCAGAAAGTTAAATAAACCTAAACACAACAATATTAAATTTTAACTAGAAGTTACTTTACAAAATTATTCTTACGATTACATTATGACGTTGGCCAGTACTACAATAAAACATGCAGTTCCGTTTCAAAGTTCGGTACTATTTTTAGGATGACAATCAAGTCTACAAAGGATGGTTAGTTTTGTGACAAGTCGAGCAAAAGATTACCCAATGGTCGCTCGAGTTTACAGTGGACGCAAGCTGGTAAACCAACATGTTTATGCCTCTGCCTGCGGAATTTTAGCGGAATTTTAGCGGAATCTTAGCTATGATGAGTTGTCGTCTGCATGGCTGCTCTCGCCCACTGAAATTTCTATAAAATCTAATTAAGCCTTTGATGAATTTTCTAGCAGAAACTCTCCCTATGTTTCTCGATATACCAGGAAACATGAACTCATCCCTAGTCTCAGATTATGGCGATATACACGCGTATGGCCGGAGCAGAGTGCATATTATAATGCCCTTTCAGTTCTCGCAAGTATAATTAACTAACTGGCTGGTTCGTTTCTCCACAGCTGGAAATCAACGACGCTACAATTAATTTCTAGTTGGAGATCAGTCGCTATGAAAGCAGTGTTCACACAAATTTCTCCTCTGCGTCGTACAGAGCGTTATGCGCTCCATTCTGCACTTGACACTAGTTCAGAGAAGAGTCTCCGAAAAGTTCCGTCTTGTTTTTCTCGTAGCCGAACTCTCTCCCCACCTGCTTTCTTTCATTCTCCACGTCACGGTTTTTCTCGACCAATAGGAGAGCTCCTCTTATTTTGTGGAAATTCTCTCTACCAATCACAAGGGTCCTACCATTAAACTGCGTCGAAATCTTGGCACTTTACTCCTTCCCAGTGCGTTTCCGCCAATCGGACGTTTTGTGCCTGCCCCAGATGCCTAAAATGTTACATGTGTCTATCACGTGTCTACCACTTGCAGTTCACATGGTCGAATGCATCACTGGTTTTGTTCGTATCCATTTGGCATTCCGAAATGTAGTTTTCTAAAGCTTCTTTCTGTCCTACTTCAGGCGGTCCATTACTCGTTCTGCAGTATGCGTCACCTCTTCGGTCGCTGACCCACCAATGCGGGAAGCGCCCCCTTAAAGAGCTTTCTGCAGTGCCTCCCGGAGTGTGGCCTCTGCATCTGCCTCTGCTGGCTTCCACACAAAACATTTCCTCACGCTGCTTGTTCCACCTTCTGCTCATTGGCACGTATTATATAGGAGTGGTGTGTTAATACCGTCGATTGAGTGTCATCCCTTTTGCATTATATATTTATAGGCAAATCAGCTCATTACCACCAAAGTAAGTTAGATGTCATATTCACCTTCCCATTAAGATGCATAAAACTGTCATGTAAAGTGCGAAATTGTCCTTCATTTATACTGCCACCTTACAGATCTCAATCCTATATGAAATGAACACTAGGAGAAAAAATGTACGAATATTTCCTACGATCATGAATTCGATTAATGTACTGTAAATAAGCTCATTGGACAAATAATTACTCAATCTCAAGAGACGTCAGGGTAATACTATATACAACGTTCGTTCTATTAAAAAGGAGATCCTTAATGGACGAATTCTGCTTCGCGATAACAAAAGGACACCCGGGCTGTATTATTATCTACGACAGTATGACAGGCGTTCATACATAATGCAAGACACTTTTTTCCCGGCCAGTTTCGGTCGAAAACATGAGCATTACGTTGTAGAACACCATGGAATATTCCTGCTTCAGGTTCCAATAGGTGGCTACATGTAGCCTTCAGAATAGCGTCTGAAATTGAGATGCGTTTCAAGCAGAGGGCTGTCACTGACTTTCTTCTCACGGAAAACCACAGCGTCACAGATACTGTTAGGCGCTTGCAGAATGTATACAGAGATCTTGCAGTGAGCAAAAGGACGGTGAGTCTTTGGGCGAGACGTCTGTTATCATCGCAACAAGATCGCGCAAAACCTGACCAATCAATCTTCCACTTGCCGGTCAGTCTCACACAGCTGCGACTCGTGCAATGTTGGAAAGTGCGGACACTCTCATTCGAGGTGATTACAATCAAACACTTCGCTGCACAGCTGGGTTTCTGTTGGTAGTCCTGCCACATTCGTCAGTCAGTTTGGGTACTTGAAGGTGTGTGCTGGCTGGGTTCTTCGCCGCCTAACAGAACATGATAAGGAGCAACGAAAGACCATGTTTCTGAAATTGTTTGGGTGTTATAAGGTAGGCAATGACAGTTTTGCTGTCGAAGGTAGTCATAGGCAATGAAACATGTGTTCATCACTTCGAGTCGGAAACAAAACGTCAGTCCATCGAGTGGTACCACGCCGATGAGAAAGTTCAAAGCCGCACCGTCAGCCGGTAAAGTCGTGACGACGGACTTCTGGGGAAGCGGTTATTCAGTTTGTCTTCCGTCATAGTGCAACGATCAACTCTTAAGTGAAACTTCCTGGAAGATTAAAACTGTGTGCCAGACCGACACTCGAAATTGGGACCTTTGCCTTTCGCGAGCAAGACGAGCTACCGGCGGAAGTAAAGCTGTGAGGACGGGTTGTGAATCGTGTTTGGGTAGATCAGTTAGTAGTGCACTTGCCCGGGAAAGGCAAAGGTCCTGAGTTCGAGTCTCGGTCCGGCACACAGTTTTAATCTGCCAGGAAGTTTCTTATCAGGCTACACTCCGCTACAGTGCGAATATTTCATTCTGAGAACTCTTAAGTGTATCGTGCTACCTAAAGGAAACCGAAGAAACGACTTTAGCCTATTCGTTGCCACAAAAAAGCAAACGAACATCTCCTTCCCCTATGGCAACACATGGCCTCACACAAGCCTGCGCGTTCGAGAGGAGCTCACAAAAATTCATTGTACTGTTCTTCCTCATCCACCCTACAGCGAGGATCTCGCAACTTCCGATTTTCTTCTGTTGGCTTATTGAAGAATTAACTCCGCGGGGAGCAGTACATGCATGATGGGGAGGCTATTGACGTTGGTTCTGACGTGGAGAAGTCGAGTGGTACCATGCGGACATACAAGACGTCCTTGGTCTTTCCTATTATGCATATACACTCCTGGAAATGGAAAAAAGAACACATTGACACCGGTGTGTCAGACCCACCATACTTGCTCCGGACACTGCGAGAGGGCTGTACAAGCAATGATCACACGCACGGCACAGCGGACACACCAGGAACCGCGGTGTTGGCCGTCGAATGGCGCTAGCTGCGCAGCATTTGTGCACCGCCGCCGTCAGTGTCAGCCAGTTTGCCGTGGCATACGGAGCTCCATCGCAGTCTTTAACACTGGTAGCATGCCGCGACAGCGTGGACGTGAACCGTATGTGCAGTTGACGGACTTTGAGCGAGGGCGTATAGTGGGCATGCGGGAGGCCGGGTGGACGTAAAGCCGAATTGCTCAACACGTGGGGCGTGAGGTCTCCACAGTACATCGATGTTGTCGCCAGTGGTCGGCGGAAGGTGCACGTGCCCGTCGACCTGGGACCGGACCGCAGCGACGCACGGATGCACGCCAAGACCGTAGGATCCTACGCAGTGCCGTAGGGGACCGCACCGCCACTTCCCAGCAAATTAGGGACACTGTTGCTCCTGGGGTATCGGCGAGGACCATTCGCAACCGTCTCCATGAAGCTGGGCTACGGTCCCGCACACCGTTAGGCCGTCTTCCGCTCACGCCCCAACATCATGCAGCCCGCCTCCAGTGGTGTCGCGACAGGCGTGAATGGAGGGACGAATGGAGACGTGTCGTCTTCAGCGATGAGAGTCGCTTCTGCCTTGGTGCCAATGATGGTCGTATGCGTGTATGGCGCCGTGCAGGTGAGCGCCACAATCAGGACTGCATACGACCGAGGCACACAGGACCAACACCCGGCATCATGGTGTGGGGAGCGATCTCCTACACTGGCCGTACACCACTGGTGATCGTCGAGGGGACACTGAATAGTGCACGGTACATCCAAACCGTCATCGAACCCATCGTTCTACCATTCCTAGACCGGCAAGGGAACTTGCTGTTCCAACAGGACAATGCACGTCCGCATGTATCCCGTGCCACCCAACGTGCTCTAGAAGGTGTAAGTCAACTACCCTGGCCAGCAAGATCAGATCTGTCCCCCATTGAGCATGTTTGGGGCTGGATGAAGCGTCGTCTCACGCGGTCTGCACGTCCAGCACGAACGCTGGTCCAACTGAGGCGCCAGGTGCAAATGGCATGGCAAGCCGTTCCACAGGACTACATCCAGCATCTCTACGATCGTCTCCATGGGAGAATAGCAGCCTGCATTGCTGCGAAAGGTGGATATACACTGTACTAGTGCCGACATTGTGCATGCTCTGTTGCCTGTGTCTATGTGCCTGTGGTTCTGTCAGTGTGATCATGTGATGTATCTGACCCCAGGAATGTGTCAATAAAGTTTCCCCTTCCTGGGACAATGAATTCACGGTGTTCTTATTTCAATTTCCAGGAGTGTAGTAATAAGAAAGTGTAAAGGCGATTGTGAGAGTTAAATATATGTTTCTTTTGTTAGTAAGTACAGTTATGTAATCTTTACTATTGTTAAAGACCACTCACCTCTCACGATCAAGCCAAAGGAAGGCGCACAAGGGGTAGAATGGAAATGCTTAAGTACCCTTTCCTGCCACAGATCGCGTTCAAATTTGCTTGAATGGTTTTGAGCAGTTTCCGTTGGTTTCAATCTGCACAGGAGGGCAAAAACTGTGGTCGTGCAGTCGTTCAAAGGGATGGGATAATGTGTAATTGGGAAGCAGACCCACAAATGATCTTAGAGAAGGGTTGAAACGTGAGAGAGTGTCAGCAGCGTCAACGATTACCAAAAACGTCCTTCAGTTGTTCAACGCACTGGAACTGTCGTTTTCGACCTCGAAATGTGTGGGAATCAACGCCCCAGGGAGAGCGTCGGTTTCATTAACGCCTTTTATGGCAATCTCTGAAGCGTTTTTGTGTCAATTCTGAGCAATGGTATGTCTGTAGTATTTTCCTCGACCACCCATAAGAAAACTGCGAGTTTTCGACGCTGGTCGTCGCGGTTCAAACCTCCACATCAGAGGCATCAAAAGAAGGGATGAAATGAAGGTAAGAGAGGCCGTGACGACACATCCGCGATGGCGATGGGCGGAAGTGTGGTGAGGTTTGGTGCCATTGTTACATTATTGACACACCTTACACGTCACATGAACTTCTATACTGTGGACTTTCTTCTGCATGTGTTAACACCTTTCTGTTTGAAACGTCGGCAAAACTGAAGGTGACGTCGTAGTGTACCACGGTTTTGCGCCAATAGAGAGGAAGACTGTACGCAGCCTTGAGCCAAATTTCAAAGTTATGCGCCTCAATGGGTGAGAATTACGGGGTTTCGAAAAAGTGATCCTTTAATTTTGTTGCGCAGTGTAGTTTCTGGAGTAATCTACGTACCAATATTTCGTCGCTGAACAGACAATGTGACATCTTCTCTTTATCCAGTCACAAATTCAGAAACGATTGTTCTTTTCGGTTTGCATATTTCTGATGAGGTGGTGCCCCACAGCTCCTAAAAAGCACTCCGTCTTCAGGCCAAAAGTGGCCTACCGGGACCATCCTACCGCCGTGTCATCCTCAGTGGAATCTGCGGATAGGAGGGGCGTGGGGTCAGCACACAGCTCTCCCTGTCGTCAGATGGTATTCTTGACCGAAGCCGCAACTATTCGGTCGAGTAACTCCTCGATTGGCATCACGAGGCTGAGTGCACCCCGAAAAATGGTACCAGCGCATGGCGGCCTGGATAATCAGCCATCCAAGTGCCGACCACGCCCGACTGCGCTTAACTGCGGTGATCTCACGGGAACTGGCGTATCCACTGCGTCAAGGTCGTTGCCCACAGCTGGTACAGGGTGTTTCAAAAATGACCGGTATATTTGAAACGGCAATAAAAACTAAACGAGCAGCCATAGAAATACACCGTTTGTTGCGATATGCTTGGGACAACAGTATATTTTCAGGCAGACAAACTTTCGAAATTACAGTAGTTACAATTTTCAACAACAGATGGCGCTGCGGTCTGGGAAACTCTATAGTACGATATTTTACACATATCCACCATGCGTAGCAATAATATGGCGTAGTCTCTGAATGAAATTACCCGAAACCTTTGACAACCTGTCTGGCGGAATGGCTTCACATGCAGATGAGATGTACTGCTTCAGCTGTTCAATTGTTTCTGGATTCTGGCGGTACACCTGGTCTTTCAAGTGTCCCCACAGAAAGAAGTCGCAGGGGTTCATGTCTGGCGAATAGGGAGACCAATCCACGCCGCCTCCTGTATGTTTCGGATAGCACAAAGCAATCACACGACCATCGAAATATTAATTCAGGAAATTAAAGACGTCGGCCGTGCGATGTGGCCGGGCACCATCTTGCATAAACCACGAGGTGTTCGCAGTGTCGTCTAAGGCAGTTTGTACCGCCACAAATTCACGAAGAATGTCCAGATAGCGTGATGCAGTAATCGTTTCGGATCTGAAAAATGGGCCAATGATTCCTTTGGAAGAAATGGCGGCCCAGACCAGTACTTTTTGAGTATGCAGGGACGATGGGACTGCAACATGGGGCTTTTCGGTTCCCCATATGCGCCAGTTCTGTTTATTGACGAAGCCGTCCAGGTAAAAATACGCTTCTTCAGTAAACCAAATGCTGCCCACATGCATATCGCCGTCATCAATCCTGTGCACTATATCGTTAGCGAATGTCTCTCGTGCAGCTATGGTAGCGGCGCTGAGGGGTTGCCGCGTTTGAATTTTGTATGGATAGAGGTGTAAACTCTGGCGCACGAGACGATACGTGGACGTTGGCGTCATTTGGACTGCAGCTGCAACACGGCGAACGGAAACCCGAGGCCGCTGTTGGATCACCTGCTGCACTTGCTGTGCATTGCCCTCTGTGATTGCCGTACGCGGTCGCCCTACCTTTCCAGCACGTTCATCCGTCACGTTCCCAGTCCGTTGAAATTTTTCAAACAGATCCTTTATTGTATCGCTTTTCGGTCCTTTGGTTACATTAAACCTCCGTTGAAAACTTCGTCTTGTTGCAACAACACTGTGTTCTAGGCGGTGGAATTCCAACACCAGAAAAATCCTCAGTTCTAAGGAATAAACCATGTTGTCTACAGCACACTTGCACGTTGTGAACAGCACAAGCTTACAGCAGAAAGACGACGTACAGAATGGCGCACCCACAGACTGCGTTGTCTTCTATATCGTTCACATCACTTGCAGCGCCATCTGTTGTTGAAAATTGTAACTACTGTAATTTCGGAAGTTTGTCCGCCTGAAAATGTACTGTTGTCCCAAGCATATTGCAACAAACGGTGTATTTCTATCGCTGCTCGTTTAGTTTTTATTGCCGTTTCAAATATACCGGTCATTTTTGAAACACCCTATAAGTACTTGAGAAATTTATAGTGCTACCGCCGATTGCTGACGAAACACAAAAGAGTAAATTTCCTAGCTCAGTTTACTCATTGACAATGTAATTTATACTACGATATCACAACAGGTAACTCTGTCGACGAGTAGTTGCGCAACGCTGGTTTCAGGAAACGAGTTTCGCTACTCATTGTTTCTGCGAAAACTTGGCCTGGCACACGGGTGGTTGTGAGGGCGCCACTGCCGCGCCAGTGGCTGCTGCTGCAATGTTCCAACCACTGGTGCCAGTCTTATGTGCTCGCGGAGGCAGAACGCATGACCAGATTTCCGCTGCGATTTGTTCGGCCATGGTCGCTGTCGCAGTGGAATACCTCGCTTTGGTCGGCGGTCGGAATAACAAACGCTTATGGCCTAATGGCACGTAGCGAGCATACTACTGTCTCTGCGGGCCGGTCTGTGTACCCGGATAAACATATGAGTATGAAAGGGAGAAGGGGAGGCAAAAGGCATACATGGGGATGAGGGTGCGCGTCGAGCGGCAGCAGAAGCCGCCCCCAGTGAGCATACGTAACTCGCGCCACAACGCCTCATCAACACCAATTTATGGACTCATTACTCTTGGAGCATTCGAGCAGTATGCACCGTCAACAGATAGCGACAGCGTAACAGCGTCATGCTTGATCTATCAGCGGTCAACATTTTTCTAATTGATTGTCTTGTGTAGCATCAACGGCCGACACAGACTTAAATTCTAATTACGGAAGCCTTTGCATTATGAGTAACGTACGCTCACGAAGTATAAACATCTGTGAAAAACAGATGTGCATCCGACCAGTCAGTTGTGAGCAGGCAGTGTTAAGGAGTGGACGTGCGGCCGTTGTGAGTCAACAGTAATTATAAACATACGCTTTCGCGGTCATTGTCACAATCTATTAAATTTTTCTGAGTTTGTGACCGCATAGTCAATATGTAAAACTACCGACGTTTCGGTCACTATTGCAGGTGACCTTCTTCAAGATTTTTTTTTTTTACTGCTCAAAGAGAGATCTTTGTTTTTTTATATACGTGCAGACGTGGCTGTTATCTTATTGTGATAGGCTGTTAAGAATGAAGGAGAGAGATGTTAGCAATTGTTTATCTGTGTTTTTATTGTTTCTTTTCATTGGTGGAAACCCGACGTTTTGATTGGAATTTGCATTACTGCTTGTGATTGGTGAAAATCGGTGAATGGAAAACCAGGCGGCAGCTGCGACGTGGCGTTGTTTTCCTGCTTTCTAGCGCCGGCCGAGGGACGCCAGTGCTCATGTGCATGCGGCCGAAGTGGTCTGCCGCGGGCTTGTGTGTATTGTTTCACGTGAGCCGTCGCCCCGTAAGGCTGTTATTGCTGGCAGTCAAGGCCACGGAAGTCGATACCCATCTTCTCTATTCATGTTGGCGGGTCGCTTGATTATTTCTTTTTATTGTCTCTCTAATCTTCCTCCTGAAAGTAATAGGCTGTTTCGCTAGTACGGGAGATACAACAAAATAAATCTGACACACTCGTCCTGGTGCACTGCCACCGCTGTAAAAATTGTTCAGATGACTCTGAGCCGGCCGGAGTGGCCGAGTGGTTCTAGGCGCTACCGTCTGGAATCGCGCGACTGCTACTGTCGCAGGTTCGAATCCTGCCTCGGGCATGGTTGTGTGTGATGTCCTTAGGTTAGTTAGGTTTAAGTAGTTCTAAGTTCTAGGGGACTGATGACCTCAGCAGTTAAGTCCCATAGTGCTCAGAGCCATTTGAACCATTTTGATGACTCTGAGCACTATGGGACTTAACTTCTGAGGTCATCAGTCCACTAGAACTTAGAACTACTTAAACCTAACTAACCTAAGGACATCACACACATCCATGCCCGAGGCAGGATTCGAACCTGCGACCGCAGCGGTCGCGAGGTTCCAGACTGTAGTGCCTAGAACCGCTCGGCCCCTCCGGCCGGCACCGCCGCTGTCTTGGTATGCTTTCTTAGTCGGATTTATCTTTCGTGTTGAGATATAAGTGTGCTGATGGGTCGCCCTGTCTAGCCTACGTACACTAATCCATATCCGCACCTGATTTCGTACACTCCACCTGCATGTAGTATCTCAACTTTATCTTTCGTGGTGCTAAGAACATCTTTTATTCTGGTGCTTCACGTTCCTTTATTCTGTTTCTACTTCGGTAAATTGGCTTGATGGCTACTCGGCGGAGAATTTTGCCCACCTGTTCAGTGACACTTTGAACATATGGTAATATAGTTATGTTTTGTGCTTCCTTCTGCTTTCCTCTGCTGCCTTCATTCTTTGTCGCCATGGTTTTGTGTATTAGTTTCATCCCAGAACCATTAGCACCAATAATGGCCTTAATGTTTTGTAGTTAACCCATTAGATATTCTCTGTCGCTGATCCTGTGAGCCCTCTCGGTTAAAGTGTGCAAGACGGATATCATCCGCCTGGTTTTCCATTCACCGATTTCCACCAATCACTATCAGTAATGCACACACCAATCAAAACGTCGGGTTTCCACTAATGAAAAGAAATAATAAAAACACCAACAAACAACTTCTAACATCCCTCTCTTTCGTCCTCAACAGCCTATCAGAATTAGATAAAAGCGACGACTCCAGATATATAAGAACACCCTGCAGCACGTCACCTACAATAGTAACCGAAACGTCGGTGGTTTTACATACTGACTATGTGGTCACAAACGCAAAAAATTGTATTGATTGTATCAACATTTTGCGATATAATTTGCAGTGGAGCAACATCATTAAATCAAGCGTTCAAGACACTGTGCAGAATGTTTCTGAAGAAGAGAAAAGTGTGTGCAAAGTTCGTCCCACACACTCCTTGACTCACGAACAAAATCAGTGACACATGGACGCCTGCCGTCACCTGACTGAGAAGCAAAGTGCGGACTGTACGTCTCTCACAAAATGTCACCGCGGCTGATGAGACTTGGTGTTAACAATACCAGTCAGCCACAAAACAAGATACAGAATTCACCTGAAAAGTCAGTGATTTCGCGACATTCCTAAAATTCTAGCCATCGTGAACATAACAAAACAGTAACAGTTTCTGAGAGTTTCACATTGTTGAATGAACGTTCTGTGCGTTGCAGTCAAATGGGAGACACTGTATACAACACCCGAAGTACTGAAACAACCGTTTAAAAAATTTCTTCTATTTTTTTATCAGGCCAGTCTCAAAACTTCTAATACTGACGGGGATAACAGATTTCTCTTATAATAAACGGTAATTTTCAGGAATTAAACAGGACGTTTTGAGCCTCAGTTGGTCACGTAGCGACATTTGGTATTTGGTTAAGGATCATATGTCTTAAATTGTTTTTTTATATTTTTTTAATACACACGTACAGTAATTTTCTTAGTGGTGGTTTGCGATGGATAGTATAAACCTCGCAATTATAGGTTTGCTTTGAATTTCTGGTCAATAAGGCCTTCTGCCGTGAATGCAATTTGTCTTAAGAATTTTTAATTAGATATTGTCTCTTAATAGTAAAATTTTCTTTCAAATATATTTTAGTATCTCTAGGAGAAGTTTCACTGTTTTTAAGGATTTACTATCCAGTCCTTCAACCGTTCAAATGGTTCAAATGGCCCTGAGCACTATGGGACTTAACTACTGAGGTCATCAGCCCCCTAGAACTTAGAACTACTTAAACCTAACTAATCTAAGGACATCACACACATCCATGCCCGAGGCAGGTTTCGAACCTGCGACCGTAGCGGTCACGTGGTTCCAAACTGTCGCGCTTAGGACCGCACGGCCCCACCGGCCGGCCATTCAACCGTCAAATTCTTTTTGAGTTATTACTATTTGGGCCTTCAGTCGACAAATAATTTGAAGTTCTGGTCAATAAGGCCTTCAGCCGTGAGTGGAGCTTGCTTAAGAATTTTTTTTTGTTAGACAATGTGTCTGGCTAGCTTTTGGTGACATAGCGGACGAACTCGTGAGTGAGCTCAAGTGAGTCATAACATACAGAGTGTAGCTACTGTCACCGGTAGTCGAGTGGATCGGTTACTGTTTCGTAGAATGCGATCGGCCGCTGACTGATCCACAACCGCACCAACTCTTTCTCGTCCGATTAAACCCGACGTCCACGCGTTAAAACATTTACCCCACTGGAAAATGAGACCATCAATTCCCGTTTCGTAGAAATTTGTCGGCGTTGGACGGATCCACAACCGCTCCCACTTTTCCACCTCCTCGTCCCACTAAAGCCGGTGTCCATCGACGTCTTTCTTCAGGTCACCAAAGATTTGATTGGGACACACTGCGTCAGGATCGTTCACCTTGTGATTTTCACATCTTTGGTGACATGAAGAAAGACATGGGTCGACACCAGTTTCAGTCGGACGAGGAGGTGGAAGAGTGGAAGCGGTTGTGGATCTGTCAGGCACCGACAGCATTCTTCGAAACAGGAATTGATGGCCTCTTATTCCAGTGGGGTAAATGTCTTAACGCGGGTAGTTATTGTTCCGAAATGGAACCATTCCATGGTGCCGTTGTGCCGTGTGATCCCTTTCCATTTTACTGCCCCTTGTATAATCTTTTACATACTGCTACATGAATACGGACGCGTATGACTTCGGATGCTTGATATCAATGTGATATTGCTATCGACTGTATTGAATTGCACAATATGTATTTCACAAGTATATTTTTCTTCAGAAATACCAATAAGGGGCAGTCGAGGTTAATCATTTTGAATTCTCTTGGAAATAGCAAACTAATTTTCTAAACAAGCTACTGTTGCCCACAATTTTGCGTGTCTAGGCGTTTTTTTTTTTTTTGTATGCCTTCAATTCATGCAGGGAAAGCTGACTCTTCATGTTACGTATTTCAACATTCGACTGCTGAACGGTATGAGAGAGTATGTGTGAGTATTTCTGTCCCCTACAAGAAAACTTAGACCCTTCACAGTAGGTTTGGCTAAAAATGATTCAAATGGCTCTGAGCATTATGGGACTTAACATCTATGGTCATCAGTCCCTTAGAACTTAGAACTACTTAAACCTAACTAACCTAAGGACATCACACAACACCCAGTCATCACGAGGCAGAGAAAATCCCTGACCCCGCCGTGGATCGAACCCGGGAACCCGGGCGCGGGAAGCGAGAACGCTACCGCACGACCACGAGCTGCGGACCACAGTAGGTTTCAACATGTCAAAAGAAAATCTGTGTATATTGTAGTTGGGGGGTAATATACTTTCTCAGGCAATGTTTTGTACGGATCACAAACATTGAGGGACAAACTCGTCGTTCACAAGCGAAATTGGGATCTCTTTGTTCCCTGATAATCTCAGCCGACGTGTCTGAAAACAAACTTGTCAACTCGAATGCCGTGGGCACTGTCTTCATCATGTGGAAAGAGATGGTTTGGTTGCATGCAGCCACCGAATATCTCTCGAGGTTGTTGAGGGCAGTCACAGTGCCCTTCTGCACAGAGACGAGATTCTGAAAATGATATCGGGACAGGACCCCCAATTTTTGTGAATATTTCATCTTGAAGGCAGCTAAATAGCGTGCTGGTGGTGCTGTTCTGGTGAACACGCTTCTTCAGCATGCTAGGACGACCAAAATAGAGTGGCCCACTAGCTCCACGTACACTAACTGAATCAAACATGTCCTAGATTGGTTTAAACGAGCTATTTTGGACTTTCATAACGACCACGTATACTGAGTTATGTATTTCGTATTTCCGTTGCTCAGGACGTCTGTGAAAAACCTCCCATGGAGAAGAGATGATTTTGTGCTTTTCCCTCTTCTTTTTTTATGACGAGGAGAAATTTTAATGAGCAGATGTGTATATATGCTTGTCTAAGAACCAGTTTTTTACTTTCTGTGCCATGAATTTCGAAATAAAGAGGCGATGCAAAACTCTTGTTGGTGTGCGTACATGTGAACACGTGGAGGGAACAGCAACGCTACGTGCGTGTACAAACTTTACCGAATGGCCTGACTGTGCGCACCCAGCGGAATCAAAATAGAAGAGGCGGAAAGCAGGCCTGTGCAGCCACTCGACGCTGCTCTCAGTTCCACTTGCTGTGCTCACGTGTGTGTTTTTCCATCCTCCCGGTTGAGTTTTCACCGAGTAAAAGCGCGGATCACCCACTCGAACTGAACCAAATTAGTGTATCATTCGCGGAAAAAGAAAGAAAATCACTTGCCTCTACCACCATAATTCTGTCATATCAATCTCTGTGTAAGATAGTAACCAGAAACAACGCCACCATTTCCAATTACACTATCACTTACTTCCAGTTCACCACATGTAAAAATTGGGCTCGCTTCTGTATTCTGTGACGCCAGTTAGTGGTTCGAAACACATCCGAGGATGAGCGGCACCTGACATTCCAAACTGGTGGTATGACACACAGCGCGGCTAGCGCTCATATGAAATCACTCTACATATTTATGCCAGTCTCTCATCCTGGGAACTATGCACAAAATGGGTAAATGGAGCAAAAATAAAGATACGTCCATCATGATGTGGACAAAACTTCGGATCGTTATTTATACTGCAAAGAAGAAAACACGACAAGACTAAAATTTTCGCACCTGTAGTTTTGCAACATAGGAAAATAGGAGAGTCAGCGTTTAAGGTGCCGTCGACGTCGAGGTCATCACAGACGCAGACAAAGTTCGCTTGATTTTTGTTCTATTTAATTTAACATACGTCAAGATTACAACGAACTTGAACTTAATATAAAACAGAAATTGAAGAAAATTAAACATGTGAAAATGTTTGTAAATGAATACAAAATTAATGTAAGGAGTAGTTTAGAGAAGTTAATGACACTTCTGCTCGCCCACATAGCTAGCGTACTAGCACGTTGTTTCCGGGATTGCCGTAGGTGTGTCGACCCCAGATCGAAAACGCTCGGCCGGTGAACGATGATGGCCGATGTGCTAGAAGACTTGGAAGCGGTTTTTAGGCAGTTTCTCACATTGACTAAGTAAATGACGGGCTGGCACCCACGTCCCGCCTCGCTTACACATTACGAAGACGATTCCACATTTCCACGTTATAAAGGCACATTTGCATGCCGAGCGTGAGTTTCCTCGGAAACGCGAAATATTAATTAAATAAATAATCAGTGACAAATAAATAAAGCCTATGGCACACAACTGCAGCGCTGTGTCGCTGATAAAACAAAAGCACAATTACGTTACTCGTATGTTTGATTAAGAAAGGAGAGCTCTGGTTGAAGTGGTGCGAGAAGCACGTATTTTATTTTATTGTCTGGCACACCGCCATATTTCATGTTATAGAAAATTACTGCGAGTTGCAACCACACTAGGCACTCGATTCTGTAAAGAATTTATATTTATAAAAGTAAGTAGGATTATGAACTGTAGGCTTATTCATTGAATATATCTGATTTAACTAACAGTGTAACTTTTTTATGTTCAGTAGACAATCACCTCTGTACGACGTTTTGGCATGGCTGGCAAATTATTGTAATATTGAGATTTAGATTATGAGTCCGCACCTACCGCAGCAGTCTTTGGAAACGATTTAACTACGAAGTCCGATTATTTCAATTTTATTTCACGGTCAACTACGAGTAACATTGCCTTTACGAAAAAGCCATTGTCAAGCGTCTGATACCGAATAATTATCCAGATAAGCAAATATCAATTACAATTACAATCACCATCATACAGAATAATTAACATTAAAATAATTAATATTTTATTTGATTTTATTTTATTTATTTTATATTGGCGACTGCGTGTCGGACTTGTTATTTTGTCATTTGTTACATTGTTCTCTTTGTTTCATGTAAAAAATCAACTTTCTGGACCTGGACGTCAATGTATGAGAGATAACAAAATTTGAAGACATTGCAATTCTGAAATTTTGCCGGAAGACGCAAAGAAGCTTCCAGCAAAATAAGGTAAGACGCAGCATCCTTGCATTGGCAGGCTTGACCAGACGTATAATTCAGTGTATTAGCTTTTCAGTAAATTCTGTAGTGTTTCTTTTCCGCATAACAGTTTCAGTGATAAATTTCATTCTCAGTACTTTTCCCTAAACAATAACGTATGCAACAATACCAATACACGAGTGTACAATATGGCCGACTTCTGTACGATACGTAGTAACATGGACAGCAGCCATTACCAATAATCTCAAATTCAGTTTATATTTTTAAATTAATAGACAGCCATTGTTGCTACGAGCGATTCATGCTCAACTGCATTTTATTTTAAAATCAGTGTCAAATATTTTCTTGAAACATATATCACGTGTGGCATGGTAATAACTAGAAAACAATACGCAAAAATGGAACAGCAAGGACGTACTATTCAGACGCAATCCGACTCGGACGTGAGACAAGTGTTAGAAAATGACTTTACGACAGCAACCGGTAGTGACGATTCATCAAACATTGACGCAAGTGTTGACGAAAATTTTGACAATAGGCCGTCCACCACAAAAATTTCAAAGTCTCAATCAGAGCCCATGTTAATGCATGACGTCACGTCTAATGACGCGGCGGGGGCAGAGACCTTGCAAACGGTAAACATTGCCGACATGTTACAAATGTTAATCAAACAGAACGCCGAAAACATGGCAACCTTAAAGACACAAAATGACGCAATTAAATCTGACCTCATAGCACTCAAGACAGGTAATGACACTTTATGTAAACGTGTGGAACTTATAGACGCCACACTGACCAAACAGATGACTGAACTCAGTACTAAATTTTCCCAGCTTAATACGAGACAAGAAAAGACTACAACTGACGTAGCACTTTTACAGACACAAATAAAAAACCTTAATGTCACGTGTGAAGTTCTTACTGAACAAATTCAAACATATCCTTCAGTACATGACAACCTTGAAAAACGAATTACTGACGTACAGAATAAATTTGACAATGTTGAACAACACCTGACTGACATCTTACAATCTGATGCCACAGCTCATTTTGAAAATATTAATAAAGAATTTAATGATTGGGTAGTGAACAAAGACAAACATTTTGATACATGCTTACGTGAAAATTTACCAACAATTGTGCACGACTCCGTAGCGCAATACATTACTAATAACAAACAGCTGATCAGTGACGCAGTACAATCCGTCACTGCACCCATGAGACAATTCACCGATCGACCACAGTCTGAATGTAACGAAAATATCAGTCAAAATGCACAGTTCAGGAACCAATATACATTCGAGTATGACACACACACACCGCACACGACAAACACACAAGAACAAAACACACCACGACTACAACACATACCACGATGTGCAAACACAAACACAAGCTATTATCATGGTAAACCACAGCAACATTATCGTAATTACTCGCCAGCTGGACATAGCAGTAATTACAGTGGGACAAATCCATATCATAATGCAAAGGAAGACGAAAGCTTAATGAAACACAGGCAATTTCAGATTTTTATCCCAGAAAAACGAACCATTCATCCGGTGATTTTTCTTAAATCTTTTAGTAACGCATTTCCACGCACTTGGAGTGACCGGAAAAAGATTTCATATATTGTCGGTTACATCCAAGGCGATGCAGCTGTCTGGGCATACAGTCAAGCTGACGTATGTACCACGTACAGTGAGTTTGAGCGTGCTTTTCTGAACAAATTCTGGTCGCAATCCGTCCAGGAGCGACTCAGAAGACAAATTTTAGAACCTGAAACTTTTAACAGTAAAAATGGCAACTTACGCAGATATTTTGAAAAATACTTGAACATGGGACACTTTTTAGACGAACCAGTCGCAACGCGTGATATACTCCGTGCGTTGAAGGCCAAATTGCCTTTCAACATTAAAGAAAAACTTCTACATATCCCGGATGACGATTCAGATTATTTTTTAACAGCTTTAGATTCGGTTGACATGTTACTTGAAGACCAGCGCTTCGCGCGGCAAAACAGCAGCCACAATGTTTACACTAGTGGTATGCAAAACATGCAGGCTTGCCAACACAATTCTGGCGCGCCCACAGTTGGATACGCGGTACAACAAAAACAGCAAACTCACATGCCGTCTCAGTACGGAAATCAAAATCAACACGCGTATTCCAATACAAACAATAGTTACAACAGTAATAACACTTCATGCGGCAATCCATACAAAAGGCACCGCGGTAATAACTACAACGGTAACAACGGATACAAAGGTAATAACAAAAACACAAACAGAAATGGAAATAATAATAACTACGAGCCAAGACAGCATCAAGGTTGGACTCGTAACGATCAGTACTTTCATTCTAACTCTGCTTTACCACAGCAGCCACCAGGACAAAATTGGAGCATACCTTACGACCGACAGGTAAGTTATAATGCGCAACAGCAACAACAACCGCAAAAGTTTGGAGATCATAATAGGCAATATCCGAATGTGAATATAATAGAAATGACACCTGATGCACAACCTCAATCTGTGTCAGTACCTAGTACAAATGCTAATCCAACAAACTAGAAACAGTCACTACTTTGCCCCAGGTCGTGGCTGAAGAATTCTTGGGGGGCGGCTTCAATGTTAATCAGTTATTTGACACCACACTTGAACAACAGAATAATGATATGCCGAGTAATTCTAAACAAAAACTACCTGTTTTATTTATAAGATACAACCACAATAACAATATATCAGATGAACTTTTACAAGACAGTACACAATGTCGTTTAAACACAAATGAAATTGTTTTAGCATCCACTACTGGTGTAGTAGGTGGGATTCCAACTACTATTGTCCTAGATACAGGTGCAGCTGTGAGCGTTTTATCTTTTAATTTTTATAAAAAGATGTGTGAATTGGAACCTGTGCCTGAATTTCCTGCCCAAAACTGTAAATTAACTACTGCACTAGGTAATAAGTCATGTAGGGTTACGAAGCAAGTTTTTGTAAACGTTAAAATAGGTAATGGAACCGTACAATGGCCATTCCTGGTTGTACAAAACCTTGTGACTAATTGCATATTAGGAATAGATATTATGAGCGAGAAGCACTGCATTATAAACTTCTCCAAAGGTAAATGTATTTTAAATGATAAAAGCAGGGTAATTGTTATTGATTTGGATAGGAGAACTCTAAAGCATGACAAACACTGTACAGGGTACAAGGTTCAGTTAGTACTTGACAAAGACATTCAAGACATGCAAACACACTCATCTGACGCAGAGCTAATGGACTTGAAAACATTGCTTGATCATAAGATAAGTGAAGCTACAGCTCTCAGTGTACATGAACGTATAAAACTACAGGAAGTGTTATCCAAATATTTACAAGTTTTTACTAAACGATTAGGTGTTATCAACACGTATGTGTACAAGATTGAAGTTAAGCCTCACAAGATCTTCTACCATAAGACATATAACTTACCGTTATCTCAACGACCTGCTGTGCGGCAAGAATTAAAACAAATGTTAGACTGGAAGGTCATTGAACCATCCACCTCACCGTACTGTAGTCCTCTACTTGTTGTCAAAAAATCAAATGGAAGCATTAGGTTAGTGTTAGACGCACGAGCTATTAATGAAATAATTTTACCGGTTCACACAAAACCTGAAAATTTAGAAGAGCAATTACAGAAATTTCTAGATGCAAAATATTTTTCCACAATAGATCTCGCTAATTCGTTTTGGCAGGTGGGTATCACTCCTGATTCTCGGAAATATACTGCATTTATGTTCGGGGGGCGAACCTATCAGTTTTGTGTTCTACCCTTCGGACTGAATGTCAGCTCTGGGGTATTCATTACAGCCCTGGATACCGTGCTAGGCGACGATTTAGTTGAGACAGTCACACACTATGTAGATGATATACTGATAGCTACACAATCCTGGAATGAACACGTTGACACACTTCAAAGAATTTTAGAAAAATTTGCACAAGCTGGAGTCACAGCCAACCTAAGAAAATCAAAATTTGGTTGCAGTGAGATAAAATATTTAGGACATATCATTAATTCACAGGGCATACGTCCTGATCCCAGTAAATTAGATGCTATCAGAAACTTTCCTAGCCCTCGAACTAAAAAGCAGTTAAAATCATTCCTTGGGCTATGTTCATTTTTCAGACGTTTTTTGCCACAACCACTTTTGAACAGTAAACATCTGCTAAATCTACTCAGAAAGAATCAAGTTTGGATCTGGTCGGAACAGTGCCAGAATGACTTTAATACAATTAAACATGCTTTAGTGAATGCTAACATATTGAGCCATCCAGATTTCAATTTAGATTTTTGTATGACTTGTGACGCTTCACGTACTGGCTTGGGCTGTTGCTTATTTCAAGTTGTAAAGAATAAAGAAAAGGAACAGATAAGAATTATTGGGTTTGCAAGTCGTACTTTAACTGAATGTGAGCGTACATACTCGACTACTGAGTTAGAAACACTTTCCATAGTATGGGCATTCAAGAAATTCAATTATTATTTATTTGGAAAACATACAGTAATTTACACCGATCACCAGGCCCTGACATTTTTGTTAACTTGTAAACTTGTACATCCTAGACTATCACGATGGGCAGTTACACTTCAGAACTACTCTTTTGAAATTAAGTACATAGGAGGCAAGGACAACACCATTGCGGACACTTTGTCTAGACTTCCACAAGGTATGAATGATACCAACAGTGACTTAGAAAATATAAATGACTACAGGATTCTCTAAATGCAAGACAAGCAGTATCACCAATATTATATTGATATGTGCAGAAACATGGCTGAATTACAAAAATCTGATCCTCACTGGTATAAGATAATAACATTACTGGTAGAAAAACAAAATCATCCTTCGACTAAGTATTACAAGTTACACAATGATGTGTTATTTTATCGACGACATCCAAATGCTACTAACTGGTGTGTATGCATTCCCGAAGAGTCTGAACGTAATTTAATTTGGCACACACACTTAGTTTGGGGTCATTATGGGACGAAAAAGTGTTTGGCAAAGCTCAGCACATACTGTTATTTTAGCAATATGAGAAGAAAAATTTACAGGGAACTGAAAACATGTGTCATATGTCAAAAATCAAAACCTCAGAATTTATCCACAAAAACAGATTTACATTCTATTCTACCCAGTAAACCCCTGGAAATTCTGTGTACTGACATCAGTGGACCGCATCCAGCAAGCTCTGGAGGCGTCAAATATATCTTAGCTTTTTACGATGTATTTTCTAAACATGTAAAACTTTATGCTTTAAAATCCGCCACTGCAAGTGCTATAATACGAAGATTCTCAAGTGATTACCTGACGCACGTGGGAAAACCTAAAGCAATTCTGTCAGATAATGCAGCATACTACTCTGGGTACAAATGGAGAAATTTCTTGAAGGACAATAACATTAAAAGTATATTTATTTCGAGGTTTAGTCCACAATGTAACGCGACTGAGAGACTTTTCCGAGAATTAAACCGTTTCATGAGGACCTATATTTCATCAAAACATACTAACTGGGTGTCCTACCTAAGTCTTTTCGAAGACGTACACAATAACTTAAATATTTACGATACAAATTACACACCTAACGAGATCATGTTCAATTGCAAACAGAACGATCAGTGGATAGAACCATTACCTAAGTTGTCAGACAAGGAAATCACACCTGAACAGAAAATAAAAGAAGTATTGACTACATAGACACATCACACACATCACGCACAAATACGAAACAAACGTCACAGAAACATAATAAAAAGAAAACAAAAATTCGAGGTAGGAATGCTTGTACTACTTCGTACTCATCATAAATCTGTTGCACTCAAACGACGCAACGCTAAGTGGCGTCTGCTATATGAAGGACCTTATATAATTGTTAACATACCGCACCCTGGTGCGTATCTGTTACAACATCGTAGAACTAACAAAATTATTGGGCTATACGCACACCGAGATCTTAGAGCATTTCATACTGAATAATGTCAAAGTCATACCCATCAAAACATTGCTAAGCAACTCGTTACAACACAGATAATAAGTAGTATAGAAATTTTCATTTCAGCGTTCCAGAGTCGCAGTTGAAGACAGAAGAACTTTTCTTTCAACGCCGCGGCTCCACCGAGAAGACTGAATATTAAAGTAAAATTTATGATTACGTAGCAGTGAATGATATATTAATTTTTCACGGAACATTTGTGACTGTAGGTACCACTGACTTGGTATGACACCTGACGAACTGACAGACGTCATCTGTGAAGCGATCTTTTACTTTGAGAAATAGATTAGACGCACATCTCTCAACACGAAAAGCATCTACCAGTAGTCAAGGCCACACAGACACTCTACACACACGCACAAAACGCGAGGAATCGAACATTTTCTCTCTCTTACTATTTTGAATATTTATTGAGTAGTGAAAACGCCTGGTCTTGCCTACTGATGTAATGAATGTTGTGTCTAACCTATCTTAATTTCAGGTGACATCACAAAACCGATAAAGAGGACGTAAATATCTGCAATTCATGTAATCAAATGTGACACAATGTAATAACCTATAGCGATGTAATGATGATGTAAACATGTTTATGTGCAACTGTATTATGTTTATACTAAGAAAATATGTGACGTGTGTATGTATAATTACTTTTTTTTTAACTGATGTATCATGTAAAAATTTGAACAAAACGAATGCCAAAAAGACATTGCATAGTGAACCTCTGTTCACGGACATTAACGAACATTACTAACTCTGCAACTACGCAGAAACCTATGTGAAGAAAACGGTTAATGCCATTCATTATGCATCGTACCTATGTAAACGCGATGAACGATTTCCTTGATTAATAACTACGAACATTTAGGTGAGCTATATTCAGCAAAAAACTGAAAATGTGAAGTGCATAATTCGTGCATCGTCTAGTGACATTACTAAAGTACCTAACTTCAAGATGTTAACTGGATTAAATGGACACAAAGTGCCTGTCCAGAAAACAACACGACGGGTGGAAGAATTTTGGTTGGAACTTCAGGGAATGAAATGTTCTCGAAATGTGACGGACACTCTTACCTGGACTGTCCATGGATCGACGCCAGCTATGTGCCGTCCGAGGTTCTGCAACCAAGCTTCCACGGAATGTAAAAAACGAACTGCACGTGGACCAATTACTCGATGGGTCACGTCTGATCTGTAATAAGCAATGCTTTTACTCACAACGAACTGCATCACAACGACTATAATGAAAATAGGAAATGGACACGCTTATGTATTAATCACGTTGTTATACAACGATGTTACCGTGATCAAAAAACTTTACCACGACGATACTAACCTGTAAAAAATTATTGTGCAGCAGATGAATATGAACTGTGATAACGACACGATGTGTATAGGTCAACGCACCTGAAACATACGGACATTTTTCTTTGAAGTATTTCAAAACAATACTATGTAACTAAGAACATTCAACAATCTAAGTTGTATTGTGTTATAACGAATATTGTAAATTTAAAACTAAGTTACCTGTCATAGAATGTAGTCTTCATATGTAATCTTGGTTGAATATTTTCTTGGTGCAACGACTGAGAGACGCGCGCACACGAACAATATGAACTGCAATACTGTGCCGCGTGATCTAACTGTACGCACTCTATCTGCCAACATAAGAACTTTTACGGCGCACCCGCGTCATTCAAATTTGGTATATAATGAGTATAATGTGGGTCATGTAAATAGTTGTAGATAACTTAGATTTTCTTGTGCCTTTAGGTGAATTGCTCGCCTGCAGGTGTGTCCTTTCGCCTCGCAATTCAGGGGGCAATATAAAGGCACATTTGCATGCCGAGCGTGAGTTTCCTCGGAAACGCGAAATATTAATTAAATAAATAATCAGTGACAAATAAATAAAGCCTATGGCACACAACTGCAGCGCTGCGTCGCTGATAAAACAAAAGCACAATTACGTTACTCGTATGTTTGATTAAGAAAGGAGAGCTCTGGTTGAAGTGGTGCGAGAAGCACGTATTTTATTTTATTGTCTGGCACACCGCCATATTTCATGTTATAGAAAATTACTGCGAGTTGCAACCACACTAGGCACTCGATTCTGTAAAGAATTTATATTTATAAAAGTAAGTAGGATTATGAACTGTAGGCTTATTCATTGAATATATCTGATTTAACTAACAGTGTAACTTTTTTATGTTCAGTAGACAATCACCTCTGTACGACGTTTTGGCATGGCTGGCAAATTATTGTAATATTGAGATTTAGATTATGAGTCCGCACCTACCGCAGCAGTCTTTGGAAACGATTTAACTACGAAGTCCGATTATTTCAATTTTATTTCACGGTCAACTACGAGTAACATTGCCTTTACGAAAAAGCCATTGTCAAGCGTCTGATACAGAATAATTATCCAGATAAGCAAATATCAATTACAATTACAATCACCATCATACAGAATAATTAACATTAAAATAATTAATATTTTATTTGATTTTATTTTATTTATTTTATAACGTGTCATAACACTACATGCAGGTTGATGGCGTACACAAACTCTGTCCCAGGGGAAAGGGGTGGTGAAAAACGAAACAGGTCGAGCACATTCCATGGATTTTAATACCTACTCTGAATTTTGCTTATTTTTCCTTCACTGCTTGCCCAATATACAGATTGAATAACATCGGGGATAGGCTGCAACCCTGTTTCACGCCATTCCAAAGCACTGCTTCCCTTTCATGCCCCTCGACTCTTATAACTGCCATCAGGTTTCTGTACAAATTGTAAATAGCCTTTCGCTCCCTGTATTTTACTCCCGCCACCTTCAGAATTTGAAAGAGAGTATTCCACTCAACATTGTCAAAAGCTTTCTCTAAGTCTACAAATGCTAGAAACGTAGGTTTGCCTTTCTTTAATCTAGCTTCTAAAATAAGTCGTAGGGTCAGTATTGCCTCACGTGTTCCGATATTTCTACGGAATCCAAACTGATCTTCCCCGAGGTTGGCTTCTACCAGTTTTTCCATTCGTCTGTAGAGAATTCGAGTTAGTATTTTGCATCCGTGACTTAATAAACTGATTGTTCGGTTATTTTCACATCTGTCAGCACCTGCTTTCTTTGGGATTGGAATTATTATATTCTTTTTGAAGTCTGAGGGTATTTCGCCTGTCTCATACATCTTGCTCACCAGATGGTAGAGTTTTGTCAGAACTGGCTCTCCCAAGGCCGTCAGTAGTTCTAATGGATCATGTATGAACACTGTATATGTCGAAGAAACCACGAAACATCGGAAGGTTTGAGACTGTTATATAATGGTGAGACAGAGATCTCGGAATGAGCTTTTAAGATACGTATCGTATAAAGCATGTCCAGATATTGACTCTGACAATAATTTATTCGTAATGAACAGCGGACTAAAACTGAAGAAATTGCAAAAAGGTAAGTAATCAAGGAGAGAGGACCCCGATAAATAGAAGGAATCAGGTGGTGGCGATGCTGGTATTCTCAGAGACCGACGGAAACACGGGAAATGATAACCACAGAATTCGAATGAAGAGGTCAGTGTGATAAAATAGTGGAAGTAACAGAGCAAAAAATGGACAGAATAATAAAATATATATAAATACTTGGACAACATAGGGGATATTAAATTTAACTGGAGAAAAGAGAAAACGTATAAATGCAGAAAATGAAGAAAGCGAAACTGAATACGGACGTATAAAAATGGGTTTGACGGAGAGCGCAAAATGGCTAAGCGGGAACGGCTATATGACAAATGCAAAGCTGCAGATCATGCATATGTAGGGGGTGAAATGTATAGGCAACAAGCATGTATATGTATGTGACAGAACAGTGGAAGACCTAAATTGCAGTCAATATTCAGACGATATTCCCTCAGAATTATTTAGATCCTTGCGAGAGTCATCCATGATAAAATTATTCCCCCCGTGTACAAGATGTATGGGTCAAGTGAAATATCCTCAGACTTCAAGAAGACCGTGATAAAATTCTATTCGAGAGAAGGCAGATGGTGACGGGTGTTACTGATACCGGCCTACCAGTTTAATGAGTAATGTTACGAAGATAGAAACAAATTCTGTGCTGGGTAATGAAAAAAACTGGTAGAATCCGGCATGGCGAACATCAGTGGTGTTAACGGAAAAATGTGGTAACTTCCGAGGCAGTTTTGATGTATCTTAGAAAATAGGTTAAAGAAAATCAAACCTATGTTTACAGCATTTGTAGTATCAGACAATGTTAACTAGAATACACTTTCTGAAATTACGCATGTAACGGGGATAAAATTCTGAGAGCATATGTTAATCACAACTTATGCAAAGACCAGTCTGCACTTTTGAAAGTCAAAGGACAGATTAGGTAGTTAGCGAGAAGGGAGGATTAATGAGCCTACATCCGATGTTATTCAGTTTGAATATTGAGCAATTTATGATGTAAACGAAGTAGAGATCTGAAAAAGTAATTAAAGTTCGGGAAGGAAATGTAAAAATATTGACGTTAGTCGACAACATTATAATTCCGTCAGACACTGCAATGTACTTAGAAGAGGAGCTGAGCAGGAATATATAGAGTCTTGAAAAGATACACACCTGCAAAAGTAAAACAAGGGTAACGCAATGTAGTCGAATTAATTCAGGCGATGCTGACGGAATTATTTTAGGGAATGAGACGCTAAAATTAGTAGATGAGTTTCGCTATTTTGGGGGTAAAATAACCTATGATGGCCGAACTAGAAAAGATATAAAATGCAGACCGCCAATAGGAAGAAAAGAATTTCTGAAAAAGCGTAAATAGTTGACATTTAATACAAATTTAAGTGTTAGAAAGTCTTTTCTGAAAGTGTAGTGTAGCCTTGTATGGAAATGAAACGTGAACGATAAGCAGTTCACACAAGAACAGAATAGAAGCTTTTAAAATTGAGAGATGACGCCCCAGTTTATCTCTTTATATTTTAGGTGAGATCTCGGTATTCCCCAGTTCTAGTTTGCTATGTATGGTTAATGACAGTTTTGCATGGGGAAACTGTGCGCAGAATGTTCTCATGACTACATGTGTGCTCTGTAAGGACTCGTGCCCAAGGAACCGTAGTGATGGCGATGGAGAACAGTGGGAGAGATGAACTGGGAGCCATAAATGTTGAGTGAAGTGACCTGGCCATGTGAGTGATTCTGAGAAGCAGCGCTCTGTGGATATTATCTGCAGAGGGGCTTCTCGCCAAAGTTCTCTCCTCTTAGCTTCGACAGAAGGGTGCCAGTTCGCAAAACATTAAACCATGCCATGCGGCAATGCATCGCAAAGGCGTCTGGATGGCTGAAAGGGGTGAAGAAGCCGTTTAAGACAGACTTCTGTAAACTGAGGTTATGTGCAAACGGTGGGAAGGTCATAGAACTCTGTGGATTCTCATGATAGAAGCTGAGACTATTCAGAGTGGCTTGTATACGTGTTTATTGGAGCCAGGACTGTAACCCCCCCACCCCCACCAGACGATAGGAATTCCCAAGGTTCTTTTAGTAAGCGGCAACACCAAATATTTCAGGGCATGACTGCCTCGCAAATTGGACACGGTCAAACCAGAAAGATCAGATCACTCCATAAATGATGGACTGTGGTACCGTCTAGGTAGGTATTTTTCTTTGCCAAATAATGATCATTTTTTCTGTGAGAACGACGCTTTCCAAGTCTAAATTCTTCTTATTTTTGACAACAGAGATTTGGAGTCGCTGATTGCCTCCTCGTGGGGTTTGAAAAGTAAAGGCCGCTCCCCCAGTATGAGAAACCTGGTGCTGTGTCTGCATTGGCTACCACGCCAACAGAACTGTCATGATGGGAGATTCAATGAGTATATTTCGATTGGTTTGTGCAGTGTTGAGTCGGTTTCGTTTTTGCTAATTCAGCTCCTGTATGGAGCCTTGGTGGAAATTGTTAGTGATTCTTCTGGTCCTTCTCCGGTGGAGGAGTTGAGGTCTTTCCCTAGCAGATGAGACGTGTGATCTGTATCCTGTAGTGGACTAAGAGCCAGTGACAGTTTCTAACTGTACTGACAGTGGAAATTCATCTGCCCTTTTGAATAGGTATATTTTTCTCTTAGTTTTGAAGGATTTGGGGATTACAATATTCAATCTCGTTACGACAGTCCTGTGTTCACTTATCCCTGCCTCGGTTTTGATGCTCATTATTAACTCAGGGTTATTTGCTGCTAAGAGATCAAGTGTGTTTTCACAAACGTATACTATTCGCGTGGGCTCATGAACTAACTGCTCGAAATAATTTTCAGAGAATGCATTTAGCACAAATTCGGATATTTTATGCGTACCTCCGGAATTCATTCGCAACGCAACATATCGAGGGTAAATTAAAGTCACCACCAACTATTATTGTATGAGTCCGGTATGTGTTTCAAAACTAAGTTTTCTTTAAACCTTTCAGCAACTGTATCATCTGAATTGGGAGGTCGGTAAAAGGATCCTATTATTATTTTATTCCGATTGCCAACAATGACCTCTGCCCATACTAGGTGACAGGGAGTATCTACTTCAAATCTGCGACAAGTTAAACTACTTCTAACAGCAACAAACACGCCACCGCCAACCGTGTTTAGCTTAGCTTGAATCCCGACGCAGTTTTGTGGTGCACCGTCAATGTGAGAGTGCGACGGCTGCAATTAACAGTGAATGGTGCAATGGGCTCAAGATACAGGACTCGAACGATAGGTTCCATGTGGTGACCATAGCCACGTTAGCGTCTTTTAGAGAAGTCGGCACGGAGCCTGTAGTAAATCACGACGCCATTTCTGTGTCGCATCTTTAATGTGAGTGTGGAAGTGTTATAATAAATGGGCAGTGGTGCATCACACACAAGCAACTTGACTCCCAGGAGAGGTTCCATGCAGTGACCGTTGCACGTTAATCTCTTTTAGAGTAGCCTGCATGTAGCCTGTAGTATTTAATCGCGACGCAATTTCTGTGTCGCATCATCAATGATATGGTGCGAGTGTTACAGTAAACGGGCAGTGGTACATTGGACACAAGATACTTGACTCCAAGGAGAGGTTCCGTATGTTGGCTGTAGCCACCTTAGTCTCTTTCAGTGAAGTCTGCATGGAGCATGTAGTATCCAGTCGCGATGAAATTTCGGTATCGAATCTTCAGTTGGAGGG
Organism: Schistocerca cancellata; assembly: GCF_023864275.1. Lineage (NCBI taxonomy): Eukaryota > Metazoa > Arthropoda > Insecta > Orthoptera > Acrididae > Schistocerca > Schistocerca cancellata. The sequence continues at coordinate 87,001,415 of NC_064627.1, read as the reverse complement.
TGTGAGGGTTACAGTGAACTTGCCGTGGTGCATCAGACACAAGCTAGTGGACTCCCAGCAGACGCTCCATATGGTGACCGTAACCATGTTAGTCCCTCCTAGAGAAGTTGGCATGGGGACTGTAGTATTCAATTTCTGTGTCGCATCATCAATGAAATGGTGCAAGGGTTACACTAAACGGACAGTTGTGCATTGAACACAAGCTACTTGACTCCCAGGAGAGGTTCCGTACGCTGCCCGTAGACACGTTCGTCTCTTTTAGAGAAGTCGGCATAGAGACTGTAGTACTGAATCCTGACACAATTTCTGTGTTGCATGGTCAATGAAATTGTGCGAGGGTTACACTAAACGGACAGTTGTGCATTGAACACAAGCTACTTGACTCCCAGGAGAGGTTCCGTACGCTGCCCGTAGACACGTTCGTCTCTTTTAGAGAAGTCGGCATAGAGACTGTAGTACTGAATCCTGACACAATTTCTGTGTTGCATGGTCAATGAAATTGTGCGAGGGTTACAATAAATGGGCAGTTCTGCATTGACCACAAAATACTGAACACACAGGAAAGGTTCCCTATGATGACCATAGCCACGTTCGTCTCTTTTAGAGAAGTAAACAGACAGTGGTGCTTCGAAGTAAAGTTACTGGATTCCCAGGAGATTTTCCGTACAGTGACCGTAGTAACTTGACCTCTTTTAGATGAGGCGTCATGGTGCCTGTTGTATTCAATCGCGACGTAATTTCTGTGTCGCATCGACAATTATAATGCGTAAGGCAGTGCTGCATCGGACTCCCACTATTGGACTCCCAGGAGAGTATCAATACGGTGACAGTAGCCACGACAGTCTCTTTTAGAGAAGTCGCCATGGAGCCTGTGGTATTCCGTCGCGACGTAATATCTGCGTAGCATCGTCAATGAGTTTGTGCGAGGGTTACAGAAAAGGGGCAGTGCTCCATCAGACACACCCTCTGAGACTCCCAGGATAGGTTCTGTACGGTGACCGTAGACACATTAGTCTCGTTCAGAGAAGTTGGCATGGAGCCTGTAGTATTCAGTCTCGATGCAATTTCTGTGTCGCATCGTCAATTGGATGGTGCGAGTGTTACACTCAATACGTAGTGGTGCATCGGACACAAGATACTGGACTCCTAGGAGATTTTCCGTATGGTGACCGTAGCCACGTAAGTCTCTTTTAGAGAAGTCGGCCTTAAACCGTATTCAATCTCGATGTAGCTTCTCTGTCGCATCGTCAATGAGATGGTGCGAGGGTTACAGTAAATGGGCAGTGGTGATTCAGACGCAAAACACTGGACTCCCAGGACAGGTTCCATGTTGTGACCATACCCACGTTAGTTTTTCTTAGAGAAGGAGTCATAGGGCCTTTAGTATTCAATCACGACTCAATTTCTGCGTTGCATTTGAGAGGTGCGTGCCATATCTCATTTCACATCCTGTTTTTACTGTACTACCACCTCGTTATGTTAATTTCAATTTCACTAAGTTGACGCCTTGCCTTCCTCTGGCGGCACCAGCGGCTCTTATCGATAAAGACCTGGCATATTATCTTTGTTGACTGGTATTGTTTCGCGGTTGTCATGTGTTCAGAGTTAGTTCGGATCTGCCAGTGCATTTCAGAAATGGCAGTTTTAGGATGTGTGATGATGATGTTTGGTTTGTGGGGCGCTCAACTGCGTGGTTATCAGCGCCCGTACAATTTCCCAACCTTTGCTCAGTCCAATTTCGCCACTTTCCTGGATGATGATGAAATGATGAGGACAACACAAACACCCAGTCATCTCGAGGCAGGTGAAAATCCCTGACCCCGCCGGGAATCGAACCCGGGACCGCTTGCTCGGGAAGCGAGAACGCTACCGCGAGACCACGATCGGCGGACAGTTTTAGGACGTGGCAGAAGTTCAGTCAGGGCGTGGCTGCAGTGACGTACATCCTCCAATACTTACCACTTGTGTGCGGACGCCCTTAGTTGGTCGTCGGTCGGTCATCTTCTTGGAGGAGGTGTATGTTGTCAGGCGACCGCTTATCGTCCTTGTTATTGCACAGTCGCCGAGCGGTTCTAGGCGCTACAGTCTGGAACCGCGCGGCCGCTACGGTCGTAGGCTCGAATCCTGCCTCGCGCATGGATGTGTGTGATGTCCTTAGGCTAATTAGGTCTAAGTAGTTCTAAGTTCTAGGGGACTGATGACCTCAGAAGTTAAGTGCCATAGTGCTCAGAGCCATTTGAACAATTTTTTTGCACAGTCGCTGCCTGCTGTCTCCGTGCTGATGTGTGGCAGTCGGTTGGTTGGTTTGGAGCAGCAAGGAAATCTCAGCGGTGTGTATATTGGCTGGGCCTGCTGGCGGTCTCTACTCAGCGTCGGAGTGTATGGCGCTGTTCCCATTGCTACGAGGTCCTTGGCTCTCCGACCCTGGACACAGTTAAGTTTAAATTTAATTTACCAGCATGTCAAGACTGTTCCCATTGTGCCATTTGGTTCTCGTTGTTGGCTTTTGGGGCGTTCCCACAAGCAACAACGTGTGTGTTCGAGTTGTCGAAGGTTTATCCACCATCCGGTGGATCCTAACTCTATTTGGTTATTTGCAATTGAAGTGCACCAGCGGAATTTTCTGCCTTGTGGCCGTTAATGTTCTGGTTACCTGCCCTGGCCGTTGACGTAAATTTACGCAGCGTCCTTTCCTCACTGTGTTGTAGCTGTTCACCACGGTGTGTAGTTCGAGAGCTTAATAAAAATAAAAACAAAAAATCAAAAAAGAAAAAGTATTTTCTTTGGAATCTGAATTTTGAGTTAATGGCTTTTAGCTGTTTAAAAAAAAATTAAGTGGTTGTGTGGTTAAGGCATAAGATGGTGTGGCGTATTCAGCAGATAACTAAGTTCAAGAATTTGTACGGCAGTATTTGGTGAAATAAATAAAGTTTTATGTGTTCGAGTGTAACTGACAGCCGTTCATTTTGACCCCTTTCCACAACTCCAGCCACCTGTCCTATCCTGGGGATCTAGCGGGACGTTTTACTGGTAGCAGAGATTGGTTAAGCTTGTGTTTGCAATTCTAATTGCTGTCAGTTTAATTTTTTTGTTTCTGTTTGCTGGTACCAGACATTGTCTGAGGATCGGCTTGCTGAGAAAGGACCTCCTTGGGCAATAAGGCCCCAACTGATTGAGGGAAGTTTTCCGAAACTGGTAGCCCATTTGGGCGCCGCCGTTCTTCAGCCGCTTGACGTCACGTTGGCGGTGGTGGGTGAGACAGGAGCGGTAATTGAAATTTAGCTTGAATCTATCAGAGGCCTTGAAGACACTATTGTGTTTTGCAAAGAATGCAACCTAGGGACAGTCAATTGGACACAGTGCGGGCACTGTTAGTGCATTAATCCGAGACATATTCTTCTGTTGTTAAGGTTTTGGTAGCTCTTTGGGTGTCAACTTCGAATAGTTCCTTCAATTTCGTCATTTTATGAGCCTTAGCTAGATGCCTTCTTTAGTGTAGGGCTGCCGGGGAGAATATTGGCATGTTTCCTCTGCAGTGTTGAAGTCCTAACCGGTATCGCGCTATTTTCGTTGTTGGCTTAGCAATGGTTTTGAACCGCTCGTCCTGCGGGACTTATGTCGGTCCCTTTCTGGCGCAGGGATGTCGGGTAGCCAGTGGGCATATTCCCTCTGCGGGGATGGGTCCGAGCGAGTGTTTCACATGCGACTTTTCTCGGCCATTGCCTTGCTTTTATTAGCACCTGCTAGCCATTTCATTTCAGCATGTGACCCTTTGTTTGGTGTTTGAGGAGGGGAGGATGAGCCGCGCGAAGGTCGTGTTCGTGCCGTATCTCACTTGACATCCTGTTTTTACTGTACTACCATCTTGTTATGTTAATTTCAATTACTGGTGTCACTAACTTGCCGCCTTGACTCTCTGTGAGCGGTAGCAGCGGCGCTTATTGATATAAGACCTGGCGTATTACCTTTGCTGACTGCTATTGATTTCTGGTAGGAGCTGCGCGGCCGCTACGGTCGCAGGTTCGAATCCTGCCTCGGGCATGGATGTGTGTGATGTCCTTAGGTTAGTTAGGTTTAAGTAGTTCTAAGTTCTAGGGGACTGATGACCCCAGAAGTTAAGTCCCATAGTGCTCAGAGCCATTTGAACCATTTGAACTTCCTGGTTGTCATGCGTTCCCAGTGAGTTGGGAGGCGCTAGCAGTGCAGTTAAGACCTGACAGTGTTTGACTTAGGACGTGGCAGAAGTTCAGTATGGGCGCGGCTGCAGTGAGGTTCGGACAGCCATGACTCGCCCGACGTCCGCCAATACGTATCACTCGAGTGCGGACCACCTTGGTTGGTCGTCGGTCGGTCGTCTTGTCGGACGACGTGTATTTTGGCCGGCGACCGTTTATGGGTTGCCTGCGTGTGCCGACTCGTGATTCGTCCTTGCTATTGCACAGAGTGTGTGGGGCTGTTCCCATTGCTACGAGGTCCGTGGCTCACCGACCCTGGACAAGAAAGTTGAGTTTCGATTTAATTTACCAGCAAGTCAAGACTGTTCACATTGTGCCGTTTGGTTCTCGCTATTGGCTGTTGGGACATTCCCACAAGCAACAACGTGTGTGTTCGACTTGTCGATGGTTTAGCAAGCAGTAACGTGTGTGTTCGAGTTGTCGATGGTTTAGCACCGTCCAGTGGATCCAAAATGTATTTGGTTATTTGCAATTGAAGTGCACAAGCCGAGTGTTCGGAATTGTGGCCGTTAACGTTCCGGTTACCTGCCCTGCCCGTTGACATAAATTTAGGCAGTATCCTTCCTCACCGTTTTGTCGCTGTTCAGCACGGTTAGTAGTTCAAGAGCTTAGTAAAAAAACAAAATTTTGAGTTAATTGCTTTTAGCTGTTTTTTTTTAATTAAAGCGTTCGTGTTATTAAGACCTATGAAAGTGTGGCGTATGTAGCCGATAACTAAGTTCAAGAATTTGTGAAGTAATGATTTGTCAAATAAATATAGTTACAGGTGTTCGAGTGTAACGGACAGCCGCTCATTTTGGCCCCTTTCCACAATTCCAACTACATGCCCTGTTCTGTGGGCTTAGCACGGCGTTTCAATATTATCAATGAGAATGTACGATGGTTATAGTAAACGGCAGTGGTGCATCTGACTCAAGCTTTTAGATTCACAGAAGAGGCTGCGTACGGTGACCATAGACACATTAGCCTCTTTTAGGCATGGATCCAGAAGTATTCGATCACGACGCAATTTCTGTGTCGCATTATCAATGTGATGTTGAGCGGTTATAGTAAATGGGCAGTGGTGGATCAGAATCAAGCTACTAGACTCACAGGAGAGGTTCCGAACGGTGACCCTAGGCACGTTAGAATTCGGCGAAGAGCCTGTAGTATTCAATCGCGACGCATTTTCTGTGTCGCGTTATCAATGTGATGATGCGAGTGTTACAGTAAACGGGCAGTGCCTTTTTGAGAGAATGGCATGGAACGTGTAGTATGCAACCGCGACGCAATATCTCTTTCGTATTATCCATTTGAAGGTACGACGGTTATAGTAAACGGGCAGTAGTCCATCGGTTGAAGCTACTGGCTTCACAGGAGAGTTTCCATACGGAGACCGTAGCCCCGTTAGTGTCTTTTAGGCAAGTCGGCTTGGAGAGTGCAGTGCAGTGCTGTTTTTATCTGCGTCGCATCGTCAATTAAAGAGTGCGACGGATACAGCAAACGGACGGTGGTGCATCGCACTGAAACTACTGGACTCTCAGGAGAGGTTCCGCATGGTGACCGTAGTCATGTTAGTCCCTTTCAGAGAAGTAGGCATGGAGCATGTAGTATTCAATCGCGACGCAATTTGTGTGTCTCATCGTCAATGACATGCTCCGAGGGTTACAGTAAATGGGTGGTGATGCATCGGACACAAGCTACTGTACTGCCAGCAAAGCTTACGTACTGTGACCGTGGCCACGTTAGTCCCTTTTAGAAAGTCGCCATGATGCATGTAATATTCAATCGCGACGCAACTACTGTGTCGTATAGTCAATGAGAGTATTCGAGGGTTACAGTAAAGAGGCGTGCTGCATCACACATAACCTACTGGACTCCCAGGAGAGTTTCCGTGTAGTGACCGTGGCCAAGTGACTCTCTTTTAGAGTTGTCGGCTTGGACCCCGTAGTTTTCATTCGTGACGCAATTTTTGTCCCGCATTACGAATGTGAGGATGGGACGGTTATAGCAAATGGGCTGTGCTGCATCGGACTTAAGCTGCAGGACTCACAGGATAAGTTCCAAATGGTGACTGTAGCCCCGTTAGTGTCTTTTAGAGAAGCCGGCATCGTGCCTGTAGCGATCAATCGCGACACAATTTCTGTGTTCAGTCATCAATTAGAGAGTGCGACAGTTATAGTAAATGGGCAGTGGTGCATCGGACTCGAGTTACTGGAATCCTAGGCGTTGTTCCATACGGTGACCGTAAACACGTTAGTCTCTTTTAGAGAAGTCAGAATGGAGCGTGTAGTATTTAGTGGCGACGCACCTGCGGTGATGCATCGACAACGAGATGATTCGAGGGTTATAGTAAACGGGCAATGGTGCATCAGACACAAGACACTGGACTATCAGGAGATGTTCCTTGCTCTGACCATAGCCACGTTAGTCTTTCGTAAAGAAGTCGGCATTCGGCCTGTAGTATACAATCGCGACACTATTTCGCATTATCTATGTGAGGTTACGACGGTTATAGTAAACGAGCAATGGTGCATCGGACTCAAGCTATAGTACTCAGAGATGAGGTTCCGTATGGTGACCGTAGCCACGTTAATCTCTTCTAGGGAAGTCGTCATGGTGCCTGTAGTATTTAATCGTGACGCAAGTTTTGTGTCGCATCGTCAATTAGCAGTTGCGACAGTTATAGGAAACGGACAGTGCTGCACGGGACATAAGTCACTGGACTCCAAGGAGTCCATGCGCTGACCATAGCCACGATAGTCTCTCTTAGAGAAGTAAGCATAGGGAGTGTTTGTTCAATCGCGACGCTATTTCTGTGTCGCATTATCAATGTGAAAGTGCGGCGGTAATAGTAAACGGGCAGTGGTGAATCAGACTTAAGCTACTGGACTCCCAGGAAAGGTTCGCCCGCATCTCGTGGTCGTGCGGTAGCGTTCTCGCTTCCCACGCACGGGTTCCCGGGTTCGATTCCCGGCGGGGTCAGGGATTTTCTCTGCCTCGTGATGGCTGGGTGTTGTGTGCTGTCCTTAGGTTAGTTAGGTTTAAGTAGTTCTAAGTTCTAGGGGACTGATGACCATAGATGTTAAGTCCCATAGTGCTCAGAGCCATTTGAACCATTTGAAAGGTTCATTACGGTGACCGTAGCCACGTTAGTCTCTTTTAGAGATGTGGACATGGAGCCTGTAGAATTCAATCGCTACATAATTTCTGAGCCGAATCGTCAACTAGAGGGTGCGTCTGTCATAGCAAATGACAAGTAATGTATCGGATTCAAGCTACTGGACTCCGACGAGAGGTTCAGTACGGTAACTGTAGCTACTTTAGTCTCCAATAGAGTGTCGGTATGCAACGTTTAGTATTAAATCGAGACTCGATTTCTGTGTCATATCGTTATGAGATAGTGAGATGAGATGCACTGATGCATCAAACAAAAGCCACTTGATTCCCATGAGAGATTCCATGCACTGAACATAGGCACACTTTTCTCTCTTAGAGAAATCTCAATAGAGCTTGTAGTATTCAATCGCGATGCCATTTCTGTGTCACATTATCTATGTGAGGATGCGATGGTTAAAGTAAATTGGCAGTGTACATCGCACTCAAGCTACTGGACTCGCCGGAGAGGTTCCGTACAGTGAAATTAGCGATGTTAGTCTCTTATAGAAATGTCGGCATAGGTCCAGTAGTATTCAATCACGACGAAATTTCTGTGTCGCTTTGTTAATTTGAGGATGTGAGGGTTATATTAAATGGGTAGTGGTGCATCGGGCTCCAGGGTCTGGACTCCCAAGAGACTTTTCGTATGGTGACCGTAGCAACGTTTGTGTCTTTTCGAGAAGTCGGTATTGAACCTGTAGTATTCAATCGCGACACCATTTCTGTGTCGCATTATCAATGTGAAGGGTTCCAGTAAACGGGCACTGGTGCATCGGACTGAAGCTACTGGTCTCCCAGGGGAGGTTCCGTACAGTACCCGTATCCACGTTACTCCATTATAGAGGAGTCAGCATAGACCCTATAGTACTCAATCACGGCACAATTTCTCCGTGGCTTCGCCAATTAGAGGGTGCGAGGATTAATGTAAACATGCAGTCGTGCATCAGACTCAAGCTACTGAACTCACAAGAGAGGTTCCGTACCGTGACCCGAGCAGCTTTAGTCTCTTTTAGAGAAGTGGGCATAGATCCTGTGGTATTCAATCACTACGCAATATTTGTGTCGCATCGTCATTGTTGGGTTGCGACGGTTGTAGTAAATGGGCAGTACTGCATCGGACTCAAGCTACTGGACACCCACAGGAAATTTGGTACAGTGACCTTGGCCACGTTAGTCTATTTTAGAGAAATCTACACGGTAATCTCCTTTAGAGATGTTAGCATTGAGGTTGCAGGGTTCATCGCGACTCAATTCCTACTTGGAATCGTCAATAAGAGGTTGCGACAGTTTTAGTAAACGGGCAGTGGAGCATATGACTCAGGCTACTGAACTCCCAGGAGACCTTCCGTACGGTGACCGTAGCCACGTTAGTCTCTTTTAGAGAGTTTGTCATGGAGCCAGTAGTATTCAAACGCGACGCAATTTCTGTGTCGCATAGTCAACTAAAGGGTGTGACGGTTAAACGGGCAATGGTCCATTAGACTCAAGATACTGGACTTCCAGGACAGGTTCCGTACAGTGACCGTATCCACGTTACTCTCTTACAGAGCAGTCGGCATAGACCCTGTAGTATGCAATTACGACACAATATCTGCGTGGCTTCGCAAATCAGAGGGTGCGACGGTTAAAGTAAACATGCAGTGGTGCATCGCACTCAAGGTACTGGGCTCTCAGTAGGGTTTCCATTCGGTGACGGTAGCCAGGTTAGTGTCTATTAAAGAGGTCGGCATGGAGCTTGTAGTATCTGTTGTGGCAAGACAGCCAAGCCACTAGGAGGAAGCCGAAAGGCACACGTTTAAGCTCACGCAGGCTGGCGTGAGGTCTGGGACAGGTAAAGTAATTATACTAGCAAAAAAGGTACGTAGCTTCTGGAATACTTAACTTTAATCCATAACTGGTGAACATCGGTCTGACGGTACATGCATCACAAGATAAATAGCAAATGGCGCCTTGCTAGGTCGTAGAAATTGACGTAGCTGAAGGCTATGCTAACTATCGTCTCGGCAAATGAGAGCGTAATTTGTCAGTGAACCATCGCTAGCAAAGTCGGCTGTACAACTGGGGCGAGTGCTAGGACGTCTCTCTAGACCTGCTGTGTGGCGGTGCTCGGTCTGCAATCACTGATAGTGGCGACACGCGGGTCCGACGTATACTAACGGACCGCGGCCGATTTAAAGGCTACCACCTAGCAAGTGCGGTGTCTGGCGGTGACACCACAGTATCCAGTACCGACACGATTTCTGTGTGGTATCGTCAATGAGATGGTGTGATGGTTACAATGACCGTTCAGTTTAGATACAAAAGCGAGCCACTGGACTGTCACGAGAGATTCTTTGAGCTGACAATAGCCACGTTGGTCTCTCTTAGAGAAATCGCCATGGCGACGGTGGTATTCAATCGTCACACAATTTCTGTGTTGAATTATCAATGTGGTACTAACACGGTAATTGTAAGCAGGCAGTGGTGCATCGGACTCAAGCTACTGAACTCATAGGAGAGGGTAGCTAATGTGACCGCAGCCACGTTAGTCTCTTTTAGCGTAGTCGTCATAGGAACGGCAGTGTTCAATCGCGACGAAGTTCCTTTGTCACGTAGTCAAGTAGAGGGTGCGACGGTTACAGTAAACAAGTAGTGGAGTATTGGACTTAACCTATTGCCTTCTAGGAAGGTTGTGTACGTTGACTGTAGCCACGTTATTCTCTTTTAGAGAAGTCGGCATGGATCCTATACTAACCAATCGCGACGCAATTTGTATGTCGCATCGGCAGTTAGAGAGTGCGACAGTTATAGTAAACAGGCAGTGGTGCATCGGACTAAAGCTACAGGTCTCAGAGGAGAGTTTCCGTTCGGTGTTGATAGTCACGATAATCTCTTTTAGAGAAGTCGGCATGGAGTCTTTAGTATTCAATGGCGACACAATTTCTATGTTGCATCGTTAAATAGAGGGAGCGATGGTTATAGTAAATGGGCAGTGGTGCATCGGAATCAAGCTACTGGACTCCCAAGAGAAGTTCCGCACGGTGACCGTAACCACGTTAGTCTCTATTACAGATATCGGCATGGAGCCTGCAGCATTCAATCGCGACGCTATTTCTATATTGCATCATCTATGAGATAGTGAGAGGGTTAGAGTAAATGGACAGTGTTTCATCGGGCACAAGCTACTGGATTCCCAGGATAGGTTCTATTCAGTGACGGTATACACGTTGGTCTCTTTCAGAGAAGTCGTCATTCCCCTGTAGTATTTAATCATGACGCAATGTCTATGCCACATCTGTAATGAAATTGTGCGAGGTTTACAGTCACTGGGTAGTGTTGCATTGGAGACAAGCCACTGGACCCCAGGAGAGGTTCCATGTGATGACCGTAGTCATATTAATCTCTCTTAGAGGAGTTGACATAGAGCCTGTAATATACAATCGCGACGTAATTTTTGTTTCTCATTATCAATTTGAGGATTATAGTAATCGTGCAGTAGTGAATTGGTTTCCTACCTTGACGATAGTCACGTTAGTCTCTTTTAGAGAAGTCGGCATGGAGACAGTAGTATTCAATCACGACACAATTTCTGTGTCGCATCGCCTATGAGAGGGTGCAATGGCTATACTAAACGGTCTGTGGTGCTTTAGACTCAACCTACTGGATACCTGCGAGATGATCCGTACGGTGAGAGTAGCCACGTTAGTCTATTTTAGAGAAGACAGCATGCAGCCTGTAGTATTCAATCGCGATGCAAACTTTCTGTCGTATCCTGATAGTATTGGTGCTTCGGTTATAATAAACGGGCAGTGTTACATCGGATGGAAGCTACAGAAACCCCAGGTGAGCCTCCATATGGTGACCATATCCACGATTGTCTCTTTTAGAGAAAACAGGCATGGAGCAAGTACCATTAAATCGCGACGCTATTTCTGTGTCGCATCGTAATTAGGGGGTACGAGGGTTACAAGTAAAAGCGCAGTAGTCTTTTGAACACAAGCTACTGGACTCCCAGGAGACGTTCCGAACGGTGAGTGTAGCCACGTTAGTCTTTTTCTACATCTACATCTACATCTACATCCATACTCCGCAAGCCACCTGACGGTGTGTGGCGGAGGGTACCTTCAGTAACTCTATCGGTTCTCCCTTCTATTCCAGTCTCGTATTGTTCGTGGAAAGAAGGATTGTCGGTATGCCTCTGTGTGGGCTCTAATCTCTCTGATTTTATCCTCATGGTCTCTTCGCGAGATATACGTAGGAGGGAGCAATATACTGCTTGACTCTTCGGTGAAGGTATGTTCTCGAAACCTTGTCAAAAGCCCGTACCGAGCTACTGAGCGTCTCTCCTGCAGAGTCTTCCACTGGAGTTTATCTATCATCTCCGTAACGCTTTCGCGATTACTAAATGATCCTGTAACGAAGCGCGCTGCTCTCCGTTGGATCTTCTCTATGTCTTGTATCAACCCTATCTGGTACGGATCCCACACTGCTGAGCAGTATTCAAGCAGTGGGCGAACAAGCGTACTGTAACCTACTTCCTTTGTTTTCGAATTGCATTTCCTTAGGATTCTTCCAATGAATCTCAGTCTGGCATCTGCTTTACCGACAATCAACATTATATGATCATTCCATTTTAAATCACTCCTAATGCGTACTCCCAGATAATTTATGGTATTAACTGCTTCCAGTTGCTGACCTGCTATTTTGTAGCTAAATGATAAAGGATCTATCTTTCTGTGTATTCGCAGCACATTACACTTGTCTACATTCAGATTCAGTTGCCATTCCCTGCACCATACGTCAATTCGCTGCAGATCCTCCTGCATTTCAGTACAATTTTCCATTGTTACAACCTCTCGATACACCACAGTATCATCTGCAAAAAGCCTCAGTGAACTTCCGATGTCATCCACCAGGTCATTTATGTATATTGTGAATAGCAACGGTCCTATGACACTCCCCTGCGGCACACCTGAAATTACTCTTACTTCGGAAGACTTCTCTCCATTGAGAATAACATGCTGCGTCCTGTTATCTAGGAACTCCTCAATCCAATCACACAATTGGTCTGATAGTCCATATGCTCTTACTTTGTTCAATAAACGACTGTGGGGAACTGTATCGAACGCCTTGCGGAAGTCAAGAAACACGGCATCTACCTGTGAACCCGTGTCTATGGCCCTCTGAGTCTCGTGGACGAATAGCGCGAGCTGGGTTTCACATGACCGTCATTTTCGAAACCCATGCTGATTCCTACAGAGTAGATTTCTAGTCTCCAGAAAAGTCATTATACTCGAACACAATACGTGTTCCAAAATTCTACAACTGATCGACGTTAGAGATATAAGTCTATAGTTCTGCACATCTGTTCGACGTCCCTTCTTGAAAACGGGGATGACCTGTGCCCTTTTCCAATCCTTTGGAACGCTACGCTCTTCTAGAGACCTACGGTACACCGCTGCAAGAAGGGGGGCAAGTTCCTTCGCGTACTCTGTGTAAAATTTCAGAGAAGTTGGGATTGAGCCTGCAGTATTCAATCAGGAAGCAACTTCTGTGTCGCACTGTCAATTAGGCGGTGCTGTGGTCATAGTAAATGAGCAGCGGTGTATTGGATACAAGGCACTGGAATCCCAGGAGAGGATCCGTACGGTGATCATAGCCACGTTAGTCTCTTTTAGAGAAGGCAGCATGAAGCCTACAGTATTTATTCGCGACGTAATTTCTGTATCGCATGGCCAAATAGTGGATGCGACTGTTATAGTAAATGGGCTATGGTGCATCACAATTAAGCTACTGGACATCCAGGAGAGGTTCCGTACAGTGACCATAGCCACGTTAGACACTCTTAGAGATGTTGGCGTGGAACCTGTAGTATTTAATGGCAACTCAAATTCTGAATAGCAACGCCACTGAGATGGGGCGAGGGCTACAGTAAACCTGCAGTGGTGCATCATACACATCCTACGGGACTCCCAAGAGAGGCGCTGTACGGAAACGGAAGCCAAGATAGTCTGTTTTAGAGAAGTCGGCATGCAGGCTGTAGCATTCATTCACAGTGCAATATCTGTGACGCATGGTCAATGTGGGGGTGCGTAGGTTATAGTAAATGGGCAGTGGTGCATCGGGCTCGATCTACTGGAATGTCAGAAGAAGTTCCGTACGGTGACCGTGGAAACGTTAGTCTCTTTTAGGGAAGTTGTTATGGAGAATGTAGTATTCAATCTCTAACCCAATATCTATGTCGCACCGATGATTAAAGGGTGCAATGGCTATAGTAAATGGTCAGTGATGCATCGGATACAAGCTACTGGACTCCCAGGAGAGGTTCCATACCGTGACTGTAGCCACGTTATTCTCATTTAGATAATTCGGTGTGGAGGGTGTAGTATTCAATGCGAAGCAATTTCTGAGTCTCATCGTCATTGAGATCGTGCGTGGGTCACATTGAAGAGTCAGTGGTGCATCGGACTCAAACTACTGGACTCCAAGGACATGTCCCATACGGTGCCCGTAGACACGTTGGTCTGCTTCAGAGAAGTCGGCATGGAGCCTGTAGTATTCATCGCGATACAATTTCTGTGTTGCAACGTCAGTGAGATGGTGTGAGGGGCAGTGATGCATTATACCCTAGTTATGGGACTCACTTGAGAGGCTCCATATTTTTACTGTTGGCACGTTACTCTCTTTTAGAGAAGTTGACATGGAACCTGTAGTAATCAATGGTGACGCAATCTCTACCTCGCATTGTCAATGATACGGTGCAAGGGTTACAATAAACAGCAGTGGTGGATCAGAAAAAAATGGTTCAAATGGCTCTGAGCACTATGGGACTTAACAGCTGTGGTCATCAGCCCCCTAGAACTTAGAACTACTTAAACCTAACTAACCTAAGGACATCACACACATCAATGCCCGAGGCAGGATTCGAACCTGCGACCGTAGCAGTAGCACGGTTCCGGACTGCGCGCCTAGAAGGTGGATCAGACTCAAGCGACTGTACTCCTAGGAGAAGTTCGTACGGTGACCATAGCCACGTTAGTCTCATTTAGAGAAGACGGCATGGAGACTGTAGTATTCAATCGCGATGTATATTCTGTGTCGCATCATCAATGAGAGCGTGCGAGGGTTACAGTAAATGGGCTGTGGTACATCTGAAACCAGGCACTGGACTCCCAGGGGAGTATCCATGTGGTGACCGGAGCCACGTAAGGCTCTTTTAGACAAGTCGACATGGAGCCAGTACTATTCGATCGCGATGTAATTTCGGTGTCACGTTATCAATATGATTGTGTGAGGGTTACAGTAAGCGTTCACTAGGGCATCGGCCGCAATCTACTCGACTTCCAGAATAGGTTCCACGCAGTTACCATAGCCACATTAGTCTCTTTTAGAGAAGTCAACATTGATCCAGTAGTATTCAGTCGCGACGCAATATCTGTGGTGCAACGTCAATGTGACGGTGCGAGGGTTACAGTAAACAGTGAGTCGTGCCTACTGGATTCCCAGAAGAATGTACCTAGCATGACCTTAGTCACGTTAGTCATTTTTTGAGACGTTCTCATTGAACCTGTAGTATTAAACCGCAATGCAGTATCTGTGTCGCATCGTCAATGAGATGTTGTGAGATTTACGGTAAGTGGGCAGTGGTTTATCGGACAAAAGTTACTGGACTCTCAGGACTGACTGTATCCATGTGGTGACTGTAGCCACGTTAGTCTCTTTTAGAGAAGTCGGCATGGAGGCTGCAGTTTACAGTTGCGACGCAGTTTCTGAGTGGGACCGTCAGTGTGAGGGTAGGATTTTCACATTAGATGGGCCGTGGTGCATTGGACACAAGCTACTTGATTCCCTGGAGAGGCTCCATGCGGTAACCGTAGCCACGTTAGTCTCCTTTAGAGAAGTGGGCATGGAGCGTGTAGTATTCAGTCACGACCCAATTTCTGTGTCGCATCGTTAGTGTGATAGGGAAAGGTTTTGATTACATGGAGAGTTGTGCATCGCAGGCAAGCTATTGAATTCCCAGGGAAGGTAACATGTGATGAATGTAGCCGAGTCAGCCTCCTTTAGAGAAGTCGGCATGGAACTGGCGACGCAATTTCTGTGTCTCGCCGTCAATGTGAGTGTTTTGGGGTTACAGTAAACGTGCATGGTGCACCGGACAGAACCCACTAGATTCCCAGGAGAGGTTCCACGCGGTAACTGTAGCAGCATTAGTCTCTTGGAGAGAAGTCGGCATGGAGCCTGTTGTTTACAATTACGACGCTCTTTCTGCGTCGTATCGCCAATGTGAGTGAAATGCCTGGGCTAGCAGCACAGAGCGGATTAGGTTGTGGAAAGGGTTGCTGTAAGTTGCATTCAACATACAAATTTAATTTATCAGCACACAATATTACAACAAGGATGCAAAACACTCAAAACTTTGATCGACCTCTTTTGATTATATTTAGATCGTCTGAAGGCCACACTCAATATCCAAAACACAAGGCCAAAGGAAGAAATTAACATACAACGTTCTTCTGGAGGTTTCACCCAACATATTTTCTAAATCTTGAATCTAAACAGACTGAAGGCCTTAGCAATTTACTTTATATGGATCTTGGCTGGAGGCCGCATATTAAAGCATGTCACGAAAAACTCGGCTGAAAGCCCCCTCCAAAGGTTAACACTCTTATGCCTTAAGGGCAAGACAAGAACATTAATTTAAGAGGTATTAAGACTCATCTGAAGGCCGCACATCAGTAAATGATTTAACGGCTTCAGCCCTAGAAAGAAGAGTTTCAATTTTAAAAGGCAGAAGGCTGTATCTTAAAACGTTCCATACAAAATTCCGATGAAGGCGCTTATAATGAATAACAGTCTCATGCCTTAAGGGCAAGACAAGAACATTAATTTCAGAGATATTAATACTCTGCTGAAGGCCAAATATCAGCAAAATATGTCTCACGGCTTAAGGCCTAGAAAAATAGCTTCAATTTAAAAGGCAGAAGGCCTTGTCTTATAACATCTCATGTAAAATTCGGCTAAGGCCCCATATAAAAGAATAACAATCTTATACCTTAAGGGCAAGATAAGAACATCAATTTAAGAGATATTGACATTCCGATGAAGGCCATACATCAACCTAATAACTAAGATCCAACGGGAAATTACCACATAACACACAAGAAACGGCGCTCAGAAGTTTCCAAGGATCGGTCGGTGATTGTAACACACGCCCGTTTAGGTGAGACAGGCAGCTTGTCCAACGACTTCTTAATCTGAACGCAACCCAACCAACAGACCGCCGACAGACCTATCAACAAATTCAGTTCCGCTCCACGCAACCAGCAAAACGACCACAAGATTTCAATACAACGCCACACAGAATATTGGCGCCCACAACCACCAACAACACCTCAGCTCTCGAACTACACGCCGTGCTGGACAGCAACAACACGACGAGGAAAATACACTGCCGAAAATTACGTCAACGACCAGGGCAGGTAAACGGAACATCAACGGCCACGAGGCAGAAGATACCGCTGGTCAACTTCGATAACAGGGGATAAATTAAGTTAAAACTCCACAGGAAGACGGCTGGAATCTTAGCCGACTTGAATACACACACGTTGTTCCTCACGGGTACGTCCCAAAAGCGACAACCAGGATCAAACGAATAAATGTAAAAAGTTGAGGCTCGATAGTGGGCTAAGTGAGGACTCAACTTTCATGTCCAAGATGGGTGGGAGACGAACTTCGTGGCTTACGCAAACAGCACCTCACACTCCAACCGCACGTGTACACTGCCAGCAGCTCCGGCCAGAGTACACGAGACGGAGACTTCCTTGCTGCTCCACGCCAACCGAACGACTCCTCACACACCGCCCAGCCAGAAACTATATCCGCTACACCCAAGATAGTACGGCAGTAGTTATACATGCAGCTGCTGCCACTCAAGGAGAGGACAGCAACATTATCGCCATAACCGGAGGAGAAATAAAACAACAAGACTGCAATCAAGGTTTAACAGAATACAAGCATGACTCGAGCCCGCACGGGTCAGTGAGGATGCAAGGGTTACAGTAAATTGGCAGTGGTGCAACGGGTATAAGCCACTGGTCTCCCAGGAGAGGTTCCATGCGGAGACCGTAGACACGTTAGTCTCTTTTAGAGATTGTGTAGTATTCAATCAAGAAGCAATTTCTATGTCGCACAATTAGTGTGAGGGTGTGAGGTTTACACTTAATGGGCAGTGGTGCATTGTGAATAGGCTACTAAAGAGATTTTCCATGCAGTGGCTGTAGACGCGTTGGCGTCTTCGAGTGAAGTCGTCATGGAGAGTGCACATTTCAATCGCAATGCTATTTCTGTGTCCCATCGTCAATCTAAGTGTGCGAGGGTTAGAGCAAACGGGCAGTTATGCATCGGATACAAAGTATTGGACACCCAGGAGAGGTTACATGTGGCCGAGCGGTTCTAGGCGCTACAGTCTGGAACCAGGCGACCGCTGCGGTCGCAGGTTCGAATCCTGCCTCGGCATGGGTGTTTGTGATGTCCTTAGGTTAGTTAGGTTTAAGTAGTTCTAAGTTCTAGGGGACTTATGACCACAGCTGAGAGCCATTTGAACCAAGAGGTTACATGTGTTGACCGTAGCCGCATTAGTCTCGGCATGGAGCCCGTAGTATTCAGTCACGAAGCAATATCTGTGTCGCATCGTGAATGTGAGCGTACGTGTGTTACAGTAAACGTGCGGTTGTGCATCGGATACAAGTACTTGTCTCCCAGGAGAGGTGCCGTGCTTTAGCCATAACCGGGATTCTCTCTTAGAGATTAGTCAGTATGGAGACTCTAGTTTTTAATCTCGATGCAATTTCAGTGTCGCAAAGTCAATGTGAGGGTTCGAAGGTTACAGTAAGCCAACAGTGATGCATCGGATTCAAGCTACTTGTCTCCCAGAAGAGGTTTCATGCAGTAACTGTAGCCACGTTAGTCTATTGGAGAGTAGTTGGCATGGAGAATGTAGTATTCAATCGCATCGAAAGTTCTGTTCCGCATCGTCAATGTGACGGTGCCAGAGTTATAGTATATGAACAGAGGTACAGCGGGTATCTGCAACTGTACTCCCAGGAGAGGTTCTACGCCGTCTCGTGGAGAGTAGTTTGCATGGAGCAATTAGTTTTCGTTCGCGAAGCAATTTCTGTGTGATACATCGTCAACGTGGGGGTGCAAGGGTTACAGGTAAAGGGCAGTGGTGAATCAGATACAAGCTGCTGGACCCCCTGGTGAGGTTACATGTGGTGAGCCAAGCCGCGTTAGTCTTTTAGAAAGACGTACGCATGAAGCCTGTAGTTTTCAATCGCTATGTCATTTCTGTGACACGCCTTTAATGTGAGTGTGGGAGATTTAGAGTAAAAGGGCAGTTATGCATGAGATACGGGCTATTTGACTCGCAGGAGAGGTCCCATGCAGTGACTGTAGCCGTGTTAGTCTCTTGGAGAATGTCCACATGGTGCCTGTGGTATTCAATCATGAAGAAATTTCTTTGTTGCATCGTCAGTGCGAGGGTACGTGTGTTACAACAAACGTGCAGTTGTGCATAGGATACAAGTAATTGTCTCCCAGGATAGGCTCCTTGCCTTAAACATAACAGAGATTCTCTCTTAGAGGGTAGTGGATATGGAGACTCTAGTTTTAAATAGCGATACAGTTTCAGTGTCACAGCGTCAATGTGAGTGTGCAAATGTTGCAATAAGCCAACAGTGATGCATCGGATTCCAGCTACTTGTCTCCCATTAGAGGTTCCATGCGGTGACCACAGCCATGCTAGTCTCTTTGAGACAAGTCGGCATGGAGCCTCTAGTATTCAATTGCGAAGTAATTTATGTGTTGCATCGTCTATGTGAAGTTGTGAGGGTGTAGTAAATGGGTAGTGTTGCATCAGACACAAGCTACTGGACTCGCAGGAGAGGTTCCATACGGTGACTGTGGCCGCGTCATTCTCTTTTACAGAAGACGGCATGACGGCAAGGAGCCTGTAGTATTCAATCATGATTCAATACCCGTGGTGTGTAGTCAATGTGATGGTGTGCGATTTACGGTACATGGATCCTGGTGTATCGGATACAAGATACTGGACTCCCAGGATTTTATCCATGTGGTGGCCGTAGCGCAGTTAGACCCCTTTAGAGAAGTCGGCATGGGGGCCTATAGTATACTATTGCGACGCATTTTCTGTGTCGCATCTTCGATGTGAGGGTGCAGAGGATTACAGTAAACAGGCAGTGGTGCATCGAACACAAGGTACCGGACTCAAAGGAGAGGTTCCATGCGCTGACCATAGCCACTCTTAGTCTCTTTTAGAGCGGTCGGCATGGAGACTGTAGTCATCAATTGCGACGGAATTTGTGTATCGCACAAGCAGTGCGTGGGTTTGCAGGTTACATTAAATGGACAATGTGCACCGAACACAAGCTACTGGATACCCATGAAATGTTCAATGCGAGTATTCAATTGCGAAGTAATTTATGTGTTGCATCGTCTATGTGAAGTTGTGAGGGTATAGTAAATGGGTAGTGTTGCATCAGACACAAGCTACTGGACTCCCAGGAGAGGTTCCATACGGTGACTGTGGCCACGTTATTCTCTATTACAGAAGACGGCATGACGGCATGGAGCCTGTAGTATTCAATCATGACTCAATACCCGTGGTGCGTAGTCAATGTGATGGTGTGCGATTTACGGTACATGGATCCTGGTGTATCGGATACAAGATACTGGACTCCCAGGATTTTATCCATGTGGTGGCCGTAGCGCAGTTAGACCCCTTTAGAGAAGTCGGCATGGGGGCCTATAGTATACTATTGCGACGCATTTTCTGTGTCGCATCTTCGATGTGAGGGTGCAGAGGATTACAGTAAACAGGCAGTGGTGCATCGAACACAAGGTACCGGACTCAAAGGAGAGGTTCCATGCGCTGACCATAGCCACTCTTAGCCTCTTTTAGAGCGGTCGGCATGGAGACTGTAGTCATCAATTGCGACGGAATTTGTGTATCGCACAAGAAGTGTGTGGGTTTGCAGGTTACATTAAATGGGCAATGTGCACCGAACACAAGCTACTGGATACCCGTGAAATGTTCAATGCGATAACCATAGCAGCGTTAGTCTCTTGGAGAGAAGTCGGCATGGAACCTGTTGTCTTCAATTGCGATGGTATTTCTGTGTCGCCTTGCTAATGTGGCGATGCAGTCGTGCAATGCGTATACGCCACTCCACTCCCAAGAGAGGTTCCATGTGGTGACTGTAGCCACGTTAGTCTCTTTGAGACGTCATCGTGGATTATGTAGCATTCAACCGCGAAGCAATTTCTGTGCCACACCATCAGTGTGAGGGTGCGAGGTTTACACTAAAGGGGCAGTTTTGCATCGTGAATAAGCTACTGGACTTTCAAGAGAGGTTCCATGCAGTGACTCTAGATGCTTTACCGTCTTGGAGTGAAGTGATCATGGAGAGTGCAGTTTTGAATCGCTATGCTATTTCTGGGTCCCACCGTCAATGTGACGGTATTAGGGTTTCTGTAAATGGGCAGTTGTGCATCAGTTGCAAGATATGTGTCGCACATGACAGCCTTCGTGCGTTGACCATAACCAGGTTCTCTCTTAGAGAGTAGTGGGTAGCAAAACTCTAGTTTTTAATTGCGAAGCCATTTCAGTGTGGCAACGTCATTGTGAGGGTGTGGAGGCTACAGTATGCAAACAGCGATGCATTGCATTGAAGTTACCTGCCCCCCGGAGAGCTTTCATAAGGTAACTATAGCCGCATTAGTCTCTTGGACTCTTGAAAAGAAAAAGACGGCATCGAGCCTGTAGTATTCAATCGCGTCGCAAGTTCTGTTCTGCACCGTCAATATGAGGGTGCCAGAGTTACAGTAAACGAGCAGTGGGGCACCTTCTTGGAGAGAAGTTTGTAAGGATCCTATAGTTTTCATTCATGCACAAGCTACTGGACTCCCAGGAGAGATTCTATGCGGTTATAGTAACACGTTAGACTGTTTTAGAGAAGACGGACTGGAGTCTGTAGTAATCAATAGCGACGCAATTTCTGCTCCTCACTGTGAATGTTAGGGTGAAAGATTGCAGTAAGCAGGTAGTGGTGCATCGAGTATAAGCGACTCCCCAGAGAGGAGGTGACCGTAGAGAGTGATGTCTCTTGGAGAGAAGTCGAAATGTGTCTTGCAGTATTCAATCGCCATGCAATTTGTGTGTCGCTTCATCAGTGTGAGGGTACGAGAGTTACAGAAAACAGGCCCTGGTACATCGGGTATAAGCTAATGGATTCCCAGGAGAGGTTCCGTGTGGCGACCTAGGCTGTGTTAGTGTCTTGGAGAGAATTCCGCATAGGATAGTTTTCAATTGCGATGGTATTTCTGTGTCGCTTCGCCATTGTGAGAGTGAGGTGGTTAGAGTAAATGCATCGGATGCATGGAACCTCTTCTGGTATTCCAGTAACTTATACCCGAGTCCCCACTGCCCATTTACTGTGACCCTTGCAACCACATAATGTCAATGTGTCAGAGAACTTGTGTCGTGATTGCCCTTAAACTGTAGCCTACGACCCTCATTTTACGATCCGACACAGAAATTTCATCGCGATTGAAAAGTACAGGCTCCATTCCGACTTTTCTCCAAGAGATTAACGGGGCAACTGTCACCTAATGTAACCTCTCATGGGAACAGAGTAGCTTATACCCGTGCACCTCTGCCCATTTACAATAACCCTCGCACCCTCTTACTGATGATGCAAGACAGAATTTTAATTGCCATTATATACTACAGGCTCCACGCTGAATTCTCTGTAACAGACTACCGTGGCTAAGATCACCACATTGAACACCTCCTGGGAGTCCAGTACCTTGTTTCCGATACACCACTGCCATTTACTGTAGCTATACAACCCTAAAATTAACAATGCGACAAAGAAACTGCATCGCGATTGAAAACAATAGGCCCCATAACGATTTCTCACGAACACAATAATGCAGCAAAGGTCACAGCATCGAACCTCTCCTTGGATTCCAGTAGCTTCTATCCGATGCACGAGTGATCGTTTACTGTAACCCTTGCACACTCACATTGATGATGGTATGGATACGAGCTACTGGACTCCCAGTAGACCACCCTGTGGATCCATGGGTGAGAATCGGCCCAAGGTATTCCTGCCTGTCGAAGGTGGTGACTAAAGGAGACTCGCACATTTCGGCCTTTATGTGTTGGTGCCCTGTAGGGTTTGAGCTTCATTCTTCAAACTTTTTCCGAAGAGAGAGCCAATTGTGGAAGTGCGCTTTACATAGCGCATTGTGTTTATCGTGCAGTGAGATCTTTCGCCCACTTTCTCGTCGTTGCATTGCAGTCCCGCTCACTCTCCGTCTTTTGGGGTAGGACACCTTCCTGGGGGCGTCCTCCACCATACACTATGCAGTGCCATTTTCCGCGCTGACCATGACCATGGACATTTGGCACCTGATATCCAGTACAGTAGGCAGTTCGCTGTTGTGCGGCCGCCTATTACCCTTTTGGTTGTACCTGTCAACACAGGAATCGCTCTGCTGATGCCTGCGCTGTTAACACACCACGTATGTGAAGAGGTAGATACGTGTGGCATTGGGACTCCTGTCAATGGCCATCCTGCCAGGTGGCCCTTGCTGCGGCTGGGTGGCACCCATGGGGAGGACCCTTTGTCAGAGTATGTAGCATCAAGGAGGATGAACCGAAATGAAACGGGTTAAATTGAATCAAGGTGGTTGTCGCTCGGCCCCAGCAATCTGCAGGCGTGGAAGGAATGATTTTGATGCCGCGACCTATGATTCCCGATCGTTCCCCTCCCTGGCCACATCTTGGGAGAACCGTAGGGCGTCTCCCGAGCCGCTTTCGCCTCAGTAACTAGTTTGCAGCAGCACTGATGAAGCAAACTTTCAGGCAACGAAGCCACAGTTCTTTATAGACCAACTTGAAGTTTGGGGAATTGGCGGCGCTGTCCATAATGTGTAGCGGGTCGATTTTGATGCAAACGGTCTCACTAGCCCAGTCCCAGGCGTTGCTCGCCTATGACAAGCTGGGTAACATCCCTGTCTCGATTAAGCCCCATAAAAGCCTTAACATGGTCCAGGCTATTATTTTCCATTGCGTCCTCCTCTTGCAGCCGGATGAGGAGCTACGTGCCAACTTACAGCGACGGCGTCTCCACTTCGTCCAACACATGTACAAGGGACTGAAGGACAACAGGGTTAATATCGGTGCCTTCATCTTGGCTTTTGAGGGTGACTCGTTACCTAAAAAGGTCATGGTGATGGTTTACAGTTGTGACGTGAAACGATACGTCCCTCCTCCTACTTGGTGCTTCCAGTGCTGGAAGTTGGGCTACATGTCATCTTACTGTAACTCCAGCACCACATGCAGAGATTGCAGTCGTCCTCTGCACCCAGGTGCTCCATGTGTGCCTCCTCCCACTTGTATCAACCGTGGGAAGCACCACTCCCCCTTCTCGCCTGACTGCCCTGCTCTCCATAAGGAGCGGCGAATAACAGAGATAAAAACCTAGGACGGGCTCACCTATCAAGATGCAAAGAGGAAATACGAACGACTTTATCCTGTTCAAATGACTACATCATATGCTGCGACTGCAACTTTGTTGTCCCCCTTGGCGACGGCTGTCCCTGCGTTTGTTAAACCTCCAGTGGGCCCTCAGGGCCTCTCCGACTCTTCCCCTGTGTCCGTGATGGGGGACACTGCTTTTTCTGGGTCTCCCAAGGTACCTCCTTTGGGAGACCAAAAATTGATGGCGATATCTGACCCCACCTGCCCTCCCTCCCCTGCACCCCCCCCCCCCCCGCCCCCGCCGGAGGTCCGGAGGTACACCAGCCTCCTCTAGTTTCTCTCACGTGGAAAGGGTCCCTTGGAAGTCTATCTTCTAAGGCATCCTCCAGTGTGACAGCTGATATCAGTCAATGGCTTAAGGAGCCAGGAGTGGCAGATCAGAGAGCTTCCCACTGTTCATCTGTCCCTGTCCCTCCTTATGAGACTCCCTCCCAGGTTGCTCCTAAGGAGCAATGGGAGTTGGCAAGGGAGAAGAAGAAGAATAAAAAAGCTGGATAAGAAGGAAGAGGTTTATGTTGCCTCTGTGCCACCTGTTACTACCAGCTCTGCGACGCAGACGCTATGGTCCTCGACCCAGGCTCTCCATTGGTGGCGGTAGATGACCCAGCGGCATAATCTGCCTCCTCAGCCCCTTCACGCCTTTTGCGACCACGGACACTGTCATTCTCCAGTGGAATTGCAGCGGTTTTTCCCACCACTTTGCTGAGCTCCGACAACTTATCAGCCTTCACCCTTTCTTCTGCATTGCTCTCCAGGAAATAGGGTTTCCGGCGATGTGAACGCCCGCCCTCCGTAGCTATCGGGTTGTTGTAGGAATCAGGCAACTTATGAGAGGATATCTGGTGGACTCTGCGTCTACGTCCTTAACTCTTTTTACAGTGAGTGTGTACCTCATCAAACACCTTTAGAGGCTGTAGCTGTTAGAGTGTGGACGAATCAGGCTGTTATTGACTGCATTATCTACCTTCCACCGGATGGTGATGTCCCACAGCATGGTTTGGCTGCACTGATAGCCCAACTGCCACCACATTATCTGTTACTGGGTGACTTTAACCCTTTGTGGGGTGGATTGGTGGCAATAGGCCGAGGCACTGGCATTGAGCAAGTGTTGGCACAGCTCGACCTTTCTATCTTGAATACTGGTGCCTCCACACATTTCCGTGTGGCTAATGGAACGTACTTAGCCATCGAACTTTCAGTCTTCTACCTTGTGCATGACGACTTGTGCGGTAGGGACCACTTTCCGATCTTTCTGTCACTGCCGCAGCGTCGCTCTTTTGGGTGCCTCCCCAGATGGTCCTTGAATAAGGATCATTGACACTACTGAGCCTCTTTCTCATGACGCCATGGATGTGTTTGTTCACGCGATAACAACCGGCATCGTTACTGCAGCGGAATCTGCAATTCTCAGTTTTTCCAGGTCCCCTCAGCGAAGGACTACCAGGAGAGGTTTTATGCGGTAACCGTAGACGCGTTAGTTTTGGAGAGAAGTCGGCATGTGGGCTGTAGTATTCGACCGTGAAGCAATTTGTCTACCTTATGCGAGGGTGCGAGGATTACTGTAAACGGACAGTGGGGCATATGACAGAGGCTACTTGACCCTCAGAGTAGGCTCCATGCGGTGACATAGCCCTGTTAGAATTTGGAGAGATGTCGACGCAAATTCTACATTGTATCATCAATGTGAGGGTTACAGCTTTACAGTAAATGGGGAGTGGTGCATCAGGTATAAACTACTGCGCTCGCAGCATAACTGTGGCAGAGTTAGTCTTCTGAAGAAAAGTCAGCAAGGAGCCTGTAGTATTCAATCGTGACGCAATTATTGTGTCACATATTCAAAATGAGGTGTGAGAGTTACAGTAAATGGCTAGTGGTGCATCGGAGAGAACCTAGGTGACTCCAAGGAGACATTCAATGCTGTGACTTTAGCCATCTTACTCTCATAGAGATAAGCTGGTATATAGATTCTAGTTTGCAATCGCGATACAACTTCACTGTCGCATTGGCAATGTGAGGATGCGAGGGTTACATTAAATGGGCATTGGTGCATCGGGTATAAACTACTTCACTCCCAGAAATAGTTCCATGTGGTGACTGTAGCCGCGTTAGTCTCTTGGAGAGAAGTCGGCTTGGAGCATGGAGTTTCCAATTGAATTGTATTTTCTGTGCTGTTTTAGGGAATGCTCTCGGTTTTCCCGATTACTACGTATGTGTGGTTAATAACATTTTTACAGGGGGATATTGTGGGCAGAATGTTCTTATAACTGCATTTGTAGCTCAAAACTGAAGGGGCTGTAGTGGAGGCAATGGAGACCAGGGGGAGAGATAATCTACGGGCCATATATGCTGAGAGCAGCGACCAGGCCATGTGAGTGAATCTGCCAAGCAGTGCTTAATGGATCTTACCTGCAGAGCGAATTCTGGCCAAAGCTTTCTCCTCCTTCTGCACAGAGTCACACAGAAGGGCTCTGGTTCACAAAACATTTTACCTTGGGTAGGTGCAGTCTATCATGAAGGCAGCTGGAAGACTGAAAGTGGGTGGATGATGCAATTTAAGAGAGACTGCTGTAAACTTAGCTTTTGTGTGGAGGGTGGGAAGGTCATAAAACTGTGTACATTCTCATTATAGAAGGTGAGACTGTACAGGCGAATGGCTGTACATAGCCATTCTTACTGCGAGAATGACGCCTTCCTAGACTAAAATCTCCTTTTTTCAGACCAGAGAGGTTTGGAGTTGCTTATTGGCTGCTCTCAACATATGCAAAGTAGCGGGTTGCTCCCCGAGCGTGGGAACCGCAGTGCTGTGTCTTGATTGCCTAGCAGACCTACAGAACTCTCAAGACGGGATATACAATGAGCAAAGGATAGTTCGATTGTTTTGTGCAATGTGGAGTCGGTTTTTCTTTTGCTAATTCGGCTCCCATACCAAGGCTTCACGGCAATCGGTTGTGATTGTTCGGCTTTTCGTGTTCTCATCCTTCCCTGGTGTAGAACTTCATGTCCTCCCCTAGCAGGTGAGACCTGTCGTCTGTATCTTGTGGTGGCCTAAGAGCCACTGGCAGTTTCCGACTATACTGACAGTGGAACTACATATCATCTCGGTCATATCGCGAGTCATGAGAGTGAAGTTATTCACATTGAGTTGAATGACGTCCGACAATTCAAGCAAGTACTGTCGTGCCTGAGAGTCAATTTGGTTAGGCCAGACCAGCGAGCACCTGCACCTGCGTGGGAACATACTGATGCTGCTGCACACTGATCCT
This sequence comes from Schistocerca cancellata, assembly GCF_023864275.1. Classification (NCBI taxonomy): domain Eukaryota; kingdom Metazoa; phylum Arthropoda; class Insecta; order Orthoptera; family Acrididae; genus Schistocerca; species Schistocerca cancellata. The sequence goes on along the minus strand of NC_064627.1, from coordinate 86,974,170 downwards.
CGCCTACAGAGCGCTGTTTTCTGCTACCGGCTTAGTCAAGGTGAAAGGATAAAGTATTGTTGCACTGGTACAGGGTTCTTAAATAATATTCACAGCTCCCTATTCTCTGGTGAACCATAGTTTGTAGTATACTTGATCGTAGTTGATTCCATTTGAACAGAGTTGGACCTTACAGTGGATTCGTGTAAATAAAGTCAGCTTTCTCTGTAAACGGAATTAATTCACGGGAGAATTAGTATAGCTTCCACCACAATTTATGCTTTGACTATCAAACGCCATTCGTTAACTGAGTTGTGTTTGTCATTTTTGTGTAAGATTTATCAGCTAGTTCTCCAGTAATTTGTGGTTCCTAAAGGTTTGCTAACTTAAATACTCCCTCTACTGTCCACTGTTTCTATTTTTTGTGGTTGTACATGGGCACACACCAATTTAAGGTTCAATCTTATCAAATTAGGTAATTTCGTTATTAATTTGAGTTCTGAAAGTGATTACAGGTATATGGCATCAAAAAGTGCGATGAGTAAGTTCACTAACTTCATATATAAAAAATTAATGGTGTAGGAAACGATTTGAAGTTTTTCTCCAAGATAATATTCTTCTTTATGTAATGATAACATTTAACTTCACTCAGACATATATCTATGATTGCAGAAAGTGGCAGTTTGCAAAATGTGGAGCTACAGGAAAATTTTGATGAACAAATGGGTACATTGGGTAACCAATGACGAGGTACGGAATCCAGTTTTGGGAAGAAGAAGGTTTTTGGCTCGACAAATTGGTAATGTAGGGAAGTGTGGAGGTGTATAAACTGCGAAGGGGGACCACTGCTGGAATACATTAAGCAGATTAAGGTGGAGGTAGATTGCAGGAGCTACACAGAGACGAAGATGCCTACATAGTTTAGACTATTGTGGACAGCTGCATCAAACCAGTCTGCAGACTGACAACAACGACAACAACAACAACAACAACACGTACAATATAAAATATGTTAAGATGTCCGTAGAAGTAGAGTAACTGAGGTAACCCCAGAAAGCTAGCTACTGAAGAAGAAATTAGCGGTATGAATGTCAAGATAAAACTGATCACTGCGGAACAGGAAAGGAAGCCGGATTAATAAACCGATGCCAGGTTTATATAGCAGCGAAACCGTTTTTACTTTGTCTCAAATTTACTCTGAGATGCGGTGTGATGCAGTCACTTTGACGCAAACGACAGATACTCACTGATCAGAGATTTGGACACTGATCTGAGGTGCAGAAATGCCTCCTTATGTTGTACAGACTGGGACTGAATTTGAAATCGAATGGATGTTTCAGTGTATGTGGGATTTATTTTAGATATGACCTCCACGAGAAGTGGGAAAGTTTGTTTTTATTTTTGGAGCAGTAAGTTTTGAATGTGATGGCAGTTAGTCAACAAAGCACTTAGTTTTTCTTAGTATTGCTAGCGATGCATCCCGCTGGGGTTTAGAGTGCTTTCGCTGCAAATGTCATTGGCCAGATATAATAAAGGGAGTTTTAAACTATGATATGGGCTAAATATAACAACTGACAACTAATATGTAGCGTGAGATTTTTTTTTTTACTTTCTAGGAATACATTAGGGGTACAAATTGATCCAGTTGAAGAAAGAAAAAAGAAGAACAAGATAAATGATCTTGTTCTGTGGGCAGAAAGCATTATGTACTTAGTAAGGAAAAGATTGAAACAGAATTTATTTTATTCTGAGATGATGTCAGAGAACTTCTTCTAGTGGTTCGGATCGTTGCATTGCAACGGAATATAACAAAATTATTTGTTAGGGAATTTAAGTTTATTTTAATACGTTGCGACCATTTCACAAAGACAGAGTACCACATAAACTAATTTTCGGCGAATGGGCCACAGTTAAATAACATCTATGGCGGTATTTTTTATGTAATCCTCGTTCTTATTTCATAACTATGTATGCCTAGTAGACGTGGACGAGATACTTAGTTACGTCCGTTGTCGTTGATCCCACAGTGTCTTAGTCTCTCCATCAATGGCTAATTCCGCCATCGGTAATTTATGCATTCATTCAATTACAATAAGATTTCACAGGGCTTAGCGCAACCGTAAGGCGCATCTTTTTCATCTTCATTAGTGTTCAACCGTGAAGTTGGCTTGTAGCAGTGGGCCACTGCGCTCATTTGACTGATTTCCTTTTCAATTCCGCATACGTGGCACATCCCACATTTTTCATAATCTGCTGCATGCACGACATCCTTTGCCGTCCTCGGCGTTTCCTTCCCTCGTTAGCTTCTTCCGCTATTGTTCCACTGATGTTAGTGTGTCTTAAAAGACGTCCTATGCGTTCATCCCTTCTTGATGGCTGTGCCTCCATAGAGAGTAGGTTTCGTGAATTATTCTCAGCATCTATTCGTTGGTAACCCTGCAACTGATCTCAAACGTCCGTCTGCAGCATTAAATCTCTTGGGCTTCTAGCCGTCTTCCCTCTTGTTCCCCTACTGCCCAGGTTTCACACACATGTAGGACCACAATAGACACAAATGTTTCCATGAACAGTTTCCTCACTCCCGGAATGATACATATAAAATTTACCAAGCCATTACCAAGCACATGCTAATCATCAGCGGTCCTATAGAAGATAAATAAATATAATACGTAACATGTGATGCATGATCTTCCAGTTGTTGTGTGTATAACTTAATTTCTTTTGTATTAGATTGTTTGTTACTAACTTCTATTGTATTTTTAAGCTTTCATACGCTTTCTACCACATTTTCATACTACTGTAAATGAGGCAAATCATACTTTACTATATCAGCTCATATTGTGTTGTCAAAGATGCTAGATATGTCAAAGGTATCGCTTCCTGGTATTCTTACTTTCGTGCCGTCTTGCGAGTTGTGTGTTTCTTTCACACTTTGCTACTAAATATACAGGGTGTTACAAAAAGGTACGGCTAAACTTTCAGGAAACATTCCTCACACACAAAGAAAGAAAATATGATATGTGGACATGCGTCCGGAAACGCTTACTTTCCATGTTAGAGCTCATTTTATTACTTCAAATCACATTAACCATGGAATGGAAACACACAGCAACACAACGTGCCAGCGTGACTTCAAACACTTTGTTACAGGAAATGTTCAAAATATCCTCCGTTAGCGAGGATACATGCATCCACCCTCCGTCGCATGGAGTCCCTGATGCGCTGATGTAGCCCTGGAGAATCGCATTGTATCACAGCCGTCCACAATACGAGAACGAACAGTCTCTATATTTGGTACCGGGGTTGCGTAGACAAGAGCTTTCAAATGCCCCCATAAATGAAAGTCAAGAGGGTTGAGGTCAGGAGAGCGTGGAGGCCATGGAATTGGTCTGCCTCTACCAATCCATCGGTCACCGAACCTGTTGTTGAGAAGCGTACAAACACTTCGACTGAAATGTGCAGGAGCTCCATCGTGCATGAACCACATGTTGTGTCGTACTTTTAAAGGCACATGTTCGAGCAGCACAGGTAGAGTATCCTGTATGAAATCATGATAACGTGCTGCATTGAGCGTAGGTGGAAGAACATGGGGCCCAATCAAGACATCACCAACAATGCCTGCCCAAACGTTCACAAAAAATCTGTGTAGATGACGTGATTGCACAATTTCCTGCGGATTCTCGTCAGCCCACACATGTTGATTGTGAAAATTTACAATTTGATCACGTTGGAATGAAGCCTCATCCGTAAAGAGAACATTTGCACTGAAATGAGGATTGACACATTGTTGGATGAACCATTCGCAGAAGTGTACTCGTGGATGCCAATCAGCTGCTGACAGTGCCTGCACACGCTGTACATGGTACGGAAACAACTGGTTCTCCCGTAGCACTCTCCATACAGTGATGTGGTCAACGTTACCTTGTACAGCAGCAATTTGTCTGACGCTGACATTAGGGTTATCGTCAACTGCACGGAGAATTGCCTCGTCCATTGCAGGTGTCCTCGTCGTTCCAGGTCTTCCCCAGTCGTGAGTCATAAGCCTGTATGTTCCGTGCTCCCTAAGACGCCGATCAATTGCTTCGAACGTCTTCCTATCGGGACACCTTCGTTCTGGAAATCTGTCTCCATACAAACGTACCGCGCCACGGCTATTGCCTCGTGCTAATCCATACATCAAATGGGCATCTGCCAACTCCGCATTGGTAAACATTGCACTGACTGCAAAACCACATTCGTGATGAACACTAACCTGTTGATGCTACGTACTGATGTGCTTGATGGTAGTACTGTAGAGCAATGAGTCGCATGTTAACACAAGCACCGAAGTCAACATTACCTTCCTTCAATTGGGCCAACTGGCGGTGAATCGAGGAAGTACAGTACATATTGACGAAACTAAAATGAGCTCTAACATGGAAACTAAGCGTTTCCGGACACATGTCGACATAACACCTTTTGTTTATTTGTGTGTGAGGAATGTTTCCTGAACGTTTGGCCGTACGTTTTTGTAACAACCTGTATAAAAATTTAGTCAGTATTAAAATAAAATGTGTAAGTATTAATATTACAAAGTCTGTTTTGTTTCGTTTAAAAGGTTGCATAATCATCGACAGCTTTAACTTCTTTGGCAACAAAGAATGTGACTATATTACAAATCACGATGTGCCTCATTTATAGTTGTGTGAGAATGCGCTAGGAATCATAAGAGATTGACTGAAAATATGTAACAAAATCTGAAAAATCTTCTACGAAGGCTTAAAAGTAGAATATAGTAAGTACTGAACAGTCTAATAAAAAATACACGAAATTATAAACACATTCCAGCTGCCACATCTAGCCCTGTACATGTATTAAGTATTATTTTTACGTATCTTCTGTGGGACTGCTGATACTGAGCACGTGCTCGATACCAAGCGGGTAAACAGAAAAATATAAAAGGAAGCGGCCTTGTATATTGTTGCCAACTATATGGAGGCCGAAGGACATACTCAATACAAAATAATGAAATTTTTTTCTACCACTCCCTGTGTCCTGTCCCCACATAAGTTAATTAAGCTACCATTTCTAATTTCTCTACTTGATATATCATTCTAGAGGTTCATACGCTTCTTCAAATCTACTATCACTACACTTTTCTCCTGTTTATTCTGATCACACGAAATGCTTACCGTTATGCTGAGGACGTGATCAATAGCTTCAGCATATCGCATCATATCTATTTTCTGTCGATTAATTACACGCTTGTGCTGTGCTTGAGCAAGTCCAAATTACCGTTGGCATAATACTGTATCAGATGATAACCAAACAAACATGCGAATGTAACATTTTACTTTGAAATGAATATTCAGTAGTACTGCAGCTAACAAAGTCAAAAGTTGATAACGGCCGGTGCGTTATAATGCCCACTGGTGAAACACAACACAAGATAGTTCCGAGTATGGAATCCACAAACCAGGGAACTTGACATGAGTAAATATTTCATAGCTAATCGCTTTCCCTCTAACACAATGAATAGCAGTTCCAGTTCGTAATCAAAACGAAATGAGACTCGTTACCCTAGCACTCGCCAAGCGTTTCCTAATCTCGTCACCCCGTTGGTTACGACAGTTAAGTGTCGAGATGGGCGTCTTGAGGCGGAAAACACCGCCGCACCGTGACGAAGTGCTCCCAGATCCCTCATGGAGGCGGCGTCGCTTCCCACAGGGCCAGGTCCGAGACGCCAGGCGAGCTGGTGCGTGAGCTTACAACGTTCCGCCGGGTAATGTAATGGCTCCGAGAGGCAGCTGCGGGGGCGGGAGTGTGGGGCGGTGGGGGCTCTGCATCTCAAGACGCCGCCTCTGGGGACCAGCGACTGACACGGCAGGGCGGCGCCGCTGCCTGGCCCGCAGGGGGTGGACGTGATTCTCCAGGCCGCTGTTGTGGTGTTCTGTCAAGAAGACTGTTTTGACGCAGCTCTCCACTAAAGTTCATCCGATGTAAGGCTTCTTATCTCTTAACAGTCACTGTAGCGTACATCCGTTTGGTCATGCTTTCTTCAGTCAGTTTCTGCCGGCCTCCCTTTACGCCTTTCAGCCTCCCCAATACTTCCGTCCATTAGAAAACTGACGACTCCTTCACTCCTCGAGATGTGCACCGCTAACCCAGCCCTCCTTCCACCGCGCTATACCATGAATTCCTTTCCTCTGATATTCAATCTCAGTCACTTTATTTGTTATTCAGTCTATCCACGCAATCTTCAGCATTCTTCTGTTGCATCGCGTTTCCAGATGTTTCATCCTGCTCGTATACAACACTGCAAAAGTCGTGTGAACTGTTGTTTAACGAAAATGGTTTGACCGTCATTGTTTTACTAATGATTAATTTGGACAGTCAGACCCAAAGTGAATTAATGTCTCCAAAAACTTTCATAATTAATGTACAAAACAATCCAAATTGCAAACTGTTTCTCTTAGGCCAAGTAAATTTATGGTTACATGTTGCAGGACACTAAAAGTACGGCCTCCAGTCCCTTTCGGACATATCTTTTTTTAGTAAAGGAATTGCGGTGCTGGATGGCAAAATTTCAGTTGCTGATTTACTGTTTCCTGAGAAAGCTTTTCAACCACAATTAAGGTATAATATACACTCCTGGAAATTGAAATAAGAACACCGTGAATTCATTGTCCCAGGAAGGGGAAACTTTATTGACACATTCCTGGGGTCAGATACATCACATGATCACACTGACAGAACCACAGGCACATAGACAGAGGCAACAGAGCATGCACAATGTCGGCACTAGTACAGTGTATATCCACCTTTCGCAGCAATGCAGGCTGCTATTCTCCCATGGAGACGATCGTAGGGATGCTGGATGTAGTCCTGTGGAATGGCTTGCCATGCCATTTCCACCTGGCGCCTCAGTTGGACCAGCGTTCGTGCTGGACGTGCAGACCGCGTGAGACGACGCTTCATCCAGTCCCAAACATGCTCAATGGGGGACAGATCCGGAGATCTTGCTGGCCAGGGTAGTTGACTTAAACCTTCTAGAGCACGTTGGGTGGCACGGGATACATGCGGACGTGCATTGTCCTGTTGGAACAGCAAGTTCCCTTGCCGGTCTAGGATTGGTAGAACGATGGGTTCGATGACGGTTTGGATGTACCGTGCACTACTCAGTGTCCCCTCGACGATCACCAGTGGTGTACGGCCAGTGTTGGAGATCGCTCCCCACACCATGATGCCGGGTGTTGGCCCTGTGTGCCTCGGTCGTATGCAGTCCTGATTGTGGCGCTCACCTGCACGGCGCCAAACACGCATACGACCATCATTGGCACCAAGGCAGAAGCGACTCTCATCGCTGAAGACGACACGTCTCCATTCGTCCCTCCATTCACGCCTGTCGCGACACCACTGGAGGCAGGCTGCACGACGTTGGGGCGTGAGCTGAAGACGGCCTAACGGTGTGCGGGACCGTAGCCCAGCTTCATGGAGACGGTTGCGAATGGTCCTCGCCGATACCCCAGGAGCAACAGTGTCCCTAATTTGCTGGGAAGTGGCGGTGCGGTCCCCTACGGCACTGCGTAGGATCCTACGGTCTTGGCGTGCATCCGTGCGTCGCTGCGGTCCGGTCCCAGGTCGACGGGCACGTGCACCTTCCGCCGACCACTGGCGACAACATCGATGTACTGTGGAGATCTCACGCCCCACGTCTTGAGCAATTCGGCGGTACGTCCAACCGGCCTCCCGCATGCCCACTATACGCCCTCGCTCAAAGTCCGTCAACTGCACATACGGTTCACGTCCACGCTGTGGCGGCATGCTACCAGTGTTAAAGACTGCGATGGAGCTCCGTATGCCACGGCAAACTGGCTGACACTGACGGCGGCGGTGCACAAATGCTGCGCAGCTAGCGCCATTCGATGGCCAACACCGCGGTTCCTGGTGTGTCCGCTGTGCCGTGCGTGTGATCATTGCTTGTATAGCCCTCTCGCAGTGTCCGGAGCAAGTATGGTGGGTCTGACACATCGGTGTCAATGTGTTCTTTTTCCATTTCCAGGAGTGTACTTCATGCCAAAGTTTCATGAAAATCTAATGACAGTGCCTTAAACCCCAACCACCTATGGCACACCACGAAACCTGAAACGCCCATCAGTGGGCAGGAGGCCCCAGGCTGACTGCCACTAATCTTAAGTATAAATGATGTTAATCTAAATTACATTAATAATTGTTCCTTCATCTATTGAATAGAATGACTTGTCATTCAGAAATTCTTTTCATTTGTATTTAAATATTGGTTGGCTATCTGCCAGACCTATAATGCTCTTTCGTAAGTAACCAAAGATTTTTGAGGCAGCATACTTCACTTCTTTCTGTGCTAAAGTAAGATTTATCCCAGAATAGTGAAGACCATCCTTTCTTCTAATGTTGTAGTTATGCACTTGGCTATTATTTTTGAAAAAATTCATAAGTGAGTATATGAACTGCGAAGGTACTGTGAAGATTCAGAGTTCCTTAAATAAATGTTTCTAAGGTGATCATGGGTGGGCTGTAGCTTTTACTCAGATTACATGCTTTTATGCAATGAAAACTTTTTCTCTTAATGATGACTCACCCCAAAATATGATGCCATGGTTTTCGTAACTACTTCATATCTAAAAATTCATCTACCATTGAATATAAATAGATACAGCGGACTAATTTACTGATATGTTTATCAATAAAATTTTCAGTAACCATAACAGCAGATAGTCAGTGTATTTCTTCTAATTCAATTTCTCATCAGTGCATACACTCAGAAATTTTGAATATACTGCCTTAGCAACAGACTTCTGTTCAAAGTCTGTGTTTGTCAATAGCGTTATGCCATTTACTGTATGCAATTGTGTATATTGTGTTTTCTCAAAATTTAGTGAGGGTCCATTTTCAGAGACCATAATTTTCTTAAAGATATTATTTACAATTTTCTCAGCTAATTCTTGTTCTTTCTGTGTGGTTACTGTATTTCTAGCGCCAGCAAAAATAAATAGCTTTCCATCTTCATGAATAAAGAGTGGCAAGTGATTAATGCATATTAAGAACAATAAGGTACCCACGACAACCCTGTGGGACACCATTCTTGATACTTCCCCTTCTAGTGGACTTTGCTCATTTTTGTAGACTACCTGTATTCTTAATTTCTACCTTCTGCATTCCTCAAGTTATATACGAGTTACACCGTTTGTGCACTGTTCATAGCGCAATACTTAAGCTTATCGAGAAGAATTTCATGATTCACACAGTCAAAAACCTTCGAGATATCTCAGAACATCACAACAGGTGATCTTTGGTTATTCGGAGCTTTAAATATTGGGTCAGTGAAAGCATATATAGCATTTTCTGTTGATAAGTCTTTCTGTAAACGAAACTGACATTTTGTTAGTACTTCATTTTTGCGTGTATGTGAAGCAACCCATTGAATACATTACTTCTCAGGAATTTTGGATAAAGCTCTCAGATATGAGATGGCCAGTAGTTGTCAGCATTAGACCTATCACATTTTTCTGCAATGATTTAACAGTAAGGTATAAGTTCAACTGGAAAAATGCCCTGTTTCAGTGAGCTACTATATATGTGGCTGAGAATTCTACTTATGTTTTGGGAAGAAGCTTCTAGCACTCTGTTCGAAATGCCATCAATTCCATGTGAGCTTTTACTTTATAGTGAATTTATTAGCTTCTTAATTTCAGTAGGAGAGGTGAGCAGAATTTTAGTTTTATGAAATTGCATAGGAATTGCCTATTCCACAAACAGCCTTTCCTTTGCTAATAAAAAACTTGATTCTATTTTCTCTACAGATTATAAAGTGATTAGTAAAATATTTCTCGACTTTTTAATAACTTTTCTTAATACAGTGCAGCAGTTTGACTGTTTCTGGAACATTACTCCTAGTAGCTGTAAGGTACATTTTCGTTTTGTCTTTACACGATATTTTTATCCCTTTAATAAGTCATGGCTTTTTAGATGGTTTTTTTACAAGTATGTTTCACATTTCTTTGGGAAACTGTTTCCAGATATACTCACAAAGGTACAATAAAATACGTGAAATTTGAAATCAGCATCAGATTCAATGTATTCATCATCCCAGGCTTTCCCTAAGAATTGCAACTGTTAAATCGTTAATTAAACTCCACACTTTCGACATATAGATTTCCTATCAGCACAAGTAAATGAACATATACTCGCAAGAAATTGCAAACGATCAAATAAAAAAAAAATAGTTTTCCTGGAATGTTCCTTCAAATAACAATGCTAGAATTAAATTAATTTTAGGTTACAGGTCTTTCCTCATGAAAATATGGTTCACAGCCAACCTTCCTGACCCTTCTTAATTAGATGGAATCAGTAAATAGATTTTCAGGACAACTGGATTTCTGATAGTCTATGTTAAGAAGATAAAGCAGTTTTGTCTTTAAAATTATGAAACTATGATAATGATTCGGATTTTACGCAAAGCGGTGTAACTCTGGTCAATAAAAATCCGTATGCTCTTTTAAATTAAACCATATTGCTAAAAAAACGCATTAAATCCAGGCACATGTGATTTACAGCAAGTTTATGTTGGATGGAGGTGGCGCTGCAAAAAACTATTCAGGGTGATTCAAAAAGAATACCACAACTTTAGGAATTTAAAACACTGCAACGACAAAAGGCAGAGCTAAGCACTATCTGTCGGCGAATGAAGGGCGCTATAAAGTTTCATTTAGTTGTACATTTGTTCACTTGAGGCGCTGTTGACTAGGCGTTAGCGTCAGTTGATGCTAAGATGGCGACCGCTCAACAGAAAGCTTTTTGTGTTATTGAATACGGCAGAAGTGAATCGACGACAGTTGTTCAGCGTGCATTTCGAACGAAGTATGGTGTTAAACCTCCTGATAGGTGGTGTATTAAACGTTGGTATAAACAGTTTACAGAGAATGAGTGTTTGTGCAAAGGGAAAAGTTCTGGACGGCCAGGCAGCCCGCGACAGAGCACTTCATCACTGGCCTCCAAGAAGCCCTGATCTTACCCCCTGCGATATTTTCTTATGGGGGTATGTTAAGGATATGGTGTTTCGGCCGCCTCTCCCAACCACCATTGATGATTTGAAACGAGAAATAGCTGCAGCTATCCAAACTCTTACGCCTGATATGCTACAGAGAGTGTGGAACGAGTTGGAGTATCGGGTTGATATTGCTTGAGTGTCTGGAGGGGGCCATATTGAACATCTCTGAACTTGTTTTTGAATGAAAAAAAAACCTTTTCAAATACTCTTTGTAATGATGTATAACAGAAGGTTATATTATGTTTCTTTCATTAAATACACATTTTTAAAGTTGTGGTATTCTTTTTGAATCACCCTGTATTGTCACGGTGTACAACGTGTAAGGTCAACGCCAAACGAAGCATTCTTCTGCAATACAAGGTAGTAGAAAAGACAGTGCAAACAGTTACAGCTGTGTTTCTTACCGATAAAATTTGGAAAACTGCGTATTACACAGAAACTGGAAGAAGGGTGAGGATTTAGCTACTGCATTGCGGTGTGTCCACAAACTACATTTAGATACTGAAGTCCGAAGGAGATCTGAATCTGTCACGGTGCATTAATGTCTGTAACCGAAGCATTATCTCTCTCCTCGTTATTTTGTACCACCCAACAGAGAAAAACTTCGCTAACGTCAACCGGTAGAGATACCGATAAGATATCACGTCGTCCCTCTCACCTGGCATACAAATACCGTCTGCGTCCTGATACAGAGCATATGTGGCGATTCCGTTAAATATATAGGTCATGATCCAAGGAGCAGGTGGCCTGGCCATGATCGAAGTCGCCTGTACCGTAGGAGGACCATATCCCACAGACTATCAGTCAGAAGGAGAGGGTTCTTGTGTTGTTGTTTTATAAGTACACTACTGGCCATTATAATTGCTACACTACGAAGACGACGTGCTACAGACTCGAAATTTAACCGACAGGAAGAAGATGCTGTGATATGCAAATGATTAGATTTTCAGAGCATTCACACATAGTTGGCGCCGGTGGCGACACCTACAACATGCTGACATGAGGAAAGTTTCCAACCGATTTCTCATACACAAACAGCAGTTGACTGGCGTTGCCTGGTGAAACGTTGTTGTGATGCCTCGTGTAAGAAGGAGAAATGCGTACCATCACGTTTCCAACTTTGATAAAGGTCGGATTCTATCGCCATTGCGGTTTATCCTATCGCGACATTGCTACTCGCGTTGGTCGAGATCCAATGACTGTTAGCAGAATATGGAATCGGTGGGTTCACGAGGGTAATACGGAACGCCGTGCTGGGTCCCAAAGGCCTCGTATCACTAGCAGTTGAGATGACAGGCATCTTATCTGCATGGATGTAACGGATCGTGCAGCCACGTCTCGATCCCTGAATCAACAGATGGGACGTTTGCAAGATAACAATCATCTGTAAGAACAGTTCTACGACGTTTGCAGTAGCATGGACTATTAGCTCGGAGACCATGGTTGCGGTTACCCTTGACGCTGCATCACAGACAAGAGTGCCTGCGATGGTGTACTCAACGACGAACCTGGGTGCAAGAATGGCAAAATGTCATTTTTTCGGTTGAATCCAGGTTCTGTTTACAGCATCATGATGGTCTCACCCTTGTTTGGCGACATCGCAGTGAATGCACATTGGAAGCATGTATTCGTCATCGCCATACAGGCGTATCACCCAGCGCGATGGTTCACATCGTGCGGTCTTGAAGAAGTAGTGTTGTCCTTCCAACGGAAAGACAGTGCTGACTCTTGACATGTAGACAGGTAATGGGCCAAAACAGAGCAAACCCACCACAGAGTGAGTCGAAGTTTTGAAGCATATTGGTAGGTAGGTCATCACAGAGTAGACCCACTGTGGTCCTGGTAGAGAGTATGGTATTGGTGGGCCACCAGAGGTTCAGACCCACTGTAGTCCTGGTAGAGATTGTGGTATTGGTGGGCCACCAGAGGTGCAGACCCACTGCAGTCCTTGTAGAAATAATGGTACTAGTGAGTTAGCAAAGGTGTAGGCCCACTGTAGTCCTTGTAGAAATAATGGTATTGCTGGGTCATTAAAGATGCAGACCCATTGTAGTCCTTGTAGAGATGGCCATCAGCCATCTGTTGTGACTGTGCAGGCGCACAATCACCATTGAAGAGTCTTGCGGATAAAATAGCAAGTCCATGAACCACCACTTGTGCACTCACAGATTTTTTTTTTTTTGAAACGTTCTTAGAACCATCAGTGCTGTTATCCAGTCCCTTGCTGAATTATTAACGCACGTGCAAACACTATCAGTCCCTACTTCTCACATATTGTCCATATACTATGACCAACAGAAATGTGTGCAGTGAAACGTAACTTACAAGTTACTTAATTTGATGAACTGGTAACAATTACAATTTTATAACATAAGAATACAATAACAAAGGTACAAAATACATCATTAAAAACATAACAATACAGATAACATTTGTAGTACAGGCTTTACAAAAGAATCGAAATAACATATACATCAGTGTTACATGAATTATGACATAAGTACATACATAAAATATTAGAATAACTTTCGAAACATCAACTGCACACATGAGCATTAAAACAAAACAGAATGAATAATGTCTAAGCATATTTACAAGGTAAATAACATATTATTAATGCCAATTATACTTGAGGAAAACAGTATTCCTCATCATAGTGAATGTAGCTTAGTATTAGAAGAAAAAAAATTCTATGAAACTACACAGCGACAGGAAGAAAACAAATACACAAGGGTACATAAACACATAGTGGGATAACACAAAAGGAAAGGACAGGGTTTGTTTTCAGTGTAACATTTGGTACTGCAGTCCAACCCAAAACTTCATTCCATAGATCTTTCGTCTTATTTCAACCTTTGCATCCACCAAAAAAATCCTATCCAAGCATGCTTTCTGTTTTTTTTTTCACATATATCTTACCTCATTATTTATTCCCAAGAAAATCCTACCTAATACTGTTGTCTCTAAACCCTACTTTTTTGTTCATATCCTCTTTCTAAATACTCTTTTGGCCAAGCCATTTTCTTATAGCTTCTCAATGCATTTCCTCCAATCCATCATAGTTAGTTTCTTATATAGTCTACCCCCGCTTAAGCTAACTTAAATCTACTGAGCTCAGATATATATACCAAGGGATGAGGCAATGCAGCAGCACAAAACATATTAACACAAACAGCAAGGACCAAAAAAAAATACAAATTGGCAAAGTAAGCAACAATACTACAACTAATATAAGGCAATGAGCAGCAAACAAGAAAAATAAATCAGTAGTAAACTGGCTTAGCAGAGTAACACAAAGTCAAATTCAGTAACACTATGCCTGGCAAACAGCAGCAGCAAATGAAATAACTTATATCTAAACATGACATAACTCAAGCAGAAAAAAACATTACACTAAAAACAATAATGCAGACAAGGGAAATGTATATTCACATCTTAATGTCTATGTAATTAAAGTGGTGCACCACAAAAACTAATTCTACAAAAAATTACCAAGTACTCGAAAAGAAAATTATATATGCAGTTACTGTTATTAGTCCCTTCTTATTGTTCTTTCCATTCCAAGAGCTCCTTTTTCAGAGAATGTGGATCATGAAATAATTATTTAATAGATCTGTTGACAGAAAGTGTTCACATTAGCAAATGCATTTAATTTTATTTTATAAAACTAATGCTGCAAGACAGCCGGAAACCAGATATCAAATGAAATAAGCAACTAAGTACAAAGTATAAAGTTATCATTCAATAGTCATGTGACATTTCATAAGTTAGTAGAAATTCTCTCAACTCTCGTAGAAAAACGCTTGTCATAACCATGTGTGCAGATGTAAGTATCTTTCCAAGTAATGAGCGTGTCGTATTTGCGATGCTTTCTACAAAGGAATGTCAATAGCGAGGATAATGGCCTCCCTTTTTTTTTCTACCTGTGCCTCTGAAAAGGCACACCCTAATGGCTTGTTCTCCAGGCGTCTGACACAGCTGGGTGCCCACGACGCACATGCAGGTGGTCACTTAACTTTCTTATGGAAATATTTACGACAGCAGTTTCCGCTACAGTGACAGTCTCATATAAAAATATTTGACAGGTCAAGAATTAGCGTTGCAAATGTGTAGAAACAAAATCCTATGAATATAACATTGTCCAAAAAATTTTCGTCAGTATTGTAATACATTCACGCATTTACATACATTTCATAACTCTTAAAGTATGATTCTTGGTTTCCAACACCCTTTTCATAAATCAGAGTCCCTAGCCACTGCT
Source organism: Schistocerca cancellata (assembly GCF_023864275.1). NCBI lineage: Eukaryota > Metazoa > Arthropoda > Insecta > Orthoptera > Acrididae > Schistocerca > Schistocerca cancellata. The sequence goes on along the minus strand of NC_064627.1, from coordinate 86,958,865 downwards.
CCTTATTCCTTACCTTACTCGTCGACACTTCTTCAATATTTCATCATAACAGATACGTAGCATAATCAAATAACTCATATAACATCAGCTTATTAATCATAAATATACCTCAGCAGCATAATACACATCGTCGTCGTAATAACAACATCATAACACCTCCGTCAAATCTCAAAATCGCCGTAGCTTTCTGCAATAATTTCAAAACCTAAAAAATTCTCTGCTCATGTCAAAAGTGTCATCTGCCTCAAACGTACTTTAAAATCATGCTCCCTTACCAAATACATCTTTCAAAGCTCTCACAATATCACAATGGGTCTGAAAAAATATGAACAGTTCACAAAGTACAAACAAAATACAATTTCGTAAGTGTGAAGTTATCCAGCTGTGTAACTGCGTAAACATCTGTCACTGACGTCGTAGAAAAGTTTGTCTCTCTCAGTTAAATGATCAGATAGCTGTGTAATTTGTGTTAGAGAAATATGGTACCGATGTGTAAAGTTGTATAAGCAAATACCATATTAGCTAGGGCTCCTTGTGCTTGCCTAACACATGATACACAAAGTAAGCGTGTACCCCCCTGAGGATTAATGTAATTATACCCTCAGGTGTTACAGATTACAACAATGGAATGAAATGTATTACGGAAAACCTTTGTATCATCGTACTTCAAATATCTTTAAAAATAAATGATTGAAGTACAAAATTAATCACTCAAATACGTGTCCTGTAGCGCTAAATGTGCATCTTGCTGTAAGATAATCTCTGTGGAAGTGACGTAGGTATCGTCCTCCGAAAGCTAAGTTCTGCAGAAGTGAATGTACTTACCTCATGATACACAAAGGTGAAATGCTTTGCGTATAGATATCTTAGTTATTTATTGCCGTGATGAGGAAAGTACTGCACTGTAACGTATTGTTGTCCTACGGAAAAGGCTGTCTCCTTGTAGCTATAGCACAAAAGTTACTACTAAAACATGTTTTACTTTACAGAAGAATTCAGAAAAACTGTGCAGATATAAAACAGATACACCACAAAAGCAACATTGTAAATTGTCACTCATTAGTAGCGTCGTGATAAAATCATGTAGCTGTCACTTAACTAACCACTGTCTCATCTGGTATCTCACAGAAAGTACCTTAAATCCAGAATGTATTTTCAAGTAAACCACAATGTAGCATTAGAATCTCATTAGCAGTACCAGTATATGTTCTAAGTATGTGAGCCCTATAGTCGTTACGTAATCATGCAACTAACAAGCAAGAATTTACACACACAATAACACTGTGTCGTCTGTTCGCAATAACAATGCATTCGTAATTTCTGTTTAAATAAGTTCTCTTGGTTCTTGACTGGATATTTAACTTCAAACATTGTTGCATGGTAACAGTTTCTAAGTCTGACAATGCATACTAGTAATGTAAAGGGTAATGTTTTGTGGCAAAGACAAAGTTAAAAAGCAGATTATCTTTCAATAAATGGTTTTACATGTGAAATGTGGTGTAACCCTTTGCTCTTCCTAGTACGCAGAGTTTCAACTTTAACGCAATTAACATGTGGTATACGTCGGTAAAGAGTACTGGAATTTTTCTCAAGGTTACCGTCTATTTTATTTTTCCCTGAGCCAGCAGGCGCAAGTGGCTGCCTGCGGTGCGAGTCATTGTCTGTTTCTTTGTTGGCGCGCGTCGTTATTGGGATTAGGAGACCTAACTTCTACAAATTCGCCTTGCCGAGAGGGCCCATCCTTGTTTAAATCCCGCCAGTTCTGATGCAGTTCAGGTCTGTCGTTACGATCATATCGTCTGTCGTCATGTCGGTAGTTCCTGTAGTTTCTTTCTTGTCGGTTTCTCCCTGAATTATCACTGCATGGTGGACCATTGCGTCTGAAGTTATTCTGTCTCCCGTGATAATAATTTTTCTGGTTGCCAAATTGTCTGTTTCTATGAGTGTCTCTGTCATATTCATTACTACGGAAATGTGATCTCTCTCTGTAACTATTACTCTGCCAGTGGTTGTCATATGGGTTGTGTCTCTTTTGGTCACGATTTACGTTGTAAGAATAGAATTGTCGTGTCCAGTTATTGTTTCTGTCGTCACGGAATTATGACGGATGTGACCTGTAGTGATTGTTTTCCTGTTTTCGCATCCCGCGACTGTCTGTGTCAATTTCTAATTCTTGTAGTAGTCCCTGAAAAGCTTCAATGTCGTCTTTGCAACGTCCTGCCAAAATAATATGTCGTAAATGTTCAGGTAATTTGATTAAGCAAATGCGTGTGAGTTCTGAGGGGCTGTATGGGTTTGACAGGTACTGATTCTTGTGCAACAGCCTACTTACAACCTCATCTTCCACAGTGACACGGTAGCACATGTCTAGGTGTTCCATTTCGAAGAGACCAAGGGCATTGGTTCCTCATATTGTAGCCATGTAAGTGATCACTGTTTCGATTCTGGTCGTTCCGAGGTGGTGGTGTTCCCACGAAGACCCTCTCCATCTCAAACAAGTGATGTCAGTCAATCATTATGTGGTAATCAACGGCATACCAATGGACATATAGGATGGGAAAGACACCGTCGATAAGGGACGATGCACTGCAAGAAGCAGCACGATTGATAGTGCAATTAACTTTAGCAATATCACCAGTTTTCCGTAATTTCGATGCCGACGAATGACATGCCACAATGCTTCCCAATTTCTGTGCCATATTCCTCTACTTTGAGTATACCGTATACTAGATTGTGAATGTAGATGACGACTGTGCAGTACGTCAATTCATGTTTAATTTTATGACATATACACCAAAACGTACTATACAGTGTCCTATACCGATGCAGTTATGTTATCTACATACATCTAACACTTCGATCGTAGTGCGGAATTTACGATAAATGTTTCCCATCTTCCCCTATGTTGATGGGAGTCACGGAGAAATCTCGCATCCATCGTATAAAGTTCGAGATTGAAAGAACTCCCTTCACTGTCTTTCAATAGCCCTCCATGCAACATTGTATCCGATTTAATTTGCAGATCCAAAGGAGGGTATTACACAAACTACATTATGCGTCTGTTGAAAGAACAGAGCAACTGCTGTTCAGGGAAGACTATTCCGCACCAACCTTACTGATGGCACCCATCCACACTCACGAGATCTCTCAAGACGTGTGCATGTCGTGGAAGTTAGCAACCGTTATCAGTGTATAGAGGATATGAGTGTCTTCTGGTGATACAACAAATAGTTAAGAAGGAACGTGTGGGTTATGCATGATGGAGCTGTTGATGGTCAGAGTCTTAAGCACTTTACGTAAATCAGCTGTGCTAACAATTAAAAAATACTGTTCTATTGTTTGGTAAGGTTGAAATAACTGTTAAACATAAACACATGCACTCCTAAGGCTACACGATTCTGCATTTTAACACGCTATAATGTTAAATCCATATACTTTCCGAAATATTAGTCGTGTAAAATGCAACGCTCTTAATGCTCTTATGCTGGACATATATGTCCACTGACATACATTATGTGATCAAAAGTATCCGAACACATGGCTGAAAATGACTTACAGGTTCGTATCACCCTCAACCGGTAATGCTCGAATTCAGTACGACGTTGGCCCACCCCTTAGCCTTGATGACAGCTTCTCCTCTCGCAGGCATACGTTCAGTCAGGTGTCGGAAAGTTTCTTAGGGAATGGCAGCCCATTCTTCATGGAGTGCTGCACTGAGGAGAGATATCGACGTCGGTCGTTGAGGCCTGGTACGAAGTCGTCGTTCCAAAACATCCCAAAGGTGTTCCACAGGATTCAGGTCAGGACTCTGCACAGGCCAGTCCATCACAGGGATGTTATTGTCGTATAACCACTCCGCTACAGGCCGTGCATTATGAAAAGGTGATCGATCATGTTGAAAGATGCAGTAGACTTCTCAGAACTGCTCTACAAACTGTTGTACAACAGCGGGAAGCAAGAAGGTGCTTAAAGCATCAATGTACGCCTGTGCTGTGATAGTGCCACGCAAAACAGCAAGGGACGCAAGCCCCCTCTATGTGAAACACGACCACACCATGACACCACAGCCTTCGAATTTTACTGTTGGCACTACACACGCTGGCAGATGACGTTCATCAGACATTCGCCATACCCATACCCTGCCACTGGATCGCCACATTGTGTACCGCTATTCATCACTCCACACAACATGTTTTCACGGTTCAATCGTCCAATATTTACGCTCCTTACACCAAGCGAGGCGTCGTTTGGCATATATCGGCGTCATATGTGGCTTAGGAGCAGCTGCTCGATCATGAGATTCAAGTTGTCTCACCTCCCGCCTAACTGTCGTAGTACTTGCAGTGGATGCTGATGCAGTTTGAAATTCCTGTGAGATGGTCTGGATAAATGTCCGCCTATTACACATTAGGACCCTCTTCAACTGTCGGCGGTCTCTGTCATTCAACAGACGAGGTCGGGCTGTACGCTTTTGTGCTGTACGTGTCCCTTCACGTTTACACTTCACTATCACATTAGAAACAGCGGACCTAGGGATGTTTAGGAGTGTGAAAATCTCGCGTACAGACATATGACACAAGTGACAGCCAACGACCTGACCTCGTTGGAAGTCCGTGTGTTCTGCGGAGCACCCGATTCTGCTCTTTCACGTTGTCAAATAAATACTGAGGTTGTTGATAAGGAGTACCTTTCAGTAGGTGGCTGCACAGTAAACCTAATATGAAAAACGTATGTTTTTGGCGTTGTTCGGATCCTTTTGATCACATAGTGAACATTCACACTACAAGTTTTCTCACTCATTATTGCGACAGACTTTGACATGATGAAACTAATTCCTACTACAATACAGAAATACATATATTAGTCGTCGTACGTGCACAATATAGCTTTCTGGAGGTGTGCAGAGTCCACTATTCATATCCGATATGTTAAGAATTTATACTATGTTTGTATCGGTCCTTTAAAATAAGCGTCAGCAATGGAAAACGTGTCTTACAAGGAAACAGACAAATGCATAGTAGCAAGTGAAATTACATGCCATACCGCACTAACGCTGTAAACAGGATAACTGTCAAGCAAATGTTTATACAGGTTTTGCAGTATCTCAAAAACCCCTGTCACTAACTTAGAATCACTAAATCTATGAAACTGGATACTCGAATTGTATCCAAGATGTGGCAGAGAAATAAAGTACTTTGCATACATTTTCGTTCATCTAGAGGAGTGTGATGAAGTGGATTTTCCAACGATGGGCATGAATCATCACACACGCTTTTCAAGTCCTCGGCTGAGTGTGGTATGGAGAGGTTTGCTGTTAACGACTGCAGGTAGATAGCGCTCTAAGTCACACACAGAAAACACAGTTGTGTACGAGTCGAACGTAAACTATACTCTGCAACTGATGCCCGCAAGAAAACAATGGACAAAAAGGTTAAATCCGTGATAACTGACCTACTGCAATAACTACCTCTCTCTAGAACGCGTCATCAGTCCACCATTAAATCATATCTTGCAACAACTCATCTTAACCGATCACTCAATCTGCTTTCTATCATCCATTAATGCAGATCCATGTCAGTTTAGAGGCAGGTGGTGATCTATTCCAGACAGCATTAACGGCAGAAGTCAACTTGCATATATCCCTATTACCTCAATAGCCACACACTTCAATGTTGTTAAAACGTGTGTGAGCCGTGCACGGATCGTTTTCATGCCATTTATTGTTTGTCGTTTTCTATTACTGTACTGCCGCCTCGTTTTCTCATTCCATTTACTAGCGTTACTAACTTCTTGCCCGTGAGCGGCAGCAGCATCGCATATCGATAAGCGCACTGTCATACCATCTCTGGAGGGACCGATAGCATTTCCGGTTTGTCGTGTACCTGACTAGTCAGTTGGATCAGGAGTGCAGTCGGGACGAGCAGCAGCAGTGAAGTTGGGGACGGAGCGCCGGTGAGGCACCGACAGCCATTGCTGGCCGACCGCTGGCGATACACATGAACTGTCCGACGGAGGGAGATAGGTGCGGGACGACCGGTGGTTGGTCGTTCGGTTGATCGCGTCATCGGCCAACGTATATTTCTTCCTTTCATCGTTTCCGGGCCTTGACAGTCGGTCGGTTGGCATGGAGCAGCGAGGAATTCTAAGCGGGACGTAGTTTGGCCAGGGCTGCTGCCGGTCCCTACACGGTGTCGGAGTGTGTGGGGCTTTTCCCATTGCTATGGGGTCGGTAGCTCACCGACCCTGGACACGAAAGTTGAGCTTCGATTTACTCCACCAGCAAGTCACGACTGTCACATTGCGTCGTTTGGAGTTCGTTGTCGCCTGTTGGGATATTCCCCCGAGCAACAACGTGGTTTTCAAGTTGAAAAATTCTAATCACCGTGCGGTGGCGTTTTATTGTATTTGGTTTTTTGAATTGAAGTGCACCAACGCAATCTTCTGGCTTGTGGCCGTTAACGTTCCAGTTACCTGTCCAGTCCGTTGACATAAATTTCAGGCAGTGTAGTTTCCTCATCTTGTTGTTGCTGTCCAGCACGGTGTGTAGTTTTACAGCTCCATGTATGATAGGTTGTGGGCGCCAATATCTTCTACGTTGTTCCGTTGAACTCCCTGTTGTGCCCTGGTTGAGTGGAGTGGAATCTATCTTGTCAGTGCGTCCGTTGACTGTCGGTCGGTTGGGTTGTCATCGGATCGTGAGTGATTGGCCCGATTGCCTGTCTCACCTAAGCGAGCGTTAGTGTTTGAATTCCAGGCCGACCCTCGAACATCTGAGCGCCTTTGGATTTACTGCCTTTTTTTTTAAACTTGTATGCTTGTAGCCGACCTTTTTTTCCAAAAATTAAGTATGTTTTGCCTTAAAGCATAAGATTTTGTAGGCCTTCAGCCTAGTTCAAAGAACTCTTTCACGTAAGGCCTATGGTATTTTAAAATCTTAATGTAATTGAATTTTAAGTGTTGGGCCTTCAGCAGATTTTAATTTCAAATTGTTTGCTCTGAAAATCTCAGATTCTTTGGGCCTTCGGCCTAAATAAACAACTGTTGTAAGATAAGGCTTGCCGTTTAAATTTCTGATTATGCTTACGTTTTAAGTTATTGGCCCTCAATTTTAAATTAAAATGGCTTTCAGCTTGTAATTAAGTCCCAAAGATTAAAGCTATGTGTTTAAAAAAATTTTTTTTGGGCTCTTGTAATGTTTGATAAAACCATAAAGTTGTACGGTCGAATGTAACTGACAGCCCCTTATTTTGCCCCTTTCCAAAATTCAAAAACTACCAGTCCTTCCTGCGTGATGTAGCAGGGTGTCTCAGTGTGCAGCAACTGTTCTTTAAGGCATTTGTTAGCTGACACCGCATTGTTGTGACAGGTGGAGAGCACAGAGGAACACAATCTTGCACAGAATCAGACACACGATGCTTACTGCAGTTGTATACGTCTTGCTGTCCACCAGCTGGTGGTACAACCCTCTTTTGCTACGGACATTTCATTAAAATCTATAAGGTGGCTGCTGATAACTTCGGAGTAACACCTGGGATTGCGATTCGGCATATATAAATTTTGGCAATGGAGAACAGTCTTTGCTGAACAGCAGGTACAGACTCAGCTTGCTTTGTTCATCACGAGATGGGGAATGCAGTGGTTATAGAACCCTCCTTCTTCTTGTCAGTTGCAAATTAAATCGGCGACAGTGTTCCAAGGTGGGTTGGCCAAAGAAAATGCAGGGAGATCTTCCAATCTCGTACTTTATCCTATAGATGCGAGAATACTTTGAGTCGCATGCACATAGGGAATGATGGGGAATCACAATCATAAAAACTGCAGTATGATAAAATTGTTAGAAATATGTAGTTAACATAACCACATCAGTTTAGAAAGCTGTCTGGTATACATTTTTCTATATATATCCAAGAACTAACCAGTAGTAAGACATTGCAGGCGTCATCCCAAAGTACCATTACCCAAGATGGCTGCCATGACACAAGTACGTAACTCGTTAGCTGATGACGGGAGTACCGTTATCCAAGATGGCGGGAAAGTGCCACACCCCTCCCTGTCGGCGCTGCAGTCTGGAACCGCAAGACCGCTACGGTCGCAGGTTCGAATCCTGCCTCGGGCATGGATGTTTGTGATATCCTTAGGTTAGTTAGGTTTAACTAGTTCTAAGTTCTAGGGGACTAATGACCTCAGCAGTTGAGTCCCATAGTGCTCAGAGCCATTTGAACCTCCCTAACGGGAGGAAGATACGTCAATTGGGCTGCATCTACTAACCTAAGAAAATGGCGGGAAAGAAAAGAAACTTCGGCTATCTCTACTAACCAAAGAAAGTGGTGGGAAAGAGAGGACACTTGGGCTTCCTCCACTAACCCGTCACCTGACCGCCACCTCTTCCTAGGAACTGGAGGAAAAGGACTTGGATTGTGCTGGGCGTAAATCCATATTTAAACAATTAGAGGAAGTACTGCCATCAAGTGTGTTCGCTATGCGGTTCTGGCGCGTAATCCTCTTGAAAAATGGGCGGGAATTTCGAATTTTGCTCTAAGGGCTTATTCCTGCAGCTGTGGGGACTTAGTATGGTGTTGCCTCCACTAGAGGCTGCTCATAATGTCATTCAGTTCGAATATAATCTGTTTAAATCTCTTTAAAATTGTTTAAATTTGTTTAAATTTACCATCTATCTACAGCAGTATAGGCTTAGTTCTGTGTACCACCGTAAGAGGCTGAGATATCAGTGCTTGTTGAGATGTCAGTGCTTGTTGAGATGTTGGTGTTCAGTTATCCAGATGTTGGTGCCAAACTGGGTGGGTTTTAATAGCTGCATCACATGCACTCATTAAGCTGAGGAATGGAAGCGAGCATTAATGCTTAAACGTATGAAGAGGAAGAATACGATCCTGCAAATAAATGCTTTCCATTAAAGATTCATTACACAATGTATACAAACATCTCTCTCTTTCTCCTTTAAGTGTCTGTCATTTCTAAAACCTGCATGTAAGCTCCCGCCCCACAAGAGGCAACTGCCTCCGATCCAGCATGCTGAGAAGCCGTGCTAGAGAGTCCTGCATCGTACTGGCCTCCATAGTACGCACCTTCCATTGAGCAATGCATAAGAGTCATTCCGGCATCAGTGTAAGAACAGATGGCTAACTGCACTACTGTGGATGTTGTGGATGAGAAGATGCCAGCCCCCAGTGCACCATCATCTTTACTATTCGCCTCCTGCAATGTGGTAACAGTTCGCGGTTCAAATCGTCTTCTTGTAGGAATTGAAATTTCGGAAGACGGTAGATTGTCAACTGTGTTAGCGCTCGAAAATGTGCCCAAAAATATTAAACTTCAGTCTGCATATAAGTAAGAAAATGGGTTCGCTACGCTTTCATCCACCTAGTTTCTACTACTTTTCAAGATCATCCAACCACTCACTTCCACATTTCTTACATTCATCGAGGGACGGATGTCATCTTGTTTATTTATTACAGTGATACAAAACACTCACCCTGATGGCGGTCTGGAAGGAGAAATTTAGTGTGAAAAAGGAATCATCCTGTTCTGGGCTGCTGGAGAGAGGAAGGAGTTTACTTTATTTATTGAACAATTTATATTGCTACGGATTTCACCTAATTTATTTTTTACTCTGATGCAAAACACTCACCCTGACGTCTTTGGAGTCACAATATAGAGTTTATAGACCTAGAAATTACTCATAAAAAATGTATTACGCTCATATGCAGAGACACAAACAACTCGTAAATTACCGAAATAATCCAGTACACACCATGCAGAAGTGCAAACTACTCGTAGATCACCGAATTAACGCATGCAAACACGCTCACAACTCTTAAACACCCTAAAATAATTCAATGCAGAGACACCCAATGCAAGTAAATAACGCAACTTCTCAGCCACTCGAATCCTGATTCCACTGGATGGAAAGCCTAAGTGCATGCCCTAATACATGAAAACTGTCCAGATGTGAGAGAGGAAGGTCAGGTTAGTGTACTTTATTTATTTTGCTAGGGAGAATGACTCAATTATCCATCTTAATTACTTAATTGATCACAAAGATCGGTCCTAATTTCACAACTATATGCACAGCGCTGCACAAGAACGGCTTAAAATCACAAAAAATAACTTTACCATACAACTGGTCTTATGCTGCTTATAAGAAAAAAATCGCAATACCACTATAAACTTACTCTAATGTCGATCCTAATTATGTAATTAATCACAAAGATTGGACCTAATTGCACAACTATTTGAATAGCGCTTCACAAGCATGGCAATACTCCCCAAAAACTGTCTATGCCATACAGCTGGTGTTAACCTGCAGAGAAAAAAATCCCGCAATACTACTCGAAACCAGCGACAGAAACACTCAAACTCTACCCTACACCTACAAGCTAGCGGGAAAAAGGCTGGGGTGGAACGTAGAATCTTTGTTTTTGGTGCGAAATACGCGTAGCTGACTAGATGCTGGTGTTGGACAGAGAGTAGCATAACAGAAATTAGAGCAAAGAGCATCTTTTGCTGTATAACGTCAGAGTTCACTACACGCACCTACTAAAAATCACCCAACAGGCGAGCTAACCGGACCGAGCGAGGTGGCGCAGTGGTTAGCACACTGGACTCGTATTCGGGAGGACGACGGTTCAATCCCGTCTCCGGTCATCCTGATTTAGGTTTTCCGTGATTTCCCTAAATCACTTCAGGCAAATGCCGGGATGGTTCCTTTGAAAGGGCACGGCCGATTTCCTTCCCCATCCTTCCCTCACCCGAGCTTGCGCTCCGTCTCTAATGACCTCGTTGTCGACGGGACGTTAAACACTAATCTCCTCCTCCTCCGAGCTAACCGAAAGCAATACACGCTACCCCAGTTGATGGGAAACAAATGCATCACATTACTGGGATAAATCATCGTCCTAAAGGACTTCAGTTGAACCCTCGCTCTCATCCCTGTACAATCACAAAGTTGGTCATCGAGCTATTCAGCCGAAGAAGCCTCGCGGTGCCCAGCTGAAATGCCGTGCTGGCCGGCGCCTAAGCGACTAAAAGCCCCACAGGTCATGCCGGCCGGTCGCTACCTGAATCGATAGGATCACGTGCTTCGCCAATACAATAGCAGGTATAGAGATAACAGAACGGCTTTCCCCCCAAATGCATCGTGTCTGTCTAAATGTGTATTTACGCAGCCGTCCCTAATGACGCTGTCACGGGCCCCCAACGCCTCTCGTTCTGAGATGGAAAACACTTTGTTTTACGTCATATAGGACGACCCAGCAGTGCTCTCTTAGGGCACTCGTCCGCCATTCTGAGATCGATTATTTATTTAACATCAACTAGACTCATACATTAAAGCAACTAGTAAAAAAAAAATTTCCGTCCGTAATAAATGTTCTCTTTCTACGAAAATAGACAAACTCCTGTTTAAATTTGTTTTATGAACAAAATCGGTATAGTTATTCACGTTCGAATGAGAAACTTGTCACGTCTGTGAGGACATTTACGTGGAAACTCGAAAAAGAAAATAGACCAAACCGATATTTCCACTCGCGAATACCGATGTCTGTGATGTAGGAGATCTCAAAGCAAACACACGTCCATAATGAATCTTCTTTAATTTCCACCTGATCACGAAAGCTGTCCAACATATAATAAATATTAGCTCGCTATTCGGTCGTCTAGAGGACTATACAGTTAAGTGAATTACATTCCTCCATTGCAACAGCCCTCGCCATTCGGGCGGCCCCTACCTTAGCGGGAAACGTAAATCATTCACACCACACGCCGGCCAGAGTGGCCGAGCGGTTTTAGGCACTACAGTCTGGAACCGCGCGACCGCTACGGTCGCAGGTTCGAATCCTGCCTCGGGCATGAATGTGTGTGATGTCCGTAGGTTAGTTAGGTTTAAGTAGTTCTAAGTACTAGGGGACTGATGACCTCAGAAGTTAAGTCCCATAGTGCTCAGAACCATCTGAACCATTCCCACCACAGTCCACGCATAGACAGAATCATGCTACAAAATCGGTCATATATACACTCCTGGAAATTGAAATAAGAACACCGTGAATTCATTGTCCCAGGAAGGGGAAACTTTATTGACACATTCCTGGGGTCAGATACATCACATGATCACACTGACAGAACCACAGGCACATAGACACAGGCAACAGAGCATGCACAATGTCGGCACTAGTACAGTGTATATCCACCTTTCGCAGCAATGCAGGCTGCTATTCTCCCATGGAGACGATCGTAGAGATGCTGGATGTAGTCCTGTGGAACGGCTTGCCATGCCATTTCCACCTGGCGCCTCAGTTGGACCAGCGTTCGTGCTGGACGTGCAGACCGCGTGAGACGACGCTTCATCCAGTCCCAAACATGCTCAATGGGGGACAGATCCGGAGATCTTGCTGGCCAGGGTAGTTGACTTACACCTTCTAGAGCACGTTGGGTGGCACGGGATACATGCGGACATGCATTGTCCTGTTGGAACAGCAAGTTCCCTTGCCGGTCTAGGAATGGTAGAACGATGGGTTCGATGACGGTTTGAATGTACCGTGCACTATTCAGTGTCCCCTCGACGATCACCCGTGGTGTACGGCCAGTGTCGGAGATCGCTCCCCACACCATGATGCCGGGTGTTGGCCCTGTGTGCCTTGGTCGTATGCAGTCCTGATTGTGGCGCTCACCTGCACGGCGCCAAACACGCATACGACCATCATTGGCACCAAGCCAGAAGCGACTCTCATCGCTGAAGACGACACGTCTCCATTCGTCCGTCCATTCACGCCTGTAGCGACACAACTGGAGGCGGGCTGCACGATGTTGGGGCGTGAGCGGAAGACGGCCTAACGGTGTGCGGGACCGTAGCCCAGCTTCATGGAGACAGTTGCGAATGGTCCTCGCCGATACCCCAGGAGCAACAGTGTCCCTAATTTGCTGGGAAGTGGCGGTGCGGTCCCCTACGGCACTGCGTAGGATCCTACGGTCTTGGCGTGCATCCGTGCGTCACTGCAGTCCGGTCCCAGGTCGATGGGCACGTGCACCTTCCACCGACCACTGGCGACAACATCGATGTACTGTGGAGACCTCACGCCCCACGTGTTGAGCAATTCGGCGGTACGTCCACCCGGCCTCCCGCATGCCCACTATACGCCCTCGCTCAAAGTCCGTCAACTGCACATACGGTTCACGTCCACGCTGTCGCGGCATGCTACCAGTGTTAAAGACTGCGATGGAGCTCCGTATGCCACGGCAAACTGGCTGACACTGACGGCGGCGGTGCACAAATGCTGCGCAGCTAGCGCCATTCGACGGCCAACACCGCGGTTCCTGGTGTGTCCGCTGTGGCGTGCGTGTGATCATTGCTTGTACAGCCCTCTCGCAGTGTCCGGAGCAAGTATGGTGGGTCTGACACACCAGTGTCAATGTGTTCTTTTTTCCATTTCTAGGAGTGTATATTTGATCGATATACAGGGTGTTTCAAAAATGACCGGTATATTTGAAACGGCAATAAAAACAAAACGAGCAGCGATAGAAATACACCGTTTGTTGCAATATGCTTGGGACAAGAGTACATTTTCAGGCGGACAAACTTTCGAAATTACAGTAGTTACAATTTTCAACAGCAGATGGCGCTGCAAGTGATGTGAAAGATATAGAAGACAACGCAGTCTGTGGGTGCGCCATTCTGTACGTCGTCTTTCTGCTGTAAGTGTGTGCTGTTCACAACGTGCAAGTGTGCTGTAGACAACATTGTTTATTCCTTAGAACAGAGGATTTTTCTGGTGTTGGAATTCCACCGCCTAGAACACAGTGTTGTTGCAACAAGACGAAGTTTTCAACGGAGGTTTAATGTAACCAAAGGACCGAAAAGCGATACAATAAAGGATCTGTTTGAAAAATTTCAACGGACTGGGAACGTGACGGATGAACGTGCTGGAAAGGTAGGGCGACCGCATACGGCAACCACAGAGGGCAACGCGCAGCTAGTGCAGCAGGTGATCCAACAGCGGCCTCGGGTTTCCGTTCGCCGTGTTGCAGCTGCGGTCCAAATGACGCCAACGTCCACGTATCGTCTCATGCGCCAGAGTTTACACCTCTATCCATACAAAATTCAAACGCGGCAACCCCTCAGCGCCGCTACCATTGCTGCACGAGAGACATTCGCTAACGATATAGTGCACAGGATTGATGACGTCGATATGCATGTGGGCAGCATTTGGTTTACTGACGAAGCTTATTTTTACCTGGACGGCTTCGTCAATAAACAGAACTGGCGCATATGGGGAACCGAAAAGCCCCATGTTGCAGTCCCATCGTCCCTGCATCCTCAAAAAGTACTGGTCTGGGCCGCCATTTCTTCCAAAGGAATCATTGGCCCATTTTTCAGATCCGAAACGATTACTGCATCACGCTATCTGGACATTCTTCGTGAATTTGTGGCGGTACAAACTGCCTTAGACGACACTGCGAACACCTCGTGGTTTATGCAAGATGGTGCCCGGCCACATCGCACGGCCGACGTCTTTAATTTCCTGAATGAATATTTCGATGATCGTGTGATTGCTTTGGGCTATCCGAAACATACAGGAGGCGGCGTGGATTGGCCTCCCTATTTGCCAGACATGAACCCCTGTGACTTCTTTCTGTGGGGACACTTAAAAGACCAGGTGTGCCGCCAGAATCCAGAAACAATTGAACAGCTGAAGCAGTACATCTCATCCGCATGTGAAGCCATTCCGCCAGACACGTTGTCAAAGGTTTCGGGTAATTTCATTCAGAGACTACGCCATATTATTGCTACGCATGGTGGATATGTGGAAAATATCGTACTATAGAGTTTCCCAGACCGCAGCGCCATGTGTTGCTGAAAATTGTAGCTACTGTAATTTCGAAAGTTGTTTGCCTGAAAATTTACTGTTGTCCCAAGCATATTGCAACAAACGGTGTATTTCTATCGCTGCTCGTTTAGTTTTTATTGCCGTTTCAAATATACCGGTCATTTTTTAAACACCCTGTACATACAGTTAAATGTTACGATTGCGATTTCAGTTGAATGACATTCGACAGTGAGCGAAGTATCAGAAATATACCCTGCCGACGGCTCTGGAAATAGAAATATCTGTACCATTCTTATTACTTGACATACTCTTTCCTTTGCTATTATGCTATTGCACGTCACATCCATACCTTCCTTACGACTAGAAACAGTCATTTCCTTTACACATGTCTGAACACAAACACATACTTTATAAACACGATGCTCATGCCGAGCCTATCACACATTCCCTACTACTAAGTATATTACGTCGTCAATAACTGATTGCTGACGATATGAAATAATACTGTCCGAAAAATCAACCATTGGTGGCCGTGTCTCATACGTTTTTCTTGCAAGTGATACCACTGTGTCTTAGAAAGAGAGGCGTAATCTTTTTACAAACAGTGAGTTGATAAAAATCACAACCAGAATACCATAACAAGCGGTCTTGGTTCTACAAGTGCATACAAGTATCCATATTAAAAGCTATACCGGTTTTATAAATCGAGGTTTCTTTCCATACAAATACCGTGACACTGAATATAGATGGTGATCGTTGGAGTATACTGGGATTTGTAATCAAGTCCTCGCATTGAAGCACATACCTGCATAGGATCCTATGTATATGTCCTTCATTAATTACACTAGTGAATCATATTTCTAGCACTCTCATATCTCTAAACGAGTCACCTTCCTCAAACCTATCTGCTACAGTAAAATTCGAACCTCGTATTTGGTATCGCGCATGCATCTCGCAACTGCTGTCATTTCTCCAGCTTTAAGCAGGTGATCGTTCCAATTTAAGTCGGAATTGAGTATGAGTCAGGGGAAAATATATCTACCACCTTCTGTGACCCATGTAGAAACAGGCTAAGCTGCGTTACTGCCGCAGGACTCTGTTTTGACCATTCGATGGAAATGGAACTGCGAGAGGGACAAGAATTTTTGCTACTGCACTATAGTGCGTCCCAGAACTACATACAAGTACTACAGACCCGTGTCCATTCACATCTATCTTCCCAACATGCTATCTTAGTTTTCTGTACCATCCAATAGAGAAAAATTACGAACTATAAAAGTTCCACTAAATTCATCCGATAGAGAATTCGATAAGATTTTTTACCGCATCTCTCTCCTCTCATATATCAAAAATAAATACCACATGCATGCAGGCACCGAGCACATGTGACGATCCTCTTAAATATACAGTTTTGGAACAACTGCACAGACCAGTTTAAATTTCCATCAACTGTACTGTAGGAGGATGATCGTATCTCGAGGAATATACTGCTAGTCAGAAGACACGCGCCCTGTGACATTCTATCGTTGTTTGAAACATTTTTCTTTCTGCTCTAACACGTTTTTTACAGAGCCAAACATTTTGTTTCTCCGCTACGACTTCGAAGTCTGTGTCAGGTTCTAAACTGACATTAATACGTTCTCATCCACAGCCTCTCATAGAAAACTAGACATAGCACGTTGACGCAACTGACGTTAGATGATGACTTAATTGACGTCATTCAAGATAGCTGTCATGACGGCAGCTGATGACGTGACTGACGTCATTCAGGACGGTGGTAAAATGCCACGCCCCCTGCCAAACACCCTCTGCCAGGAAGGAAGGTTAATTGGGATACCTCTAGATGTCGCACAGTGTAAATCGTGTTGTACTGCTGTTACCATAACACACCACACATACTAGATGATTTTAAATAAGTCAGTTACAACATAAGAAAATTGGAAGAGTTTTGCAGCGTTGGCGTCTATTTACAAATTACAGTCCGGTCTATTTACAAATTACAGTCCGAATATGATTCACAATATCTACATTTTAAGTCATCTGTCAGACTGACTGAATAGCTGATGACTCTGCATTCCGTTTCGACTGATTCCTCCTACGGCAGTAATGTACGCTATCACTGTTTTAGTGTTAGCCATCCCCAAAAGGTGACACCCCTCCACAAAAGCTCTTTCTGCAACTCAAACAAGCCTTGTCAGTCAGTCATTATGTGGCACCCAACAGCATACCAGTGGACGGATGGGATGGAAAAGACACAGCCGATGTCCTGAAATGATAAGCATTACAGTTGATTGCTTGAACAATTTTAGCAATTTTACACTCTAAAACCACTCCTTCTCCACTTTGAAAGTATCATTGCTAATGTGGATAGACGACTGTGCAGTACATCCATTCATTGCTAATTCTTGAACACATACATCATCAAAGTATATCAAACAGCGCTCTACATATTTCTAACACCTCGAATATATTGCTTAACTTATGATCTACCTCCATGCTGATGGGAGTCACAGACCATTCTCGCAGTCTTAGGGTAAAATTTGAGACTGAAAGACCCCTTCACATGGCCATTGACCAACCCGCCCTGCAGCACCGGTACCTGTTTAATCTGCAACCGACCAGAAGGAGACTGATGCATTTCATGTCTCGTGAATGGATGGAGCTTGCCGAGTCCTCGCCCATCCAAGTGCACTAGATTTCTCCAGATGCGCCCATGTCGAGGAGGTTATCACTCCTTATCGATGTATAGTAACAGATTTGAAAGTGTTGTCATGTAATAGCAGACGGTTAAGAAGAAGAAGAAGAAGAAGAAGAAGAAACGGGTGGTTTTTATGCATGATGGAGCTCCAGACGGATGGAGTTCGAAGCACTTTTACGTATATCAACCAAGCTATCACTTTTAAAAGTATTATTCCAGAGTCAAGGATCAGTACCTGGAAGGTATTGGTAAGAGATAACATAAACACTCCCACTCCTAAAGCTACAATGTTCAGCACTTGAAACGGGCTATAATGTTAAATCGCTTGAGTTTCCGACCTATCAGTCGTATGGAATGTACCACTCTTAATATTCCAATGTAAGAAACATATTTCATGCGCATGACATACATCCTTCTTCCCGGTTTCTCTACGATAAACAATTTTATCGAACCGTAAAACGAAAAAACTATTTTGTTAAAACATTGACTCTTTGCGATACAAGCACAATAATTTTCCAAAGATGTATAGCGTCCTCTGTTCACATCTGATCACGGTTCAGAAATAATACTATGCCTGCATCAGCTCTATATAAAGTGATAGTAACAGGAAACACCTCTTAAAAGGAAGCAGCAGCGTCTGACATGTGAGAATTACAAGTCATTCCGCCACTAACTCTATAAACAGCACATATCTCAGGCAAATATATACACGGGGATTGCATTGCCTCACAAGCACCTATCGCTAACTTAGTTATGAAGCTGAAGTCTCGATTTTACATCTAAGATACGACAGGGGGTTGGAGTACATCGCATAGATCACAGTTCATTTAAAGGATTGTGTCACATTTGATCACGCACATGAGATGGAAGTCATCTGATGACCTATAGGTTTACCGTTAACGTTCGCAAGTAGACAGTGCTTTAAATCATATACAGAACACGTGGCAGTATACGAGTCGAACGCAGGCTATGTCACACGACTGCTGCATCCTAACAGCGGAAAAATTTACCAGCAGCAACTTATCCCTCTGTAGAATGCATCAGCATTCTACCATTAAATCGTACCTCGTTACAGCTCCGTCTCAATCGATCAACCCGTGCACTCTCTGTTATCCTTTAACGCAGATGCATGTAAGTTTAGAGGCGGATGGTTCCCTGTCTTCGTGAAAAGCGTCAAATACAGTAGTCAATTCGCGTGTATCACTGATACCTCAGTAGACGTACTGTATAATTCTACCTTGATGGAAAAAATTGACTGGTTCCCCATCGCTTCCATGTCGTCGTTTCCTCTGATTCCTGCTGCTGCCGCACACTTGTTCCCATGTACAAATTGTTCTGCACCAACCAGAAGGTACGCAAGTAGTTGCTTAATTTCCCCGTATTTTGGTGTAAATTTGGTCAATTTATACCCATTCCCCCATCATTTTTTTGCAGTTCTATCTATTTTATGTCAGTTCTATCCATGCGATCATTAGATAACCTCTCGTTCTGTGTTCTAAAATGGCTTCTAAATTTAGTACTGCTGCAAACATCTAGCCCAAATGCACTGATCGGGAGGCGTAGTATATCACTGTACTCGATTGTACCCAGTCACCTCCACATTCGGAGAGCGTTTGCTCTGTTTTCAGTAAGTCTGTGTATATGATGGAGGTGCAAATATCGGCTTAATACCATGTTCCTTAGCTGAATCGCTTCCTAAATTCGGAGAGAAGCGTGATTTTATTACGAGCTTACACCACCGGTAAGGAGCACCTGCGGCCGGCCAGAGTGGCCGAGCGGTTCTAGGCGCTACAGTCTGGAACCGCGCGACCGGTACGGTCGCAGGTTCGAATCCTGCCTCGGCCATGGATGTGTGTGATGTCCTTAGGTTAGTTAGGTTTAAGTAGTTCTAAGTTCTAGGGGACTGATGACCTCAGAAGTTAAGTCCCGTAGTGCTCAGAGTCATTTTGAGGAGCACCTGCACTTCTAGTCTGTTAATGCACGCCCGATGATGACTGTCTACATTTATTGTCGCAGTATTTGTGTGGGAGAGCACTTCATCCTGAAGTAATGCTATCCCTCGATTTACAAAGAATTTATTGTTTTTAACATTGATACCGTTAGCGATACTTGTGTGTGCCGGTACAACCAAGGCTGCTGTCTTATGCCATGTAACAGTAGTATGGTCGTTGCGATCGTGTTTTTAATAGCTGGTCACTTACAAAACAATTATGTATGTCTTCCTAAGACAAACTGGTACCAACTGCAAGAAGAACAAATAGAGCATGTCCATCGATCGCGGATATTCGCTCAATATTGTTTGATGTCATTATCATTCAGTTATTAGCGAAGTAGGTTATGTCCGTCGTATGCTACTCTAAACACTCCTTTGTCCTTAACAAAGCAGTAGATACCTGGAAAATCCGCAGCTGTGGATGTCTTGGAAATATTCCCTCACTCTATCATACTGACTGACAATTAATTAAATCGACACCCTTTGCGTGCTGCAAAATTTTCCTTGCATCCTATTAGTTGATACTAGGACTGGTATATTTGGTGGAATTCGATCCTTTAACTGCCCAGTATCCAAACTCTACTGTTCCCCCTCCCAGATTTTTTTCTGTTGCCTCCTATTGGTGGATACTGGCGCAGTTAGGCCATTTGGTAGGACATGCATTACATTGGACTTAGCTAAAATTTTCAATTTTTAACTGTTACATGCTATGTCTATAAACAATTTGCAGAAGCGACTCTATAAATTCCTGCTCACAGTACCACTATTGGAAACAATAAATTGATCAATTGGGAATTTTATGTTGTGTTTGGGGTTACAAAGCACTATAAAATTTGCAAGTTGACTCTCTCTGCTGCTTTCGGAAGGAGGAGGAAGGGTCTTCTGCATGGTAGGATAGAGAGACAACAACAAGAAATACTATTGCAAGACAGAGTCCACTGTGATGGACTGAGAAACACTAAAGACGACACACTTAAACCATGATCCAGTCCATGGTAATAGTTGTCATGGACAGACGTCGGAACCGCTGAAACACTCACACCTCTTGTGCGCCCATGTCCTGACTTCCACATGCAGCTCACGAGGCCAGACACCGCCTACTGCCAGCTGCCACCGTGAGACGCTCCTCTCAACTATCGCGCCCGCCCTGCAGCGGACTTTGGGCTGCACAAGAGAGTGGACTGCCCAGTCGTGGACTGTGTCCAGAATGACGGGAGTGGTTGGTATTCTGTTGTCATCAATGTGTCCAGGGCCAGCATAAGCCATATTGAAACTTCTCAATTTTCCACAGAGAATACTCGCAACACACAGAATCACAAAGTCTGCCCAGCACATCATGGGTATTAGTTCGCTGTTCACCTGACCAGAGGGCGACATGGTTGTACCCTGATTAACCAGGTTGGAGACTCAATGACAGCTACCGCCTTAAGCTGGAAACGTGCATTCGTTTCGGTCACTGGCTACCTCTAGCACACATTCCTATGCGTGCAGAATCGGCCTAGGAAGCCAGGCACGTATTTTTATGAGTGTAATTACTATTAAATACTACGTTTGTAGGGCCAGTCTTGTGACATCTGACAATGAACATAGTGTCATTAATACCCATCCTGATGTCTGGTTCTCTGGAAAGATGAATATCTATACTGTTCTTATTATCTGACATAATATTCCAAGTAAAACCTTTCACTCCCCTTATCAGTGCATTGAAATCGCAGTTTTCCACTTTAAATCCCTACATACTTTACGAATGGATATAGTCACTTTCTTTGCACACATCAGAACACAGACCGCAGAAGCTTCACATCCAATTATGTAAATCACAATTTTGCTAGTCACAGCGAATCTATCACACATTCCCTACTAAATACTGGGTGAGTCAGGAGGAAAGGTACGTGTTTTGACAGGTGATAGAATTACTGATTCTGAACACAAAATGTGATGTAGACATATGCCTTGTCCAAATGGTTTCCAAGATAGAGCACTTTTGATATACATTTCCATTTACTTTCTGTATTATTCAATGTCATTGTTTACAACATACCACAGTAATATAGAGGAAGTTGAGACGAACATTTTGATACAGGACGCTTGTGGTCTATCAAGTCGGAAAACTACCTTAAACGGGCCTACAAAGAATACCTAAACCATAGCGCACGCGCGTCGAGCGAGATTTTCAGTATTCCCGCCATCTCTCCACGCAAACTCTTAGTCCTAGACTAAAAATAAATAGGACTATTTCTTGTAGAAAATTTAATTTAGCTTCGTTGTGCACTGACACATTTTCGTTGGAGTGTACGGTTTTCGAGTTATTAAAGAGAAACGTACAAAAGTGATATTAAACCTGTTCTATCTCGGATGCCATTCGCAATAGGGCATATGATGATGATGATCATCAACATCATCATCATCATTTAAGACTGATTATGCCTTTCAGCGTTCAGTCTGGAGCATAGCCCCCCTTATAAAATTCCTCCATGATCCCCTATTCAGTGCTAACATTGGTGCCTCTTCTGGTTTTAAACCTATTACTTCAAATTCATTCTTAACCGAATCCAGGTACCTTCTCTTTGGTCTGCCCCGACACCTCCTACCCTCTACTGCTGAACCCATGAGTCTCTTGGGTAACCTTGCTTCTCCCATGCGTGTAACATGACCCCATCATCTAAGCCTGTTCGCCCTGACTGCTACATCTATAGAGTTCATTCCCAGTTTTTCTTTGATTTCCTCATTGTGGACACCCTCCTGCCATTGTTCCCATCTACTAGTACCTGCAATCATCCTAGCTACTTTCATATCCGTAACCTCAACCTTGTTGATAAGGTAACCTGAATCCCCCCAGCTTTCGCTCCCATACAACAAAGTTGGTCGAAAGATTGAACGGTGCACAGATAACTTAGTCTTGGTACTGACTTCCTTCTTGCAGAAGAGAGTAGATTGTAGCTGAGCGCTCACTGCATTAGCTTTGCTACACCTCGCTTCCAGTTCTTTCACTATGTTGCCATCCTGTGAGAATATGCATCCTAAGTACTTGAAACCGTCCACCTGTTCTAACTTTGTTCCTCCTATTTGGCACTCAATCCGTTTATATTTCTTTCCCACTGACATTACTTTCGTTTTGGAGATGCTAATCTTCATAACATAGTCCTTACATTTCTGATCTAGCTCTGAAATATTACTTTGAAAACTTTCAATCGAATTTGCCATCACAACTAAGTCATCCGCATATGCAAGACTGCTTATTTTGTGTTCACATATCTTAATCTAACCCAGCCAGTCTATTGTTTTCAACATATGATCCATAAATAATATGAACAACGGTGGAGACAGGTTGCAGCCTTGTCTTACCCCTGAATCTACTCTGAACCATGAACTCAATTTACCGTCAACTCTAACTACTGCCTGACTATCCATGTAAAGACCTTTAATTGCTTGCAAAAGTTTGTCTCCTATTCCATAATCTCGTAGAACAGACAATAACTTTTTCTTAGGAACCCGGTTATATGCCTTTTCTAGATCTATAAAGCATAGATACAATTCCCTGTTCCATTCATAACACTTCTCCATTACTTGCCGTAAGCTGAAGATCTGGTCCTGACAGCCTCTAAGAGGTCTGAACCCACACTGATTCTCATCCAATTGGTCCTCAACTAATACTCGCACTTTCCTTTCAACAATACCTGAGAAGATTTTACCCACAACGCTGATTAAAGAGATACCTCTGTAGTTGTTACAATCTTTTCTGTTTCCATGTTTAAAGAATGGTGTGATTACTGCTTTTGTCCAGTCTGATGGAACCTGTCCCGACTCCCAGGCCAATTTAGTTATCCTGTGTAGCCCTTTAAGACCTGACACTCCACTGTATTTGATGAGTTCCGACTTAATTTCATCCACCCCAGCTGCTTTACTGCACTGCAATCTATTGACCAAATGTGATCCTATTTCCATCATCGTTCCTATCCCATTCTACCTCGAAATCTTAAACATTACTGATCGTATTTTCACCTACATTGAGCAACACTTCAAAATATTCCCTACATCTGCCCAAGGCATTCACAGGATTCACCAGCAGTTTTCCTTTCTGTCTTGATATTTCCACATAAATTTTTTTGTTCAGAATCATTAACACTATCGCATCTCAAAGCATGTACCTTTCCTCCTGACTCACAAAATGTCTTTGTTCCGTCTTCTATAGGTTTCCATAGCAGTGGAAGTGTGAGAACAAAGGGATGCACCGCTTATCAGCGCCAGATCTGCATGTTTGACGAGGGTGCAGGGATGGCGTATGGAAAGGAGGAGTAGTGGAGGACATCTTGGTCTGTGTGTGTTTGCATGAATTATTTCACGCAAACAGGAAGTACCACTTGAGATAAAGGGAGGAAGAGAGAGAGGGAGAAGGAGGAGAGAGGCAGGGAATGAGTCTGGTGTCAAATTTCAAAGATTCGCTGCAACCTAGTGCTTTGTACTGGGGTTAGTGCGACTACCAGTCTGTATGCCACATGAGCCGGCACTGTGTTTATAGTAATACGCAAGGTGGCTGGCGGAGCGGAGACCCACAGCAGTCGCGAGAATACGCGAAGTGGCTGACATGTCTGCCACTGCAGTCTTTGCCAAAGGTTTTTAACAGTGTAATTACATACAGTGAGTTATGTTGTCATCGATTTCGTGATGGTATTCCTTGCGTGACAAGAAAAAAAAACCGCCACGATTGTTTAAATATTACGTACTGTCTTGTCACCCTCAAAATGCTTGAATAAACAGTATTTCATACATGCAGTCAATTTCCTGACAAATTATTTAAATAAATGTGTAAATTATATTCCACACAGCCTTGTACCCCCAAATTGTTTAAATAAACAATATTCCCCACTTTTCCCTTTCTGACAGAAATTTTTTTAAAAATATTTAGTGTAATGCAGTCGATTTCTGACCAAACAAGCAATCAACTCTCTTTCCTGTCATTTTTCAGGTGGGTGAGGGGAGGAAAGAGTGAGGATGGGAGGGGAGGGTTTCATTCATTGATAAATTTAATTAATTAGTCAATCAGATTCATAGAGTGGGAGGGGAACTACTCGAAAAATTCAGACCTAAATGTATGCTTCTATCAGCGAGGGGGCGAGGGTTTGAGGTATCCTGGGGGGAAGGAGGAGAAGGAGGGGGGAGGGGTGGGGCGTTTCTCAGGACGGACGGATTATACCCGGGGCTCATAAATGAACCATCAGTGAGTCTTAAACCACCTAGAACAATAGGTCAAGGGGAGGGAATAATAAATAAATTTAGCTTGCTCCTGAATGTGTGCAACCCGTACTAACGAACTGGTGTAGAATGGTCTTTACCCTACCGCTCATATTTTGTGGCGAATGACAAAAATGGTTCAAATGGCTCAAGGCACTATGGGACTTAGAATCGGAGGTCATCAGTCCCCTAGACTTAGAACTACTTAAACCTAAGGACATCACACACATCCATGCCCGAGGCAGGATTCGAACCTGCGACCGCAGCAGCCGCGTGGTTCCAGACTGAAGCGCCTAGAACCGCTCGATTACCATGGCCGGCGGTGCATGACATGCAGCTCGCCATGGTCGTTAGGAGATTCGCATTGTGCAATCGTCTGTTAGCAGTCTGATGCGATAAATGACGTCCAGTTGCATCTTCAAACAGCGAATTTAATTCTGGAGCATTCAGCCCTCGACTCGTTTGACATATCGATCAACTTGTGCACCTGCCGACCACGGATGGCCTGTGCAGTATAATTGATCAACACTACCTGTCGATCAGAACCAATTGCATGTCCACACCACATTACTTTGACTCCGGTGCACACATCAACAAATTTCCATCATTGATAAGCTTTCGTCATGTAACGTGCTGATATGGAGCTGATCATTGGTGACGGCTGTCGTTTGTGGCATTGTGGCTGTTCACTCTAACATTCAAAATACGTCTCAGACGCGTCCCTCCTGGAAGCATCCCAACTGAAACGCTACAGTCCATTCGACAGCTTCCTACTCTTAGATGTCACTCATTGTAACTGTGTACATGTTTACAAACAACGTCATGGATAACCTTTGATTGCTACAGCAGCAGACGCAATACCGACACGTCTCCACTACACAATGGGGTGATGTGAAACTTTTTGTTGATGTGTGTAGCTGTACTACGGCACCAGTTTTACCTTCCACGCTGATTTTATTGCAATGTAGACAGACTGTGAATATTTTTGTCGTTTTCTTGTGCCCACCTTTCTGATGATGACTCTTGAAATAAATTTCCTCTAAAAATATTACTTAAATGCTTTCCTTTTCATCGAAGATGCATCTGTGTTTTCCGTTAGTGTTTACTTAATCTCACGCCAGCACACACTGATACTAGTATCCTGCAGCCCAATAAATTTTTTAATGTTCCATTTCACGGATAAATTGGTCGATTTGTAAAAACGAAACGTTGCTTTCTCTACAGTCACGTCTCCTATACTGTATGCATGTTGTTTTTTAAGAGACAAGAAAAAATTTGTTTGCCGTGACCCTTAACCTAATGTTAAAGACTAATTATTTGCACATATTCCAATACATACTTTACCTGGATTATCAGCAGTGATAAAAAATATTTATAACCTCTATCAGGTGTGGCAACAGATGGTTCATATATTTCAGGGAAAAAAGGAAACAAATGCGGAAGCATCACACATTCCTCTTTGTACATAACTTCAGTCAGCGCCGAGACTGTTCTATGTGAAAACCGTCATCACACATCAATTTTTCTAGATATGAATATAACAACTGATTGTTTGTAATATGTACCTTCATATTTTAAAGTGTGTTCGAGGAAAATTCCTAGTTTCCTGTAGTCCTCTACTGTTGCATTAGAATTACGAGGGTAATCCCAAAAGTAAGGTCTCCTATTTCTTTATAAGTACATGGACCTGTTTATTTCTACAATGGTTTGCATCAGTTTACAGCTTGAATATTTAGCTATTTTTAGAAATAATCACCATTTATGTCGATGCATTTTTGTAGACGCTGTGGCAGTTTTTGTATGCCCATGTCATAGCAGCCCGCCGCCATGCTGTTCAGAAAGTTATGAACCTCTTCTTTCACCTGTTCGTCGGAGCTGAATCGCTTTCCGGCCAAATGTTCTTTTAACCTAGGGAACAGTTGATAGACACTGGGTGCCATGTCAGGACTATAAGGTGGGTGGGTGATTACGTTCCACTGAAAATGTTGCAGGAGAGCATCGGTTTGCCGGGCGATGTGAGGGCGAGCGTTGTCACAAGGAATATGTACGCCCTTGCTCAACATTCCTCTTCTCCGGTTCTGAATTGCCAATCTGAGTTTTTTCAGAGTCTCACAGTACCTGTCAGCGTTAATTTTGGTACCAGTGGGCATAAAGTCGACCAACAATACCCCTTCCCGATCCCAAAAATCGGTTGTCATGACTTCACCGGTAGACTGTGTTTGTTTGAGTTTCCGCGGTTTTGGCGAAGGAGGATGCCGCCACTGGCGTGATTATTGTTTGATCTCGGGTGTAAAGTGGTATGCCGAGGTTTCGTCACCCGTGACAGTTGAGCCCAGAAAGTTTTTCTGTTCGGCTGCAAGGCCGTGAAGAAATTCGCGGAGAGCATCAACTCGTTGCTTGATGTTGTCCTCACTCAGCATGCGTGGCACCCATCTTGCGCACACCTTCCGGTAATCCAGCGTTTCCGTTAAAAATTCTGTAAGCGGTGCTTCGGGAAACCTCAGGAATCAACGTGAAGGGTGATCCGCCGGTTTTCAGACATGCTTTGCTCGTAGTTCAGCACTGTCTCCTCAGAAATTGACGATCTCCCGCTCCTTTGCAGCTGGTCAGACCAAAATTCACGACGAACAAACTCTCTACACCACTTTCGAACATTTTTGACATCCATGCACGCTCACCATATACTTCCGTCAATTGGCGATGGATTTTAATCGGCGCAGTGTCCTTTGCGTTCAAAAACCGAATAACTGCGCGCAATTCGCACTTGGCGGTAACATCCAACGGGAGCTCCAATCTCAACGGCTGCCAAGCCAAGACTGAGCACCTCACACAGCGCGTGAAGCACTCTTCATAACAATGTGACCAACTGCCACACAAACAGGGTTCTGTACTTATAACAAAATAGGAGACCATATTTTTCGGATTACCCTCGTACATTACCTTAACGTCGTACCGATACTGAAAAATGCTTTAACATTAAACCAACATTGCAAAAAGCTATGTCATTGTTAATGTTCCATGAGCAAAGGACACTCTCTTTCGTCTGACTGACTAATGGTAAATTTTACTGCAGTAACTACCTTTCAAGTTTATCCTTTTTAACAGAATGCAGAGAACACGGCTACTTTGAAATGTTGGCTAAACCAAACTGATCAGTGACATTCCACTGACTATCCTCATCAAAAGGTATCAACATATCAGAAAAAGTGAAATCGGGAATATGTACCTGGCCGGCCCTTGTGGCCGAGCGGTCCTAGGCGCTACAGTCAGGAACCGCGTGACCGCTGCGGTCGCAGGTTCGAATCCTGCCTCGGGCATGGATGTGTGTGATGTCCTTAGGTTAGTTTGGTTTAAGTAGTGCTAAATTCTAGGGTGCTGATGACCTGAGAAGTGAAGTCCCATAGTGCTCAGAGCCATTTGAACCAATATGTACCTGAAGATTGAATTTTTAATCACACTGCCCCTTTGTAGTTACCTTGCTCTCAGCTGTGTGACACTGCAATCTGTTTTGAACGTTGATCGAGTGGAAACAGACAGTATGTGTGTCTCCTCTCACAGTACGTTATGTTGAGTTGGTCTAAAAGGTGGCTAACCATCTGGCTTGTCTCTCGTCATGAATTTGTTATAATTATACAGATTCAATGTGAAACTGGTTAACAGCAGGTGTAACATACACTCCTGGAAATGGAAAAAAGAACACATTGACACCGGTGTGTCAGACCCACCATACTTGCTCCGGACACTGCGAGAGGGCTGTACAAGCAATGATCACACGCACGGCACAGCGGACACACCAGGAACCGCGGTGTTGGCCGTCGAATGGCGCTAGCTGCGCAGCGTTTGTGCACCGCCGCCGTCAGTGTCAGCCAGTTTGCCGTGGCATACGGAGCTCCATCGCAGTCTTTATCACTGGTAGCATGCCGCGACAGCGTGGACGTGAACCGTATGTGCAGTTGACGGACTTTGAGCGAGGGCGTATAGTGGGCATGCGGGAGGCCGGGTGGACGTACCGCCGAATTGCTCAACACGTGGGGCGTGAGGTCTCCACAGTACAACGATGTTGTCGCCAGTGGTCGGCGGAAGGTGCACGTACCCGTCGACCTGGGACCGGACCGCAGCGACGCACGGATGCACGCCAAGACCGTAGGATCCTACGCAGTGCCGTAGGGGACCGCACCGCCACTTCCCAGCAAATTAGGGACACTGTTGCTCCTGGGGTATCGGCGAGGACCATTCGCAAGCGTCTCCATGAAGCTGGGCTACGGTCCCGCACACCGTTAGGCCGTCTTCCGCTCACGCCCCAACATCGTGCAGCCCGCCTCCAGTGGTGTCGCGACAGGCGTGAATGGAGGGACGAATGGAGACGTGTCGTCTTCAGCGATGAGAGTCGCTTCTGCCTTGGTGCCAATGATGGTCGTATGCATGTTTGGCGCCGTGCAGGTGA
Source organism: Schistocerca cancellata (assembly GCF_023864275.1). Lineage (NCBI taxonomy): Eukaryota > Metazoa > Arthropoda > Insecta > Orthoptera > Acrididae > Schistocerca > Schistocerca cancellata. The sequence goes on along the minus strand of NC_064627.1, from coordinate 86,929,658 downwards.
GCGCCACAATCAGGACTGCATACGACCGAGGTACACAGGGCCAACACCCGGCATCATGGTGTGGGGAGCGATCTCCTACACTGGCCGTACACCACTGGTGATCGTCGAGGGGACACTGAATAGTGCACGGTACATCCAAACCGTCATCGAACCCATCGTTCTACCATTCCTAGACCGGGAAGGGAACTTGCTGTTCCAACAGGACAATGCACGTCCGCATGTATCCCGTGCCACCCAACGTGCTCTAGAAGGTGTAAGTCAACTACCCTGGCCAGCAAGATCTCCGGATCCGTCCCCCATTGAGCATGTTTGGGACTGGATGAAGCGTCGTCTCACGCGGTCTGCACGTCCAGCACGAACGCTGGTCCAACTGAGGCGCCAGGTGGAAATGGCATGGCAAGCCGTTCCACAGGACTACATCCAGCATCTCTACGATCGTCTCCATTGGAGAATAGCAGCCTGCATTGCTGCGAAAGGTGGATATACACTGTACTAGTGCCGACATTGTGCATGCTCTGTTGCCTGTGTCTATGTGCCTGTGGTTCTGTCAGTGTGATCATGTGATGTATCTGACCCCAGGAATGTGTCAATAAAGTTTCCCCTTCCAGGGACAATGAATTCACGGTGTTCTTATTTCAATTTCCAGGAGTGTAGATCGACACCATCCCCACCGGCGTCTTGCAGTTTGCAAAGGAAATGAACGTTTGGGACAGAAGCCAATAGCGGTCGTGTGGGTTCCGGGCGGATCCAATTAAGCATGCGCACTGGGCCATGCCTTCAGCAGCTCTGACTGTGAGCGCCCTCTGTCGCCGTGATACAGGACGGCTGGTGGCAGCCTCTCACCCCAGTCTCAGCTGCAGCCTTTGACAGTCTTCCGTCTTACTAAGCCGTCGAGAGTTCATTTGTGCATTATCAGTGAGAGCCTCACACTCCACGATGCTCTGTAGTTTGCTTCCGGCAACGAGTTGATCCTCTCCGCGAATTTCTTCACGGCTTTGCAGCCGAACAGGAAAACTTTCTGGACTCAACTGTCACGGGTGACGAAACCTCGGCATACCACTTTACACCTGAGATCAAACAACTATCACGCCAGTAGCGGCATCCTTCTTCGCCAAAACCGCGGAAACTCAAACAAACACAGTCTACCGGTAAAGTCATGACAACCGTTTTTTGGGATCGGGAAGGGATATTGTTGGTCGACTTTATGCCCACTGGTACCAAAATTAACGCTGACAGGTACTGTGAGACTCTGAAAAAACTCAGATTGGCAATTCAGAACCGGAGAAGATAAATGTTGAGCAAGGGCGTGCATATTCCTTGTGACAACGCTCGCCCACACATCTCCCGGCAAACCGATGCTCTCCTGCAACATTTTCAGTGGAACGTAATCACCCACCCACCCTATAGTCCTGACTTGGCACCCAGTGTCTATCAACTGTTCCCTAGGTTAAAAGAACATTTGGCCGGAAAGCGATTCAGCTCCGACGAAGAGGTGAAAGAAGAGGTTCATAACTTTCTGAACAGCATGGCGGCGGGCTGCTATGACATGGGCATACAGAAACTGCCACAGCGTCTACAAAAATGCATCGACATAAATGGTGATTATTTCTAAAAATAGCTAAATATTCAAGCTGTAAACTGATGCAAACCATTGTAGAAATAAACAGGTCCATGTACTTATAAAGAAATAGGAGACCTTACTTTTGGGATTACCCTCGTAATTCTAATGCAACAGTAGAGGACCACAGGAAACTAGGGATTTTCCTCGAACACACTTTAAAATATGAAGGTAAATTTTACAAATAATCAGTTGTTATTTTCATATGTAGAAAAAATTCTGTGTGATGACGGTTTTCACATAGAACAGTCTCGGCGCTGACTGAAGTTATGTACAAAGAGGAATGTGTGATGCTTCCGCATTTGTTTCCTTTTTTCCCTGATATATATGAACCATCTGTTGCCACACCTAATGGAGGTTATAAATATTTTTTATCACTGCTGATAATCCAGGTAAAGTATGTATTGGAATATGTGCAAATAATTAGTCTTTAACCTTAGGTTAAGGGTCACGGCAAACAAATTTTTTCTTGTCTCTTAAAAAACAACGTGCATACAGTATAGGAGACGTGACTGTAGAGAAAGCAACGTTTCGTTTTTACAAACCGACCAATTTATCAGTGAAATGGAGCATTAAAAAATTTATTGGGCTGCAGGATACTAGTATCAGTGTGAGCTGGCGTGAGATTAAGTAAACACTATTGCTGTTTGCTCTTTTGTATAGTTGCTTTTGAAACATTTGGAGAAAGCTGTAAGTTAAGTAAAACTTCTATTTACTGTATTTACATGTTGGCTAATCCTTTCTGCTCCTATGCGGCGTCCCTACGATGACATCTGCTGCACCACTCTGCAGCCCACCTCTCTTACCTTTGTGTACATTGTAGTTCACAACAGTAGGATTCATTGATGTTAATTTTTAATGAAGACAGAAATGTTATATATGCACATTACAGTAGTTCGACGGTCTGATTTGCAATTTTTTTCTAATTAACACAGTACTAGCTCGTGCTGGGCATTTCCTTAGCTGCAGAGGTGAGTCCCTGGCTTACGATGTGTGAGAATGTGTCTTACTGGGCCGGGAAAGTAAACAGCGACCCCCTGGGGGTCTGCCTGCAGGGAATTAGCTGGGCAGACTGCTGTGCAGTGACTGGTGGCCCCTTTTGCCATTGCACAAAAGCTGTTGGCTCCAACTCAGTGTGCCGACCTGGCGCCTAGTATTGTGAGATACGAGAACACGCAACATTCAGTAATGACTGAATGGAAATGGGGCTCAATGGGTGGCATACGGCAGCTTTACAGCAAGGAGAATCGCTCCTGTCGTAACCATCTGCCAACACTCGGAAAAATTCTGCAGAACAGTTCACACAAGATTAGTGTTTGGAATGGGAAAGGGGTGGTTAGGAAATAGCCTCTCATTCTAAAAATGTGCCCTATCTTTCTCGTGGCCTATTGGGAGGCTGGGAACTATTTTAACAGAAGACACGACTGGTGTCTCTGACATCACTTGGAAGTAAGGTGGTAAACAGCTCGGCAAACTATAGAAGAGTGGGCGTTCTTTGGTGCTCAAGATCTCTAGGTGGCAGTATGTTAAAAAGAAAAGATTCACGTTATTGATGAGCACCTTTAACTTCAAAGGCTACAACCTGAATGCAGCGTGGTGGAACTTGGGCACAACCTGATGACGTCAGAATGGTAAACAGCTCGGCAAACTGTAGAAGAGGGGGCGTTGTTTGGTGCTCAAGATCTCTAGGTGGCAGTATGTTAAAAAGAAAAGATTCACGTTATTGATGAGCACCTATAACTTCAAAAGTTACAACATCAATGCAGCGTGGTGGAACTTGGGCACAACCTGATGACGTCAGAATGGGAGCCGACGCTTTAGTGTCTACAGATGGGTGATGTTTAGTAGTATTCTGCAATGCCATTACGAGTGAAACGTTATGCGCTCTCCCTTTCTCTGCAGGCTTTCCCCCACAATTTTACAGAAACTATTTGGTGAAAAAAAAATTGGGTTTTTATATTTTGTATAGCGTTATGTGTCAGCTTCAAGTGCGCATCAACTCGCTAATGGTCATATTGTGACGTTGGCATTTAAGTAATAATCTGCGCGAAACTCAAAAAAGTTTGCAATGACAAATGTGCGTCACTATATTTTGCTTTTGATGCACGTTATACCATATATTACTGCAAATGAAATTTAGCTAACATAATGAATTTTCGTTTAGCCTTGGCATGAGATCTCTACGTGTGCCATGTTGACTTCCACTACAGAAAATGGAATTTGTGTACGATGTTGAATTCTGACCGCACGCATGCAGGAATGAAATATTCATAAGGTAACTCACATCTCCTAAACCGTTCGAGATATCGAAACGAGAGTTTAGCATATGATAGCACCCAATAAGGTTTGCCGTTTGGTTAACATACAGAACTTCCTTAGTTATGTCGATATAGCCGAAGCTACAGTTTCTATTTAATTTTCTCTTTTTTTTAGTCCAGTACTGCAATTTTTAAAAATTCACCGACAGCTAGTTAAAAGAGAATTTTCTAGTGTGAAAATCAAACTGAAATTTCTTCTCTTATGTTATAGCAAAACGATACAGTGAGGTTTCCTGTAAGGTATTGACCTCTCTGGTCGGCTTCTGCTTCTTTAATAAGACACTGTGTTTCAAGATTCGGTGGCAACAGCTATCGCAAGATGAACTTAGATTGTGTTTTGGAAAAAAAAGAAGCACAATTACACCAGTTAACAAGAGAAATGTAGTCGCTAGTCAGAAAATACGTTGCTTCTTCAAATGAGAAACGGTTAATAATTGAGATAAAATAAACAAACTATTCTGTTGCATATTTGGCCTAGTTCAATAACCCATCATAATTTTAATAGTGAATGATACGAGTGGAAACTTACCAAAGGATTTTCTTCCTGTTCTTCATCTGAGAAACATGAAAACGATTCCTAGCAAATAGTATACCAAAGTCTTCTTCCTATATCATTCAAAGTGAAGTGGTGGACATCTTCACCATAATTATCTTTCAATGTGTGAAAGAAAAATTACATTTATTTATAATCTATTTCAACCACAATGAGTAGTCTCATGCGGTTTGGAAAGTAAGAACATCAATAATCCGTAATCTTGGTATGCCCAGACGAACAGGCATTAAATTTGCTTTTTTGGAACAGAACAATGCAGTATTTTTGATGCAGAGTCGAACTGACACAAGAAAACTCTTTCGCAATACTCAAGCTGCGAAGACGTTGACAACTTACAGAGCCTTGCCAACTATTAGTCAACGTCAATATAGCTGATGAATTAAAAGGTATTTCTACTAAAAAGATTCACTCTCTCGCTCTTGAAATGGATGAGAATGGAAAGATTCTACTCTGTTTTCTGTACTTTTTCACAAGTCAGAGACAAGTGAAGTGGAGAAAGAAAATACCTTGGTAAATTTCAGTCTCAACATTGTTAATGATACACTAGATTGCAGGATTACCCGGCAATTGTACAAGAACTTGCGATTTATTTTCATCTGACTTTCTAATGTTTTTTCTTCAGAAGTGTCTTCAGCGAAGATTTCTGTTTAGCATACATGACATATTCATCTAGACGCCACGTTAAGTTTTGCTTCTTTGCCAAACTAAAACAGAAATTGAGGACCTTCATTATAGGCGTAAACTGAACAATAGTTTGTTATCAAGTTACAAAGAGGAGGTACAAATAACTGTTAAACAATTTTTTCTTCTTAATCGCAAGAACAATTTGTGTTGTAGCTGTTGAACAAAAGAATCTTGTGGATTGCTATCCGATTTGGTACTACAAGTCGATTTATTCATTGTAAGTAAAGGTCCAGAGAGAGGGAGTTTAATACATTGTGTGTGAGTTTACCATTAGATCCTGATAAATTCCATGAATGAACATGAATATCTGTGTGAATACCTCTCTCACACCAACCGCCGACTCTCAAGTAGTGGTGTAACCCACAGTCATGAGCGTGGAATAGGAAGCAGACGACAGAGTCTCTTCGATTGCAAGACAAAACCCACGCTGGACAATACGGATCCAACAACGATAAACAGCCACGGGCCGAAAATACAGTCCGTATTAACCGCTCTCACCATGTTTTGCATTGCTTCCGCCTGTTCTTCTGTGTCCATCATCTTCGTAAGGTTAGCCTGAAGGTAACACCAAGCTATTTCCTTCAAACGCGAGCAGAAGAGACTCACTGCGAGCAGTGCACTCGATAGAAGCTTCTCATGGACACATCTAGGACTAGATGCAGTTCGTACTATGCCTTCAACAGTGGCACACAATATTTGTCTATGGCCACCAACATCTGTGGTGTCACGCTGCAGAACTTGTGGAGCACCTGCAAACACACTGACAAATGACAACATCCCTACGTTACTTTACACTGGCATCTTGGATGTCTGACAACAGAAGCTGTTGCGATATGTAACAAATTGCCAGGTGCTTACAGTCCACGAATAACCTCCCCTCTACCCCCCCCCCTCTCTCTCTCTCTCTCTGAACCAATAACAGCCACGTTCCCCTCCTCTTTTATTACCAGATCAAATGCGTGGATGGCATCTTTCTTGTCCTGTTCGCCTTGAGGAGTGGACCTTCGTGAAACAGAAGCATCTTCAGGTATCCACCATTGTTGTGTACATAGTTCCGCGTAGTCGGCGCGTACATAACTTTCGCACTAGAGCGCGCCCCGCTAAGCACAACAGCGCAGGCGCAGCGCTCGTCCGTCTCCGCACTGTGAGATGGCGCTGTCGTAGAGACGGACCAAATTCTGCTTCCGCCGATCCACATATTAATACGTAATGCAGCCAATGAGATTGCTTCTGACGTAGAACCTTTTCTCCTCGCGGATCACACTCGCGCAGTGATACCTGAACGCGCGAGGTATTATAACGAGTGTACAGACCTCCGATTAGTCAGTCTGCCTTAGTCTGCATTTGTCTGCACCAGTCTGTACCGGTCTGCATTAGTCTGCATTAGTCGATAGTCAAGTTTCACTTTGCGCCTAATAAGATTATCATATTTCTGTACATAGCCATGAGGAGAAATGTATGGACACTTTGGCAAGTATCAGAGATATGTGAGAATAAGATTAACGTACCAAGACCAAAGGAACTTCAGATTGTCAATTGTAAATAGCATCCAGAACCAAGTTAAGTTATTTTTACGCTTATTATTATTTTAATAAATGTGTGTGAAAATTAATCAAGTTCTGTTTAAAGTTGGTCACCGTCAATCTGCTACTCTAAGCGTGCAAGTGGCATTTCTATCATCTGACCTAACGGCAGAAGATAAACGCGCCATGATAAGACCACGAGACATGTTGCTGACACTCGCCTCCTTCGTTAGAGTGACAAGTCAAATAATCTGACGGTGTGTGTACCGAAGGTCTTACAGTACGCACACCACAACCATTGTCCCTCCGACACGATAAAAAGAATAAGACGACTTGTAACTGCAATTAACTTACTACAGCGCAAAATTATAACAAATAAACTCCTCCTTTGCAGTTTTGTGTCGTCAAGTTTTTCATATCTAGAGAATTACCATAGTTTAATAATGTCACAATGCTTTCGCTATGCACTAAATAGCATGGCCGTCCACCGGCATTGTAAAACACATACGAGATGTTTGAATGTTTAATAGGCAACGCAATTCGTTATTCAATAACAACACGCAACTGCAAAACAATGGCACAAACAATTCAATGTATAATCATCACATGCGATAGTTATAACCTACTGAAGAAGGGAACTAAGTACTTGAAACCGGTTAAGGTAATAAAATTTCCTCTGTGCAGCTGCTTGTTGATTATTTCAATAAATAAAAATAATCACTGAGTGTACTTTATGCGTCCACATTTTTTCCTTGTTCATTTTTGGTGACTTGTTGTAAGTTGCATTCAGCTTCGATAGGTGAACGAAGGTTACAGAAGCCATAAGGGGCGTCGTTTAAGAGAACCACTGTGATTTTCCCTATTCGCACTGTAATTAATTTGTCAGAAAGCGTGTTCAGTAATTTTACCGAATTTGGTTCCGTGAATGAAGGCAGAAATTTGTTGTCCGCAAATGAATCTTGTGTCAGTCTGTATCTGAGGAACGCCGAGAAAAGAGATGTATGGAGCTCCACATCTCCACTGTAGGGTTACGGGTTTATGCTGTTTACTGTAACACCCTGTGTACTCAGAGCTGGAGTAATATGTCTAGACGTCCTCTTCATTTAAGACATCTTTCGCCGTTGAGACGCTCGACGGATGAATGTCTCACAGATGAATCATCTTCCGCATGAACAGTATCGTAATGCTATCTGTGTGAACAATGTGTCACACAAATAGCGGTGACGGACTGCAGCCAAATCATTCTAAAGATTTAGGCACGATGCTGCTGCCAGCCGTCGGCTGTCACCAGTGCGGGCTGTACGCGATAATGGGATCGATTGTTGGAGAACTTGTGAGTTCCATCATTGAGAGCGTGCCACGCCGTTGCCCAGCATGTGTTCGAAGTAGTGCTAAATGAGCTTTCTACTAACTACACTCCTGGAAATTGAAATAAGAACACCGTGAATTCATTGTCCCAGGAAGGGGAAACTTTATTGACACATTCCTGGGGTCAGATACATCACATGATCACACTGACAGAACCACAGGCACATAGACACAGGCAACAGAGCATGCACAATGTCGGCACTAGTACAGTGTATATCCACCTTTCGCAGCAATGCAGGCTGCTGTTCTCCCATGGAGACGATCGTAGAGATGCTGGATGTATTCCTGTGGAACGGCTTGCCATGCCATTTCCACCTGGCGCCTCAGTTGGACCAGCGTTCGTGCTGGACGTGCAGACCGCGTGAGACGACGCTTCATCCAGTCCCAAACATGCTCAATGGGGGACAGATCCGGAGATCTTGCTGGCCAGGGTAGTTGACTTACACCTTCTAGAGCACGTTGGGTGGCACGGGATACATGCGGACGTGCATTGTCCTGTTGGAACAGCAAGTTCCCTTGCCGGTCTAGGAATGGTAGAACGATGGGTTCGATGACGGTTTGGATGTACCGTGCACTATTCAGTGTCCCCTCGACGATCACCAGTGGTGTACGGCCAGTGTAGGAGATCGCTCCCCACACCATGATGCCGGGTGTTGGCCCTGTGTGCCTCGGTCGTATGCAGTCCTGATTGTGGCGCTCACCTGCACGGCGCCAAACACGCATACGACCATCATTGGCACCAAGGCAGAAGCGACTCTCATCGCTGAAGACGACACGTCTCCATTCGTCCCTCCATTCACGCCTGTCGCGACACCACTGGAGGCGGGCTGCACGATGTTGGGGCGTGAGTGGAAGACGGCCTAACAGTGTGCGGGACCGTAGCCCAGCTTCATGGAGACGGTTGCGAATGGTCCTCGCCGATACCCCAGGAGCAACAGTGTCCCTAATTTGCTGGGAAGTGTATTTCCAGGAGTGTATTTTGTTACTGATGGATACATTTTTCAGTTTTCGAACATGGGTTAACAAAACTGAAAACTTCAGTTTATAATCGCTTTTAAATTAGATGTTTTGGACATTTAGCTACTAAAAACGTTCTTTTATTAACCTTGACATTGGTCCTTATCCGTTGATAAATTCTGTTTCAGAACTATCTTCTTATTTTTCATATATTTCTGATTTAGTGGTGTTTACACATTTCACCATTGCGTATAACTACACAGCGTGTGCGGCTCTTTCTATCTTCCCTTCTCTCTTCCTTCTCAACTCTTCAGGAAAGTTCTTTTCCTATGTTATCGAGTGATTTTTTTTCTTCTAGGTGATATCCAGTAGACTACATGACACATTTTGAAAGCATTTCATCCAGTATCAATAACTGAGTTTTCATTGTCGATGTGTCTGCTTATTTTGTTTCTTATTTTCTTTATTTTTTGGATAACATTGATGAACATCTCCAGAAATCCATCTCTGCATCTATTTATTTAGAATTTAACGGTTATTTCATTGTTTATCTTCTGAACCACGAGTAATAACGTGCCTAATTACTGTTCTAAGTGGTTTCGCTGCTGTATCACTTTTAATGAGGTTATCCCAAAGAATTCTATTTCATAAGCGAAACCGTCTATACCGAGTTTATTCTAGATCTGCAGTCTACGTCCCTCTCCTATCATTTGTAATTTTCTCCTCTAAGTGTCTATGTTAGTGAGTACCTCCTATTTTCTCCATCCCCATTCAGTATTTAATCTTCATTTATTCCTCAAATTATCATGAACCTCGTTTCACTGTTGTGTACGTTTAGAACCTGCTTTTTTATTTGTGTATCCCTTTTCTTATCACACATTACAGTCATGGGTTACAACTTATTGGTTGCGCACTATATTGTTAATTGGTGTGATTCCTGTATATTTAAATGTTTCGTGCAACGATCGCGACGTAATTTTTTTCTAACTAGAAATCCTGCTTATAATTTGTTTGTTTGTATGACTATCTTTTGCAGTATCTATTATGTATCCGTTATTATTGATTTTTCCATTTTGTGCCTACCACTATTAAAGAATATTTCTCACCAACAGACATTTCACTTTTACCTGCAAACCATCTTCTTTCGTCATTCTGAAATTGTAGTAAACGTAATATGCCTGTACATTTGTGATTTAAAAGTTAAAAACAATACGTCTTTATAGTATTCATTTAGAATTTTCTTACAGCGGTCTTGCCTCTTTACATATAAAGAGGCACAAAAGATAAAATATAAGAGATACAAAGACTTTAAGTGCTATTAAAGAAAGACAAATTGAGCATAAGAAACAGTGACTCAAAAAGGTGAAAAACAGTGAAAGTCAATGTACAGCAGGGTTCTATTCCGCCTCGACCTCCGACAGCAACAAAGGGAATGGTAGTAGGTTTCATGAAATGTAAACAACAGACAATGATACCATAAGTAATTTCAACAACTATTTTATAAACAAGTACCGTTTTCAATTTGTAAGTACCAACATGTGGAGACATATTATGTATCCATATTTCCAGAATGACCACAGAATATAGTTTATAAATGAAAGTGAGAATTTTTTTTTTCGTTTCATTAACCTTGAACTGGAAAGACGAATAACAATAAAAAGGTCATAATAATTTTTTCCATTTTTATTATTTACGTAGAATGTTTGTATTGCGTTTGAATTGAGTTTACTATTTTTCAGTTTAAGCGTTTTGACATTAGGTCCTTGTACAGATTGGCCTAGGTTACAGAATCCTATGCTTTCTCTGTACCTACATGAACCAAATGAAAAGGGTGAAGTCTTACTCTTTCCTTCTCAGTTATTTGTGGGAGGCGAAAACTGTGATCAAAACCTGTTGAATGCCTGTTTCTTCTTCCTCAATTACTTTGTCTCCTTGTTACTAGAAACATTTAATGACTATGCTATATCTGCTGAGGGTACTAATAACTGTTATAAAACAGCTGCTTTCCCCTTAAATATATATCACTTACAAACAGAAACTTTTTTTTCTAACAAGCAAACAGCAACCCCTATTCCTTAAAGAATCGTATTCCAGTGTATAAACAGCTTCAAAGTATGCTGAAAAATTTTGAAAGTTATTAAGTTTTTCCATTATCATAACCTGAGTGATATCTTCTAGGTAATTTACGGTCCATTTTAAGAAATGATAGTCTTTCACGTATCTCAATATTTTTGACGTCATATCGCCTACATCAAGTGTCGTACACTGATACAATTTTGCAGTTGCATTGAGCGGTACGTGTGGATATTGTGTGCAAAATATGTTGCAAATAGAGTCAGTAGTAGAGAAGCGTCAAGTCTGATGCAGAAAATTACTGCTTGAGAAGCGAAAATGTTGTAAGGCATAAAATTAAAAAAAATTTTTTTCACTAGTTTGCGAAAGGTGAAGAGATTCATCGAGGTAAAAATTCTAAAATGTTTGAAATTATGTATAAAGTTTGTTGCAAATCGTTAAATACTCTCATTATCATGAGGAGAATGTGAGTAATTTACACATGATGAGTTAAACTGCGTCATGCCATACAAACAGTTTCCAGCTGTAGCCTAACACTTCACTTATTGTGCATACTCATTAACTGACGCCCCCGTTAGCTGAGTTCTCAGTGCGGCGGAATGTCACGCCAACGGCCCGGGTTCAATTCCCGGCTGAGGCAGGAGATTTTCTACGCTCAGGGACTGGGTGCTGTGTTGACCTCACCGTCATTTCATCACCATCTCCGACGCGCATGTCGCCCAATGTGGCGTCGAATGCAATAAGTATTTGTCCTCGGCGGCCGAACTTTCCCGAATGGGAAAATTCCCAAAATTCTGTACGCTCATTTCCATTAACTGACGATTATATTTCTTTATGAGTAGACTATGACAGTGTTTCAAATACAACATGTGATCAAAAGTATCCAGACACCTGGCTGAAAATGACATACAAGTTCGTGGCGCCCTCCATCGGTCATACTGGAATTCAGTATGGTGTTGGCCCACTCTTGGCCTTGATGACAGCTTCCATTCTCGCAGGCATACGTTGAGTCAGGTGCTGGAAGTTTTGTTGGGGAACGGCAGCCCATTCTTCACGGAGTGGAGGAGAGATATTAATGTCGATCGGTGAGGCTTGCCACGAAGTCGGTGTTCTAAAACATCCCAAAAGTCAGGACTCTGTGCAGGCCAGTCCATTACCGGGATGTTATTGTCGTGTAACAACTCCGCCACAAGCCTTGAATTATGAACAGGTGCTCGATCGTGTTGAAAGACGCAGTCGCCATCCCCGAATTGCTCTTCAACAATGGAAAGCAACAAGGTGCTTAAAACATGAATGTAGGCCTGCGCTGTGATAGTGCCAATCAAAACAACAAGGGGTGCAAGCCACCTCCATGAAGAACACGACCGATCCATAACACCACCGCCTCCGAATTTTTTTGTTGGCACTACACATGCTGTCAGATGACGTCCACCAGGCATTCGCCATACCCACACCCTGCCATCGGATCGCCACATCGAGTACCCTGATTCGTCACTCCACACAACGTTTTTTCACTGTTCAAACGTCCAATGTTTACGCTCCTTACACCAAGCGAGACGTCGTTTGGCATTTACCGACGCTTATTAGCAGCCGCCTGACCATGAAATCCAAGTTTTCTCACCTCCTGCAAAACTGTCGCAGTACTTGCAGTGGATGCTGATGCAGTTTGGACTTCCTGTGTGATGGTCTGGACCGATGTCTGCCTGCTACAAAAAAATGGTTCAAATTGCTCTGAGCACTATGGGACTTAACTGCTAAGGTCATCAGTCCCCTAGAACTTAGAACTACTTAAACCTAACTAACCTAAGGACATCACACACATCCGTGCCCGAGGCAGGATTCGAACCTGCGACCGTAGCCGTCGCGCGGTTCCACATCTGCCTGTTACACATTACGACCCTCTTCAACTGTCGTCAGTCTCTCTCAGTCAACATACGATGTCGGGCTGTACCCTTTTGTGCCGTGCGTGTCCCATCACGTTTCCACTTCGCTATCACATTGGAAACAGTGGATCTATGGATGTTTATAGGAGTGTGGAAATCCTGCATACAGACGTATGACACAAGTGACACCCAATCACCTGACCACAAGCGAGGTCCGTGAGTTCTGCGGAGCGCCCTATTCTGCTCTCTCACGATGTCTGATAACTACTGAGATCGCTGATATGGAGTAACTGGCAGTAGCTGGAAGCACAGTGCACCTAATATGAAAAACATATGTTTTTCGGGGTGTCCGGATACTTTTCATCACATTGTGTTTATAGGCCATTAATTACAGGATAAATAAAATTTTTATTTTTCCAGGATGCTGTCGGACAGTTAAGGTGTAAGTAACCACTTGACTAGGTGACCAGTATTATATCTCTTAAAAGAAATATAATGATATGTTGTTTATTTAGTTAGCGGAAACACTCTCCTAGTAAATTTGTTTGAAAATACAAAAGAGATATAATAAGCAAAATAATGAATTTCGTAGGTTGCCAATTACGTATTATATCTGGTTTTATCGAGCGCCAGGCTCCCTACAAATTACTGTAAATGCAATAGCGTAGTAGTACTCAGCTCTGAAATTATTACTATCACAGAAAATAGACAAGTTTTATTAAAATTATTTCACTGGATTACTTCAATTAATCTCACAGAATATTTTTACATAATTTCTTCCGCTCCGGCTATCAGACATTGTGCTGTGAAAAAATATTTTTAAATGTACCGCGTAATGGCGGCTAATTGTTAACAGTCAGAGATTACTGTTACTCGCTCCGCAGCAGCTGGAAACATGCTAAATAATTTTCATTAAATATTCTTTTCATAAGATAAATGTGGCGTAGGTTCTTGAAATACCACACGGAGATCACTTTATACTAATATATTCTTGCTAGGACACAGTTTACACCATTAAATATTTGCATTTACGTTACGACAGAAACAAATGCTAGCGCAGCACAATAGCTTGCGTACCTTATTCCAGCTCACACCAGAACGAACAGAACAAAACAGACTAGACAGAAGAATGAGCATTGCATTGTATTTTATACTCTTACAAAGATAATCACATTATAATCTCATACAATAAAAATAATGTCTTTTCTGCATTTATCGATACATATACATATATATATATATATATATATATATATATATATATATATATATATATATATATATTGTATATTTTTACAGTTAAATCAATGTTTGCAATTAATTTTGAGTCACATACTGTCGGTTTTATTTATGTTTCACCTTGATAAGGGTGAATATTGCAAAAGGGACACTACACCAGTCGACCGGTTTTGACGCTTAGTACTACAGGCATTTGCTTACCGGACGGTAGTGCGCGCACGAGGACTCAGGTAGAGCGTAAACTGTGACAGAGCACCAGCTATGGACACTGGTAAATAGTCACAGTGTGGCGGGTAGAGTTTCGAGGCCGCCCCCTGGCAAGCAACAGGACGTCGACGACAGCGCAGACCATCAAACTACGGACATTAGCGGTAATGGAAGCATGCATGCGAGATCACGCCGCGGGTTGCTATCGGCAACACGCTGCAGGTCTGCATGCGGACTGCGCTCCGACTGAATCCCTGGTGGCCCCTGCAACTTCCACACGGCCCTGCGGCGTCGCGAGGTCGTTTATTCCACTGATATTTACTCAAATACCTCCGCGAGTCTCCTTAGAGCCACGGCGAGCCCCGCAGCGACATATTATTTGCTTCAAGCTGGAAAAACAGTCTAAAATACGGGCTGCGCTATACTACCAGCGGCGTACACAGTACTTTTTATTTCGTGTTTCAAAGAGAATTATTGTATTATTTCTGACGGAAGGTACCGCTTAACACGTTCTTGTCCAAAGCATCTGTTCTGTATTCTCATCTTAACGACAAACATGTTGCTACTAAGTCCGCCCTAACGCACAGTTTTTGACATTAAAACCGGTACTTACTCTCACAGTATATTCTCTCAGCATTAGTGAGGGTAAGTACAGAACTTGCGACCTGTTGTCCATAGAACGGGATCCTTCATTAGTCAATAAACAATGTCAAACTTCGAACAGTGGTCATCAATGTAGGTGTACTCGCTTAATACTACAGATGTAATTTGAAATTTCGAACTCGAACTACCACGTGAAATTGTTTACCCCACTGAAAGAAAGTCACTTTTAAAGAAAAATTCACCATGTCTTCCAGAAACATTGTTTATACATGCTTTTATCCTCTTTCGAAACAACTTCCTAGTGAAATTAAATTACAACATTTTTGCAAAATTACTATAAGAGAAAAATTCTTCCTCGTGTTACTAAACTACTGAATATGATATACAAATAGTGAAGACAAGCGCAGACAGCTCTCTGTAGCTTCAGTCTGTGCGAATTTGCTCTATACTGATTGGGTGTTCTGACAGATTGCACCCGATGACCTACGGATTTTCGCTTACACATCTTTAATTACAATGAAATGAACACCCTTAGCTTGTAAGAGGTATGCGCTGTCTGCGATATGAGAATCGCTGACCAGAGAGCAGTGTTGACTGCAGTACGAACTGTGTAACTGTAGCAGTTAGTTGTTGCTAGTCGCTAGTCTGAGGTTGTCTGCGCTTGTCTGCAGTCTGCTCTGGTCGGGAATCTGGAGATGGAGTATTTTTGTATAAGGTAAAGAAGCAGCGTCGCGCATATCTAGTAATGTATCTGAACTGTCATCCAAATGTTTTAAAAAAAATGTCCTAATAAAAATTTTTGCAATATAAAGTAATTTTTTTTAAAAAAAGCATTCATTTAAAAAAAATCAGTTGCTTCCTTTCACAAATCACAAATGTATAGGCTAGCATTGCACGGAGCTGTGCCGGAAAATGTTAAGTAAGAGCAGATATATTCGCCGTTTTTATTGAGGTAAGAATTTTTGCTTTTTATTCAGAATGATCTTACAGGGCCATGACGCAGCACTGCTGTCGTCCAAATTTTACCAGGTTACTGAATTTACTTTTTTTATTACGAGGTTTAGGAATTTTTCTGTTTCGAGCTTATATTAAATGAGAAAAGAATTTTGTGGGTACATTAAATGGAAATCAGTTTTGTTGTGAGGTTACACAAAAATGAGAATCGCTATCCATAATAATTATTTTTAATTTCAATTTTAATTTTTTTTGCGGGGAGGTTACACTTGGCGACACCATGCCAGAATCGTATTTCTTTGTGAATCTCTGAGAAGTAGTCATATATCTGCTCTTATTTACTTAAATATAGTTTGCATATGGCGCAACGCATTTACTAATTTGTCACTCTTTCTTTCACAGATCATCGGCAATTTATTGCTCTTTGTTGTAATTGTGTTTGTTCCATTTTTGGTTTGTCTTTGTTTCATTATTGTGCTTAATTTTGATTTGTGGAAAATGCCGCGAAGACTGTTAACAGTACATCGCGATGTGTTATGGGTGATATAGCCGACTCGAATAATTTGACCGATAATACTTGCGACACTCAGTGTAATAATGATAATCCTCCATTTACAGACAATCAGTGCGTACCGATCACTAGTAATGATTTTAATGCTAATGATGAGCAAACAAATTCAACTATGTCCACCATAAATGTAACAATTGATGACGCGGCATGTTCCGATACAATGAACGCTGCGCAGTTTGACACACCCGGTTTGCAAAATTTGAATAGTGAACAGATAAATTTTTTTCACGAAGATGAACAATGTAGTCTAAATACGTCAGATTTATTTGATTCCGAGATAGTGACCAACAGTGCACATCCGATTGGCAAACCTTTTTGTGAATTACAGAATGACCAAATGGTTACAGAAAACGTGACAAATCCACATACACCATTACACAGCATAGAAAATAGAGTCGCTAATTTTGGCTTGGATCAAGTTATGGCATTATTACTACAAAATAATGAAAATGTCAAACAAATTAATGAAAGTCTTAAACAGTCGAATGATAAGCAAGACAACGATCCAAACAACTTAATGAAAATTTCAAACAGTTGAATGAAAAACACGATCACCTAAATGAACAGAACAAACAACTTAGTGAACAGATTGCAGCCGTTGCCGCGCAATGTCATGACACTAAAGAACAATTACGTGATGAAATTAAGGCTTGTGCTAGGAACAATAGTGAAGAAATTAGATCTGTGGCTCAAGAACTAAGTAATACACGTGCAGCCACAACTAAAATATTTAGAGACGAAATAAGTGCAGTCGCTAAACAATGCTCTGAAAACGGAACACAGTTACGCGACGAGTTTAAATTAATGTCAGCAGAACTTTCGCGCACACTGGATGCAAAAGTAGACGCGAAATTTGACCAACAGAACAGTGAAATTGACGAACGCTTTAATCACCACTTACAAAACAGTGAAACGCGTTACCGTAAATTTATACAGGAACAAAATAAAGTAAAGCGACAAGTCATGGAAACAATTACTGTACAGAGACAGGAAGATAAACGTAAATTGTTTACGAACGTAAAAGTCATGGAAACAATTACTGTACAGAGACAGGAAGATAAACGTAAATTGTTTACGAAAGTAAAAGCATACGTAGACAACAATATTGCTACAGTATCAGACGAAATTAATACTATCAAACAGTTGAACACCGAATTGCATGATGAAATCTCCGATCTTAAAGCAAAAACAGACACACACACACAATAGACTTTCAGACAGTGACCGACAGACTTGAACAATTAGAACTAATTCAGGATCCCGATGCCATCAAAGCAGACGTTAAGAAGTTGAACAAAACCACGCGTAAAATACAAGAACAAATTAATGCTAGCGAGACTAAAAACGATGATCAAATAAAATTACTGACTGAAAAATATGATGAATTGGCCAGTCGTATTGATGTTATAGAAAATAATAATGACATCAAATCGGACGATACTTCACCAGTTTCGTTTAATCAAACAACCGAATTCCAAAATTTACAGCAAACAGTCAGTGAGATAGGTTCGTCCAATAATACATTACGTAGAAAATGGTCATCCTTACAGCACGAAGTGACGGAAATGAAAAATATTTCAGCCTTTAACACATCACAGCAGACGCCACTTTGCGAACATTTATTGGACTCACACCGCCAGTATAATTTAAGTAATTTACAGATACCACGCGACTTAGAATCAGAAGTGACACTGACAAACAGATTCTCATGCAATCCTAAACATGTTCACACATTCAGAGACGATAACGTTGATTACAAGCAATTTTTATCCGTAAAAAAATCTAAAGTATTTAAAAATGACAGTGCACAGGTACACGCTTTGGACTGGATACGACAATTTGCTTTTCTATTTTCATCAGCATTACCTGTAACGCAGAAACTGAAATTTATTTGCAGCGCGTTATAGACCTCAGGAGATTCATTACACTTCGATGAATATGTGCCGTAGCGCGCACAGGGCCCCGAGCCGTAGTAGATGTAGTGCTATTTCATTTTTAAAAAAATAAAATGGCTCTGAGCACTATGGGACTCAACTGCTGTGGTCATAAGTTCCCTAGAACTTAGAACTACTTAAACCTAACTAACCTAAGGACAGCACACAACACCCAGCCATCACGAGGCAGAGAAAATCCCTGACCCCGCCGGGAATCGAACCCGGGAACCCGGGCGTGGAAAGCGAGAACGCTACCGCACGACCACGAGATGCGGGCTATTTCATCTTTAGTTTTCTGCACTGCTGCCTTCTCTTCTACTATCCTTTATATCAATTAAAACAACTCTTCAACTATCGATCTATCTAGTATCAGGAATGTGTAAAGAAAACCTGATATGACAAATTTTACTGAAAGTGACAGTTTTCATTAGACACTCGCGAAATAAAAAGAAATACCAGCATAATTTTAATAAATGAAACAATTTTAATCATCAGTATCGTCAAAATTATCAGCAACAGGAACCACATTTTGGTAACAATAGACGTTTCTCACCGCAACAGCATGAAAGCCAGCCGGTTAGCATACCTAACCAACAATGCAGTCTGCAAGGACAACCAAGCTTTAATGTTTCGCCGCCTACACGTATGGCGTCAGCTCCAACAAATAGTAACGCACAGCAACATGGGAATCAGTACGTACAGAAAACACACAATTTCAATTCCTATCGCAATGCACCGTATAGAAATGACTATCATGACAGACGTAAAAGTAATGAGCACAATTTTCAGCGTACGTTTAATAACAGTCGGCCTTACCAGCAGCAAAATCATCCGCAACCACAAATTATCATGAATGAACCAGACAGTAGATATCATCCCGAACGTAATACGTCAGGAAGAAATAACAGAACAGTACAAATAGTGGAAATGCCACAGCATCCTCCCGAAATTAATAGCACGTCAGACAGAATTTGACTAGGTACAGTACAGGTTGCATCTTCCAGCAACGCAAGCAATGCTTTTGACACGCAGAATCTTGTTCACGAAAATGTTAGTACTTTTGACGACATCCGAGACACTCTTTTGCAGGAAAGACCGGTTATTCAAAAAACCATTTCACACCCTGTCATTGAAGTAAAGATTGGATCATCCAAATTTTCAGCAGTAATCGATTCTGGATAACCTATGTCAGTTATAAATGAGGAAACTTTCAACGAATGTAACAAAGAGAAAACCTATCCTACGTTACCATTAGGGAAAACTAAAATAAAAGGAGCAGTATCTGGTAAAGGAGTAGATGTAAAATTACAGACACATTTATCATTTTGTATTGCAGGTCATACATTTCACTCAAATTTTTGGATTGTTTCCTTATTGACAACAGACGTTATTTTAGGTACGAATTTTCTGGTACAACACGACGCAATTATTGACTTTCAAAACTCCTATTTAATGTTAAAGGATGAAAATGTACAACTGGCTTTAGAATTTCAGCACTCTTTATTTGCAGAAGAACAAACAATTAATCGTACAGAGGTCATTTCCGGATCACGTGACATAGACTGTCATTCCACATTGTTCACAGATACGTACGTACACAACTATAATACTCCAGATGAAGCTGACTATGACGTTATGCAAATTATTTCTGATAAAGTTAAACAAAGCAGTGCAAATACAGACGACGAACGCACGCAACTACGCAAAATTATTTTACAGCAAGCTCCAGTGTTTGACAACGTTCCTGGCACTATTTCCGGTTTTATGTATGAATTTCAGGTTAAACAGCACGACACATTTAAAGCCAAACATTATCCCATTCCGTATATTCACAGAGAACAAGTTAAGAAAGAATTGCAAGCTATGCTTGACCAAGGTATTATTGAACCGGCAGTTAGTCCGTACATAAATCCACTCCATATTTCTAAGAAAAAGGATGGTTCACTTCGTCTCGTACTTGATTCGCGTCACACCAACGACATTATTATCAGTGAAACAGATCGCCCACAAACACTAGAAGACCTTCTACAGAAATTACATGGTACTGCTATTTACTCCACATTAGATTTGAAATCGGGATTTTGGCAAATTCAACTCCATCCGAACTGCAGAAAGTGCACGGCTTTTCTCTGTTTTGGTGACTGTTATCAATTTTGTAAATTACCGTTCAGTTTAACTATTTCTTCAGCAGCATTTATTCGCGGTTTGAATACTATACTTCCGACAAAACTTGAAGACAGAATCACAACGTACGTAGACGACATTGTTATTGCGGAAGCTAACTGGTCTGAACACAATCTGATTCTTGAACAACTGTTGAAAACTTTTCGTGCACAAGGACTCACAGTTAATCTCAGTAAATCGCACTTTCGCAAAACTTCTACAAAATTTCTTGGACATGTAATTTCAGCAGAAGGCATTGCGCCTGACCCGGAAAAACTTCAAGCTCTACGTGACATTACTGTTCCTACGACGAAGAAACAACTACGCAGCTTTTTGGGTTTAATTAACTTTTTTTCGTAAATTTATTCATTACTCTGGTTTAGACACCCCTAGATTATGTCAATTGACGGGTAAAAACACTATTTGGTCCTGGGATAGGCAAGCAAATTCTGAATTTATGAACCTGAAAGAAGCTTTGCTGAATGCACCACTTTTATCACATCCAGATCTTACTAGAAATTTTTCCATTGCCACCGACAGTTCTAACACCGCTTTAGGCGTACACACTTTTCAGGAAATTGAAGAAGATGGTACTCCAGTAATTAAAAACATCGCCTTTGCAACTCGCATTCTGTCACCTGATGAACGCAATTATTCTGTTACAGAACTTGAAACACTATGTGTTGTTTGGGCATTTACGAGATTTCGGCATTTTCTTTATGGAAGACACACTACCGTTTACACAGATCATAGAGCTATACAGTTTTTATTTTCCACTAAATTTACACACGACAGATTAAGCAAATGGAAACTTTATTTACAGGAATTTAATTTTACAATTGTTCACATTCCCGGCACACAGAATATTGTAGCAGACGCACTATCCAATTCTCTCAGCAACAATCATCAAGACATCGCAACCTACTTCTGCAAAGCAAATTTCAGCGCCATGAACATTCAACAAGTTGCATTTGAAAATTTCATTTCGTCGTCATTACAAGACATAGCACAAGAGCAGAGTAAAGACAACGTATGGAAAGAAATTAAACACCTTTGGCAAGATAGGAATAATGTTACCATTAGAAACCATTACATTGTACGGAATAATATTCTGTTTCGCCGCTCTCACCCTGACAGCAACAATTGGTTATTATGTATTCCTGACGAGCTTGTTAACAAATTAATTTGGTATACTCATTTAAGTTACGCACATTACGGAGCCAGAAAATGTTTTCTTATACTGAAACAGAACTGTTATTTTACCAACATGGAGAAACGTATTCGACGAGTTTTAGCGTCATGTAAAATCTGCCAGAAAGCTAAGTCAGATACGACTTCACATATTCCTCCGTTTCATCCCATTGTACCTGTTAAATTGAGACACATGGCTGCTGTAGGTATTTTTGGTCCGATTCCCAGAACTAATAGAGGTTTTTGTTACATCTTTGTCGCTGTTGAACTCACTTCAAAATTTGTTACCTTCACTCCGTTACGCAAAGCTACTGCTAAAACAGTTTCGAAAGCATTTGTAAAACATTTTCTGTTCCATGTAGGGCATGTATTGAAAGTAATTTCCGACAATGGATCACAGTTTCGATCTGCTATATGGACACGTATGTTACGAGCTAGAAACATTTTTCCGATCTATATATCCGGGTACCATGCTTCTTCGAACCCTTATGAACGACTCATGAAAGAAATTGGTAAACTGTGTAGAATATACTGCCATAAAAAACATATTGATTGGGACACACACATACTCTCATTCCAGGATGTAATTAATTCGATACCAAATGAATCTACAATGCTATCTCCGACTGTTATACTGAAAAATGTTGAACCACCTAACAAAATTAAAGAATTAGTAACCTTTCCTACATCTCGTCGACTACGACACCATGAAATAATTGACATTGCGCTGAACAACATCAAACGTGCCGCAGAGCGCCGGAGAAGACAGCAAAAACTGGTTTGTACACGCTGTGACTTTCACGTTGGACAGAAGATATTAGTACGCACACATTATTTATCCAACAGAGGAAAGAATAGGTGTAGTAAATTTGAGCTTCTATACGCAGGTCCACATCGAATTCGCAGCATTCCCCACCCCAGCGTAGTACACGTCGAAACTTTGAGAACCAGAAAAAAAAAGGCAATCACCATGTCTCCATTTTTAAACCCTTTATTAAATGAATATACTTTATGATTTATCACACTGTAATGCCATTTCCTGATTTTTATATGACCAACGATGCAATTATATTTATGTGACTACTTACTGATGATTATCGTATTTTTTTCTTGGCAAGTGCCCGGCAAGGTAAGGTTAGCAGGTCGCTTTTCTTGTCGTTACACATCAGACCGTACACAGTTTTCCAGATAAACTTACATATTTTATGACTACTTATGGCATTATATTTATATGAACACTTACTGATGATTAGCGTATTTTTTCTTGGCAAGTGCCCGGCAAGATAAGGTTAGCAGGTCGCTTTTCTTGTCGTTACACATCAGACCGTGCACATTTTCCATTCTTCATGTATGTATGATTTTTTTCCTGTTTTGTTTGCATGCACTATGAAATATTTAAGATATAACAAACACCAGTTGACTTTGACATTTTGCCTTATGATATCTCAACATCGTGACTATTTAAATTTTTTTTTTTTTTTTTTTTTTTTTTGCTGCTACATTGTGATATCTGTGTACATTTTTGCACCTGCACACTATGTTTTTGACATATTACATTTTCTGTCATGGTATGCTGTATGCTCAATTATATCACTAGAAACCAGTTTTTATTTAATGGGTATATGATTTAAATGCAAGACATTAATCATTGTTCATCATTTTCAGAAAGCAATAATGTGTCAAAGAAATAAATTAAACATACCACAGTGGATTACTATGAAATGGGAATTTCACCTTCGGAATGAACGAAAGAAGATGCAATACCTCGTCACGAAGAGTAAATGGATGAGAATTAACAAGCATTAACAAGAATATACTATACACATCGTACGATAGAGGTTTTAACTATTTTTTTCTTTCAGAATACGAGGCGACTGATGCAGGCTGTCAGACAAAACTACACATCATAGTTTTAGTGATGAAATATGCTAGAAATAAGGAACTCTATACTATGAATAGTTGTATGATGAAGTGTCTTTTTGCAGATGATAATGAATGGTGATGAATAGTGATGAAGAATATAATAATATGAATAATGAAGTTTTTCTTTACAGGTGATGATAATAATGGAGTTATGGTGATATGAATAATGAAGTTTTTGTTTACAGGTGTTGATAGTGATAAACTTTATATGGCCACTAAACACACCGCTTTTAAGTTTTTCTTTGCAGATGAGGATAATGACGAAGTTTATGTATTTATGCTCTATAGTTATCGTAAGTAGGCTGTTTATGTTTTCTTTATGTAAGTAGGCTGTTTATGTTTTCTTATTGGCAACGTTACGTAGCGCTCTATATGAAAATCACTGGCTGTGCTGTGTGCAGTCTGTGGCTAGTTTGCATTGTTGTCTGCCATTGTAGTGTTGGGAAGCGGCAGCTGGATGTGAACAGCGCGTAGCGTTGCACAGTTAGAGGTGAGCCGCCAGCAGTGGTGGATGTGAGGAGAGAGATGGCGGAGTTTTGAAATTACATATATTATGACTTGTGATGATATTAAGGTAAATACATTGTTTGTTCTCCATTAAAATCTTTCATTTGCTAACTATCCCTATCAGTAGTTAGTGCCTTCCGTAGTTTGAACCTTTTATTTAGCTGGCAGTAGTGGCGCTCGCTGTATTGCAGTAGTTCGAGTAAGGAAGATTTTTGGTGAGGTAAGTGATTTGTGAAACGTATAGGTTAATGTTAGTCAGGGTCATTCTTTTGTAGGGATTTTTGAAAGTCAGATTGCGTTGCGCTAAAAATATTGTGTCAGTTTAAGCACAGTCTCGTATACAATTCTTCTAAGGGGACGTTACATTATTTAAGTATTTGTTGCAGTTCGTTTTGACAGTATGTCTTATGTCGCATGGTATGATGACTGAAGGTTTTGGAAAGGACAGCTAGAGAACATATATATTTAATACACATTTCATTACCTGTTAATTCGAAGTTCACTACTTTTCAGCATAATATGCGTTTCTTCTTTCAGCTTAATAGTCCATTTTGTATTTCTTTTCCAGGAGAAGCTATTCATGAAATTAATGTGCTATAAGGAGTTGGTCATTAAACCTGTTCTAGTACTTGCATTTCTTTACCCATTTGTGTGTGTCATTCATGAATGTGATGACATATAGTTTATTTGCTTCATAACCTTGCTACAGCTGACTCATGACGAATGACGTTACCTATCCTAATTTGCAGCAATAAGTCAAGAGTAAATATTGTTATGCCCCAGCAATTAATTATCGATCCCACGGCAATGCATTGCTAATACAAAAAAAAAAAACAAAAATTTATTAACAGTCCCAAAGAATGCTACCAGTTTAAGAGAGTTCTGAGTAATACTGAATGATGTTTTTCTAATCACAGACTTGGGTAATAGTTACAGTGCGTTACATTTTAAATATGTCATATGTCACTTGAATGATGAGTTCTGAGTAATAGTGAATGATATTTTGTAATAATGCATGCATGCTCTACGCTCTTTAACTCCTGTTTTGAAGGATGTCTTCTGATGTTTTGTAACTGGCCAATGAGTGCCAATAATTATTTTAAATATGTCGTATGTCACTTGAATGATAAAAATGTTTTGTAATATTCAATACTTGCTATATGTTTAGTAACTGGCCAATGAATGCCACTGTTTCTTATATTTGTATTATGTCACTTACATGCTATATATATATGAATACTAGTAGCTTGATGCTATACTCATAAGCTCCTGTTTTGAAGGATGACTTCTGATGGTTTGTAACTGGCCAATGAGTGCCAATGATTACTATAACTAGCTGAATTATGCAAATAGTATGCCATTAATTAACTCTTGTTGAATGATCACTTTTGAATAATGCATAAAATGGTTTGTAACTGGGTAATGAGTGCCAATGTTCATTATAATCAGATGACTTCTGAACATTATTCTGTAATACTTCATACATAGTACAGAAATGTTCAGTAACTAGGCGATGAGTGCCACCAATTACTCAAATCAGTTGATAGACTAGTGTAATTTTCATTGATGACTGGCATAAGACTTAATTTCCTTCACCTTCTGACCTAGTTACCAGGAATTACTGCAATATCCGTTTGTCCTGCCTATCCTCATGATCATGGAGCACTATATTTGGTTTTTGCACTAATTCTAAGTTGGTGTACCTTACAAGAACGTGGTGTTGACACGACATGCTGTCCACCACCTTGAGCGATGGAGATGTTATTATGGTCCCACTGTTTGGTGTACCTAATGCACTACCAAAATGATAACATTGAATATTAATACGACATTTCAGTGTCTTGGCTACACTGATTAATTCTTCAGGGAAGAGAACTTCAGATTGTCTCACTTGGTGTTGTGCTTCTGTAGAAAGATATGGACTTTCAATGCAGCTACGTGCAAGCTACTATGCTACAAACATGATGCAATCCTTCCTTTTCCTATCCTAGTTCTTGTAAAATGGAAAAAAATGCACTTTATGTCATTTGTTAATATGATTTGTAGTCATTGCGTATACATTTTGTGATTTCCTGATATGTTCTGTACTACAGTGCGTGTGCACTTTATGTCATTTGTTAATATGATTTGTACTCATTGCGTATACGTTTTGTGATTTCCTGATATGTTCTATACTACAGTGCGTGTGCACTTTATGTCATTTGTTAATATGATTTGTACTCATTGCGTATACATTTTGTCATTGCTTGATATGTTCTGTACTCAGTGCATGTGCACTATATTTTATTTCATGTTCTGCACTTAAATATATGTATATATTCTGTGAATGTAAACTTAGTTAATTAAGAAAAATTTGTTGCTCATAGCAAGTCCAATTGACTCACCATCGCTGCCAAATTTTCGCCCCCCCCCCCCCCCCCCCCCACAGTGGAGGGTTATGTAGGAGGTATGCGCTGTCTGCGACATGAGAATCGCTGACCAGAGAGCAGTGTTGACTGCAGTACGAACTGTGTAACTGTAGCAGTTAGTTGTTGCTAGTCGCTAGTCTGAGGTTGTCTGCGCTTGTCTGCAGTCTGCTCTGGTCGGGAATCTGGAGATGGAGTATTTTTGTATAAGGTAAAGAAGCAGCGTCGCGCATATCTAGTAATGTATCTGAACTGTCATCCAAATGTTTTAAAAAAATGTCCTAATAATAATTTTTGCAATATAAAGTAATTTTTTTTAAAAAAAAGCGTTCATTTAAAAAAAATCAGTTGCTTCCTTTCACAAATCACAAATGTATAGGCTAGCATTGCACGGAGCTGTGCCGGAAAAATGTTAAGTAAGAGCAGATATATTCGCCGTTTTTATTGAGGTAAGAATTTTTGATTTTTATTCAGAATGATCTTACAGGGCCATGACGCAGCACTGCTGTCGTCCAAATTTTACCAGGTTACTGAATTTACTTTTTTTATTACGAGGTTTAGGAATTTTTCTGTTTCGAGCTTATATTAAATGAGAAAAGAATTTTGTGGGTACATTAAATGGAAACCAGTTTTGTTGTGAGGTTACACAAAAATGAGAATCGCTATCCATAATAATTATGTTTAATGTCAATTTTAAATTTTTTTCGGGGAGGTTACAAGCTGCTTACAGGCGTTGACATACGTCAACGGGTACAGATGAAAATGTGGACCGCGACCGGAACCCGAACCCGGGACCTCCTGCTTACATGGTAAACGCTCTATCCGTCTGAGCCACCGAGGACACAGAAGATAGTGCGACTGCAGGGATTTATCTCTGGCAAGCCTCCCGCAAAACCCACATTCTCAACGTATTGCCCCGCCCTACATTCGTAGTGGGGGACAGATGACCTCAGATGTTAAGTGCCATAGTGCTCAGAACCATTTGGACTAAGGGACTTAACATCTGAGGTCATCAGTTCCTAGAACTTAGAGCTACTTAAACCTAACTAACCTAAGGACATCACACATACCCATGCCAGAGGCAGGATTCGAACCTGCGACCGTAGCAGTCGCGCGGTTCCAGACTGAAGCGCCTAGAACCGCTCGGTCACCTCGGCCCGCGGTACGTGCCTCACTCGGATCGTCCGGAGTGCCGGTAACTCCACACAATTATGTGCGTAAATAATTTGTTTTGGTAGAGATGAAGTAAAGCTACATCCATCTCTGTAGATAGCGTCGCAGCAAAACTTTTACCTTTCCCGTAAAAAGTTAATAACCGCTGTTTTGCGAGTCATGTATGTTCTCTGCTATGCAGTCTTCCTTTAGTTTATTTTAAGGAAAAGATTTGAGAAAAAATGATTTTTCCACATCTTATACTGCCACATCACAACTTGATGATGAACTGGTCTTCTTTTAGTTATTGGTCATAGTAATTGTGGTAATTCGCCGTAAAGTTAAATAGCACGATTATTTGGAAAGGTTTGCAGTGAACAGTGTAGTTTCTGACTAGCTTACATATAGTGCATTTTAGGTGGTATACTGCTGCTTACGAAGTATACCTAATATATCGAAATTGTTTTTGGCAGTGGAGGAAGAGAGATATGTCTTTCCATCCCCGAGACAATTGCGACACATATCGGAGATCTTCCGAGACAATATTGGCAACAACTTGCCACACTTGAGGATATTGCTATGTGGAGTGAGGAAGTGACTCGTGTACCTCTTTTTCGCTTGCTGTCGAAGCTCGAAACGCAAAACGTACTGAAAGGAAGAGAGACTTGATATTTTTTCCAGTCCACGTCCTCTAATGTGAAGAAACTTTGTGACAAGTGTAAAATAGACCTGAACGCTAAATTCCACTTACTTCTGAATGAGCAGTTGCACGAAGCCAAGGAGGATACGTCGAGATTTTCCTTACCATCTTAGGAGTAAGCATTTCTTCGAAAACATTGTCTGCCCTATACAGAGTTCAACACCTACTGCTGCACGATTTACGATAACCGATCTCACTTCTGATACAAATCTTCTGAATACTTCTCGAAATGAATCATACACTACTCTCTGAAACTGAACTGTTGTATAAATACTACCCTAGCTTTACCAGTCTGTAACGATTATTTACATATGTGGCACACTAAATAAAGAAGAGCACTAGACGGCCTTGCAAAAAATTAACTTTTCAGTGTGGGGTTTTAAGGTCATTCACGCACTTTCACCAACTTGCTGTAATGAAACCTTCGTTGCACGAAAAATAAATAGTAGAAAATTTGTGTGATTCCGTCGATTTTCCCGGTGCCTTACATCTTTATGTTCGTCACGGGAATGCTGCCGGATATGATCGTCTTCACTACACGATATTTCGGCGATACATCTGGCCGCCTTCTTCAGATGCGATCGCTGTGTACAAAATCACGCCGTAACGAATGAACATCAGAAACGTCGGCTTATTTGACCACGTAGAATACTAGATTCGGTTAATCGGTTTTTAGATCATTTTAACTGTCTTCATCCAGGTATCAAAATTTCGATGGAAATTGAAAAATATGGCAAATTACCTTCTTTGGATTTTCTTGCACACAAAAAAGAAAATGATACCTTGGGACATGGCGTATATCATAAACCCACACATACGGACCGCTGTCTTCATTCTACGAGTTGTCAATCACCACATCAGCGCATGGGAGTTCTATGTACATTGGTCGACATTGCTTATGCCATTTCCGATGCCGAAAATTCGACACAGGAACTGGATCATCTTAAGGCTGTCTTCAAGCTCAACGGATATACCGATCATCAAATTAATCGTGCTTTCCAGTTTGGACCACCAAGTACACAAGCGGCTGACATTATTAAACCAGTTGCTTTTTTACTTCTTGCTGGGAGTACTATTTCAAAAATTTCTAGAATTCTTAGGAAATATGATACTAAAAGTGTTATTTTGTCTTTGGCCAAGACTAGAACCCTTTTTGGATCTGTTAACGATGAAATGGGGGATTGAGAAAGCCTGGATTTTATAAAATTCCGTGTCGTTGTGGAAAGGCCTATATTTGGACCGACTATTCGCGCTGTTCATGACCGATGTGTGCAACATCA
This sequence comes from Schistocerca cancellata, assembly GCF_023864275.1. Classification (NCBI taxonomy): domain Eukaryota; kingdom Metazoa; phylum Arthropoda; class Insecta; order Orthoptera; family Acrididae; genus Schistocerca; species Schistocerca cancellata. The sequence goes on along the minus strand of NC_064627.1, from coordinate 86,899,852 downwards.
GCGTCACATACGTTTGCTCCAGTCTGAAAAATCTGCTGTCGATGAACACTGTCTCAATGAAACGCGTAACATGTCGTTTAAAGAGTGGCAAATTATCGCTCCAGATTCTCGTTACTGGGACTGTCTGTTCAAGGAATAAATCGAAATACGATTATTTATTGACATTATTAATAGAGAAAGGTTTTCTATAAAGCAAGATATGGAACCCTATTTTATCTCATCTAAAACAAAAACTATCTGATTTTCGACCCGTTAAATCTTAATCTGCGGTTTATCACTTTTGCCAGATTCTACCGCCGGCGGCGCTACAATTCTTCGCTTCGCAGGGGCAGCTCTTCCGCTTCTCGCGCAGGCGCAGTGGCTTGCACCCGGAATATAAACGAGCCGCCGTTTCTGATAGGTCGTTTAGCTACAGTAATAACCTCTCAAAAGGTCTCATTACTATTAATGAAAGTGAAACAGTAACACGATTCGTGCTGTCTCTAGCTTATGACGTGGCAAGTCATATCGTGCAGCGCACTGTCATTATGGGAGCGCGATAGTCGCATCGGTAAGGCCCACCACGCGCAGCACGTCCCTTATTGCATCGCATCGTGTTGCATATCCTATTGTCCAAGCGTGAGCCGCGTTTTTTTCTGAAAGATAATATACAATTTGATGGAGGCTGGTAAAAAGTAATTCCCTAATTTATTCACACGCTGGTGTGTGATTAAAAATATTTACAGGAATGCATGCATTTGACTGTATCTGTAACGAGTGAGCACAGACACAGGGGGTGACAGCTTCCTTGCGTGGGAACCTTTTCCGCAAGGCACGAGGCAGGAGTCATAGCCGTACAGCTCCCTAACCGAGAGGGCTTATTACTGCGCCATGGCTCGTCTCAAAACTGATCGTAGTAACAGCGGATAGTTAAATTTCGGTAATTAATTTTTGGTTTGTTTGCAGGTACATGTCAGCAGTCCTGGTAGACAGTGACATCGCCGTTCTGCGATTACGAAGCACGCCGTTATTGGGACCAAAATAAACTGAAGCTGACCGCTCATTAAGCGGTGTATCGTGAGGTAATTAGTTCCCAGCATGTAAAGGAGACGAGCGGCATAACAGTCCGTGCTGTGCTGGTGGAAGCGTGCTGTAACCACGCACCATCGTAAGACGCAGTGGTCAGAAGCAGTAGACGCTTTTCGTGTCGTGAAGCAAGTCTGAATTAGGGAGACCGCCACTCTATGAATAGCTTGGAAAAGGACAAAGCCCATCGATCATTGGATTGCGGGACTGCTCAGACACTTTCAGAAAGCCCAGATAACGCAGGCAGCAGCGGAAGTATTGCGGATGTATCAGATTACTTGTATAAGATTACTTGCTTTTTTTTTATTTTTTAGTCATAAGTCTTCTGAATGGTCTCTCGTGTCCCGCCACAAAGTCCTCTCGTTTGTCAACCTTTCCCCTCAAAGTATCAACTGCAACTTACGTCCTCAGCTACTTGCTGGATGTATTCCGATCTCTGCCTTCCCCTCCACTTTTTACCATTTACAACCACCTCTAGAGGGATTTAAAGTATTCCTTACTTCTTTTCAGTTTTTTTCATATATTCCTTTCCTCGCCGATTCTGTGGAGAACCTCCTCATTCCTTACTTTATAAGACCACGTTATTTTCAGCAATCTTCTGTAGCGTCGCATCTCAAATGCTTCGATTATCTTCTATTCCTCTTTTCCCAGAGTCCCTATTTCACTACTATTCAATGCTGTGCTCCAAATGTCCGTTCTCAGAAATTTCTTTCTCAAATTAAGGCTTATGTCTGATACTGGTAGGAAGTCTTTGTAAGTCTCCTAATCACCATGGATGGGTGCTGAATGTGTCACTAAACCTTCTAGAAAAGAAAGCAAAGCAAGTTAAGGAAGCACCTATGTTCACCATCGCCGAAAAACGTCAAGATCGAAACACAATCGAGCATGGTGCTTTAGGGGTTGCCATTGTTTAGTGCTCATAGATTATGCTCCTAAGGACTAAACAGTCGGAGAAACATACTACAGAAATTCCATGAGGCGGTTCTGAGAGGCTATGGCTCTGAGCACTATGGGACTTAACATCTGAGGTCATCAGTCCCCTAGAACTTAGAACTACTTAAACCTGACTAACCTAAGGACATCACAATCATCCATGGCCGAGGCAGTATTCGAACCTGCGACCGTAGCGGTCACGTGGTTCCAGACTGAAGTGCCTAGAACCGCATGGCTACACCGGCCGGCTCTGAGTGGCTATCAAGACAAATCATCGAGAGGTCTTGTCAAAAAGAATGGTTTAGTTCCATGACAACACACTGGACATCGGAGCCTCAAGGAAGCTGTGGCACCAGCAAATTTGCATCTAGGCCTTTGGTCGCTTGGACGGTGCATATAGTTGTGCATTTAGTAATGCGGGTACTCGTTTGAAAACTTAATTTAAATAAATATTCTGCGACCTGATCGCCCATCTCAACACAGCCAATTATTCACAGCATGTTGCACAAACACCTGAAATTTAATACCTCCCTAGCGAAAATTCACTGATCGTACATCAGCTACATAATAGAAAAAACAGTGATCTATTAATAACTCATTACTGTAACACAATGAAAAATCATTCATTAAATTTGTGACATTAATGTCGTATTTCGGTCTCGCGATATCGATTCATTTCATGGACAGTAGAATGAAGTCACAAAAGTTATGGGATATCTCCTAATATCATGTAGGACTTTCATTTGCCCTGCGTAGTGCACCAACTCGAGGTGGCATCGACTCATGAAGTCGTTGGAAGCCCCTGCAGAAATATTGAGCCATGTTGCCCCTGCAGCCACCTGCAACTGCGGAAGAGTTGCCAGTACAGGTTGCTGTGCACAAACTGACCTCTCGATTATATCCCATAAATGTTCGATGGAATTCACGTCGGGCAACCCGTGTGGCTAAATCATTCGATCTAATTGACCAGTATGTACTTTAAACCTATAACAAACAATTGTGGCTCGCTGACATGGCATCGCTGTTTAGGAACATGAAGTGCATGAAGGGCTGAAAATGGTCTGCAAGTTGCCGAACGTAATCATTTACAGTCAATGATCGCTTCAGCTGAACAAGAAGACCCATTTCATTCCATCTAAATACAGCCCACACCACTATGGTGCCACCACAAGCTTGCACATGTTTTTGTTAACATGGGTCCATTGCAACATAGGGTTTGCGTCACACTCGAACCCTACTATCACCCCTTACCAACTGAAATCGGGACTGATCTGAGCCAGGCAACGATTTTCCAGTCGTCTAGTGTCCAACCGATATGGTCATGGCCCCAGGAGAAGCCCTGCAGGCGATGGAGTGCTGTTTGCAGTTGGCAGAGGCATTCGCCTCGGTCGTATGTTGTCAGAGCTCATTAACGCCATTATGGGCCGCACTGTCCTAGCGGATACGTTCGTCATACGTCCCACACTGATTTATACGGTTACTTCACGCAGTGCCACTCGTCTGTTAGCGTCGCTCTAGGAGGACGCCTAATGTTGGGACTGGCCTTCTGGCTTCACACATTCACCCCCGTGAGTGGACATATGGCCGCGCCTTTAGCAGGGTCCGAGCAGGCACACGCGGTAGTAGTTTACCAGTTATCAGGAGTTCCAATGTTAGGCGCCTTCTAGAGCCTCTTGCGCAGGCAGGATTCAGGGCTGTACTGAAAGCCAATGTGGTATATCAGCCGGAGGGCCTCATCAGAGATGTGGAGGCCGAGTTATCTGCGGTTATCAAGGATGCAGGGTGCAGCCGTCTGAAAGTTGTGGCTAACGTCAGCTCCAAGGACACCTATCGCAAGGGTACTGAGCCATTCTCACTTCGTAAGTCGGCTGACGGAAGTGATGAATGGTGCTGGCCTCACATGTGGGCTTGAAGCAGAGCTCGCAATTTGCAGCATTGTTCCCAGACTTGATCGGGGTCCTTTGGTTTGAAGCCGAATGGAGGGTGTCAACCAAAGGATTTGTCGACTCTGTAACGGTCTAGGCTGCAGATTTCTAGACCTGCGTTATTGGCCGGAGATTAGTAGGAATCCCCTTGATACATCGGGCGGAGGTTCGGGGGGAGGGGGGTGGGGGGAAAGGAGCACTGCACAAACGAAGCAGCTATTTGGGTAGCAGAGTACCCGTGGGGTGCACATGAGGGTTTTTAGGATAGGTTGTGGTTTGAGGCACAATGATGAACACTCGCCAGTCGATACGTAGCAAAGGAAGTAAGACCGCGTTCAGAATGAAGACACTTCGACTGTCAAAATTTTATCAGTAAATTGTTGAAGTATTTGTAACAAAGTTCCCGAATTCACTGCCCTCCAATTCTCGTGACCGAGAGCTGGCTCAATTCCGAAGTGAAAAGTCTGAGACATTTAGCGAGTCCTGGAATGTATATCAGAAAGACTGATTAGAAGGAAAAGGAGGGGTACATTTCATTAAAGATGACAAAAGTAGCGTCCCTCTTGAGGTCGAACTGAGTGTGACAGAGAAATTATCTGGGCGCAGATAACGGGAGGTGACATCAAGTAAATATCTGGATGTTTTTTCCGGCCGCTCGATTCTGATGCGATAGTTCTAGACTCATTCAATGAAAGTCAACGGTTAGTAGAGCGTAAATACCCAGATCGTGCAACACTAGTTGGAGGCGACTTTGGGTCCGGGATGTCTATGGATTCATTGCAGGGGGCAGTCACGCAAAGTACTTTTGAACGCATTTTCTGGATACTGCCTTGAGTATCTAGTTTGGCAGCCGACACGCAACGGAAATATCTTAGACGTTGTAGCTACAAATACGCCGGACCTTATTTGTAAGTAGGCTGTTTATGTTTTCTTATTGGCAAAGTTACGCAGCGCTCTATATGAAAATCACTGGCTGTGCTGTGTGCAGTCTGTGGCTAGTTTGCATTGTTGTCTGCCATTGTAGTGTTGGGCAGCGGCAGCTGGATGTGAACAGCGCGTAGCGTTGCGCAGTTGGAGGTGAGCCGCCAGCAGTGGTGGATGTGGGGAGAGAGATGGCGGAGTTTTGTAATTTGTCATGAACTGCTATATATATATTATGACTATTAAGGTAAATACATTGTTTGTTCTCTATTAATATCTTTCATTTGCTAACTATCCCTATCAGTAGTTAGTGACTTCCGTAGTTTGAATCTTTTATTTAGCTGGCAATAGTGGCGCTCGCTGTATTGCAGTAGTTCGAGTAATGAAGATTTTTGTGAGGTAAGTTATTTGTGAAAGGTATAGTTTAATGTTAGTCAGGGCCATTCTTTTGTAGGGATTTTTGAAAGTCAGATTGCGTTGCGCTAAAAATATTGTGTGTCAGTTTAAGCACAGTCTTGTATAATTGTTGTAAGGGGACGTTACATATTGACACCGTCAATATAGCAACAAGGATTAGCGATCATGATGTCATTGCAGCAACTATGGTTACGAAAGAATAAATCAGTTAAGTAGGCTAGGAGAGTGTTTCTTTTGGAAAGAGCAGATAAGCAGCTGTCAGCATCTCACTTAGACTTTGAATTGACATCACTTACTTCCACTAAGGTGGAAGTAGAGGAATTATTGGTAAAGAATAAGCAGGTTATAATTCGTGGAGAATTATGTGCCTAGCCATTGGATCAAGGAGGAAGACACCCCACCATGGTTTAATAACGAAATTCGGAATACTATGAGGAAGCATGGGCTGTTGCACTCCAGGTTCGAAAGAGAATGCGCAAATGATGTCAAGCAAAGTTGAGTAGAAATTCGTGCGTCTGTGGAAAGGTATACGCGCGAGGCATACAGCAACCACAGCCGTCATGACTTAGCAAACGAACCCGAGTAAATTTTGATCCTACGTAAAACCGCTATGTTGGTTTCGGACTTCCATCTAGTCGTTTTTGACCAGTCTGGTGTGGCTGTTGAAGATAGCAAAACGAGAGCCGAGGTTTTAAATTTCGCGTTCAAGAAATATTTGATGCAGGAGAATCACAGAAACACAGCATCGTTTAACCATCGAACAGACTCCCGTATGGAAGATGTAGTAATAAGCATTCCTTGGCGTAGAGAAACAACTGAACGAGTTGAAAACAAATAAGGCAGTAGGCCTGGATGGAATCCCAGGTAGCCGGCAGCTGTGGCCGAGCGGTTCTAGGCACTTCAGTCCGGAGCGTGCTGCTTCTACGGTCGTAAGTTCGAATCGTGCCTCGGCCATGGATGTGTGTGATGTCCTGAGGTTAGTTAGGTTTAAGTAGTTCTTAGTCTAGGGGACTGATGACCTCAGTCCCACAGTGCTCAGAGCCATTTGAACTATTTTTTTTTAATCCCAGTTTTATTTATCAAAGAGTACTCTACAGCATTCACCTCTTACCTAGCTTTTATTTACCGCGGATCTCTCATTCAGCGCAGTCCCAAGCGACTGGAGAAAAGCGCAGGTGACTCCTGTATACAAGAAGGATAAAAGAACTGACCCGCAAAATTACAGGCCAAAACCGGTTTGCTGCAAAATCCTTGAAGACATTCTCAGTTCCTACATAAAAATTTTCTTGAGACAGAGAACCTTACGTCCAAGAATCAGCATGGTTTCAGAAAGCATCGATGGTACGAATCTCAGCTTGTTCTTTTCTCATATGATCTAATGCGCACAATGGATGAAGAACAACAGGTAGATTCCATATTTCTAGATTACCGGCAAGCGTTTGACACGGTGCCCCACTACATGCTGTTAAAGAAGTTGGGAGCACATGGAATAGGTTCACAGATACGTGAATCACTTCAAGACTTCTTAAGTTATAGAACAAGTACGTTTTTCTAGACGGCGAGTGTTCATGAGAGACAAGGGTATCGACAAGAGTTCCCAGGGAAGTGTGATAGGGCGGCTATTATTATCTACATACATAAATGATTTCGCGGACAGGGTCGGCAGGAATTTACGTTGTTCGCTGTTGGTGCGGATATATAGGAAAAACCAAACCGTAATGTTCATATACGGTAATAGTAGTGTCTTGCTTGACACCGTCACATCATTTAAATATCTGGGCATAACGCTGCAAAGCGATGGGAAAGGGAACGTGCATGTGAGAAGTGTGGTAGAAAAGGCAAATGGTCGATTTCGGTTGATTGGGCGAATTATAGGAAAGTTTGGTTCATCTGTAAAGGAATTCGCATATAGGGCGCCAGTGCGAGCTATTCTTGAGTACTGTTCGAGTGCTTGGGGATTGATAGGAGGCATCGCAGCAATTCAGAGACGGACTGCTACATTTGTGTTAGAGATATGCTTCGGAAACTGAAGTGTGAATCCCTGGAGGGAAGGTGTCATTCTCTAACAAGAATGCTATTGAGAAAATGTAGAGAACCGGCATTTGAAGTTGACTGTAGAACGATTCTAATGCGTCCAAAATACATTGCGTGTAAAGAACACTGAAGTAAGGTACGAGAAATTAGGGCTCGCACGGAGAGACGTACATATTACATTTCCCTCGCTCTGTTTGCGAGTGGAAGAGAAAAGGAAATGACTAGCAAGGTTACGGAGTACTCTCCGCCACGTCCAGTGTGCTGGACTGCGGAGTATCTATGTAGATGTAGACGTAAAAATGAAATGGCACCTCGGGTAATCACTCTCGCATGAAGGGCCATATGGCGGGCTACAATTGATTTGATACCCCACTGCAGTCCAGGGCGTCTCGAGACACGTATTCAGGATGGAATCCCACTACGAAAGTAAAACTGCGTTCGGTGATGAGTCCCACTCCGAACTGAGCCCCGATGACCATCGAAGACGTGTCCAGGGATTCCCTGGAGAGAAGTGGGATACCGACCTGGCTGTCGCCCAGCATACGGCCCGACAACCAGGGTTCTACGGTTCCATCTCTTTTCATAGCAGGACCCCTTTAGATTTCATTCACGGCACCTTTACAGCATAGCGGTACATGGACGAAATTCTATGCCGTGTTTCGTTGCCCATCATGGCAAGCCGTACTGGGCTTACATTTCAGCAAGATAACGACCGCCTGCACAAGATGCAAGATTTTACTGATCCTGTTAGTGCCAGCCAAACTCCACCTTGGTCAGCAAAGTCGTCAGATGTTTACCTATCTGAGAACGTTTGGAGGATTATGGGTAGGGCCTTCAAACGAACCCGAGCCTATCAAAATTTGGCACGCTATCCCCCAGGACATCCAAACAACTGTGTCAATCAGTGCGAAGCCCAATAAGTGATCGCATAAGAGCTAGGCAGAGGTGAACCATCGCGTTATTGACTTGTTCTATTTCTACAATTTTTTCTCTTTAAAAATCATCAGACTCTTGTGGACATGTAATCTCTAGGTTTTCCGTGCATGTATATCACAACTTTTTTCTTTTTTTTCTTTCTTTGAGCGAATTCTGTGGTCGTGGAGCCGGCACCAATAGCGTCCCAGATATGCTCGGATTTCGTGTTTTTACCCAAGACGTCAGCGTGTGTTGAGTATGATGCTCCTAAAACCACTACAGCACGACTCTCGTCTTGTGATGGGACATCATCCTGGTGGAAGACGCCGTAAAACTAGAAGACAAGTAGTAATTAGGGACGGAGGTGGTCCACTAATGGGGAGTGGAAGTCCACCACTGTGTATGGTTTCAACGCCCTTCAATCACTTTTTATATATGCACTGTAGCAGGCGAGCGGCCGACCAGATTCGCCATTTTCAAGAGTCTCGTTCACAGGCGCTGGATGACAACAGTATGGCGTTTGTCACAGTATATTTTACTGTTTGCGGACCGTATCGTCGTTACAATGGTTGCTCATTCGTGTTTGTTTGCCTTACATACTTTCCTAATAGCGTCACGTTCCCGCAAAGCTACCTTGGGACATTCGTGTCGCAGAGGGCAGTTTGTTTTTTAGAGCTATCAGTCTTCTCACTGGTTTGGTGGTGCCCGCCATGAATTCCTCTCTTGCGCCAACCTCTTCATCTTAGAGTAGTACTTGCAACCTACAACCTCAGTTATTTGCTGGAGGTATTCCAATCTCTGTCTTCCTCCACTGTATGTATCCTCTACAGCTCCCTCTAGTACCATGGAAGTTATTATCTGACGTCTTATTAGATGTACTATCTTCCTGTCCCTTCTCCTTGTCAGTGATTTCCATATATTCCTTTCCGATTCTGCGCAGAACCTCCTCATTACTCACCTCATCAGATTACCTAATTCTCAACATTTGTCTGTAGCACCACAACTGATGTGTTTCGTTTGTCTTATGTTCCGCTTTTCCCACAGTCCATGTTTCACTACACTACACTGCTGTGCTCCAAGCTTACATTCTCTGAAATTTCTTCCTCGAATTGAGGCCTATGTTTGATACGACTAGAATTCCCGTGAACAGCAATGGCCGGCCGTTGTGGCCGTGCGGTTCTACGCGCTTCAGTCTGCTATCTCGTAACTGCTACTGCATTGGGGCTTAATTAAAAATATAAAATGCAAATATTTTTAGTAGCTGTAAGTCCGATTACGCAAGTCTCTTAACCGGTGGGCCCTGACTGGTTTTAGTACGCAATCTGACTGCTTAGAATGACAACAAGAATGTAAGAAAATTTCTGTTAACACAATTAATTAATTAAGTCCCCAGCAACTATAAAACCAACGCCACAACAAGCACAAGAGTAAATGTTCTGTGTGTCGAAGTGTGACTCAACGTACACATCTGGCACGGTTCTTCTCCAGTAAGACAAGAAATTTGAAGTACCATTTATATTGACGTGATAAAAGAAAATTAGAAATACTATAATTACGCAAGAAAACCAGAATTACACTCTAATACAAGAACACAAGCCAGATGCTTTGTTGACTGAACCTGTAATGATGCATTATTTGACACACAGAAATAATAAAAAGAAAAAACAGGGAATTTGTTACCTTCATATATATTGACGAAATGCACTCTGACCATTACAATATCTCGATTAGAATAACATCTGCTATCTCTCCCATCAAATAGCTGCATAAAACATGGAACAAACACTCACACTACATCTGAACAAGAACCGCCTACCACTGCTTCTCGACAAGAACTGCCTGCCGCTACTTCTCAATAACCACTGCCAGTGGAGGGCGCGGAAAAAAACTCTCTGGCGCGATCTCTGGCGCTGTGGCTCAGTGTAGCCAACTTTCATATGCCCTTCCTCCACGGGCTAGAATTTGATGGTATTTTTGCCAGCATTGGTGGTGAAAATACCACCAAATTCGTCAAAAAAAATACAGACAAAAATAAAAGATAATATTAATGCGTAAATATCATATAACTAGATAAAATTTTGGCTTTGCACTGACCTTACAATAGCCTAATATATAAAATACAGTAAGGAATACAAATTCTTTCATACATATGACTTTACATAATAGTTTACACAAATATCATGTGGTTAAACAATTCAATCGATAGTGCAGGTAAGAGTCTCATAACTTTTCACAAACAGTAACACACAAAAAATCAGTTTATACAAATATTCACATAAAATACTTTCACAACAAGTAGTTGACAGTTCCAGCAGTAGCACCCAGCAATGTTGAATAGGTGCTACAGCAACAAGTGACATCATCTCAGTAGAAGCAGTCCATCAGTGGCACCCAGCATTGTGGAACAGGTGCAGACAGCATCAGGTGACATCATTTCACCGGAAGCAGTTCATCAGTGGCACCCAGCATTGTGGAACAGGTGCAGACACCAACAGGTGATATCATTTCAGTAGAAGCAGTCCATCAGTGGCACCCAGCATTGTGGAACAGGTGCAGACTCCAACAGGTGACTTCATTTCAGTAGAAGCAGTCCATCAGTGGCACCCAGAATTGTGGAACAGGTGCAGACTCCAACAGGTGACTTCATTTCAGTAGAAGCAGTCCATCAGTGGCACCCAGCATTGTGGAACAGGTGCAGACTCCAACAGGTGACTTCATTTCAGTAGAAGCAGTCCATCAGTGGCACCCACCGATCTTGAGTAGGTGCAGACACCATCAGGTGACATCATTTCAGTAGAAGCAGTTCCATCTGTGGCACCCAGCAATGTTGAAGAGGTACACACAGCAACAAGTCACATTTCTCAGTAGAAGCAGTTCATCAGTGGCACCCAGTAGTGTTGAGCAGGTGCAGAAAGCAGTCCATAATATTCACTATCACTGATCACACTGTTCATCAGAGTTTATAAGCAGAAATTAAACATGTCCTAGTGGCACCAATCATGTAGAAAAAGTACAAGTAACAGTCCATAATATTCACTATCACTGATCACACTGTTCATCAGAGCTTATAAGCAGAAATTAAACATGTCCTAGTGGCACCAATCATGTAGAAAAGGTACAAGTAACAGTCCATAATATTCACTATCACTGATCACACTGTTCATCAGAGTTTATAAGCAGAAATTAAACATGTCCTAGTGGCACCAATCATGTAGAAAAAGTACAAGTAACAGTCCATAATATTCACTATCACTGATCATACAGTTCATCAGCAGAAATTAAACATTTCTAAGTGTCACACATCATGTTGAAAAGTGCAGGTAACAGTTCCTAATATTCACCATCACTAATCAGACAGTTCAAGCATGAACAATAGTTTGAATACACATACAAATGCTTTTACACTAAACATACAAATTCTAATAAACACACAAATGATATCAGATAATTGTCATATTACTATTACAAATACTCAAATATCAGTAAACCTATAATATTTATGAGTGTCAGTGCAAGCCACTACATACAAATAAAATAATATTTAGGAGATAGGTGGGTAGGATTAGGAAAGGAAAACACACAAAACACACTCACTCATCTTTCATCCACATTAAGTACTACTGTGTAATTGAATAGTGTTAACTGTGTAAATGCAATTCTGTCAAAATTTCATGTTCATCATGTGTATCAAGTAGTTGTGGCAGCAATGTATAACAGTCAATAATAGTTAAGTCAACATCATAGTCATCATGTCAAGACCAATGTTTGCCAAGCCAAATAAAAATGTACGGTTGCTGAACAACTGTCAGTGAGCCAAGATATGCAATTACTTCCTCTCTCCAAAAAAAATTATGTACTGCTTATTGATTTAACAAGTGTGTGTAGACAATCTTCCTTCTACTTTAGTGTTCTAGTCTGCTATCTTCATCCTCCTTGTTCCATATAGACCAACAAAAAAAATATGCACCTCACTTACTTTACCTCTTATCCACCAAAACTCCAATAATCATCAGCATCACATAATCTCAATACTTCAATAATACCTCTTACGTCGATACATATAAATCTTAGAATCAATATCATTTACCTTACCTCTTATCCACAAAAACTCCAATAATCATCAACTTCATATAATCTCAATACCTCAATAATACCTCTCCAATACGTCGATACCTATAAACCTTATTACCAATATCATTTCACTTCCATAACAACTCTTTCCTCTAGTCAGTCTCCTCGAACAAGTACAGATAAAATCCTAATGCAAACCTCATCATCCCATACAATCCGAAGACACAATGTCAACACACAATCTCTGTGTAATCCATCTGAGCCAAAATCTTCTACTCATTATGAATTATAAACAAAAGAAATGCATACATGACCTCTAACAGACTTAGTTCGAATAACTCTCAGTAATTAAGTAAGATTACGGAGTGTGAATGATCCTAATATTTCACAGTGTGTACACCACTTGAAGAATTATGGCAAACAGAAGCAAACATGTGGAGTATTTCTTGTGTCAAGTGTCACTTCCTATTTCAATTGCTCACGAAAAATGCAGTGTAATAACTGTCAATGGTCTAAACCTAGTTTTGGTATGTCATGTCGTTAGCTTCCTTCCTATTAGCATAAATTTATACAGCTTCCATAAAACCTCAGGTCATGTGACTTCCATGAAGTTTCTTGTACTAATGTCGTTTATGTCGAATTATAGCAGTTCATTTTCCTATCTTAAAATATAAGGCACTGAGCGTAAGCAAAACAAGCAATAGCGAGTAAATATACCAGTAGTGAACAGAATGTCAACAAGTGGATGCAGCACAATTCTTACAACGAGGCTCTGCGAAGCGAACAATCTGTAACTAATACCATAGTGTAACCTAAACTCTATGTTCGTACACTGTACATCAGCATTGCTATATACCAAATTAAAGAGTAGTTGTGACGACAAACAGAAATGTATAAACATGCAATCCATACACAATGCAGCAAATATGTATCTTACATAATAAACAGGTCATTAGCATCGTATCAGCGTAAGCAAATAAATGTTCATATGTATTCTTAATAAATAAACATGAAGGCGCAAGCAGATAAATCACAAAGTATAACTTACATACCTAACCACATCAGCACAATTAATCAGGTGACAATTATAATTTAAATAAATAAGCACAGCAGGCACATAATAAAAAAATGTGGCATCAGTGAAAAAGCAGTGCGGCCAAGCGATGCATAATATACACAAGTTACAACCCAGTTCATTAATAATCATTGTCAAAATCAGTTAACGTACGCAAGCACGTCGCTTCACAAGTAAATTCATAGAACATGAAATTAGCACAAAGTATGAATCACGTAATCGCGAGCAGCAAATCACGTCTAAAGTACGTTCCTAAGTGGAAATATGTTACCTGAAAAATAAACTCAATTAATAGTTACCTTTTTAGTTTATTAGTTTCTTCTTGGAAATTACATTCTTTCTGAAATTTTCTCGATAGCAAGTCCTCTTAATGTCGGAGACACACAGAATTTACCTGAAGTTCTTAAATATTTTATAGAACCGTATCCTGAAAAATACTGAATGTTAATAACGTAATTTATCAACTCACTATAGCTTTATACTGATTTTATTCGGAGAAAGACTGTGTATTTGTTTACGGCTGTCAGTGCATTCGCACTGAGCGCTCGATCAGCTGTAGGCGCGTGACGTAGGAAGTAACTGTTTGCGGTCAACGACTGCCTTGTGTGGCGCGCAGACTTCACTGTTGCTTTGAGTATGTGCTGCCGCCAAAACACAGCGCGGTATCCTTGTACTCTCTGCATGTTTACATGTAGGGGTTAGTTTCTCACAAGTATGTCATTCTACAAAAATTTTTCAAAAGTATATCATTCCACAAAAATTTTTACGTTAGATATATGATGTATTCCTTTAGAGCGTCGTGATTTAAGAGTTTCTACTTCGACAGTGTTATCATGAATAATTTTGCGAATTCTATATGGACCGTTATAAAGCAGAAAAAATTTGCGACACAAGCCTTTTCCTTTGTGAGACAAACGATGAGACTTAATTAACACCTTCTGACCAACTGACAAGATTTTTAAACGACCAGGGCGCTTAGCTGATTTCTCTCTTCTAGCAGCCGCAGATGCAATATTTTGCAGAGCCATTTTCACAACTTCAGAATGCCGCAGTTTCCGTGAAGGCGGAAAAGGAACGATTTCAGAAATGCGATTTGTCGGTGCTTTGTTTTTTAATATCAGTATAGGCGGTAAAGAAGTTGAGTCATTAGGAAGTTCATTCAGAATGTTTTGAAAAATATGAAGATACTGATCCCTCGTTCTGTGATTCTGGTGACAATAAAGACGACACAATTTATTGATTTCCTTCATCCATCTCTCTGAAGCATTAGATTGAGGGTGAAAAAGTGAAATGAAAATTGGTTTAATCTTACAACGCCGCAGAGTACGAAGCCAAATTTTAGAACGAAACTGTGATCCATTATCTGATATAACCTTATCAACATGACCCACTTCTTTAAGAAAATGTTTGATGAAAGCGTTAGATACTGAACGAGCTGTTGCTTTGCGTAAGGGTGTAAGACACACATATTTTGATGTCAGTTCCACTGCTACGAAAATGTACGCAAAACCAATAGTAGGTCGAACCACTGGACCGAACAAATCAACTGCAGCCATATCCTTTAATTTCGCTGGAATGATAGGAAACAACGGTGCTTTGTGAGAAATTGTTGGCGGCTTAGCCTTTTGACATAATTTGCATTTGACCAAAACAGATCGAATAAGTTTTTCCATATTACTGAAGTAGCAATTTTCCCGTAATTTATGAAAGCATTTTCTGGGACCAAAGTGTGCATAACTGAAATGCGTATACCAAATCAGCTTATTAACCCACTCATCAGGAATACAAACTAACCAAACAGGGTTGTCGACCGATTTTCGTTTAAAAAGGACTTTCCAGATAGATCGCAAAAACGAGGTGTGACCAAATTGACCAATCTAACAAAGCGTCTAAGAAAATTACAGACACCAAGGAAACCACGAACATCACGTTTTGTGGTAGGAACAGCATAATAACAAATAGCGTCTAGTTTCTCTGGATCAGGAAGAATACCTTCTGTAGAAATAATGTGACCGAGAAATTTCACCTGAGAACGACCAAATTCAGAATTTTCTAAGTTCCCGTAATGCCAACTCTTGCAAAAATACGTAATAATGAATCCAAAATTTTGTTATGCTCACTCCAAGAACGTTTAGCAATAAGAATATCGTCAACATATGAAGTAATATTGTCACGAAGATAAATAGGTAAAATTTCCTTTAAACTACGAATGAATGCTGCTGAAGGTAAAGTCCAAACGGTAATTTACGAAATCACTTTTGGGTAAAATAGTCATATCCGGTTATTTTTTACACGCTCTCTAGATAGATTGATAGTCGAAGAGTTGTTTCGATAGATGCAAAGAATAGTAAAAGAGTAGGCAGCGGTACAGAAAACTAAAAGAGAAATAGCACCACTACAGCTCAGGGCCCTATGCTCGCTACGGCACATATTCACTTAGAGTAGTGAATCCCCTGAGGACTTTAATAGCTGCACATAAATTCCAGTTTGTGACTTGGTGGCAAATTTGGCGGAACTGCGTACGTAAATTGATCTAACCATGAACATGGATGTATGTCACTGTTAGAATTACGAAAGATCTTAAATTTCCGAACAGTCAAAAAGTGTTTATAGTCAAAGTTTTCGCCTCGTGGCGACAAAGACCTACCGCGTCTGTCCCAGTCACAATGACGATTATTGTTAAATTCACGCGCCTGGCGCTCTCTTGTTGCATCCCGTATATGAAACAAATTATTTTCTTCAAAGCCCTCTGCTATCTGTGATTTTAGATTTCTTCTGCTGTCTTTTCCTACAATTTCGCCTTCGATTTGTTTGACTTGCTTTCGTAAGGCCTCAACTTCCCTTTTAACGCGCTCATTAAATTTTCCCTGATTTTCAACATGTTTATTTATGTTCTGATACTCTTCGGTTTCTGCAAATGGCAATGGTGCTGTATCATCTGCATCTCTGTCCCCATTTAAACTAAGACTTGTCAATTTATCTGAAACCTCCTCAATTCTTTCCGATAAGTCACCTAATTGTTCTTTCTATTTACGTCTTCCGTAAGTGTCGCGACTCGGGTTTCGGTATTGTCACATTTAGTAGTTAACTGTTCACACTGTTGCGTTAAGTTATTTATCCTGTCATTTGGTACGGATTCCTCGATTCTCTCAAATATTTCTTCCTTATCCTTTGCACGTTGTAAATTTAACTCTGAAAATTTTTGTACTATCACGCGATCTCTTTCTTCCTGTTCTCTATCCTGTTCCCTTTGTCTAATCTCTACTGCAATTAATCTATTATTGTGAGAATTCAAAATCGGTTGTACTTCTTCTCTGATTTCTTTCTTTAATTCATCTTTCATATTTTTGAAACATGTCCCTATTCGTGAGTCTAACCGTGTTTCCAAAGTTCCAATCTCTGTTTTAAATTCAGATCCTAACCGTGTTTCCATTGTTCCCATTTGTGACTCTAACTGTGTTGCCAAAGTTCCCATCTCTGTTTTAAATTTAGATTCCAACTGTGATCCCAGATTTAATATTGCACCCATCAACTGCTCCATATTAGCCGGTTCGAAATTCTTTTCGCCCTTAACATTTCCCGCAAAACTAACTTCCTTCTGCATAGCCATAAAACTATCTGTGTTCGATACTATTTCAGAATCTTCTATCGTTAATCTTGTATTCTGTGAATTTTCTGATTGAGAAAAATTTTGAAATGGTTCCGGACTATTTTCCCGACTTATTACATTGTTTTCCACTTCATTATCCATCATACTGTTGTCCTGTGTTGGCGAGTTCGCCATGTCAACAATTTCGTTATTCTCACTATTCATCATTTTTGCCTTTTTCATCGATCGCGTAATCATTTACCAAATATACAAAACTCGTCACTGTACGAAAATTATACACAATGACTCTTTATCTCCAACAATACCATTTACATGAAATGTTTCCCTCAAACACGATTAATTGATCAATTGAAAAAATTGCACTAAATTGTCAAACGCGTATACAAGGCAATAAAAATTAAATTTTGAAAAATACCATTAAAAGAATGCTAATTACCAAATCTACACATGCAAAATAGACTACAATTACTAAACCACAAATTACTACAACAATACTACTGTCTACTATTTTTACAATCAGAAGAATTCCAAGGGACGATCCGAAGCAGCGGTCGCCACGTGCATGGGGGCTTAATTAAAAATATAAAATGCAAATATTTTTAGTAGCTGTAAGTCCGATTACGCAAGTCTCTTAACCGGTTGGCCCTGACTGGTTTTAGTACGCAATCTGACTGCTTAGAATGACAACAAGAATGTAAGAAAATTTCTGTTAACACAATTAATTAATTAAGTCCCCAGCAACTATAAAACCAACGCCACAACAAGCACAAGAGTAACTGTTCTGTGTGTGGAAGTGTGACTCAACGTACACATCTGGCACGGTTCTTCTCCAATAAGACAAGAAATTTCAAGTACCATTTGTATTGACGTGATAAAAGAAAATTAGAAATACTATAATTACGCAAGAAAACCAGAATTACACTCTAATACAAGAACACAAGCCAGATGCTTTGTTGACTGAACCTGTAATGATGCATTATTTGACACACAGAAATAATAAAAAGAAAAAACAGGGAATTTGTTACCTTCATATATATTGACGAAATGCACTCTGACCATTACAATATCTCGATTAGAATAACATCTGCTATCTCTCCCATCAAATAGCTGCATAAAACATGGAACAAACACTCACACTACATCTGAACAAGAACCGCCTACCACTGCTTCTCGACAAGAACTGCCTGCCGCTACTTCTCAAAAACCACTGCCAGTGGAGGCCGCGGAACAAAACTCTCTGGCGTGATCTCTGGCACTGTGGCTCAGTGTAGCCACCTTTCACTACGGTCGCAGGTTCGAATCCTGCCTCGGTCATGGATGTGTGTGATGTCCTTAGGTTAGTTAGGGTTAATTAGTTCTAAGTTCAAGGCGACTGATGACCTCAGGCGTTAAGTCGCATAGTGCTCAGAGCCATTTGAACCATTTGACCAGCAATGCCCTTTTCGCCGGGGTAGTTTGCTTTCGATGTCCTCCTTGCGCCGTCCATCGTTGGTTTGTCTGCTGCCTAGGTAGAGGAATTTCTTAACTTCATCTACTTCGTGATCACCAAACCTGATGTTAAGTGTGTCGCTGTTCGCATTTCTGCTACATCTCATTACTTTTGTTTTTCTTCGATTTGTTCTTAATACATATTCTGTACTCATACTGTTCATCCCATTCAGCAGATCCTGTAATTCTTCTCACCCTCACTGAGCTAGCAAAGTCATCAGTGAATATTATCATGAATTGTAATTCCTCTCTTCAACCTGTCTTTTATTTTCGCCATTGCTTCTACGATGTCTAGATTGATCAGTAAGCTACATCCCCCTATTACACCAGTTTCAATCTGAGCACTTCGCTCTTGGTCTTTCTCTCTTATCATTCCCTTTTGGTTCTTGTACATATTGTGTATTACCCGTCTTTTCCTATAGCTTACCCATATTTTTCCCAGAATTTCGAACAATCTGCACCAATTGACATTGTCAAACGCTTTCTCCAAGTCGACCAACCACGAGAATGTGTCTTGATTTTTCTGTAGACTTTCTTCCATTATTAACTTCAACGTGGGCAGTAGTCGAAATATTTCGGTCCACACTGTGTGTTTGTGTTCTGTACTAACATAAAGCAACTATATCAGTACTTCTGTGAGCGAAGCAGCATAATCAGCTACCAGTTGTGTCCTGTTAATCTAAGTCTGTGGCTGTGAACCACAACAAACTTTTATTTACAACCAAAATAATTATTATTACACAGAAATTGAAATACAGTCTGGTATGTTACGTTAACCAGAGTCAGGTACACACTGATCAGTGACGATCACAGTATTGATGGTAATTAAGCTTCTTCGGGTGACACAATATTTTATGCGAATTGTATGGCATGTGTGTATGGAACTGCAAGATCAAACAATGCATGATCGAGTTTTTCCGAGGCTCTGGAACACGAGAGGGCATCCCTTTAGAGGTAAAGCGGAGAACCGTCTAATTTTTGTATTTTTAACGTTCTAAACTCATTCCTCTACGCTAATACAATGCCCTGTAGACGGCCACAAATTCCCACAGAAACTGGCGCACCCGGAAATGAGCCCACAAATTGCTCGCATTTGTTTCTCGGAAATGGGATTTGTAGGGAATTTCGTTTGTAACAAGATTTATGAATCTGTAGCACAGCCAGAATGAGAGGCGGAAAGAAACAGAAGGCTGCGTAAAGAGAGTGTGTGGAGAAATCACGAGAATAAAAGGGAAATTAAAATGAGATTCCCAGGGACTGTGGCAAGAAAAGGAGGTCACGGACGAGTGAACGCGTCGCAGCAGTGCCAGAGAACCAGACGGCAGAGGTCGCAGAGGGCACAGCGTCTTCTGGCTGGCGTGCACAAGCAGAGCCGGGCACCACTCACTCCTGCACCCAATCTCTTCGTCTCACAGCAGCACCATCGGCCACAATCCTCCACTACTGACTGTACGGTTTGCAATACCCATCGTTCCTAACCCGAATGTAAAGAAATAGTGTCAGGCGTGCAATGAAATACTTTGAGTCAGTTGTGGATTAGTAACTAAAATCAATTATTTAAGTTTTTTCTGTAACCATTGCCCAAAAATGTTCAAATACAAATTTCAGCAAATGAACAGATATAAAACAAACCGTATCTTGTGAAACGAGTGTATAAACGACGTTATTTCAAATTAGGTACCAATCATAGATGACCACAAATTACCGCAACGGACCACTTGCCTGCCACTGGTGGGTCCGGATTTTTTCGGATAATAGGCTCACTCGTTCAGTGTCTCGCCTCTATGTTGTTCGGTCCCCAACCGAGGCTAAATACCTGATGATTACTGTATTTACAAAATGGAATACTTCTGTGGAGAGACGAATGTATTTAACTCTCTGATGTAAGAAGATATGCCGAATATTTTAACAGCACATATTTGGTTTTCCCGTCTTCATCCAAAGTTTTGATTATATGACTACAGAGATAAAAGTAATGTCTTTGTGCAGTATCTAACATAGTGAAATGCCTGAGATACAACACGTTCCAAATCAACAAGAGAAAGGTTAATTACAACACAACAGGATAGTCACAAAATAAAAAACTTCTTACTTTGATTGAGTGTTCGGTCGGTCCTTGGTACAATATTTTATATATGTAATGAAACATACACATCTAAGTCTACATCTACATGGATACTCTGCAAATCACATTTAAGTGCCTGGCAGAGGATTCATCGAAGCACCTTCAAAATATTTCCCTATTATTCCAATTTCGTACAGCGGGCGGAAGAAAACTAAGACCTATACGTTTCCGTGCGAGCTCTGATTTTCCCTAATTTTATTATGATGATCGTTTCTCCCAATGCACGTTGGCGTCATCAAAATATTTTTTGCACTCGGAGGAGAAACGCGCTTTTGTTTTAATGATGCCCACCCCAAATCCTGTATCATTTCAGTGACACTGTGCCCCCTGTTTCGCGATAATACAAAACTTTCTGCCCTTCTTTGAGCTTTCTCGACGTACTCGATCAATCGTATCTGGTAAGGATCTCAAACCGCGCAGCGGTATTCCAAAAGAGGACGGACAAGTATAGTGTAGGGAGTCTCTTTAGTAGCTCTGTTACATTTTCTAAGTGTCCAGCCAATAAAACGCAATTTTTGTTAATTGAATTTACGACTTTTAGATGTGCCTGATTTATCATATAACCAAAGTTTAACAGATTCCTTTTAGCACTCATGAGGATGACCGCACACATTCCGTTATTTAGGGTCAACTGCCAGTTTTTGCGCCATTGAGATGTATTTCCTAAGTCGTTTCGCAATTTCTTTTGATCTTCTGATGACTTTAGTAGTTTCTAAACACCAGTATCATCTGCAAACAACCTAAGACGCTTGTTCCGATTGTCTCCTGTATCGTTTACACAGTAAATGAATAGGAAAGGGACCATAACACTACCTTGGGGAACGTGAGGAACCACTTCTGTTTTACTCGATAACTTTACTTCAGTTTCTACGAACTACAGGAAATGATGAATCCAGTCACATAACCGAGATGAAACTCCATAAGCACGCAATTTCACTACGAGCCGATTGTGTGGTACAGTGTCAAAAACCTCCTGGAAATATAGAAATACGGAATCAATTTGAAATCCTTTGTCAACAGCACTGAACACTTCGTGTGAGTAAAGAGTTAATTGTGTTTCACAAGAACAATGTTTTCTAAATCCGTCTTGGCTTTGTGTCAATAGACCGTTTTCTTCGAGGTAATTCGTAATTTTCGAACACAATGTATGTTCCAAAATCCTGCTGCATATCGACGTTAATGATATGGGCCTGTGATTTAGTGGCTTACTCCTGCTACCTTTCTTGGATAATGGTGAGACCAGAGCAGCTTTCCAGTCTATGGGTAACGGCTCTTCCTCGAGCGAACGGTAGTATATGACTGTGGATGACTGTTAAGTATGGAGCTACTGTATCAGCATACTCTGAAACGAACCTAACTGGTATACAGTCTGGACTGGAAGACTTGTATTTGTTAAGTGATTTAAGTTGCTTCACTACTCCGTAGATGTCTACTTCTACGTTACTCATGTTGGTAGCTGTTCTTGATTCGAATTCTCGACATTTACTTCGTCTTCTCTAGTGAAGGAATTTCGGAAGTCTGTGTTTAATAACTCTGCTTTGGCAGCACTGTCGTCGATAGTATTTCCATTGCTATCGCGCAGAGAACGCATTGAGTGTGTCTCGCCACTAGCATACTTCAGATACGACCAGAATCTCTTTCGATTTTCTGGCAGGTTTCGAGACAGTTTCGTTGTGGGAGCTATTATAAGCATCTGGCATTGTAGTCAGCGCTACATTCTGAGCTTCTGTAAAAGAACGCCAATCTTGGAGATTTCGCGTTCGTTTGAATTTGGTACGTTTTTTTTCGTTGTTTTTGCAAGTGTTCTGATACGTTTTGTGCACCAAGGAGGATCAGCTCCGTCGTTTGTTAAATCATTTGGTATAAATCTCTCAATTACTGCGGATACTATTTCTTTGAATTCAAGCCACATCTGGTCAGATGTACATTGTTAATTTGGAAGGAATGGAGATCGTCTCTTAGGAAGGCGTCAAACGAAATTTTATCTGCTTTTTGAATAGGTATCTTTTCGTTGATTTTTGGAGGATTTGGGGACTACAGTATTCAGTCTTTCTACGGCAATCCTGTGTTCACTTATCCCTGTATCCGTTTTGATACACGTTATTGGCTCAGGATTATTTATTGCCAAGAGGTCAAGTGTGTTTTCATAACCGTTTACTACACGGGTGGGCTGATGAACAAACTGCTCGAAATAATTTTCAGAGAATGAGTGCAGCACAATTTTGGACGATGTTTTATGCGTACCTCCGGAATTAAACATGTATTTGCGCCAAGACATCGAGGGTAAATTAGAGTCACCACCAACTATCATTGTATAAGTCGGGAACGCGTTTGAAAATCAAACTCAGCAGTTGTATCATCTGAGTTGGGAGGTCGGTAAAAGGATCCAATTATTATTTTATTCCAGTTGCTTATAAGGACCTCTGCCCATACTCACTCACAGGAACTATGTACGTCAATTTCGTGACAATATAAACTACTTACAACAGCAACAAACACGCCACCGCCAACCGTGTTTAGCCTTGCTTTCGGAACACCGTTAGGTTCTTCGCAAAAATTTCGGCGGAGCTTATCTCCAACTGTAGCCACCTTTCAGTGCCTGTAACCATAAGTGCTTTCTCTTAGCGCTTGGAGCTCTGGTACTTTCCCAACACAGCTATGATTCTTCCTGTGTTCGGCCTGCAACCTTTGTGACTGAAGCTCTTTTTGGGTTTTTCCGAGACCCTCTAACCTAGAAACCGCCCAGTCCACGCCACATGGCCCCTGCTACCTGCGTAGCCGCCTCTTACGTATAGTGGGCACCTCACCTATTCAGTGGAACCCGAAACCCAACAACCCTATGGTGCAAGTCGAGGAATTTGCAACCTACAAGGTTGCAGAATCGTCTGAACCTCTGATTCAGACCCTCCACTCGGATCTGTACCGGAGGTCCGCAAACGGTCCTCGACTATGCTGCAAATGGCGAGCTCTAGGTACCGATGTGTGCCACCACCTACAGTTGGCTGCACCATCTGCTTTGCATGGCATCCAGAAGGCCCCATTCCACGTCTTGAATGACTCCACCTGGTACGCACATGCAGTGAACCCTCGCTTTCTTCCCCTTTCTGGCAGCAACAATGGTGTAATAGTTATTACATGTTACACAAACCGGTTTTCTGTTGTTACGCCATCACCAGGTACAAAGGTAAGTATGTGGTGCAGTGAAATTTCGTTGGATCGAAGTTTAAATTTGTGAATGTACAAGCATCTCCAATTTTAGAGTTGTAAATGTTAGAATTAGGAATACAAGTAGAGGGATTGTTTCAATGAAAATGCGATGTGAGGTTATTTAACTAAGATAAGCTTGCGTGGCTACATGTCAGAGATCGCTATCAATTGGGAATCTGACCTCGCGATTGGATTTTTTCAAGCACTACCGAATTCCTAAATGTTGGTTCCACTACGTTTAGAAGCAGAGGAAAGGTTACACTGCATGATAGGATAAAGACAAGAGCAAATACCATTGCAAGACAGAGTCCACTGTGATGTATAGAGAAGCACTAAACACCACACACTCAAACTACGAGCCAATACATAGTAGTAGCTATCGTGGCTAGATGTCGGAGATGGCTATCAGACGGAAATTTGGTGTCGCGATTAGGATTTTAAAGCGCTATAGAATTATTAGATTGGTTCTCTCCTCTACATTTGGAAGAAGGAAAGCTCTATTGCGTGATAGAGACAACAGCAGATACCACAGCAAGATAGAGTCCGCTGCGGTGTACCAAAACCCCTAAACACGACACAGTTCGTAGCAGTAGATGCCGTGGGTACATGTCGGAGATCGCTGAAACAGTCTCCCATCCCGCGCACTGAACTCCCAGTCGTCCATACACAGCCCTTGCTGCAGTGGACAAGATCGGACAGGTAGACGCATTCTTTGTAACCGGTCCATACTGAGGTAATCCGTTTCTTCCAGTTAGCGACTCCTCGGGACCGCTGCTGCAGCCAGCCGCAGTGCACTGTGATCTGGCAGTTGCAGCTTGGATGTGTACAGTAATTGTAAACTATTCCACCGTGACGTAGACCCCCCACCCAGTTTAAAAAATATACCATACTCAATTCAATGCTGTGATTTTTTTATAAGAATTATTTTGAGAGGTGGCATGAGCACCCTCTCATATTTCTATCTTACTCTGAGTAAGACTTCCTACGCAGCGTCTCTCGCCACTCAGGTGGTCCGGTGACAGGCAGGTTCTGCTAATCTTGAACGGGTTAAGCCGACGGATGTGACGGAGTCGAGTGGATGCTTTCCAGACGCCGACATTGTCAAAAGAGCGGGGGCGACCCACCCAGAGGGGCCTGACGGAGCGGCTGGGCTAGAGATGCCGTTACTTCGCAGAAACTTAGTGAAAACACTTCCTGGCGGGCTACCAGTGAGTCGTGGGAATGACTTGTGTTTCCAGGCAGTCTTGGTGGGCAAATTCCTGCGTTTTCGGCAAAACCATAACTGTGATTGACTTGCCCAGGGAATAGCTCCGTGACGTAGCAAAATCGACGCAGAAATTGGCGCCAAGAATCTCCATTGGTGGAATAGTACTGCATAGGCAATAGAGGGGAATTTTCCGCCGATTTTCGAGTTGCTGATAGGAACGATTAACCACGGCCACTGTCGTGAAGGTAGGAATGTTCTGTGTTCGGCTTGTACGGTTGCTCTTGAGAGGGTCGGCTTTCGCCTTTTGGTCGGAGTAGGTTACAAGACTGAGCTCTCGCTGCTCTGGACAGCCTGCCTTCCCCTGGCTGTCTAATTTACTTTCATGTAATTGTAACTGTTTGTCGAAATTGCTGAAGTTTCGACTTCAACGTAACTTTTCGAGGACAGTTAGCAATTGAGCATTCTGCGTACAAGCGGCCTATGTTGTCCGTCTTGAGCTGTTTTGGCTAAATTTTACTGTACCGGAGTTACTGTGTGTCTTCTCTTGTTAAAATCACTCACTGTACCGTCAGTGATTGCGTAGCGAGCCTTTTTCGTCTCCCTCAGAGGCGTATTTGTGTTACTAGGAAGTCTTTAGTCTGTAACAAGCAGACCAGGAGAATTTGTTTCGGGCTATACTCTAGACATTATCATCACCACAACGGGACGTCGAAGCAACCAAACATCGCCTCCGGTATGCCATATCGTGTCCTTGCAGTTAAGAAGACAGCTTGGTAATGCACATCCGCAGCACCGGCAAATCAGGGAATTTTGCTAGGTGATAATCAGAGCTCAGCAGTGGGCGCCCGTTCGTCTTTTCTAACTTTATTCCGTCTTGGGTGTTCATTGTCTGAGTTATCACTACTGTAGCAGCAATTAATGCTGGGTTGGTTGGGTGTTTCTATTAAGATTTGAGTTGCAAGAAATTGGCTCCACATACCACTTGGTCATAAATGTCATAATCTAGTTTATGGACAACTTCACCTTCACAGCATTTATCTGAGTATCCAATTTGATGTATTGTAAATGTTTCATGTGTTTTGTTTATTATTTTGAGTTTAGTCATAATAAATCAAATTGTTATTTTGGACAGAACTTCATTCTGTTAATCGGTAGAGCAACCCTTTCATTTCTCACTATGTTAATGAAACTTTCCTTTATTTGATTAATTTCTATCCAATTAAATCTTTTCTACTCCACTTGCAGGGTCGATTACAATCAGTTCGCGTTTCTTCTTAATCCATGTGCAACAGCAAAAGTCGTAGTTAGAAAAGGGGGGGGGGACTTAGAGCATCATTTCCATATGAAGATTAGAGAAGAATTTATCGTTAAATACACTGCTAGCCCCGGCACCTCGCAATTTTCGAAGATAGAATAAATCGTACCATATGCGGGTTTCACATTGCTAAGGATCGGTACTTTTTACGAAAATCCTCTACATACCTTCTAAGTATGCTTTTATCAGGTAGATCAATATCTTTTCCTATCACGTCCTACATCAAAGCGCTAGAATATTAAACTCATTTTAGCTCATGATGTAGTGCTACGATCTAACGCTGTCACATGTCGCCTCCTCACTTTTAGATTCTCTCTTAAGGGAACAGCATAGAGAAGTTGTAATTATAAAGTTTATACTGCATATCACTTAATAAATTCGGTAATACCTCTGATTTTATTACGATGTTCGTCTCTCCCTGTGTAGGCAAGAGGTCCTAATATGGTTTAAAATATATCGTCCCCCTCTCCAAAAAAGTCGCCAAATCAAGAACTGTATCGGCGGAGCCGTCACCATCCCCTCCACCCACCAAGCGACATGTCACTGATATCAAATTGATGGGCTAATTAATGAAATTTATCATGAGTCACCTCGCATGGAGAGCAAATTGTTTTTCGGTAGTCGGATCACACTCAGCAGGTATTTCCAATTGGAATCCTTGAAGGGAAGACGATGTTCTTTACGAGGAACATTGATGAGAACCGACATTTGAAACTGACCACAGAAGGATTCTACCACCGTCAACATACATTTCGTGTAAGAACCGCGCTATTAAAAATACGATCGCAACGACTATGTTACCGTCACCCTGAATAAAAAGCTGTATTTGTTCTACAGGCACACGCAAGTCACTGATAGCCTTACGCTTTCTTGTAAAAATGCTTTCTTCGATTTGGAATCAAGTCTGTCCATTCAACCACATACTTGTGTTAAATCCTATGGAGATGTCTTTTAATGATTATAACCACTGGTGAATCATATTCGTGCTACTCCCATACCCCGAAAGAAGTCACTTTCTTGAAACATATCTGCTATAGCAAAATCCCTATGTGGTTTTAGAATGTCCCTCAGATTATTCAATGTGATTCTCCCAGTTTAAGTCGGAACTGAGCAGAAGTCAGACAGAGCTAGATCTACTTCCTGCCGCAACCTTTGTAGAAACAAGGTGAGCTGAGTTAATGCAACAGGACCGTGTTTTGACCAATCGGTGCAAATGGGGACATTTTGTCATAGTTCCGCCAATGGAGTATGATGTGTAAGATCAGTGCCCAAACGAAGCTTTCTCCAGCAACACGAAATGGAATAAAAGACAGTATGGGAACTCAAAAAAAGGGCTGGAAGAAGAACGAAGGTTTTGCTACTACATTTCTGTGTGTCTGCAAACTACATACAGGTTCTGCACTCCGAAGGAGTCCCTCAGGCGTCATTCACGTTTGTCTTCCAAATATTCTATCATCGTTGCTTTGTACCATCCAACAGAGAAAAATTACGAATAATAATAGCTCCGCCAACGTCATCTAAGAGAGAACTCGCTAAAATTTTACCGCATCCCTGTATTCAGATATATCTCTGTAGCAAAAGCAAATACCGTCAGTGTGCTGGCATCGAGCATATGTAGCGATTCTAAATATACAGGAATTGACCTACTGTAGCAGGTGGCCAGTGATCGAACTCGCTTGCACAGACCAGTGTAAAGTTTCATCGCCTGTCTGTAGGAAGACAATATCCCATAGCGGTCACTCGCAAGAGAGGGTCCATGTTTTGCTGTCTGATACATTGATTTTTTCTGCTATAACACGTCCAAGCCCTGTATTACTACGTTTTGTACATAGCCACTCATTTTGTATTTTCCACCATGACTCTGAGGTATATGTCAAGTTATGAACCGACATTAACATGTTTCGATCCATAGAAAACTGAACATCGCACGGTGTAAATCATGTTGATGCTGCTCCTACAACACACACACACACACACACACACACACACACACACACACACACACACCAGATGATTAAACTAAAAGACAGTCACAACATAAGGAAACTGGAAGTGTCCTCTAGCATTATGGATCGTTTCCAAATAACTGTCCGAAGGTGACTGATTACCTCTACATTTAAACTCATCTTTCTCAGTGATGGGGCAGCAGATGGCTTGGTGTTCCGTTTCGACTGATTCCTCACGTTGCGATTATCTATGCCATCATTCTTTAGATGCTAGCCATCCCCAAAAGGTGTTGCCCATCCACCAAGACTCTTTCTCAATCACAAACAAGTGATGGCAGTCAATCATTATGTGGTAATCAGCAGCACACCAGTGGGCGGATGTGATGCAAAAGACATCATCGATGTATTGTAATAAGCATCACAGTTCATAACTAGATCGATTTTAGTAATTTTATCGGATTTTCAACGCTGACTAGTGACACGACAACATGCCTCCCGGTTTCCGTATCATCGCTCAACCACCCCTCCACAACTTTGCCAGTACCGTATACTAGATTGTGGATGCAGACAGATGAACTCTAAATTACGCTCTATAATCGAAGTGACAGAAATACGTAGAACGTAATTTACAATGACGATTGCCCATCTTTCCCTATGTCGATGGGAGTCACAGAGCATTCTTGCATTCTGAAGACAATCGCATATTTAATTTGCAGTTGACCAGAAGAAGACAGCTAAATGCCACGATTCGTGAAGAAGAAGAGTAAGCTGAGCCTTTAACTGTTGTTGCGCACCAATCTTACGCACCAATCTTATTCACAGAACCCATTCAGTTGCACAAGATCTCCCCAGATGTGCGCATTTGAGCAGGTTAGCATCACTTATCGGTTTACAGTAGATATAAAGGTGTTGTTATGATATAACAGACTGTTATGAAGAATAAACGTGTGGTTTATGCACGATGGAGCTGAAGCATTTCACTTAAATCTTGTGCGCTATCAGTTCAGAAATATTGTTCTAGTGTCTGAGCTCAGTACCAAGAAGGTATTGGTAAGAGAGAACATAAACACACGCATTCCGAAGGCTACCTAGCTCTGCACTTAACACACGCTATAACGCTAGAGTGTGCGGCTTCCGACCTTTTAGTTACGCGGAATGCAACGTTGTTAATACCCCGATGTAAGAAATTTACTCCTGGAAATGGAAAAAAGAACACATTGACACCGGTGTGTCAGACCCACCATACTTGCTCCGGACACTGCGAGAGGGCTGTACAAGCAATGATCACACGCACGGCACAGCGGACACACCAGGAACCGCGGTGTTGGCCGTCGAATGGCGCTAGCTGCGCAGCATTTGTGCACCGCCGCCGTCAGTGTCAGCCAGTTTGCCGTGGCATACGGAGCTCCATCGCAGTCTTTAACACTGGTAGCATGCCGCGACAGCGTGGACGTGAACCGTATGTGCAGGTGACGGACTTTGAGCGAGGGCGTATAGTGGGCATGCGGAAGGCCGGGTGGACGTACCGCCGAATTGCTCAACACGTGGGGCGTGAGGTCTCCACAGTACATCGATGTTGTCGCCAGTGGTCGGCGGAAGGTGCACGTGCCCGTCGACCTGGGACCGGACCGCAGCGACGCACGGATGCACGCCAAGACCGTAGGATCCTACGCAGTGCCGTAGGGGACCGCACCGCCACTTCCCAGCAAATTAGGGACACTGTTGCTCCTGGGGTATCGCCGAGGACCATTCGCAACCGTCTCTATGAAGCTGGGCTACGGTTCCGCACACCGTTAGTCCGTCTTCCGCTCACGCCCCAAAATCGTGCAGCCCGCCTCCAGTGGTGTCGCGACAGGCGTGAATGGAGGGACGAATGGAGACGTGTCGTCTTCAGCGATGAGAGTCGCTTCTGCCTTGGTGCCAATGATGGTCGTATGCGTGTTTGGCGCCGTGCAGGTGAGCGCCACAATCAGGACTGCATACGACCGAGGCACACAGGGCCAACACCCGGCATTATGGTGTGGGGAGCGATCTCCTACACTGGCCGTACACCACTGGTGATCGTCGAGGGGACACTGAATAGTGCACGGTACATCCAAACCGTCATCGAACCCATCGTTCTACCATTCCTAGACCGGCAAGGGAACTTGCTGTTCCAACAGGACAATGCACGTCCGCATGTATCCCGTGCCACCCAACGTGCTCTAGAAGGTGTAAGTCAACTACCCTGGCCAGCAAGATCTCCGGACCTGTGCCCCATTGAGCATGTTTGGGACTGGATGAAGCGTCGTCTCACGCGGTCTGCACGTCCAGCACGAACGCTGGTCCAACTGAGGCGCCAGGTGGAAATGGCATGGCAAGCCGTTCCACAGGACTACATCCAGCATCTCTACGATCGTCTCCATGGGAGAATAGCAGCCTGCATTGCTGCGAAAGGTGGATATACACTGTACTAGTGCCGACATTGTGCATGCTCTGTTGCCTGTGTCTATGTGCCTGTGGTTCTGTCAGTGTGATCATGTGATGTATCTGACCCCAGGAATGTGTCAATAAAGTTTCCCCTTCCTGGGACAATGAATTCACGGTGTTCTTATTTCAATTTCCAGGAGTGTATAATAAAGTTGACTAGCCTTCAAACTACACTTCCTGGACATTAATTGAATCTTAAGTATCTGAAGTGATCAGATCTATATAATCAGTCTTTCACTGGATCAGATCTATATAATCAGTCTTTCACTGAGAAACTGACTTACACATCACAGTGCAAAAATGAACAGGGCAATGTGCCAGCCATTGAATATTACATTTATCAGATAGAATCTTATGGTTTTAAACAATCGATAAGGACATTCTATAAAAACTGAATATTTCTAGATTTCTAGTATAAGCCAATAATGCACCTTTAATGTTTTGTGTTTTGACACTATTTCGACATACAATCTCGATGTCACATAAGTTCTGTACATTAGCTTATAAGTATTCTCTGAAGTAGAAAAAGTACACATCATAAATATACTGTAAATCTTAAATAGTATCCTTAAGGTAACTACAATACATCACTGTCAACACAGTCTTCTTTTTATATTAACCAATGCCTATTCTTTCAAATACAATTTTTAACATATTAACGAACTTTTTCTTGTGATTCGAATAGCTTCTAATTTTGTGAAACTCACACAGCATGTGTACCTTGAACTCTATGATGCTATCGGATCCTAATTTGTTAAGGACGTAGTTAACAAAATTTCCCAGCAACCAGTGCACAGCGTTATTTTTTGCTTCTGAGAAATAGCGTGCGTCAGGCCTGTGTATCAATGACAGCGATACATACTCAGGGGATGTCCTTGTAATCAGAGCTATTTGCTCTCGGACCCACTTCCAACTATTCATGTGACCACTGCAAGTATATCTGTGAATTACTGTGTCAACTAGATGGCATTGTTGACATAAATTTGTTTCACAGAGTCCGATTGAGTGCAGTCTTTCATTGGTGCTAACTATGTTGTTAACTTTCTTGTACCATGCCGTTTTTATGTTAGACGTGAGAACATTAGAACTAATGTTTTTCCAAATCTCAGTCCACTCAATGTTTGGAAACTGTCGTTCTATTTTGTTTCTTCCTTCGCTTTTCTTTCGTTCCCGCATTACGGCTCTCGATGTTAAGTGTCGTGACTGCCTGAGTTCGACCCTGACATAACTAAACTCAACATAGAAAATCCTCACGTGCTGTAAGCGACTGTTGATATTCTGCACGTCAATCGGGGGAAGCAGGCTTGGAGGCTTAATGATCTCGAAAAGTTGGCTGGTTATGCTTTCTCGCGAGTCTCTTATTAAATTAACTTGCCCTTTGATAAAAAGAGCAGAGGCTTTATCCGTTATATCAGTTAATCCTAGTCCACCATTTTTAGGATCTAAAGTGGCTACTTTAGCAGGTACTCTGAACACTTCACCTCTCCACAAAAAGTTGGTGATTTTGGACATTATTCTCCTCGCTATCATTCTCGGTATTGGAAACTGCTGGGCAGTATAATAAGCCTTAGCAAGGATGCATGAGTTGATATACTGTGTTCTTTGAACTTGGTTCATATATCGAGTTAAATTATCTACAATGGCTCCTTGCACTTTATCTGCTGCAACTTTCCAATTTAAAGCCGTCATTTTTATAGGACATGCTGTCAGGGTGATCCCAAGTGTTTTATGTTGTTGGACAATTTTTGCCCACTCGACGTTGATATTATCAAAACCTCTGAGATTTAACATCTTACTTTTTTTTCTTTTGCATTGGCTCCAGATGCTCTACAGTACGAATCAATCACCGTTGCTAGCGTGGTGACCTCGTCATTATTCCTTATAATGACCCCTATATCGTCGGCTCTTATAACTGTTTTATTTCCTGATAATGTTAAGCCTTTTAATGTAGCATGGTCAGCTACCGGGGCCGGACGTTAAATAATTAATTTGACAGGATAGTGCAAATGGATTATTTCACTCTATTTTTTCTGTCGAAATTCCGTCAGCTTTCCCTCTGTCTCCAGTGTTAGCCAACAGGAATACGGCATTCTGATAAGAACGAATACCTTCGTGTTTGGAGATGTTGGTTCACACAGACTAGCAGGGAGTGGTCTCTTGAGAGCGATAGAGAGGAAGCGAGTCTCGAATTTGCAGATCGACAGAATACCTCCACTTGATGCTGTGTTTGGGGCCCGCGATATGGGTGCAGGCTGAATCCGGTCTGTGGACAGCGGTTTTTAGTAACATCATCTGTGATTAGGACATTGGGCTGTTTTGACCTACGTGGAGGCACCTTGACGATAGACACACGCGGGAGACCCCAAGTGGCGGCTGCTATGACGCATTTCATTTCATTCCCTGGTGAAAACGGTTATTATATCATGGGGAGCTAGTGTGGGGGATGCGATAGTTATATCAATCGAAGTGGAGGAAACCCACCTCACGCCAACTGATTAAATAAAGAATATGTAGCAACAAATTATTGACCTTGATATGAATTTCGTGTCCTGAGATCCTTCCTCTCCAGCACAGAGCTGCCAGTTTCCAGGTAGGGAAGGGAGATAGGTGGGGAGCGTTTGGGGGTTTACCTTAGGAGTAGGCGTTAGTTGATTGATCAATTTGATTAAGTAGTGAAACAAATTGGTAGAGTGAAAGGGTGTATTCAAATACCTCAGGTCTTTAAAGTGTAGCTGTATCATCGGGGGGAGGGGGAGGGTTAGAGATTTTCTGATGGGTTGTGAGGAGGAGGAGGACTGGGGGGGAACTATATGTTAAGGACCTGTCAAAGAAAGAGAAGGATTATCCTCAAGGGGTCATAGTGGTCTTAGCAGAACAATAGATTAAGGACCTGTTAATCAAAGGAGAACAATAGCTTTGCCCCTGAATATGGGCAATCCGTACAAACAAATTGTCCTGATGCCCACTTTGTGCCCATACTTAGAAACTTTTGGAATATAGTGCTACAGAAGAATGTTGCAAATTATATGGTTCGACAGAATAACATAGCAGTACATTTAAGCATCTAACCAATGTGTGATTTACTGGTCACACAACATAAGAGCTGGGCTATCTTCTGCTTGTTTAATTGGAGTGTTTTTCTCTTTTCCATTCTTTTGGTTTCCTTTTGGTTCTTGGTCATATCTGTTCTACTAAACTGCTAACCCATTTCTTGGTGCACAGTCCCAGATTCAGGCTGTCTATCTAACGGCTTCTGGAGGCAACAAAATTTCATATTCAGTATTTCATATAGTTATTGATCAAATGTATAAATTTAAATTGCTGTCATGATTCACTCATCGTGAGGTATAGCCGAATGTTAAAAGTTAAAACCCCCTACAAAATAATGCGAGGAAGAACACTTTATTGTTTATTAAATTAAATTGATATAGCAAATAAAATGTCTAAACATATATTACTTTGTCACATAATTACATTCGCAACAGTGGTGCTCGATTGTATGCAGGACGCCGTTTTTTAATAGCTATATGTACACGTCTCCAGGTGGCAAATTTGTATGGATGTAGCGGCGTTAAACTCATTTATTAAAAACTGTTAGTTAAAAAGTTAAAAAAATTAATTTTAGAAAAATACCGATCACAAACATTATAAACGATAATCCAAATTTATAGTGAAATGCACATTACTAGGTCACATTCTTCATTTGAACGCTGATTGTAAGGCTATTGAGGAAAGAAAGGGAGGAAGCACATTGGGACAGTCACATAACAATTATAATTGATACAGGTCAGAGCCAAAAACAAAGAACATTGCCGAATTTAACATAACAGAAAAACGAATCTCATAATGTCCTTTAAATAATGCACATGGACCAGAACTAAGAAAAGGCTGATGAGGGGAGGCATCTGGTATGACGAGAGTATGTCAACTGACTTACAGTGAGACTTTACTAACAAAAAAATTAGAAAACAATGAACAATATGATATTTTTTGCTAGTACACTGCCTGAAAAAAATTAGTACACCCTCCTAGAAGTTTCCAAATCATTCAAGACTTATTGTTGCAACAGTCCATATGGATTATATGAAATGATTACATTTACAAATCAATATTACTAGCTGCTTTGAGGTATGAGGTATCATATGTTATGTGGTGTAGCCTCAATAGGCGGCAAAGAACGCGTGCTGACTGTGGCATCCTGTTGATCATCCAGATGGCGAACACTGTCCTGGGATACACTATGCCGCGCTCTCTCGATTTGTTCACGCAGTTCTGTACGAGTTGTTGGTTGACGAGTAACACCATTTCCTTTGTGACTCATCACGTCCCACAGTTGCTCGATTGGAAGCAAGCCCGGAGATTGTGGTGGTGAGGGAAGTTGTTGCACGTTCTGGAGATCACGTTGAGTGTCAAGGGCACTGTGTCGGCGATCACTGTCTTCTTGGAACAACACACCACTTCCGTGTTGAAAGAAGGCCCAAATAACGGGTAAATGTTCTGAAAGTACAAATTTCTGGTTATCATTCCGTCGAGAAACGTCAATGGTGAACCATAATGTCTGGGTTAGGGCCAGCGTGTCTTGGCCGGATGCACTCTACGAGATAAAGCTCGCTAGGTCTATGTTGAAGCGTAAACGACCATATTCGCGAGTAGGCAGAACTTGCTCTCAATGCTAAAAACCATACCGCGCCATTCCATGACCCAAACGCTTCTCTAACAGCAACAGTCGAGCCGTGCACGTCAGTGCTGTGGCGTCAAAGGAAGGCAGGCAAGAGTTCTGCGTGCCCGTACTCCCAATGCTAATAACCGGTTTGCAGCAGTTCGGGTTGACACATAGAGTCTCACCAGCCCTCTTTTGTGTGCTGTGGCAGGTGTACCGTCTGCCACTGCTGCCCTTACGACGATCCTGGCAGGTGTCTGTGCTGTGTGAACATCCAGAATCTCGTCTACAGGTGTAAGGATTTTTTTGTTTTTTTTGTTTGGGGTTTAAGGGCGCTCAACTACTGAGGTCATTAGCGCCCAGTCACAATTGTTAGAGCACATAGAATCTAGTAAAACTCAACGGGGGGGGGGGGGGGGGGGGACACCAGAAAGTTCTTACAAAGAGACAGATAAAATAAGAGAAAGAGTTAGATGTCTCTGGACAATCCAGTCAAAGTAATGAAACGAAGAACACGAGCAGCTGCTAGAGCATCATCCGCTAAAATATCCTGTAAAGTAGATGGCAGAGACAGGACAACACGAAATTGACTAAAACGGGGACATGACAATAAAACATGGTGCACTGTTAATGCATGACCACAAAGGCACTGCGGGGCTGGGTCACCGGAGAGCAGGTACCGTTGGCTAAACCGGCAATGCCCAATCCGCAACCTGGTCAGAAGGACCTCTTCTCGCCGAGATGGTCGGGAGGAGGTTGTCCAAGCAGTTGGGAATGGTTTGACTGCCCGGAGCTTGTTTCCTTGAAGTGAGGACCAAGTATCCCACCACAAGGACACAAGCCCCTTACAAACAATAGGTGTAAGGATGTTCACTGATACCAGCGTCGTTGCATAACTGACGCAGCACGTCTAAATTGAGTGCCAGTTCTTCGAAAGAACGATCTCGTCACTGGTAAGGCCACAACATGACCTCTTTCAAACTCGCTCATTTGGCTGTAGGAAGCACGAGTGCGGCTCCGTGGCATGGTTGCCTCCTTGCTTGACACGTTTGCAGCAACCGAAGCTTCTAGCTGTGAGCATTCCCTGCTAAAGGATAGACACAGATGACGCTCTGGTAGCAATGCCAATAAGCTATCTGTCGGCGGACGACGTTGAAACCGTCATCAGTATATCCACTATCCTCCTGGAGGCGAATGGCATCATCGGAACCAAATCGACGTCGTCTTTCTACGTGTACTACTCATTCTCCGGCAGTGTATGTCCATTTACTCATCATCATAACAAGTTAT
The DNA here is from genome assembly GCF_023864275.1 of Schistocerca cancellata. Taxonomy (NCBI): domain Eukaryota; kingdom Metazoa; phylum Arthropoda; class Insecta; order Orthoptera; family Acrididae; genus Schistocerca; species Schistocerca cancellata. The sequence continues at coordinate 86,863,179 of NC_064627.1, read as the reverse complement.
TGTGCTCTTTGAAGAGCGTCGTGACACTATGAACCAAGCGTCATCCGTTTACTAATGTCGGAAAAATGCTTACAATATTTGGCTACTAACGAAAATGCAGAAGAAACAGTCACTGTATATGTCGTAGGTAAAACTCCATACTTTTATCGGATAAAGGTGAATTTTTAGCACTTTAAGACAGTAGATGTACTGAAACTTGAACCCGCGGTGGTGATGAGGGGGGGGGGGGGGGGGGGCTGAGGCACAAGGGTCCGGCATCTTTATTCACCTAAATGCCTTTGCGCCAGCAAGGTTAATGTCTTGCATATAAACTTAAAATAGTTATGAACTATTTTCTCAAAATCAAAGGAACGAAAAATACACTACTGGCCATTAAAATTGCTAAACCAAGAAGAAATTCAGATGATAAACGGGTATTCATTGGACAAATATATTATACTAGAACTCACATGTGATTACATTTTCACGCAGTTTGGGTGCATAGATCCTGAAAAATAAGTACCCAGAGCAACCACCTCTGGCCGTAATAACGACCTTGATACGCCTGGGCATTGAGTCAAACAGAGCTTGGATGGAGTGTACAGCTACAGCTGCCCATGCAGCTTCAACACGATAGCACAGTTCATCAAGTGTAGTGACTGGCGTATTGTGACGAGCCAGTTGCTCGGCCACCATTAACCAGACGTTTTCAGTTGGTGAGAGTTCTGGAGAATGTGCTGGCCAGGGCAGCAGTCAAACATTTTCAGTATCCGGAAAGGCCCGTAAAGGACCTGCGACAAGCGGTTGTGCATTATCTTGTTGGAATGTAGGGTTTCACAGGGATCGAATGAAGGGTAGAGACACGGGTCGTAACAAAAAAAATGGCTCTGAGCACTATGGGACTTAACATCTTAGGTCATCAGTCCCCTAGAACTTAGAACTACTTAAACCTAACTAACCTACGGACATCACACACATCCATGCCCGAGGCAGGATTCGAACCTGCGACCGTAGCGGCCGCGCGGTTCCAGATGGTTCAAATGGCTCTGAGCACTATGGGACTTAACTGCTGAGGTCATCAGTCCCCTAGAACTTAGAACTACTTAAACCTAACTAACCTAAGGACATCACACACATCCATGCCCGAGGCAGGATTCGAACCTGCGACCGCAGCGGTCACGCGGTTCCAAACTGACGCGCTTAGAACCGCACGGCCACACCGGCCGACGCGGTTCCAGACTGTAGCGCCTTTAACCGCTTGGCCACCACGGCCGGCGGGTCGTAACACATCTGAAATATAAAGTCCAATGTTCAAAGTGCCGTCAATGCGAATAAGAGGTGACCGAGACGTGTAACCATTGGCACCCTATGCCATCGCGCCGGGTGAGACTCCAGTATGGTGATGACGAATACACGCTTCCAATGTGCGTTCACCGCGATGTCGCCAAACACGGATGCGACCATCATGATGCTGTGAACAGAACCTGTATTCATCCGAAAAAATGACTTTTTGCCATTCGTGCACCCAGGTTCGTCGTTGAGTACACCATCGTAGGCGCTCCTGTCTGTGATGTAGCGTCAAGGATAACCGCAGCCATGGTCTCCGAACTGACAGTCCATGGTGCTGCAAACATCGTCGAACTGTTCGTGCAGATGGTTGTTGTCTTGCAAACGTCCCCATCTGTTGACTGAGGGATCAAGACGTGGCTGTACGATCCGTTACAAAAATGTTCAAATGTGTGCGAAATCTTATGGGAGTTAACTGCTAAGGTCATCAGTCCCTAAGCTTACACACTACTTAACCTAAATTATCCTAAGGACAAACACACACACCCATTCCCGGGGGAGGACTCGAACCTCCGCCGAGACCAGCCGCACATTCCACGACTGCAGTTCCTTAGACCGCGATCCGTTACAGCCATGCGGATAAGATGCCTGTCATCTCGACTGCTAGTCATACGAGGCCGTTGGGATTCAGCACGGCGTTCCATATTACCCTCCTGAACCCACCGATTCCATATTCTGCTAACAGTCATTGGATCTCGACCAACACGAGCAGCAATGTCGCGATACGATAAACCACAATCGCGACAGGCTATAATACGACCCTTATAAAAGTCGGAAACGTGATGTTACGCATTTCTCCTCCTTACACGAGGAATCACAACAACGTTTCACCAGGCAACGCCGGTCAACTGCCGTTTGTGTATGAGAAATCGGTTGGATACTTTCCTCATGTGAGCACGTTGTATGTGTCGCTACCGGCGCCAACCTTGCTCTGAAAAGGTAATCATTTGCATGTTACAGCATCTTTTTCCTGTCGGTTAAATTTCGCGTTTGTAGCACGTTATCTTCGTGGTGTAGTGATTTTAATGGCCATTAGTATACATAAGGCTTGCCAAGCATTATACAATCTCTTTGCCATCGGCCCTAAAACGCGTAACGTTGTTTATTGATAAAGTTTTGCTTGTCCACTTTCCACCAATGCTTTTAGTTTTCATTGTAGATATTTACTCCTACTATTTTTCGTTTTTCTCTTACTATAATGTTATTCATTTTACCGCCCACTTTTGGACGGTCGACATCGCTGTTTGGTCCACTCCCCAAACCAACCAACCACTTTTGAGATGCGTCTTAACGCCAGTAGAAACCTATAACTATGCCATATGGCGCCATGTATTTGTAGCTATATTTTTAAATATTTTCACTACTAATGTTTTTTGTACGTAATGCTTTTTCTTCTATGACAATTACGTTTCATATGACAGATATTCTGATAACGGGGTACGGCCGAAACACGTCAGCACACATAACTTTCGACAGTAAGTGATATGTTGATTTTAGCGACGTAATGAAGTAATGATATTAGAAGTGCTCAGAGTTCACATAGTCGTAGCAGACCTCCTGCGTGGGTTCTATTCGTAACAAACCTTTTGGAAAGGTTGACTAGAGTTTAGTCTTTGAATTTTTCAAAATAGCAGGGATAAAATATAGGGAGCGAAAGGCTATATTTACAAGTTATACAGAAATCGGGCCATAATTATGAGAGTCGAAGGACACGGAAGGAAAGCACTGGTTTAGAACTGAGAGAGTGTTGTAAGCTATCCCCTTTGAAATTTTATCTGTACATCGAGCGGGCAGTAAAGCAAACCAAGGATAAATATAGGAAGCAGATGAAATAAAATCTGGAGGTTTGTCGATGACGTTGTAATTCTGACAGAGACAACAAAGGACTTAGAATGGATAGTGTCTTGAAAATTTATCATAAGATGAACATCAGCTAAGGTAAACGAGAGTAACGTGTTGTAGTGAAAATCAATGAAGGCAGTTCAATTGAGTGGACAGTGTCTTGAAGTGGTTATATAAGAGAAACATCAACAACATTAAAATGAAGGTTAAGTGAAGTAGTCAAACAAAATCTGGTGATGTTGAAGGAAATAACAAATGAAACACTAAAAGTAGTAGATGGGTTTTACTATTTGGCCGAAGTACAGTTGATATAGAATGGATACTGGCAATAACAAGAAAGCCTTTTCTGAGAAAGAGAAATTTGCTAGTAACAAGTATTTTCTGTACTTTGATGTCTAGAATGTAGTCTTGTACGGTTGTAAAACTTGAAAGATATCCAACTCAGACGAGAAGAGAAGTGAAGCTTCCAATATGTGATACTACAGAAGAATGCTGAAGATAACATGGACAGATAGAGTAGCTCTAAGGGGCCGCGCGGGGTAGCCGCGATGTCTTAGGCGTCTTGTCACGGTCCACGCGGCTTCCCGCGCCAGAAGTTAGAGTCCTCCCTCGGGCATGGGTGTGTGTGTTGTCCATAGCGCAAGTTAGTTTAAGTTAGATTAAGTAATGTGTAAGCTTAGGGACCAATGACAGCAGTTTCGTCCCAGTAGATCTTATCACAATTTTTTTTACAGTAGTTAAAAGTGGATGGTGAATAGAAGCGAGGAAAAAGAAATTTATCGCCCAGTGTAGCTAAAGAAGCATACGGTTGATAGGACACATCCTCAGGCTGAAGAAGTCGTGAATTTGGCAATGAATGGAAGTTCGGGGGTTAAAATTGTAGAGAAAGTTAGGTGTGAATATAAGCGGATTCGTACGGATGTTGACTGCAATAGCTACTGAGTGATTAACGGGATTGCAGAGAGAAGACTACCAGAGAGAGAAATACTTAACCAGTTTTCGAACTGAAGAACACGACAACAATTCTGACTTTCGGTACGAAACTTAGCATCCGATGTTCCGAATTATAGGTATTGTAATATTAGTAATTTTCGCCTCACAAACATTATTATACGCTCAATAGTAAACGACTGATGGCCTAAAGTTATCGAACAATTGTAAAGTAAAAGAAATGAACCATCGCATAGCAGCGACAGAATCTATTATTCTTTATCTTTGCCGTTCTTGCGCGGTGCCAGTAAATCTCTATGTACATGTATCGATTAATGGTGTAAAAAAGAATTCTGTTGTTTTCAAGACAAATGAGGCTTTTGGCGCCTCACCTTTTACTGTCTGTATTCCATGAGATGGAGCAGATTCAGAAGGATGTAGGTTGCAGTAGGTACTGGGAGATGAAGAAGCTTGCACAGGATAGAGTAGCATGGAGAGCTGCATCAAACCAGTCTCAGGACTGAAGACCACAACAACAACAACATTCCATGAGAGGCGGACGCGGACTTGCTGCGTTCCGCAACTGTATTTTATATTCGATGTGAAAATATTGAGTGAAAATGCCAAATGTCATTTTTTTCAATCAGAAAGCATGTAGTTTCTGGTAACTGATTACGAACAGACAGCATCAAGAGGACATTTTGACTGTTATGTATAAAGTATTTAACCACTATGGTCATCTATTGTAATTTAATATGAAAAGGTACGTAGCATTACAAAAAACATGTGTTAAAGATAAGTGTGCTTATTTTCGTAAATTAACCTTGATGATTCCATCTCCTTAATTACCTGGATGATAATTATTTTGTGTTACTTCATCATCAGAAATTACGATCACGCTGATGGGCCGAACGCAGCATGAGGCAGAAGGAACATTATCGTTTTCCTATTATTTCTGAGCCAATTTTTTTTAATTGTGTAGTGTTGCATTTCTTTTAAAGTCTATAAATCTTCTGGTCCCTTAGTGTTGATCCGGGTATGACTACTTCGCGACTGTAAAAATGCACAGAAATGATAACGTTTCTTCCGAACGATCTCAAATATACATATATATATCAATATGCTGCTCTTATTCAGGTATTTAATGCTCAATGTAAGTTATTATAATAGTGTAATCAATCCCTGATTCTGTTGCCAAGTGGCCCATCAAAATATTCATTTTTTCGACATTTAAAAAAAAAAAAGAAAGAAAGAAAATAACAATTCTTTTTCTTTTCGTCCCCCAAGAGCAACGCTACACTTGGCGCCCGAACAGGGACTCGATCAAAAAATCATTTCATGTATGTGTTTAAAAATTTTTCAGTGCTTTTTCTAATAATTGTTTCATTTTTTCATGTGGATGCAATTCAACCGAGAAAGAGAAGTGGGAAAAACTTTTAATTAATTCAGAAGAAAGATTGATGAAATTACCAAAAAAGGCGAGTATCCAGCCGTATCATCATCAAGACAGCCATAGTAAGTCAAATTTTTATACGCAGTAGCCAAGCTTTCGTAGTGGCGTAGCGTCTTTCGAGTTGATCAGAACGTATACCTGTCTTTTCTTGCCTTGAAACAGCTTTATTTCAATTTGTCCATAGTCCATTCTTATGTAGTTAAATTCAGTGAAAGTGTACAATTGTTGTCAGTGCATAAAAAAATGACGATATGGCGGATAACTACGCTCATAACTGGTAAAACGTGTGATATTTCATTTGTTTGTAATTAGTAGGAACCATCTTGTCTTCTTGGCCTACATGAACGTCAGTTGTTATCCAGAGTTAAAATTTCAACTTAGGTCCCAGTAAGCCATAGCACTACGTCACAGATAAAAGACTGACGGCAGTGACAAACATTATCTGTAGTATCTTGACGTTTGACAAATAAGTCATGAACATGGCTGACGGTAAACAACGGACACAAACAAAAGCAGACGACAGCAGTGATGCGGATGGACCTCACTATTCATTACGATCACGCGCGACAGGTACACGAGCGGAGGCAGAAGCAGCCTCGACCGAAGTTTTAGAAGCTGGTCCCTGTGTGCAAACTATTCCCGCTTTTAAAAAAAATCTCTTGGCTGCAATGATCGAGGCAATAATGGAACGCAAGTTCGAAAGCCAAAAACAGGAATTATTAGATGAAAAGGCCCGCGAAGAAAAAGAGAAGACCGAAAGACGGCCTAATAAAAATCAGGTCCTTACACATCTGTGCAACTCAGTAAAAGCAGACATAAATTCAGTAAAAACAGATCTGCAAACGGAGATAAATGACCTAAATACACGGTTAAATTCGGTAAAGGCCGAACTAAAGGCAGGCATAACAGCTGATTTAAATACCCTAATGAGTAATGTCCAAAGCCAAATCAGTAGTCAGATCACGACCATGAGGCTAGAAATTGACAAACAAGTAATAGAGGATATTTCAAAACGGTTGGATAAGAAAATCGAAGCAGCCAAGGGAGAGATAAATTCAAAAGTGATGCAATATCAAAAACAAGCTGTGACCTTAAAAGAAGATTATACTGCAATCTCTGATGCGGTCAAAGGAGTTAAAACCGCAGTAGACGCGATCGAGAATGTGGTTGATGATCTTTCCAAACAGATTGAGACTCTTAATGTAGAGGATCAAATAAAGAATATTGTTAAGGCACATGCTGAAGCATTGTCTGGTCACTAACAAGAGTGGATTAAAAACAAAGACGGATTCATAGAAAACAAGGTCAAGAACGAACTCAGGGAAACTGTCAAAAACGTGACCTTTGAAATATTGGCAGCCCCTGGAAAAACAGGAGACACGGTCATGTTAGAATTAGGCCAGATAAGACGAACGTTAGCCAAAGATTTACCTGAATGGCGTCAACAGATAGTTGATGAAGTTCGTACACTAAAATGTCAAGTTGAAAATTCCCCACCTTCCGTGTCAGGAGAGTGGAATAATTCACCACGATGTAATGAACAACAGCAGGTGCATTACCGTTCACCATTTGATAACGCTCAAACTCATAGTTCTATAGAAGCACAATTTAACCAGAGTACCAGCCCACCCACTTTTGTCAGTTTGATGCAGGAGGAAAGCGTGGTCTAACATCGTGTTTTTCCGACCTTTCACCCACAGAAAAGAGAAATTCATCCTATAGTGTTCCTCCGAAATTTTTCAGGAATTTTCCCGAATAGCTGGAGTGACCGCCAGCGAATTCAATTCGTTAGTGGATTTATCGTAGGCGATGCTGCCTTATGGGGAACCGAAATGGTAGACTCTTGTAAAAGTTACAAAGAGCTTGAACAGATGTTTTTAGCTAAATTCTGGAGTTCTTGTGTGCAGCAGCGCCTGAGAAAGGAGGTTTACAACGCCGAAGTGTTTAACAGTAAGCGCGGTAGTTTGAGAAGATATTTTGAAAAGTATTTAGCGAAAATCAAGTTCTGGGATTCGCCGATCACCGCCAAAGACGTTATTATGATTCTAAAAACTAAGCTACCGATTGCGATCAGAGAAAAGTTAGTGAACGTGTCTGAGGACGATACGGACACTTTCCTATCTGTGTTCGACTCGTTAGATCTGATTTACGAGGACGCTAGAGTTGATGTTGGCAACGCCCACTTCAGTGCAGGCGGCCAGCACAATACAGAATACGCAGGCAACAATGGTGGCCGGGCGGAAGCGCGTCACAGCGACAGCCAGTACCAACCCCACAACGGTTTAAAAAATAAACACACTACGTACTCCAACAGCAAATGCAAAAATAAGTACAATAACGGCCAGAGATACAATCCAATATATAATTCGTCACCACCTCAGCACGGAAATGCACTTTATAATACCCATCCCCAGCAGTATGGAAACACGCAATCGATCAACGGTAATTATCAAAACGATCAGTCTTACGATTCAAATCGTCAGTGGAAAGGAAATAAATGGCATAATCAAGGTGGAGACCAACGTACACCTTTTAGTAACGGTTACAATCAACACAAGAAACAGCAAAATACCTTTCAGCCACAAAATATACACTTCACGCAACAAGCGAACGGACCTTCGGGAAGTCTGAAGCCTAAACGCCCGCATAATACGCAAATTTATTATGCGCAAGCGAATACGCCAGGACAACAAGATCCATTTCCAACCGAGTTCGTACCACAAAACCAACACCAGTTCCAGACGGAAGAAACTTTAAGAAGTATAAATCAGCAGGAAAGTAAGCGTCGAGCGGAAAATTAAAAGCAGCACCTTTGAGCCTCCTAGAGGATGCTGCAGGTATGAATGGGGGCACCCTGCCCTTAGTCCACACGAAATTAAAGCAATTAGGTATGACAAAGAGACAAACTTACGGGATGATCTAGTAGCAGACACTGAGACGAAAGACAATGATGACGTATGGGACGAACAAGTTCAAGCTTCCATAAGAGTATCAATTGCCAACATACCAGTAACAGCCATTGTAGATACAGGAGTTAATATAAATGTCTTAACTTTATGTTTATTTAAGCAAATATCCTCTGTATGCAAAGTTTTATCACTTCCAATTCAAGGTTGCACCGTATCGGGGGCAATTGGTCCACTAACACAACGTGTAAATCTTCAGACTCTGCTTCAAATCCAGATAGAGTCTATTTCACTAACGTGCATTTTTCTTATTGTTAAAAACCTATCAGTGCCATGTATCCTGAGTATGGAATTCTTGAGGCAGACGAAAGCTAAAATTGACATCGAGTGTGGAATCTGTACTCTAGTAGCGAGCCAGCAACAAGTAACTGTAAATTTGTTAAGAAGTAAGGTGAAGACAAACTTTGTGGTGCTTCAAATAGCAGTACGGCCATGGACTAAACGACAACAGTACAGTCAGACAGAAGACGTGACAGACCCTGAAAGTATTAATGACGATGAGTATAAAGACCTAATTCCCGGTCAGAATGAATTATACGGTAAAGCTAGTGAGTCCACTGAATTATCCAAACAACAGAAGAATGAGCTTTACAATTTGTTAACAGATTACGTTCAAGTATTTTCTAAGAAACCTAGACTAATAAAAGGCTTTGAATATCGAATGGATTTCCTGCCCCATTCAACCTACTGTAGAACAAGCTATTCCATTCCATATGCGAGACGAGAAGCTGTCAAGTGCGAGATCAGGAAAATGTTACGCTGGAATGTGATAGAAGTATCTCATTCACCTTATGCGAGTCCTTTATTGTCTGTACTAAAATCAGATGGTAGCGTAAGGCTAGTCCTAGATGCAAGATTAATCAATAAAATTATAGTACCCATAAGAACGAGACCAGAGGCTCTTGAAGAGCATCTGCAGAAGTTTCATGGAGTTCAGTATTTTAGCACCCTTGATTTGAAAAGCAGTTACTGGCAAGTAAAACTTGCGCAGGAGTCTAGGAAGTACACAGCGTTTATATTTGCAGGTAGATCTTACCATTTCAAAGTTGTACCGTTTGGACTAAATGTGAGTTCCGGAATTTTTATTTCTGCCCTTGACTATGTACTAGGTCCTGAACTTTTAGATGAGGTAGAAGTCTATGTGGATGACGTTCTTGTAGCATCGAGAAATTGGGAAGATCATGTGGCCCTTCTGCAAAAGATATTTCAACGATTCAGAGAGTATGGTGTTACAGCAAATCTTAAGAAATCCAAGTTTGGAAAAAGTGAAATTAAATTTTTAGGCCACATCATCACCCCTGAAGGAATTAAAACTGACCCGGAAAAATTGTCTGCTATAAAAAACTTTCCAACCCCTGTTACAAAAAGGCAACTGACGGGATTTATCGGTCTTACGTCATTTTTCAGACGTTTTGTTCCCAATCAGGTATTGAACAATCCCGCTCTTCACAACCTTTTAAAAAAGAATTCACATTGGAATTGGACGCCGGAATGCCAAGTCGGATTTAAGAAAATTAAAGACAGTCTGGTTAACAGTAACATTCTCCATCATCCTCAGATGGATTAGGAATTTTCTATTACTGCAGACGCTTCCTTTGTGGGTATCGGCGCTTGTCTTTTCCAGATTCAATTAGTAAATGGACACGAGCAAATCCAAGTAATTAGCTTTGCGAGTCGAGTGTTATCAGAGTGTGAGAAGTCTTATTCGGTTACGGAGTTGGAGGCACTTGCCGTAATATGGGCTTTTAGGCGATTTAACTATTATATCTATGGAAGAAAAATTAAAGTCTATTCAGACCATCAAGCCTCCTTTCATGCAAGTTGCAACATCCCCGTCTTACTTGATGGTGCTTATTCCTGCAGGAATATGATTTTGACATTGTATATATAAAAGGTAAAGATAATGTTATAGCAGACGCACTTTCTCTCTCACCTGAGGGCTTACCAGAAATCAGCGAACTGGTGGAACAAATGTCTAATTATAAAGTTTTGTTAATGAAAGATCCAATTCACAGAAAGTATTTTCTTCAGTTATGTAGGCAGATTCAGATTCTTCAAAATACAGATCCAAAATGGATAAAGGTTAGACAAATTCTTCACGAAAATCCAGCCCACAAGTTGTCCAAGTTTTATAAAGTTCATAACCAAGTGCTATTTCATAAGACGTCTGAGTCATCTGAGAGGTGGTGTGTTTGCATGCCTCGAAATTTCATTGAACATCTTCTGTGGTACACTCACATTTCATGGGGTCACTACGGACCAGAAAAATGTAAAAGGAAAATCTCGACTTACTGTTATGTTCCGAATCTACACCAGAGAACCCATAAATTATTGAGAAACTGTGTCATCTGTCAAAAGGCAAAATCCTTAAACATTTCCACTTCAATCCCGCTAAATCCAATAATTGCTGAAAGGCCAAACCAGCTTCTTAGTATTGATTTAGCAGGTCCACTACCCACCGGTAGGGGAGGCGCTAAATACTTAGTAGCAATCCTGGACAATTTTTCTAAGCACATAAGACAGTATGCAGTGAAATCTTCTTGTGCAAATCCAATAATTCGTCGCATTGAAAATGATTATTTCCCACGATTCGGGGTTCCAGAATCAATCTTGTCTGATAATGCTTCAAATTTCACATCACGCCCGTGGCGTGCATTTCTTGGTCGCCATGGAATCAAACAAATTTTGATATCCCTGTTTCGACCACAATCGAATCCGACAGAAAGAATCTTCAAAGAATTTAACAGATTTATAAGGACGTACATTCCGAATAAACAATCTAAGTGGGTAGACTTCGTAACACCTTTCGAACAGATTGTAAACCACCTTCCTCATCTGTCGACCGGATTCACGCCACATGAGTTAATGTCAAGATCAAAAGAAAGGAATGAATGAATAGACCCACTTCCAAAGTTACAAGACAACGAATTGGACCTAGACGCAAAAATCAGGCAAGCTCTCATATCATTGACAACGTATGCTAACCTCTGAAAAAAGGCATTTGATAAGAAGGTAAACAGAGTTATAGATTTCAAAGAAGGAGAAAAGGTATTAGTCAGGACTCACTTTAAACCATCCCTGTTGTTAAAGAAGAATCGTAAGTGGCAACACATTTATGAAGGTCCCTTTGTGATAATGAGGAAACCACACATTGGTAGCTATTTGTTATCTGACCCTGCCACGAATAAAATCAAAGGATTGTTCCACCATCATGATTTAAAAAAATTTTATAACGCCAGGAACTAAGTTAATTTAAGCTGTAAGAAAATTCTAAGGTATTGGAGATCAGGATTAACCAATGAGTAACAAGAACGGAACTGAACTGACTACGGACGTTAACCGGTGCTAAAAGGAAACCTTATGTATTAAAACAACGCGTCTGGAAAATAAAATACAGAATAAGTTGTAGACAAGTATTTACATGAATAATCTTTATGTAAACAGGAGGACATGTCCTAGAGGCGATTTTCAATTTTAGTTATAAGTTAGTATGTAAGAAAAATGATGTACTCGAGAGGTATTAATTAGCCCCGAGGTATCACAATGAGGAAAGAGGAAGGAGCGAATAATGCACTTCTCTCGCTAAATAGTAATTTGAGAATGAGCATGTAGGAGCGAATAATGCAATTCTCTCGCTAAATAGTAATATGAAAATGATGATTATATGTGCTTAGTATTAGTAAGTGAAATTTAATCGAGGACAAATTAATGACCTGTTTTAAAAGGAAATACTTAAACGTCCAGACAAAAGAGGAAAGTTATGTGAACAGATTCGATTCCATGAGGTAAATAAGGCACCACCTGTTAGCGCAAAACAGTCGGTAGATTTAACTTGTAACTTCCAGCACAGTGCTGTGCCAGCGGTGAAATAACATCTCTTTGAAGTAAACTGATACCTAGGATTAAGCATGAACAGATTGATAACGCAATGCAATTGTTCTAAAAAAGGCCTGACGTTAACCTTAAGTAAAAGCGTGATGGAATAAAAAGGAAGTTTATTATATAACGCAAAGTAAGATGAGTTCAGACTATAAACAAGCTGAGTAAAAGAACATATGAGTAACCTGGTTTATTGTGCCAACTTCACGGTACTATTGAGCATTAGCGATACTACAAATACACAAGCTAGCAGCAAATAGAATAAGGATCTCGTCCAAGCTTCACAGGTCGCCACAGCAGCAAACAACAACACTCTAGTGAGAGGCTTATACATACAAATGATAATTAATCCCCAAATGCGTAATGCATAAACTTGACTTAGTCTAAGAAATGAGCAAAGAGTAGTAAGCAAGCTGCAGCAAGATACATATTAGATATAAATGCTTGAAGTGATAGATTTTATTTTAAGTGCGCACTGCAATATTTATTGTTTTCTCTGTGATTATCGAATCCCTTTCCTAAGTGCAAATCCTTTAAGATCCTTGATCCTATCCACTCCTCGGGATCAGCTTGTAAAGATGCTCGTGTGCTTAGGAAGTGAGGCACTACATATAAAAATGAGTAGGTTCGCGACGCGCAAATTGCTTTTGTAATGCGCAATGTAAATTAAATTTTCGACCCGGTAGAGGAGTAATTTAAATTCTGTCGACGATCCGCGAGTAGGCCCGCTTTGCCCATTTTTCTTTTTCGACTGTTTGTATTTCCACACGAAATCCCGAGGCGGAATTGCTATTTTCAAATCTGTCCTCGAACTTTCTTTAAAAGACAAGCACATACGAGAAAAAACTTTGACATAAATGAAGCTCTCCCCACAAGTCACTAAATAAGATGAGCACTAAAAAAATTAATTGGGCCTACAAAATGAATAAGCAAGTGTGATAAAGATTACTATGAATGAAATTAATTTGTGAAGGAGATTAGAATGAATTTGGTCAAAGAAAAAGGACTTATAATAGCCTACCTGTGACCGTAGGCATAAATTTAAAAAAAAAGACTAATTAAGAAACAATTGTTCTGATTCAAAGTGGTCAATTAGATTATTTCTCGATTTAAATGAACTCTTGTAAATATTAGTATGTTAGTATGTAAATCAACTTGTAAACACCGTGTGATATTATGAGCCGAGAATTTCTTTTAATACATCGTTCACGCAGACGCTCACCACTGCACTGTGGTGCAAGTGAAGTTTTAAAGTTCGACGATTTTCAGTGGCAGTATTCTACTGCACCATATGTGTGAAAAATTCATTGATGTGTGCAGTGTGTAATAATCAGTGTCATTCCACACATGCAATTGCAGCGGTAGCTACCACTTACCTGTGAAACCGTAATTGGATAGTGGACAGGTAGTGATGTGAGGCAGTTTCGGTGGTAGAAGCTCCCTCCAGCAATCTAAAAAGCACAAAGCCACGATCCGCCGAACAAAAGCGACGCACGGCATCTCAAGCGCGAAATAATCGCTCTGCAAGGAAGCTCCGGTCACGTGCGCGCGCACAGACTGAATTTCAAGATTGCTCGCAACAGTGGAGGTGGACAGCCACCATGTGACGAAATAATGTGAACGTTCAACCGCCAACAGTGGTTGCTGTGCGATACATTCTGTAGCGAAAACATTCACACCCAGTACTGAAAACATTTTTGTATGTATCATAAACCTTCCGAGAGACTCTAAGATAGAGAAGTTATCGTAATTATTATAATGACTGATTGTACACAGAGACAAGTCACAAGGTCACCTCTGAACACTGTTGAAATGTAAACTTTAACGAGAGGTCACGATACGAATGAAAATAAGCACACGAAAATACGTCAAAGGATCCGATCCTTCCTAAATCCCATCCCACTAGTATATAAAATAAGTTTTGTAAGCTATTCTAATATAAGATATTTCATCTGTTTCATATGTGAAATAATTCGGAGAGCCACACTCGAGCACTGAAAGTGAAAGATATGGACTTCCTTGTCGAAGCCATCACCAGTGGCCGCTCTACAATCCAAGTCTATCATAAATAGTGTATGTGCGACGAAAATAAATGTATAATTGAGTACGACAACGGACAAGGCAGTCAATCGACAAGACGATGACAATATAATGAATACAGTCAAAACAGAAAGTTGTGTACCAGTTGTGATAGTCAAATTACTTCTGCAACGATGAAAAATGAAGTGTGACTCTATTTTCTTATAAATTTTGTAAGTATGTGTGCTTATAGCCTTAATTTTAAGAATCATCAAGAAAGACTGAATCCATGCAAACACTGATAGAAAAACAGAACAAATTCACAATGATCCACCGTCTGTAATTACAAATTGAAGCGTTAATTCTTTTATTATGGAATGAATATGAAATGAAACTTTTAATAACCTGTATGTTACACCCGAAAATTACAAATATTCCAATGGGCATGAGGATGAAAGTAATACCTTCGGTATTCCTTCCCTCCTAATGGGAGGCAGTGTAATATTAGTAATTTTCGCCTCACAAACATTAATATACGCTCAATAGTAAACGCCTGATGGCCTAAAGTTATCGAACAATTGTAAAGTAAAAGAAATGAACCACCGCATAGCAGCGACAGAATCTATTATTCTTTATCTTTGCCGTTCTTGCGCGGTGCCAGTAAATCTCTATGTACATGTATCGATTAATGGTGTAAAAAAGAATTCTGTTGTTTTCAAGACAAATGAGGCTTTTGGCGCCTCACCTTTTATTGTTTGTATTCCATGAGAGGCGGACGCGGACTTGCTGCGTTCCGCAACTGTATTTTATATTCGATGTGAAAATATTGAGTGAAAATGCTAAATGTAATTTTTTTCAATCAGAAAGCATGTAGTTTCTGGTAACTGATTACGAACAGAGAGCATCAAGAGGACATTTTGACTGTTATGTATAAAGTATTTAACCACTATGGTCATCTATTGTAATTTAATATGAAAAGGTACGTACCATTAAAAAAACGTGTGTTAAAGATAAGTGTGCTTATTTTCGTAAATTAACCTTGATGATTCCATCTCCTTAATTACCTGGATGATAATTATTTTGTGTTACTTCATCATCAGAAATTACGATCACGCTGATGTGCCGAACGCAGCATGAGGCAGAAGGAACATTATCGTTTTCCTATTATTTCTGAGCCAATTTTTTTTAATTGTGTAGTGTTGCATTTCTTTTAAAGTCTATAAATCTTTTGGTCCCTTAGTGTTGATCCGGGTATGACTACATCGCGACTATAAAAATGCACAGAAATGATAATGTTTCTTCCGAACGATCTCAAATATACATATATATATATCAATATGCTGCTCTTATTCAGGTATTTAATGCTCAATGTATGTTATTATAATAGTGTAATCAATCCCTGATTCTGTTGCCAAGTGGCCCATCAAAATATTCATTTTTTCGACATTTATCAAAAAAAAAGAAAGAAAGAAAATAACAATTCTTTTTCTTTTCGTACCCCAAGAGCAACGCTACAGTATCCTATAAGCAAGTTCGCAAGGAAACACGTGCTGTCTCTTTTAGTTTTTCCTACTAGAGGAACAAAATTATTGTTCATCGAAAATCACCATCTCTCAACTTCACAGACGCAATAATTTAAAAACTTGGTGTTCTCTCCATAGGGCCCCGACTTCCGCCATATCCTCCCAAGACTTCCGCCTTAACGACCTCCAAAGCCGCTAAACGAAATTAGTTTAAAATTCAGAAATATCGGCCAATCAGCTGCCAGAACAGAGGGTACGCATTTGGATCGTACTTTTCCTGGTAAATCTCATAGCACTTGCTGTTATTTGCTGATTCCTGCCGCGATTTGCAGGACTGTATTTCCGAGAGGGTGTTAGCAAACACGAGCCATCGTGTGGTAATCATTCGCTCTCGAAACCAGCGTAGTCGACCCCGACCTCCACCCACTTAGAGGGTTTAGCGGAAAAGAGGACAATTATCCCGTGTCTGGAAAATAGACGCCATCTCACGGAAATAAGGAAAAGAGATTCTACAGTATTAGCTACGAGCACCAGCCGACGGTTACAACCAGGAAATAGTATTTGTCACAGTAACGAGTTGTGGTTGACAAACTGAGTAACTTCAGGAAAATCAGGGAATTCCTAACTTCGTGTTGTTGCTATAACTTTACAGTTAAGTGTAATACTAAAGAAAATTACATTTCGAACCCTGACTGAGATTTAGCATCTTACGACACGCTGCATTCCTTTCATCTTTTCTCAAATACTGCTTCTTCGTTAAATTGTACTATGTAACAATAAGGGAAAGAGGACGGATAACGGCCGTAAATATAAAATAACGACGGAGAAAGGCAAATTAAATACCGCAAAGAACGCCTGTTTGAGATAATGAGATGTTGACACAAGTAATACTCTGCCAGTAACTTCACAGAAGTACCGACGAATGTGTTCTTTCGTATCCGCACGAGCATAACGATTTCTTTCAACCGCAACGATTTGGAGAGGAAACTGTCTCCATTCCTTCCTTCGGATGGTTCCTCTAGCTTTTTCCGCTCGTTATCTGTCATTGCAGCAGCGGAGCTCATTATATTTCTGCTCGGCAGCGCGACACAATCCTCTGTCTCTTAACTCCCCGCCTCCGACTTTGTTCTTCCACCACCTAAGTTATCTTGCGACTCTGGCTTCTGGCGGATGTTACTGCACCTTCCAGCATGCTGTATGTAGGTAGAGATATAATGATGTTGGGGCAACAGCCGTAAGACCAAATTAATAGCAACATGGGGGACTAGAAGGAAAAAGAGCTACGACTGAATACTGATGAAGCAGTAAGTGGAGGCTTTTTGTTTGGTTAGACTTCTCCCAGTATGATAGGGGATCCGATTGGAGAACATAATTATGAGAACTGTAGTGCACCGAACCCCACTATTGAATCAGAATCTTAACTATATGCTGCACACATAGGTTAATGCTAAAATTTGGCGCGATCTCCCTATAATTCATGCAGGGAGAAGTGACTCTGGTAACAGAGTTACGACCAGTCGCGAATGATTTTGGTCATATCGCACTACACGCTTCAGCGTTTCGTCCCTGATCTTGAAGCTCTGTAGGTTGCATTTGGTCTATAAAATCTGCGTAGTTTTCCAGGCAGGTATTGTTCATGTGATGCTACGAAATGAAAATGTATCTGACGACATCAGATCGAAACTACGAAAATAGTAAGTCGGTCGGTTGCGACCACTGGAGGATCATTTTATAACCTAATCCACCCCACCGGAAAAAATAAACATAAAAATTAAAGCAATAAACTTTAATCACATAATACACTCCAGATCGTGAAATTGGTTATCATTATCTTTAGTTCTCTTCATTCCTTTACATTTTAGCTTAATGTTACCACCTTAAAAAATTGGAAGTCCGATGTAGTTATTATTTTATTCAACCTATGTGGAAAATTAAATTTTTTATTTATTATCAAGCTTCATATAAATTTTCTCGCTATATCTAGTTTTTAAATATTGACAGCACATAATGTAATACAATTCATTTACTTTTATCTCACTAATGTCTTTTTTTTAAAACTAGAACTGCTTGCATTTTTAAGCTTCTTCAACAAAGTATCCATTTATATGTTGTTTTGGTCTTTAGTCCATGGACTGGTTTGATGCTGTTCCATCATGTGCAAGCGTCTTCGTCGTTGAATAACTACTGCAACCTAAATCCTTCTGGATCTGCTTAGTGTATTCATCTCTTGGTTTCCTTCTACGATTTTTACCCTCCACACTTCCCTCCAATACTAAACTGGTGATCCCTCGATGGCTCAAAACGTGTCCTTCCAAGCGATTCCATCTTCTAGTTAAGTTGTACCACAAATTCCTCTTCTCCCCAGTTCTATTCAGTACCTCCACATTACTTACATAATCTACCCATCCAATCTTCGATATTCTTCTGCAGCACCACATTTCGAAAGCTTCTCTTATCTCCTTGTCTACACTGTTTATCGTCCATGTTTTACTTCCATACATGGATGCACCCCACACAAATACTTTCAGAAAAGACTTCCTGACACTTAAATCTATACTCGATGTTAACAAATTTCTCTTTTCTTCAGTAACGCTTTCATTGCCACAGCCAGTCTACATTTTATACCCTCTCTACTTCTACCATCATCAGTTATTCTGCTCGCCAAATAGCAAAACACATTTACTACTTTAAGTGTCTCACTCCCTAAGCTAATTTCCTCAGCATCACCTGATTTAATTAGACTACACTGCATTATCCTTGTTTTGCTTTTGTTGATGCTCATCTTATATTCTCCTCTCAAGGCACTTTCCATTCCATTCAGCTGCTATTCCAGGTCCTTTGCTCTCCCAGCCATTTATATAGAATAAAAAATACTAATATTAAAATTTTTCAGTCAAAATTCTATGCTGAGCATTATATATTGCATTTTTCTCACCATGACCATGTAAGCAATTGTATCTTTCAGAATTTTATCATTAAAAGTGGCAACTAATTTCATTGAAGTTCTCTGTGTGGCCAGCACATTCATTCACCTAAACATATTTGTGACATACATAGGATAATTTTCAATAAAACTGAAGGGATTTACATTGACATCACCATTCAACTGAGTGACCCTCTTAAAATCTAGGAAAGCATCACCTTCCTTCAAATAATTATTTTGGGGATCTAAATGCCATACTGCTTGAGGGAAAACTTCGTTTTTCCCATTCTTTATAGAGATGTTCATTAATTTAACATGTTTAAACAAAGAAATATCAATTAGCTGACTATTTTTCGATTACTTTGAACTCAACAAAAGTAAAGTAAGGCATATCATATTCTGAAGAATTATAACAATCAGTAATATCTAATTCTCAATTCTTTTTCCATCTAAATCGGATATTTGAACTGTTTGTGACTTAGATAGTACAAACAGCACTGTGCTATGTTTCAACAACTTTTTGAAAGAAAATGAATTTTATATCTTTTAATAATAATTTTACATCTCTAATTCTAACTACTTTTGTACAAATCTAATAAATTTTTTCTCTACAAAGTTGAAAATAAAATATCTACTACAAACAAAAAGAAATATTCTACACAGAACTACTTGGAAATGAAAAAAACCAACATATGAAGGATTTGGATTAAAGTAATGAACAGAAAATTTTAATAATAGTCATCTTGTTACAAATATTGAAGATATGAATAATGCAAATGAAGAACAAAAATTACATGAAATTGAACCAATTACAGATAATTTTTGCAACAATATTATGGTTGTTAAAATAATAAATTTTATAGATAGCGAAGGGGAACTGAAAAACACTAAATTTCTTGTAAAAAATTGGCATGTGGAAGTTACAACAGTTTGTTAACATCTTGATCTAATGTAGGAGTATATGATTTAAAAGTATATGGATTCAAAAGATAAAATTCCTTATTTATTAGATCCATATGCACAGAGGTAATCTAAATTTTTTAAATTTTTTGAGACCAGGTAACACAAATTTAAACAATATTTATTATGAGTTTGGTGGCTGAGTTTGGAGTTTGATGATTTTACAGATACATATAATAAATGGTATAATGACTTATTTTGCATTCTTTATGACAGTTATGACTAGTAAACCAGATAAAGATAAATTCAGAAATAGAATATTTCCTATTTTAAATACTAAAAATGTTCAATTGATGTTTTCATATCTGTAATAAATGTTTGGAAAGTGTGACTCAGAATTTGTTTAAAAAACTAGACAAAATAGAAGGGTAAAAGAATAATTAGAAGTAAAGTTTGAAAATTATTTTCATTATCAGTTAGAAAAATTTAATGACATAACTTCAATTAAACAGTGCAATAGTGATAAAAGAGACAATACTTGAAGCAAATCAGAAATACAAGATTTATTAACGAAATATGAAGAAGAGAGGTAAACTCATGATTGTATAAAGGAGAGTGATACTAAAGAAATAAATGAAAGAGGAAAAATTCTAGAATATATTAACCATAATGAAGATATGTAGATTAAAACTGAAGAAACTGCAAAAAGGTGGGAATTTAAGGAGATGGGACCTGGATTAACTGAAAGAACCAGAGGTTGTACAGAGTTTCAGGGAGAGCATAAGGGAACAATTGACAGGAATGGGGGAAAGAAATACAGTAGAAGAAGAATGGGTAGCTTTGAGGGATGAAGTACTGAAGGCAGCAGAGGATCAAGTAGGTAAAAAGACGAGGCCTAGAAGAAATCCTTGGGTAACAGAAATAAATATTGAATTTAATTGATGAAAGGAGAAAATACAAAAATGTAGTAAATGAAGCAGGCAAAAAGGAATACAAACGTCTCAAAAATGAGATCGACAGGAAGTGCAAAATGGCTAAGCAGGGATGGCTAGAGGACAACTGTAAGGATGTACAGGCTTATCTCACTAGGGGTAAGATAGATCCTGCCTACAGGAAAATTAAAGAGATCTTTGGAGATAAGAGAACCACTTGTATGACCATCAAGAGCTCAGATGGAAACTCAGTTCTAAGCAAAGAAGGGAAAGCAGAGAGGTGGAAGGAGTATATAGAGGGTCTATACAAGGGCGATGCACTTGAGGACAATATTATGGAAATGGAAGAGGATGTAGATGAAGATGAAATGGGAGATACGATACTGTGTGAAGAGTTTGACAGAGCACTGAAAGACCTGAGTCGAAACAAGGCCCCTGGAGTAGACAACACTCCATTGGAACTTCTGACGGCCTTGGGAGAGCCAGTCCTGACGAAACTCTACCATCTGGTGAGCAAGATGTATGAGACAGGCAAAGTACCCTCAGACTTCAAGAAGAATATAATAATTCCAATTCCAAAGAAAGCAGGTGTTGACAGATGTGAAAAATACCGAACAATCAGTTTAATAAGCCACACCTGCAAAATACTAACACGAATTCTTTACAGACGAATGGAAAAACTAGTAGAGGCCGACCTCGGGGAAGATCAGTTTGGTTTCTGTAGAAATACTGGAACACGTGAGGCAATACTGACCTTACGACTTATCTTAGAACAAAGATTAAGGAAAGGCAAACCTACGTTTCTAGCATTTGTAGACTTAGAGAAAGCTTTTGACAATGTTGCCTGGAATACTCTCTTTCAAATTCTAAAGGTGGCAGGGGTAAAATACAGGGAGCGATAGGCTATTTACAATTTGTACAGAAACCAGGTGGCAGTTATAAGAGTCAAGGGACATGAAAGGCAAGCAGTGGTTGGGAAGGGAGTAAGACAGGATTGTAGCCTCTCCCCGATGTTATTCAATCTGTATATTGAGCAAGCAGTAAAGGAAACAAAAAAAAAAAAAATTCGGAGTAGGTATTAAAATCCATGGAGAAGAAATGAAAACGTTGAGGTTCGCTGATGACATTGTAATTCTGTCAGAGACAGCAAAGGACTTGGAAGAGCAGTTGAACGGAATGGATGCTGTCTTGAAGGGAGTATATAAGATGAACATCAACAAAAGCAAAACGAGGATAATGGAATGTATTCGAATTAAGTCGGGTGATGTTGAGGGTATTAGATTAGGAAATAAGAAACTTAAAGTAGTAAAGGGGTTTTGCTATTTGGGGAGCAAAATAACAGATGATGGTCGAAGTAGAGAGGATATAAAATGTAGACTGGCGATGGCAAGGAAAGCGTTTCTGAGGAAGAGAAATTTGTTAACATCGAGTATAGATTTAAGTGTCAGGAAGTCATATCTGAAAGTATTTGTATGGAGTGTAGCCATGTATGGAAGTGAAACATGGACGGTAAATAGTTTGGACAAGAAGAGAATAGAAGCTTTCGAAATGTGGTGCTACAGACGAACTCATAAATAATGAGGAAGTATATAATTGTATTGGGGAGAAGAGATGTTTGTGGCACAACTTGACCAGAAGAAGGTATTGGTTGGTAGGATATGTTCTGAGGCATCAAGGTATCACCAATTTAGTATTGGAGGGCAGCGTGGAGGGTAAAAATCGTAGGGGGAGACCAAGAGATCAATACACTAAGCAGATTCAGAAGGATGTACGTTGCAATAGGTACTGGGAGATGAAGAAGCTTGCACAGGATACAGTAGCATGGAGAGCTGCATCAAATCAGTCTCAGGACTGAAGGCCACAACAACAACAATGAAGATAAGGTTTTTGGGTAAAGACCTTTTGGTGCATTTAAATTTGTTGGTAAATTATGAGCAGAATGCAGTGGTGATAAATTAAAAACTGGGGACAGGGCATACGAAGGTACAGATAGATTAATGAATCTGTTAACTAAAAAACAAAAAACAATGGAAGATATGAATACACTGTTTGCAGATATACTATATCATTCAGGCGCATTATATTCCGAAAAAGTCTGTCTAAACTAAAATCAAGTAGAGGTATGAAATATAATAGTTATCAAGTAGAGGTATTAAATATAATGGTTAGATGAAAGAAATTGTTGAAGTCTAATCCCAAATTAGTTACAAATTTAAACTCAAGTACAGATGAGGAAACCGGAGAAAATTTAATTAAAAAACATTCAGAAAACAAATAGAATATGAAGGATGAATGAGGTCTCTCAATTAATTGGTAGAGTAGGAGTAAAATTTTGGAAGAAGAATTATCTGGAAATAAAAATTATCACAATTAAGAAGTGGGAATAATGCCAAGTTTGACAAATAAATTTAGTGATTTCATCACCAAAATTCCAAATGCAATTCTGTATTGGATCTGAATATTGAATAATTTTCCACACAAATTTAGGAAAAGTGAAAAACATTTTAAAGGGTGAGTCAAATTTGTTTTAAAGAATATGCCTTGCCAGGATATTCGTACTACTGACCTTTTACTAAACTAGAAGATAGATTAGCACATGATGATCCAGGAATTAATTCATTAGATTAAGAATGTAAAAAAAAACGCAATATTGCACACAGAGATAAGAAAGATTTAGAAAAAGACACAAAGAAGATAAAGAAATTCAATTAGCTACAAAATAAAAAATACATGCAAGTGATGCTTCATTAGGAAGAAAACTAGAGGCAAATGCTGCTAGAGAAATAATGTATGGAAAGAGAAAATTACATATGGGTGTAGGCGTGGATAATAGTGGTTATGGAGTGTAAAAAATACAATCCTTATAAATTTTTAATTTATATCAGGCTCGTCCAAACTGTGCCCCTGGGGCGCTAGCGCTCGCGATCTGCCGAGCCCAGCGTCCCGGACGAATTCATATGTGGTTGCAGTGGCCGAGCCGTGTCGCTTCGCTGACCGCGAGGTCCGCACGCCGCGCCTCACCATCCCGCCGTATGCGCCCTTCCTACGGAAGAGAGACCGCCACGCCAGCAGCGGTCAAAAACATCGACATGACACAATGCCCTTAGTCAACAGACGTAACACTACAGTAGATCGAGATTGATGGTCAACAGTAGCGGATTAAAAAGGGGTGGAGCGACGCGTCCGCACTATTTAAACCCGAGAGGGAAATTAATTTCATTTGTACTGTCGAAAATAGTGCCAAACGTTTAGTATGTCACCGGAACCTTATATATTTAAAAAAAAGTACTCGATTGAACGGCACCTTAATACCTGTCACAAAGAACGTGGCAAGAGGAACGGCAGTCAACGCATGAGGAAGTGCCGAAAATTTCAAGCAACATTATTGTGAAGTAACTGTTTCCTGTCGTATGCCTCTTTATTATTTACAAAGATGATTTATAAAACTAAATTATTATAATCTGATGTCACTTAGCAATGTTCCAGTTATCGAATTTCAGCTTGTCAACAACAAGAAACAATCCTTTTCGGTTGATTTTTACAACTGGGTTGTATTAAATCGCGTCGCACAGACATAAGAAAAAGTTTCAGGTGCGTTATTTTTTGCCACTTTCTGAAAATCCATCTCAAACGTTCTCTCAAACAGCATTAAGAGTCATCCTCTGTTTTTGTGTATTTGTGTTTTGATGGATGGGAAAACATATATTTTAGTTTGTTCTACGTTTCCAATGAATTAAAACGCAAATACTCCAATATATAATAATTTATTTTACGACAACATTTCGATGTTCTTGCTAGCGTCTATGACCGCTTTTCAGAAGCACTGGGGTAAAATGCACCTAAAACCAATCTTTTTTTGTTTGTTTCTTAATTTAGTGCAATAATTAATTGTTAAAATGATAAAAGTGTTTGAAAAACAGGATTCTACAAAATTTATTGTAAGTTTTTTTTTCCGTGTTAGGAGCAGGAAAGAAGTGGTCAAAGTCTTCGCGCAAGTTACAAATGCTCGCTGAGAATTGAGAAAGCAGCGAAACCCTTTGCGGCCAGGAATCTCACCTTGGATTGCGTGGTCGACTCAGCGGCTTCTATTTGTCCATCAGACCTCACAGAAAAGTTTGAAAAAATAGGTCTTTTGCCTGAAACTGTTGCTCGCCGAGTCGAAAATATGGCCTCAGATATGGAGCAGCAATTATCGGAGAGAACAGCAAACTTAGTTTCATTTTCTATCGCTCTTGACGAGTCCACGGACGTTACGGAAGTATCTCAGCTCGTCATATTCATTCGGGGTGTCGACGACAGTCTGCGTGTCACCAAAGAATTTGTCGACCTTAAAGAGACAACCACGGGTTTGGATATTTTTCTAGCCGTGGAAAACGTGTTCGAATCAAATGTTTTAAATGGGAACGCCTGCCCAGAGTAACAACGGATGGGGTCCCTGCACTACGAGGGATACGCATTGGGTTCCTGGGTTACGTCAGGTAAAAAATGGCTGATGTCGGCTGTTCCTTATTCGCGGCAGTCCATTGTCTAATACACCAGGAGGCACTTTGTGCGAATATTGTCAACATAAAAAATTGTTATGGACACAGTTATTCGAACCTAAAAGTACATTCGCTCGCATGGACTCACACATGTCCAGTTTAAAGAATTTCTGGCTAATATCGAAGCGGATTACTCGAATATCCCCTACCACGCAGAAGTGAGATGGCTGAGCAGAGGGAAGATACTTCATCCGTTTTTCTCCTTGAGGGACGAAATCAATACCTTTTCGGAAATGAAAGGACCTCTAGAAGAATTACTTCATGATCCTAAGTGGGTGACAAATTTGGCTTTTTTGAGTGACCTAACCGGTCATTTAAGTACTTTGAACACTCACTCCAAGGCGAAAAATAACTCTGTTGTTGATTTAGTTCAGACGATTCAAGCATTAAAAAAAACTTATTTTGTGGGAAAAACTGTTGCACGGGGAGAATTCTGGACACTTCCCTGCATTAAAAAGTGTTAAAGAAAATGTGGATTTTTCACATTATGTTCAAATCATTTGCGAATCTCCGGAGCAGTGCGAATGAGTCTCTATATGCTTACGTAAAATTATTTCTAAAATGGAATATTTATGACACTAGTTCCATTAACAAATTAGTATATCTTTCAGAAGACGCCTACCGTACATACGATGAGTGTGCATTTGCAATACTAATAGAATCAGTATGTTGGTGAGAAACCTACTAAGTTGTTCTTCGACTCTTGTTTTGGATACTGTTGTCTAAAGCTTTGCATAGTAATGCTGCCACACGAACACTTATTGTTACGTAAACAGTAAATGGATTGCTTGTTTTACCGCTAATCGACCGCTTTTACAGAGCTGCACTTCCTCTGTTATTTTGTTTACGTTGGATCTGACCGCAGTGCTGTGGGGTCTCACTCACTCCACAGCTCTCTCTCTGTCACTCCTATGCCGACACTAGCGACACACGGTCGCGGACTGGGAGCTGAACTACACTGCCTTGCGCCCGCAGAGCGCGGACGCGCCCGCCGACCGCAGTTCTTGGATGCGCCTGATCTACATAAATGAATAACTTTACAGTTGATTATACTTTTCTACCTAGTGTTAAAATTAAATCAAAAGGAATTAAAATTAAAGCCAACAATGAACAACTACATAGTATTGATGAATTTTTAACTGGTGCTCAAAAAAGAGAGATGAGAAAACTGATGGAAAATTTCCCATAACATTAGCAATACCAACTGTGAAAAAAATAATTGACTGTCTTATCTAAAAGAAAGAAACAAAACACGAAGGAGGATTTTTACCATTACTGTTGCAAGCTTTACCATATTTAACTGCTATTTGTTCACTTGCTGATGGATCTGCTACAACTGCGAATGCAGTTACAAAAAGGAAAAAATCTAATAAAAATTAGGAGAACAAAAAAGACGTATGTAACAATATAAAAGAAAGGTGCTGGAATAAAAGAAATTTCAAAACAATCGATGACTACCCTAATGCAGTAAGTAATTTATACATAGAAAAATGAATTAAAAATTAACTATTTTAATGGAATTTTTGTGATTAACGAATTACAAAGTCATCTTAGATAAAACGAATCTGTATTAGTTAATGCAGATACATCTGATCATATGGGTAGTGATAGAATCTGTTATTATAAAACTAATGATATGAAATTTGTTTTTTGAACCATTTGGTGGTAACAGTTCAACAAGTTGACTGTTTGAGAAAAATGATCTATTCTACAATGCTCAGAGAATACAAAGTTTAATGAAGTAATTTGTGATCGTTTACATCTATATCTTAAACTGTCAACAGAGAATTGTTAGTTCAATGATATTGAGACTTTAATATATGGACATTTGTAGAAATAAGCTACATCCTAAACCAAATACCGATTTAGAAAAAATAAAACATAATCAGTCATTAGGATCAAAAATTAAAGAGTGAGAGCAGTATTTACCACCATTTCTAAATTTTAACATTTTCACACAAAACTGAAAAATATTCAGCCATCACTAGATTGGAAAACAATTAATGTAATTAAACGATTTCAGAATGAATTAAATCAAATTTTAAAGTAAGTAGAGATTATATTGGTTTTAAGGTAGAAGAATTGAGAAAATAAATGATTGACCAAATGTAAGAGATGTAGTGAGCAAACAATACTTACTAAATGAATTATCAAATTTTGTTAGAAAACCCAAATACAGAAGTAATCCAATGCCACTCTAAAATTATGTCAGTAAAGAAGAATTAAAGAACCGTGTTAAAAAGCTTGAATGCAGCAAAGAAATGGTATTTATGATGGTATCATAGAACATTATAATAAAGAAATAAATAAAATGAAACAAGTCTTGTATTATATAAAATAATTTTACAAGAACGTAAACTTATTACATTAGGAAATTCTATATGGATCGACTTTTCCAGTTGCTGACTTTCTTTATAACTACAAAAGTTAAATTTCTTTATAGGGACCAAATAAATAGGTTTTAAAACTCATGAACATTCATTATATCATTAATCAATTTTTCTTGCATATAGTTATCCAATCTATTGAAATACACTCCCGGAAATTGAAATAAGAACACCGTGAATTCATTGTCCCAGGAAGGGGAAACTTTATTGACACATTCCTGGGGTCAGATACATCACATGATCACACTGACAGAACCACAGGCACATAGACACAGGCAACAGAGCATGCACAATGTCGGCACTAGTACAGTGTATATCCACCTTTCGCAGCAATGCAGGCTGCTGTTCTCCCATGGAGACGATCGTAGAGATGCTGGATGTAGTCCTGTGGAACGGCTTGCCATGCCATTTCCACCTGGCGCCTCAGTTGGACCAGCGTTCGTGCTGGACGTGCAGACCGCGTGAGACGACGCTTCATCCAGTCCCAAACATGCTCAATGGGGGACAGATCCGGAGATCTTGCTGGCCAGGGTGGTTGAATTACACCTTCTAGAGCACGTTGGGTGGCACGGGATACATGCGGACGTGCATTGTCCTGTTGGAACAGCAAGTTCCCTTGCCGGTCTAGGAATGGTAGAACGATGGGTTCGATGACGGTTTGGATGTACCGTGCACTATTCAGTGTCCCCTCGACGATCACCAGTGGTGTACGGCCAGTGTAGGAGATCGCTCCCCACACCATGATGCCGGGTGTTGGCCCTGTGTGCCTCGGTCGTATGCAGTCCTGATTGTGGCGCTCACCTGCACGGCGCCAAACACGCATACGACCATCATTGGCACCAAGGCAGAAGCGACTCTCATCGCTGAAGACGACACGTCTCCATTCGTCCCTCCATTCACGCCTGTCGCGACACCACTGGAGGCGGGCTGCACGATGTTGGGGCGTGAGCGGAAGATGGCCTAACGGTGTGCGGGACCGTAGCCCAGCTTCATGGAGATGGTTGCGAATGGTCCTCGCCGATACCCCAGGAGCAACAGTGTCCCTAATTTGCTGGGAAGTGGCGGTGCGGTCCCCTACGGCACTGCGTAGGATCCTACGGTCTTGGCGTGCATCCGTGCGTCGCTGCGGTCCGGTCCCAGGTCGACGGGCACGTGCACCTTCCGCCGACCACTGGCGACAACATCGATGTACCGTGGAGACCTCACGCCCCACGTGTTGAGCAATTCGGCGGTACGTCCACCCGGCCTCCCGCATGCCCACTATACGCCCTCGCTCAAAGTCCGTCAACTGCACATACGGTTCACGTCCACGCTGTCGCGGCATGCTACCAGTGTTAAAGACTGCGATGGAGCTCCGTATGCCACGGCAAACTGGCTGACACTGACGGCGGCGGTGCACAAATGCTGCGCAGCTAGCGCCATTCGACTGCCAACTCCGCGGTTCCTGGTGTGTCCGCTGTGCCGTGCGTGTGATCATTGCTTGTACAGCCCTCTCCCAGTGTCCAGAGCAAGTGTGGTGGGTCTGACACACCGGTGTCAATGTGTTCTTTTTTCCATTTCCAGGAGTGTAATTTTGATGAAAAGTAATTATTTATGTTTCTTTCATTTGATGATATAAATATACTGAATTGGGCACATAATTACTTCTTAAAAATTCTTCACAATTTAGATATTTATTTCAGAAATATGTGTTTGATTTTGTTCATTTTTAAATTATTTTTGAATAACATAATATTCGTAATTTAAATAATATAATATAAAATTAACACATCGGTCATCACTTATTTGAGGAACAACATATGGTAATGGTGTATTTACACTGAAGAGCCAAAGAAGCTGGTATACCTGGAGATGATGTTTGGTTTCTGGGGCGCTCAACTGCGTGGTTATCAGCGCCCGTACAATTACCCAGCCTTTTGCTCAGTCCAATTTCGCCACTTTCCTGGATGATGATGAAATGATGAGGACAACACAAACACCCAGTCATCTCGAGGCAGGTGAAAATCCCTGAACCCGGCTGCTGGTATACCTGCCCAGTATCATGCAAGCATGCCTAAGTGCTGCAGTACGACATGGTATGGACTCAACAAATGTCTGAAGTAGTGCTGGAGGGAACTGACACCATGATTCATGCAGGGCTGTCCATAAATCCGCAAGAGTACGAGGGGAGCATATCTCTTCTGAACGGCATGTTGTAAGGCATCCCGGATATGCTCATTAATTTTCATGTCTGGGGAGGTTTAAACTCAGAAGAGTGTTCCTGGAGCCACCCTGCAGCAATTCTCAAAGTGTGGGGTGTCGCATTGTCATGCTAGAATGGCCAAATCCGTTGGAATGCGCAATGGACATGAATGGATGCTTATGGACGTGTAGTGATATCTAGACCAATCAGGGGTTCACTATCACTACAACTGCATATACCCAACACCATTTCAGAGCCTCCACCAGCTGGGTCCATGCATTCATGACATTGTCTCCATGCAAGTGCATTTCAATCTGCTCGATACAGTTTGAAATGGTTTTAGTTTCCAGTCATCAATAGTCCAATGGCAGTGTTGACAGGTCCAGGCAAAGTGTAAACCTTCTTGGTGTGCAGTCATTAAAGGTACAAGAGTGGGCCTTCAGATCTAAAAGCCCATAATGATGATGTTTCGTTGAAAAGTTCGCACATGGACACTTATTCTTGGCCCAGCAAAGAAATTTGCTGCAATTTGTGAAAGGGTTGCACTTTTTTCACGTTGAACTATTCTCTTCAGTCGGTATTTGTATCGTTATTGCCGTATCTTTTTCTGGCCACATCATTGTCAGAGATTTGATGTCTTAATGGATTCCTGATATACACAGCACACTTGTGAAATGGTTGGAAGGGTAAATCCCCATCTTATCGCTACCTCAGAGATGCTGGAGACGTTTTGTCTAATATAGGCATTGCCGACTGCAGCGTCATATTGTGCCTGTTGACATATCAGTGCTTTAGAATATGCACACCTGTACCAGTTTCTTTGGTGCTTCAGTGTATTTTTGCATTTCTTCTGTTTATTATTCAAACTGCATAAAAAATTTACTGTCTAAAACCTTCTATGCTTTCATCTTTAGTTTTATTTAAATTTTTGAAATGAGTTATTCTCTTTTTCATTTTACATTTAGAATGTTTTCTAATGGTTGGTAAAACGTTTTCATAATAACACTCTTGAAAATATTCTGTAAAAGGCATTTTGGATCTCATAACTAAAGAATATGGATGTGGTTCAGTCATAAATTTTGTTGAATTTTGTTAATATTCAGAGAGTCCTGTGGTAGGACTATGAAGATCTTTAAACTATTTCCAATATTTTGGTCTAACAAGATCTTGAATTACTTTCTTAGGTTGAACATATGCTAAAAGATAATCAACATGATTTACGTAAGACCATGAATTATTCTTTTCATCAGTAATCATAAACACTTGTTTCCCAATGTATGCAAGATTATTATTGACAACATCTACGATTGACTGCATTTATATAGAACAAATTTAAATTCTATACTAGGCACATTTAAAATTACGTGATAAATATTTCTTTCTTTTCTCATTTATTTCACTTCCAATATAATCATATTCTAATGATAGTGGTTCACTCTATTCTATTTCTGTAACTGGAATGTAGTTGTCTTTCAGAAACTGAACATAATTTTTCTTATTATGTTTCATATTTGTTGAGGGTGAATCTTTACTGTTAGGAATACCAAACAGAAAAGAAAAAATGTCATGAGTAATTAACAAATTTTTCTCTTCAAATAAACAACCCTAAACGTTTTTAAACATAAATATAATTGATATTTTTCTTCTAAATATGTTCAAAGATAATCATCGAAATACAAACGGTATCAGATGTACTTGAGACTGCTGCAGCTGTTGGTGGAGCTGACTCCCTTTATATACACTCCTGGAAATGGAAAAAAGAACACATTGACACCGGTGTGTCAGACCCACCATACTTGCTTCGGACACTGCGAGAGGGCTGTACAAGCAATGATCACACGCACGGCACAGCGGACACACCAGGAACCGCGATGTTGGCCGCCGAATGGCGCTAGCTGCGCAGCATTTGTGCACCGCCGCCGTCAGTGTCAGCCAGTTTGCCGTGGCATACGGAGCTCCATCGCAGTCTTTAACACTGGTAGCATGCCGCGACAGCGTGGACGTGAACCGTATGTGCAGTTGACGGACTTTGAGCGAGGGCGTAAAGTGGGCATGCGGGAGTCCGGGTGGACGTACCGCCGAATTGCTCAACACGTGGGGCGTGAGGTCTCCACAGTACATCGATGTTGTCGCCAGTGGTCGGCGGAAGGTGCACGTGCCCGTCGACCTGGGACCGGACCGCAGCGACGCACGGATGCACGCCAAGACCGTAGGATCCTACGCAGTGCCGCAGGGACCGCACCGCCACTTCCCAGCAAATTAGGGACACTGTTGCTCCTGGGGTATCGGCGAGGACCATTCGCAACCGTCTCCATGAAGCTGGGCTACGGTCCCGCACACCGTTAGGCCGTCTTCCGCTCACGCCCCAACATCGTGCAGCCCGCCTCCAGTGGTGTCGCGACAGGCGTGAATGGAGGGACGAATGGAGACGTGTCGTCTTCAGCGATGAGAGTCGCTTCTGCCTTGGTGCCAATGATGGTCGTATGCGTGTTTGGCGCCGTGCAGGTGAGCGCCACAATCAGGACTGCATGCGACCGAGGCACACAGGGCCAACACCCGGCATCATGGTGTGGGGAGCGATCTCCTACACTGGCCGTACACCACTGGTGATCGTTGAGGGGACACTGAATAGTGCACGGTACATCCAAACCGTCATCGAACCCATCGTTCTACCATTCCTAGACCGGCAAGGGAACTTGCTGTTCCAACAGGACAATGCACATCCGCATCATTCCCGTGCCACCCAACGTGCTCTAGAAGGTGTAAGTCAACTACCCTGGCCAGCAAGATCTCCGGATCTGTCCCCCATTGAGCATGTTTGGGACTGGATGAAGCGTCGTCTCACGCGGTCTGCACGTCCAGCATGAACGCTGGTCCAACTGAGGCGCCAGGTGGAAATGGCATGGCAAGCCGTTCCACAGGACTACATCCAGCATCTCTACGATCGTCTCCATGGGAGAAGAGCAGCCTGCATTGCTGCGAAAGGTGGATATACACTGTACTAGTGCCGACATTGTGCATGCTCTGTTGCCTGTGTCTATGTGCCTGTGGTTCTGTCAGTGTGATCATGTGATGTATCTGACCCCAGGAATGTGTCAATAAAGTTTCCCCTTCCTGGGACAATGAATTCACGGTGTTCTTATTTCAATTTCCAGGAGTGTAGAATAATAATATATTAGATAAAAATATTTAGCCAGGTTTAAGTAATTTCCTTAATAGCTTGTCATTATAGATCACAATTTTTTTCATGACATGTTTATTGTATTGCAAACTTGTAAGTGAAATATAAAATACGCTGTGAAACTGCTAGTGAGAGTAAAATCATTACCATCGTAAATATTTTATCTATACAACTATCTAGGTCACAACAAGATGAAAGTGGGTTGTTTTTTCAAGGAATAATGTTAGTTAATCTAATAACAATTTGTCTTAATAATTGTAAGTGAAGACATATAAGATATGTGAAATGGAGAAGTCAATTGATAACTTTCACTCACAAAAATATACAAAGATAAACATTCACATACATGAACAGGATGTATTAGGAAGTATCAAAGAAATAAGAATGATAATAAACAAATTCTTCATGTATGTGAAAAATATATTTCATCTGACTCTTACAGATTGTAAAAAATGTGTAAGCTATAAGGGAACTCAAGATTTTAGTTGTTCTTACTTCAACCATTCCTCTAGGAAAAAACTCTCAAGTAAGTGTAAGATTTGTCAACTAGAATATAAGCCACAAAGAAAAATGATGTGCAAATGTGGAAAATAAATAATTCCAACTTGCCTTAAAAGACAACTACAGTCAGTGAAACATATGAAATTAATTGAAGGTAAAATCTAATTAATTACTACCTTAACAAGAGTTATCATTTCTTAACATCTCCTTTCCTTGTAAACCTAATGTTTTTTTTTTTATCCTTATGATTAAAAACTAAAATGTAAGCTCCATAAATAACGATTACAGTCGTACAACTTTGTGATTACTGCAGAAGGAATAATTTACGAGTATATAGCAGATTTAGAAAGGATGATTTAATTAATTTAATCGTTTAAGATAATTCACCTCCTCTTACAAGGATGCCGATTTTTCAAATGTATAATGAAAAATATTTGCCTAATGAAAGAGAGTAAAATAGTAATTTAAATAAGAAAATGTACAGTTGCTCAATTTTGTGATTATTGCAGGGGGATTAACTACAAGTATATAGCGGATATACAATAGATGATTTAATTAATTTAATCCAAAAGACTAGATCAAGACCAAAATATATATTTATCATAAATTATTTATACCTGTTGGATGGTGACCTTTTGACAAATTTGACCACCTAGAGAAGAAAAAATAGTGAGACCAAATCAAATGTACATATCCAGTAGAAAACTATTTGAGCAATGAAAAGAGACTGAGCTAACTTAAAAGTATTAAAGAAATAAGATCAAAATTTTATGAAAATTTCAAGCTTGACCTGTTGAGTATAAAATTGTCTTCAATGATGCTAGTATTGCTAAACTCGATAGCGTTATTGAGAAAACAGATTATATAACGAAAGCACTCAATTCTGTGGTTGAAGCAGCAAAAAAGAACTAATTTAAGATAAGGAGAGAAGCTGAATATAACATCCAAAATGTTTTATCTAACTTCTACAGGATGTAACATATCCAATAATACTCAAGAAGCTGTTCAAGGTTTGTGCTGTAAGAGTTTGATTTATATACTCCTGATGAGATTATTTATATATTTCATTTAATATTCAGATGATAGCGATTCCTAGAAGCAGAAGTTGTAAAGCTAAAAACATAATAAATCTATCTGAAGAGAAAAAGATTAAAAGATATATCACAAGAATTAATAATAATGATAATCTGTGTTGTTGTAGAGCAATAATAGTTGCAGTATCATACAGAGAAATATATTTTGGGCAGAGAACTATGAATAGGATTAAGAAAATTTAAGAAAGAAATGAATATAAATGACAAAGAGAATTAACTGACATAGTACGTAATCCGTTGGGTAAATATAGTGAAGGAGGGTTTATTTTAGATGATATTAAAATGCTGAAGGATTGTTGGATATTTAAATAAAAATTGTATGTGCTGAGAATTTTAAATCAGATACCTATAGTGGTCCTGAGAAAGAAATGAAGATATATCTGTACAGTGATCACAACTGTTTTGAGGAAGGCTTTCTTGGGATCAGTATATTTCTGTAACAAATATAATTAACCTTATAACAACAAGTACAAACGTAATTGCAAAACGGAGAGGAAAATCTCTATCCTATAGATGGCCCAGCACACAAAACTATGGAAAACAAGGTATACCGTAAGAACTGCAATAGATATTGTTATAATGAAGAACACTTAAAAAACACCAAGAAGTTGTGATATGGCTTACAAATGCATAGTATGTAAAAAGATTTGTTTGAGTTGTAAAGAACTTAAATGAGACTTTTAACTTTGCAGAAACTGTAATCAAGTAGTAAAAACTGAAAATCATAAATATTACGTGCAATCTGTATTGCAAAATGGTGGTATTTGGAAAGAAAATTTGGTGATGATTTTATAGTCCAAGGTTGTCCTAACTGTTATAAAGATGGTTGTTATATTAATGGAGAATTCCAAGATTATTATATACTCCAATGCTGGCAATTTGGAAAGATAGTTAGTGATACACAGTTTCAGGTTGTGAAGGTGGGGACCCTAAGAGAGGGAATTGTATCTGTACAGAAAGATACATATGGTTTTATTGCAAAGCTCAGCAAGGAACAGATATATATACTCTGAATCACAATAATAGATCACAATTTTAAAGCAGATACTGTTTATAAATTTAAGACAAATGATGAATTCTGTAGATTGATGATATCTGAAAAAGCAGGTATTATGCATTTATAGGTCACTATGCTGAAGGATATGATTCACAATTCATTTTGAAGCACTATGTTGAAAATACAGTAAAAACATATTCCATCTACATAGGATCAAAGCTGATGTTACTGGAGATAAAACAATTAGATTCAAAAATTATAGGTAGCAGTTTCTTGCACATACTCCACTTAGCAAATTTCAAAATTATTTGATTTGAAACAATTGAAGAAAGGATATTTTATTCATTTATTCAATTTCAAGTAAATGAAAATTACATAGGACCAACTCCAGACACTCGATATTATTGTGTTGACGCTATGAAACCTTAAGATAGAGAAGCAATTCTCAATACTTTAGCTCCAGAGTTAAAAAAAAATTATGTGGCCAATATAAAGGAAGAAACTTATGAGTACTGTAATTCTGGTGTAGATATATTGATAAGAGGTTGTCTGGAATTAAGAAAACTATTTCTAGAGGTAGCTAATATTGGTCAGTTCTATTATTTAGCAATTGCTGGTGTTTGTATGGCTATTTACAGACGTAAATATTTACATCAAAATACAGTCCACAGTATTGAATAAAGAAAAAAAAAAAGAAAATTATATTAAACAATCCATAGGTTGGTTAAATAGTTTAAACAAACATAATATATTGCATGCTCTTGATGGTGGAGAAGTAAAATTAGCTGGGCGAAGAGTAGATGGATTTCATAGAGAAAGTAATACTGCTTACCAATACCACAGTTATTTTTGGCAAGGGTGTAAAAATGTTTTTAAAGTGTGATTATTAACAATAAAGGTAAAGAAACAATGGATGAATTTTATCAAGAAGCTTTACGGGGAATGAACAAATATGAAATGCAGAATATAATTTAGTGGAAATGTGGGAATGTGATTGGCTTAACTATCCAGATGGTCACTGAACTACAATAGGTACTTATCATTGTTTACTTACAAACTGAGTGCACTTAACATATGTTAGGAATTACATATCAATTCTTGCAAAGAAGAAAAAGAAAAATACCACTGGCAAGTGCTTAAAATGCAAATATTTAAGTCAACAAAAAATAATGTAGTAAAAATTATATGCTTTCTTTCCACGTCACCTTAGAATTTAACGAACAAGATTGATCGGTGATAGGCAGCTGCAATAAATTTTAATAAATACGTAATCATTCGTTTATTTAAACATAAATTTATGAAGTGGTACTAACTATTGATCTTGTAAAATCAACGAAAAATTCGTATGTAATGCCAGAAGTACGAAAAATTAACATTTAAGAGAATAAAATACTTCATTTTTAAAAATATACTTTTTATTAATCTCTCTGTAAAATAACATACGTTCTCAGAATGAGATTTCCACTCTGCAACGGAGTGTGCGCTGATATGAAACTTCCTGGCAGATTAAAACTGTGTGCCGGACCAAGACTCGAACTCGGGACGTTTGCATTTCGCGGACAACTGCTCTACCAACTGAGCTACCCAAGCTCCTTTCTTTCAGGAGTGCTAGTTCGGCAAGGTTCGCAGGAGAGCTTCTGTAAAGTTTGGAAGGTAGGAGACGAGGTGATGGCAGAAGTAAAGCTGTGAGAACGGGGCGACAGTCGTGCTTGGGTAGCTCAGTTGGTAGAGCACTTGCCCGCGTAAGGCAAAGGTCCCCAGTTCCAGTCTCGGTCCGGCACACAGTTTTAATCCGCCAGGAAGTTTCATAACATACGTTATTTGCCTCTGAAAAGCTGGTAGCCCTACTTAGGTTTCATACACGCTGCACAGCTATAAAGGTGCCGTGGACGGACGCCAGCTTCATCAATAAGATTGGTGAATAATAAAGTTTTTTTACCGATGTCTATACAGTATTAACACGAGCGCCTTCGCTTCGAACGGACTCCTGTCGTCCCTGGCAAACCATCGAACGTACAACTCCCATGAGGGAAAACAGTATGTCATTACGGCTTGAGAAAGACTACCTTCCACATCGACGTGAAGGTCATATCACATCGCGAAGGATTTTTCTTGGTAACAAGATTTTAACAAGTACCATTGTGCACGCTTTTCGAAAATCTCAGAAATATAAGTGTTAACTATAGGAAGAGACGGCAATACACAACATGTGCAAGAGTCAATAGGGAGTAATAAGTGTGAGAGACCTTCAACGAAGTGCTCGGATTAAAAACATTGTAAGACAAGGATGCATTCTTTCGCCACTACTGTTCGATCTGTACGTAGGAGATCCAATGATAGAAATAAAAGAAATGATCAAGAAATACAAGGTGAAAGGACATCAAAGATGAGATTCGCTGTTGACATTACTACCCTCAGTGAAAATGAATAAGAATTACAGGATCTGCTGAATGAAATGAATAGTCTAGTGAGTACAGAATATTAACTGACAGTAAATCGAAGAAAGGCGAAAGTAATGAGAAGTAGGAGAAATGAGAACAGCGAGAAAATTAACAGCAGGGTTAATGGACATGAAGTAGATGAAGTTAAGGTATGCTGCTACCTAGGCACCAAAATAACCAATGACGGACGGAACAAGGAGGACATCAAAAGGCGACTAGCACCAACAAAAAGGGCATTCCTGGCCAAAATAAGTCTAGGGTTAATGGACATGAAGTAGATGAAGTTAAGGCACCAAAATAATGGACATGAAGTAGATGAAGTTAAGGCACCAAAATAATGGACATGAAGTAGATGAAGTTAAGGCACCAAAATAACCAATGACGGACGGAACAAGGAGGACATCAAAAGGCGACTAGCACCAACAAAAAGGGCATTCCTGGCCAAAATAAGTCTAGGGTTAATGGACATGAAGTAGATGAAGTTAAGGTACGCTGCTACCTAGGCACCAAAATAACCAATGACGGACGGAACAAGGAGGACATCAAAAGGCGACTAGCACCAACAATAAGGGCATTCCTGGCCAAAATAAGTCTAACTGTATCAAACATAGGCTTTAATTTGACGAAGATATCTCTGAGAATATACGTTTGGAGCACAGCATTGTCTGATAATGAAACGTGGTGTAAAAACGGGAGCAGAAGAGAATCGAAGCATTTGTGATGTGATGCTACAGGCGAATGTTGTAAATTAAGTGGACTGTTAAGGTAAGGAAAGAGGAGGCTCTGCGCAGAATTGGAGAAGAAAGGAGTATTCGTAAAACACCGATAACAATAAGGGACAGGATGATAGCACATATGTTACGACGTCAGGGAATAGCTTCCATGGTACTAGAGGGAGCTTTAGAGGGAAGAAACAGTGAAGGAAGACAGAGACTGGAATACATCCAGCAAATAATTGAGAACCTAGTTTGCAAGTGCTACTCTGAGAAGGAGGGGCTGGCACAGGAGAGCTGGAATTATGGTTGGTTTTGTTGGCCAAGTCAAGATCAGCGTAAATAGTAGAATTGTGTAGTTATTGTCATGTCCTGGGACCTACGTTCGTAGGCAACACTGTTGACGTCCACAGACTGCCATGTGTGAAGATTTTCTCTTCCTTTCTGTCTTTCCACTTCATTTCAACCGCTCCTGTCCGCGACTCTGTTATCTAGTTATGTAGTGACAGCCGTATTACAGCGCCAGGTGAATAAAAAATACGACAGTGTCTCGACAGGTGCCCCACAGTTGCGACAGTGTCTTGTTTTTGAAAACGAAATAAGAACGCTCACTATCACAATTCTCCTCTCTACCTCTTCATTTCCTGTTAGCTACTGTGATGGTTTTATATAATCGAGATTACTTCTTTAAATTTCTGTGACCGGCTTCCGCCCCCCGCCCTCCCATCCCATCCCCTCACCCGCCCACACACTGCGTGTTTAGCAACATTCCACTCACCTGGTGATGAATTCCTTCTTACACACGCAGTCGTCCGTGAAGATACTGCCATGTATTTCTCAACCGGAAACACCTATAGAAAAACAGATGTATACTCCATAATCTCAGGGCCACATTTAAATTGTTTTTGGTAGTGGAAGGTAATATTTAAATTAAGGTATTTCTATTCGCAAAATTTCACCCTATTAAGATTAGATTGCATACACCACTTACGATCAAGCCTTACTCTTAAAAAGCGATTCGAATGGCTCTGAGCTCTATGGGACTTAACTGCTGAGGTCATCAGTCCCCTAAAACTTAGGACTACTTAAACCTAACGATCCTAAGGACATCACACGCATCCATGCCCGAGGCAGGATTCGAACCTGCGACCGTAGCGGTCGCGCAGTTCCAAACTGGAGCGCCTAGAACCGTTCGGCTATTCCGACCGGCCTTTACTCTAAAACGTAGTCTGAAAAGTTCACTCAGACTTCATTCATAACCATAGCCAGCTTGCGGTAATTTTTCAGCGAAAGTTTACAAACGGATTGGTTCTATTGGCATTGCTCGCTCGAATGTTGCTGGTATTAGCCTGACGGAACAAAAAGATCAAATTCTCGAGTAAGTGACAAGCCGTGCGGTAAATAATGTTCGTAATGTCACTGAAAGTCTTCAATTTCACCGCGTGCGTTAACTCGAATTCTCTTCCACTTTTTACACCACGTCTCACACATTTTAGTACCAAAATATCACAGTATTAATAATTTTCTGCGGAGCACATATCAATACGTCTGACCGCTACGAGATGGAAGTGCCGCCTCTAGCCTTCACTCCACACAAAGGAAGTATCTACTCCCCAAAAATCACATAAATGCGCTAATTTCTAGTTGGCAGAGAAACATCACAGCCAATCCGAAAGCAACATCATGCCCACTCAATCCCGCGCGTACTTACAGAACCAATCACAATTCGTCACTGAATCCGAAAATTAAATTTACACAAGTAAATTTTGAAAACGCACAAATACAAAATTAGTTCTTTTGTAACAAAATATATTTCTGAAATCATAATCACATTTCCACAGCATCATAAACTGACGAAAAGTTTACAATAGATTCCGTGGTACCAATGACTAACACACCTCATTTTCGAACATTACTCACATGACCTGTTACTTCCATGTATAGTATAAAATCTTTACACAGCACAGTATTTCATATTTACACCTTCTTCACTGTCATTACGAAACAAAATAATTGTGGTGTGCGTACTGTAACACCTTCGGTACACAACCCATCAAATTATTTGACTTGTCGCTCTAGCGAAGTAGGCAAGAGTCAGCAATATGTCTCGTGGTCTTATCGTGGCGTGTATATCTTCTGCCGTTAGGTCAGACGATAGAAATGCCACTTGCACGCTTAGAGTAGCAGATTGACGGTGACCAACTTTAAACAGAACTTGATTAATTTTCACACACATTTATTAAAATAATAACAAGCATAAAAATAACTTAACTTGGTTCTGTATGCTATTTACAATTGACAATCTGAAGTTCCTTTGGTCTTGGTACGTTAATCTTATTCTCACATATCTCTGATACTTGACAAAGTGTCTATACATTTCTCTTCATGGCTATGTACAGGAATATGATAATCTTATTAGGCGCAGAGTGAAACTTGACTATCGACTAATGCAGACTAACTAATCAGAGGTCTGTACACTCGTTATAATACCTCACGCGTTCAGGTATCACTGCGCGAGTGTGATCCGCGAGGAGAAAATGTTCTACGTTAGAAGCAATCTCATTGGCTGCATTAGGTATTAATATGCGGATTGACGGAAGCAGAATTTGGTCCGTCTCTATGACAGCGCCATCTCGTAGTGCGGAGACGGACGAGCGCAGCGCCTGCGCTGTTGTGCTTAGCGGGGCGCGCTCTAGTGGGAAAGTTGTTTACGCGCTGACTACGCGGAACTATGTACACAACAATAATAGTAGTAATTAATAAACAACTAGAAAATCAAAGAAACAGAACCGGAAATAAAATGAAATGGATTTTGACAGCATCTCCAACAGTATCCGTAAGATACTGGCCTCTATCATACAGCATGTGGACGATATACACTCGAGACACCTGACGTCCCCGGTCCTGCGCGTGACTCACACCGAACGGCTGTCCACAGGTCTCCCACCTAAATAACGACGACGTAAAGGCGTTACGCCTCACCCCCCGCAGGTTTTACAAGAGCATCACGCTCGAGGTACTTACTATGAATAACGCTTAAACTTATATTATCTGTCCAACGTTCGCTTTTCAGCCCGGTGCGTTTCATTTTTCAGTGTATGAGCCAGCTACAGGTGAGGTTTACCTCTAACTGTGAGACAGCGTCGACTCGTCATCACTGTTTTCATCCAAATCTGTGGCACCCGCTGCTGGTGCGCCTGGCCAGAAATTAAGGGGACAGAAATCAGAGCTCCAGGTGGTCAAGCGTTCAGAAAAAATTGATTTTTTGGCGCTGGTCAGGGAGTCATGAGCCATGTAAGCAATAGAGATGGGCAAAACTGTTCTTTTCAGAGATCGGATCAGAACTGTTCACTCCCTGAAATGAATTAGCTCTTTTTCATGACTCACCACTCATTTACAATAGAAAATAAATGTAAGGCACATTGCCCTTTAAACTTGGTTTATTCCAGTACTATACCTGTATTTTGATCTTATTTGATCCTATTTTGAAGTAACACAGATAATGAGTAAGAATTTTGTATTGTTTATTGAAATTTCCACGATATGACAAAGTTTTTGATTATTGATTTATTTTACACTATCGTGGTTTTTTGGGTGATCGGAAAATGTTGTAACTTGAGATTTACATTATC
Source organism: Schistocerca cancellata (assembly GCF_023864275.1). Taxonomy (NCBI): domain Eukaryota; kingdom Metazoa; phylum Arthropoda; class Insecta; order Orthoptera; family Acrididae; genus Schistocerca; species Schistocerca cancellata. The sequence goes on along the minus strand of NC_064627.1, from coordinate 86,820,817 downwards.
AATGTATTTGGCTATAATGTATTAAAATTTCATTAACCTCATACAAATACATTGCAAGCCATATATTTTTAAAGTGAACGTTTCCTTCCGAAGACGCCTAAAATCGCAAAATCCGTACCAGAATAAGAAAAATTATATAAATTTGACTGTAAAACGAAAGTGCTGCATATAGCCTTACGCAGAATAAAACAAGGAAAATATTGGTGTACCACATTTTGCGATACGTTTATCGGTTCACTCGTAATTAAAGCATAAATTCGAGTGTCCATAATAAAAATCCTATAGTAAGAGGAGTCGTCAGGAACCTAATCTGATCAGTTTAAACAAATAAAAATAAAATAAAAACAAATGATGTATGCATAACATAATAATGTAATATACATAGCAGTATTACTACGAAGAACAATATCCAGTAGAGACGAACTCCGATGCAGAAGCACTGAGTCGAGCAGGTCGAGCCGCGAGCTGTATTACTGCGTGAGCTAAGACCGCAGAGACCAGAGTGACACCTGAGTTGCTTTGCTCAACGCTCTGGCTAGAGTCGAGAACGGTGGGGTGAGCGTTGAGCGGGCGAGTTCCGAGGGTGGGGGGAGCGGTGAATGGCCACCAGTCACCCGCTCCGAGACAAATCGTCCGTTCTCTTGCGAGCAGGTTGTTGCAAGTAGTTCCTATGTTATCCGCTAGGTAGCTCTCTGTCCTGTTGCTCGCATCAACTGCCCAGAGGGCAGGACATGCGACTGAAATGATCGCCGACAGAGTGCGATGCGAAGTTAAGCTGCGCCAGACACTGCACGCGGCAGACGACGCACAGAGATGGCAGGGCATATGTGAAACACAAAATCCAATGGGGCACTGCACAATGGAGGTAGCCAAGGTAGAAGCACGGCAGAGGCCGGCGCTGGCTATGTTGTGTGGCGTGCACTGTGCTGTGACCAGCAGAGGCGCTGCTGATATGCTCCGTCTCTCTCTCTCTCTCTGCTGTGGGAAACGTTTGGAGCTACCGTTCTTTTTTCTGAATCACTGATTGTTCACTCCTTTGAAAGATTCAACTCTATGAGTCAGTTCAGGAGCGGATCCCCCATCTCTAGTATGCAACAACGCAGCGGACAGCACACAGAACGACAATACGACGATCGTGGCGTCGAGTCCTTCTGTGACTGCTTCTTTACTTTTTCTTATTTTCAGTTTTTACTCTATTCACACCACAAATACACCCATGTAATGCTCCATATACTGTATTTGTGAACATTTTCTTAAAATACATGAAATGGAAAGACGAGGCAAAATGAATGATTCCATATAAATTTCCAGAATGAGACTTTAAGATGTAAACTTCGTTTATAAAATTAGATACTTTTATTATTCTACCGATGGCGGTTTACACGTGATAGTGTCATATTCATCGTAAAAAACAGTGAAAACAGTAACTGTGTTAGCGTCCTGCACACGTTACAAACGTCGCATTTTCTTAAATTTCGTAGTTGTTTTGAAGTTTCAATAGAAAAACCAATTTAGCATCTATTCATAAAAAGTTCTCTTCAACGCTTAGTTTGGTAGCTGAGCACGCATAACGCATCACTTTGCCAAATATCGGCGAGGATGTCTGGTGAAGTAAAGTGAAATGTGTTGCTGTAGTCTTCTCGTGTTGTGATTTCATTTTTCCTGTCGATACTGCAATTTTAACTGCGTTGGGAACTTTCTGTTAGCGTGCAGCAGTCAATGGCTGTGTGAAGGTCACCATGAAAGGAACGTTATGACAAGTACTGTACGCTATAATTACAATACCTTCTTGAAAATTTATTTCCGGAGTTATCGTGGACGCCGTTTGTACAATCTTTATTTGGAAATTAATTTGAAATTCAGAATTCTCCTTTGACTTTCTTTTCATGCAATTAATAAAAATTTCATAAAAGCGCCATATAGGGCATTATTTACGATTACTTGCCGTCTAATTAACGTAAAATTTCAAAATAAAAAAGTAAGATATGTTTTCGCGAAGGTCTCTACCCCGCGAGTTTCGGATTATTTTTTCTTATTCTTTTCTCTGCGCCAACCTCTGCTTCGCTACTATGCTAGTGCAAATGGCCCATACCTCACCCGAAATCGCGTCAAAACTGCTATTTTGTATAAACGCTTGGCCTTGTGGAGCTCCCACTTCCGTCACTTTCATTTCTGGTTAAGCGCATCCTATGTGTATACCATAAATGCGAATGTTAATGGTGACGACGAGTGGGCATGGTCCCCTTGTAAGAATTACATTATCTCAGTACTTTAAAAAAATATAAGTTGAGCCGCCAAGCTTACAGTGCCGATCTTACCTTTCCTGGAAATAATGCGGAGTTGGCGCATTGCTGGGCTGCGCGTCGTAGCTGCGCGGTCTTAGGCCCCTTGTCACAGTTCACGTGGTCTAGGGCGCCACAGTTCGCGTGGCTCCCCCGTCGGAGTTTCGAGTCGTCCCTCGGGCATGGGTGTGTGTGTGTGTTGTCCTTAACATAAGTTAGTTTAAGTTAGATTAAACCGCGTGTAAGCCTAGCGACCTATGACCTCAGCAGTTTGGTCCCATAGAAACTTACCACCACCATCGCGCATTGCCGGAGAGATTAAGAGCTGGCGCTGCAGTGCATGCAGCCAGCTGCACGATTCTGAAGCTACATCACTATCCGTGAGCTAGCTTGCCTCTCCGTCTCTGTATGGCTTGGTTCCTCCCTCAGAGCAGTGGGCAGTCTAGCGCGCCCTTCACTGCTCCTGTCAATGAGAAGTTACAGGGCACCTAAAGACGAGTGCTGCCACAACATCTCTTTGACCACGTAACAAGCATACCGTACTGGTCAGTGGCTCTCACCTAATTACGGACTGCGTGCATCGCTTAAACAATGAGGCCTCTCTCAAACACTTTCTGTAAGGCGAGATTGTTAACGGTGTGGTGCTGCAGCTGTCGTAGTAAGGAAACTGGACAGGGGCAGAAAAGATCAGCGAAAACGTAAATACAGTTAACAGAATTTTACTTAATTTGTAGCTTTCCCCAAGTGTTCTGAAGAAACTTCACAAAAGAACAAACAGCTATTAAGCCCAAATATTACAAGAACATTGTGCAATATAAGATTCACACCACTAATACACGAGAAAACTATCGAGAACAGATTAAGACTGAAGAGTGTCGAAGACTGCGACTGAGACTGGGCTGCGTGGGGCCGCCAGCCAACCTCTATCACGGTGGCAGACTACACGTATACACTACAGTCGCACGTCTACTGCTTAACAGTGCCTGCTCACATCTGAACTGGAGGCCTGGACGAGCGGGACGGACGAGTGGTTTCAGTGTCGCATTCGTGCACCTCTTGGCGCTAGCAGCATTGCTCCAGCCTCACATGAAGATGGGAAAGTCTAGAATGTAATTTTCACTCTACAGCGGAGTGTGTGCTGATATGAAACTTCCTGGCAGATTAAAACTGTGTTCAGGACCGAGACTCGAACTCGGGACCTTTGCCTTTCGTGGGCAAGTGTTCTACCAACTGAGCTACCAAAGCACTACTCACGCCCCTTACTCACAGCTTTACTTCAGCCAGTACCTCGTCTCCTACCTTCCAAACTTAACAGAAGCTCTCCTGCGAACCTAGCAGAACTAGCACTCATGAAAGGAAGGATATTGCGGAGACATGGCTTAGCCACAGCCTGGAGGATGTTTCCAGAATGAGATTTTCACTCTGCAGCGGAGTGTGCGCTGATACGAAACTTCTTGGCAGATTAAAATTGTGTGCCGGACCGAGACTCGAACTCGGGACCTTTGCCTTTCGCGGGCCAGTGCTCTACCGACTGAGCTACCCAAGCACCACTCACACCCGTCCTCACAGCCTTAAATCCGCCAGTACCTCATCTCCTACCTTCCAAACTTCACAGAAGCTCTCCTGCGTACCTTGTAGAACTAGCACTCCTGGAAGAGTCTCGGTCCGGCACTCAGTTTTAATGTGCCAGGAAGTTTCATGCGAAACTCTGTTCACACACCTCACCTCGCGTTACCCCACTGCGCGACCTCAAAAGTACACACCTCAAACCCTGGAGCGTTGTCGACCTAACCAGGCAGCAAAGGATCATTCTCCACAACAATCAGAACGATTATCGGGTGATAGATATCACGCTTAAGAAAGAATGCCTAAGGAGTCGATTCTGGGATCTCTTTTGTTTCTTTATGCTCTATGAAATGGCTTCTAATGTGACAGGTGATTCTAAAATATTTCTGTTTGGCGATCATACTAGGCCGGTCGTGGAGGATGTAAAGTGCAGCAAAGTCAATATATCAGATAGTGCAGTTAAAGGCGTAATTACATGGCTTCTGGAAAGCAAACTGATTTTAAATCATGGTAAGACTCAATTTTTACAGTTTCTGACACGCTGTTCAACTAAAACTGACATTTTCATCACAGAGTTCGAACAGTCCAAATTCCTAGATATTTAGATAGATGGTAAGCTGCCTTGTCTTGTTGCAAAAGTGAGTGTTCTCACATTTACCATTGCATCAGTATCTGCAACAGCTGGTGGTCCAACACGATAATTATTTACTCAGTTTCTTGGCATATGGTATTATATTCCTAGGGATACTGCTGGCTCAAAAACAGGCAGTTCGAGCAATATGTGCTCACGAATATATTGTCGACCCCTGTTTAGGAGTTCCAGAATTCTGGGACTGGCATCTAAATGCTTATTTTATTTAACGTAGTTTGTTCTTAACAGCATGAGCTTATAGAGAATTAGCAGGTACCAATTAGTCATATTAAGCAGAAATCCAATCCGTATTTAGATCGCTAATCCTTGACTCAACACTTTCAATAAGCCTCCAAAGTCTTACCAGTAAACCACACACTTTCAAGTCCAGACTGAAGAATTTCTTAACGGTTCATTGCATCCACTCTGTCTGGCAGTTTCTAGACAAAAATTAAGCAAATTCCTGTGTTACATAGTTGATTCTGCTAGTATACACTCAGCAGTGTATCGTCTGCTTACTAATCGTGTAAATTTTATTTGTTATTAACGTTTATGATGTTAATTTCATAACAACTCGTTCAATCACTATGGAAATTCGGTAGTCCGTTTGCTCTTACTGAGATAGACTTGTAAGACAAACAAAATGTAAAATACGAACAGTGCACCATGGGATCACTAGAAAATCATAAATTAGTACGAAGTAAAGAAGGAACACGAAAACACAAAACTTTAACTTCTTACAAATGAGAACTCAATATGAATTATAGCAGCCACGTCATATGATATTTGACGATGAATGCTAGGTCAAAAGTGATACCATGGTTGTGATACTAGCGTAATATAGAGAGATGTTCCTTCTGTGGCCTACTTGGATACACTGTACTGTCGCGCACTTCAATCTTGCTATACCTCCGACGGGAACCCGGTGTAGGAGACGGGGAAGAAATGACGCTATCACGGGCTCTGGGCAGCCATCGACGACCGTAATGGATACTTTGGCTCCTCGTCTGTCTACCATGTCCCCTGACATCGGGCGGTAATGGCTGCCGTAGAGCTATTTTTATCGAGATCCTGAACGCGCTATAGGCCTTGTACTGTTTCCACCGATTTGCGTAGAAAGAGCATAAACACCATTGTGACTCAACGTCCCATCTCCGTACTCACATTTAAATCACGACATGTACTCATGTACACATGTAGACAAATGCATCGAACGATAAGAAATAAAATGAGACAAAAAAAGTTCGTTCAGACCTCACTGATGGTAACTTGATTTAACTGCTTACCCATGAAACTGTCACACTGGAGAACATTTTCTGACATGTAAAAAGACTTTCCGGAGTATGTAGCAATGTTCTCTTACTAGTCCGCTTTAGATTCGTTAATTTAATGTTATGTACTTATTATTGATCGTATTATTTTGTGTATCATTAATTATTACTATTACTGTTACTTCCGCATGTGTGTGCAGTTGTTTCTTTATTATTCTGTTCTGGATGTCTATTCTGTGAAACTACACATGTTTACTACTACAGATGTTTATTACTTTCAAAGAAACGAAGCGAAAACAGACTGCCAAGAGGACACTGCTGTAAACTCGAAACAAATCTTTTACATGTTATAAACACGTTGGCCCATTAACACTTTGACACATAATACAGTGAAGAAATTCGTCGTTCTTTTGGTTTGAACCCAGGATCCTTGGTACGAGTTTCTGCCGCTCCACCAACTTTTCCTCAGGAGTTACATCTCTCAGTTACGTTTCTGCTGCGCTCCGTAGTTCTGGTGTTGTTTTTAACCAACGTTTACGCCGGTTCTGCTAGGTGAAAGCACATAGTACGAACTAAAACGAAATTTTGGTTGCCATACAACGTTTCGTACCAATCTGAGTTTTAGTATCTGGAGGTTTGGCTGTAAGTGAATTCGGGCGTGGACAAACTGTTGGTGAGATTAACCAAGGAACACGCACTGTTTGGTGTTTGAACCGGGACCATATCGAAGATTTATGCCGCCTACAAGAAAAGGAAAAAACACCATATGCAAAGTCACAACGGAGACGAAACTGCGTGTTTAGAGGTCTTGACAGACGCTCCCTGAAGAGGACTGCGATGAAAACTAAGAGGATGTCAGCTACAAAAGTCACTGCAGAAATGAATGTCGCACTCGAAAATCATGTCAGCACGAAAATACCACGAAGGGAAGTACATGTGCAGGGCGACCTGAAATTCCAAAATCTCTCATCAGTGATGCTAATGCCTGTAACAGCAAAACGTTGAGTGGTAATCAAAAAGCATTAACTATGGAGTAATGAAAGAAATTATTTTGGTCAGTGGAGTCTTGTTTCACGCTGTTTCAAACTTCTTGTCAAGTTTCGTTCGGAGAAAGAGACATGGTCGGGGTTCAGTCACGATTTTGGCAACCATACAGTGTTATTCCATGATCACTATGGTTAGTCCTCGAGGTTGCATTACTCTCCAGTATTATGTGACCATTTTTGCCGATAACGTCCACCCCAAGGTGCAATGTTTGTTGCCCAGTACTGATGCTCTGCTGCAAGACGACAAGGCGCGTGTTTACACAGCTAGAAACACCCAGGAGTTTTGTGAGCACGAGAATGAATCTCCATGACCCCTCTGGGCACCGCACCTCAGTATTACTGGGCTTTTGTCGTCTAGTTTGGATAGAGGGGTGTGTGATCGCTATCTGCCGCCGTCATCTTTACTTCCATTTACCACTATGTTACAGGAAGAGTGGTACAAGATCCCTTAAAAATCATAGAGGACCTGTTTTTATCCAGTCTGTGGCGACAAGAAGTAGTTTTAAGTGACGGCAGATGTCCTATACCGTATTAGGCATCCTAATGTGTTGTGTTTCTCTCCTTATTTTTGTCCAACCCCTCTACGGATGCTGTATGGTCACGGAACTTCCATGCTACTGACTTTGTGCTATCTATGCGTGAACATACGACCAACGCATCTGTGCTCCAAGCTCGGTTACTCTTGTCTGCGTCACTTTGCAGTCAGACTAACTTTTTACTTCGTTAGAATTATTCCTGCTCCTCATTTAAAATACTCCCCCCTCCTGTCGAGTCTAGTCTACCATTTCGATACACATTCCACTGTCTCGTACTTTGAAAATACGGGTGTGCAAAACTTAATGACGAAAGTAACATTCATATGATGTGTCGCTGTCAAGCAACTTGGCACATGAAACTTGGACCATAGGTGTTGAAACAACTACCGCAGTACAGTACGGAAGGTAACAGGAAGAAATACCCAGTGCACGGTCTGCTGTTTGTTCCTACGGTGAAGGGCTCTTGTGGTAGCACTTTCCGTTTTTCCACTGTGAGAATAATAACTGCTGGATCGTCGTCGGTGTATGTGCTTGTGCTACAGTACGTCTTCCCAGTGAAAGGATTTAAGGCGCACAGAGACCGGCAGCTCAGTGCATTCGCCAAATATCCCCTTTTTCCTAGTGCTTCTCCAACCTCCCAGAGCTGTGCTGGCCCGCACTGTCTTCCAAAATAATGAAGTGAGGTCCGAGTGCAGGGCTGTAAAGATACTGAACTTGAAATTTAGTTATATTTCGTTCCATTATAAGCTTGTGATAACTATTTTTGGATTGGCAGGAGTGTAATTTAGTGTAAATCGTGCTTCACGTTAGACAATTGCATCTACATCTACATGGATACTCTGCAAATCACATTTACGTGCCTGGCAGAGGGTTCACCGAACCACCTTCACAATTCTCTATTATTCCGATCTCGTATAGCGTGGAAAGAAAGAACACCTATATCTTTCAGCACGAGCTCTGATTTCCCTTATCGTGGTGATGGTTTCTCCCTATGTAGGGCGGTGTCAACAAAATATTTCCGCATTCGGAGGAGAAAGTTGGTGATTGGAATTTCGTGAGAAGATTCCGTCGAAACGAAATCCTGTATTATTTCTGTGACACTCTCTCCCATATTTCGCGATAATACAAAACGTGCTGCCTTTCTTTGAACTTTTTCGATGTACTCCGTCAGTCCTATCTGGCAAGAATCCCACACTGCGCAGCAGTATTCTAAAAGAGGACGTACAAGCGGTACTTTAGCCAGTCTCCTTAGTAGATTTTTCTACGTGTCCTGCCACTAAAACGCAGTCTTTGGTTAGCCTTCGCCACAACATTTTCTATGCGTTTCTTCAAATTTAAGTTGTTCGTAATTGTAATATCTAGGTATTTAGTTGAATTTACGGCTTATAAGCCGAAGTTAAACGAGTTCCTTTTAGCACTCATGTGGATGAGGCATGGTCAACTGCCATTTTTTGCACCATTAAGATACCTTTTCTAAATCGTTTTGCAATTTGTTTTGATCTTCTGATGACTTTATTAGTAGATAAACGACGGCGTCATCTGAAAACAACTGAAGACGGCTGCTCAGATTGTCTCCTAAATCGTTTATATAGGTAAGGAACAGCAAAGGGCCTATAACACTACTTTGGGGAGCGCCAGAAATCACTTCTGTTTTACTCGATGACTTTCCGTCAATTGCTACGAACTGTGACCTCTCTGACAGGAAATGACAAATCCAGTCACATAACTGAGACGATATTCCATAAGTACGCAATTTCACTACGAGCCGCTTGTGTGGTATAATGTCAGAAACCTTCCGGAAATCCAGAAATACGGAATCGACCTGAAAACCCTTGTCAATAGCACTCAACACTTTATGTGAATAAAGAGCTAGTTGAGTTTCACAGGGACGATGTTTTCTAAACCCATGTTGACTGTGTGCCAATAGACCGTTATCTTCTAGGTAATTCATAATGTTCGAACACAATATCGACGGTAACGATATGGGCCTGTAATTTAGTGCATTACTCCTACTACCTTTCTTGAATATTGTTGTGACCTGCGCAACTTTCCAGTCATTGAGTACGGATCTTTCGTCGAGCGACCGTGTTCTTCTCTGAACGTAAGTTCTGTAAATTAACTCAGGCGAGTTTACCAAGAAAGACGTCTCTTTTTGTCCATGGACACGTATTTACGTTCCTTGTGTTGATAAGTATGGACCTAATGCATCAGCATACTCCGAAAGGAGCCTAATTGGTATACATTCTGGACCAGAGGACTTGCTTTTATTAAGTGATTTAAGTTGCTTCACTACTCCGAGGACAGTGGTAACTGTACACACTTGCTTAAGGCATAAAAAGAGGCACTGTGGGTGGTGGTTTATCTCTCCTCCTGGTGCTTATTGATACTTTCAGTAAGGCATACAGAAAACGGTTAGTGTTTAACACTTCTACAGAAATGGGGGATGGGGTAAATCTGGCAACCATGCATGCTGCACAAACTTACCTAATGAATAGGAGACTGTAGCAAACGGAGGAGCAGAGGTGGGAATGATAAGGGGTTGGTGGGAGGTGCTAGGGGTGTACAGGTCAGAAGGGGGGGCGGGGCAGGGAGTCCGGGGCTGTTTGTGGCAATGATACACAGTACACCAATTTTGTCTTTGTTCCAGTACTTATATCCACTTGAAGTACACCATTAATGTCCCAAAAGACGCTCATAATGACTTTAACAAAACGTGGAGGACTCTTATATTTCTTCCTTCTTGGTGATTGCTGTTGATGCTACGGAGTGACTGTCTTTTGAAATCCAGCATGAGGTGATGCATCCCGTTTTCGTCTTCTATAATTATCCGCAACAAAATGAGATCTCCATTGACCTAAAGCAGCTCTATCACTTCTGATGAAATGGCCTTTCTATGAATCTTGGAGTCTTATGTGAGCAGTCATAGAACCTATTTTGAATTCAGCAAATGTTGTCTGTGAGATTCGCAATGTCAGGAGCAGTGGTGTGGCAGGACGCCTTGATCGTGGAGATCAGTTTCTCCACATCTCGATGCTTTAACTCTCTTTAGTCATCTCCTGTCATTAGTTCTATCAACTGCATCATTTAAATATGCTGCATACAGACGATTAAATACATTTATTGCAATTTCTTTTTCTGCAACCAAGAATTTAATTACAGCCGTTAGTTGTGTCGAGTGTGTTGCACAGGCACCATTGTGATGGTTCACCACATCACTGCCATCTGATGAAATTGTTCGTAACTTCCCATGTGTGCTGAAGTACCTAAAATGATAATTTTCTATATATATTTGTGACTGCCAAAAATTATAAAAATTGGAACACTATTTATTGAATAATCCGTATAATTATATACTGCTTTGGATGTCACCAACCTACAACAGTGCCCGACAATTTAAAATCTTCTGCCTGTCAGGTATGTGGAATGAAAATGCCTTGCGTTTCACGGACTCTGCGCTACCGTAAACGCCGCGTGGGTCGAAGGGAACCACCAGCTTGTCGTTCGCTGCTACTTTTCCCCTGAGAAGCAGTGGAAACCGGCAACAACGTAACTGCAATATTCTCGACAACGTGCAGTCGAAATATGCTAAGCACGGGCATAGCTACACACACTCGGTTCAGCACACAGTTTTAATCAGCAAGGAAGTTTCAACCTGTCACCTCCCTTGTCAATAAAATAACATTCTCGTGGATGTTGCTTCATTTTTTTCAGCGACGTGTTCTTACCTGAACGTAAGTTCTGCAAATTAACTCAGGCGAGTTTAGCAAGAAAGACGTCTCTTTTTGTCCATGGACACGTATTTACGTTTCTTGTGCATCTCTGTTACACTTTTCGACAGCCTCTGTCGACATTCCGAATCCTACAAGCGCGCCTCTGAATTCATTCCACTGCAGCGCTCATGCTTACTTAGATTATGACGATAATTACTTCATGAGGACCGTAAGCACTATAGCAGAATTCCAGAACCGACCCCACTATCATATGACTTGTATTTTAATAAAGGACTAAAATGATTACCAGGCCACAGCTTCTACAGCCAAGAAAATTTGATTTCTAGACTTTATATAAATATTGACCAAATATAAATGTTTAAAAAACTGTCATAATCTACTCAATAAGAGGAATTGTCTTATATTAAAGGGTTAGCAAAATAGGCCAAGTTAGTATGATGGGCTATCACTCACTGACGAGTGTAATTGTCTTCTTCCGAAATTCAGTTTCTGTGGGACCTTAAGTGACTGTAAAGGCCAGTGCTGGAGTTGCAGATTTTTCCGCGTTGTTGACATACGTTTCCTCTGGTGGACACTGGCTGCGCAGCGTTGCTTCTCTTCAGGAGTTGCCGTTATTTCCTAGTACGGCTCTGGTCGGTTTCTGTTTCTGGCCTTCGTTGTCGAAGCGTTGAATACCTTCCCAAACATGGCGACGTCATACTGGACGGTCATGTGCAGTAGTGTTCCAGTTATTAGTATCAATTTGACATCTGTAGTGTATGGTTTTCTGTGGCCTTCCTAGTTTTCTTTGACCATCCTTTTGCCAGGAACGCATTATCTGTTTTGGTGCACGGCATTCAGGCGCACGAATAATGTGGCCCAGCCGACGAGTTGATGGTTAATGATTATGGCTTCAGTGTTAGTATAGTTTGCTTCTTCCAGATCACTGATTTTAGTGCGCCGATCTTTCTATTTCAACCTTAGTATCCTCCTCAGGTAGCACTGACGGTACGTTTCCAGACATCAACTGCGTTCTGTAAGCAGTTCATGCTTCCCACCCTTATGTGAAAGATGGTGTATGATGATGTTTGGTTTGTGGGGCGCTCAACTGCTCGCTCATCAGCGCACGTACAAAGTCCCAGGTTTTACACCTTCCGACTTTCTCACAATCCAATCCAGCCACTGTCACAAATGATGATGATGATGATGATGATTAGAAGATGAAATGATGAGGACGACACCAGCACCAAGTCCCTGGCAGAGAAAATCACCAACATGGCAGGGAATCGAACCCGGGACTCCGTGATCTAGAGGCAGCAACGCTAGCCCCTAGACCACAACCTGCGGACAGAGATGGCGTAACAGGAACCTGGTATACATAGAACTTTGTCTTAATGCAGATGTTACGATTATCGAAGACCCTTATTCGAAAACAACTAAAAGCCATTTTTTTTTTCGTCATCAGTCTACTGACTGGTTTGATGCGGCCCGCCACGAATTCCTTTCCTGTGCTAACCTCTTCATCTCAGAGTAGCACTTGCAACCTACGTCCTCAATTATTTGCTTGACCTATTCCAATCTCTGTCTTCCTCTACAGTTTTTGCCCTCTACAGCTCCCTCTAGTACCATGGAAGTCATATCCTCATGTCTTATCAGATGTCCTATCATCCTGTCCCTTCTCCTTATCAGTGTTTACCACATATTCCTTTCCTCTCCGATTCTGCGTAGAACCTCCTCATTCCTTACCTTATCAGTCCACCTAATTTTCAACATTCGTCTATAGCATCACATCTCAAATGCTTCGATTCTCTTCTGTTCCGGTTTTCCCACAGTCCATGTTTCACTACCATACAATGCTGTACTCCAGACGTACATCCTCAGAAATTTCTTCCTCAAATTAAGGCCGGTATTTGATATTAGTAGACTTCTCTTGGTCAGAAATGCCTTTTTTGCCATAGCGAGTCTGCTTTTGATGTCCTCCTTGCTCCGTCCGTCATTGGTTATTTTACTGCCTAGGTAGCAGAATTCCTAAACTTCATTGACTTCGTGACCGTCAATCCTGATGTTAAGTTTCTCGCTGTTCTCATTTCTACTACTTCTCATTACCTTCGTCTTTCTCCGATTTACTCTCAAACCATTCTGTGTACTCATTAGACTGTTCATTCCGTTCAGCAGATCATTTAATTCTTCTTCACTTTCACTCAGGATAGCAATGTCGTCAGCGAATCGTATCATTGATATCCTTTCACCTTGTATTTTAATTCCACTCCTGAACCTTTGTTTTATTTCCATCATTGCTTCCTCGATGTACAGATTGAAGAGTAGGGGCGAAAGGCTACAGCCTTGTCTTACACCCTTCTTAATACGAGCACTTCGTTCTTGATCGTCAACTCTTATTATTCACTCTTGGTTGTTGTACATATTGTATATGACCCGTCTCTCCCTATAGCGTACCCTACTTTTTCAGAATCTCGAACAGCTTGCACCATTTTATATTGTCGAACGCTTTTTCCAGGTCGACAAATCCTATGAAAGTGTCTTGATTTTTCTTTAGCCTTGCTTCCATTATTAGCCGTAACGTCAGAATTGCCTCTCTCGTCCCATTACTTTCCCTAAAGCCAAACTGATCGTCACCTAGCGCATTCTCAATTTTCTTTTCCATTCTCCTGTATATTATTCTTGTAAGCAGCTTCGATGCATGAGCTGTTAAGCTAATTGTGCGATACTTCTCGCATTTGTCAGCTCTTGCCGTCTTCGGAACTGTGTGGATGATGCTTTTCCGAAAGTCAGATGGTATATCGCCATACTCATATATTCTACACACCAACGTGAATACTCGTTTTCTTGCCACTTCCCCCAATGATTTTAGAAATTCTGATGGAATGTTATCTATCCCTTCTGCCTTATTTTACCGTAAGTTCTCCAAAGCTCTTTTAAATTCCGATTCTAATACTGAATCCCCTATCTCTTCTAAATCGACTTCTGTTTCTTCCTCTATCACATCAGACAAATCTTCACCCTCATAGAGGCTATCAATGTATTCTTTCCACCTCTCTGCTCTCTCCTCTGCATTTAACAGTGGAATTCCCGTTGCACTCTTAATGTTACCACCGATGCTTTTAATGTCACGAAACGTTGTTTTGACTGTCTGTCCTTCCGACAATCATATTTTTTTCGATGTCTTCACATTTTTCCTGCAGCCATTTCGTCTTAGCTTCCCTGCACTTCCTATTTATTTCATTCCTCAGAGACTTGCATTTCTGTATTCCTGATTTTCCCGGAACATGTTTGTACTTCCTCCTTTCATCAATCAACTGAAGTATTTCTTCTGTTACCCATGGTTTCTTCGCAGCTACCTTCTTTATACCTATGTTTTCCTTCCCAACTTCTGTGACGGCCCTTTTTAGAGATGTCCATTCCTCTTCAACTGTACTGCCTACTGCGCTATTCCTTATTGCTGTATCTATAGAGTTAGAGAACTTCAAACGTATCTCGTCTTTCCTTAGTACTTCCGTATCCCACTTCTTTGCGTATTGATCCTTCCTGACTAATGTCTTCAACTTCAGCCTACTCTTCATCACTACTATATTGTGATCTGAGTCTCTGACCATGATGTAATCTAATTGAAATCTTCCCGCATCTCCCGGCCTTTTCCAAGTATACCTCCTCCTCTTGTGATTCTTGAACAGGGTATTCGCTATTACTAGCTGAAACTTGTTACAGATCTCAATTAGTCTTTCTCCTCTTTCATTCCTTGTCCCAAGCCCATATTCTCCTGTAACCTTTTCTTCTACTCCTTCCCCTACAACTGCATTCCAGTCGCCCATGACTATTAGATTTTTGTCCCCCTTTACATACTGCATTACCCTTTCAATATCCTCATACACTTTCTCTACCTGTTCATCTTCAGCTTGCGACGTCGGCATGTATAACTGAACTATCGTTGTCGGTGTTGGTCTGCTGTCGATTCTGATTAGAACAACCCGGTCACTGAACTGTTCTCAGTACCACATCCTCTGCCCCACCTTCCTATTAATAACGAATCCTACACCTGTTATACAGTTTTCTGCTGCTATTGATATTACTCGATACTCATCTGACCAGAAATCCTTGTCTTCCTTCCAATTCACTTCATTGACCCCTACTATATCTAGATTGAGCCTTTGCATTTCCCTTTTCAGCTTTTCTCGTTTCCCTACCACGTTCAAGCTTCTGACATTCCAGGCCCCGACTCGTAGAACGTTATCCTTTCGTTGATTATTCAATCTTTTTCTCATGGTAACCTCCCCCTTGGCAGTCCCCTCCCGGAGATCCGAATGGGGGACTATTCCGGAATCTTTTGCCAATGGAGAGATCATCATGACACTTCTTGAAATACAGGCCACATGTCCTGTGGATACACGTTACGTGTCTTTAATGCAGTGGTTTCCATTGCCTTCTGCATCCTCATGTCGTTGATCATTGCTGATTCTTCCGCCTTTAGGGACAATTTCCCACCCCTAGGACAAGAGAGTGCCCTGAACCTCTATCCGCTCCTCCGTCCTCTTTGACAAGGCTGTTGGCAGAATGAGGCTGACTTCTTATGCCGGAAATCTTCGGCCGCCAATGCTGATTATTTATCAAAATTTACACAGTATCGGGGATCGAACCCGGGACCGAAGACGTTTTGATTATGAATCAAAGACGCTACCCCTAGACCACAGGTACTACTAAAAGCCATACTGGCGCGTTTGAGGCGATATTGTATTCCAGCATCATTATTTGCGGTTGCTGAAAGCTGCTGACAAGGTGCAGGGAGTGGTCTTCTTCTGCAGGATTTTGGCTTTGACTGTGATTCTTGCGGGTATGGCTATAGAGATAGGTGCAGGTTTATGTAGGATCTGCGTCTTCTGGATGTTAAGGCGTAGACCAATGTATATGCTTATCATATACGTTTAGGACAGCTTTCAGATCTTGTTGTGAGTTATCAACAATGATACTATCACCTGCATATTTAAGTTCAATGACGATTATAGTAGATACTTTAGTCTTGGTCCTTAGTCCGCCGAGACTGAACAAACCACCACCAGTTCGGTATTCTATTTCTGTGTCCTTTTGGAGCTCCCCGTCCACTAGATGAAGTACAGTTCCAACAAATACTGAAAACAAAGTTGGAGCTATCGCACAACTTTGCTCCACACCCGTTGTGATATCGAAATTCTCTCGAGGCCGATTGTTGGCCAGAATCATGTCATTCATGTCATTGTGCATTAGTCTAAAATGGTTCAAATGGCTCTGAGCACTATGGGACTTAACATCTGAGGTCATCAGTCCCCTAGAACGCAGAACTACTTAAACCTAACTAACCTAAGGACATCACACACATACATGCCCGTGGCAGGATTCGAACCAGCGATCGTAACGGTCGCGTGGTTCCGGACTGAAGGGCCTAGAACCGCTCGACCACAGCGGCCGACGTGGATTAGTCTAATAATGTTAATCGCAGGACAGCCTATTTTTGTTAATATCTTCTCTTGATTGAGTCGAAAGCCTCGACAAGATCTATGAATGCCATGTTGCTGTTCTTTACATTTTTCCTGCTTTTGTGTGGCACAGAATCTCGTATCTGTGATAATGCGAACAGGTCGAAATTCACTCTCTATTTCAGGTAAACAAACTCCGACGAGAGGTATCAGACGATTGCACAGATTTGGAGTCAGTGTTTTCCCAGCAGCAGGTAAAAGGGATATTCCACGGTAGTTACCACAGTTATTTCTGTAATTATTTCTTTGAAGATGGTAACTATCTGTGCATGCCGAGAAGTGGTTTCAGTGCTCCGTATTTTGCCAATGAGAATGAGTGTTTGTGAATCGAGGATACGTCCACCTTGCTTCAAAGATTCAGCAGAGATTCAGAGAGTATTTTTGAGATGTTTAATAACTTTCTCAACTTCTTTTAGATAATTGACTTCACCAAGATGATTGTGAAAAAGTAAAATGCCTACAGCCGTCCTTATGATTTTATTTGCTTTGTTGCCACCACTTTCGGCGCTTCACTGCGCCATCTTCAGGCTGTAGTTGATGAGGAAGGGGTTGATACGATCAATATATATATATATATATATATATATATAATATATATATATATATATATATATATATATATATATATATATATATATATATATATATCAGGGGCCAGTGTAACTGGATACGCAGATAATCTGAAAACTTTGTGTTGTACCATTGATCTCTGGGTCTTCATTCAAAGGTTCGTGGAAATGATCCTTCTATCATGCGTTAGTTTCTGTCATTCAGGAGGGTAGAGCCGATCCTCGATTTAAGTGGGGTAAGACCTTGAGTTACTGGGTCATATACAGTCTTCGTCATACTGAAGAAAGATTGAGTGGTGTTGGTTTCTGCTTGATGCTGCATTTCTTGAGATATCATCGTCCACCATTGGTTTCTGAGAGGACGACATTTTCACTGGACTTCCGCCATCGCTTCTTGATGGACTCTTTTCTTGGTGATTGACTTAGCATTTCTCTGTCAAGCTTAGTGTGGCTTTCTCTTTTTGTTTTGTAGTGCCAGGATTTCTTGGTCATTTTCGTCAGAGCAGTCTTGATGTTTAGTCTTGCGGTGTCCAATTGATTCATCAGCAGCTGACATTATTGCAGCCTTCACTGTCGTCCAGTGTTCCTCAGTGCTTTCAGCATATTTATCAGGTAGCCTTTCATTCAAGAGATCCTGGCATTTTTCATTATTGCTACTATCCTGAAGACCGTCTGCGTTCATTTTAGATCTCGTATGTTTTCTCTGTTTCCGACGTTTTAAGTGAATGTGAAGGGTCATCACAGACCGTATCAGTGGTTGGTCCGACCTGCAGTCATCAGAACTTGTCAATGCCATTGTAGTAATGACATCGCGTGGTCCTTGACGCGTACAATTACATAATCAACCGTGGACCGTGGATGTTGCCATATTGTTTTAAATTTATGCATCTGCCTAAATATCGTATTTGTGACAACCAAGTTGTTTAAGCACCTACCAGTTCCTAGGAAAGCACTCTTCATACCAAGAGGACAGTGTTAATCTACATGATGGACACATTTTCAAAACGGAGGATCACGCATTTCTACAGCGTGTAGCTTTCAGAGGTAAAGCGGCGTTCCACCTTAGCGGAAAAGTCAACAGACACAATGTCCGCATATGGGGTTTGGAAAATCCACATTCACCATCGCAACACGAAAGACACTCGCCGAAGATCAACGTGCTGTGTGCCGTATCCCGTACAAAGGTTTGTGGACCATTCTTCTTTGCGGAAAAAATTGTAACGAGGACGACGAGCCTGGACATGTTGTAAGAATGGCTCTTCCCCTAAGTTACGTAAGATTTCCAGGACTTCATTTTCCAACAGCGTGGAGCTCCGCCCCATTGAGACCGTGATGTACGAGGCTTTTTGAATGGCTTCCTGGATCGGTCCCAGGGAACCTGAGGACCTAGCTCTGCACCAGATCTGATCTCACACCCTGCGACTGTTTCTTACGGGGTTATGGGATCCCGCAACTACCAACCATTCTGAACGATTTGTTGAACCGGATCACTGCTTCCGTCCACTCATTAACAGCAGATACGCTTTTGCGTGTTTGGGACGAGTTTGGCTACTGTGTCGATGTTTGCCGTGCAGCCAACGGTGGCCACATTGAACATTTATAAAATTTATCTTGTTTCTCATTATTAAATAACTAATAAAACTAACTGATTACAAATTATTATAAATTTATTAAATTGGTATCAAACACTATGAAAAAAATTTGGAACTTACTGTTTTCATTGGTATAAAGCTCGTTCATTTTGGATCTGTACTTGAATAAATACGAAGTTTTGAAAATGGGTCCATCACTTAGAATAACCCTTTATATCGAAGATTTTCTGTCACGGTTTACTCCCCTAGCTTTCGGGGAGCCTTCCTCATCCCACAAGACAATGGGTTCTATCTGTGAAAGCCCTAGAGTGATAAGTTGCCTCTTCTATCATCTCCGCACGTTCTGCAAACATTTTACGACTTCGCCACCCTTGAGGTGTTTATCGTAGGCTGGCAAGGGCGCTCATGAGATACTATCACCTGGGCCAGGTGAGTCAAGGTTCTTTAACGATGTTTTACTTCTCTCCCTCCCTCCTCTACTGGGATCGGGTCTGGCTATGACGAAGTTATAAGACAAGTACCACTGTTGGAAACCGTGTACACGTCTTGAGGTAGTGTACCTCACTGGGCCAAAAGTGCCCTGATATTGTTCATGCAGAAGTTGGGATTGAGGGCACTTAGTGATTTTCAACAAACTTTGCACAAAATTCGAGCCGTTTGAAAACGTTTTGCTGCCGAGAGCCTCCACAAAATTGTTAATGGAAAAAAGAGTATTGCTTGCACCGTTTTTCGCAGTTCATGCAGTACAATTTCAGCGTCACAAATGACGTTTCAGTTTGTTACTTCTTTATTACTAATTATATCCGAAGTACATTTTGCAGAAGGTATGCACTGAAAGTAATTGAAAGTGTAGCACTGTATCACTCATAATTCAGGAGATGTTACTTTTTAAAACCCTCATCGACAGTTTTGTAAAGGCCTCGTCGCTACTGCTGTGCAGGCCGAGTTGTCGCCGTTGTTACGGTAGGCCGAGTTTGTGACTTCGTGAAACGGATTCTGGTGCAGTACACCGCTGAAACAATTTCTCCCTTCCACTACTGCACAGGTATGCCTCAGGAGCAGTTAACAGGAAAGGGGGGGAATGAAAGTTCTACAATACTCCTATAGATTAGTAACAAAGTCACACAAACGAGTCAAAAATGTTTACTTTTCTTTGTGACTTGTCGAAGAGTGAAGTCTGCAGCACTGCATGTAATATAACACAAGAAAGGCCCTCAAAGGTAACTGCAAATAATGGTAGGTAAACTTCACAGTATATAGAAAACGCAATTTACAACAACTGTCCAACTGACTGTTCAGTTCTGAGAGTTCACTAAACGACGTTCCTTGTCTAAGTCAGCCCTGGATGACGATCTGTGTAGCAGAGCGGTTCTAGGCGCTTCAGTCTTGAACAGAGTGACCGCTACGGCCGCAAGTTTGAATCCTGCCTCTGGCATGGATGTGTGTGGTGTCCTTAGGTTAGTTAGGTGTAATTAGATCTATGTTCTAGGGGACTGATGACCTCAGATGTTAAGTCCCATAGTGCTCAGAGACATTTGAACCATTTGAATGAGGATCTGTAACCGAGTGGGCGATACCTGCTCTTCTCAGTAGGCTTCTGTCCGTTGTCGTCCAGTCATTGTCGCATTGTAACCGGCCGGCAGTTGGCCGAGGCGAAGCCAGTATCTTCATCATCAGCGCCGCCCGTTGCGGTGGTGGAACTCGCGCAAGTGGCGAGTCCCTATGGCACTGGCACCAGCTCTTTGAGCACGTGGTGCTTTTTCCCTGGCTGTGTCTTGCTCGGAGTACACAGCAGTTACGTCACAAACGTTCATATGCGCATTCATGCATAGTGGTTTTACACGCTTAACGTCAAATAACACATTATCTCATATGCAAAATAATAAGACGGCAGAAGCTGTTTTCGCCGGCCGAAGTGGCCGAGCGGTTAAAGGCGCTACAGTCTGGAACCGCACGACCGCTACGGTCGCAGGTTCGAATCCTGCCTCGGGCATGGATGTGTGTGATGTCCTTAGGTTAGTTAGGTTTAAGTAGTCTAAGTTCTAGGGGACTTATGACCACAGCAGTTGAGTCCCATAGTGCTCAGAGCCATTTGAAGCTGTTTTATAGATGTAAAATCGATTCTTTAACGAGTCGGAGCCCGGCTGAAGGGTTATTGGTTACTCATACTTAAACATTCTTCAGGCGTTAACCACTAAACTTGGAATCGGATTCTTGACTCACGACTACTTGATTTGATAAAAAAATATTGTCTCGCCGAACGTTATATCCGTATTATTTCACTTTCGTCAATTTAAAACTAGGAGTGTAGTTTTTTTTAAGAAATTTGTAGTTTATTCAGGTGCTAAAACGTTTTGGAAGCACTGCCTGATGTTCTGTAGTGTTCAGGTCATGTAGTGCTTCTAACTGCACTTATTCACAGGCCCTTATATCAGAGTAGTCTGTAAGAAACATTGCAGTCCGAAAACCGAACTTCAAATCGAATCTCGCGTTGGTCTTTGTTGCTAAAATTCTCTTTGCATAAAGAAAGAGATATTGTACAACCGATTCATCAGCACATTTCGACTAAAAAACCGACGGACATCAATTATTTCCTTACGCTGCTTCACCATTTTACCATAGTGCCTTCGTTAGAGAATAACAGCATTCTCTGTTTGTGGAAACAATGCACTTGTCTTTTCGTTGTAACGTAAATTGCGTCAACATTGACAGCGGTCGCATTCTCGCTTCCCGAGCACGGGGTCCCGGATTCGATTCCCGGCAGGGTCAGGGCTTTTCATCTGCCTCGAGATGACTGGGTGTTTTTGTTGTCCTCATCATTTCATCATCATTCATGAAATTGGCGAGATTGGGCTGAGCAAAGATTGGGAATTTGTACGGGCGCTGAAAACCACGCAGTTGAGCGTCCCACAAACCAAACATCTTCATCATCATCATCAACAACACTGACGATATCTGTTTACACTGTGTGATGTTTTGCCATAAAGTACGGACTGGTACAATGATCGAAGTGAAGGTAGATCTTGTAAGTGGGCTGCTTCTGTGTTGGAAGAGATGTGTAGCTCTTTGCATTGGATGTCTGACTGCGCTTTCGTTGTAAGAGACTCTGTGGCTGGTTGGACTTGTTCGAAGTTAGTCGCCAGCAATGATGGGAGTACCGTTGGGCAGTTGGATGGTTCAAATGGTTCAAATGTACCTGAGCACTATGGGACTTAGCTGCTGTGGTCATCAGTCTCCTAGAACTTAGAACTACTTAAACCTAACTAAGCTAAGGACATCACACACATTCATGCCCAAGGCAGGATTCGAACCTGCGACCGTAGTGGTCGCGCGGTTCCAGACTGTAGCGCCTAGAACCGCTCGGCCACTCTGACCGGCTGGGCAGTTGGAGGTGAACGGCCAGCAGTGATGGATGTTACATGTGAGAAGTTAGCATTGATGGAGGGTAGAGGTCTATAAGCGGATGTCTTACAACGTCCGCCCCGACCAGGTGCAACGAACAAAATGAGATTAAAAAAAAATGTATGCACAGCTTATGGCGCCTGTGTCTAAGTAGATCTAGATTTCATGGACGAACAGAGTAAACCGAGTTTCGCACCATCCTCGATTGCAAATTCCATGTTGATGTTTGTAAGTGTTAGCGTAGGCTAACGATCTGATCGTGTTCGACTTTGAACATTATTCATGATTATATACCTTTGTACTACATGTCAATGACGATTTAAATTCGTAGATACAATCTTTTATTTAGCTGGCAGTATTGACGCTAGCTGTATTGCAGTAGTTCGCGTAATGAAGATATTTGTGAGGTAAGTTCTTAATGAAATTTATAGGTTACTGTCAGGATTTCTCTTTAGTCATGGCTATTCTTTTGAATTAATTATTTGAAGTCAGGTTATCCTTTTTTGAGCCTTCAGATTGCGTTGCACTGGAATATTGTGTGTCAGTGTTGACATGTTAAAAAAAGGTAAAGAGAAAGTAGCTTCACTTGCATTGAATTTCGCTCAGCAGTTTAAGTAAAATATTTTAATAAAGAAGTTTCAATCTGATGACAAAATTCACGTCACTTCGTGAAATGGACCACAGGCACCGATCCGCACCTGGTCGGTGTTTGTGTATTTTGTGACGTACTCCGCGTTTTCAATGTTTAAAGATAGGTGGGGTACGGGAAGCGCGCTACACGTAAAACCGCTCTAAATCGCGTTTGCATCGGAATCAGATTACGGACGGGCTGAACAGCTGTGTCTGCTGACGTTTTCCGATAACATGGCGACTGCAGCGGGTTTCGTAATGTCCTCCGATGCAGCAGCGTTCGGCAACTGCCTATCTCTGGAGCGATAACAGCGCCAGCCGCGCGACGCGGTTCCCCATTCAGGGTGCGGCGTAAACTCCCCTCCCCCCCCCCCCCAACCCCCGCCATTTCGTTTCTCAGAAAATGAGAGCTGCGCCCATCGTGGCGCCGACTTTTCTGCCTGAAGAAGTAATAACAGCGAAAGCATGCCGTCGTCTCTTCTAGCACTAGTTCCGACATAATGCTTAATGCTGTTATGGGGTCGACGGGTTTGCTGAAAGTGTCTTGTGTTCTTACTGGTATTGCAACGTTAACGCACGTGAACAACCTGGGAGACACGGTGAAGGTATATACGTAAAAAATGCGTTGGCCGAGACTAGGCGAGGCTTATTATCTTAGAAGAAAGTTTGAAGAAACACAAACCGTGGTTTACAGAATTTCTAGTTCTCGAGAAAGTTATTTACAATGTTGACTGGAATATACTGTATAAAAAATTTAATTCAATGGGAATAAAATACGGGGAGTGAACGATTATTTACATATTTGTAGATACCATTCGAGTGTTAATAAAGAGTCGGTGGACATGGAAGGAAAGCACCATAGCTGAGAACGGAGTGAGACAGGGTTATACAGGGTGGTCCATTGATCGTGACTGGGTCAAATATCTCACGAAATAAGCGTCAAACGAAAAAAACTACAAAGAACGAAACTCGTCTAGCTTCAAGGGGGAAACCAGATGGCGTTATGGTTGGCCCGCTAGATGGCGTTGCCATAGATCAAACGAATATCAACTGCGTTTTTTTTAAAATAGGAACCCCCATTTTTATTACATATTCGTGTAGTACGTAAAGAAATATGAATGTTTCAGTTGGACCACTTTCTTCGCTTTGTGATAGATGGCGCTGTAATAGTCACAAACATATGGCTCACAATTTTAGACGAACAGTTGGTAACAGCTACGTTTTTTAAATTAAAATACAGAACGTAGGTACGTTTGAACATTATATTACGGTTGTTCCAACGTTATACATGTACCTTTGTGAACTTATAATTTCTGAGAACGCATGATGTTACAGCGCGATTACCTGTAAATACCACATTAATGCAATAAATGCTCAAAATGATGTCCGTCAACCTCAATGCATTTGGCAATACGTGTACGACATTCCACTCAACAGCGTAATGTTCGCACATGCATTAACAATGCGCTGGCGCATGTTGTCAGGCGTTGTCGGTGGATCACGATACCAAATATCCTTCAACTTTCCCCACAGAAAGAAATCCGGGGACATCAGATCCGGTGAACGTGCGGGCCATGGTATGGTATTTCGACGACCAATCCAATACCGCTTCAATCGCACGTGAGCTATGTGCCAGATATCCACCATGTTGGAAGTACATCGTCATTCTGTCATGCAGTGAAACATCTTGTAGTAACATTCATAGAACATTACGTAGGAGATCAGCAGACATTTCACCACTTGGATTGACATCGATAAAGAGGGGGTCAATTATCCTTCCACCCATAATGCCGCACCATAAATTAACCCACTAACGTCGCTGATGTTTCACTTGTCGCAGCCATCGTGGATTTTCCGTTGCCCAATAGTGCATATTATGCCGGCTTACATTACCGCTGTTGGTGAATGGCGCTTCGTCGCTAAATAGAACGCGTGCAAAAAATCTGCCATCGTCCCGTAATTTCTCTTGTGCCCAGTGGCAGAACTGTACACGACGTTCAAAGTCGTCGCCATGCAATTCCTGATGCATAGAAATATGGTACGGGTGCAATCGATGTTAATGTAACATTCTCAACACCGAAGTTTTTGAGATTCCCGATTCGCGCGCAATTTGTCTGCTACTGATGTGCGGATTAGCCGCGACAGCAGCTAAAACACCTACTTGGGTATCATCATTTGTTGCAGGTCGTGGATGACATTTCACATGTGGCTGACTACTTCCTGTGTTCTTAAATAACGTAACTATCCGGCGAATGGTCCGGACACTTGGATGATGTAAAGTTTGGAAGGTAGGAGACGAGGTACTCTCAGAAGTAAAGCTGTGAGTACCGGGCGTGAGTCGTGCTTCGGTAGCTCAGATGGTAGAGCACTTGCCCGCGAAAGGCAAAGGTCCCGAGTTCGAGTCTTGGTCGGGCACACAGTTTTAATCTGCCAGGAAGTTTCAACGGTATGATTTCATCGACACTGTTCATACCACACCCTAAGGCGTGTTCCTACCGATTCTGAGCGTCATCGAGTCTCACTTCGGAATCTACATCTTCGTGATTACACTGAAATTCACAGTTAACTGCCTGGTATAGAGTTCTTCGAACCATCTTCAAGCTACTTCTCTACTGTTCCACTCTCGAACGAGGCACGGGAAAAACGAATACTTAAATCTTTCCGTGCGAGCTCTGACTTCTCTTATTTTATTATGATGATCACTTCTCCGTATGTAGGTGGGGGTCACTTAAATGTTTCGCAATCTGAGGAAAAAGTTGCTGATTTAAATTTCGTGAGAATTTCCTGCACACCGAGTACGCCTTTGTTTGAATGACTGCCACCGCAATTCGTGTGTCATATCCGTGACACTCTCTCCCTTATTTCGCGATAATACAGAATGAGCTGCCCTTCTTTGAACTTTTTCGATTAGTATGATTTATCGTGTAACCGAAATTTAGAGGATTCTCTTTGGTATTCATGAGGATGGCTTTTAAGCAAGAAGTCATAACTTTGAGGGGATCTTAAACTATTTAGATCTTTCTTTGCAACTCATGAAAAATAGCATTTGCTTGGATATCTTTGGGAAATCTTCCTCTAGTGAGTCTGCTATACATTCCACCTCCAGATATTCAAGTGGTAGAAGTTTAGTTATTTTCGAGCAGCTGTGGTATGAATGTGTGAGCTCCCTCATTCTGACAATGCTATTAGGGATGAATTGAACAATCTGTTTTATGTAGCATAGAGAAATGGCAACAGCCCACCGTTGGTGCACCGGCTACATTCCGTACTCAAAAATTCCCTTGCAAGCACGGACCACCCCTCCTCCTCCGACTTCTGCGGTATGTGAGGTTACATGAGTTGTGATTCTACTTTTTGGTCCTTTCCCTTATAATTTAGAGAAGCTATTTAAACAAACTAACGTATAAATAGTTTTTCTCTCGGTAGCTCGTTCGGTACGTTCGCCCCCATTCACTGATCATTTATTTTTGAAATCAGTGGTTTATAAAATTTGGTGCCCAGAATGTCCGATCGAATATATCGGACAGACGGGAAGGTCTTTTGCCGGCCGCGGTGGCCTAGCGGTTCTAGGCGCTTCATTCCGGAATCGCGCGTCTGCTACGGTCGCAGGTTCGAATCCTGCCTCGTGCATGGATGTGTGTGATGTCCTTAGGTTAGTTAGGTTTAACTAGTTCTAAGTTCTAGGGGACTAATGACCTCATATGTTAAGTCCCATAGTCCTCAGAGCCATTTGAACCATTTGGGAAGGTCATTTACTGTTAGATTCAGCGAACACTTGCAAACCAAAGAAAGGCAAATTAAAAAATATTTCCGCTTCCCTGAACATCTTAAAGCCTCAGGCCATCTGATTGCTAGTTTGGAAAATCTTATTATCCTCCACGTAGAAAACAAAGAGCGGAAACTAAATTTGCTTCAGGAATTCGAAATTTCGAAACACATTCGCTTTAAATCTCCGGGGCTTGTAAATGAGCAGTTATAGTCGAACAATCAGACTTTTTTGGTGCAATTATGCGCTTCTTCAAATCAGTTTTTACTTATAATGGTTGTGACCTGGACGTTCTTCCCGAATGTTCAGACACAGTCTTTCCACAGTTTCAAATCGTAGCGTCGCCACATGGTGAGCTTCCGGTACTACGACACCGTAGGCCTTAGGTTTCGTCTATTCAGGCTAGTGCTGGCACGTAAGGTTGTGCCTATTTGACAGATGTAAACAGGCCTTACTTTCAGAATATATTTTCACTCTGCAATGGAGTGTGCGCTGATATGAAATTTCCTGCCAAATTAAAACTGTGTGCCAGACCGAGTGTCGGTCCCGAGTTCGAGTATCGGCACGGCACACAGTTTTAGTCTGCCAGGAAGTTTCGTATCACCGCACAGTCCACTGCAAAGTGAAAATCTCATTCTGGAAGCAACCCTTAGACTGTGGCTAATCCATGTATCCGCAATCTCCTTTCTTCCAGGAGTTCTAATTTTACAAGGTTCGCAGAAGAGCTTCTGAGAAGTTTGGAAGGTGGGAGACGAGTTACTGGCAGAATTGAAGTTGTAAGGACGGGCCGTTAGTCATGCTTGCGCAGCTCAGCTGACAGCCAGCGAGGTAGCTCATCGTGTTCCGTCAGAGGGTTAGCTGGCCTCTGTAATAAGAAAATCTGAGTGAATCATTCAACAGTAAAGTTCAAAGGGTGTCGGGGGACATCCGCCCCGCACAAATGCAACGAACAATCACGGAAGAAATGACATCACAAAAAAACGAATAAAATATAATTAAGCACTTGCCTGTGAAAAGCAATTGTCCTCATTTCAAGTCTCGGTCCGGCATACAACTTTAATCTGCCAGCAAGTTTCAGGCCCCATTTTGTGTTTAAGGGGCGTCGTCTCTATGTGGTAAGTCAGATTAGTGCGTGTTGTAGGTCTTTCAACATGCATGCGGTTTGTTTTCTCCTGTTGTATAAAGTCATGGTTCATATACACTCCTGGAAATTGAAATAAGAACACCGTGAATTCATTGTCCCAGGAAGGGGAAACTTTATTGACACATTCCTGGGGTCATATACATCACATGATCACACTGACAGAACCACAGGCACATAGACACAGGCAACAGAGCATGCACAATGTCGGCACTAGTACAGTGTATATCCACCTTTCGCAGCAATGCAGGCTGCTATTCTCCCATGGAGACGATCGTAGAGATGCTGGATGTAGTCCTGTGGAACGGCTTGCCATGCCATTTCATCCTGGCACCTCAGTTGGACCAGCGTTCGTGCTGGACGTGCAGACCGCGTGAGACGACGCTTCATCCAGTCCCAAACATGCTCAATGGGGGACAGATCCGGAGATCTTGCTGGCCAAGGTAGTTGACTTACACCTTCTAGAGCACGTTGGGTGGCACGGGATACATGCGGACGTGCATTGTCCTGTTGGAACAGCAAGTTCCCTTGCCGGTCTAGGAATGGTAGAACGATGGGTTCGATGACGGTTTGGATGTACCGTGCACTATTCAGTGTCCCCTCGACGATCACCAGTGGTGTACGGCCAGTGTAGGAGATTGCTCCCCACACCATGATGCCGGGTGTTGCCCTGTGTGCCTCGGTCGTATGCAGTCCTGATTGTGGCGCTCACCTGCACGGCGCCAAACACGCATACGACCATCATTGGCACCAAGGCAGAAGCGACTCTCATCGCTGAAGACGACACGTCTCCATTCGTCCCTCCATTCACGCCTGTCGCGACACCACTGGAGGTGGGCTGCACGATGTTGGGGCGTGAGCGGAAGACGGCCTAACGGTGTGCGGGACCATAGCCCAGCTTCATGGAGACGGTTGCGAGTGGTCCTCGCTGATACCCCAGGAGCAACAGTGTCCCTAATTTGCTGGGAAGTGGCGGTGCGGTCCCCTACGGCACTGCGTAGGATCCTACGGTCTTGGCGTGCATCCGTGCGTCGCTGCGGTCCGGTCCCAGGTCGACGGGCACGTGCACCTTCCGCCGACCACTGGCGACAACATCGATGTACTGTGGAGACCTCACGCCCCACGTGTTGAGCAATTCGGCGGTACGTCCACCCGGCCTCCCGCATGCCCACTATACGCCCTCGCTCAAAGTCCGTCAACTGCACATACGGTTCACGTCCACGCTGTCGCGGCATGCTACCAGTGTTAAAGACTGCGATGGAGCTCCGTATGCCATGGAAAACTGGCTGACACTGACGGCGGCGGTGCACAAATGCTGCGCAGCTAGCGCTATTCGACGGACAACACCGCGGTTCCTGGTGTGTGCGCTGTGCCGTGCGTGTGATCATTGCTTGTACAGCCCTCTCGCAGTGTCCGGAGCAAGTATGGTGGGTCTGACACACCGGTGTCAATGTGTTCTTTTTTCCATTTCCAGGAGTGTATTTAATAGTGTTGTTTTCCTTCTCCAGATGATTTTTTATGCTGTTGTCACAACCTGTATTTTTAAAAAGTCAATTTTCATCTTAGCATATGAGAACTCCCCTTTATTACCGTTATTGACTGGTGCTGCATTACGACACTACCGTAAACCTTCAAAAAATAGTCTTGTGCCTGTTTGTTTTTTATGGTCATTGCTAATAATCATGCATTCGACCTAATGTCGTTCTTGTTTTACGTACAAATTTTAATTATCGGCATTGTTCCTATTTTAGAGCTATACATGCACTTGGCTCATTTGTGCCTAAGTGTGATCTTATACGTTAGACTCTTCTTTTCGTGACGTAATTATTTATTCATAGTTTGGTAGGTGATAAACGTTTATGTATCATACTATGGGAGCTCCTACACCCTTTAGCTATCACCCCTCCTAATTGCCGGCCGGAGTGGTCGTGCGGTTCTAGGCGCTGCAGTCTGGAGTGACAGTCTGGAGTGACCGCTACGGTCGCAGGTTCGAATCCTGCCTTGGGCATGGATGTGTGTGATGTCCTTAGGTTAGTTAGGTTTAATTAGTTCTAAGTTCTAGGCGACTAATGACCTCAGAAGTTAAGTCGCATAATGCTAAGAGCCATTTGAACCATTTGAACCCTCCAAATTCAATTTAAGACTTGTAACTTGCGTTTGTAAAGTTAAAGAATTTTCTCGTGGTTTGTTGTTTCAGATGATTATATTTGTACAGGTTTTTTTTAATTTTCCTACATTATCTGAAGTTGCCTTTAAATTCAGGCGAATTCTGTCCCAAATGAAGAACTAATAAAACCATCTTTATAGCAACCACAGCTGAATTCTCGCTGTGTGATCTGGTTCAGCATCTTCGTCAGCCACAGATAACACCCACAACATGTTCATCCAATGGACCGGGAAGACCCTCTCACTGGCCCCACGGAAGTGTTTCGCTGCAGGCCTCACCTTGGAACGATCTTCCACTTAAACATGGGTGAGGCATCAAACTCAGTGTGGGAAATACCCAAGGTGGGCACATTAGGTGGATCGATCGATCGACACACGGCCTCTGCTGACAAAAGTGTCAAGCTGCATCACCGAAGCCAACACCGCCTGGAGCTGTGAGCACTGGGTCACCAACTCAGCTCGCACCTGAACACAGCAGTCGCAGTTACCATCTATACAGAAGATGGCCTGATAAATACACAAACATGCATGAAATATAGGAGTTGAAGCTACAGAGCATCAACGAAATTTCAAATAAGTGAAGCTGTGGAAGCTCACAGTACAGTGATGAGCTGCCGCTGCTTTGGGACCTATCACTCGACTGTTACGTAATAAAAAATGTTTTCCTCAACCTTCCATAGGATAATGGCGTGATTTCAACGTTGGATGTCGCGGCTATGGCCAATGCAGAAGCATCAGAACAATATGTGAAAGCTCCTGTCCACAAATCAGCACGGTTATAGAAAGCACCGCTCGTGCTAAACTCAGCCTCCCTTTCCTCCCATGTCATCCTGCAAACCATGAATGAAGGGCAACAAGCGGCTTACACATTCTTGTATTTCCGTAAAGCATTTGACACAGTGCCACACTACCGATTTTTAACGTAGGTACAGGCATACGAAACAGGCCCCCAGGTATGTGAGTAGCTCGAAGACTTCTTAAGTAACAAAACTCAGTATGATGTAATCAATGGCTAATGTTGAATGAAGGATGCCCAGCAGTCTGCGGCTGTTTGCTGATGACATAAGATGACGTAGACAAAATTTCTAGTTCGTGTGATGAGTGACAACTGGCTGTAAATGTAGAAAAATATATGTTTACGCACATCAGTGGGATAAACAAATCTGTAATATTTGGATACACTATTAGTAGCGAGCGATTCGACACAGTCACATCGATTAAATACACAGATAAAAAAATGGTTTGCATCACCTCGGTTCCGTGAGTTGTGGAACCTGTACAGAAAATGGGAATAGAGATCAACATAAACATCATTTCCGTCCTTTTTATTGCTGATGAAAACCACATATTGCATGTTGTACCGCCATACAGAGGTGGTGCTCCAGATTGCTGTACACACCGGTACATCTAATACCCAGTAGGACGTTCACTTTCATTCATTCATGCCTGCATTCGTCGTGACACACTATCCACAAGTTCATCAAGGCTTTGTTGGTCCAGAATGTGACACTCAATGGCGACTCCGCGTAGATCCCTCAGAGTGGTTGGAGGGTCATGTCCGTAAACAGCTCTTTCTAATCCATCCCAGGCATGTTCAATGGGTTTCTTGTCTGGAGAACACGCTGGCCACTCTGGTCGAACGATGTCCAAATCCTGAAGGAAGTCATTCGCAAGCTGTGCACGATGGTGGCGGGAATTGTCATCCACGAAGATGAATGCCTCGCCAGTACGCTGCCGACACATTTGCACTATCGGTCGGAGGATGGCATTCAAGTATCGTACAGCCGTTACGACGCCTTCCATCAGCATCAGCGGTGTACGTCGGCCCCAAGTAATGCCACCCTAAAACAGCAGGCAACCTCCGCCTTGCTGTACTCGCTGGACGGTGTGTCTAAGGCGTTCCGCCTAGCTGGATTGCCTCCAAATACGTCTTCGACGATTATCTGGCTGAAGGCATACGCGACACTCATCGGTGAAGAGAACGTGATGCCAATCCTGAGCAGTCCACTCGGCATGTTGTTGGGCCTAGCTGTACCGCGCTGGATAGTGTCGTGTTAGCAAAGATGGACCTCGCCATGGACGTCGGGAGTGAAGTTGCGCATCATGCAGCCTATTGCGCACAGTTTGAGTCGTAACACGAGGTCCTGTGGCTGCACGAAAAGCATTATTGAACATGGTGGCGTTGGTGTCAGGTTTCCTCCGAGTCATAAAACGTAGGTGCCGCGCGGGATTAGCCGAGCCGTCTGAGGCGCTCGAGTCATCGACTGTGCGGCTGGTCCCGATGGAGGTTCCAGTCCTCCCTCGGGCACGGGTGTTTGTGTTTGTCCTTAGGATAATTTAGGTTAAGTAATGTGTAAGTTTAGGAACTGATGACCTTAGCAGTTAAGTCCCATAAGATTTCACACACATTTGAACATTTGAACATAATACGTAGGTAGCGGTCATCCACTGCAGTAGTAACCAGTAGGTAGCGGTCATCCACTGCAGTAGTAACCCTTGGTCGTTCTGAGCGAGGCATGGCATCGAGAGTTCCTGTCTGTCCGTATTTCCTCCATGTTCGAACAACATCGCTTTCGTTCACTCTGAGATGCCTGGACACTTCCCTTGTTGAGAGCCCTTCCTAGAACAAAGTAACAATGCGGACGCGATCGAACCGCGGTATTGACCGTCTAGACGTGGTTGAACTACAGACAACATGAGCCGTGTACCTACTTCCTGGTGGAATGGCTGGAACTGATCGACTGTAGGACTCCCTCCGTCTAATAGGCGCTGCTCATGCATGGTAGTTTACATATTTGGCCGTATTCAGTGACATCCCTGAACAGTCAAAGGGATGTGTCTGCGATAGAGTAACCACAATCAACGTCTGTGTTCAGGAGTTCTAGTAACCAGTGTGATGGAAAACTTTTTTGATCTATCTAGGCGTAACGTTGCAAAGTAAAAGGTAGTGGAAATGAGTACACAGAAACTGTAGTGCGAAGGTGAATGTTCAACTTTGGTTTATTCGGAAAATTTTAGGAAAGTATGGTTCATATGTAAAGAGGACCACGTATATGACGCTACTGCGACCCGTCTTTGGGTACTATTTAAGTGTTTGGCATTCTCATCAGGTCAGATTAAAGGAAGACATCGAAGCAATTCAGAGACGGACTGTTAGATTTGTTACCGGTATTTTCAAACAACACACAAGCAATACAGAGATGCTTCGGGAACTCATATGGGAATCATTGGAGGTAAGGCGACGTTCTTCTCGAGGAGCGCTATTGAAAGAATTTAGAGAACCGGCCTCTGAGGCTGACGACAAAAGGATCCTACAGCAGCCAATGTACATTTTGCGTAAGGACCACGAAGATAAGATTAGAGACATTAGGGCTCATGTGGAGGCATATGGTGTAACTAACCTGTTACTACGGGTTATTACGTTATTATTGGGAATGGAAATACTTATTGCTTGTGAAATTAACGTGTGAAGATTTGGGTCGCCACCGACTCTAACCATACAACAAATCAAAGGTTTGGCCGAGTCGGAAAATAAATTAATTTGATCACAGACCAAAAACTCATAAGAATACGCACGTCGTGATATCGCTCACAGAGAATGCGACGTAATTAATAGTATTTCCCGTGCACTGTTCACGAGAATCAACCATTTAAAATAAAATAGCATATACAAGAACACTGCGCAGAAGATCAGCTCCCAGCAACACACCTGAAAATAAGACTTAATCTAAGGCATTTTTTTTAAATAAAGGGAAACTAATCACTGGACCTGTGCGTAAGGAAACGCGTTGGATGTGCTAACGGGAAAGCTATGAGGTGAGTGGCTTAGGTGCAAAAACGTAACCTCGGAACACAAGAGAAAATTGTGGATAAAATCATTTATTCCTAAGACATTAAGGAAAAGCATCGATACATTCACCGTTATAATCTACTCCTAAAATCATTGGTGTGAATCATTCATACCACTGCTGTTGCCTGATCGCAATAACTCGTAAAGCGGTACACGTTTCGCAGTACACCCGCGTGTCCACGTGGTTTGTGGAGACGCACTTCGTAGGTATCGTGTCCAAGTTTCAACAATATCACATCACACAATCAAGAGCGGTTAAAGTTCTTTAAAACAAGAATGAGACCGGACAGTTAGTGATGACGGTAGCCCAACAAAACTTTAATGTTCAACCACGTGGTCGGCTCCCCACGGACGAGAGATACATTAAGCAAGGAAAATTTACGAGAAAGCAAAGCTATTAATATTTAGAAAAATGAAAGCTTATACAGGCACAGCTGAAGGCAAACAGACATTCATACAGATGCGAGTGCTCACTTCTTATCGATAACTTTGTGTGGCGCTCTTCCGGTGGATCCAAGTCTGCTATAGAAATTTACTAAGTGAAACATCTGCCAAAGTTTTGCACTCCTTGCTGCGACAAGGCAAAGCAATCTTTCAGAGTTGAAAAGCGAGACCAAAAGCTAACAGCTCTCCCCTCGGCAAGTAACAACGCGCCACGCGGTCAGTCTAACTCACCCTTCTCCGACTGGAGCACAGCTGTGGACGCTTCCCGTACCGGCGGCAGACTGCCTCCCGCTTCTCCAGCCCCTTCCACGCTACGCGTGGCCCGGAAAACCCAAAGATGCCATTTCCGCCACCAACCTAACGCAGGTGGATTTCTCACAAGTAGCGAAAACCTCATTGCCGACTTGACCGCTACGAGAGTTGGCTATTCTGTACCAGTGCTGCTGAATCTGTACGACTATCGCAGACTTTCTGCAGCAGACTACGCCACCGTCTAGCAACGTGACACACAACCACATTCATTCAATCACACCACTATGATAATTATGGGAAAAGACAAACAAGGAAGGAAAGCGAAATAGTAGTGAAAATGGGCTACCGGACTAATGAAAGGTGGCTACAGGACCCTTTCAATGGACAGTCGTTTTACCATCGTTCTGTTTGCCAGTGGAACAGACAACAGAACGGCTAGTGTCACAGGTCATCCTCCACCATACACCATACGGCGGCTTCCAGAGTATGTATGTAAATTTAGATTTAGCTGTGAGAGGGGATACGTCAGCGCTCCCATCATGTGACAGGCTTGCAGTTGATTTAGGCAGAATAGTGTCGATATTTGGTGCCAGTTTGATGTCACTAACCCACCTTACATCTCACATGAATTACTGAGCCCGTCGTGTTTCTTGTAAGTGTCTTTGCTACGTGTCTTCAGGCCTGAGGGTGACGTCACAGAGCGCCATGCCGAGGCCCACGAGAAAGACAGGCCGCGGCCTGTACTGACTTGGCAGAAAATCCTAAGAAATTTTGGTCTTATGTCAAAGCGGTAGGTGGATCAAAACAAAATGTCCAGACACTCTGTGACCAAAATGGTACTGAAACAGAGGATGACAGACTAAATGCCGAAATACTAAATGTCTTTTTCCAAAGTTGTTTCACAGAGGAAGATTGCACTGTAGTTCCTTCTCTAGATTGTCGCACAGATGACAAAATGGTAGATATCGAAATAGACGACAGAGGGATAGAGAAACAATTAAAATCGCTCAAAAGAGGAAAGGCCTCTGGACCTGATGGGATACCAGTTCAATTTTACACAGAGTACGCGAAGGAACTTGCCCCCCTTCTTGCAGCGGTGTACCGTAGGTCTCTAGAAGAGCGTAGCGTTCCAAAGGATTGGAAAAGGGCACAGGTCATCCCCGTTTACAAGAAGGGACGTCGAACAGATGTGCAGAACTATATACCTATATCTCTAACGTCGATCAGTTGTAGAATTTTGGAACACGTATTGTGTTCGAGTATAATGACTTTTCTGGAGACTAGAAATCTACTCTGTAGGAATCAGCATGGGTTTCGAAAAAGACGGTCATGTGAAACCCAGCTCGCGCTATTCGTCCACGAGACTCAGAGGGCCATAGTCACGGGTTCACAGGTAGATGCCGTGTTTCTTGACTTCCGCAAGGCGTTCGATACAGTTCCCCACAGTCGTTTATTGAACAAAGTAAGAGCATATGGACTATCAGACCAATTGTGTGATTGGATTGAGGAGTTCCTAGATAACAGGACGCAGCATGTTATTCTCAATGGAGAGAAGTCTTCCGAAGTAAGAGTAATTTCAGGTGTGCCGCAGGGGAGTGTCATAGGACCGTTGCTATTCACAATATACATAAATGACCTGGTGGATGACATCGGAAGTTCACTGAGGCTTTTTGCAGATGATGCTGTGGTGTATCGAGAGGTTGTAACAATGGAAAATTGTACTGAAATGCAGGAGGATCTGCAGCGAATTGACGCATGGTGCAGGGAATGGCAACTGAATCTCAATGTAGACAAGTGTAATGTGCTGCGAATACACAGAAAGATAGATCCTTTATCATTTAGCTACAAAATAGCAGGTCAGCAACTGGAAGCAGTTAATACCATAAATTATCTGGGAGTACGCATTAGGAGTGATTTAAAATGGAATGATCATATAATGTTGATTGTCGGTAAAGCAGATGCCAGACTGAGATTCATTGGAAGAATCCTAAGGAAATGCAATCCGAAAACAAAGGAAGTAGGTTACAGTACGCTTGTTCGCCCACTGCTTGAATACTGCTCAGCAGTGTGGGATCCGTACCAGATAGGGTTGATACAAGACATAAAGAAGATCCAACGGAGAGCAGCGCGCTTCGTTACAGGATCATTTAGTAATCGCGAAAGCGTTACGGAGATGATAGATAAACTCCAGTGGAAGACTCTGCAGGAGAGACGCTCAGTAGCTCGGTACGGGCTTTTGTCAAAGTTTCGAGAACATACCTTCACCGAAGAGTCAAGCAGTATATTGCTCCCTCCTACGTATATCTCGCGAAGAGACCATGAGGATAAAATCAGAGAGATTAGAGCCCACACAGAGGCATACCGACAATCCTTCTTTCCACGAACAATACGAGACTGGAATAGAAGGGAGAACCGATAGAGGTACTGAAGGTACCCTCCGCCACACACCGTCAGGTGGCTTGCGGAGTATGGATGTAGATGTAGATGTAGATGAGGCGCGTACGTCACGAAGGTAGTCCCGATCTCGCTCCTCGCTCAGCTCAGCGTTTCTAAACCTGTTAACTCGCAGCTGGTTGTTTAAGTACTAACGAGAATTGCATCTTCCACTGGAATCTGCTATTATGAAGTCTTACTGATTAACAGTACTACAGAAAAATTTAATTTACGATCAATACTCGGTATAAATGGTATAACGGCTTGTTTATAGCATTTAGTCTCTTCTGCTTAATAGTACTCATTAAATGCTGGAAGTGCTGCCATATGCAACTTATAATTATTGTAGCATGATTTTATTTTATTTCACACCAGTACAGCCGTGACAAATTATAAGTGGGCTCATGGACTTCCCATCATTATGGGACTAATAACAGTAAGATTCTATAGTAGCGGATTCCAGTAGAAGATTCAGTTTTAGTTTGTACGGACACGCATGTTTAAGAGTTAACAGGTGTAGAAACGTAGTTTGTCTGCTGATCTGAGCGAGCAAGCGAGCGCAGGACTATCTTCGTGACGTACGCGCCGCGGCCTGTCTTTCTCGAAGGCCTCGGCGCCATGCTTTCGCACCATTACAGAGAAAGGATGTAAGCACCCCTGAGCCACATTTCAAACTTCTGCGTGGCAATGGGAGACAATTACGGCCTTTCGAAGAAGGAATCCTTTAATTGTGTAGCGAATTGTAGTATAAGTACCTACAAGACAACAGTCGCGGCCTTGACACATGGCTTGTAGGCTGTACTCCATATTTTGCCGCCGGACTCAAACAACACTAAGTTGATAGATTCAGTGTCTGTGTCGGAACTATAAGTATCCCTTTCACATCTGCAACATATTTTCACCAGACGCTGTACGAATTACATAATTCGTTTACATAGGTTTATCAAAATATTTACAATAAGTCTGACAGAGGACGCTGACATATGCTTTATTTATCAAACCATATGAAAGACGCAGTAGCTCTACTTGGGAGCCAGCAGCAGTATCGTTATAAATGTTCTGTTGTAGCTCTTTTGCTGTGTGAGTACTGAATACTCCTGACCTTTCGATTCGCCCTACAGGTAAAAATCAAGTGGAGAGACATCAGGTAATTGAGTTCGCCAGGAGACTGCACTGCCTCTGCTGATCGTCCTGTCTCTACCGAACACTACTGGCCGTAGGACGAGGTTGTCAAAAAGATACGTGCTGTTGCTGCATCTAGCTGAAAATACCCGTACCGCCATTCATCTTGCGTGGGTCGAACGGCACAGGGATTAAACAAATGAAATGCAGCAGGTGATTTTAAATGCCTTATTTATTTAAATTATCGATAATTGGAGAGTATTGACGTAGTCGAATCCAGCATCGATGTTTTTATTGACATATATCAGGTCACTTTGATTGTTCATACTGATCTCTCCTGGGCCTCATTTCCTTTCATTTAACAGGGGTCTGGACTCTCATGTTTTCTTGGATAATTTCTGTGTGCTTGGGAAGGCATACCTAGTTGGCTATCCAGGCGGGCTTCTTCAAAGTTTCTTTTGAAGATAAGTGTCTAACGGTTTTCAAGAGAAACATTGTTTGCCGAAAATAATGGCCTAGCCTTGTGAGCAGCCTTCTATTTTCAGAGGACCTCTGATGTGAGACCAATTACTGGGCACGAAAACGCTCCATTGGTGAATTTCTCATGATGCCACGGAGACAGAGCAGAAACTGCAACTTCTTTGAAGTAAAAGGGCGTTGTCTAATGTGACTGGAGGGGGCGGCCGCCTATGCATTGCTACTGGTGGTCATTTATGGTTTGTGAGACAGATATATCCAGATATAAGATTCGGTAAAAGTATCAAAAGGTCCGTGGCTCGATATGAAAGAAAGCGGAAGCGTGTCCATGGCCAGGTGCACTAGTGAGTGGATATTTGAGTTCATTCAGAGACGCAGAGCCGTTTTTTTTTTTTACTTTATTGTTATTTTAACACCTGAACAAAACAGGTAGGCTGGCAGCGGCATGCTACGCCCCTCGTCAGCCAGAGAGTTGACAATCACAGTACAAAAAAGGGAGAATGAAATGAACATAGTGACGGGCAAAAAACAGTGGCCACAGTCACACAAAAAACACGGAGCCGTTCACATTCGACGAGAAAGACACTGAAAAGACGTTGACACGGCGCACAGAACACTGACGAATCCGATGGCACAAGTGAACGGAGAAGCGTGACGGCGGACACTAAAAACACGAAACGACGTCACACACACGAGACACAAATGGCGATGATCTCCGGCGCGCGAAAGTCCACATAGCGTGTGCGAGTCCGGGGACCTGCCAAGAGGGGAAGCATGGTGAGGGTGGGTGGAGAGGGTGGAGAGGGGAGAACAGAGATGCCAATGGCTGAGGAGAGGGGAGGAGGAGTAGAAGGACAGGAGAGGGGACGCCCGGGGGAGAAGTGGGGAGGAGGGGGGGAGGGATGGAGGGTGCCCAAAGGAACAGATACAGGAAGAGGGAGGGAGGATCAAATTTGGTAGGAGGGGTAGATGGAGGGGAGGAGGACATCATCAGGGAGGGGGAGCTGGCG
This sequence comes from Schistocerca cancellata, assembly GCF_023864275.1. Lineage (NCBI taxonomy): Eukaryota > Metazoa > Arthropoda > Insecta > Orthoptera > Acrididae > Schistocerca > Schistocerca cancellata. Next base: position 86,781,399 of record NC_064627.1, on the reverse strand, counting down.
GAAGCCACCTCGGGAGAGGGTAAGGAGGGCGGAGAGATGGAGACCGGGTGGGGCGTGGGAATACAGGCGCGGCAGCACGCAGAGCCGTGTGTATCATGAGCATATATTGGAGACGGAAAGCGGTGCGCATCGTAGCAGAGTTGTTGCGACGACAGCTCGAACGTTGAGCTCAACCGCAGAACCATTCTCGTGGTGGTGGCGCTCTATGCAGCTGTCGGTGAATAGTTATGGAGAGCATAATTAGCAGCACTGATGTGATAGAGGATTTTTTGTTCCGCACTTGTGGAAGTCAGTACGGTCAACTGTCTCATGTGCAACGCTGCTGTGATAAATGTCTGAGTTTTTCAACTACAGTCTTATGAATAGTCACTGTTCTTCGTTTAGGGCAAACAAAATTAGAGAGTAAAATTCAGACCACCATCAGTATCAGAGGGGCACAATCTTGTTGGTTCAAGTAACGCTGCAGATCAAAATGTTCCTTATTCAGAGTTTGCACCAAAAATTTTTACAGCATTTTGCATTCTAGTCATGACCTCTGTGAATAGTTAGGCTTCTATTTAAGAAATTAGTCTTTTAATTTAGAGATTGTTTCTGTTAAACACCTACCATTCAAGTTAAATGATTATCTGCGCCAATCTCCACTTTGGGATCTATAGATCAGTGTCTTTAAGAATTTGTGTTATCCGTTACACTTGTGCACACTAATTTGTAGCTTCGATCTTAAAAGCGTGTCCAGTTATAAACTATTTTTCTCGATCAGGATAACATTACACATGCTGGTTCTTTCACGCAGTTTCTAGACATACCGGTAAGCATTAACAGTTTTGTCCATGAATCGTATTAGGATACTGATCTAAGCGTTACACACCCGCTATCAATCATGAGATTATGTAACCGGTCTGCAAAAGGCTGCTGAAGATTTTTTAACAGACAATGACGCACATTTTGTGAGTTGGCGCCCTGACAGGCTGAAAGATGCCTCATCTCAAGAAATGATGAAGTGACGATCCAAAAGTCCTGATTCAACTTCACTCAGAAACCTCTGGCAGATCTCAACCCGCAAAACGTCTCATGTGTAACAGTATAAATGTAACGATACAGATGGAGGTTATTTCTGATAGTTTTTTGACACGCTTTTCTGTTAATTCCCACTTCCGCAGACAAACGTTGTTGATACTTCGTTGGGCTGTGTCCTAGACTTTCCTTCACTCTAGCATTGTTTGCTGATGAACTAAGTCTTTTCGAATTGTTGCATCTTTTATTCATTATTGAGCCACTTCATGTGCCACGAAGTTTTGAGTTGCAGACGTCGGTCGAGATTTTTCCAAAACACCTCCAGTCTCAAAATGTTGAACAAATGTTTTCCACCAATTTTACTTCGACGTTGAACACGTGCTGTGATATTATGCGTACCATTTTGGGTTGCATTCCGTTAGTCACAAAACAGATCTGCTCTTCTCACTCACTGAAACACGGTGACGTAGAAAAATGTTCAGGACAGAGCATTTACGAGGTGTACAAGCGCAGGCCTGTGACAGTAATCAATTGGAGTATCACAACCTCGGGTTGTTTCTGTGGTGGGCAATTATCCTTTTTATTAAAAACGTTAAATTCAACATCAGTCTTGAAAATATTATATAGAAAATCAAGTATTTTGGATAAGGTTTTTGTTGCAAAGAATGTGACTCGTATACTTTGCGAAGTCGTGGGTATAGAATTGTAGTTTTTAGCTATCAGGTACAGTCCCTTGTGATCCGCTACGTATTAAAATTCTTGATGCTATTGCTTGTAGGTTACTCTTTTGTGGCTTACCTTAAATGTTCTGCTTGTGTATGACTACTGAAAATGATCGAAATATTGTAATATGGAGACTTTCCAGAGACGTTCGGAGTCGAAGTCTCTGCAGCTGTACAACCCAGACAGTTTACGAATAGAGAGTAAAATTACGACTTCTTTTCCAATAAGACATTCGGGTTGCCTATGCAGTTAAGAGGCCAGTAGTAATAAGTATGGAGCTTCACACACTTTTGCTATGAGGACGACTTCTAATTCCCTTAAGAGGGGTAGGACATCAAACGGGCCGACTTGGTACAACAGGACATTTTAGTTACCACTGTCGATACTGTAACAAATAAATTCATAAAACTTTGTCAGCAGAACCAGAAAGGATTCAGGATTAACACTCATCGCAGTGGAAGTTCAAAAACATACCAAAATAATGTTTTTTACATGTGAACTTTCATCGTTTTTTCGCTTACTATTGGCTGTATTTGTTGCTGTAGGTGCACTTTTCTTCATAATAAAGGAAGATTCTTCAATGAATTTTGCTCTGCTTATTAAACACAAACTTTTTGAAGCAACAATTGAATTTTCCAAATCTATAAAAAAAACTGTGGTGGAAGTTGAAATAATTAACTATAAAATTAGAGTTTTTTCTAAACATGTAACAGCTCGTTCATTTTTTTTATAAATTAAATAAGTTCTAGAGTTTCATACACCTGTAAGTACGGTTTGTATGCTGTGCAAAATTCATCGAAAAATCTCTCTTACTTATGAAGAAAAGTGTGTCTATAGCAACAAATGCAGCCAATAGTAAGTGAAAAAAATGATGAAATTTCTCATGTAAGAAAATTTATTTTGCTATATGTTTGAATTCCACTGTTATGAGTATGAATTTTGAATCCTTCCTGGTCATGCTGACAAAGTTTAATGAATTTATTTGTAAGAGTATAGACAGTGGAAATTAAAATGTACTTCGTTTCCTCTCCTGCTCCAAGTTGGCCCGTTTGAAGTCCTACCCCCCTTAATTCCTTGAGACAGAAAGTCTTCTGTCTACGAGTCAGTACAGTTTTAAAAAACATTGCTCGTGTGAAACTTAGCCTTGTTCTTTTTCGTATGTGATCTCTTGCAAACTAAGGATGGAGGGCAACAGGCAGATTCCATATTCTAGATTTCCAAAAATTATTTGAAATGGTGCTCCAATGCAGACTGTTAACGGAGGTGCAAGCATATGGAATAGGTTCCTAGACATGTGACTAGCTCGAGGATTTTTTAAGTTTCAAAACCCAGTACATTGTCCTCGAAGACGAGTATTCAACAAAGACAAGGATGTCGCCATGGGTGCCGCAGAGAAGGTGATAGGACAGCTATTGTTTTCTGTGCACCAGGGTTATTTGGGAAGTAATGCTCGGTTGGTCACGAAATAGAAACCACCGTGAAAATATGATGATGCTTGGCATAGATGTGTTGGACAGTGTTCTTAGTATTCCCATCGATCGCATCTTAACGCTCTGAGCACACAGTAAGCATGTAAAGGTGCCTAGAAAATAGTGTCTCCCGTCAAGTATGAGTGCCTGCTGAGAGAGTTCGCCTGATTTCATGCAACCCTACATAACGTGACTGTCAGGCATTTCCTCCTTCATGACAAATCGCTGCCACACACTGCAGGGTCAGTGAGGACTCTCCTGCAGCGTTTTTGAAGGATTTAGAGATGCACTCTATCAAAACTACAGGTCAGTTATTTTGGTATGCTACATAAATGACGTAGTCAGTGGTAGGAATGTCGGTAGAACTCTTAGGGTAAGAATTATACGCGAAGGTGATTTTTTTCAGTACGAGTCGATCGCTTGCCTCACCACTTCATCATTTCTCTCTGTCCTTAGAATAATATGTTACGTTGTCTAGATGTGGAGTTACTGACTATCTCTATTCAATAAATAGTTGTATCTGTTTTGTACAACCTAGGTTTAACTGAACGTCTGATTGCTCACGTAAAATTTGTGACAACTGCAGGATTTCAGCAGGCCTGAACATGCTGCACTACTTAGGCGATCGGTGACATTAGTCGTTTGTGTCTCTTCGGCGCTGGGGGGCCCACGAAAAAGACAGGCCACAGCCCGCACGTCACAGTACGCGACACCTCAGATCTTAAGAGTGCCAGAGCAGCCATCTGCAGCCGGAAGTGAGTAACTAGTTCAGATGATTTCAATAATTCTTAGCGCCCCATTTACATACAGGCAAGCTCTCGATAGCATACGACAAAATTATGAGCTTCAGTGTGTACCTCTTCACAAACATTCTGATTTCCCATGGGACCTGCACAGAGCCGAGCATTTGCGAAGTATGGAGGACAAGGCGACTATTGTGACGTCACAACTTCGTTGCGGTGTCCATATTTCCCGTGGGCCCCTTCGACGCTGAAATGTCAGGCGAGGGGTCGTTATTTGTCCTGGCATTTTTTAGCTCCAATTTGCGTAATTACTTTTTCTACATGGGCTAGTCCCGAAACCTCTGAGGAAAATAGTAGTTGTGGCATTACAGTCTAATGCTGTCATATTCAGCCGTCAGTTTGGACGCCAGACTTGGCACTGATTGCGTCATTTCTCTTTGGTAATGCCAGTCGTTATTAAAATAGATAGTTTTCTCTTCTACAGAGAGAGATATTGCTGTTTGCTACTTTAGTTGCGCAAATGGCAACAGAATATAACGAATCATTATAAACCAGTGTGTGTACGCCTCTACCGTATCTGTTGCGGATAATTAATATTACTAGGCGTCTGAAACATCACCCAGCCCCCAGTCTTAGTTGCAGTTTGCTTATATGAGGACTTCTACCGCCAATAAACATTCGATTTTCAGTGTTTCTTCCAATTATAGATGAATGCATGAAAAGTATTGGCAATTGGGAATACGAACAACCATCACCTGATCACAATGAAAATTTGTGCCGGACCTGGACTCTCATCCGGATTTCCCACTTTACGTGAGTGGTCGCCATAATCGCGTAGGCTACCCGTGCACGACTCACGACAAGAACAAACTTCCATATGTCGTCGTACCTGCTGGTTGGTTGGTTGGTTGGTTTGGAGAAGGAGACCAGACAGCGTGGTCATCGGTCTCATCGGATTAGGGAAGGATGGGGAAGGAAGTCGGCCGTGCCCTTTCATAGGAACCATCCCGGCATTTGCCTGGAGTGATTTAGGGAAATCACGGAAAACCTAAATCAGGATGGCCGGACGCGGGATTGAACCGTCGTCCTTCCGAATGCGAGTCCAGTGTCTTACCACTGCGCCACCTCGCTCGGTGTCGTACCTGCGTCACAGCCTTAAACGTACACACATTAGGTAATTCCCAAAAATGGTTCAAATGGCTCTGAGCACTATGGGACTCAACATCTTAGGTCAAAAGTCCCCTAGAACTATTTAAACCTAACTAACCTTTAAGTAGCCTCTGTCATGCATTGCAAAAGTGAACAGTTTGTGAGGCAGAAAATTTAGACTGAAACTGGTCAGTAGCAAACACACAAAACAGGCAGTAAAATGTTAATCAATTTTCACATTATTACGACACTCGGTGAATGCGTGGAAAGGAAAAGGGACCCTGAATGGTAATAAAGTCTGAGGACAATGACAACGCAGGTGCCCTGCAAGTTTGGACTACTGCAAGTTATTGGTCAAGTTATTCATACTTTGTGAAAGAAATGTTGCTGGGCAATGTGAAAGTTAGTTTATTATTTTTCACTTAACAGCCTTACAATGTTGTAGCTGTGCAGACGACGAAGAATGTAGCCGACGACAGTGCTGAGCTGCCGTTGTTGTTGCTGCAGCTGTTCGATGAGAACCCCGAGTCGTCTCCAGGGCCACGAGTAATAATTGGACAGGCAGTAGTTGGAATTGTAGCTTCCTCCGCCTGTCCACTCCTACCGTGCTCTCAATTCGCGGATTGACGAATCAGGCGAGTCTACTCTGGCGCGGCCATAGCTGCATACCGCGGCGGGGCGGCGGGTGCGCCCAACAAACACTTGCGCACTCTTTCGTAACTCAAGCTGCTCGCATCGCGACAGAGACTCTCCATATGCAAAGACAAACAACGGCACAGCTACTATCATTCTGTCCTTGCTATCGATACATTTCAATAAAGTTCCCTTAGCTAGTAACCAGCAGTTTAAAATATTTTCATCATAATTAGAATCCATTGTATGCAATTAAAACTAAAAACACAAGTACATCGATTACGTATTAAATGTGGTTTCTGTAACACAGATTACAAATTCAGAATCAAAAGTACAATGCAAGCTGACAACGGATATTAAAAGGCGAAAATTTTGGATGGTGCAGAAAGTATTTCATCTCCTTTTTCGGTGTTACAAGAGCACCTAGCGATTTCGAAAACAATTTCAAACCTTTTTGAAAATTTTCCCGCTGACATTCTCCACGAAATAATGAAAGGAGAAAAGGAATTATCACTTAAAATGCTTTCGCTGTTCCGGCCGTAAAACTTCAGCACTGGGCATGTATTATGTTTTAATTCTGCACTGTTAAGTCTTATTCGTAACGCATGTTGCGGCCAGTATTCAAATACACAATTGAATGTATTTCCAAAGCCTATGATTGTTCGCAATTTAGTTCATCATTTATGACGTCATCAACATTACTAAGAGAGTAAAACTAGCTACGCTGAGGACATGTCCCATACTACTCCATTATTTGGTAACGGGAGCAGTTTGTGACTTCCAAAGACTTTAAATACGCTGTTTCCTACACGAGTATTAGATTCTTTGAAAAATGGCGGAGAGAGAGAAGGGGCGTGGCAGGGGTTTACTCGTTCTAACGTTCAGAGGGTATGCCGGGCAAGTCTATACAGAAGTGTGCACTTATGTTGTATTTCCTAGTGGAGCTCTACCGAACGCGGAATTGACGCCGGGACGGAACGTAGTGCCGCTTTCTAATAAAACGACGGCGACCGCTTCGCGCACGGCAAGGCGTACAAACGACGACAGATATCCAGCACAGCGCAGCGGCCGGATTACCTTCGATGAGGCCAGCGCGGCTCTCTCTCGTGAACGCCACTGTTCCTGATGGCATGATACACACCACAAAGGCTAACTGGCTGCCCGCTCTGCCTTCTGCCTGACGACGGCGGGAGGCGGACGGCTGGGAACGCAACGAGATTACAGCTGCGACAAGTTGACCGATCCCATTCTGTCACCGGCGCGCAAGCACAGAACTTGCAGCGGACTCCTGACAATACGCGAATGAAAAGAGTCTGGGAAGCCCAACTGCTGAGTTCACAGCCTCACTATCTCTGTAGGAGGCCGCTGCCACGTGTAACTAACTACGGGTCGACTGCTTTTTTTTCTTTTTTTGTAAATAGAATTGACCATCTGTCCACATGTTGACCTACAGTTATCTTCTATTTGATAGTCATTTTGAGGCTGAAGCTCCCCTGTCCGTGTTTCCTATCAAACAGATTTTTCTTCGGTAAATAGTGTCTGAACAATGCAAACTTATATCCACACAAATAGTAAAGAGCATTTCTCCTGTTTAATAGAAGGAAAATAAAAGCCCACTGACCATGCCGAAAGTTCATCGAAATGTGTCTGGGAAATAGAGTAAAAAATAATTTCTTTTCTTTTTCAAGCGAGGCAAAAATAAACAGTCTATGAAATTTTATTATTTAAACGCAATGGTTAAGTAATGATTTGAAATTCAAATGTAACATACAAATTATGTGGTTTTAATTCACTGACACTCTCTTCTGTCCTAAAGCGAAAACACTTCATTAGAAAAAAAAAACAGAGAAAACAAAATTCAAAAAATTTGACTTGCTCACCACTGAGTACTAGCACGTATACTGAGAGATAAATGACTCAAAAAACTGAAATCAAAATAGTACATCACCCAAAGTTCTCTCTTTAAACATAAACAAGCAGCTCAACAGAAACATAAACACATGTCTACAGCTGTCATCTTTCCATACTATACTAGAAGCACGTGTTTGTCATTTACAAATAACACAGAGATTATAACAAATTTGCAACACACTGACTGATGCCAGATATTAGATTTCATCACTAACGAATACGTCAAGAATTATAGTTTTATAAATTTATGAAACAGCTTTAAATAATTTACAGTAGTTATCTGCGACTTTCAAATGGGGCTGATGACATCAAATTAATTATTCATCCATTTTACGTGGTGTTCCAGCTCATGTCCGCTTTCTTTATAACTGCTGACGAAATTTTGAATCAAAGCATTTCACTACCCAGCTATACATGGAGCACCAAGTTACCTGTTAAGGATGCACTGGTATCTGTTGTTACTGTCCGTACTATTCAGGATATATTCGCTGTTTATTTGATTTGAATTGACAGTTTACAGTTTGTTTGCACTCAGTTTATCAACACGTCATAGACACATCGTGCACACATTATTTCAACTGTAACTTAGAACATCGCCTTGATACCAGTCGTGTAAAGAACTTTTAAGTTTGCCTTAAATGTCACTCTTCATCAATATTAATAAATTGTCTATTAGTCCATCATTTGTACGTAATGATTCAGTGCACACGGGAGTGTCCATACCTTACCCGGATTCTGTATTTCACAATCACGTCCATATGCAACAACCCCACTTCTCACTGTCGATATCATACCTCAACTTTGCAAAGCCCTCGTTATAAGGGTGATAGGTTACACATTGAATTTTGTTGTTGGGACATACTTATGACTGAGAAAAATGGTAAAATGTTGGCCCTTATTCTCATCAAAATATTGCAACTAAACATGCAAAAATGTAAATAAGAACGAATATAATAAAGATAATTTGTATACTGATGTTAGTCCGTTTTTTAGTCTTTGCTCTTAGTTACGGTGTCTAACTTGGAATACCTCCCCCTTTCTGTTATTTTACATACAGCTGTTAGCTAATTTCCTTTTCTTTTATTTAAGTATTTTAATAATATTAATAATATTAGCAACTCAATTTACGTACTATAATATATGCAAAGAGTTCAGTAGAGATTAAAGTATAATCATTTCTCTTCTTTGTTTTTATATTTTTAGAAGACCTTCAAATTTGCCTTAATCGAAACATCTGGTAGAATATAACGTGGTTGTGCTGTGTGTCACAGTCTTCCTCAGGTAATAATTAGCGCCTGTTATTTAGTTTTGAAGTAAACAAATTCTGAAGATGTAACCTCTTGATATATCCTCTAAGAGCCGACAACAGCTCTGTACCAGTCGGTGTTGTAATTACATGGAACAAAAACAGATGACTCAAGAATTTCTGTTATGTACGAACCATTCAATAAATCACATTATGTCACCAACGGTCGTATATTCAGGTTTCAAGTTGCATTTAACAATCCATAGTTTAATGTACAATATGGCAGTAATCAGCAGTGAAAATCAGGTTTGTCTTTTTTCCTTAAGAGACACAAGCGGAAAGTATATTACATAAAGATACATTTTCCCGAGAAATTGGAAGACAAAAGAATGATGACAGAGATAACAATTTTCACACTAGTGCATTTTACTGCATTTCCCTGCTAAACACACACTGAGTAGTATACATCAGAATATTTTCTCGTAGCATTAATGTTAAATACTTACATGCTGCTTCTACCATTCTTAGTGCGGCTCTCACTTACGTCCGCTTATTTGACCCCCTACTCCTCCCCCGCCCCCCCCCCCCCCTTACAGTTCCGAGGTTCTCTGTTTGTTCTGTTCACGTAACGTACAGGAGATAGGCAAAATAAAGTGAACACCTGTACTTTTTTGGAAATTGTTTATTAATAAGGGGCTGGACTCCCATTTGCCCATAAGTGGAAATTCTTCTTGGAATACTGGCATATAACGATTGCATAGTCTCCAGTGGAATGTTATACCACTCTTCAATCAGAACCTCTTTTAACTCTGTAAATACGAAAGAGACGGAAATCTGCTCCGGAGACTCCGCTCCAATACCACCCACAAGGGTTTCGATAATGTTCAAGTCTTGGGGCTGCGCTGGCCAGAGAAGACGCTACAATTCAGCTGCATGCTCCTCATACCACGATTGTACTGTCCTCGCTGTGTGAGTGGGTGCATTAGTGTCCTGAAACATGGCATCATAGTTGGGGAACAACATTTGAATCATGGGATACCCCTGATCACTTAAAATGTTCACATAATCGTTGGCTGTAATACGGCCATTGAAAGTAATGATGGCACCAACAGAATATTATGATATGGCTGCCCACACCACCACATTTTCACCTCCATCCTTGACGGCTGGAATCAAGCAATCGGGATTGTAGGCTTCTTTGGGCGTTCTCCAGGCATAAACCCAGCCAGATGTTGGAAATAACAAAAACGTTACCATATAACATGTTTTCACTGATCAGCGCCTAGGATTTATGCTCCTCACACCATGGTTTACGCTTCTTTGCTTTTGTTGTCACCACTAATGATTTCGACGTAGCAGCTCGTCCATGAATATTCGCTTTATGGAGTTCTCGGTGGACAGCGTCGATAGCAACAGGATCTCGAAGACGGCTATTGAGCTCTGCAGACTCTTCAGCCGCTGTAATTTTGTATTGTTTTGACACAATTCGTTTTATTATACGACAATCTTTGCCACTTAGTTTGCACACACTATCACGTTCACACGATGATAACTTTCCATATTTTGTGTAGGCTGTCATTACTGTCGAAACAGTGGCTCTTGAAACATTCAGTAATTTAGCTCTCTTGGATAGTGATGCTCCAGCTAATCGGTCCCTACAATCTGCTCTCTTAGGAACTCTGTTAGGTCTTTCAGTCCACATTGACCTCGACTTCTGTATGCAAATACGAAGTGTGCACTACTCATAAACAACCTGTGCACTGATGCCAAGTCCGTACTGAACTTTCACAGTTCAGCAAGACACGTGCTTTATCTGCGTTGTTGAGCATCAGACACAACCATCCAATTACTACCACTCTTCACTTTACTTTTCCTGTCCCCTCTGTATTTTTCTGTACTTGAAATATTTATCATGGTGGCAGAACCCATAAATCAATGGGAAAAATCATTATATATCCACACAGTAATAATTAATTACCGTTTCACTTTTTATAATCCACTCGTGAGCATTGCATATTTCTTGAGATGTCCCTTAGTTACGTATCCCTGCTGCCATTTGTTTTTATTCACACTGTGAATCCCACACTTTGTCAGCCCTTGTTATGATCATTATGTTAGTGTTCATAGTGTTGTAGTACATAGAGCTATAAAGGATGAGATGAAGAATATTTTCCAGAGAGTAACCTTTCTTATATGTGAGGTACACAACATTTGAGTACCACAATTTCAAATCACTTTTGTAATAATTAAAAGTAGTTTAGAAATGTCAGTATTAATTTTATTAGATTTATGATATGTCCTAACGAACTCTACATCTCCAATATTGCCAACTTTCCTATGTAATTTATAACTGAAATTTTCCTTTAACACATGTTTCTTTTCACTTTCATTGTCTTCCCATACTTTTTTCTACCGTACTTAAGCTTTCCTGGACAATAATTGTTTTTAACATGGAGTAAATACAATCACTCCACACTTAAGCATTCATATAAATTATCACAATGTCATCATAAGAAGTACGATTATTGTAACAATGTGGCAGTGTAGTGGGCGGTGGTGGGATCAATCATGGAAAAATTTCTGTAGAGGTTGGTATTAGAACTGCACCTTCTTTAGATTGAAGTCAGCTGATAGGTATAGCTGCTTAAAGGAAATCCCTCTAAGTAAGGGCTCACCATCAGAGGACATCATGTTTCCAAGTGGAGAAGGAATTACCATGTTTCATCAAAATATAAGAGGTATTAAAATTAGTGAACTGCTCATAGATGTTGACTCTGAAATTATTGGTATATCGGAGCACCACTTACGTAATTTGACAATTCAGAGGCTTCCTTTACCATGACGCAGATTAGCTGGCTTTTTTTCAAGGAGTTCCTTGGGGAGTGGGAGAGTGGTCATGTACATAAAAAACAGAATTTCATTTGAGTCCACAGATGTATCATGGCACTGCACTGAACAAATATTTGAATGTTGTGCAGTGACAGTTGAATTTAGTGAAAATAAACTTCTAATTGTTGTTGTTAATAGGTCCCCTAACTCTGACTTAGAGTATTTCTGCTCAAGCTATAGAGCGTTCTTGATGCACTTTATAGGAAGTACCAGAAATTAGTTACATGTGGTGACTTAAATGTTAATTTTGTATTCGATGCTGCACGAAAACGTATGTTGGTAGATCTCCTTAATTCATATGATATGTTGCAGAGCATGTTTTTTTCCACCTAGGGTGCTGGGGAACAGTAGCACAGCCATAGGAAATATTTTTATTCATTCTTCATTACTAGTTGGGCATTCCGTTGGTAAAAGAGCGAATGGCCTTTCGGACCATGATGCACAAACACTAAAAGGCTTTTGTACTAAAACAAATGTCACATATAATTACGAACTATGTAGGAAAGTTAATCCAACAATAGAGAGATTTTTAAACCTCGTCAAAGAATAAGTGTTCAGGGTGTTTATAGTCACAATCAAGCTGCAGTAGCCCATTACAAACAGTATTGTAAGGTGCTTAAAATTTAATTAGTAAGGCTAGGAGTATGTGGTACTTAAACAGAATAGCTAATTCAGAGGAGAAAATTAAAGCCATATGGTCAGTTGTGAAGGAAGTGTCTGGTCAGCAGCACAAGGTCGGTGATATTAAGTGAGTTCTGAGACGCGGCGGGACCGGCACCAGTAGTACATCTGACATGAGTACGATCGATTTCCTGGTGCAGAGGTATGTCTTGGGGCTCCGTCCGGCTCGGGGTACACGCGAGTGCCGACCGCGAGTAAGAGGAACGACGCCTTGAGAATCGAGGGCGGCGATGCGCGAGTCGGCGATTGGCTGGCGGGCAGAAGCAAAAACGGCGTGCCTGAGGCGGGGCGGCGACTATCACGTGCTTATACTGGAGGCTGCGGGAGCTGGCCGGCGCTGTGCATTCTCCGGCAACCTCGTGATCTGTGATGTGGCCGCTTCCTTGGAGGGACACCGCTGTTAAGGTCTTGCGAGGTGATGGTCTGACATCTCCGCCCCAGCACCAAGACACCCAGTTAAGTACTCTAATTACTAAGCGCGCTTATTTAACTGTGATTATGATCGCTCTTGGTATAGTAAGACGTTGCAGGACGCGTGATGTTATGTGTGTTCGATTTCATTTAATACCTCTTACTAAGCGTGTGCTCTGCTTCCGCATAATATTGATGTATTTGCAGAATGTTAGTTCATTAGCTGTTATTAGCAAGTGTTTAATTTGCTTACGATGTTGTTTAATTCATGTCAATATGTCCTCTGCGGGCAATCTGAGATTTTATTTCTAAAAGTTACAGTGTTGAGTTTTGCAGCCCCACTTAAGGTGGCCAATACGTGTGCCATTAAGTTCTAGTGCCAAATTTCCTATGTAATTTATAACTGTAATTTTCCTTAAAGACATGTTTCTTTTTCACTTTCATTGTCTTCCCATACTTTTATCTAGCGTGCTTGAGCTTTCCTGGACAATAATTAATTTTAGCATGGAGTAAATACAATCACTCCACTCTTAAACATTCATCTAAATTCTCACAATGTCACCACAAGAAGGTTCTCGTGAGCCAATTCATTTCCCACTCTTAGCCCTTGTTTATCAGCACTGTGCAGAAATAACTCTCTCTGTCTCTCTCTCTCTCTCTCTCTCTCTCCCTCTCTCTCTCTCTCTCTCTCTCTCTCTCTCTATATATATATATATATATATATATATATATATATATATATATATATATATATATATATAAATCAGAGGTACTAGAACATAATTATAGTATTTTGCAAGGTAAATAATATCTCTAGTGTAGTTCCACCGGAAACACTTTTTTAACTATTGGCAAACTTCTTTTTAGTTCAAGATAGTGGCTGTAAAACATTTTCCAGTAGCAATTTAAATTATATTTCATTGGAGTAAGTGGCTATAGACAATTTCCACTACAAAAGCAGGTGAACGCATATTTCTCGGTATAAAGAATTTTTCCACAGTCAAGTGAACATATAGAATTTGATTGGTGGAACTCACATTCTTAAAAATCTAATTCTGACTGGATGGCTAGCGGCAGGTGAAACATACAACTACTAAGATCATAGTAGATACAAACTGCGAAAATTGTATTTTCATGTTCTTCTATTTGATTATAAGAGGTGTAAAATATTTATCTGTTTTCAGTCATATAGCCATTGACTAGCAATAGTAGCGAAAAAATATACAAATATATATAAAGACTTTTTTTATAAATGGGTTTATTTTAGTTTTTTCTGTTTTTTATAATTTTTTTGTTTTTTCTTTGATAGAATAAATAATATTTACACACATACACACTTAACACAGGCTCCCACACATTCACACACACCCAGACATATACAGAAGTACGCAAGCTGATACACACCACAAAACACTCTCATCCAGTATTTACACCTTGATAAAAGGGTCATACTACTACTCTGCAGACACTCTCGCCGTCTCTCTCTCTCTCTCTTTCTCTCTCTCTCTCTATCTCTCTCTCTCTCACACACACACACACACACACTCTCAATCAGAGTCTCCCACCCTTCTCTCGCTACAAGTGAGTAGTGTGAGTACGGGCGAGTTTCAATGCCGTCATCACAGATGATCCTTTTATCGTCATAAGGGTACAGACCGATTTTAAACTGCAGCACAGTGTACACCTCGTGAGCTATCGATCGAATACTAGTTTGCCGGACAATATGCGGTGGCTGCAGCTCAGCACCGTGGACACCACCACGTAGGCACTGCAAATAGTCTTCGACAGACAGAACTCATGATGCCATCCGTCGTACCCCCTTAGCCCGTCTCTGAGTGGGACCTTCCAGTGTGCGATATGCATACATCTTGGACCGAAGACCTACAAACTCCACAATCGGCATTCCATTCGACTCGTCTTTCATGAGACCGATAACCTTCTTGGTTTGCGGAACAATACCATAAGGTTTATCGGCCACATAAGAAGACGCGTCGAATTCATTGGCGTGGTACCTAACTGCTTCATATGGATCACAGTTCTTCACCCAATAGATGAAACTACCTGTATCCATATAAAGTAATTTACGATCTGTGAAATGAGTTTTCACGAACTCTTAATGAAAGTGGTACATGTGGAGTTTGGATGGGTTTAGTATGCATATACCCACATTGATAGGTTTAGTAAAGTCTACTGCAGTTTTAGCCATCTCCACAGCAACAAAATTCTTGTTGAAAACAGTGTCCCATTTAAATTTGGTTTGGCAATGCATTTTCGTACGCCATGACGCCCATTCCATTGCGTTCTAATAAAAATTTCACGTCATCCCCTCAAATACTCCATAGTTTTTCCCAAAATTGAATTATTCATTAATTTATAAAAATCTTTCTCAAAGTCACGCTACGTGGAAGTTCTCTGTCTCGTATTCAAATCAATATACTCCTTCAACCAGGGGGACTGCTTCAAGGAGATGGCCCGGGTGATTTTAACCAGCTCCATACCCAAGCTGAGGCATTGCCGTAGGTTAAGATAGTGAATGATGTACCTCTGCTTGTTCTCCAGCGTTGTCATCAGTTTTGGTGTGGAACCTCCTTGCGGAACTAGTTGCTCTGGACACAGCAGCAAATCGGCATGTGCGTCATGCAAACAAATATATTATTTGAGTTCTGCCTCCACAACATACACTACATCAGAATCGGCGTCCATGCCCCCCCCCCCCCCCCTGATTTTTCCACCTAATCCCCTGCATTCATCTTCGGACAGCCACGTAAACTCGCCAATGGGCAGACATTGCTTCATAATGTGTCCATATAAGTTATTCACATCGAGATCCAATATATAATTTGAATCAAGGGATGCGGTAAACCTGTCACCCATCTGCAGGTTATTTGCTTTTGCATGTCTATGAATACATTGGCAGAGCCCCCCCACATATCACAAATTGCACGTGGTGATGACTTTAATCATCGAGTGCAATTCTGTCAATGGGCATTAACAGAGAATGCCTTGCAGTTCTACCTGTTTACCGATGAAGCGGGTTTCACAAATCACGGGGCAGTGAATCTACGGAACATGCATTACTGGTCCGTGGACAATCCTCGCTGGCTCAGACAGGTAGAGCGACAGCGACCGTGGACTGTAAATGTATGGTGCGGAATCATTGGCGACCACCTCATTGGCCCTCACTTCATTGCAGGGGCCCAAACAGCTGCAACATACATCGCGTTTCTACAGAATGATCTGCCAACGTTGCTCGAAAATGTCCCACTGGAAACGGGTCAACGTATGTGGTATCAGCATCATGGTGCACTTGCACATTCCGCAATTAACACTAGGCTGACATGATGTTCGACGTGCGTTTCATAGAACGTGGAGGACGCATAAATTGGCCAGCCCGATCTCCTGACCTTACACCTCTGGACTTCTTTCTGTGGGGTACGTTAAAGGAGAATGTGTACCGTGATGTGCCTACAACCCCAGAGCATATGAAACAACGTATTGTGGCAGCCTGCGGCGACATTACACCAGATGTGCTGTAGCGTGTACGACATTGATTACGCCAGAGATTGAAATTGTGTGTAGCAAATGATGGCCACCACATTGAACATCTATTGGCCTGACATGTCGGGACACACTCTATTCCACTCCGTAATTGAAAACGGAAACCACGTGTGTATGTGTACCTCACCCCTCACGGTAATGTACAAGTGCGTCAGTGAAAAAGACCAATAAAAAGGTGTTAGCATGTGTACGTAATGTGCTGTTCCAGTCTCTTCTGTACCTAAGGTCCATCACCGTTCCCTTTGGTTCCCTACGTAATTCGGTGCTCTCCGATACACATGATCGAACAGCGGAAGAGTGGTACTCAAGCGTCAACTTTAGGTTACAATATCTCCGGATGTAATTAACATTTTACAATGCAACAAGCGGCACTGATTACGTATTTGTTTATATGTTCAGATGTGCTAACAAAACTAACGGGGTTCCATTCAAAAAAACGTAGGTTTGTGTTAAAAAACATACTTCCCTGCAATTTTTTATGGTTTGTATTAACGAATTACACTAGCCCCTCTCCTCACGTTCGGTCTGTGGAATCGATTCGTCAGTATTTGATGTGGTTTACGAAATATATCCAGCGGTAATGTTAGGTGACTCACCCTGTATATTCCTTACTGTCATTTCTCGTTAACAATATTAGTTTATTCCGAAGAATAAGCGGCTTTCACTCAGTTAATACTCGGCAGAAATCAAACCTGCATTTGGATCGAACTTCCTTAACTGCTCTGCAGAAAGGTTTGCAATATGCTGTTACATCCATTTTCACTAAGCTGCTACAAGAATTCAAAATTTTTAGCAGTAATCCACGATCATTCAAATCGAAATTGAATAGCTTCATCACGGGTCACTCCTTCTATTCTGTCGAGGAATTCCTTGAATAATTAAGCTGATTCTTGTTGTATTGTTGACTGTCTTTACCTAAACTTATGACTTGTTTTTTTTCGGGTTCATAGACATTTTATTTTCATGTGTAATTACTTTTATGTTGTAATTTCATGTACTGACATGTTCCATGACCTTGGAGATTTCCTCCTCAATTTGGTCCTATGGAACTTGACGAGCAAATAAAATAAAAAAGTACATAGACTGCCAATTTCGCGCATGTAGCACTCAGCGGGAGTAGTAGATTGCTGGTAGATTCATTAGATAAACTTGACTCCCACTTGTTACGATGAAAATGAAGTTATCCGATCATATTGGCTGAGGTGAACTGTGCGGCGAAGTCGATAGCTCGAACCTAGTGAACTTGAGTTCCATCTTGGGGTATCAACTTTTTACGCAGACTTTCCACTAGGACCTGTTGATTGTGTCCTCTCATTAATTAACGTTCTTGTAAGCTGCATGATAAGAATTATTATATTTTACATAATACTTCTTTCGTAACATTCCAAATAACGCTTTGTAAGTGACTTTTCTTAAGTAATGTAATCTAAAAACGTTTAAAAATGATCCAAAACCAATAAAAATTTTAACCAAATCTGCTTCCTATTCTAAGCGATGTGTCTTATTTATCACTTCCAACAGTTCCTTAAATGAACTGTTGCAGTGACAACATACTGGTCTGATTACTCATTTTTTGCCTCTGAAAGGAAACACAAGTACATATCGTATAATATACTCTGCTTATTATGTTGGTAAAATAAATAAATTCTTGCAATTTCTCAACATATTTCTTTCGGCTACATTTCCTGATTGTAATCAATCACTTATTCTTCAAAGTCCGGTTTCTAGTCATCTATATTTTCATGAGACTTCCTGAGCAAATCTCACCCATGAATTTTATGCAATTTTTTATTTTTCCCGTTCGCCAGCATTTCCTTTACTGATTTAAATACCTTACCTCCAGATTAACAGCCTCTCATATATTTACATATATCTCAAAGCTCTTGTCTAGTTGCTTTTGGCTAATAACAAACCCTCACGTATTGTTCTATGTCCCCTATCTAATACCTCCCATCTCCTGTCACTAGCAATATGGAAAATGCGTCAGGTACTTTATTTGGTATTACTGTGCTATATTCTGTTTCAGACTGAAACTGTTCACGTTCATCGTTCCCTGAGTAGAATCACCATGACCATTTTCTTTAAAAATGCAAATGTCTTACGATCAGTGCACAGATACAATGTGTTATACGTCTGAATAGATGCACTTTGAACCCGTGGCAGCCAAACTGCAGCCAGCGGGCAACATGCTGCCCGGATTAAGTTTCCGTACGTCCCGCGGTTTTCAGCCATTTGTAAATAATACTATCGATCTGCCGCGAATTCGCGCTGGTAGCTCCATGTGTTTGCGGCCGGACGCTTCCTCTGGTATAGGGGCAATTTTGTTTAACGAGCGCTGCGTAATTAAGTAACTGAATATCACAAGTTTAATATAAATTTAACGACTGAAGCCTTCAACCCCACTCTCTATCCGTTAGCAAGCACGTACATTACCACTAGACCTGCAAGCCTGATTCCGATTTTACCGTACAGTTTAAAATATAATCCGAACCGTGTTCTGCTTCTGGCGAATGTCCACATCATTGAGAGGTGAATGCTAAATTAACAGAGATTCAACCTTGTGATCTTTCGCTTGGAGGCACGTGCTTCACCGTTTATTTTATTATTATTATTTATTTATTTTACAGAAAATACTGGCAGCGGCAGGAAAGAATGGACACAGCCACCTTCAGGCTGGATGGAGACAAAGAGGGCAGAGGTCGAATCCCAGTACCTGACCACGATGCCTCTCCCTGTGCTATTCCCTCGCTATGTCGTTTTTTAATTTTGTTTATTGCTGAGCCCTTAGAGCTTGCCGCTAAAAAAAAACAAAGAAACAAAATACGAGTTTCCATCATGACACGCAAAATGTTTTTGGTTGTTTTATTAATTAATAAAAAATAAAAACGGCCGCAAAAATGAAAGACACTGTGTAACAATATATCTGAAAATGTATCATGACGAAAATATCGCGAGGTCTGGTTAATTCTGCACTTTTTGTCCGTTTACCAAAAGCAAGATAAGAGAAATGAAACATTCAACTGAAAAGGGATTCTACACATCATCCAACGCCTTGTCGATTAAATGCAAATATGGAACATTTGCAAAAAGCGTAGGATAGAGTAGCAATCTCAACCATGTTAAATTCCCGCAAATTGAGTAACAGTCATTTCGGGTCGTCAATCTGTGTTCTATTGAGCACCGTTACGTCGTCATGAGTACGAACAAGTAACATAACGTCATTGACATACCTTTCTGCCAATGAGAAACATCCACCCGATCGAGTATCTATGGACCGCAATAAAGGTTTCTGAAATAGCACGGAAAACGATGTATACAGCGTGTTACAAAAAGGTATGGCCAAACTTTCAGGAAACATTCCTCACACACAAATAAAGAAAACATGTTATGTGGACATGTGTCCGGAAACGCTTAATTTCCAGGTTAGAGCTCATCTTAGTTTCGTCAGTATGTACATGATTTCATACGGGATACTCTACCTGTGCTGCTAGAACCTGTGCCTTTACAAGTACGACACAACATGTGGTTCATGCACGATGGAGCTCCTGCACATTTCAGTCGAGGTGTTCGTACGCTTCTCGACAACAGATTCTGTGACCGATGGATTGGTAGAGGCGGACCAATTCCATGGGCTCCACGCTCTCCTGACCCCAACACTCTTGACTTTCTTTTATGGGGGCATTTGAAAGCTCTTGTCTACGCAACCCTGGTACCAAATGTAGGGACTCTTCGTGCTCGTATTGTGGACGGCTGTGATACAATACGCCATTCTCCTGGGCTGCATCAGCGCATCAGGGATTCCATGCGAGGGAGGGTGGATGCATGTATCCTCGCTAACGGAGGACATTTTGAACATTTCCTGTAACAAAGTGTTTGAAGTCACGCTGGTACGTTCTGTTGCTGTATGTTTCCATTCCATGATTAATGTGATTTGAAGAGAAGTAATAAAATCAGCTCTAACATGGAAAGTAAGCGTTTCCGGACACATGTCCACATAACATATTTCCTTTCTTTGTGTGTGAGGAATGTTTCCTGAAAGTTTGGCCGTACCTTTTTGGAACACCCTGTATACGGAACCCCCATACAGACCACCTTGACACATTTCTATGAGAGGAGTAAAAAGACCATTCACGCCAATATACGCTCGAATACCAGTAATTAGAGAGATGAAAATCCGTCGTGTAGCACCATTAAAACCATCGGCCATCAACACTCGCAACAGAAAATCACGGCTAACCTGGCCAAACGGATAATTAAAATCAATAAAATGTAAATATCCCGACACGGGAACAGTGGCAGCAGTCGAGATTACGGCATTCAGCAATGGGAGTCAGAAGCGTACCATTTGGGAGGGAACTTTGATGACGCGCACAATGTCAGCACGCAAAACCAAGAAACGGTTATCCATCGCGCTTGCTACGATTTTACAGTCAAAAGCGTGTGACGTTATCGGTCGGACCTGATCCAAGAATAGACCTCCCGTCTTTTTGGGAATTAAAGCAATTTTTCCGACCTTACAGGAGGGCGGGAAGAATACCCCTCGTACCATTTCATTCATCATACGTGTAATCGTATCTCCCAACACAGACCCAAATCGAGCATGAAGTTCCTTGGGAAAACCATCCAAAAAGGACATCCAGCCACAGAACAGGGTAACCTCACTATTGACATGTATGGACGGGCTAGAAATGATGAGTCAAATGTCGTAAATGTGTTTAACAATCATACCTTAAATATAGTAGAAAGCATACTGACAAGCAGTTCTAGAGAAAACTCATAGCAGTGTGATGAAAAAGTATTTCTCATAAAATTCAATACTCTGAATTCACCAGCAAAATCTTCTGAAATTAACAATACTACACTTTTTTTCGAAAATACAAGCTCATATGATTTTATGGTGTTTCCAATAACGTACTAAAGCTTTGTTCCCATACAAGGCCCCGTCATATCAGAATTGCAATGCAAACAAACTCAAGTCATTTTTTCAGGTCTGCAATGTGCTGTTGTTAAGAAAGACGTTAACAGAGCTGTCACTAACTGCGGAACTGTTTCACTGCTGACATCGTTTTCCAAAATAGTTCAGAAGGCATTTCTCTGTGTGACTCACAGTATTCTCGTAGATAAAATGGAGTTTTAAAGGATTGATAGTATAGGCAACCAATGGATAATGTCATATCTGTCCAAAACATACGTACTTATTAATGCAACCAATAAAGTCTAGAGATATGATTCTGACTGAGGACAAATCACGTAAGGGGTTCCCCAAGCCTCACTTTTAGGTCCACGGCTGTTTCTCATGTATGTGAACGATCTTCCGCCTAATACACAACAAGCAGAATTAGTTACTTTTGCAGATGACACTAGTACTGTAATCAATCCAGGCATACACACAGAAACTGAAGAGGTGGTAAACAAAGTTCGTAAATGTATTACTGACTGTTTTTCTGCGAATGGTCTCACCTTCAATTTCAAAAAGACACAGCATACTTTGTTCTCTACTTCAGAGGGTACTAAATCAATGATAAGTGCAATGCTTGACGAGGAAACAAAAAATAGAGTGCAAACTTGGGAACTGTTATGTGTCGAAGTTGATGAGATTTTAAAATGCAAAGAGCACATTTTGGAACTCCTAAAACAACTTAGTGCAGCCGCAAAGTTCGTAAATGTATTACTGACTGTTTTTCTGCGAATGGTCTCATCTTCAATTTCAAAAAGACACAGCATACTTTGTTCTCTACCTCAGGGGGTATTAAATCAGTGATAAGTACAATGCTTGACGAGGAAACAAGAAATAGAGTGCAAACTTGGGAACTGTTATATGTCGAAGTTGATGAGATTTTAAAATGCAAAGAGCACATTTTGGAACTCCTAAAACCCGCATTTGCACTTAGAATCATTGAAAATCTTGGCGAGAGACAAATCAGTAAGTTGACGTATTTTGAATATTTTAATTCAGTAACGTCATATGGAATAATGTTCTGGGCTAACGCATCTTTAAGGAAGAAAGTTTTCATTGTGCCGAAACGTGTTGTAAGGGTAATATGTGGTGCACACTCACGCCCATGTTGTAGACATCTTTATAAGAATTTGGACATTATGACTACTACTCCGCAGTACATCTATACTCTAATGAAGTTCGTTGTAGATAGTCCACTATAGTTAAAATCCAACAATCACGTGCAGAATTACACAACCAGAAGGAAAATGACGTTCATTACTCCACGCCATGTTTCTGTTTAGCACAAAAAGGCGTAGACAATGCTGCAACAACGATTTGTGATCACTTAACCAGTCATATAAAATGTCTCACAAACAGAAAAGTAAAATTTGAAAACAAAGTCAGGAAGTTTCTTCTTGACAGCTCCTTTTATACCATAGAAGAATTTCTGTTACTGTAATGTGTCAAAGGTGGTGGGTAGGAATCACTTGAAAGAAGTTCATATTCGCAGAACATGTACGTCCAGCCACCCTCTGTAATTGACACTGCCAAATCCGTCATAACAAAGCCGACCCCGCATTGGAGCGGGACAAAGTCCCGAGAAAAAAAGAAAGAAAGAAAGAAATGCATCACATTCTCTCATGCCAGTAATGCGCCGTTTTTCAAACTCACTGATTTTACGTTACGGTTCGCTAATACATCTGTAAGGCATCCTGCACGTCTGCCAAAGTCAAACTGATCCATTACCTTCAGTTCGTAGCGACAACGAGAGCCGCAGACACACTTTACGGGTAGCTGGTGCTGTGCTGCGATATCGTTGTTGACCTCGAACCCACTGGCCGACATGATTCAAGTGCTAATCATTTCTGCACGACCTTAAATGTTCAGGATGTTACCATATAAATATATATATTTTCATTTTCGTTCACATCGCAAATATATATATATATATATATATATATATATATATATATATATATATATATATATATATAAATTTGCGATGTGAACGAAAATGAATCGTTCTATATCATTAAGATCTATTGTGGAAAATGATCCATGGAGCATTTGGAGCAAGGAGCATTTTGGAGCGGCGATTTGAGAAACGAAGGTCGAAGTAGAAAGTTAAGTAGCTCATAACGGAGGTAAGCTGTCAAAACCTCCTCATGGGGAGATGGGGTAGCAACATTATCAGAGAGGGAAGTGAAACCAGCAGACAGTGTATTGCTTCGTTCCAGTACAGTGTAAAAATCGCAAAAATACCTGTAACGTTCGCGAAATATATCAGTTTGCGATAACCACTCACGTCCATCATAGATCGAATTGTAGTGACAGAAGAACCAGTAGGCCGCAAGTTCCAGAGGGGATTCTGCTGGAGCTTCGCTGTTGTCTGGAGTTGCGCTGGATGACAATGCTATCGTATTAATAGCCGCAGCAGACTTTAGTTCATCGTAGTCCAGCCAATTTCTACGATATACACACATCAAAAAAAGTTTTCCATCACCTCCGTTCCGAGAGTTCCGGAACCTGTACAGAAAATTGGTATAGAGATCAACATAAACATCATTTCCGCCCTTTTTATTGCTCATGAAAACCACACATTGCCTGTTGTACCAGAATACAGCGAGACCTTTAGAGGTGGTGGCCCAGACTGCTGTACACACCGGTACCTCAAATACCCAGTAGCATGTCCTCTTGCATTCATGCATGCATTTACTCGTCGTGGCAAACAATCCGCAGGTTCATCAAGGAAATGTTGGTCCAGATTGTCCCACTCCTCAACGGGAATTCGGCGTAGATCCCTCAGAGTGGTTGGTGGGTCACGCGTCGACAAGCAGCCCTTTTCCATCTATCCCAGATATGTGCGATAGGTTTAATGTCTGAAGAACATGCTGGACACTCTAGTCGAGCGATGTCGTTACCCTGAAGGAAGTCATTCACAAGATTTGCACGATGGGGGCACGAATTGTCGTCCATGAAGACGAATGCCACGCCGATATGCTGTCAATATGGTTGCACTATCGGTCGGAGGATGGGATTCACGCATCGTACAACCGTGGCAGTGCCTACCATGACCTCCAGCGGCGTCCGTCGGCCCCACATAATGCCACCCCAAACCAGCAGGGAACCTCCGCCTTGCTGCACTCGCTAGACAGTGTGTCTAAGGCGTTCAGCCTAACCGAGCTGCCTTCAAACACCTCTCCGACGATTGTCTAGTTGAAGTCATATGAGACACTCATCGCTGAAGAAAACGTGATGACAATCCTGAGAGGTCGTTTCGGCATGTTGTTGGGCCCAGCTGTACCGCGCTGCCTGGTGTCGTGGTTGCAAAGATGGACATCGCCATGGACGTCGGGAGGAAGTTGCGCATCATGCAGCTTATTGCTCACAGTTTGAGTATTAACACGACGTCCTGCGGCTGCACAAAAAACATTGTTCAAAATGGTTGCGTTGCTGTCAGGTACCTCCGAGACATAATCCGTAGGTAGCGGTCATCCACTGCAGTATTAGCTCTTGGACGGCCTGAGTGAGTCACGTCATCGACAGTTCCTGTCTCTCTGTATCCCCTTCATGTCCGAACAACGTCGCTTCGGTTCATTCCGAGACGCCTGGACACTTTCCTTGTTGAGAGCCCTTCCTGGCACAAAGTAGCACTGTGGACGAAATCGAAGAGGGGTATTGACCGTCTAGGCATGCTTGAACTACAGACAACACGAGCCGTGTACCTCCTTCCTGGTGGAATGACTGGAATTGATCGGCTGTTGGACCCCTCCGTCTAATAGACGCTGCTCGTGCATGGTTGTTTACATCTTTGGGCGGGTTTAGTGACATTTCTGAACAGACAAAGGCACTGAGATAAAATATGCGCAGGCAACATCTATCTTCAATAGTTCTGGGAACCGGGGTGATGCATAACTTTTTTTTGATGTGTGTATTTACGAAATTACATACGCGACCTTCCTAGTGAATCACTCTAATAGTCAAAACCGGATCAAAATACCTATTGTATTTCCTGAGATTAGCCTGAACATACTGATATAAGTGAACAGGGAACCTCAATGTATGTTTATAGAGAAGAGAAAATGCATCTACCAGCTAAAGCTTTTGATTAACGAGCTTCTTATGGGTGTAGTTTTCCTGCTCAGTAACAAACAAAAATACTTACAGAGACACAAATATTTTTAAGATATCCTTAATATTAACTGACGATGGGGAATTCAGACGTGAGCTGAATAAATTTGCCCGCGTACCTCAGGAGCAGAGGGGTAAGTACGCGCCTGCTGCGGAGTTAGAGAATGTGAGTGGGGAAAGGGGGTGACGGGATGTTTTACTATTAGTCTCCCAGTGCTGACAACTCACGGGAGTGAGCGACTCTTACTTACAGGTGCTATGACATAACATGGAGTCGTGAACGTGGATTAAAGACCTGATCAGCTTCAAATGTGGGACGTATTTATAGCAAGCAATATGAAATTAAATTAAGGCCGTTGTAATACAGGGCAATGAGTAGTAGAAAAATAACTGTTGAAACATTTAGTAAACATTTGTGATCATGTGTCATGTAGCCTAATAGACAGAAGATGGAAGTACAATTGGTTTGGTGAATGAACTAAGCATCCACTCACACAAACACAACATCCCATTATCAGGTAATTACAGTGTCACAACTTTGGGATCGCTGAGTGTGGCGTCAGCGTGAAACAGAGGACAGTCGACACGAAGTGATCCGAATGGTGCTGACTTTTAATCATCAGTTCTCGGGGATCGGCGGCTAGCGTATCGCGTCCTTACTATAGGAAGTCTATTGGGGAGTCATAACATACCAATTTGTGTAGCTTACCAATTCATACAATAAAATACGTACACATGCTGTCCGTGTTGGCTCTTGTGCAAAACGTTTGATGAACACTGCTCTAAACTATTTAAACCAGGAAATAATAAGTTACATTTCACGCTCAGACTAACGAATTCCTTTTGTTCTTACAATGCGAATGGCAAATGCAACAATTCTGATATCTTCAATCTGTCCATTGCCAAAATTCTGAAATGCCTTCAGTCCCTGGCCTTATTCGCTATTGCCTGTCCGCCTGCTACCTCCTGTCTTGTCCACCGTGGGTTCACCCAGTGTGAGTGGATCGGTGCCTGGCCTTTCGTATATGTGGTGCACGGTTCAGTTTCGAGGGAAGTTGCTGTCATTTCCACACCTGGCGAGCTTTTGGGACGCGATAAAGTAACAGGTATGCAATAGAAATCTAGTTTTAGCGTCAATGGTTCCGCTTTAGTACTGGAGGCTTTACATCGATTCATTGATTTTATAATTTTATACCACGTTGGAAAATAAGGCAGACAAAGTATCAAGAATAATGCTGTCTTATAAGCCATTTCTTTAGTGAACACGATTCATGAGTATGATGAGTATAACTCTAACTCGTTAGTTGAATAATGCAATATCTTATATAGAAGCAAAATATCGAGCTGGCGGAAGTCTGCAGACTAGCAAATTACAGAAAATACAAAACTCTTACTAGCAGCTGATCATGTTACTATTGTAGCCATATCATCGTTGCTTAATCCTGACGTCAGCAGTACACATCCTGATGATGAGTAAGCAGTTGAAAACACGGTGACTATCAAAACACACAATTTGTTTCATATTTTAGATGTGTATCAACATCGTCAGATTCTCAAAAGCTGGCTATACTCTGATTTACTTCGAACTTTTACTGCCACAGTCAACAGAGAATAATTTAAGAGATACACTATGTGATCCAAAGTATCCAGACACCCTAAAATTTACGTTTCTCATATTAGGAGCATTGTGCTGCCATCTACTGCCAGGTACTCCATATCAGCGACCTCGGTAAACATCGTGAGAGAACAGATTGGGACGCTCCGCGGACACACAGATTTCGAATGCGGTCAGATGATTTGGTGTCAATAGTGCCTACGTCTGTATGTGAGAATTCCACACTTATAAACATCCCTAGGTCCACAGTCTGAGATGTGACAGTGAAGTGGAAACGTGAGGGACACGTACAGCACAAAAGCGTACAGGCCGACCTCGTCTGTTGACTGACAGAGACTGCAGACTGTTGAAGAGGTTCGTAATGTTTAATAGGCAGACATCTATCCAGACCATCACACCGGAATTCCTAACTTCACCAGGATCCACAGGAAGTACTATGGCAGCTAGGCTGGAGGTGAGAAAACATTGATTTCAAGGTCGAACGGCTCCTCATAAGCCACACAACATGCCGGTAAATGCCAAACGACGCCTTGCTTGGTGTGAGGAGCGTAAATATTGGACGATTCAACAGTGGAAGAAACCTTACGTGGAGTGTCGAATCACGGTACACAATGTGGCGATCCGATGGCAGAGTGTGGGTATGGCGAATGCCCGGTGAACGTCATCTGCAAGCATGTGTAGTGACAACAGTGAAATTCGGAGGCGGTGGTGTTATGGTGTGATGGTGTTTCTCACGGAGGAAGCCTGCACCGCTTGTTGTCTTACGTGGCACTATCACAGCACAGGTCTGCACTGATGTTTTAAGCACCTTCTTGCTTCCACTGTTGAAGACCAATTCGAGGATGTCGATTGCATCTTTCAACACGATCGAACACTTGTTCATAATGCACGGGCTGTGGCGGAGTGGTTACACGACAATAATATCCCTGTAATTCACTGGCCTGCACAGAGTCCTGACCTGACTCCTACAGATCACCTTTGGGATGCTTTGGAACGCCGACTTAGTGTCAGGCTTCGCTGATCAACATCGATACCTCTCCTCAGTGCAGTACTCCGTGAAGAATTGGCTGCCATTGCCCAAGAAACCTTCCACCACCTGACTGAATGTATGCCTGCGAGAGTGGATGCAGTTATCAAGGCTAAGGATGGACTGACACCATATTGAATTCCAGCATTACCGATGGAGGGCACCACGGACTTGTAAGTCATTTTCACCCATGAGTCCGGATACTTCTGGTCGCATAGTGTATTTGTCGTTGGCTAATTCAGGTTGAGCCGTGGTAAAAATTGCTGTTTTGAAGAGCGCGCCGCAGCGCGTTGTGTGAAGCAGTCGCCCTCCGTCTCTGGCGGTGGCGCCGCTATGGCAATCACAGCTTTGGTGTCTCTCTCTGGTGGGAAAGGGGAAAGGTTGCCTGTTTATCTGCATTTAAGGGGGCTATGAGCTCGCCAGTTGGTAAGTCAGGGTGAGTCCCCAGTTTGCTAGTCTGTCTCTCGTCCGAATTTGTGCCGCAGTGAGAGAACTCGGCGAGTGGTCGCCCGGTTGGGGGCTTAGATCCTGCATCTGAGTCTGCGCGTTGGGCCGCCAGTCTGCGCGAGTTGCTCAGGCAACGGTCAATGACGGTTGGATCGATCGGTTGGTCTGTCGCGCACTGAGACACAAGATGCCCTGTCCGTCTTGAGCGTCGGCGCATGTGAGATCGCCACGTGAGTCCAGTGGGCCGCGGCGTATAGCGACGGGTAGTTACTTCGCGGTCGACACGGGAGCAACAGGAGTCAATCCATGACATCAGCCTGGCCGGTGTGAGCTGCGACGCCGTGAGACGGGAGATCGGTGCGCCTTCCTGTGTCCGTTGAAGCGGCTGGCAGCGAACGGTTCGGAAGAGCGTTTTGGGGGTGCTGCGCCAGGTCTGCTTGGAGATGTCGCAGTTTATTAGAAGTTAAGGTGATATGTTGTTTGATTTACTCTTGTTAAATTCTACTTGTTTTCTTGGTGGGGTCACCAGCCGTTTTGCTTTGGGGTCGTCCCACCATTCTTCTCCGTTTGCCCACCCGCGGGAAGGTGGTTGTTTATAAATTGGGTGGTCTGTTTTTCCCTTGTGGAGTAGAGGCGGGCTAGAGCAACCTGCGGTTCGGGTTGTTCGGTAAACTCCCTATCAATCTACCGTTCGTTAGTAGCTGCCTCTGCATGTTTGTCGGATTTGGTGTGTTAACGAAGTTGTTGCTTGGAGTGAACGGCCTAATACCTGATATATGTTTTGATCTTTGGAAACTTTGATATTATTGTCTATGATCTTGAGAGGCGGTATCTGTGTAGCGTAGAGCATCTTAACTATTGTTTGGCCAACCTTGTGGAATTTTAGTGTTTTGTACCATTTCTATCCCTCCTACGGGTGTGCATAGTTTGTGTGCTTGTGTAAATTATTAAAACTCTTAGTTTACAGTTATCTGGTGTGTTGCAGATTTGCACCAGTGTAGTCTTTCAGAGGCTGTTTTGAGCGGTCGTAACCACAGCCGTGTCAAAAGAGAGCGGCAAGGTTCTCTGCCGGATAGCTCATACAGTCAAAACTTGTTTCTTTCTGCCTGTGAATAAATTGTGACTTTAATATTTAGAGGGTGCTTTCTGAGTATAATTTTAAATCTGTTTCTTTTAAAAAATACTCTACGATCTATTAAAGTGAATAAAATTCCCATTTGTTAAAAGGAATTTGGTTATGATTTCATCAGTTACTCCCTGGCAACTAATTCCATGCTTACATAGTGTGATTAAATGTGTTTATATTCTTGATGAATCGCTAGTAAATAAAATAAATTCTTAAGAATATTCTTTGAAAATAAATCACGGCACAGTTACCTTCCTTGAAACTGTGTTTTTCTTTCCAGCTTGTATCCATGACCTTTTTAGAGAAGTCCATTCCCTCCAACTCAACTGCCTACTGAGCTGGCCATTACCGCACTATCTATAGCCACAGAGAACTTGAAGCGTATCTCATAAACAAATTACAGCTACAAAACATCCGCGTCCTATATAAATGTCAAATAGGAACCACTGCTGCCTGCAACCGAAGGAGATATTTAGGAAATTGGCTCCACAGGTGAAGGGATGGATGCGAAACACTCGTTGAGAATTATCAGTTTGCAGACAAATCAAGTAACAGGACATGGAAAGAAGAGTGGAAGAGAAAATTTTGTAAAGATGAATACGTTTTAGGTGAAGAAGGTAAACAATTCACCAGTTAATAAGGGCAGTCGCCCTCCTCATCAAGAAATTGTATAAAAGAAAACAACAACAGCTTTTCTGAAGACTGTTTTATTGATTTAGGAAACATTATGTTGTTGGTACTGTTTGGAAATAATTAGGAGACTTTCCGTTTACATTTCACATAAAACAGTGACTACAGATAATTGCTGAGAAACATGTCAAAGACTGACTTGTAGAATGTTAAGTCCACTATGAAGAGAACATTCAAATTTTTGTAGAAAGAAGCGTTTTTTCGGCATATAAGTGAGATCACAATGTTCAGTGGTAGAGAAATGCCGGTGTCGGTTCGCTGCAGCCCTTCTTACACAGTCCATTAACAGCCTTTGCACACACAGCCGTAATGACATGGGAGTGGCCCTCCATTAGCTGCACCTCTCCGTCTATCACAGAGACTGAGTGACGTGTTCACTTTGTCCTGTCGACAACATGTGTCCCGCGTACGGACCAGTTTGGCAACGAGTTTCCTGCAATACCGGCTTGCTCTTAGTACGATACTCTCAGTGTTTCCACGATTGAGAGGATTTACGTTCCGTGCTACCAGTAATGCAGGCAGAAACAAACGCTATGCTGAATATTTATAATTCCGTATCAGAAGATAG
The DNA here is from genome assembly GCF_023864275.1 of Schistocerca cancellata. NCBI lineage: Eukaryota > Metazoa > Arthropoda > Insecta > Orthoptera > Acrididae > Schistocerca > Schistocerca cancellata. The sequence continues at coordinate 86,750,429 of NC_064627.1, read as the reverse complement.
CCTTAACATAAAACCGATGTACCAACCGGACACTTGCATACGTATGTCAGGGGGCAGTACAGTTCAAAAGAAACCTGAATACTCTACTTCAAATGAATTCACACAGTAATACCATACTGTTATACCAATGCTGACCCTGGCAAGCCTCGAATTACGGATACTTCAGTTGGAATCACTGGTATTTTATTAAAAGGGAAACTAAATGAGTCAAAGGTAAGAAAGATGATGGGTTTCACAAGATAATTATTCGATTTTACACTGAATACGTGGTAGCACATATTGATACCATCCCACCTGCATTTTGCAGTTTGTAACGAAATTGCAAGTCACTCGAGATCTGGCAAATCAGGTGGTGCACGCCCACTACAGCGGCCCCACACCATGAGCGCCCTCTACTTCAGTAATGAAACCAGTATGGCAGGCGCCTGGCGTAAAACAAAGGCTTTCAGAACCCCTCCTGCTACCACTACCTGGCTGGAGGAATTTGTAGACACACTCACTCCTTCCACGGCCCCATTCTTGAGCAGTCCAAGTTCTGTTGAAGAAGGACGACACCACGTTCTCCTTCATCTCTACATCTACATCATACTCCGCAATCCACCTAATGATGTGTGGCGGAGGGAACTTCCGGTATCACTATTTGATCCCTGTTCCACTTGCGAATACTACGTGGGTAGAATGACTGTCGGCAAACCTCTGTATTGGCTCTAATTTCTCGAATTTTCTCCTCGGGCCAATATGCGAAATATATGTTGGAGGAACTAATATGTTGTTGTATTCTTCCTGAAAAGTGCTGTCCCGAAATTATCTTTCTGCATAGACGAGCTCAACGAAACTATTAAATCATCGAGTGACAGTTGTCCTGGTATTGATTTTATTCATTATTCTACGCTTTCTGGACACAGAAGCGAAAGAATTGCTCTTATACATTTTAATGGGTACTGGATGCGCAAGAACCTCTTTGCAACATGGAAGACACAACTAATAATTCGTACTCTGAAAAAGGGCGAGGATCAAAATGTGGCCTCTAATTATCGACCGATTGCTTTGACGTCGTGTGTTGCCAAAACGATGGAATATATGGGTAAAAGGGGATTGGAATGGTGGCTTGAAACTCGTAATTTGATGCCTCTGGCTCAATACGAATTCAGAAAAGGCAAAGGGACTATGGACAATCTGTACTTCCTTGCTATGTCTACTACGTCAGCCTTTCAAATGAAACAAGCAGTGGTCGCTGTCTTTCTGAGAGTTCAGACAGCGTATTGTCACGTTCATATACCATTTCTCTTGGACAAAGTGGCAGCATTCTGGGTTTATGGCATCAGTACCCTGTTCACTCACAGAACCATCTACGACCGTTACAAAAAAAAAAAAAAGAAACGTGATCGGACATTTTCTTGACTCCCAGGGATGATCTCAGGGTACAATTTTAAGCCTCCTCCTGTATACTCCGTATACGCATAATTTAGAGCGCATAACCACTCACCCACAATAATATTACAGTACGCAGACGACGTCTGCCTTTATCCCACAGGCGCTTCGTATCTTCAGGCCAAAACGGCAATAGTCACAGCCAATGCGTGGCTATTTACTAATGGTGCTGGAAATTTCGCCTGAGAAATCAGTAATTGTACCATTTTTCCAAGTAGACATCGGCTCGCATTGATGGTTACATTACGTGTGGGAAGTATACTTTATACATGTAATCTCACGTTCTATTTATGGGGATGATTTTTTACTCTCGGTAAAGCTAGGCGACTCACATCGGATCCATTCTCACCTGTGTGAAGAATTGCAATTCGATCATTCACACGTGTATCATCGGAAGCCCACCACCAGAATAGTTTACTCACTAAGTATTCGGGGATTTATTCGATCTCGGCTGACTATGGCTGTCAACTGTCCCACAATGCGCCATTGGTTCATGTCAGCAAACTAGATACTCTTAAGTGCAGAGACATTCGTCCCTGTCTTGGAGCCAAGCGATCGACTCCCACCAACGCTCTTTTAATGAAAGCAGGGGAGATGCCCTTGAGCGTTAGACGCCTAACGTTATTTGATAAATTCCACATTCAAAGCGTCGCTTTCGTGGACAGATCTACCAAAGTAGAGGCTGCATTTACCGATTGTGAACTGCCTCCTACAGAAGGAAAAAAGCTCCGGCCGTTTGTACCGACTTTGACACTTGGTCATCTCTCATGCGTTCATCACGATGTTCATCGCAATTTCTCTTCTTGACTACGATCTTCATACACTGAGCTGTCGTATTCCAGTCTATTACTTTAATATAATCTGTTTGGAAAGTGGTGCGGTCAATAGTGGATACAGTCATCTTGTTGCAGCTCGGTGGTCTGGTTTCCTCTATGCATATACCGATGCACCCAAAGTGCCGCAGGAAGAGTATACTCGATGTGCATTTCTCTGACCTCAGATTCACATTCGGAGAACCTTCAAACTGCCTCCGACCGCTTTTATGTTTACTGTGGCGACAGCGGCACTTCTGGAAGCTCTTAAGTTTGTCTCTTCCACTTCCTTCCTCAAGATATTAATTGTGTCTGACTCTCAAAGCATTCTTCAAAATATTTAACACCGGAGATGGAACAAAAAAACTAACCTTTATATCTTGAATATGGTTTCGCATATATTCACAGCACACGGATGAGGAGCACCATCAATTTTCTGTGGGTGCCTTGCTATGCAGGTATCCTATACGATGAGGAAGTTGATTCATTAGCCAAGCATGTCGCATCTTCAGGCACTGTCCTGGATCTGACATTGACAAACACAGACTACTTACGTTGAGGTCTGGGGTTACCCAAAACAACAACGGCAAGAGATGTGGAACGTTTCCCAGCAAACGAAAACGGTTATTATATAGTGCCCCAACCTCGGATTCCTTCACAGGCTTGGTTCAAGAGGACACATTTGGCCAGATCCACGATTTCTACTTCGCTTCGATAACGCCTTTTCTCCTCAACATCCACATCGGATCAACTTTAAGCTATGTCGGCGCACCGCACGTTTGAGCATTGCTGTACAACTGGTGATCCTGCGAGAGACGTCTGTCAGTCGGCGACATGCCGTGCCGTCGAACGCATCGTGTTTATCGCTGGCGTCCTATGATCTACAAAACAGTTGTAGACGTGGAGGCGGATTATAATACGAATGTTGATCCTGCCAAAACAGTCGATGTTCTACATGGATGGACTATCAGTTTCTCGTGGCAGATGTGTCGATTTTGCACTGACCCACGTCGCTGTCAGAATCGGTGAAGCATGGCTGATTGCTGGTATTGTTCGCATAGATTCTGCACTACGCTCTCTGGCCACGAGTTTGGAGAACTTTCCACTCCTTGGCGTAATCGCCGACCGCACCTTTATGATAAACCAGTCCTAGGCTGCTACCCAGCTGTATGTGTGTTCGTACGAGACGAATGTGTAAGTTGTCGGAAACTGATGTGAACCACATCTTGTTTATGTGTCTCAAATTTGAGAGCGAACGGTCGGACTTTCTGAAGATACTGCTGAGAACGGAATACCACCTTCCCTAATCAGCTACTTCTCTTCCTTTTACCAAAGACATTCGCCTTTATAAAGGGATTGCTAACTTCCTTAAGAGTACTGCGCAAAATCTGTGGCTTTTAATGGTATACATATTCTATTTTTTTGTCTTGCTTCTGAAGATATTTCAGGAATGGTGTGAACTGTAACTCAACACAACTTTAACTACCTTTTAATCTAATTGTTGAAAATATGTAGTGGACAAGGCTGTGCCGGTTTGAGCTTTCTCTGCTTGTAAACACGCATTTCTGTATTCTGTTATTCAGTTCTACGTACATTGTAATTATGTGTTGTTGATGGCTAAATCGAGTTGCTACTCGGAAGGCCAAATAAATAAATAAAAAAAAGAACATAATGGCCAGCGATAGTTGCTCAACCGACTCACGTTTGGAACCTCTATGCTACGACATCACCTTCTGTTCATAGTAAAGCGAGCATCTTCTATGTTGGTATTCATAACTGCACTCTGTTTCTTGCTGCATTGCTTGTAACGAGTCTTCGTACTCTTGCAGAAGTACAGGTTAAGTAAGTCCTAGGTTTGTTGCGTTACCTTTTCGCTAATCGCTTGTGCTTCTGTCCAGCTTTAATACGACTACATTTAGCACACCACCATCTAGTTCCCTCTCCTCAGAACTGTGTACAAAGTCGTGCACAACAAAATATCCCACGGAAATACCTTTAAAATTGACTCCGGGCCATAGGAAGCGTCAAAGAACGGAATAATGAAAACACATTCATATTGCTTAAATCCGCTTTCCGGTATGATGTAGGGTATTATCAGCTTGTGCTTTATTCATCGAGAAAAACGTTGCTCACTTATCTCGCTCAAAATATTTCGCAAATAATAGAAACCAGGTTAAAGGATGACTTTGTTTTTCTGTAACTCCAGTAGATAAACGACACTGTCGCATATTGTAGACAGATAATAAAGATGAGATTACGGGGAATATCTCATCAGATATGCTACCAGCATTTAGGCTACGTCATCGCAGTAACCATGGTGGCAGTTCGATCTAACAACAGTCAGTTGTGAAGTGCAATAAGTAGTGGACGTGCGACTGCACCACTTCAACGTTTTCGTGTCACAAATGACAATGGAACAACGTATTTAAATAAGAGAAAAATGTGTGCAACGTTCATCAGTGACCTCTTGATTACGGAAAAGAAAAATCAACGACATATCGACACCTCCCGCGACTTGACTGAATTATAAAATAAAAAGACAATCTTTCCTGCAAAAAAATCATCTCAGGTGTTCAGAAAACCAATATACCACAAAAGATAAAAAACTAAAATTCTAGTAACGACAATAATACTGTCATTATTCAGTACAGATAATGATACGACGATGTGATTGACCTCAGAAAGGTAGACGTGTGTTATGAAAGTCATCACATTTGGTTGTTGAGTCAATTTTGGAAACCCCGTATTTCATTAGAGGCTTGTCAGTTTTCTCTTATTTTCTTACGCATCTCTTTCGCAGTGGTTTTACTTTCAGGTAAGAAGAAAATTCCTCCGACGTATTTTTCTATGCACGTTGTTGTATCCCTTACTTCTTGACTTTGTTGCCTAGATTTTCAAATAATATGCTTTGAAGGAAGAACCAAATTTAATATTCTCTCGTTTGCAACTGTATCCTTGCTGTAAGTACAGCTGACCTCTTTGCCATTTCCATGATACAACAACTTGTATTTATCATTTAGAAACGGCTTTTGCTGTAGAATCTTCACTATTGCACACGGCCGGCCGCGGTGGCCGTGCTGTTCTAGGCGCTTCCGTACGGAACCGCAAGACTGCTAAGGTCACAGGTTCGAATCCTGCCTCGGGCATGGATGTGTGTGATGTCCTTAGGTTAGTTAGGTTTAAGTAATTCTAAGTTCTAGAGGACGACCTCAGATGTTAAGTTTCATAGTGCTCAGAGCCATTTGAACCATTTTTATTGCACATGAAAGTAGCTCAAATACTGTAATGTAGAATTCAGAAGACTTCATCTAATAACACATCTTTAATGTATAATCGTCTCACAGTAATTATTTTTAGAAAAGGAACATTTATGCGCAAGACACAGAAAATTAATATTCTATGAACGTAAAGGTTAAAATATTCTTATTTGTTTTTGTTTCTCATTTGGGATATTTTGGCCTTCGTTAAGACGAATTTCATAATTCTATGCCGCAGCCTGCAGCAGGCGTCGTACACTTAATTGATACGTTACACAGTAATTTCGTGTGGCCCACTGGCGTGAATCGAGTCTATCAGTTGGACACCATTTCACCGATCCCGTGTCTCTATCTAAGCGTGGAATCAGAACCACGTGTCATTGATGAGATGAAGAGATTAAAGACAGACAGAAAAATGTAGAATGAAATTACAATGAAATCCAGACCATTAGCTGCTTACAGGCGTCGATAAACATCAACGGGGACAGTTGAAAATGTGCGCCCCTACCAGGACTCTAACCCGGGATCTCCTGCTTACACGGCAGACACTCTGTCCGACTGAGCCATGGAGGACACAGAAGATAGTGCGACTGCAGGGAGTTGCCTCCGGCACGCTCCCCGTCAGACCCACACTCCCAACTTACTCTCCACACACTACACTTGCAGTGCCCCTGCCCACTATACTCATTACTCGCGGCAGTCAGTCTACCGATATCCGTAAGAGTTTGTGCAATGTGAGTGCATCTGCACCAAAGAAGATTATTGACCGGTAAACCTTATCTATATGAAGATGGTATCTGTCTTTTGGGACATGTCTGAAAGAACAGATACCATGCATAGCCGAGATTCAAAGTAACGTGACGCTTCAGTTGAGCAACACCCCGATGAAGGATTTTGCTAACATTTCCATGTGATTTTGTGTGCAGTAATGAAATGGTGGAGGGGGGTACAGAGACCATGTAGAAAATGTAGAGTATGAAACACACCTCCTTAAGGTGTTTCTCTTTTTATTTATTTTTTGGCCTGAGGAGTATGTTGGATCGATACTTCGACAGTGCAGTGCGTCTGTTAATCAAATAGTATGAACCTCTATTGGATCATCTTAAGAGACCGACTGCAGCTTCTGGGTTCGTTACGAAGGACCTTAATCGATCGCAGACGTGCAAAAAAAAAAAAAAAAGGCTCTGAGCACTATGCGACTTATCTTCTGAGGTCATCAGTCGCCTAGAACTTAGAACTAATTAAACCTAACTAGCCTAAGGACATCACACACATCCATGCCCGAGGCAGGATTCGAACCTGCGACCGTAGCGGTCGCTCGGTTACAGACTGTAGCGCCTAGAACCGCAAGGCCTCTCTGGCCGGCGCAGACGTGCAGATAGGATCCAAACTCTTCAGGAAATTTCGCAGGAGATTAGAAGAAAGACGCCCATGGAATTTTACTGATGACAGATGGACGTATGCTGATAGTTACCTATGCTTACTACAGAACATGTGCATCAAACATAAAACAATAGACGGATAAATGGCACACGCGCTGTCATCCAAACTACAGAAACCGGCAATAGTCAAATCCTTCTATTTCTACTACGTAAGCTGAAAGTTTCTTTTTCGTCTATGTTATGTCGGTAAAGATTCTTTTTACCTTCTCCATAGCAAAGTAATTACGATTTGACTTTACCAAGCTGACACGTGGATTACTTAAATAAAGTTAAACTATGCAAAGAGCATACAAATATTAAGAAATTTATATGCGTTCAGAAGAATAAAGCTCCTCATCGTCAATTAAATATTCCAATATAAGCGTTAGTTTACATAAATTACTTTTCTCCAGTAGACCGATGGAGACGTACCTACTCCTGATTCATAGTTGTCAATATCACCTCTACGACGGCCATCTGCAAAGTGGATCACGTGATGTTCGGAGACAAAAGAAACTATAGTACTGTCACTCTCGATTCGCATTTGATACTGACCAACGCCTTTTGTTACGCAGTCCATTCAGCACATAAAAATATTGAAGAGAAAATTTGTTATTAAGCGTTAGCTAATCAGTCCATTAATGGTATCACCTTATATGTGGTATTTTCACATGTGTGACTATTTGGTGGAACGTTGAAAGCGTATTCGAACGAGAATACATGCTACATAAAAAGAAACAGATGGGAATGAATGTGAATTCAGTCTAACAGGAAAAGGAAACCAATTCGAAAAAGCGGATCCACTTCCGACAGTCTCGCACGCGAAATGTGTGCACAGAAAATAAGATTGCTGTAATTACTCATGTTTGTAATTACAGCGCTAAATGCCATTTGTCTCGCGTCCTCTCTGATGGGCTCGTATTTCAAGCATCGCGAACCGCAGATGCGGGCTCTGAAACACTGAGAACCGCTCGCCAAGTACGCGCCAGCATAACACGCCATCGTAAATCTAAAACTTTTCTCAGTTTTTCTCCTGTTCCGTCGTGCGACTTTTGACTTGTTCTTGTTGCGTTTAACTTTAAAAAATGTCACCTTTCACATGAAATATACGTGTCACCGCTGATTAAACCCTCCCTTTGCACTCTGCTGTGATTTTTCTCACTTTGTTTCAGTCTCCAACGGAGTCGGTGGCGAAAACGTTCCTGAGCGTACCGTTTCCACAGTCGTTTTCACGAATTAATACTATCCATTAGGTTCTGGGAGCAGCTGCAGGCTGCTGACAAATCTGCTTTATTAATATTCCCCTTTGTCCGCTGGGCAACATGACCTACTGTATTCTCTGTGAGGGATTATCCATCAGCGCTACAAAATATGCGTGCTGGCTTGACACCAGTGTAAACTTCCTTCCGTCTGTTACTCTCATTTTTTCCCCGAAAAATAACATATAATTTGTATCCAGAAATTTTATTTCACAGGGCAACAAAAAGATATATTCATTCACTTCAATTCAAACGTTTTTTTACAAATTGAATCGTCTGTTGTTGAAACCAAATAAGTCACCTTTTACACTTTTCCGGAGAGACAAAAAAATTAATACTCCTATGTGTATTATTGCTGCATTACTGGAATTTGTCCAGTAGAACGATGGAGGCGTACCTACTTCCGATTCATATTTATCATTATCACCGCTACGACGAACATCTGCAAAGTGACTTCAATCTGCTTTTATTGAGAAAGAAATAATTACATTATGGTACATAATTTCGATAGTTAATGATTTCAAAGGTTTCTGACTTATTTGGCGTCAACCATTTACAAACATATTTTTTTTTCTTTCTTTAGGATATAATTGTATGAGCACTTCATAATACATTAGCACGTTCTGATAGAACAAACTGAATTATTTTAACAGAAATAATGATAAACCGTACATTAGCTATAATTTTAGTCAATTACTGACCAAAAAGCACATCTTCATGGAATGATCTCTTTGCAACAGGCACATATTCAGTGACTTTCTTCACATCTTCTATCTCCATTCTGGAAACAGGTAGTTGGTATGTTGGGTAGGCTGTTGGAATGCTTGTCATTAATCCTGGAATGATGGGCTCATGTTTTTTTTTTTCTAGAGTAAAAGTATGTTTTACTACGCCATCGATGTACGGAAGGCTAACCACCTCTCCTGTCTCGAAGTACTGCATTTCTTTGAAGCTACTTGGAGTGCAGAAGGTTTTCTTATTGGACTGTCACTGTATCACACGAAACACCATTTTTTCTAATATACACTCCTGGAAATTGAAATAAGAACACCGTGAATTCATTGTCCCAGGAAGGGGAAACTTTATTGACACATTCCTGGGGTCAGATAAATCACGTGATCACACTGACAGAACCACAGGCACATAGACACAGGCAACAGAGCATGCACAATGTCGGCACTAGTACAGTGTATATCCACCTTTCGCAGCAATGCAGGCTGCTATTCTCCCATGGAGACGATCGTAGAGATGCTGGATGTAGTCCTGTGGAACGGCTTGCCATGCCATTTCCACCTGGCGCCTCAGTTGGACCAGCGTTCGTGCTGGACGTGCAGACCGCGTGAGACGACGCTTCATCCAGTCCCAAACATGCTCAATGGGGGACAGATCCGGAGATCTTGCTGGCCAGGGTAGTTGACTTACACCTTCTAGAGCACGTTGGGTGGCACGGGATACATGCGGACGTGCATTGTCCTGTTGGAACAGCAAGTTCCCTTGCCGGTCTAGGAATGGTAGAACGATGGGTTCGATGACGGTTTGGATGTACCGTGCACTATTCAGTGTCCCCTCGACGATCACCAGTGGTGTACGGCCAGTGTAGGAGATCGCTCCCCACACCATGATGCCGGGTGTTGGCCCTGTGTGCCTCGGTCGTATGCAGTCCTGATTGTGGCGCTCACCTGCACGGCGCCAAACACGCATACGACCATCATTGGCACCAAGGCAGAAGCGACTCTCATCGCTGAAGACGACACGTCTCCATTCGTCCCTCCATTCACGCCTGTCGCGACACCACAGGAGGCGGGCTGCACGATGTTGGGGCGTGAGCGGAAGACGGCCTAACGGTGTGCGGGACCGTAGCCCAGCTTCATGGAGACGGTTGCGAATGGTCCTCGCCGATACCCCAGGAGCAACAGTGTCCCTAATTTGCTGGGAAGTGGCGGTGCGGTCCCCTACGGCACTGCGTAGGATCCTACAGTCTTGGCGTGCAACCGTGCGTCGCTGCGGTCCGGTCCCAGGTCGACGGGCACGTGCACCTTCCGCCGACCACTGGCGACAACATCGATGTACTGTGGAGACCTCACGCCCCACGTGTTGAGCAATTCGGCGGTACGTCCACCCGGCCTCCCGCATGCCCACTATACGCCCTCGCTCAAAGTCCGTCAACTGCACATACGGTTCACGTCCACGCTGTCGCGGCATGCTACCAGTGTTAAAGACTGCGATGGAGCTCCGTATGCCACGGCAAACTGGCTGACACTGACGGCGGCGGTGCACAAATGCTGCGCAGCTAGCGCCATTCGACGGCCAACACCGCGGTTTCTGGTGTGTCCGCTGTGCCGTGCGTGTGATCATTGCTTGTACAGCCCTCTCGCAGTGTCCGGAGCAAGTATGGTGGGTCTGACACACCGGTGTCAATGTGTTCTTTTTTCCATTTCCAGGAGTGTACTTTGAACACCAGCTATCGAAACCTAAAATTTCCTCTCCATTAACTAATTTTACTGTCACATTCCTTTCACTGCTTACAGTCAGTTTCATGTATTCATAATGGGTGTAAATGCGGTCATGCGTTTTTATTTTGCTCTTATATCGTCGAAAGTACCGATCACACAGGAGGAATGAGTGGCCTCTCTGGAAATTTGTATATTACGCTCTTGAGTATTCCTGCTTGAACCATGCCCATACAGATGCGTATGAAGGTGTGAAGGTATGAATTTTGTTGTGACCGACACAGCCATCAGAAAACAAAAGAATATCAGTCACATTTTTACTGATATCGACTTTTACGTAACCAGAAACGAAAGAGGCTCCTTCGTTTGCACCTTTCTTTCCTAAGTCTTCATGGTATAAGTGCATAGCGGAGTGTTCAGTTTTCAGATCACGTATGCTGTAACAGAACATCCACAATCGGGATGTGTGGAAGCGGAAACTTTTGCATATAATCAAAAACTATGGCTCTGGAGCCATAACATTTCGTTCTGCAGCTGAAAGGAAATTAATAATATAAGATTAGCATTGCTAGTAATACTGAGCTTATTTACATCTATACAGTTGTTCCAAGAAAGATTGATAATTACCAGCAAGATTCTCTAACTGCTTTCCATGGAACATAATCTCCTCTGTTTCAATAACGCAGTGCTTTGGTACGAGCTGTTGGGGTTGGGTTGTTTGGGGAAGGAGACCAGACAGTAAGTCATCGGTCTCATTGGATTAGGGAAGGACGGGGAAAGAACCATCCCGTCATTTGCCTGGAACAATTTAGAGAAATCACGGAAAACCTAAATCAGGATGGCCGGACGCGTGATTGAACCGTCGTCTTACGAGCTGTCTTTACGGTATTTCTGTCATAATCTGCACTACTATTCTTCCTCAATGAACATTAACAGCGACTGTTTGTGTTACAGCAGAGGACAAGGGTAATTTTATCAACAAAGTGTAGTATTGGAGGAAAACAGATTCTGCGCGGGAACGAGCAGCATCTGTTGAAACGAAGTAAGTCAGTTACTTGTTTGGTTTCAACAACAATCAGCGTAAACTGCACCACCTTCTGTACCATTTGAAGGAGCGTTATGTGGGTCATTTGAATACCAAACGACGGGTCATACTCTTAAATGTACTATTCACTGAAAGAAATAAAATTGAAAATTTTGATTTAATTGGTTTCAACAATTTTCAGTTCAGTTATCGTTCTTATGGGACACTGTAAAATACCATAGTTACTCAACACAATGCTGATTTCAACAAGAGTAGTAAGAGTCAATTCCATTGAACGCTTTCAGACTCGAAATATTAACAAGTAATATTTTCAGTTTTCTTGTTTTTATAAGATTATCTGAAGCACATTTAGGCAGAATAATGTGAAGAACAAGTTTTACATTCTTTACTTGAACACATACGGAGTGGTTTCAAATGGAGACACTGCGCTCGAAGTGTCGTTCCTTTTGGTGGTAAGCCAAAACGCAGTTCGTTTCTGCAGCTAGGCATAGGGATACTAGACAGACAGCACACATTCATTTGCTTCTGTGAGGTTCCCTCTTTGTGCTACTGCGTACCTAGTGCCTTGATGTGCCATGTATGTGTAGACGCTTTCCTTCTGTCGTATGTTTTTCAAATAGGACAACAGCTGTACACTTATCTTTCTAATGGTACTCTGCTCTCACTCTCTAAAATAGTACAAAAACACTGTTTTTTTCGTTCGAAAATCGAGATCACTGTCTTCAGCTAAAATATCACCTCTACTTTCACTGCTTCTGTCAGTCTAAGTAGGCATCAGAAGAAATCCCTTCCAAAAGGTACGGCAGAATATCCTCTTACTTCATTCTGTGAGAGTACACCGTGTGGATCTGGAAATACAACAGCTTGTCGCAGCTACTCTTGTTGCCCATTGAGCCACAGTGGTTTCCAAAGGAACCACCGCAATAATTATGAAAATAATTTCTGTGTAATTCTTATCGCCTTACACAGAATATAAATTTGAACAGTTTTCTGTACCTAGTCCATGCGCAAAGCGTACATTACAGACACAAATTAAGGCAAACGTTCACCATATACCAAAAAAGGAACCAACGGTTGCTCGTCTAAGAGCTGAAATTTGAAACATATAAAATGTCGAAGCTGCAGCCGCTAAAGGGCAGCGTGTATTGGAGGCCTAAAGGGTGACTACTGATGTAATTACTGTGCCTATGCCACGAAATGAGAAAATTCTAGCTGGCTTCGAGCGGAACGACATCGTCGGAAAGGGTTAAAGAGAACAGTTACCCATGCACAGGATGGCACTTCATAATGGGAAGAATCCATAATCTACAGTCTCTGTAAATAAACTTCTAAAAAACAGCAGCTACTGCACAGTAACTGTAAATCCCAGTATTGGAATATAGATAAATGGATGCTAAATGAAACGTGACTGGCTGTCAGAAGAGCAGTGGGTGCAGCGCACGGCGAAAAGCAGGGAGCAGAAAGCACAGGTCACGCCCTTCTGCAAGGAGGATAGCAGAAGTCGTCCGCAAAACTAACGTCCATATAAATAATATCCATCTGTAGTATAATCTTAGAACGTATTCTGGAGTCATGTGTGTAATGCAATAGCTAAACAAAATCACATCCTCCATACCAACCAAAATGCGTAATGGTTCAAATGGCTCTGAGCATTATGCGACTTAACGTCTGAGGTCATCAGTCGCCTAGAACTTAGAACTAATTAAACCTAACCTACGGACATAACACATATCCATGCCCGAGGCAGGATTCGAACCTGCGACCGTAGCGGTCGCCCCGTTCCAGACTGCAGCGCCTAGAACCGCACGGCCACTCCGGCCGGCGAAACATGTGGCAAACTGGTCCCAACTCACACTTTTCCCACATGACATCTTCAAAGCTATAGATATAGTCGGTTAAATATGCACTGAAATGACATAATATCTTCTCAACATGTACGTTTACACTGAAGAGCCAAAGAAACTGGTACACCTATCTAATGTCGTATAGGTCCGTCTCCAGCAAACAGAAGTGCCGAAACACGACGTGGCATGGACTCGACTAATGTCTGAAGTAGTGATGGAGGGAACTGACACCATGAATCCTGCAGGACTATCCATAAATCAGTAAGAGTACGGCGGGGTGGAGATCTCTTCTGAGCAGTACTTTGCAAGTTATCGCAGATATGCTCAATAATGTTCATGACAGTGGAGTTCGGTAGCCAGCGGGACATTTTAAACTCAGAAGAGTGGTCCTGGAGCCACTCTGTAGCAGTTCTGGACGTGTGGGACGTCGCATTTCCCCGCTGGAATTACCCGAGTCCGTCGGAATGTACAATGGACATGAATGGCTGAAGGAGATCAGACAGGATGCTTATGTACCTGTCACCTCTCAGAGTCGTATCTAGACGTATCAGGGGCCCTATATCACTCCAACTGCACACGCCTCAGACCGTTACGGAGTCTCCGCCAGCTTCAACAGTCCCCTGCTGACACGCAGGGTCCCTGGATTCATGAGGTTGTCTCCATAACCGTACACGTCCAACCCCGATACAATTTGAAACCAGGATCGACAGACCAGGCAACATGTTTCCAGTCATCAACTGTGCAATGTCGGAGTTGATGGGCCCAGGCGAGGCGTAAAGCTTTGTGCGGTGCAGTCATCAAGGATACACGAGTGGGCATTCGGCTCCGAAAGCCATTATCGATGATTTTTTATTGAATGGTTCGCACTATGAGTCTTGTAGATGGCCCAGAATTGAAATCTGCAGCCATTTGCGGAAGAGTTGTACTTCTGCCACGTTGAAGGATTCTCTTTAGTCTTCGTTGGTCCAGTTCTTGCAGGATGTTTTTCGGAGCACAGCGATGTCGGCGATTTTGTTTTATCCGATTCCTGCTAATCACGGTACACTGGTGAAATGGTCGTACGGGAAAATCCCAACTTCATCGCTACCACGGAGATGCTGGATCCCATCGCTCGTGCGACGACTTTAACACAACGTTCAAAGCAACTTACATTTTGATGATATTCCATTGTAGCAGTACTAGCAGTTCTAACAACTGCGCCAGACAATTGTTGTCTTATATAGGTGTTGCCGACCGCAGCGTCGTATTCTGCCTGTTTACATACTTGTGTTTGAATAGGGGTGCCTGTACCAGTTTCTTTGGTGCTTCAGCGTATGTGATGTATACATACAGACTAACGTGATGAATGTTGCTGTCGGCAACGCCTATATAACACGAGTCCGGCGTAATTGTTAGATCGGTTACTGCTGCTACAATGGAATCTTATCAAGACTTAAATGAGTTAGAATGTGGTGCTGAGGTCGGCGCACGAGTTATGGGACACAGCATCTCCGAGGCAGCGATGAAGTGGGGATTTTCGCGTGCGACCATTTCATCAGTGTAACGTGATTACCAGGAATCTGGTAAAGCACCAAATCTCTGACATCGGCTGGAAAACGATCCTGCAAGAACGGGTCCAACGATGAGTGAAGAGAATCCCTCAACGTGACACAGGAGCAACCCTTCCGCAAACTTCTGCAGATTTCAGTGCTGGGCCATCAACAAGTGTCAGTGTGCGAAACATTCAATGAATCGTCATCGATATGGGCTTTCGAAGCAGAAGGCCCACTCGTGTACCCTTGAGGACAGCACGACACAAATCCTTATGCTTCATTTCGGCCCGTCAACACCGACATTGCAATGGTGATGACTGGAATCATCTTACCTGGTCGGACGAGTCTCGTTTCAAATTGTACTGAGTGGATGGACGTGTACGGCTATCGAGACAACTCATGAATCCATGGACCCTGAATCTCAGCACTGGATTACTCAAGGTGGTGGAGGCGCTGTAATGGTGTGAGGCGTGTGAAGTTAGAGTGATATTGGACCCCCGATACGTCCAGATACGACTGTGAGAGTAAGCATCCTGTGTGACCACCTGCACACATTCAAGCCCATTGTGCATTCCGACGGACTTGGTCAATTTCAGCAGGACAACGCGACACCCCACACGTTCAGAATTGCTACAGAGTATCACCAGGAACATTCTTTTGAGTTTAAACGCTTCAGCTGGCCACCTAACTCCCCATACACAAACATTATTAAGAATATCTGGGATGCCTTGCAACGTGCTATTCCGAAGAGACCTCCACTCTCTCGTACTCTTATGGATTTATGGACAGCCTTCCAGGTTTAAGGGTGTCAGCTCCCTGCAGCACTACGTTAGACATTAGTCGAGGCCATGCCACGTCGTCTTGCGGCACTTCTGTGTGCTCGCGGGGGTCGTACATGACATTAGGCAGGTGTACCATTTTCTTTGGATCTTTGCCGACAATCGATAAGCATCACACCAAAACATATTATCGATACTACTATCATATGGGGTTAGGAACGTGCTCTCTGAATTAGAATTTCTTTTTAGGGAGGGCGCTGCATTGTTCTAGGTGGACCGTTGTTCATATATTCAGAAGTACCTCAGAGAATTGTTTTGGGTCCTTTGATGTTTACAAATGGCTCTGAGCACTATGGGACTCAACTGCTGTGGTCATAAGTCCCCTAGAACTTAGAACTACTTAAACCTAACTAACCTAAGGACAGCACACAACACCCAGCCATCACGAGGCAGCGAAAATCCCTGACCCCGCCGGGAATCGAACCCGGGAACCCGGGCGTGGGAAGCGAGAACGCTACCGCACGACCACGAGATGCGGGCCTTTGATGTTTACCTTGTATGTTAATGACTTGGTAGATAATATTAACAATAACGTCAGGTATTTTGAAGATGATACAACATGTATAACGAATATACAGGGTGAGTCACCTAACGTTACCGCTGGATATATTTCATAAACCACATAAAATACTGACGAACCGATTCCACAGACCGAACGTGAGGAGAGGGGCTAGTGTAATTGTTTAATACAAACCATACAAAAATGCACGGAAGTATGTCTTTTAACACAAACCTAGGTTTTTTTAAATGGAACCGCGTTAGTTTGGTTAGCACATCTGAACATATAAACAAATACGTAATCAGTGCCATTTGTTGCATTGTAAAATGCTAATTACATCCGGAGATATTGTAACCTAAAGTTGACGCTTGAAACCTCCGACGTTCAGTTGCGTGTTGTAACAAACACTGGCCACGGTCGGCGAGTAGCATCATGGACATGTCCCACCATAAACGCGTCGACGTATGTGGTATCTGCATGATGGTGCACCTGCACATTCCGCAATTAACACTAGGCTGACCCTTAAAAGGATGTACGACGGGCGTTTCATAGGACGTGGAGGACGCATAAATTGGCCAGCCCGTTCTGCTGATCTTACACCTCTGGACTTCTTTTTGTGGGGTACGTTAAAGGAGAATGTGTACGTGATGTGCCTACAACCCCAGAGGATTTGAAACAACGTATTGTGGCAGCCTGCGGTGACATTACACCAGATGTACTGCGGCGTGTACGACATTCATTACGCCAGAGACTGCAATTGTGTGCAGCAAATGATGGCCACCACATTGAACATCTATTGGCCTGACATGTCGGGACACACTCTATTCCACTCCGTAATTGAAAACGGAAACCACGTGTGTACGTGTACCTCACCCCTCATGGTAATGTACATGTGCGTCAGTGAAAAAGACCAATAAAAAGGTGTTAGCATGTGGACGTAATGTGCTGTTCCAGTCTCTTCTGTACCTAAGGTCCATCACCGTTCCCTTTGGATTACTACGTAATTCGGTTTCTCCGATATACACGATCGAACAGCGGAGGAGTGGTACCCAAGCGTCAACTTTAGGTTGCAGTATCTCCGGATGTAACCAACATTTTACAATGCAACAAACGGCACTGATTACGTATTTGTTTATATGTTCAGATGTGCTAACAAAACTAACGGGGTTCCATTTAAAAAAACGTAGGTTTGTGTTAAAAAACATACTTCCGTGCATTTTTTATGGTTTGTATTAACCAAATACACTAGCCCCTCTCCTCACGTTCGGTCTGTGGAATCGATTCGTCAGTATTTGATGTGGTTTACGAAATATATCCAGCGGTAATGTTAGGTGACTCACCCTGTATATGTTTATACAGAGGTGTACCGTATAGCCATTCTATCCATCACTTGAGAAGAAGCCAAACTCGCACAGGAGAAGCTTCACGAAATCTCACAGGAAAGGGGAGTACAAATTTTTACTGAAATCTCTGTACGCGGTAATCAAGACAGCAGATTACATTCCCATTACACCTAGGTACGAGGAAGCCCTTCATATATTCGGGAGAGATCATCCAACTATCAGGACGGAACACTGTAGCCAGTCAAGAAAGAATATCCAAATAACATACAGCATATAAGCTCACATGGAATCGCTACAATAAAAAACTATTTCTGTCACCGCAAAACTAAAGCATTACGGCACAGTAGTTCTACCAGAAACACTTTGCGCTGCAGAAACTACAGTGAACTATGGTCATACAAAAATAAGAGAGACCGAAACGTATGGAGAAAATTTCTAAGGAAAATACTCGGAGCAATTTTTCGTATAAAAGATTTTGGGTAAAGATGACATCAAGAGAGATCTACAAACAGTTAGAAGCAATTACGCATACCTTAGAAGGAGAAGGATGAAATTTTATGGATGTATGAGCAGGATGAAGAACAAGGGAAATCTTTGAGATAGCAAACACGAGCAAAAACAAGAGAAAATGGATCACTGAAACGGAAGAAGATTTCAAAGAATTAGGAATCACACAAGACAACATAAACAATGGAAAACAGTCCACAAAAATCAAAAACAAACTTACACTTTCAAAAAATAGAAAAACAACAAGAAAATAACTGTCGGTGAAACGCAAGAGAGAACCCAGCGAGCGTACGGAGAGAATTTGGGAAGAACGAAGGAGGAAGAAAAAGTCGCGGCTACTCAAGTTCAGTGGCTTTCTTAAAAGGCAATAGTCGAAAATACTCAAGTATGTAAACTGTTAGAAAGCTGTCTTAAAAAAGTACACAAAGGTTAGCAATTTGCAATATTGTTCACAAATGTTGAGTAGTATACTTCACGAAACGCATATACATAGCATCCCACGGCTACCACGTCAATGAATAACAGTTATAATATCGACGGCCTTGCCTCACTGAATGCACAGGATCTCGTCACACTAAAGAATTTAAGCGACGTCGAGCGTGGCCGGTATTGGATTGACAAGCACCAGGTTACGCCACTTGTTACTGGCTGCTTTACCTTTGACCTTACATGAAAGAGGAGGAAGGATGATGTTGTAGAGTTTCTGATACCCCAGCCCTGGATTAAATTCCAACCCTCTCCGCAGTGTATCATGAAGTGAGGTCACTGACACTGTTGATGGTAATCAGTCCAACGGATTGGGCCGTTATGGTTGGCGACCTACTTGCCGCTCTTCCAGAAGAATAGACTATGTGCGGACATTGCGTTTCCTTCTCTCCCACTCTCACCAGTATCCAACACAAACACGACACCACACACACACACACACACACACACACACACACACACACACACACAGGTACAATCTTTCCAATCAGGTGGCTCAAGCTACCCTTTGGGACCTTCCAACGAACAATGCCAAATCATTTTACTTTACAGATACTTTCAGTCAACTCACTAAAATACTTTGGTGAACAATTTGTTGGGATATGGAATGGAATGCATGATATATATTTGCAGCTGCGAATATGGACAACCATCAATTGTATAATGGAATGACGACGATGAAATTTTGTACCGGACCTTGACTTCAATCCGGGGTCCCCGTTTATCGCGAGCGGTAGCCTTAGCAGTATGCTGTTCGAGCACGCTTCATTGTCAGACACAAACTTCCACATGTCGTCAATCATGTGTCTACCGGCACCCGTACATTTAATGTGTATATTACCGTACAGGCGTTACAATTGAATGCTGCTTGCCCGGTGTAAACTGATAAATATAATATTGCAATGCCTGTCTTGTTCAGGAGTAAGCTACACTGATCCTTTGGTCACCTACGTTTGTCCGAATGAACACTGAATCTTACCTTGAACAACACGGGTTCTATAACGTCGTGTGAAGTGGACTGATCACATAGTAGTAGGTAACATTGGTGACAGACTTCGGTTTAACTGGAAATGTTGAATGCTGTCAGTCTATAAAGGAGATTTCTTACAAAAGACACGTGCGACACGTTCCACACTACTCCTCAAGAGTGTGGCACCCATACGAAATGGAGCTAAAGGGAGATATTGAACTACCCAAAGAAGGGAGACACTAATTTTCTCTACAAGCTACAGTAATGGTCACTTAAATGCTGAACAACCTTAACAGGCAAATACTTGAAGATCACCTCAAACAATTCCAGCCAAGATCCACTTACAAAATCTTTAGAATCGGGATTAAGTAAGGAAACTGAGGAGCATACTATAAACCTCTTTTGATCGCTGATTGAGCCCCGTGAGGAAGAGCTAAAACCAATTAGAGCGTGCACAGAAACATGTAATAAGTCATTCATCCCGCCCTCAGTTCCTGAACAGAACGGTGACAAACGCTAAGACATGGGGCACTGTGAAATAACCTGTGATAAGAACTCTTCAGTGACCTACACAATATGGATTGTAATTTGGATGTGAAGAGAAACGAAATATCTTGCTTGGCTCAGGACCACCAAGACAACTTTCACGTGACACATGGAGGAAGGACGAAAATCCCATAACGAGGACATAATTCAAGCTTGTAACTGACAAAGATAAGTAAGGCAATCAATCATATTAGAAAACCAGTCATCTGAATTTTGAAAAATTTACTCCGCATATATGTACGGTAATGAACAAAAACCAACGCCAACCCAAAAAATCCAAATAAATATACAAAATGTCGTTCTGGATTGTTTGGTTGGATGGTTTGGGGGGTAAAGAGACCAACTAAGGGGTCATCAGTCCCTTTTTCCACATTCAAACGGGTCTCAGGTTCAAAACTATCCCAAAAAGATTTGGCAAAAGTAAAATGCATAATACTAACTTCGAACAACACTGAAAGACAAACGAAAGAAGCTAACGAAAAGGGGAAAATATACACTAAAAGGAAAAGTAGTGGAAGATATTCAGATAATATGGCAGATGGCCCGCTTTGGCTAATCGCAAAAACAAAAATGTATGGGCCAGCGACTCAGAAGTACACTAAAATCTCCAGCCTACGAACAACTCTAGAGGAACACAGGTAGGGAAAAGACGAACACCAAGGCGAACTGAGGCATGGACCGTAGGGGTGTATGTGAGAGGACCTGCAGGAAAGCTGAAAGAAGGAAATTGTCGAATGAAATAAGAAGTGACTGTATACAGACTGCAATTGGGCCACCATTCTGGGAGATGGATCACCATGTTAGGGAAAATGAGACGGTAATTTGGATGATTAGAGGAACGATGAATGTGGAAGATATAATTTGCAAGCTGTTGCTGTCACTTAATCAGCAATGGAGGAACGCCATCTTCACAAGGAGGCTGTTAACTGTGCTGGTTCGGAAACCTCCCATCGCAAGCCGAACTCCACAGTGGTGTATAGGGTCGTGCAGCCGGAATACTGAAGGCAATGCTGAACTGTACACGAGGCTCCCATAGTCAAGACAGGACCGCACGAGGGCTTTGTACAGCTGCAGCAGTGTTGGGCGATCAGCACCCCAGTCAGAGTGACTCAGGCATCGAAAAATATTGAGATGCCACCAGCACTTTTCCTTAAGCTGACGAAGATGGGGAAGCCAAGTTAGCAGGTGTTGAAGACCAGTCCCAAAAACGGTAAGTCTCTGTTACATTAAGTACATGGTCGTTGAGGTAAAGTTTCCAGATGCAGGTGGACAATACAACGATGACAGAAGTGCATGATGCAAGTCATGGCAGCTGAAAAGTGAAAACTATGCGCGAGAGCCTACGACTGTGCATTTTGTATGGTTCCTTGCAGTCACATTCAGCCGCACCAATATGAGAGGAGCAGAAGGAAATACAAAAATCGTCAGCATGTGGGGGGGGGGGGGGGGGGGGACACCCTGCTAATGCGAGACCATTAACGACAATTAGAAAGAAGGGGATGCTCAGGACAGAGCCTTGTGGGACCCCATTCGCTTGGACGTGTGCCACACTGTGGGAAACACCGACCCAAACTCTGTAAGTGCGGAACGATAAAAAGCTCCGTATAAAAATTGGGAGCTGGTTCCAGAGACCCCACTCATGCGTAGTAGCGAGGATGTCATGTCGCCAAATGGTATCGTAGGATTTCGTCAGGTAAAAAAGATGGCAATAAGGTGTTGTTCCCAGAAAGAGCCTCTAATGGCCACAGCGATTTCCGGCGACCATTAAGGCACTGACTTCCACCGAGGGCAACCTGAGGACCAAGGGATTGTCGATTCAGCGACAGCAACAATTGCAGTAGTGATGGTGTGGAAAACATCATCGATATTGCCTTGCAACTGAGATTCAACAGTGGTGGCAGACGTGAAAGTGTCCTAGTCATCCTTGGTAAGAACCCATCTCGACAAGTGTCCAGGGGAGTAACGCTGGGAGAGGGACAAGAAAAGCAGAAGGAGGTCACTACAACACAAGTCGTTGTGAGCTCTCCAGTGGATAAATGGAAGAAGGCCAGGACTGCAAACCGAGAGATCAGTGGCCGAGTACATGCGACATGCCACACTGAAATGGCTGGGGGCATCTCTATTTAGGAGACGTACATCGAGTTTAGTTATTAGATCCTTGACATCTGTAACACGGCCAGTAATCTTGGTTCAACCACACAAAGAATTATGTGCCTTAATATCGCCCAGGGGGAGAAAGGGAGTAGGAAAATTAATGCAGCCAAGACATAGTGCGACACTTCAGCATCTGGAGGAAGGAAGATGTTGTAGACAGTAATATCCTGTGTGGTCCTCACCCTGCCAGCGAGAGCTTCTATAGGTGTTTGAAAAGGCACACGTTCACTACAGACAGGGATAAGGATATAGGCACAGACTTTACATAACATTCTATTATAGTCAGTACAGTTTTTGTAGTACTCCCGATAGCCACGAGTTGTGGGCAACTGCATTGCCCTAAACCAGGTCTCCAGGGGGTCAAAAGGAGGTTTAATGCTTAAAAGATAAGAGTTGGAGATTATGCACCCCACATGTCAAAATAGCTGGAATATGGGCGAGATGGTAATGCCATGACAGTATTAGGTGTAGGATATCGTAATACACGAGGGATATATAGTGCACCACTTAAGGTGTCCTCCCCCAAATGGTCTGCACTTCGGAAAAATTTGAACAGTGTAGAAGTCAGATGTTAAAATGGGACCATAATGTATTAGGCAAAAATGTTGACTCTTATGACAGAGAGGAATATCTCAGGCATATTCCAACCACCAAACTCGCAGGGAGAATGTGTCCTCCATACGAGATCATTGTCTTTGAATAAGAGAGTAAAAAAGCATAATTTGGATTTTGTCAAGAGATTTATTTTGAAGGTTATTTGCATTTCACTACTGAATATTAATCAAAACCTCTCATTTGATTCGAGATATTTTCACATACTTCAATATATGTCTCTGAAATTAAGAGGTGATTCTGTCTTCCAACAAATTTCAATGACGCTGCAAGGTACTTTTGTTTTTGCCCCGAGTGTGCTACGTCACACACCGCTTTTGTTACTTAAAAACGTAAATTGTGGTAAACAAATAGTCATTAGTCTGAATCAAATTCTTAGATACTGATCAAATACTGGAAATCCGTCTTAAATTGATTAAATAACGAAGAATTCAACAAAATTATATCACAGCGTGTCCTCTGTACTTTTATTGTCGTCATCTTATTAATTTGATGCGTTCGTCACTAATTCCCTCCTGTACCAACATTCTAATTTCAGAATAGCGTTTGCAGCCAATGTCCTCAAATATTTGTGAAATATATTCCAATATTTATTTTCCTGTACAAATGTCTTAACACATGTCCTATCATGCTGTCCCTTTTTTTATTTTTGTCCATGGTTTCCATAAATTCCTTTCCTCACCGATTCTGCAGAACACCTCCTCATTTCTCACCCTATTAGTCCTCCTGATGTTCAACATCCTTCTGTAGCACCACATCTCAAACGCTTCGACTGCCTTCTGTTCCGGTTTTCCTACAGTCGATGTTTCACCAGCATATAGCGCTCTGCTCCAAATGTACTTTCAGAGACATTTCTTTCTCAAATTAAGGCCTACGTTTTATCCTAGCAGTCTTCTCTTGGCCATAAACACCAAATTTGCCAGTGCTAGCCTTCGTTTTACGCCTTCTTTACTTTGACTATTAAGAATTATTTTCCTGGCAAGGTAGGATAATTCCTCAACCTTATTCAGATTTTGATCAACAACTTCGATGTTAAATTTCTCACATTTATAAATTCTGCTACCTCTCATTACTTTCGTCTTTCTTCAGTGTACTCTCAATCCATATTATGAACTCATTAGACTATTCACGCCGTCCAACGCATCTTGTAATTCTTCTTCGCCTTCTCTGGGAATAGCAATGTCATTAGCGAATCTTATCATTGATATACATTCATCTTGAACGTTAATCCCGTCCTTGAACTTTTATTTCCGTCATAGCATATCGTGACCTTGCGGTAGTGTTCTCGCTTCTCGCGCACGGCGTCCCGGGTTCGATTCCCGACGGGGCCAGGGATTTTTCCTGCGTCGCCTCGGTGTTGTTTCGTCCTCATCATCTTCATTCATCCCCATTACGGTCGGAGGAAGGCAATGGCAAACCACCGCTGCGAAGACCTTGCCTTGTACGGCGGTGCGGGTCTCCCGCATCGTCCCCTACACTCCTCGGAGTATGGGACCTCATCATATATATAAATATATATATATATATACTCCGAGGAGCGTAGGGGACGATGCGGGAGACCCGCACCGCCGTACAAGGCAAGGTCTTCGCAGCGGTGGTTTGCCATTGTCTTCCTCCGACCGTAATGGGGATGAATGAAGATGATGAGGACGAAACAACACCGAGGCGACGCAGGAAAAATCCCGCATCGTCCCCTACGCTCCTCGGAGTATATATGATGAGGTTCCATACTCCGAGGAGCGTAGGGGACGATGCGGGAGACCCGCACCGCCGTACTAGGCAAGGTCCTCGTCACTCTTTGTAGCTTACAATTTTTCCCAGAAACTCAAAATGAGGACTGCATCCCTGGGATCTTTAACTTTCCTAGAGTAAAACTAGCCGCCATCTGAGAATTTCTCAATTTTCTTTTCCATTCTGCGATTCATTATTCTTTACAGCAACTTGGATACATCAGCTCTTTAGTTGATTGTGGAATGGTTCCCTCACATCCCGCTCTTGCTATATCCAGTTCTGAATGGATGGTACTTAATGAAAGTATGACTGTATGTCACGAGTCTCACGTATTCTAGACAGCGGTTTAAACAGTCGTTTGGTTGCCACTTCCCCCAATTATTTCAGAAATTCCATCCTATCTTCCAAAGCTCTTTTAAATTCCAACTCTGATATTTGATCCTCCATCTCTTCCATATCGACTTCAATTTCTTCTTGCGTCGCATCAGACAATTCCTCTCCCTCACACAAGCCTTCAGCCTACTCTTTCCAACTATTCGGTCTCTACTCTGTGTTTAACAGCGGAGTTTCCATTGCACTCTTAATGTTTCCACTTTTTGATTTAATTTTCCCGTATTCTGAGTCAATCCTTCTGACTATAATTTCTCTTTCAAGTTCTTCAGATTTTTCCAGCTAACATTTCGCCTTGAGTTCTCTGCACTTACTATTTATTTCATTCAAGAGTAATTTATATTGGTGCCTCCCTGTGTTTCCCTGAACACTTTTGTACTTGCTTGTTCCGTCCATCAATTGAAGTATTTCTTCTATTACCCAAGATTTCTTCGCCATTCCTTTCTAGTACTTATATTTGTCTTTCCAACATCTGTCATTGCTCTTTTTAAAGACGTCCACTCTTCTTCCACTGAATTGCCTACTGTGACAGGCAATACTCACATCTTCAGCGAACTTCAAACTCGTGTCATTGTTGCTCAGTGCTTTATTTATCCCACTTCGTTCCACACAGATCCTTCCGTACGATTCTCTCAGGCTGCTGTTCATCATTACTAAATTGTTATCTGAGTCTAACTGGCTGCTGGGCACCCTTGGCAGTTCGGTATCAGATTTCGGAATTTCTGTCTTACCATGATATAATCCAAACTGACTTCTTCCCATATCTCTAGGCGTTTCCGAGTGCATCTACTACTCTTGTGTTGTAGAACTGTGTATTTGCTATTACTGACTGAAATGTATTGCAGAACTAAACTAGTCTTTTGTTATGATTTCCTTTGCACAATGTGTAGATTTTAGTGGACAAAGGATCGAGGAACAGAGAATTCAAATACTAATTTATTCTACATTTACTATCAAATTGTAAAAATAGTACATATTTTATGACTGTACATACAGCGTTAGCTGGTAACAGTAGATATGAATGTAGAAGTACGTACAGACACAGAAATACTCGAAATCTATCAAATGTCTATTTACAAGACGTCGAATTCTGGCGGCTATGACAGCCTGCAAATGTTATTCAACTGGCAAACACTCAAAATGAGCTCAATGCATGGATGTTCGAACTTAAATACACCCTAGTGTATGAATGTTCGAACTTAAATCGCCTCGTACCGCGGTGGCGGCTTTAGGAAACACGTCAACGTAACTGGCGGCGCTCTATTGGGAAGTGCGGTTCACTATGTAGCGAACGATGCCACATCTTTTTCCTCTCTGGTTGCCATTGGAAAGGCCATATTATACCGTATCTCTTTCTTCACTTCGTTACCCCACAACCACATTCCAACCCCTCATGATTATTAGATTTTCATCTTCCTTTACGTACTGAAGCACTCGTTCAATATCTTCATATGCTTTCGCTAACCATTCACCTCCTACTTGCGGAGTAAGAAGATCAGTGAAAAACTGACAGGTTTTCGAAGATAGGCGTATCGTAATCGAGGAGACAGTGGAATAGTGCAAGTTAGTCATGAACCAGTTTGCAAAATATTTTTAAAGTGGCAAGAAACTTTGACCACTGGGTTCCGCTCAAGATATCCACTAATCGGAGAGTACAGACGAAATGCTGCACCTGTGACACTCCGGTCCAAATGACTTCTTTATCATGTAACCTCCACTGACGCGTGCTTAATGCATCACTATGACCCCAAAACAAAGGAGCACACGAAACATGGAGACAATAGTTTCACCGTCGCCGAAAAAGTTTAAGACATTATCGGAAAAGCTGATGCTGAGCGTTGTTTGGGACTCTCGTGGTGTGGTTCTAGCAGTTGATGCTCGTAAGGAGCAAATCGTCACAGCTGCATATCACCGATACCATCTGACGAGATGCCGTCAAGACTAAGAGTCGCTGGATGGTGGTCGTGGTGGTGGTATGTACACTGATCAGCCGGAACGTTATGACCGCTGGCCTACCATCGACATATACCAGTCCCGCCGTTGGCAGCGTCACCTGGCGAGGAATGACTGCTAGTCAGACACACGCACGGTGCATTTAGTATAAGTGAGCGTGCTAACTGTGTGTAGAATGGGGAAGGCGCGTGATCTACGGCAATAAAAACTAAACGAGCAGCGATAGAAATACACCGTTTGTTGCAATATGCTTGGGACAACAGTACATTTTCAGGCAGACAAACTTTCGAAATTACAGTAGTTACAATTGTCAACAACAGATGGCGCTGCGGTCTGGGAAACTCTATAGTAGGATATTTTCCACGTATCCACCATGCGTAGCAATAATATGGTGTAGTCTCTGAATGAAATTACCCGAAACCTTTGACAACGTGTCTGGCGGAATGGCTTCACATGCAGATGAGATGTACTGCTTCAGCTGTTCAGTTGTTTCTGGATTCTGGCGGTACACCTGGTCTTTCAAGTGTCCCCACAGAAAGAAGTCACAGGGGTTCATGTCTGGCGAATAGGGAGGCCAATCCACGCCGCCTCCTGTATGTTTCGGATAGCCCAAAGCAATCACACGATCATCGAAATATTCATTCAGGAAATTAAAGACGTCGGCCGTGCGATGTGGCCGGGCACCATCTTGCATAAACCACGAGGTGTTCGCAGTGTCGTCTAAGGCAGTTTGTACCGCCACAAATTCACGAAGAATGTCCAGATAGCGTGATGCAGTAATCGTTTCGGATCTGAAAAATGGGCCAATGATTCCTTTGGAAGAAATGGCGGCCCAGACCAGTACTTTTTGAGGATGCAGGGACGATGGGACTGCAACATGAGGCTTTTCGGTTCCCCATATGCGCCAGTTCTGTTTATTGACGAAGCCGTCCAGGTAAAAATAAGCTTCGTCAGTAAACCAAATGCTGGCCACATGCATATCGCCGTCATCAATCCTGTGCACTATATCGTTAGCGAATATCTCTCGTGCAGCAATGGTAGCGGCGCTGAGGGGTTGCCGCGTTTGAATTTTGTATAGATAGTGGTGTAAACTCTGGCGCATGAGACGATACGTGGCCGTTGGCGTCATTTGGACCGCAGCTGCAACACGGCGAACGGAAACCCGAGGCCGCTGTTGGATCACCTGCTGCACTAGCTGCGCGTTGCCCTCTGTGGTTGCCATACGCGGTCGCCCTACCTTTCCGGCACGTTCATCCGTCACGTTCCCAGTCCGTTGAAATTTTTCAAACAGATCCTTTATTGTATCGCTTTTCGGTCCTTTGGTTACATTAAACCTCCGTTGAAAACTTCATCTTGTTGCAACAACACTGTGTTCTAGGCGGTGGAATTCCAACACCAGAAAAATCCTCTGTTCTAAGGAATAAACCATGTTGTCCACAGCACACTTGCACGTTGTGAACAGCACACGCTTACAGCAGAAAGACGACGTACAGAATGGCGCACCCATAGACTGCGTTATCTTCTATATCTTTCACATCACTTGCAGCGCCATCTGTTGTTGAAAATTGTAACTACTGTAATTTCGAAAGTTTGTCCGCCTGAAAATGTACTGTTGTCCCAAGCATATTGCAACAAACGGTGTATTTCTATCGCTGCTCGTTTAGTTTTTATTGCCGTTTCAAATATACCGGTCATTTTTGAAACACCCTGTATCTGAGTTTGACCGAGCGCAGATTGTGATGGTCCGGAGGCTCGGCACCAGAATTTCGGAAATTTTACAATTTGTCTGGTGTCCGAGGTGAGACTTCAACAAATGGCGAAACCAAGATGAAACCACTTCCAGACGTTGTGGAGTCGGACCATCCCCTCATTATAGATGTCGGACGTCGTAGGTTAGGGAAACAGGAGAGGCGGCGAAGTGTGACGGAAATAACATTAGACTTTAATGCTTGGCAGAGTACAAGAGTTTCTGAACACACAGTGCACCGGCCACTTTTAAAGAAGGGTCTCCGCAGTGGAGGACCTATGCATATGCCAATGTTAACACCATGACATCGTCTACTACGACCAAAATTGACACGTGACCATCGGCACTGTACGTTGACACAGTAGCAGAGAGTTGGATGGTCTGATGAATCTCGATACCTTCTACATCACACTGATGGGAGAGCTCGAATCCTTCGTCTGCCGGGATAACAGCTCCTTGACACCTCTACCACTGGACGGAGCCGAGCTGGCGGCGGTTTCATTATGCCGTGCGGAGTATTCACGTGGCCATCCATGGGTTCTGGGCAACCCGTACAAGACATCATGATGGCCAAAGAGTATCGTAGACTGGTTGCAGACCACGTGCACCCCTTCATGACGATCACGTTTCCCGATGCCAGAAGCATTTTGAACAAGATGTCATAAAGCCAGGAGTGGCGAGTTCCAATAGAGGTGCTGGCCCCCCAAACTGGCAGATCTGAACAAAACCGAACACGTCTGCGATGTGACTGAACGTAGCGTCATAGCTCATCGTCACCCTCCTGTGTGTGCAGATGTGGTACCAACGACCTAACATGCTCTCACTGTTTCCATGTCACGACGCGTTGCGGCTGTTAACTGTGCCATGTGTGGGCATACCGACTGTTAGCTGGGTGGTAATAATGTTTGGGTTGATCAGTGTACGTAGAATAAAACTGACAGTTTTCCCGCCGAGACTACGTTCGAAACTCGTCGGCCTCATCCTCCGTCGCCGGGTGCTAGGCATGCTGGACGCGCACCGCTGCCCGTCGCCGGCAGAGCGGAGGATGCGATGCGACGCGACGCGACGTCCATAAAATTCCGGATAGTTGGCGGTGAGGCCGCAACTTTTTCCATTTCAACCGCCGTGGCACGCCAATAGAGACTCTGCGCCCAGCCCACGTTACGGCGTAAGAAAAAAAGAAGAGAAACAGCGCCTGCCACCAAGTTTTTCGACAAATAACGAAGGTACCGAACGTTCAATAATCCAGTGCCGCCAGTGAAGAAACTATGTCAACAAATATTCCCCAGGTAATGACTTCTTCAATAGCAAAACTGAGGTGCGATCAGCAATGTGGTCAAACTGGCACAATGCGCAACGCTGAGCACGGTTCGCACGCATAGACGTTGAGTGGCTGCTGGATTTGACTTTATTTCTGATTTTAGTTTCTTAAATTTTATTTTTGGGTGCCATTTTAGTTTTAAACACACAGCTATCGATACATACAATCCTCCGTCCTAGGATCAGAGAGAAATTACCTATCACAATCCATTAGGATTAAAAAAAAGCTGTCGAAACATTTCATATAACGATATCTGAAACAGACGTTAAAATATTAAACTAAGTCGCAGAGGTTCCGTATCCAAAGGTTCTGGGTTTGGTCTACAGTAAGCTACTATTGCGTCCGTTGATTCACAAAGGCTGTGAAATAAAGATTAACTCTACGAAAGGTCTGTGGAAAGCCGGTATCTCTAGCGTTATATTGAGAAAATCAGTTTCAAGATTCTGAAATGTTCTGTTCCTAAACGTGTTCTTTAAAAGCATACTATGTAACTGTTACATAGGATTAACTATTTTCTCCAAATAACCACCGAAAACCAATGTGAATAGCGTCCTCCACGTATCTGCAGGTGCTTCTTCAACTAGTTCTACGCAGATATTGGCAGAAACAGCAATTCTTGAACTTCAAACCGGTAATTTTTATAGTAAGTATTATCCAGTTGTTAGAAGGTACTTGTTGGGCATGGAAGCTCCTTTTTGTGTAAGTCATTGAAATTAGCGTGCCTAAAATCTCTGCCCTCTCCAAGACAAAATCTACTTATCGTCCTTCCAAAATATAGTGGAGAGTCGTTCAGTGTTGTCCAGTTTCCAATACTGGCTATTACTGTGACTTCCTTTTCCTGCTCCAAAAGACAACAGAATATGAGTAAGGCGAAGCTGGCTCGTGTATCAATGTACACTAGAGTCTCATTGCTTTTTCCTCACTTTCAGTGCTTTATCTGCTCTGAGTGCTGCAACTCCTAGCGGACAGGTGATATTTTGGAGACTATGGTAGCCATTTTAACAGAAGTAATCAGTTACTTTGCTGTGTTTCGATTATCTGTGTACGTAAGGACAGACGTATAACAGAAATGTCAACATAATTTCTATTAATAACATACCTTATGAATAGACCCCATTCCGTGTTTGTCACGCAGTACCGGCCACCCTATCGGTGAGAACTAATTTACATTTTTAAATTATACGTTCTTCTTTTTACTTCGTTTTGGATTGAAATGGTGGAAAATGTGAAAAAAAAACTAGGAGCAAAATGGTATGAAGGATTCATGCAAATGGCTGCGTGGAAGATTACGTGTATCACAATGTACGCGAGGGAGTCAGCTGAAGCAGTTAGAAAAGAAAAAGATGGCCACCGAAGAGCAGGGATTAAAATCACAAGAATAAACTTTGGGAAGCAGTCAAAGTAAGCTAAACCTAAGTCTGGTGGCCCTGCAAAACCGTTTGGAAAGTGGCCAAGAAAACTGGAATATACTGGAAATAATGAGTCAAAAGAAGAGATTAAAAAGTGCAGTAAGCGTTCAGAGTCATTTGAAGGAGACTGGCAGCTGTACCAAGTTTAGAGGCTGGGTACATGCTGGATGTGTGGACCAGCAGAATATCTTTTCTTTGTTTCTTTTTTTTTTAATTTGCTATCTCTGAAAAACAGTGAGCAAACACTGTTGAGGTGAGCTGAAACAGTAACCATAAGTTCCCATGCTAATATGTTCAATTACCATTCAGTATCAGTGCAATGTGCCGACGGCCTCGCCGCAGTGGTCACACCGGTTTCTGTCAGTTTACCGAAGTTAAGGGGTATCGGGCTGGGTAGCACTTGGATGCGTGACCATCCGTTCTGCCGAGCGCTGTTGGCAAACGGGGTGCACTCAGCCCTTGTGAGACAAACGGAGGAGGTACTTGATTGAGAAGTAACGGCTCCGGTCTTGTAAACTGGCATACGGTTGGGAGGGCGGTGTGCTGACCACCTGCCCCTCCGTATCCGCATGCAGTGACGCCTGTTTGCTGAGGCCGACACGGTGGACGGTCGGTATCGTTGGGCTTTCATGGCCTGTTCGGGCGGAGTTTAGTTTTACCAGAGCGATGTATCATTAACAACCGATACTACCAAAGAAAAGACCTTGGCCGATACTGCAAGAGAATTTCTACAAACCTTGTAATTGTATCTCTTTTACTTTCCGTACAATTAGGTATTATGCAGTCCGCGTGCTCAGCCGGATGGTAACGTGCTTGCCTCCCATGCAGCGGGCCCGTGTTCGATTCCCGGCGGGGTTGGAGATTTTCTCCGCTCGTGGTGTGTGTGTTGCGTTGTGCTCATCATCATTTCACCCCATTTCACCCTCATCACCGGCGCGCAAGTCACCCAATGTGGCCTCGACTGAAATAAGACTTGTACTCGCCGGCCGAACTTCCCCGGACTGGGCCTCCTGGTCTGCAATGCCACACGAAAATTTCATTTCACGTACTAAAAACAAAAATAAAAATCATTGCACTGAGCTAGCCATAGAACATGTCTTGAGGTTACAGAATAGTATATTAATATTCCAATTAACCAGCACAGGAGCACAGTAAAATTAAGAAACTTAATCGTGAGTCTCCTTGCCGTAGGAAAGTATTGCACAACATTCGTGATTAGTTTCCTGCGTTTCTACAACTTGACAGTAAGTCCACCCCAGGTTAGTCAGAAGAATTGGCTGGAAGTTGCCTTTTTTATATTTGTTAAGGGAACAGCTGTTCCGGTTCTGACCATACTTTTACTACTGCACAACTCTTAAGTGTTTTCTTTGTTGATTGTAATTATTTCGCTCCTTACGCACCTTGCTCTCACCAAGTATCATACACTTTCATACAAATAAACGAAAATGACGAGAAGAAATTTGTGTCGCCATGCTCATCGAAAGCGGGCACGTTATTGTCTCCTCTAGTTATGTGATTTTTTTTTTCTGCTGTGGCATTAGTTTCAAATGTTTGGTGCAAGATTTTGTAGTGCGTTTGACATCTGCATGTTTGTATGCGCAGGCGCAAGAGTTTATGAGCTTGCGTGCTGTGTATGTGTGTGTGTGTGTGTGTGTGTGTGTGTGTGTGTGTGTGTGTGTGTGTAAATGTATGTGTGTGCGAAAGAGAAGAGATCGAGAGTTTGGAGGGAGAGGGTATGGAAACAGACACAAATGTTTTTGTATAAAACAGGATGTTTGAATATTTGATTTTCTTTGAGGAAATCTCTCTGTATAACTTATTAACTTTTCAAATAGTGGTTTGTTGCATAGTCTTTGTATTCGTTCAGAACTATTTACTCCTTCCATTACTGATTTTTTTACGTAGCAGTTCTCTGCTGTTGTAGGTTTAGCAGCTGATAAATTCCAACACTATTAGTGTGGAGTTTTCTTGTGTAAGGTGATGACGGAATGTATGCTATCACTTTTTGAGGCTTCGAGATGCCCAGAATATCTAGTTTCAAAATTCTTCTGTGTTTGGTCTATGCAAACAGATTTATAGCAAATATAACTTAACCTACAGATTTGTTAAATTTGTCTGTGCAGGTTTGTTAGTGTTGACATTTACTGTGTTGCTTGTGCAGTATTTCTAATCTTTGTTTCTTTAATATTATCTCCACCTTGTGAACATCTTTTGCAGTAAATCAGCACATCCCACTAAGTTTCCATTGTGTGGTGTTCCTGTTCCCCTCTGTTCGCTGTTTTTTTTCAAGTGTTGGTGTTCTTTGTTGTTGATGGTGGCTGGTAATTTGTCTTTCGTTTTCCCTTTCTCAATTTTTCTATGTTATTTCTTTCTTTGGTTTGTTTTTGTTTGTGTTCTTGACATATTCTCTCTAGCTATCGGATGTATTGTGTTTAGACACTGTGTATAGCTGAGATTATCCAAATGTGTTTTGGTAAGTCTGTGTAACATTGTGGTTTCCCCTGGAAGCCTTTCTAATGTATGACGCCATTCGTTCAACTGATATGAATGTAATGTAAGGCGAGAAAATAATGCCCGTAATATTATGAGTGATTTAGGCGAGTCTGATAATATTCTGTGACAAATATCGCAAATATTTTCCATTAAATATAGAGACAAAGAATACGACATTTCAATACGTTCCACAAAATCATGGAACTTCAAGTGTGGTATATATACACAAGAGCCATGTTGGTCGCCCCTGTTTTTTCTCTGTTTTTCGCCTTTTCGTTCTCTCTCGCGTGTGGGTCGGTGTGTGTATAACTCGCTGTCTCTGCAATTGTATGAGCTTTAAAGTTACGATGTATTGTTAATTGAAAGTATCTTGTGTTTACTTTCAAAAATACTTCTCCCTCCAAGTGAAATTTATTTAAAGATATTATTGCTGTCGGTTGCCCACGTAGCTTCGATTGTTTCGGTGGCGCTGAGTCCACCACTACGTGTACTAAAGAATATTTCAGTGTTAACGAGCTTCACTCGCAAAGGAAAATAATCTTAAGTGGTTTTATGAATGTTTACAGTCAGTTTTCAATATCAAAGTTAGTTAATGTTTTTGATTACGAAACTTATTGAGAGATTTAACACCGCAAGGGTTAGGTCAGGCTTCACCTCCGGTTTAAAATGTTTTCACTTAATACAAAGGATTAAAAGTTAACTCAGTTCTTAAAGAGATAAAGTTAAAGAAATTGTTTGCAATTACTTCAATAACACGCAAGTGGTTGTACCATCCTTTCTTCCTTTCTGTGCAACACACAGATTAATTTGCTTGGAAAGAGATCATTTCATGCACTATTTATCGCTGGGTTAGTTGCAGGTCACGTTACGTTGTCATTTGTTGAAAGAGAGAGTGACATTTCCATTAGCCATTAATAATAATAAATAAATTTCATTGTGTATTGAGATTACGTCATGCTACGTATATTTAGGACGCATTTAATCGCGCTCAAAATATACGTGGCGTTCCAAAAACAATATTCATAGATTAAACTGCTACGTTACGTTATCATTGCTGTAGTTTGCGACCGACACCTGCGCGCGTATTTCAAGCCACACGTAGTACTCTGCACTGACTTATACGAAATTAATTGAATTAACTCTAAATCACAACAGTTACGCAGAAAGGAGGTAATGGAACAACATGTATCTAAAACTTTAATGTTTGGGTCTCATTGGGTGATTTAACTGATTATAAATGTTTGTAGTACTATCACTGGCCAAAAAACTGATCGCGCCTAGAAAAATCATTACAAGCATCATTTAATACCTTGTAATTCCGCCTCTGGACTTGATAAGCACCTAAACTCGGGTAGGAAGTGAGTCCATAAGGCTGTGCAGGAACGTCGCATCCAAATTGCTGGGGTGCTGATGATGGCGTATTACTCGCTGTTCCAGCATGCCCCACAGATTTCCTCTGCGGTTCATGTCAAGAGATAGTGCAGAACAATCTAAATGCAAGTGGGTACGTGAGTATACAAAAAAGCAGTCACACTTTCTTCTAGCCCGATGAACGTTTTTATTGTTGTCTTGAAAGATGTTGACTGAAAGGTAACACCGGATGGTTCACAACTTTTAAATAAATACGTTGGTCCATGTCAGTGGTCACCTCAGTGAGTGGGTCCAATTCGTGATAAGATAAACATCCCTAAACGTCACACACCCTCCTCCGGCTTGTACGTGACTTGCATACAGTCATGAAGAAATGTTTCATCTGGCCTTCGGTTCACTCGCCGACGTGCGTCATTTGATTACATGCGAAAACATGATTCGTCAGATCACATTACGTTCGATGAGTCAGCTGCTGTCCGAGTTCGATGATTTCTACACATTGTAGACGCGCAAATTTGTGTGCCTGTGTGAGTGGTGGCCTCTTGCGAAGTGACCAAAAGTTCATTTCGCGCCTTTCCCGTCGCAAAGTCCTCTCGCTGAAGGTTTAGGATGGACCATCACTCAAAACTGCAGCATTTTCTGTCGGATTTGGAAGCGATTTTGATTTAAAAGCCGTGAAACGCGTCTCGAGTCGCTCTCAGTCAGGATATTTTTTCGACCATAATTCTGACGTTGTGTTTCGTGGCCACTTCTGCTACACCACTCCACTGCTTGTAGACGCATCAAACACCAACAAATCCAGCAACTTCGCACACTGTATGGCCTTAGGCACGGGTCAACACGATTGTCGCTTTCTGCCGTTCTGTCACGTCTTTACATTTACCCCTGTCTACGTTCATATCCGGTTGAAACATAAGAGTCTCATTCATCACTACTGCCCTACACTCATGTAGATACAAAGCGGCGGTCGAGCAGACGCGATCGCTGCGCCACGGTAAGACCCAAGCGGTTCACATCAGCGTTGGTCTGGGGTCACTAACTTTTTGTCCAGTGAGATTGTTGCTTTGGGTTTCCTGTACATTCCAAAACTACACTCCGGGAAATTGAAATAAGAACACCGTGAATTCATTGTCCCAGGAAGGGGAAACTTTATTGACA
Organism: Schistocerca cancellata; assembly: GCF_023864275.1. Classification (NCBI taxonomy): domain Eukaryota; kingdom Metazoa; phylum Arthropoda; class Insecta; order Orthoptera; family Acrididae; genus Schistocerca; species Schistocerca cancellata. Next base: position 86,713,849 of record NC_064627.1, on the reverse strand, counting down.
CATTCCTGGGATCAGATACATCACATGATCACACTGACAGAACCACAGGCACATAGACGCAGGCAACAGAGCATGCACAATGTCGGCACTAGTACTGTGTATATCCACCTTTCGCAGCAATGCAGGCTGCTATTCTCCAATGGAGACGATCGTAGAGATGCTGGATGTAGTCCTGTGGAACGGCTTGCCATGCCATTTCCACCTGGCGCGTTGGACCAGCGTTCGTGCTGGACGTGCAGACCGCGTGAGACGACGCTTCATCCAGTCCCAAACATGCTCAATGGGGGACAGATCCGGAGATCTTGCTGGCCAGGGTAGTTGACTTACACCTTCTAGAGGACGTTGGGTGGCACGGGATACATGCGGACGTGCATTGTCCTGTTGGAACAGCAAGTTCCCTTGACGGTCTAGGAATGGTAGAACGATGGGTTCGATGACGGTTTGGATGTACCGTGCACTATTCAGTGTCCCCTCGACGATCACCAGTGGTGTACGGCCAGTGTAGGAGATCGCTCCCCACACCATGATGCCGGGTGTTGGCCCTGTGTGCCTCGGTCGTATACAGTCCTGATTGTGGCGCTCACCTGCACGGCGCCAAACACGCATACGACCATCATTGGCACCAAGGCAGAAGCGACTCTCATCGCTGAAGACGACACGTCTCCATTCGTCCCTCCATTCACGCCTGTCGCGACACCACTGGAGGCGGGCTGCACGATGTTGGGGCGTGAGCGGAAGACGGCCTAACGGTGTGCGGGACCGTAGCCCAGCTTCATGGAGACGGTTGCGAATGGTCCTCGCCGATACCCCAGGAGCAACAGTGTCCCTAATTTGCTGGGAAGTGGCGGTGCGGTCCCCTACGGCACTGCGTAGGCTCCTACGGTCTTGGCGTGCAGCCGTGCGTCGCTGCGGTCCGGTCCCAGGTCGACGGGCACGTGCACCTTCCGCCGACCACTGGCGACAACATCGATGTACTGTGGAGACCTCACGCCCCACGTGTTGAGCAATTCGGCGGTACGTCCACCCGGCCTCCCGCATGCCCACTATACGCCCTCACTCAAAGTCCGTCAACTGCACATACGGTTCACGTCCACGCTGTCGCGGCATGCTACCAGTGCTAAAGACTGCGATGGAGCTCCGTATGCCACGGCAAACTGGCTGACACTGACGGCGGCGGTGCACAAATGCTGCGCAGCTAGCGCCATTCGACGGCCAACACCGTGGTTCCTGGTGTGTCCGCTGTGCCGTGCGTGTGATCATTCCTTGTACAGCCCTCTCGCAGTGTCCGGAGCAAGTATGGTGGGTCTGACACACCGGTGTCAATGTGTTCTTTTTTCCATTTCCAGGAGTGTATGTATGTTGTCGATTCTATTTACGTTAGTGAGTAGGAAATTTAGATCAAATATGTTTTTGTCCAAATGGGGAATTTAATCTTACCGTGGACTGGGTTTGTTTCACTCTATGGCTGTTGTTATTGGGTGTCTCTTTCATCAACTAAACAAATAATGTCATCTAAAAGGTGGTACTAAAATACAAATTTCTGTTTGTTTGGACGTAAAATTCGATTCAATTTTTGTATTCAATAAAGCGCAGAAATATGTTGGCAAATAAATCGTTGATGGCCGACTCCATCGGTACCCACTGGTTTGTGAATATAATTCCTTACTGCATGCAGTTACAACCGAGCGCCGGGGAGCCGAAGCGCTCTGCAGCGCTCACTGCGGCAGCTCGGAGCCCACGTGGAGGGGAAAAGCGAACTCACTGCCCCCTGGCCGCATGCAGCCGCAACTGACGCAATACTCCGTGTTCAATGACAGCTATAACAAGCCGCGGGAGCCCTGTACCTCTATCGGAGGTACCTTTCTATTCATTGAGAGGGATGGTCGTCCGCAGTGTCTCGTATGTCATAAAGTATTTAATACTTCGAAGAGGTACAATATACAACGACATTATACACGTCTTCACGCAGCGCACTACGATCTTTTTTTTTTTTTTTTTTGCATTGTGTTCATTGTTGATCGTTGTGTTCGGTCGCTGCGGACGTCGCAAGACATCCTGTTCAAGTTCGGTGGTTGATCCTTCCACTCAGTTTTTTATTACAGAGGCCAACCGGCTCTCTGGCCGGACACGCTGAGCTACCATGCCGACAGCGATCAGGTAGAAGGCGTTGCACGCAGAGAACTTGTAGCCAGGCTTAAGAACGACATGCCAGGAGACGTAAGTTTAAAAACGGTTTCGTAATACGGAGGGTATCAAAAAATGCGACATAGTTCGTGTTCTGTAATAGGTTTATAATTTTCAGGAAAATGAGAGCGGAGAAAACACTACTGAATCTGCAATTCGAGCAAGCTACGGGTAGCTCACATCATTGCGACGAGTGGCAAGACGTTTTCGGTGGGACCACTCGTAAAATCGTGAATGGTAGCAGTTGCAGAATGTTTCTCAGGGAGGTGAAAGACAATTGAAGGGGTTTGCCTGTGGAAGCAAACAATGTATCGTCGAATCCTGGACATGGCAGCAGATTTAGAGACACAGCTCAGGAAAAAGGCGGAGAGCTTTGTTGCATTTTCGCTAGCGCTTGACGAAAGCGCCGACATATCGGACTGTGCTCAACTTCCAGTCTTTGTGCGTGGTGTCGCCTTGGAGCTGCAAGTAACTGAAGAACTCTTGGATGTGGTACCACTCGATTGCACTGCAACAGGACGTGACATTTTTGAAGCTGTTTATGAGTCAGAGGACAATATGACATTGCCGTGGGATAAGCTCCATTCTGTAGCGACTGACGGTGCACCACAAATGATCGGGCAAGGTTTTGCTTCTCGTTTGAAAAATAAACTCAGGGACGAATTCGGGAAAGACATTTTGACTCTTCATTGTTATATTCACCAAGAGGCTCTATGTGCTGAAACAATAGAGCTAGGTGGCTAATGAAAGATGTCGAGAAGTGTGTGAATTTTGTGTGGCGTCACGGTATGAATCATCGCCAATTCAAAGGGTTTCTGAAAGATATGGAAGCGGAGTATGGGGATATACCTTACCACAGTACAGTTCGTTGGCTGAGTCGGAGAAAAGCTCTTGACGTTTTCTTTGTCATTCGTGAGGAAATATCCCTTTTTCTCGAAATGAAAGGGGAAGAAATGCGTTGTCTGAAAGATATAAAACGGATATCAGACCTGTCGTTCCTAGCTGACATAACTACGCATCTGAATAATTTAAATCTGTGATTGCACGGCAAAGGGCAGCTAATCGTTGACATGCACGACCAGATCAAAGCGTTCAAGGAAAAGTTGCGTTTATTTGGAGGCAGATGAGTAATGGACATTTAATGTTCTTCAATCGTCTTGCTTCTTTAAAACTACCTGAAGGTACTACTTTCGGCGATTACCAAGCAAAGTTAAAGCAGTGCACCACGTCGTTTGGAGCACGATTCCGAGACCTCACTAGTCTGCAAATGGAACTTAAGGTGTTCCGCACTCCTTTTTCAGTTTCCCCTGATGACTTGTCATCGTCACTTCAATTGGAGATTACTGATTTGCAAAATTCAACTTTGTTGAAAGAGAGGTACTACAACACGTTGGATTTGTCACGATGGTATCGTTCATTACAGCAAAAAAACATTTCCCAAGCTTCACAACAATGCCGCTCAGATCATGTACATGTTTGGATCTACGTATTGTTGTGAGCAGCTTTTCTCAGCAATGAAAAGAGTAAAAAGTAAGGAACGATCGTTTCTTCAGGGTGCAGCAATGAAGGCCACCCTCCACATTAACGCTGCGAAAACTTTGATTCCTGATATTTACTATCTTGTAATGAAAAGAAAATGTCAAGCTAGAGAGGCCCAATAAATTTAGTATGCAATTTCTTGTAAAACAGTTGTTTCTTATTTATTTCCTGAACATCGTATTTCTTGGTGTAGCATGTCACCACGTCTTATCAGCTAAGAGTATGAGGTTGTCCATCATGTCAGACGCAGATGGCACATCAAAAGGCATGCCTTGCCACCTGCCTCAGGCAGCCGTGACACGTGCTGGCGTGCCGGCACACTCGAATGGCCACAGCGAGCGACACGGCTCCCTGGAGCAGGGAGCGCTCCGCGGCTCACAACGGAGCCGACGAGCTGGAACAGCCTGCCTTACTGGAAGTGAAATAGTTCTGGTCCCTTACGAATTTTAGAATGGATGCAATTTCTTGCAGATTGTAGTGATTCTAAAATTTGTAAGACAGCTACAGTTTCTCCCGAAACATAAAGAATAAATTCTGCAAAAAACATTCAACAAATCTGGCATATATCAAGTAATCTGGAGCTTGTACCAGTCTATTTTCATATACCAAGCGTGTTAGACTTTCTGAAGTCGTTATTCTAAGCACTGCAGAACGTTAAAATGTGGTAGTAGATTCCCCACTTTTTGAATATCTTGTCATAGAGGGAAACGACAAACCAAATGATATGGGAACTAATCACAGTATCCTCAGAGAAAGCAATAGTTCTGTATGAAAAACTTACAATACAGGAGAAATGCCACATAGAAAAAAGAAATAATACAAGGAAATAATAGTTTCTAACGAATACAAAACAATATGCAACAGAACGTAATGAATCAGACAAAGACCCTTCCCCACAGAAAAGCATTCTCTGTTAAAAGGTAGGTAAATTTCCGCTCTCCGGCCTTGATGAGTTTATTGGGTACGGTCGTCCTCTGTGTCATTCTCTTCTAATGGCGTCATTGGATGCAAAATGGACAGACGTGTTGTCAGATCACCCGCCTCCCGGTCGTCGTCGGGTTTCTTGACATTGGTACCGCTACAAATCAATCAAGCAACTCCTCAGTTGGCCTCACCAGACCTTGTCCAACCCGTACCAACCGTTTCATCATGGAAAGGTTACTGGCAGCACCGGGGATGGAACCTTGGTTCCATTCAGCCGCGCCACGCTGACCAGTCCGCAACACACTCTCTCGCGACCTCCGCACCTCATCTGTCTCTCTCTCTCTCTCTCTCTCGCACTCGGTAGAGCGTGACTCCTCACATGCATATGACAGCGATAAAAAAATGTCTGTCACAAAATTTCGTCCGGCGATTACATTCGTCCGAAAAAGGACATTAAAGAGGGTCAATTTGGCAACACTGTAAGCACAGGTAGGGTAACTACCTCCGTCAGTACACATCAGTAGTGCTGCATAGTTGGTGCAGTAGCTAGAGTTTTGGGTTAGCATGCAGGATGTCGATGGTTCGATCCTGGGTTGAGGTATATGTTTTTCATTTGGTAAATGTAGTGCAGGTGGTATGGTACCAGACATCACAATCGTCATCAGCGATTGCAGCGGGTCCTGTAAAAACATATGCACTTACATACTACAATCGTAGAACGGGATATTGGTCAGCTCTGAAGCTTTGAAAGAGGCCCTTTCCACATCGTGGGCGTGAATTTATTCGCACCACTTCATCTACTAGATGCGAAACCTGTTTTCTTTGTACTCTCCTCCAATGGTCCCATAGATTATGACCAACTATTATTCTTGCCTCGTTCAGGTCCATTGCGTTTCTTTAGGGCCTTAAGAAAACAGCAGGACTAGCAAAGTCCTATGCGAATAATGCCCAAACTCTGTTACTATTTGTATGTGTAATCACCATGGCCCCACTAATTACGCCTTTCGATACTGAGTCTTGTAACGGCATGCTGTTTAGTACATGCCTCAATGCATTATTATTATTATTATTATTGTTATTATTATACTATCGATGGGATTGTGGAAACCACGTCTATTACCGTTAGGGAAACAGTGTAATTCGAAATCGAACATTTCACAATTAGCGGTGTCGGGATGAATCATGCAGAATAATATGTCAGAGGAGTAACGCGCGTTAGGTGGAACAGCGCGCAGGACTGACGTTGTGTTCATAGTGTGTGCGCTGTCCTCCAGACAGGGACTGGTTGACAGCAGAGTAACGCGCCCGTGACAGACTCCAATGTACATGCGTACGCCTATCGAATGTTCACATTGTAAACCTCTAAACCAGTGTGGCAGACGTACGGCATACACAAATGATGAATATGTGGATATGCTTCTGGTCGTTGGTTTATCTGATAACCGGGCTGGTGTTACCGCTCGTGAATATGGTACACGTCGACGCCATCCAAATAACAATGTGTTTCGTCATCTGGAGCGTAAATGGTTGCAACAACAACAGGAAGCCAACGATGACCTCGTGAACATCGTAATATGGTCGGATGAAGCAGCATTCACTCGCAAGGGTGTCTTCAATACGCACAATATCCACCATTGGTGCGTCGTTAACACGCACGCCACCCTGACCATGGATATCAACTTCTGTTTGGTATCAACGTCTAGGCCGGAATATTGGGCGACATGTCTGTATATTGAGCAAGCAGTAAAGGAAACAAAGGAAAAATTCGGAGTAGGTATTAAAATCCATGGAGAAGAAATAAAAACTTTGAGGTTCGCCGATGACATTGTAATTCTGTCAGAGACAGCAAAGGACTTGGAAGAGCAGTTGAACGGAATGGATGGTGTGTTGAAGGGAGGATATAAGATGAACATCAACAAAAACAAAACGAGGATAATGGAATGTAGTCGAATTAAGTCGGGTGATGTTGAGGGTATTAGATTAGGAAATGAGACACTTAAAGTAGTAAAGAAGTTTTGCTATTTGGGGAGCAAAATAACTGATGATGGTCGAAGTAGAGAGGACATAAAATGTAGACTGGCAATGGCAAGGAAAGCGTTTCTGAAGAAGAGAAATTTGTTAACATCGAGTATAGATTTAAGTGTCAGGAAGTCATTTCTGAAAGTATTTGTATGGAGTGTAGCCATATATGGAAGCGAAACATGGACGGTAAATAGTTTGGACAAGAAGAGAATAGAAGCTTTCGAAATGTGGTGCTACAGAAGAATGCTGAAGATTAGATGGGTAGATCACATAACTAATGAGGAAGAATTGAATAGGATTGGGGAGAAGAGAAGTTTGTGGCACAACTTGACCAGAAGAAGGGATCGGTTGGTAGGACATGTTCTGAGGCATCAAGGGATCACCAATTTAGTATTGGAGGGCAGCGTGGAGGGTAAAAATGGTAGGGGGAGACCAAGAGATGAATACACTAAGCAGATTCAGAAGGATGTAGGTTGCAGTAGGTACTGGGAGATGAAGAAGGTTCCACAGGGTAGAGTAGCATGGAGAGCTGCATCAAACCAGTCTCAGGACTGAAGACCACAACAACAACAACAACAATGTGTTTGAACCCCTACATGTTGCCTGACCGGTTGACTCCACGAAGGTATCATGCATCCCTGATGCACTGGAAGATATTCCACTATGTGTTCGGCGGAGGATATGATTCCACTATGATGGTGCACCTCCACAATCTGGAATTAACGTGCGATAGTATTGGGACAAAAATTTTCCAGGGAAATGTCTCAGACATGGAGATCCAGTTGTGTGGCCACTGCCTTCACCTGACCTAGATCAGCTGGATTTTTTTGTAGGGACTCCTGAAAGAGCACGTGTCCACTATTCCACGGACGAATATGGAAGAATTGGTAGCATGTGTTCATGCTGCTCTTGTTACTGTGGGTGCGTCTTTGCTGCGAAGGCTCCAGAGCTGTATGATGTGGCTGGTTGCGCAATGTTTGGGCGAGCAGAGAGGTCGCTTTGAACATCTGTTTTTCTGAGGACAACTTATTCTGCTGTGAATGTAATGTGGTCATTAATATGGACATTATTATTTTCACTGGTTGCTAATGTGCGAGCGCCCATATTACATGCAGTATAAATGACAAGTAGATGTTGTGTTATTGTACTGTCTTTAGCATCTCGAAACTGGTATTGTTTTTGTAGTTATTCTGTCGTATGACAAGTCATTTGTTACAATTGTCTATTTCTTATTTGTTAAACCATGTATTTGTTATGTTCAGCATTACAAATAGTTGAAAATTTAGGATACATGTGACCAAAGAAACGGTGTACATTACAGTATGAAAGGTCAGAATGAAATTAGCAAATTAAAAAATTCACCCCAATCCACGAACGAACTCTCGACCTCCTGCATGCTAACCAAAAACTCTATCCACTTTACCAGCTCTACGGCCCAGGTAACATGTGCTGACAGAAATAGTTACGTACACGTGGTGATAGTGTTGACAGACTGCTATTTTTAACGTCTTTTTCTGCCGGATGTACTCGCCGGAAGACATTTTGTGAGAGACATTTATGGTGAAGCGATATATATATATATATATATATATATATATATATATATATATATATATATATATATATATATTGTTCTTGTGGTCTTCAGCCCTGAGACTGGTTTGATGCAGCTCTCCATGCTACTCTACCCTGTGGGACCTTCTTCATCTCCCAGTACCTACTGCAACCTACATCCTTCTGAATCTGCTTAGTGTATTCATCTCTTTGTCTCCCTCTACGATTTTTACCCTCCACGCTGCCCTCCAATACTAAATTGGTGATCCCTTGATGCCTCAGAACATGTCCTACCAAGCGATCCCTTCTTCTAGTCAAGGCGTTCCACAAACTCTTCTTCACCCCAATTCAGTTCAACACCTCCTCATTAGTTATGTGATCTACCCATCTGATCTTCAGCATTCTTCTGAAGCACCACATTTCGAAGGCTTCTATTCTCTTCTTGTCCAAACTATTTATCGTCCATGTTCCACTTCCACACATTGCTACACTCCATACAAATACTATCACAATCGACTTCCGGACACTTAAATCTATACTCGACGTTAACAAATTTCTCTTCTGCAGAAACGCTTTGCTTGCCATTACCAGTCTGCATTTTATATCCTCTCTACTTCGACCATCATCAGTTACTTTGCTCCCCAAATAGCAAAACTCCTTTAGTACTTTAAGTGTCTCATTTCCTAATCTAATTCTTTCTGCATCACCGGACTTCATTCTACTACATTCCGTTATCCTCGTTTTGCTTTTGTTGATGTTCATCTTATATCTTCCTTTCAAGAGACTGTCCATTCCGTTCAACTGCTGTTCCAAGTCCTTTACTGTCTCTGACAGAATAACAATGTCATTGGTGAACCTTAAAGTTTTTATTTCTTCTCCATGGATTTTAATACCTACTCCGAATTTTTCTTTTGTTTCCTGTTCTGCCTGCTCAATATACAGATTGAATAACATCGGGCAGAGGCTACAGCCCTGTCTCACACCCTTCCGAACCATATATATACATATACAGGGTGAGTCACCTAACATTACCACTGGATATATTTCGTAAACCACATCAAATACTGACGAATCGATTCTACAGACCGAACGTGAGGAGAGGGGCTAGTGTAATTCGTTAATACAAACCATAAAAAATTGCACGGAAGTATGTTTTTTAATACAAACCTACGTTTTTTTGAATGGTACCCCGTTAGTTTTGCTAGCACACCTGAACATATAAACAAATACGTAATCAGTGCCGTTTGTTGCATTGTAAAATGTTAATTACATCCGGAGATATTGTAACCTAAATTTGACGCTTGAGTACCACTCCTCCGCTGTTCGATCGTGTGTATCGGAGAGCACCGAATTACGTAGGGATCCAAAGGGAACGGTGATGGACCTTAGGTACAGAAGAGGCTGGAACAGCACATGACGTACACATGCTAACACCTTTTTATTGGTCTTTTTCAATGACGCACATGTACATTACCATGAGGGGTGAGGCACACGTACACACGTGTTTTCCTTTTTCAATTACGGAGTGGAATAGAGAGTGTCCCGACATGTCAGGCCAATAGATGTTCAATGTGGTGGCCATCATTTGCTGCACACAATTTCAATCTCTGGCGTAGTGAATGTCGTACACGCCGCAGTACATCTGGTGTAATGTCACCGCAGGCTGCCACAATACATTGTCTCATATCCTCTGGGGTTGTAGGCACATCACGGTACACATTCTCCTTTAACGTACCCCACAGAAAGAAGTCCAGAGGTGTAAGATCAGGAGAACGGGCTGGCCAATTTATGCGTCCTCCACGTCGTATGAAACGCCCGTCGAACATCATGTCAAGGGTCAGCCTAGTGTTAACTGCGGAATGTGCAGGTGCACCATGATGCTGATACCACATACGTCGACGCGTTTCCAGTGGGACATTTTCGAGCAACGTTGGCAGATCATTCTGTAGAAACGCGATGTATGTTGCAGCTGTTTGGGCCCTGCAATGAAGTGAGGACCAATGAGGTGGTCGCCAATGATTCCGCACCATACATTTACAGTCCACGGTCGCTGTCGCTCTACCTGCCTGAGCCAGCGAGGATTGTCCACGGACCAGTAATGCATGTTCCGTAGATTCACTGCCCCGTGGTTTGTGAAACCCGCTTCATCGGTAAACAGGTAGAACTGCAAGGCATTCTCTGTTAATTCCCATTGACAGAATTGCACTTGATGATTAAAGTCATCACCATGTAATTGCTGATGTAGCGACACATGAAACGGATGAAAGCGGTGACGATACAGTATGCGCATGACACTACTTTGACTCAGTCCACCGGCTCTCGCAATGTCCCGTGTACTCATGTGTGGGTTCATGGCAACAGCAGCTAACACACCAACTGCATACGCTTCTCCTGTGACGGTCTTGTTACGGACCCGTTTGCGTGCTACGACCATACTTGTTGCATACAGTTGGCGGTAAATGTTTTGCAATGTGCGGCACGTTGGATACTCTCTGTCCGGGTACCATTCTGCATACACCCTGCAGGCTTCAGCTGCATTTCGTCGACACTCGCCATAGATGAGCATCATCTCCGCCTTTTCAGAGTTCGAATACACCATGGTCACAGTTCCTACAACACTACACTATCACAGACGTCTGGTAACACGGTGTACTACAGTTGGTCTGCGTGCGGAGACGAATGCAGAATAACAATAGCAGCAAGCGCTACATGCGGACACTGCGACAGCTAGACCAAACCACAACAGTGCACTACAGCCACACTCGTAAACACCATCGTCATTGTAAACATGTCCCTGCAGATGCTGCACGCCGACCGTGGCCCGTGTTTTTTACAACACGTAACTGAACGTCGGAGGTTTCAAGCGTCAACTTTAGGTTACAACATCTCCGGATGTATTAACATTTTACAATGCAACAAACGGCACTGATTACGTATTTGTTTATATGTTCAGATGTGCTAACAAAACTAACGTGGTTCCATTTAAAAAAAAAACGTAAGTTTGTGTTAACAAACATACTTCCGTGCATTTTTGTATGGTTTGTATTAAACAATTACACTAGCCCCTCTCCTCCCGTTCGGTCTGTGGAATCGGTTTGTCAGTATTTGATGTGGTTTACGAAATATATCCAGCGGTAACGTTAGGTGACTCACCCGATTCGATCGTATATATATATATATATATATATATATATATATATATATATATATATATATATATATATATATATATGGTTCGGAAGGGAGTGAGACAGGGTTTTAGCCTCTTCCCGATGTTATACCCTCTCCCCTTAGGTTAGTTAGGTTTAATTATTTCTAAGTCGATGGGACTGGTGACCTCAGATGTTAAGTCCTATAGTGCTTAGAGCCATTTGAACCATTTGTTAACGGACATGCACGAGCAGCGCCTATTAGACGGAGGGCGTCATACAGCCGATCAGTTCCAGACATTCCACCATGAAGGAGGTACACAGCTTGTGTTCTATCATGCCTAGACAGTCAATACCGAGGTTCGATCGCATCCGAATTCTTACTTTGTGTCAGGAAGGACTCTCTACAAGAGAGGTGTCCAGGAGTCTGGGAGTGAACCAAAGCGGTTTTATTCGTTTTGTTCGGACATGGAGGAGATACAGGGAGACAGGAACTGACCATGACATGTCTCGCTCAGGCCGCCCAGGGGTACTACTTTATTCGATGTCAGCTGCCTACGGATTATGGCTCGGAGGATCCCTGACAGCAACGCCACCATGTTGAATAATGCTTTTCGAGCAGCCACAGGACGTCGTGTAACGACTCAAACTGTGCCCAATGGGCTGCATGATGCGAAACTTCGCTCCCGACGTCCATGTCGTGGTCCACCTTTGCAACCACGACACCAGGCAGCGCAGTACAGATGGGCCCAACAACATGACGAATGGACCGCTCAGGATTGGCATATGTTCTCTTCACAGATGAGTGTCGCATATGCCTTCAACCACACAATCGTCGGAGACGTGTTAGGAGGCAACCCGGTCAGGCTGAACACGTTAGACACACTTTACATCGATTGCTGCAAGGTGGAGTTTCCCTGCTGTTTCAGGGTGGCATTATGTGGGGTCAACGTACGCCGCTGACGGTTATGGAAGGCGCTGTAACGGCTGTACCATACGTGAATGCCATACTCCGACCGATAGTGCAACCATATCTGCAGCATAATGCCGAGGCAATCGTCTTCATGGACGACAATCCGTGCCCTCATCGTGCACTTCTTGTGAATGACTTCCTTCATCATAACGACATGGTTTGACTAGAGTGGCCAGCATGTTTTCCGGACATAACACTATAGTACATTACTGGGACGGATTGAAAAGGGCTGTTTATGGACGATGTGACCCACAAACAACTCTGAGGTATCTACGCCGAATCGCTGTTGAAGAGTGGGACAATCTGGACCAACTGTGCCTTGATGAACTTGTCGATAGAATACCACGACGAATACTGGCATACATCAATGGAAGAGGACGTGTTACTGGGTATAAGAGGTACCGGAGTGTACAGAAATCTGGACCACTACCTCTGAAGGTCTTGCTGTATGGTGGTAAAACTTGCAATGTGTGGTTTTCATGAGCAATAAATAGGGTGCAAATGATGTTTATGGCAATCCCTATTCCAATTTCCTATACAGTTTCCGGAACTCTCGGAACCGAGGTGATGCATAACTTTTTGGTCTGTATATATATATATATGAACCATAAATTAGGGCAGTTCACAAACAACAACTCAAGTACACATGTTATTGCAAAACGTTATCTTGGAAGTAGGGGCCAGGAGGTGCTGATGAAATAACACACACTGCTAAGGATACCCTTTTATTTTAAAAGACTTTCTCAACAATAAATTTTTAAGTCTTGCATTAAAAAAAAAAACAATTTCAAAAACAATTTGCAATAGCTGACAAATATTCTTTATGAAAAGGAGATTGCAAGGTATGACGTTCACAACTTCCCCATAATAAGATTTAAAACTTGTTATACCTATAAGAGAATAAGTATTAAAAAAACGCATTTAAGTAGTAAGTTTGTACTAAAGCTAAAATAGTTGTCTCTCGCCAGTTAAGTAACTTATATTACATCGGTCAGTTGTTGCAAAATAAATGTGAATAAGCCAGTGCACAAACTTTCACATTAAAGGCAGTTCCCAATAAATATTTTCCTTAGCTCGGTGTGGGAGTGACACGTATAAAGGAGCCCAAATCACAATAGGTGGAATAGTTATAGGTGATCCACAGGGCCACAGCAGATCAGCCCCGAAACTTCCATTACAAGCCACCACCTCTATAAGTTACCCAAAACCGGATGATGCAGCAAGGGCGGTGCCTCCATAGACTCTGAACCACAGAGACACGTGACACTGACCCTAAATCACCCAATCGAGTTGTGAATGAAACGGCCCGGCCAAAAAGCAATTACCACATTCCCGCGGACAGGCAAACGAAAACTGTGGTGGGAAGACCCCAACTAAACCACTGGTAAAGAAACTCATACACTTCACTAGAACTTGAAAAACCCCTTCTCACACTCCACCACAGCGCCGGGAACACGTTGCACTTCCAAATGCTCTTCAGAGCCAACCGCTGCCAGTAAACAGCCGATAAGAAGACATACGGTCCCACGCACTGATCTCCTGCACAACGGCTTCTAAGCTTCATAGGCCACGTACATGCGGGTAAGGCAGACTTAGCTCCTGACAGCCAATAGGATGGGCAAAGCACGTGGCGAGCAGTTGACGACCCCCAATAGCAGGGCCGCCACCTCTCTCGGTCACCACCCAGTACGTCCTCCTCGATGGTCACGCGACTCTACCCTTGCTCCACCTCCCGTCAGAGGGCGGTGGCAAACCAAACAGCGCGCCAGACCGAAAGCAACCACCACAAATACTAGACACGATGCAAAAGCACTCCGCTTGGCGCGCTTTTCGAAGAGCCAGACACAACTATGGCTCAACCTCCCCCCCCCCCCCGGCCCCCCCGACACCCCCCACCCCCACCAAATGTGACCACGCGGTGGTAACCGAAAGCCAAATTAACCGGACTTAACCTGGCTCAAATGGACTCAGTACTCCCTACCAAACTCATTATGCCTAACCAGCAAACTAACCAGACCCAGAATCTGAAGGATGTTACAAGGGCCCAAAAAGCAGGGAGTAAATTCTCTTACTCTGCCTTCACCCCTCCCCCAGCCAGAGAAATACCTGATATAAACCTGATCGCCTGGTTTTCCCTTATAAGGCTGCCGATTGCGATTATATCTCAAAGCTTGCCTACCATGAGCGGCAGCAATATTCTGGCGCGCCTGATACCAATTTTTCTTAATCAGGCAAGAGGTTACTCGCTCGGGGAGTAGGTCTTGGATCCTATGGTGTCACCGCCAGACACCACACTTGCTAGGTGGTAGCCTTTAAATCGGCCGCGGTCCGTCAGTATACGTCGGACCCGCGTGTCGCCACTATCAGTGATTGCAGACCGAGCGCCACCACACGGCTGGTCTAGAGAGACTTTCTAGCACTCACCCCAGTTGTATAGCCGACTTTGCTTGCGAAGGTTCACTGCCTACTTACGTTCTCATTTGCCGAGACGATAGTTTAGCATAGCCTCAGCTACATCATTTGCTACGACCTAGCAAGGCGCCCTATTCATTTACTATTGACGTTGTGAATCATGTACAGTCAAGAGCGACGGTCGTCATTAATGGAGTGCCTTGGAAGCACAAACTACGAACAAGAGACACGCTTTTCGTCAGGCCTTGTAGTCACAGAGACTAAATATTTCTTTGTAAATAATTTTTACACATGATATGTGTACTAAATGTTAACTGTACTTTGTAGTAATAATGCAGTCAGTAATAAATGGACACGTATATGCTGCTGCGTGTGAACCGACTATAGACAAGTAATTAATGGACACGTATAAAAGTGGTGCGTGTGAACCTTAACATGTCGACCAAATAAATGTGAACACGAATTAATAATAACGTGTGAACTGAAAAGGTGATAACTCCAAGGACACATGTGAAATACCGCGTGTGAAGTAATGTTATAAGTACTTGTACCACGAAACCACGATGTAGAAAGCCGAAGAGTGAAAGTGAATAAGTGTTGTACTTACCACAAACAGTACTGTACGCCCTTCCACGGACACATTCTTCGAAACAGCTGCGGGAGTCGCCGCATCTGGCTGCTTCCGTAATCCAGAGTCGATGAAAAAACTCACACCACAGCTAGTAGACACCAAACGCTCTGCTTCTCGCAGAATGCTGCTAGCGTTGTGTAACTGTCAATGTATTATCACGTGATTGTGACTAACGGACGTAACACTGTGTACGCTGAGCGCTCAACAATAAATTTTTCTTTGCACAACAAGCGCGGATTCCAAATGTGTTTGAAATGCATTCAAAATAAAATATCATAAAGCAATGAATTAAGCACTCATGTACCTTGTGAAATTATAAAGGCACTAATCGGAAGAGTCTTAAGCTCGATTTGGACAATTGCTACCGAATTTACTGACCAGGCCGAGTAATGACGAAAACGTGTCGAACAAAATAAAACCAGAAACATAGATAAATATTAGAACTAAGCATTCCTAAGAGAATGAGACCTTATGTACGCAAAAAATTGTTATCCTTACCTAATCCAATTTTCTTTTAGACTAAGTTATTAGTAAGTAAGCACATTCTAATACAGATTTTTTTTTAATTTTTCATGTACGAAAACATAAATGGAAGCACGGACATGTGTCAAGTGAAACATAAGGCTCAACATGTTGCAGAACCAATTTATCAGTTCCTGACCCACGACGTATTTCCAACGCAACATCACACCCCGACAACTACTCCAACTTCCACAGTGAAAGTGATGCCCTACTTTTCCTCCACTGTGAAAGTGTAATCAATTTCCCCACACAAGTGCAGTGCTTTCATTTATACCCCAAGTTCTACCACTCCCAGTGCAACTCATACCTACCCAAGTGTAGTGAAACATTTTTTTCGCAGGTCACGAAAGCCACAAATAAGTAAAGTGCTACGTATTTACTGCAAGAAATCTTCGACGAAACAACGACAAAAATATTCCTATAATATCTCATTGTAAAACAAGAATGTCAATTTTTTGTAACATATTTTTTCCACGAGTGCACACAGCACCCATACTTCCTGCGAAGTCAAATAATTTATTTCTTTGTTATTTTTTAATATTTATTACGCCATGTATAATGTATCCATGTATGTGTATCTTTATCTTAATTACATTATCTTTTACCGAGAAATGAACATTTATTATAACTGTACAATACATTAGAAGGAGCACAGTTCAATTGTCATGTAGTTACCCTGTGGACAAATTACTATCAATTCTGGTAGTACGAATATACTTACCTGATACTCTGTATGTTAACCACTTTGCCTGATGTAGTGTGTAAACTCTATTGTAAAGATTTTTTGCAAGTAATACTAACTTGTTTCACGAAAGCAATCATATCACGACTACGCGTGAGTCGCGATGATCCTGACGGAGTCATCGCTCCTCACGCGGGAAGCAGACATTTTGCATATGAGAAAAGGACAGCCATTGAGCTGTAGTTTGTAATGATACTAGCGTGACAACGCGAGAGTAAAGAAACGAAATCTGTTTATAATGTGCGCCTATACCAAGACGCGCGGCCAGCGTTTAGAAGGTACTTTTAAACACTATGACTCGCTGGGCGCAGATATTTAAAATCATTGCCGCAGCGCTTGATAGCAAGAAGCTGTGAAACAGAAGAAAGGACTATTTATCATTGGTAGGAAAATTCTGGAGTCTTTATAGTTAGTTGTACTTCTGGTCGCCGATAAGTAAACATGTACTTCACTACCTTTGATGTTTGGTCGCCGACTTGTTAAGACGTGTTGTGTAGCACCGCTACAAGTTATATTTCATTTAGTGTGAAAAACCAAGTTATCACCAAGAAAAAAGAAACGCTTTTGTAATCCATGTGACGATAAAAAATACTTACGCGCTCCCCTGGACATTTAATTTTTACAAAATACCAGACATACAAAAGCAGCGATTGTTGGACTGCTCCACGTATGAGAAAAACATAAAAATATAAGTTTTGTATTCATTGTAAATTTGTGAATGTTTATAGTTTACCGCCTTTGTTCTTTGGGATTATATTGATGCTTCACTGTACAGAAAATCTATGCTTATTCTATTCTTTAAATTAACCACAAATAATGTTTATGTTTAAATGAACTTTGTTACAGGTTCGCTCTTTATCGCGGTGTCTCGATTGGTTATAGTTTACCGCCTTTGTTCTTTGGGAATATATTGATGCTTCACTGTACAGAAAATCTATGATTATTCTATTCTTTAAATTAACCACAAATAATGTTTATGTTTAAATGAACTTTGTTACAGGTTCGCTCTTTATCGCGGTGTCTCGATTGGTTATAGTTTACCGCCTTTGTTCTTTGGGAATATATTGATGCTTCACTGTACAGAAAATCTATGCTTATTCTATTCTTTAAATTAACCACAAATAATGTTTATGTTTAAATGAACTTTGTTACAGGTTCGCTCTTTATCGCGGTGTCTCGATTGTATTTGGGAGACCATTAATGTGTTCAATTTCCGATCTGACAACTTTTTTACAAAATTTCACTGTTTTGCATTCATTTCCAAATTTTTTTTATTATTCAAATAGGCCCCTTAGGTAATTTCATTGAAGAGTCTGATTGCGTGAAAGCAATCCGGGTTAAGAGGTCATTTGAGAAACTATTTTCGCGCAATCAATTTGTACGTCTCCTGAACACAATCGAGAACCGACGCATCGGCGCTCATTCATTAATTTTTCTCTCTTTCCAAGTCGTGCCAAAAAACGGCCAAGGAGAACTGCCGTGAGTACGCAATCTAGTGTTAAAGGTTGCACTCTTCATCTTGTCGGCAAACATTGCCATAAATTATCATCATCAATTTTATATTTGGTTAAATGAGAAAGCCAAAACCTTTTAACGCCAGAACTTCCACATCGACGAAGAGGCACAGCCATTGAATCGGGTTTGAATACAAAAGGCACAATGCCGACTTCCGTCCAGGGAGAGTATTGCTTCCAACAGTTTTTGTTGAAACCTTCCCTGGCAGTCCTGTATTAGGTTCCGATGCACCACGGGAGGTTTACTGTAATCCTTGGACCTTCACATTGACGATGAAACACAGAAATAAAATAGCGATTGAATCCATATGAATAATGCCGACTTCTATCCAAGTGAATAGCGCAAAAAACGGTCTGTGATTGGAATGAATCCAGGGAGTCCAGTAGTAGATTCCGATGCAAACACTGCAGGTTTACTGTAAAACCTGGACTTACACATTGACGATGAAAAACAGAAAGTGCATCGGGATTGAAGACAAAAGGCACAATGCCGACTTCTGTCCAGGGGGAGTAACGCTTCAAACAGTTTGTGTTGCAACCTTCCCTGGCAGACCTGTACTAGATTTCGATGCACCACGGGAGGATTACTGTAAACCATGGACTTCCACTTTGACAACGAAACACAGAAATTGCATCTAGTTTAAATACAAAAGGCATAATGCCGACTTCCATCGAGGGGGAGTAATGCTTCACACAATTTGTGTTGGAACCTCCCGTGGGAGACGTGTATTAGTTTCTGATGCACCACGGTAGATTTACTGTAACCCTTAGAACTCCACATTGGCTATGAAACAGAAATTACATCGGGATAGAATACAAAAGCTAAAATGCCGACTTTCGTCCTGGGGTTGTAACATTTCAAACAGTTTGTCTTAAAACCTTCCCGCGCAGTCCTGTACTAGATTCTGATGCACAACGGGAGGATTACTGTAACCCATGGACTTCCACATTGACGATGAAACACAGAAAATGAATCGGGATTGAATACAAAACCTACAATGACCACTTCTGTCCAGTCGGAGTAACGCTTCAAAGAGTTTGTGCTGGAACTGTCCCTGGCAGACCTGTATTAGGTTCCCATGGACCATGGGTGATTTTTCTGCAAACCTTGGACCTTCATGTTGACGATGAAACACAAAACGTGCATCGGAATAGAACACTAAAGCTACAATGCTGACTTCTGACCAAGGAGGGTAAACTTCAAACAGTTTTTAATGGAACGTTCCCTGGCAGACGTGTATTAGATTCCGATGCATCACTGCATGTTTACTGTAACCCTTGGACCTTTATATTGACGATGAAACACAGAAATTTCATCGGGATTGAGTACAAAAACTACAAGGACGACTTCAGTCCAGGTGAATAACGCATAAAACGTTCTGTGACTGGACTCTGTCCAAGGAGTCCATTAATAGATTCCGATGCACCACTGCAGGTTTACTGTAACCCTAGGACCTCCACATTGACGACGAAACACAGAAATTGCGTTGGGATTAATGACAAAAGGAACAATGCCGACTTCTGTCCAGGGGGAGTAATGCTTCAAACTGTTCGTGTTGGAACGTTCCTGGCAGCTCTGTATTAGATTCCGAAGTAGCACGGGAGATTTACTGTAATCCTTGGACATTCACATTGACGATGAAACACAGAAATTGCATCGGGATTGATTAAAAAAGCTACATTGCTGACTTCTGTCTAGGGGGAATAACGCTTCAAAGAATATGTTTTAGAAACGTTCCCTGGCAGACCTGTATCAGATTCCGATGCACCACGGGAGGTTTCCTGTAACCCTTGGACGTTTACATTGATGATGAAACACACAAATTGCATCGGGATTGAACACAAAATCTACAATGCCGACTTCTGTCCAAGGGGATCAGGGAAGTAACGCTTCAACTAATTTGCGTTGGAACCTTCCCTGGCAATACTATATTAGATTCCGATGCACGACGGGAGGTTTAATGTAACCTTCTACGATTAAACACAGAAATTACATTGGGAATGAATACAAAAGGCACAAAGCCGACTTCTGTCCAAAGGAATAATGCATAAAACGGTCTGTGATTAGAATCAATCCTGGGAGTCAAGTAGAGGATTCCGATGCAACACTGCAGGTTCACTGTAACCCTTGCACCTCCACTTTGACGACGAAACAGAAATTAAAACGGGATTGTTAACAAAAGTTACAATGCAGACTTCTGTCAAGTGGAGTAACGCTTTAAACAATTTGTTTTGGAACCTTCCCTGGAAGACCTGTATTAGATTCCGATGCACCACGGAACTATTACTGTAACCCGAGCACTTCCACATTGACGATTAATCACAGGAAGTGCATGGGGATTGAATACAAAAGGCTCAATGCCGACTTCTGTCAAGGGGGGGTAACGCTTCAAACTGTTTATGTTGGAACCTTCGCTGTCAGATTTGTATTAAATACCGATGGAACCCGGGAGGGTTACTGTTATCCTAAAACCTTTACATTGACGATGAAACACAGACATTGCATCGGTATTGAGTACAAAAGCTATCGTGACGAATCCTGTGCAAGGAAGGTTACGTTTCAAATAGTTTGTCTTGGAACCTTCCCTGGCAGACCTGCATTAAATTCAGATGCACAACGAAAGGTTTACTGCAGCACTTGGTCCTCCATACTGAGGTTGAAACAAAGAAATTTCATCGGGATAGAATACAAAACCCACAATGCCGAATGCTGTCCAGCGGAGTAAGGTTTCAAACAGTTTGTGTTGGAACCATCCCTGGCAGACCTGTATTAGATTTCGATGCACCACGGGTGTAGTACTGTAACCCATGGACTTTCATATTGACCAAGAAACAAGGAAATTGCATCGGGATTGAACACAATAGGCACAATGCTGTCTTCCGTCCAGCGGAAGTAATGCTTCAAATAGTTTGTGTTGGAGCCTCCCCTGGCCTACCAGTATTAGGTTCCGATGCACCACGGGAGGTTTACTGTAATGCTTCGACCTTTACAATGCCGGATCCTGTCCAGGAGGAGTAACGCCACAAGCTGTTCGTGTTGGAACCTTTCCTGTCAGATCTGTATTAGTTTCCGATGCGCCACTGCAGGTTAACTGTAGCCCTTGGACTTTCACATTGAAGATGAAACACAGAAATTACATCGGGATTCAATACAAAAGGCACAATGCCGACTTATGTCCAGGGGAACAACGCACAAACTGTCTGTGATTGGAATGTATCCTGGGAGTCCATTAGTTGATTCAGATGCCCCACTGCAGGTTTACTGTAACCCTTGACCTCCACTTTGTCGACGATACACAGATATTGCATCGGGATTCATCACAAAAGGCAATTCAGTCCAGGGGAGAAATGCATCAAATAATTCGTATTGGAACCTTCCCTGGCAGACCTGTATTGGATTTCGATGCACCACGGGAGGATAACTGTATCCCATGGCCGTCCACACTGACGATGAAACACAGAAAGTGCATCGAGATTGAATACAAAATGCACAATGCCGACTTCTGTACAGGGGGAGTAACGCTTCAAACTGATTGTGTTAGAACCGTCCCTGGCAGAGCTGTATTAGATTCCGATGAACTACAGGAGGTTTGCTGTAATCCTTGGATCTTCACATTGACGGTGAAACACCGAAATTGCATCGGTATTGAATAGAAAACCTACAATGACAGCTTCTGACCAGGGGTAGTAACGCTACAAACAGTTTGACTTGGACCCGCCTTGGCAAACCTGTATTAGATTACAATGCACCACACGAGGTTAACTGTAACACCTGGACCTCCACATTGACGATGAAACACAGTAATTGCATCGGGATTGAATACAAAAGCTACAATGCCGACTTCTGTCCAGGTGGAATAACGCTTCAAACAGTATGTGTTATAACCTTCCCTGGCAGACCCGTATTAGTTTTTGATGTACCACTGTAGGTTTACTGTATTCCTTGGACCTTCACATTGACGATGAAACCTCGAAATTTCATAGGGATTGAATACTAAAGCTACAATGCTGACTTCTGTCCAGGAGTATAACGCATAAAACGGTCTGTCATTGGAAGCTAACTTGGAGCTCCAGTAGTAGATTCCGATGCACCATTGCAGATTTACTGTAACCCTTGGACGTCCAATTTGACGACGAAACACAGAAATTACTGCAGGATTAAATTCAAAAGCCACAATGCCGAATTCTGTCCAGGTGGAGTAACAATTCAAACTGTTCGTTTTGGAACCTTCCCTGGCAGACTTGTATTAGATTCCGATGAACCACTGGAAGTTAACTCTCACCCTTTGACCTTCACATTGTAGATGAACACAGAAATTGTATCGGGATTGAAATGAAAAGCTACAATGTCGTCTTCTGTCCAGGGGGAATAACGCTTCAAGCAGTTTGTGTTGGAACCATCCCTGCCAGACCTGTATTAGATTCCGATGAACCACGGGAGGTTTACTGTAATCCTTGGACCATTATATTGACGATGATACACAGAAATTGAATCGGGTTTGAATACACAACCCACAATGCCGACTTCTGTCCAGGGAGAGTAACTTTTCGAAAAGTTTGTGTTGTAACCTTCCCTGGCAGACCTGTATTACATATCGATGCACCACGGGAGAATAACTGTAACCCACGGACTTCCACATTGACGATGAAACACAAAAAGGGCATCGGGATTGAATACAAAAGGCATAATTCAAACTTCTGTCCAGGGGGAGTACGCTTCAAACTGTTTTTGTTGGAAGCTTCCCTGGCAGACCAGTATTAGATTCCGATGGACCACAAGGGGTTTACTGTACACCTTGGACCTCCACATTGTCGTTGAAACACAGAAATTGCATTGTGATTGAACACAAAACCCACAATGCCGACTTCTGCCTTGGGGGCTAACGCTTCAAACAGTTTGTGTTGGAATCTTCCCCGGTAGTCCTATATTAGATTCCGGTGCACCATTGAAGGTTCACAGTAACACTTGGACATCCACATGGACGATGAAACACAGAAATTGCATCGGGATTAAATACAAAAGCAACAATGCCGACTTCTGTCCAGGGAGAATATCGCTTCAAACAGTTTGTGTTGTAACGTTATCTGGCAGACATATCAGATTCTGATGGACCACGGGAAGTTTACTGTAATCCAAGGACCTTCACATAGTCGAATAAACACAGAAATTGCATTGTGATTGAACACAAAACCTACAATGCCGACTTCTGTCCAGAGGCTAACGCTTCTGACAGTTAGTGTTGGAATCTTCCCTGACAGACCCGTATTAGTTTCAGATGCACTAGGGAATGTTTACTGTAACACTTGGACCTCCACATTGATAATGAAGCACATTAATTGTAACGGGATTGAATACAAAAGCTACAATGCAGAATCATGTCCAGGGGGAGTAACGCTTCAGAGTGTTTACGTTGTAACCTTCCTAGCAGACCTGTTAAGATTCCGATGAACCACATGAGGTTTATTGTAATCCGTGGACCTTCACATTGACGATGAATCACGGAAATTGCTAAGGATTGAATACAAAACCTACAATGCCGGCTTCTGAACAGGGGGAGTCACGACTCAAACAGTTTGTGTTGGAACCATCCCTGGCAGTCCTGTAATAGATTCCGATGCACCACGGGAGGTTTCCTGTAACACTCGGACCTCCACATTGACGATGAAACACAGAAATTGCATCGAGATTGATTACAAAAGCTACAATGCCGCTTCTGTCCAGGAGGAGTAACGCTTGAACCAGTTTGCGTTATAACCTTCCTTGGCAGACCTGTATTAGCTGTCGATGCGCCACTGTAGGTATATTGTAAACCTTGGACCTTCACATTGACTATGAAACACACAAATTGCATCGGGATTGAATACAAGAGACACAATACAGACTTAATCCCAGGGGGAGTAACGCTTCAAACTGTTAGTGTTGGAACCTTCCCTGGCATGCATGGATTAGATTCCGATGCCCCACTGGAGGTCTATTATAATCCCCGGACCTCCACATTGCAGATGAAGCACAGAAATTGTTTCGGGATTGAAAACAAAAGCTACAATGCCGCCTTTTGTCCCGGAGGGGTAACGCTTCGAACAGTTTGTTTCGATTCATCCCTGGCACGCCTGTATTAGATTCGGAAGGTTTACTGTAACTCATGGACCTCCACATTGACGATGAAACACATAAAGTGCATCCTGATTGAATCCAAATGCACACTGCAGATTTCATTCCAGGAGGAGTAACGCTTCAAACTCTTTGTGTTGGAACCATCCCTGGCAGACCTGGATTAGATTTCGATGCAACACGTTAGGTTTACTGTAATAGTTGGACCTTCACATTGGCGATGAAACACAGATGTTTCATTCCGATTGAATAGAAAAGCTACAATGCCGACTTTTGTCCTGGCCGAGCGATGCTTCAAACCATTTGTGTTGGACCCTTCCCTGGCAGACCTGTATTAGATTCCGATTCACCACGGAATATTTACTGTAACACTTGGACCTCCACATTGACGATGAAACACAGAAAGTACATCGGGACAGAATACAAAAAGCACAATGCCGACTTCTGTCCAGTGGGAGTAAGGCTTCATGCAGTTTGTGTTGGAACCTTCCCTGGGAGACCTGTATTAGATTCCGATGCACCACGGGAGGTTTACTGCAACCCTTGGTCCTTCACACTGTCGATGAAACACAGAAATTGCAACCGGATTGAATACAAAAGCCACAATGTCGACTTTTGTCCAGCGGAATAACGCTTCAAACAGACCTTCCCTGGCAGACCTGTGCAGGATTTCGATGCACCACGTGAGGTTTACTGTAACCCTTTTACCTCCATATTGACGATTAAAAACAGAAATTTCATCGGAATTGAATAAAATACCCACAATGCCGACTCCTCTCCAGGGGCTAACGCTTCAAACAATTTGATTGGAACATTCCCTTGCCGACCTGTATTTGCCTCCGATGCACCACAGGATTTTTCCTGTAATTTTTGGAAATTCACATTGGCGAACAAACACAGAAATTGCATGAGGGATTGAGTACAAAATCTAAAATGCCGACTTTTGTCCAATGCTGTAACGCTTCAAAGAGTTTGTGTTGAAACCTTCCCTGGAAGACCTGTTTTAGACTCCAAGCAATACAGAAGCTTTACTGTAATCCTTGGACATTCACATTGACGATGAAAAAGAGAAATTGCTATGGGATTAATACAAAAGGCACAATGCCAACCTCTGTTCAGATGGGTAACGCTTCAAAGAGTTTGTGTTTGCACCTTCTCTGGCAGAGCTGTATTAGACACCGATGCACCACGGGAGATTCACTGTATCCCTTGGACCTCCACATTGACGTTGAGACACAGAATTGGCACCGTAAATGAATCCAAAAGTACAATGCCAATTTCCGTCCAGGATGACTAACGCTTGAAACAGTTTGTGTTTGAACCTTCCGTGGCAGACCTGTATTAGACTCCGATGTACCTCTAGAGATTTACTCTAATCCTTGGACCTACACATTGACGACGAAACACAGAAATTGCATCGGGAGTGAATAGAAAATGCAAAAGGCCGATTTCAGTCCAGGAATAGTAACACCTCAAACAATCTGTGGACACCAGTATTAGATTGAGATACGACACTGCCAGTTTATTGTAACCCTTCAACCTATACATTCGCGATGAAACACAGAAATTGCACAGGATCGATTACAAAAGGCACATTGCGGACTTCCCTGGCAGATCTATATTTGATTCCGATGCACCACTGCAGATTTACTGGAATCCTTGGACCTCGAAGTTGTGGGTGAGACACAGAAATTTGCATCGGGGTTAATTACAATTGCAACAATGAAGGCTTTTGTCCAAGGGGAGTAACGCTTCAAACAGTTTGTGTTGGAACCTTCTCTGGCATTCCTGTATTAGCTTCCGATGCACCACTCCAGGTTTACTGTAACCCTTGGTCTTGCACATTGATGATGAAACACAGAAATTGCATCGGGATTTAATACAAAATCTACAATGCAGACTTCAGACCAGGAGGAGAAACGCTCCTAACAGTTTGTGTTGGCAACTTTCCTGCCAGACCGGTAGTAGATTCCGATGCACCACTGCAGATTTACTAGAATCCTTGGACCTTAAAATTAAAGATGAGAAAAAGAAATTGAATCGAGATTGAATACAAAAGGTACAATGCCTACTTCTGTCCATGGAGAGTGACGCTTCAAACAGTTTGTGGTGGAACCTTCCATGGCTGACCGGTATTAGATTCCGATGCAACACGGGAGGTTTTTGTGTAATCCTTGGACATTCACATTGACGATGAAACACATAAAATGCATCGGGATTGAATACAAAAGCTACAATGCCACCTTCTGTCCAGGGGGAGTAACGCTTCAAACAGTTAGTGTTGGACCCCACACTGTCGGAACTGTATTAGCTGCCGATGCAACACTGGAGGTTAACTGTAATCTTTGGACCCTCACATTCACGATGAAACACAGATATTGCCTCGGCATTGAATAGAACAGGCACAATGCCGACTTCTGTCCAGGGAGAGTAACGCCTCAAACAACCTGCGCGTTGAACCTATCCTAGGAGTCCAGTATTAGATTCAGATGTTACACCGCAGGTTTTACTGTAACCCTTGGACCTTCGCATGACGATGGAACACAGAAAATGCATCGAGATTGAATACAAAAGGTACAATGCCATCATCTGTCCAGGGTGAGTAAAGCTTCAAACAGTTTGTGGTGGACCCTTCTCTGTCAGCCGTGTATTAGATGCCAATGCTCCACGGGAGGTTTACCGTAATCCTTGGAACTTCACATTGAAGGTGAAACACAGAAATTGCACCGGGATTGAATAGAAAAGGAACAATGCCGACTTCTGTCCAGGGGGTTACGCTTCAAACAAATTATGATGGAACCTTACCTAGCAGTCCTGTTATAAATTCCGATGCACCACGTGAGGTTTACTGTAATCATTGGACCTTCACATTTATGATGAAACACTGAAATTTCATTGGGATCGAGCAGGAAAGACACAATGCCGACTTCTGTCCAGGGTGGTAGCGCTTCATACAGTTTGTGTTTAAACCATCCTTGCAGACCTGTATTAGATTCCGATGCACCGCCAGAGGTTAACTGTAACCCTTTTACCTCCACATTGACGACGAAACAAAGAAATTGCATTGGGATTGAATACAAAAACTACAATGCTGACTTCTGTCGAGGTGAAGTCAGGCTTCAAACAGTTTGTGTTGGATCCATCCCTGGCAGACCTGTATTAGATTCAAACGCTTCAAACAGTTTATTTTTTATCCTTCTCTGGTAGACATGTTTTAGATTCCGATCCACCACAGAAGGTTTACTGTAACCATTGGACCTCCACATTGAAGATGATACACAGAAAAGGCATCGGCATTGAATAGAAAAAGCACAATGCCGACTGTAATACTTGGACATTCAGATTGACGATCAAACACATAAACTGCATCGGGATTTAATACAAAAGACACAATCCGATTTCTGTCCAAAGGGAGTAACGATTCAAACAGTTTGTGTTGGAACGTTCCCCTGCAGACCTGTATTCGATGCCGATGCAACACGGGAGGTTTACTGTAACCTTGTTACCTTCACATTGACGACGAAACTTAGAAATTACTTTGGGACTGAATACAAATGCTACAACGAGGACTCCTGTCTAGGTGGAGTAAGGCTTCAAACGGTTTGTGTTGGAACCTTCCCTGACGACCTGTATTAGATTCCGATGCACCACGGTAAGTCTTCTGAAATCCTTGGACCTTCACATTGAGGATGAAACACAGAAATTGCATCCGGATTGAATGGAAAACGCACTATGCCGTTTTGTGTCCAGTCGGGTTACGCTTCAAACAGTTCATGTTGGAACCTACCCTGGTAAACCTGTATAAGATTCGGATGCACCACGGGACGTTTACTGTTACACTCGGAGCTCCACATTGGCGTTGAAATACAGAAATTACAACATTATTGAATACAAAAACTACAATGGCGACTTATGTATACGCTGAGTAACGCTTCAAATAGATTTAGTTGGACCCTTTCCTGGCAGATCTGTATTAGATTCCGATGCTCCACGGGAGGTTTACTGTAATCCCTGGACCTACACATTGACGATGAAACACAGAAAGGACATCGGGAATGATTAGAAAAGGCACATTGCCGATTTCTATCCAGGGGGTGACGCTTCAAACAATTTGTGTTGGAACCTTCCCTGGGAGAACCGTAATAGATTACGATGCACTACGGGAGGTTTACTGTAATACTTGGACCTTCACATTGAAGATAAAAAACTGAAATTTCATCGGGATCCAGCAGGAAAGGCACAATGCCGACTTCTGTCCAGGGGAGTAGAGCTGTCCTGGCAGATATGTATGTGATTCCGATCCACCACGGGATGTTTACTGTAATCATTGGAGTTTCTTATTGACGATGAAACACAGAAATTGCATCGGGATTGAATAGAAAAGGCACAATGACGAGTTCTGTAGAGCCGGGTAACACATCAAACAGGTCATGTTGCAACCTACCCTGGCAGAACTGTATACTATTCCTATAAACCAGGGGAGGTTTACTTTAACCCTTGGACTTCCACATTGACGATGGAACACAGAAATTGCATTGGGATTGAAAACGAAAGCTACAATACCGACTTCTGTCGATGGGAATTAACACTTCAAACGGTTTGTGTCGGGTCCTTCCCGGGCAGACCTGTATTAATTTCCGATGCTCGCGGGAGGTTTACTGTAATCCTTTGACCTTTCCATTGACGATGAAACACATAAATTGCATCGGGAGTGAACACAAGGGGCACAATCCGATTTCAATTAAGGGTGGTAGCGCTTCAAACAATTTGTGTTGGAACCTTCCCTGGCTGACCTGTATTAGATTCAGATGCACCACGGTAGGTTTACTGTAATCCTTGAATCTCCACATTGACGATGGAATTTAGAAATTGCATCGGGATTGAATACAAACGCTAAAATGCATAATTCTGTCAGGGAGGTAACGCTTCAAACAGTTGTGTTGGAACTTTACCTGGCAGACCTGTATTAGATGCCGGTGTACCAGAAGAGGTTTACTGATATCCATGGACTTTCACATTGACGATGCATCACTGAATATGCATCAGGATTGAATAGAAAAGGCTCAATGCTGACTTCTGTCCAGAGAGTGGCGCTACAAACAATTTGTATTGGAACCTTCCGTGGTAGATCCGTAATAGATTCCGATGCACCACGGGAAGTTTACTGTAATTCTTGGACCTTCAGATAGAAGTTAAGAATGGGAAATTACATCGGGATCGGACAGAAATTTCACAATGCAGACTTCTGTCCAAGGGGTAGCGCTTCAAACAGTTTGTGTTGGAACCTTCCCTGGCAGACCTGTATTAGATTCCGATGCACTACGGGAGGTTTCCTGTAATCCTTGGACCTTCAGATTGACGATGAAACACAGAAATTGCATCGGGATTGAATAAAAAAGGCACAATGCCGACCTCTGTACAGGCAGGTAACACTTCAAACAGTTCATGCTTTAACCTACCCTGGCAGACCTGCAGCACGTGAGGTTTACCGTAACCCTTGGACCTCCACATTGACGACGAAACACAGAGATTGCGTCGGGATTCAAAACAAAAGCTACAATGCCGACTTCTGTCGAGGGGAAGTAACGCTTCAAACAGTTTGTGTCTGATCCTTCCCTGGCAGACATGTATTAGATTCCGATGCACCACTTCAGGTTTACAGTAATCCTTGGACGTTCCGATTGTTGATGAAGCATAGAAATTGCATCGGGATTGGATTGAAAGAGCACAATGACTACTTCAGTCCAGGAAGGGACGCTTCAAACAGTTTATGTTGGAACCTTCCCTGGCAGACCTGTACTAGATTCCAATGCACCATGGGATATTTACTGTTACACTTGGACCTCCACATGATGAAATACAGAAATTGCATCGTTATTAAATTCAAAAGCTACAATGGCGACATCTGACCACGTGGTAGTAACGCTTATATTTGTGTTGGACCCTTCCTGGCAGACCTGTATTAGATTCCGATGCCCCACTGGAGGTATACTGTAATCCAAGACCTTCACATTGACGATGAAACACAGAATTGCTACGGGATTAAATAGAAAATGCACAATGCCGATTTCTGTCCAGGCAGAGTAATGCCTCAAAGAACCTGTGCGGCGGGACTGCTACGGTCGCAGGTTCGAATCCTGCCTCGGGCATGGGTGTGTGTGATGTCCTTAGGTTAGTTAGGTTTAAGTAGTTCTAAGTTCTAAGGGACTTATGACCTTAGATGTTGAGTCCCATAGTGCTCAGAGCCATTTGAACCATTTTTTTTGAACCTGTGCGTTGAACCTATCCTTTGAGTTCAGTACTAGTTTCTGATGCTACACTGTTGGTTTACTGTAACCCTTGGACCTCGACATTGTCGATGAGACACAGAAATTGTATGTGGATTGAATAGAAAAGGCACAATGGAGATTTCTAACCAGAAAGTGCTACGCCTCAAACAGTCTATGCGTTGAACTTATCCTAGGAGACCAGTATTAGATTCAGATGTTACACTGCAAGTTTTACTGTAACCCTTTGACCTTCGCATTGACGATGAAACACAGGAATTGCATCGGGATTGAATAGCAAACAGACAATGCCGTTTTCAGTCCAGGGGGGGGGGGGCTTCAAACATTTTGTGTTGGAACCTGCCCTGGCAGACCTGTATTAGATTCTTATGCACCACGGGAGGTTTACTGTAATCCTTGGATCTCCTCATTGGCGATGAAGTATAGAAATTGCATCGGATGTGAATTGAAAATGCACATTGTCCAGGGAGATTAACGCCTCAAACAACCTGTGAGTTGAACATTTCCTGGGAGGCCAGTACTAGTTTCTGATGCCACACTGTTGGGTTACCGTAACCCTTGGACCTTCATATTGTAGACGAAGCACACAAAATTTATCGCGAATGAATACATAAGCCATAATGCCGACATCTGTCCAGGCGGAGTAACGCCTCAAACAGTTTGTGTTGGAACGTT
Organism: Schistocerca cancellata; assembly: GCF_023864275.1. Lineage (NCBI taxonomy): Eukaryota > Metazoa > Arthropoda > Insecta > Orthoptera > Acrididae > Schistocerca > Schistocerca cancellata. The sequence continues at coordinate 86,682,609 of NC_064627.1, read as the reverse complement.
CCCTGGCAGACATGTATTAGATGCCGATGCTACACTTGAGGTTTACTGTAATCCTTGGAGCTTCACCTTGAAGATGAAACAAAGAAATTGCACCAGAATTGAATAAGAAAGGCACAATCCGAATTTCGTTAAGGGGTTAAGGCTTCAAACAGTTTGAGTTGGAACCTACCCTGGCAGAACTCTATCCGATTCCGATGAACCAGGGGAGGTTTACCGTAACCCTTCGACCTCCATATTGACGATGGAACACAGAAATTGCATCGGGATTGAGCAGGAAATGCACAATGCCGACTTATGTTCAGGGGGTTAGCACTTATAACAGTTCGTGTTGGAACCTTCCTTGGTAGACCTGTATTAGATTAGTATGCACCACAGGCAATTTACTGTGACCCCTGGGACTCCACATTGGCGATGACATACAGAAATTGTATCGGGATTAAATTCAAAAGCTATACTGCCGACATCTGTCCACGGGGAGTAACGCTTCAGTTTGTGTTAGACCCTACCCTGGCAGACCTGTATTTGATTCCGATGCACCACGGGAGGAATACTGTAATGCTTGGACCTTCATACTGACGATGAAACACAGATATTGCTTCGGAATTAAATAGAATATATTAAGTAGAATAGATTCAGATGTACCATGGGAGGTATACTGTAATCCTAGGACCTTCACATTGACGATGAAACACAGAAGTTGCCTCGGGATATAATAGAAAACGCACAATGCCGATTTCTGTCCACTGATAGTAACGCCTGAAACAACCTGTGCGTTGACCCTATCCTGGGAGGCCAGTACTAGTTTCTGATGCTACATTTTTGGTATATTGTAACCACTGGACCTTTACATTGTCGATGAAACACAGAGATTTTATCTGGATTGAATAGAAAAGGCACAATGCATATTTCTATCCAGACAGTGTAACGCCACAAACAATCTGTGCGTAGAACCTATCCTAAGAGACCAGTATTAGATTCAGATGTTACACTGCAAGTTTTACTGTGAGCCTTGGACCTTCGCATTGACGACGAAAAATAAAAATTTCATCGGGATTCAATACAAATGGTAAAATGTCGACTTCAGTCCGGGGGAAGTTACGCTTCAAACAGATTGTGTTGGAACGTTCCCTGGCAGACATGTATTAGATGCTGATGCTACACTTGAGGTTTACTGTAATTCTTGGAGCTTCACATTGAAGATGAAACAAAGAAATTGCATCAGGATTGAATAAGAAAGGCACAATGCCGTCTTCTATCCAGGGGGGACGCTTCAAACAATTTGACTTGGATCCTTCCCTGGCAGACCTGTATTAGATTCCGATGCACCACGGGAAGTTTACTGTAATCCTTGGATATCCACATTGGCGATGAAACACAGAAATTGTATCCGGATTGAATACAAAAGCCACAATGCCGACATCTGTCCAGGCGGAATAACGCTTCAAACAGTTTGTGTTGGAACGTTCCCTGGCGGAACTGTATTAGATGCCGATGCAACACGAGAGGTTTACTGAAGTCCTTGGACCTTCACATTGACGATGAAACACTGAAATTGTATCGGGATTGAAAACAAAAGCTAGAATGCCGACTTCTGTCGAGGGAAAGTAACGATATAAACAGTTTGTTTCGGATCCTTGGCTGGCAGACTTGTGTTATATTCTGATGCACCACAAGAGATTTACTGTAATCCAAGGACCCTCACATTGACGAGGAAACACAGAAATTGCATCGGAATTTTAATAGAAAAGGCACAATACCGACCTCGATCTAGGTGGGGGTAACAATTAAAACAGTTTGCGTTGGCACCCCCCTGGTACACGAGTATTAGATTCCGATGCACCATGGGGCTTTTACTGTAACCCTTGGGCATCCGTACTGGCGATGAAACACAGGAATTGTATCGGGATTGAGTATAAAACATACAATGCTATCTTCTGTGCAGGGGGGTAACGCTTCATACAGTTTGTGTTGGAACCTACCTTGGCAGACATGTATTAGATTCCGATGCACCACTGGAGGATTACTGTAATCCTTGGATCTTCCGATTGATGATGAAGCTCAGAAATTACCTCGGGATTGAATAGAAAAGGCACAATACAGACATCTGTCCACGGGGGTTAACGCTACAAATAGTTTGTGTTGGTACCTCACTGGGAGACGTGTATTTGATAAGGATGCTCTATGGGGGGTTTACTCTAACCCTTGGACCTCCATTTTGGCGATGAAACACAGGCATTGCATCGAGATTGAATACAAAAGCTACAATGCCGACTTCTGTGCAAGGGGAGTAACGCTTCAAACATATTGTGTTTTAACCTTCCCTGGCAGACCTGTATTAGGTTCCTATGCACCACGGGACATTTACTGTAACTCTTGGACCTACACATTGGCGATGAAATACAGAAATTTCATCGGTATTAAATTCGAAAGCTACAATGCCGACTTCTGTCCACGGGGAGTAACGCTTCAGTTTGTGTTGGACCCTTCCCTGGCAGACCTGTATTAGGTTCCAATGCACCACGGACGGTATACTTTAATCCTTTGACCTTCACATTGACGAAGAAACATAGAAATTGCTTCGGGATTGTATAGAAAACGCACAATGCCGATTTCTCTCCAGGCTGAGTAACGCCTCAAACAACTTGTGCGTTGTACCTTTCCTGGGAGGCCAGTACTAGTTTCTGGTCCTACACTGTTGGTTTACTGTAACCGTTGGACCTTCACATTGTCTATGAAACACAGAAATTGTATCGGGATTGAATAGAAAAAGCACAATGCCGATTTCTGTCCAGAGAGTGTAACGCGTCAAACAATCTGTGCGTTGAACCTATCCTAGGAGAACAGTATTAGATTCAGATGTTACACTGCAGGATTTACCGTAACACTTGGACCTTGGAATTGACGATGAATCATAGAAATTGCATCGGGATTGAATTCAAAAGGCACAATGTCGACTTCTGTCCAGGGGGAGTAACGCTTCAACCAGTTTGTGTTGGAACCTCCCCTGGGAGACCTGTATTGGATTCCGATGCACCACGGGAGGTTTACTGTAATCCTTTTAGATTAAAATTGAAGATGAAACACAGAACTTGCATCAGGATTAAATAGGAAAGGCACAATGACGGCTTCTGTCCAGGGGGTAACACCTCAAACAGTTTGTGTTGGAACCATCCCTGGCAGACCTGTATTAGATTACAATGCACCACGGGAGGTATACTGTAATCCTTGGACCTTCACATTGACGATGAAACAAAGAAATTGCTTCGGGATTGAATAGAAACTGCACACAATGCCAACTTCTGTTCAGGGGGTAACGTTTCAAACAATTGGTGACAGAAACTTCCCTGCCAGTCCTGTAATAGATACCGATGCACCACATGAGGTTTACTGTAATCCTTGGATATTCACATTGAAGATGAAACACTGAAATTTCATCGGGATCGAGAAGGAAAGGCACAATTCCGACTTATGTCCAGGGGGGTTGCGCTTCAAACAGTTTGTGTTGGAACCTTCCCTGGCAGACCTGCATTAAATTCCCATGCACCACGGGAGGTTTACTGTAATCCTTGGTGCTTCACATTGAAGAGTACACACAGAAATTGCACCGAGATTGAATAGAAAAGACACAATACCGATTCCTGTCAAGGGTTAGTAACGCCTCAGACAATCTGTGCTTTGAACGTTTCCTGGGAGACAAGTATTAGATTCAGATGCTACACTTCAGGTTTACTGCTACTCTTAGACATTCGCATTGACGATGAAACACAGAAATAGGATCGGGATTGAATACATCAGGCACATTGGCGACTACTGTCCAGGGGAATAACGCATTAAACAGACTGTGATTGGAATCTATTCTGGAAGTCCAGTAGTAGATTCAGATTCACTACTGCAGGTTTACTGTAGCCCTTGGACCTCCACATTGACGACTAAACACAAAAATTGCACCGGGATTGAATCCAAAAGTTCAATGCCGACTTCTGTCAAAGCGTAGTAACGCTTCAAGTGGCCTATGCTTTGAACCTTTCCTGAGAATCCAGTAGTAGATTCCAATGCATCGCTGCAGGTTCACTGTAATTCTTGGACCTTCACATTGACGATGAAACACAGAAATTGCATAGGGGTTAAATACAAATGAAACTATGCCGACCGCTGTCCAGGTGGTGTAACGCCTCAAACCGTCCGTTATTTGTACCTTACGAGGAAGTCAAGTAGTAGATTTCATTCGCCGCTTATGGTATACTGTAACCCATCGAATTTCACATTGACGATAAAACAAGGAAATTGCATCGGGATAGAGTACAAAAGGCACAATGCCGACATCTGTGCAGGGGGAGTAACACTTAAAAGGGTCTGTGTTTGAACCACTCCTGGGAGACCAGTATTAGATTCCGATGCACCATGGCAGGTTTAGTGTAGCCTTTGGACGTTTACATTGACGATAAAACAAAGAAACTGCATCGGGGTAGAATACAAGAGGCACAATGCTGACTTGTATCAAGGGTGAGAAACCCTTAAAAGAATCTCTAATTGGAACCTTTCCTATGAGTCCAGTAGTAGATTCCGATGCTTCTCTGTAGGGTTACTGTATACTTAGGGCTTTCACATTTACGATGAAATACAGAAATTCTTCGCTATTAAATACAAAAAGCACAATGCCGACTTCTGTCCAGGGGAAATAACGCTTCAAATAGTATGTGAACCTTTCCTGGGAGACAAGTATTAGATTCCTACGCACCATGGCAGGTTTACTGTAACCTTTTCATCTTCACATTGACGAAGAAATAAAGAAATTACAGCCGGATTGAATACATATTGGACATTTCCGACTTCTGTAGAGGGGGAGTAACGCTTCAAGCAGTCTGTGCTTTGAACCGTTCCTGGGAGACCAGTATTAGATTCCGATGCACAACTGCAAGGTTACTATAACACTTGGACTTCCACATTGACGATGAATCAGAGATATAGCATCGGGATTGAATACAAAAGGCACAATGCCGACTTCTGTCCAGTGTCAGTAACGCTTCAAACGGTCTGTCCTTGTAACGTTTCCTGGGAGTCCAGAAGTAATTTGCGATGAACCACTGCAGGTTTACAGTAACCTATGGACCTTCATATTGAAGATGAAACACAGAAATGACATCGAGAATGAATACAAAAGGCCTATGCAGACATATGTCCAGAAGTAGAAACGCTTCAAAAAGCCTGTGTTAGAACATTCCCTGGGAATCCAGTAGTGGATTCCGATGCACCACGGTACATTTACCATAACCCTTGAACCTTCACACTTATGATGATATTCCGAAATTGCATCGGTGTTGAGTATTAAAGGCACAATGCCGACCTCTGTACAGGGGAAAAACGCTTCAAACGATCTGTGTTTGGACCTTTCCGGGGAGTCCACTAGCAGATTCCGATGCACCACTGCAGGTTTACTGTAACCCTTGGACGCTCACATTGGCGATGAAACACAGAAATTGCATCGGCATTGAGTACAAAACGCACAATGCCGACTTCTGTCCAGGGGAATAACGCATCAAACGGTCTGAGGTTGGAATCATTCCTGAGAGTCCAGTAGTAGATTCCGATACACCACTGCAGGTTTACTGTAACCATTGTACCTTCACATTGACGATGAACCACAGAGATTGCATCGGGATTGAATACAAAAGGCACAATGCCCTCTTCCGTCCACGGGGAGTAACGCATCAATCAGTATGAGCCTTTGAACCTTTCCAGGGAGACCAGTATTAGATTCTGTTGGACCACGGCAGGTTCTCTGTAGCCCTTGGATTTTGACATCTTCGATGAAACACAGTAATAGCAGAGAGATTGAATACAAATGGAAGAGTGCCGCTTTCTGTCCTGGGGGGCAACGCTTCAAACAGTCTGCGAATTGAAATTTTTGTGGAAGACCAGTAGCAGATTCCGAAGCACCACTGCAGGTTCACTGTAACCCTTTGGACCTTGAGACTGACGATGAAGCACAGAATTTGCAGAGCGATTGATACAAATGGCACCATTCCGATTTCGGTTCAGGGGGAGAAACGCTTCAAACAGTCTGTGCTTTGAAACTTTCTTAGGAGTCCAGTATTGTATTCCGATACACCACTGCAGCTTTACTGTAGCCCATGTACATTCACATTCGCGGTGATACTCTGATATTGCGTCGGGATTGAATACAAGAGGCACAATGCCGACTTCTGTCGAGGGGGAGTAACGCTTCAAACAGTCTCTGATTTGATCTTTTCATTTGAGACCTGTTTTAGATTCCGACGCATCACTGTAGGATTACTGTAACCCTTGGACCTTCACATTGACGATGGAACACAGGTATAGCATCTCGATTGAATCCAAAAGGCACAATACCAGTGGGAGTAACGCCTCAAACAGTTTGAGCTTTGAATGGTTTCTGGTAGTCCGATCGTAGATTCAGATGCTCCACTGCAGGTTTACAATAACCCTTGGACCTTCACATTGATGATGAAAAACAGAAATTGTATCGAGATTGAATACAAAAGGCACAATATCGACATCTGACCTTGATGATTAACGCTTCCTACACTCTGTGTTGGAGTTTTACCTGGGAAACAAGTTCACATTCCGATGCACCAGGGCAGGTTTGCTGTAACCCTTGGACCTTCATACTGACAATGGATGACAGATATTGCATCATCATTGAACACAAAAGGCACAATGTTATTTTATGTCTAGGAGGAGTAGCGCTTCAAACAGTCTCTAATGTTTCCTGGAAGACCTGTATTAGATTCCGATGCACCCCTACAGTTTTACTGTAGCCCTTGGACCTTCACACTGACGATGAAACACAGAAATTGCATCGGGATTGAATACAAAACTCACAATGGCAACTACTGTATAGAGGAATGAAACACTTCAAAGAGTCTGTGCTTTGAACCTTTCCTGCGAGAGCAGTATTAGATTCCGATTCTCCACTGCAGGTTTACACGAACCTTTGGACCCTCACATTGACGATGAAACACAGAAATTGCATCGGGATTGAATACAAGATGCAAAAAAACGGCTTTTGTCCAGTTTGAGAAACGCTTCAAATAGTCTGTGTTGGTAATTTTCCAGGGAGATTAAGGTTGGTTGGTTTAAGGATTAAAGGGACCAAACTGCAGAGGTCATCGGTCCCTTTTTTCAAAATACTAAAAATACCCACAGAGAATAAAAAATGTTCAACAGAATAGGAGACAGACGACACAGAACAAAAGAAGCATAGACAAGGACCAGACAAAACGAAATAAAATCACACGGTGGTTGGCCGACCATAGCAACAAAAAAAAAGGAAAAGCCAACCACCGAAAACACATTAAAAACTCAGCTTAAAATCGTAGGCCTAAGGCCTGAATCAACACAAAACAAGAAGAGAAAACAGAAACACTCAGATTAAATGATAAAAACCCCCTGCCCGAATAAAACGTAGAACTAAGCCAGCCATAACAGGGTCATCAGTTAAAAGGGCAGGGAGCGTATCAGGCAGTGCAAATGTCTGCCTGAGCACAGCTAAAAGCGGACAAGTTAATAAAATGTCCACCACCGTCAAAACCGCCCCACAACGACAGAGAGGCGGGTCCTCACGACGCAATAAATAACTGTGAGTCATTCGGGTGTGGCCAATGCGGAGCCGACAAAGAACAACTGAATCTCTGCGAGTGGCTCGCATGGATGACTGCCACACACGCGTCGTCGCCTTGAGAGAACGGAGTTTGTTTGGCGTGGGCAGATTGCGCCATTCAGTGTCCCAAAGCGAGAGAACTTCGCGGCGGAAGACCGCCCCCAAATCAATCTCCGGGAGGCCAATGTCCAGGGTGGGTTCACTGGTGGCCTGTTTGGCCAGGCGGTCAACATGTTCATTGCCTGGGATACCAACGTGACCGGGAATCCACACAAAGACCGCAGAGCGGCCGCAACGGGCAAGAGAATGCAGGGACTCGTGGATAGTCATCACCAGACGAGAACGAGGGAAACACTGGGCGAGAGCTCGTAAACCGCTCAAGGAATCGCTACAGATGACGAAGGACTCACCTGAGCAGGAGCGGATATACTCTAGGGCACGAAAAATGGCGACCAGCTCAGCAGTAAAAACGCCGCAGCCAGCTGGCAATGAATGTCGTTCATAGTGGTCCCCTAGAGTCAGAGCATAACCGACACGACCAGCAACCATCGAGCCGTCAGTGTAAACAACGCCAGAGCCCTGACACATGGCCAGGATGGAATAAAAATGGCATCGGAAGGCCTCTGGAGGGACTGAGTGCTTCGGGCTCTGTGCCAATTCGAGCCGAAGGCAAGGGCGAGGCACAAACCACGGCGGTGTGCGCAGAGGTGCCCGGAAAGGAGGTGGAACAGGGAAAAACCCAAGCCCAGAGAGGAGCTCTTTGACGCGTATGGCGATCGGACAACCCGACCGGGGCCGACGTTCTGGCAGATGGACGACTGACTGCGGGAACAGGACACGGTAATTTGGATGCCCGGGCAAGCTAAAAACATGGGCAGCATAAGCAGCCAGTAATTGTTGGCGTCGTAACCGCAGTGGAGGGACACCTGCCTCCACTAGTATGCTGTCCACAGGGCTGGAGCGGAAAGCACCAGTGGCAAGGCGTATCCCGCTGTTGAGAATTGGGTCCAGCACCCGCAACGCAGATGGGGATGCTGAGCCATAAGCCTGGCTCACATAATCCAGACGGGACTGGATTAACGCCTGGTAGAGCCGTAACAGGGTAGATCGGTCGGCGCCCCAGCGGCTGTGGCTCAAGCATCTCAGAGCGTTTAGATGCCGCCAACATATCTGTTTAAGCTGCCGAATATGAGGCAGCCAAGTCAACTGGGCATCAAAAACTACACCCAAAAACCCGTGGGTCTCCACCACAGCAAGACGTTCGGCGTCGAGATAAAGCCGGGGCTCGGGATGGACTGTTCGCCGCCGGCAGAAATGCATAACGCGGATCTCGGCAGCCGAAAACTGAAAACCATGCGCTACAGCCCAAGACTGTGCCTTGCAGATAGCGCCCTGTAGCTGACGTTCTACGGCTGCAATGCCACTAGAGCTATAGTAAACGCAGAAGTCGTCAGCATACAGGGAAGCGGAGACAGAATTTCCCACCACTGTAGCGAGCCCGTTTATTGCGATTAAAAACAGGCAGACACTGAGGACAGATCCCTGTGGTACCCCGTTCTCCTGGACTCGGGAGGAACTATGAGAGGCCGCAACTTGCACGCGGAAGGTACGATACGACAGAAAATTTCTGATAAAGATCGGCAGAGGGCCCCAAAGACCCCATCCATGAATTGTAGAAGGGATGTCATGACGCCATGTCGTATCGTACGCCTTCCGCATGTCGAAAAAGACAGCGACCAGGTGCTGACGGCGGGCAAAGGCAGTACGGATGGCCGACTCCAGGCTCACCAGATTGTCGGCGGCGGAGCGGCCTTTACGGAACCCACCCTGAGACGGAGCCAGAAGGCCCCGAGACTCCAGTACCCAATTCAAGCGCCGGCTCACCATCCGTTCGAGAAGCTTGCAATGAACGTTGGTGAGGCTAATGGGGCGGTAGCTGTCCACCTCCAAAGGGCTCTTGCCCGGTTTCAAAACGGGGATGACAATGCTCTCCCGCCATTGAGATGGAAACTCACCCTCAACCCAGAGACGGTTGTAAAGGTCGAGAAGGCGTCGCTTGCAGTCCACTGAAAGGTGTTTCAGCATCTGACAGTGGATGCGATCTGGCCCTGGGGCGGTATCAGGGCAAGCAGCTAGGGCACTGCAAAATTCCCACTCACTGAATGGAGCATTGTAGGATTCAGAAGTGTGGGTGCGAAAAGAAAGTCTCCGACGTTCCATCCCCTCTTTAATGCAGCGGAAGGCCTGGGGGTAATTCGCAGAAGCGGAACTCATAGCAAAATGCTCTGCTAAGTGGTTTGCAATGACGTCGGAGTCAGTACAAACTGCTCCATTCAGTGAGAGCACAGGGACGCTGACAGGGGTCCGATAGCCGTAGACGCGTCGAATCTTGGCCCAGACCCGCGATGGAGTGTCATGGAGGCCAATGGAGGACACATACCGCTCCCAGCACTGCTTCTTGCCTTGGCGGATAAGGAGGCGGACCCGCGCACGCAGCCGTTTGAAGGCGATAAGATGGTCTATGGAGGGATGTCGCTTGTGACACTGGAGCGCCCGCCGGCGATCTTTAATCGCTTCAGCCATCTCAGGCGACCACCAAGGCACAGCCCTCCGCCGAGGGGACCCAGAAGAACGGGGAATGGCAGATTCGGCGGCAGTAACGATGCCGGTGGTGACCGATTGAACCACCGCATCAATGTCATCATTAGAGAGAGGCTCAATAGCGGCAGTGGAGGAAAACAAGTCCCAGTCAGCCTTATTCATAGCCCATCTGCTGGGGCGCCCAGATGAATGACATGGTGGAAGTGACAGAAGGATCGGAAAGTGGTCACTGCCACACAAGTCGTCATGCACACTCCATTGGACAGACTGTAAGAGGCGAGGGCTACAGATCGAAAGGTCGATGGCGGAGTACGTGTCATGTGCCACGCTGAAGTGTGTGAAGGAACCATCATTTAGAAGCGAAAGATCTAGCTGTGCCAATAAATGCTCAATGGTGGCGCCTCGACCTGTTGCCACTGACCCACCGCACGGAGGGTTATTGGGCGTTGAAGTCGCCCAGTAACAAGAAAGGTGGCGGCAATTGGGCTATCAGTGCAGCCAGGACATGTAGCGCGACATCACCATCCGGTGGAAGGTAAAGACTGCAGACGGTAATAGCCTGCGGCGTCCACACCCTAACAGCGACAGCCTCTAAAGCTGTTTGTAGAGGGACAGACTCGCTGTGAAGAGAGTTAAGGACATAGATGCAGACGCCACCAGACACCCTTTCATAAGCAGCTCCGTTCTTATAATAACCCCGATAGCCACGAAGGGCGGGGGTGCGCATTGCTGGATACCAAGTTTCCTGCAGAGAAATGCAGAGAAAAGGATGAAGGCTGATATGTTGGCAGAGCTCAGCTAGATGGTGGAAGAAACCGCTGCAGTTCCACTGGAGGATGGTGTTGTCCGTGGCTGAGAAAGGCGTGACGGGACTGGGAAGGCAGATTACGCCGCTGGGTCACCTGCTGCCTCCGATTGAGCACCTGTGCTAGTGCTATACATGGCGTCTGAGGAACCGGCGAGATCGAGGTCCTCAGCGGACGCCAGAATCTCCACCTCATCCTCAGACACAGAGTTGGAAGGTTGCGGTGGGACAGGTGCCACCGCAGTGTCAGGATGCTTGGGAGCCTTTTTTTTCGACTGCTTTGCACGCTGTGCCTTTGGAGGGTGTGGGTGGGAGGGCCCCACTGGGTCAGTCTCAGGGATGGATGACGACCGTGAAGCCCTATGACCAGCGACCGGTTGCTGTTTGAAAAATTTGCGGGTGTCCGCTTTGGCACTGGGCAAAGCCGGGGATGGGAGGGCCCCAAGGGAACCCTTCCTGGCTAGAGTAGCCGGAGAAGTGTCACGCTTCTCCGGCTGCGAAGGGGAAACGAATGTTCCCGATGGTTTGGGTGGTGTTGCTCCTGAAGTAGGTGGAGCAGGAGCAACAGAGGGGGAAGTGCCCCCAACAACCAAGAGGGCCGGTTCATTCTGACATAGCTGAGAGGCAACTGTACGTGACGACACGGGAGAGGATCGTACCGGTGTTGCAGCAGCAGCATAGGTGGATGTCATGGGCGCAGAATGTATTCGCTCATATTTCCGCCTTGCTTTGGTGTAGCTCAGGCGGTCCAGAGTCTTATATTCCATTATCATCCTTTCTTTCTGGAAGATCCGGTGAGCAGGGGGAATCATGTTCTCCGCAGTTAACACAGATAGGAGGTGGGGCACATGGAGTATCGGGATGGGTAGAACGGCCACAATCTCGACAGGTGATGCCGGAAATACAGTGAGACGACATGTGCCCGAACTTCCAGCATTTAAAACACCACGTCGGAGGAGGGATATATGGCTTCACATCACAACGGTAAACCATCACCTTAACCTTTTCGGGTAAGACATCACCCTCGAAGGCCAAGATGAAGGCACAGGCGGCTACCTGATTATCCCTCGGACCCCGATGGACGCGCCGAACGAAGTGAACACCTCGTCGTTCGAGGTTGGCGCGTAATTCATCGTCGGACTGCAGAAGAAGATCCCTGTGGAATATAATACCCTGGACCACGTTGAAACTCTTATGCGGCGTGATGCTAACTGAAACATCCCCCAACTTGTCACAATTGAGCAACATCCGTGACTGGGCAGAGGATGCCATTTTGATGAGCTGAGCGCATTTTGGACAAGCCCTTCACCTCCCCGAACTTGTGCTCTAAATGCTCCACAAAAAACTGGTGCTTGGTCGACATACACGATTCCCCATCAACCGGCGTACACACGAGGTACTGGGGTGAATATTCTCCACTGCCTCCTTTAGCCAGACGTTCCTCCCATGGAGTGGCCAGGGAGGGAAACGATCTCTGATCAAATTTCTTCCTGTTGATGTTAGACTTCGATCGCTTAGAGACTGCTGGTGGAGGCCCACCAGCGAGAGATGATGTACCACGCTTCATTGCGGGTCATCCACCCTGATGCCACCCACTCCGACCAGGGGCTCTCCCCACGGGCTCCACCCAGCCGCAGCAAAGACCACCTGGCAGGATGGCCGTTGCCAGGAGTCCCGATGCCCCAGAGGGATAGGCATCTACTCCTCGGCATGCGTGTGGAGGTAGCAGCTCAGGCATCAGCAGTGCGATCCCTGTGTAGTCAGGGGGCTACCACCAAGAGGGTACATGATGACCCCACCACAATGGACTGGCTACCGTGCTGGATGTCGGGTGTCGAAATATCCATATACATCATGAGGGTAAAGATGGAAGCGCACATTGGAGGGAATGTATGCCATCGGGAACACACTGCAGTGGATGTGGCTGGAAGCACGACGTAAGTCCAACTCCATGAAAAATCAGGTGTGCCAGATCTTAGGGCAAGATGGATTTTTAGATGCACCACGTAAGGTGTCCTTCCCCAAATGGTATGCACTATCGGAAAAATTTAGAAACGGAGTGGTGAAACCCCTTAGGGGACCATCACATTAAAGGCCGAAACAGTTGAGACTCCTTTTAGTCGCCTCTTACGACAGGCAGGAATACCGCGGGCCTATTCTTACCCCCGAACCCGCAGGGGGGTTTCCAGGGAGACCAGTATTAGATTCCGATCCAGCACGGTAGGTTTACTGTAACCGTTGGACCTTCACATTGACGATGAAACACAGATATTACAGCGGGATGGAATACAGAAGGCATATTGCCGACGTCTATCCAGAAATAGTACCGTTTTAAACAATCCGAGTGTAAACATTCCAGGGAGACCAGTATTAGATTTCGATGCACCACCGCATATTCAATGTATCCCTTGGACCTTCACATTCGCGATAAAACACAGAAATTGCTACAGGGTTGAATACAAAAGGTTCAATGCAGACTTATGCCCATGGGAATAACGCTTAAAACGGTCTGTGTTTGTAACCTTTCCTGGGAGTCCAGTAGTAGATTCCGATGCACCACTGCAGGTTTACTGCAACCCTTGGACCTTCCTCATGACGATAAAACACAGAAATTGCATCGGGATGGAATACAAAATGCACAATGCCGGCTTCTGTTCAGTTTGAGAAACGCTTCAAACAGTCTGTGTTGGTAATTTTCCTGGGAGACCAGTATTAGATTCCAATCCAGCATTGCAGGTTTACTGTAACCCTTGGACAATCACATTGACGTTAAACACAGTAATTGCTGCGGTAGTGAATACAAAAGGCACAATGCCGACGTCTATCCAAAGGAAGTACCGTTTTATACAGTCCGGGTGTAAATATTCCAGGGAGACCAGTATTAGATTTCGATGCATCAACGCATATTCAATGTATCCCTTGGACCTTCACATTGACGATAAAACACAGAAATTGCTACGGGATTGAATACAAATGCACAATGCCGACTTCTGTCCATGGGGTGTAACACTTCAAACAATCTGCGTTGGAACCTTTCCTTGGAATCCACTAGAGAATTCCGATGCACCATGGCAGGTTTACTGTAACTCTTGATCTTCACATTGACGATGAAACACAGAAATTGCAAGGGGATTGAATACCAAAAGCACAATGCCAACTTCATTGGGAGTACCGCTTCAAACAGTCTGTGTTGGCAATATCCCTGGGAGGCCAGTATTTGATTCCGATGCAGCACCGCCGGATTAATGTAACCCTTGGACCTTTTGATTGTGGGTGAAACACAGAAATTGCATCGGCAATGGATAGAAAAGGCAGAATGCCGATTTCTGTCTGGACGGAGTAACGCCTCAAACAGTCTTTGCGTTGAACCTTTATTTGGAGACCAGCATTAGATTCAGATGCACAACTGCAGGTTTACTGCAACCCTTGGACCTTTCTCATGATGTTAAAACACAGAAATTGGATCGGGATTGAATACAAAAGGCATAAGCCGACCTCTGTCGAGGGGGAGTAACGTTTCAAACAATGTTTGTTTGAACCTTCCTTGGGAATCCAGTAGTGAAATCCGAGGCACCATGGCTGTAACTCTTGACCATCACATTGACGATGAAACACAGAAATTTCATCGGGGTTGATAGCAAAAGGCACAGTGCCGACATATGTCCAATGGGAAAAACGCTACAAACAGTCTATGTTGATAATTTTCCCGTAACCCACTATTAGATTCCGATCCATCACTTCAGGTTCACTGTAACCCTTGTGCCTTGACATTGACGATGAAACACAGAAATTGCATCGGGACTGAATACAAAAGTACAATTCCAACTTCTGTCCAGTGGGAGTACCGCTTTTAACAGTCTGTGTTATTCCTGGGAGGCCAGTATTTGATTCCAATGCAACATGGCAAGTTAACTGTACCGCTTGGACCTTCTGATTGCGGATGAAACAGAGAAATTGCATCGGGAATGGATACAAAAGGCAAAATGCCGATTTCTGTCAGGACGGAGTAACGCCTCAAACAGTCTGTGCGTTGAACCTTTCCTTAGAGACCAGTATTAGATTCAGATGCATAACGACATGTTTACATTTTTGGGAGTCCATTAGTAGTTTCCGATGCATTACTGCAGGTTTACTTTAACCCTTTTACATTCACATTAACGAGGAAACATAAAAATTGCAACGGGCATGGACACAAGAGGCATTGTAAGTAGGCTGTTTATGTTTTCTTGTTGGCAACGTTACGTAGCGCTCTGTGTCGTGACCTTATATGTGGACGATATTCTGATAGCAGAAGCCTCATGGGAACAACACAATCGTATCCTCAACAGCGTGTTACGTATTTTTGCAGAATCTGGAATTACAGTTAACTTGGAAAAGTCTGAATTCGGTAGGTCAAAGGTGAAGTTTTTGGGACATATTATTTCTTCTGAAGGCATTCAGCCGGATCCTGAAAAGTTAGAAGCAATCAGAGCCATTCCAGTTCCATCCACAAAAAAAAACAAGTCCGCAGTTTTCTAGGTCTCGTAAATTTTTACCGTCGTTTTCTGAATATGCAAATTCTTGTTACACCAAAACTTTGTTCTCTCACTGGAAAAAATACTATTTGGAACTGGGACGAACAAGCACAGTTGGAATTCAATTCTTTGAAAGAAGCGTTACTTCACGCGCCAATACTAGCTCATCCAGATCTGTCACAAGATTTCTGCCTTAGCACGGATTCTTCTAAAGTCGGTCTTGGTGCCCATTTATTTCAAGAAGCCACAGAAAATGACACTACTGTTCAGAAAACCATTGCTTTTGCTAGCCGAGTGCTAACAAAATGTGAAAAAAATTATTCCGTTACTGAATTAGAAGCTTTAGATATCGTTTGGGCATTTAACAAATTCCGTTTCTTTCTTTCTGGTAAGCACGTAAAAGTATACAGTGATCATCGAGCATTACAATTTCTTATGTCTTCAAAATTAAATCATGACAGGTTAAAACGTTGGGCATTGTTTCTGCAAGAATTCCGCTTCACAATAGTCTACATTCCTGGCAAGGAGAACATTGTTGCGGACGCACTGTCACGCGCACCGGCTGGGCTTGAGAAAAGTAACACAGAAGGCAACCTCGAGAAAAATTTCAGTATTCTTTACATTCAGAAAGTCGCCTTTGTAAACTTTATCACCACATCTTTAAAGGACATTGCTCATGAACAAGATAAAGATCCGATTTGGAATGACATCAAAAGTAAATGGCATGAAAAGACACACACACAGATTCGGCATTATTATCTGGTGAGAAACAACATACTGTTCAAACGCTGCACTGTTGATGACAAGCTATGGGTTCTTTGTATTCCAGATGATTTTATTAATAAGCTCATTTGGTACATTCATCTCAGCTAAGCACATTTTGGTCCACGAAAATGTCATCATATTCTTCGAACGACTTGTTATTTTAACAATATGGAAAAGCAAA
This sequence comes from Schistocerca cancellata, assembly GCF_023864275.1. Taxonomy (NCBI): domain Eukaryota; kingdom Metazoa; phylum Arthropoda; class Insecta; order Orthoptera; family Acrididae; genus Schistocerca; species Schistocerca cancellata. The sequence goes on along the minus strand of NC_064627.1, from coordinate 86,666,104 downwards.
TTCGAAGAGTCTTGTCTATTTGTAAACTTTGTCAAAAGGCGAAACCATCTACTATCTTACATCGTGCTCCGTTGTTTCCTATTATTCCTTCTAAATTAAAATAATTTGCTGCTGTTGATCTCTTGGGATCCGTTGTCAGAACATCGAATGGATTTTCGTACGTTCTAGTCGCTGTTGAACTTACTTCAAAATTTGTTTCTTTCATTCCGTTACGTAAAGCCACTGGATGGTCCGTATCCAACGCCTTTGTTAAAAATTTCTTACGTGAAGTTGGCCACGTTGCTAAAGTCATTTCAGATAACGGACCGCAATTCAGATCTGCTGTTTGGTCACGCATGCTTCGGAATCATAAAATCAAACCTGTTTTTATTTCATTGTACTCACCACATTGTAACCCGTCTGAACGGATTATGAAAGAAATCAATAAGCTTTGCAGACTTTATTGTCACAGAAAGCATCAGCATTGGGACAGATATTTACACTTATTTCAAAACGTGCTGAATGAAATGCCTCATGACTCCACTGCTTTACCACCTACTCTTGTACTGAGGAATGAAGAACCACCGAACAGAATCAGAGAGCTTGTACCTTTCCCGAATACACATAAATTTCGACACAAAGACATAATTGATTTGGCTCTTAAAAATATAAAATCTGCAGCAAACAAAAGGAGAAAACTACACGGTAAAGCAAATGCAAAGAAATTATATATTGGTCAGAAAGTTCTCATTAAAGCTCATTCATTGTCACATAAGAAGAAACACTTGAGTCACAAATTCTTTCTAGTTTACAATGGGCCTTACAGAATCCGACGTATACCACATGATAATTGCGTTGAAGTTGAAACTCTGCATACTAGGAAGAGTAAAGGTTTACACCACATTTCACATGTAAAACCGTTTATTGAAAGATAATCTGATTTTTAACTTTGACTTTGCCATAAAACGTTTCACTTCACATTTCTAGTATGCATTGTCACACTTAGAAACTGTTATCATGCAACAATGTTTGAAGTTAAATATCCAGTCAAGAACCAAGAGAACTTATTTAAACAGAAATTACGAATGCATTGTTATTGCGAACAGATGACACAGTGTTATTGTGTGTGTACATTCTTGCTTGTTAGTTGCACGATTACGTAACGACTATAAGACTCACATACTTAGAACATTTACGAATACTGCTAATGAGATTCTAATGCAACATTTTGGTTTACTTGAAAATACATTCTGGATTTAAGGTACTTTCTGTGAGATACCAGATGACACAGTGGTTAGTTTATGTGACAGCTACACGATTTTATCACGACGCTACTAATGAGTGACAATTTACAATGTTGCTTTTGCTGTGTATCTGTTTTATATCTGCACAGTTTTTCTGAATAATTCTGGAAAGGGAAACATGTTTTAGTATTAACTTATGTGGTATAGCTACAGTGAGACAGCCTGTTCCGTAGCACAACAATACGTTACAGCACAGTAATTTCTTCATCACAACAATAAGCGTAATAACTAAGATATCTATACGCAAAGCATTTCACTTTTGTTTATCATGAGGTAAGTACATTGACTTCTGCAGAACTTAGCTTTCGGAGGACAATAACTACGACACTTCCACAGAGATTATCTTACAGCAAGACGCACATTTAGCGCTACAGGACACGTATTTGAGTAATTAATTTTGTACTTAAAACATTTATTTTTAAAGATATTTGAAATACAATGGTACAAAGGTTTTCCATGATACATTTCATTCCATTGCTGTAATCTGTAACACCTGAGGGTATAATTACATTAATCCTCAGGGGGGTACACGCTTAATTTGTGTATCATGTGTTTGGCAAGCACAAGGAGCCCTAGCTAATATGGTATTTGCTTACACGACTTTACACAACGGTACCATATTTCTCTAACACAAATTACACAGCTATCTGATCATTTAACTGAGAGACGAACATTTTTTTTACTACATCAGTGACACATATTTACACAATTACACAGGTGGAAAACTTCACACTTATGAAATTGTATTTTGTCTGTACTTTGTGGACCCTTCATATTTTTTCGAAGCCATTGTGATACTATGAGAGCTTTGAATGATGTATTTGGTATGAGATCATAATTTTTAAAGTACATTTGAGGTAGATGACACTACTGAAATGAGCAGAGAATTTTCTTTAGGTTTTGAAATTATTGCAGAAAGCTACGACGTATTTGAGATTTGTCTGAGGTGTTATGATGTTATTATTACGATGACTATGTGTATTATGCTGTTGCGGTATGTTTATGATCAATAAGCTGATGCTATATGAGTTATTTGATTATGCTATGTATCTGTTATGATGAAATATTGAAGAAGTGTTGACGAATAAGGTAAGGAATATGAGTAGTGTTTAGGGACTCTGGTTTGTGAAAAAGGTTGTTGGAAACCAAGAATCGTACTTTAAGAGTTATGAAATGTGTGTAAATGCATGAATGTATCACAAAGCCGGCGAAAATTTTTTGGACACTGCTATATTCATAAGATTTTATTTCTACACATTTGCAACGCAAATTCTCGACCCATGAAATTTTGTAGATGAGACTGTCACTCTAGTGCTAACTGCTGTCATAAATATTTCCGTAAGAGAGTTAAGTGACCACCTGCACATGCGTCATGGGCACCCAGCTGTGTCAGACGCCTGGAGAACAAGCCATTAGAGTGTGTGCCTTTTCAGAGGCACAGGTAGAAAAAAAAAAGAAAGGGGAGGCCATTATCCTCGCTATTGACATTTCCTTGTTGAAAGCATACTGTGGTGCTCGTAATTTATGATATTTACTACAATGCCTAATGACATGACGAGAAATATTTAGTTGAGAGAAATGCCATATGGCTTGCTTTATGTATTTATTTACTCATTTTGTTTAATATCTAGTTTCTAGCTGCCCTGCAGCATTGGTTAAAATAAAATTTTATAGGTGTACTAATATAAATATTTTCTGTCTACAGATCCAGTAAATACTAATTTTGTAATACATTTCCCAAAATTGAGGGAGCACAAAAAGACATTTCCCTTCACAGGAATTGCATAAATAATTTTTTTATGATTTGGTAACTTATCTGCTAGCGTAAGTTTTTGTGATGCATCACTCTAGTGTTACGATGTGACATAGGTATTAAACATGGCCATTTTTACTGTAATATTTTTTCTGTTTGAGCTATGTCATGTTTAGGTATAAGTTACTGCTGTTTGCCAGGCATAGTGTTACTGAATTTGACTTTGTGTTACTCTTCTAAGCTAGTTTTACTACTGATTTATTTTTCTTGTTTGCTGCACAGTGCCTTATATTAGTTGTAGTACTGCAATTGCTTTTCCTATTTAAAATTTTTCTCCTTGGTGTTTGTGTTAATTGTTTTATGCTGCTGCATTGCCTCGTCCCTTACTTTAGCATCTGAGCTTAGTAGATTTAAGTCAGCTTAAGAGGGGGTAGCCTATAAGAGAATGAGTTGCGATGAATTTGAAGAAATGCACTGAGAGGTTATACGAGAAAAATACAGAAAGCATGCTTGGGTAGGATTTTTTGGTGGAAGCAAATGTCGAAATAAGACGTAAGATCTATGGAATGAAGTTTTGGGTTGGATTGCAGTACCAAATGTTACACTGAAAACAAACCCTGTCCTTTCCTTATGTGTTATCCCACTATGTGTTTGTGTGCACTTGTGTATTTGTTTTCTTCCTGTCTCTGTGTAGTTTCATAGAATTTTTTTTTCTTCTAATACTAAGCAACATTCACTATGATGAGGAATACTGTTCTCCTCAAATATAATTGGCATTGATAATATGTTATTTACCTTGTAAATATGCTTAGACATTATTTATTCTGTTTTGTTTTAATGCTCATGTGTGAAGTTGATGTTTCAAAAAGTAATTCTGATCTTTTATGTATGTACTCATGTCATAATTCCTGTAACACTGATGTATATGTCTATTTCTATTCTTTTGTAAAGCCTGTATTACTACAAATGTTATCTGTATTGTTATGTTTTTAATGATATATTTTGTGCCTTTGTTATTGTATTCTTATGTTATAAAATTGTAATTGACACCAGTTCATCAAATTAAGTAACTTGTAAGTTACATTTCACTGCACACGTTTCTGTTGGTCATAGTATATGGACAATATGTGAGAAGTTGGGGCTCTTAGTGTTTACATGTGTGTTAATAATTTAGCAAGGGACTGGATAACAGCATTGCTGGTTCTAAGGGCAATTCCAAAAACTTTGTGAGTGCACAAGTGGTGATTATGGACTTGCTATATTAACTGCAAGACTCTTCAATGGTGATTGTGCACCCGCTCAGTCACAACAGATGGCTGCTGGCCATCTCTACAAGGACTACAGTGGGTCTGCATCTCTGATGACCCACCAATACCATTATTTCTACAAGGACTACAGTGAGTCTGCACCTCTGATGGCCCACCAATACCGTAATCTCTACCAGGACTATAGTGGGTCTGCTCTGTAATGACCTACCTACCAATATTCTTCAAAACCTCGAATGACTCTGCTGTAGGTTTGCTCTGTTGTGGCCTATTACCTGTCAGCATGTCAAGAGTCAGCACTGTCTTTCCGTTGGAAGGACAACACTACTTCTTCAAGACTGCATGGAAATCCACTACTTCCGTGTGCATGTTCTTTTATTCACTCAGACTTTGTGCATAAAATTGTAATTAATACTGTGATGAATGATCAGGACTGTCTTTATGGACTGTGAGAAAATTTTAGCTTTCGACCAACGTTGTATCAATAAGTGTGTGCATTTGATATCTTTGTTTTTGTAATTATGAAAAATTTTATCAACTCATTATTGGCCACTGCCCAAAACAATTTGTAAATTTTTTTGTGGGGAGCATGGGGGCTATGTAAGTAGGCTGTTTATGTTTTCTTGTTGGCAACGTTACGTAGCGCTCTGTGTGAAAATCACTGGCTGTGCTGTGTGCAATCTGTGGCTAGTTTGCATTGTTGTCTGCCATTGTAGTGTTGGGCAGCGGCAGCTGGATGTGAACAGCGCGTAGCGTTGCGCAATTGGAGGTGAGCCGCCAGCAGTGGTGGATGTGGGAAATGAGATGGCGGATTTTTTAGTACAGAATGGATATTATGAACTGCTATGTATATTATGCTTTTTCAACACTATTAAGGTAAATACATTGTTTGTTCTCTATTAAAATCTTTCATTTGCTAACTATGCCTATCAGTAGTTAGTGCCTTCCGTAGTTTTAATCTTTTATTTAGCTGGCAGTAGTGGCGCTCGCTGTATTGCAGTAGTTCGAGTAACGGAGATTTTTGGTGAGGTAAGTGATTTGTGAAAGGTATAGATTAATGTTTAGATTAATGTTAGTCAGGGCCATTCTTTTGTAGGGATTTTTGAAAGTCAGATTGCGTTGCGCTAAAAATATTGTATGTCAGTTTAAGCACAGTCTTGTATAATTGTTCTAAGGGGACATTTCAGCATCATGTCGACTTCTATACAGGTGAGTAACGCTTGAAACGGTCTGTGTTTCGAACCTTTCCTTTGGGTCCATTAGCAGTTTCCGATGAACCACTGCAGGTTCCCTGTAACCCTTGGACGTTCCCATTCACGAAGAAACACAGAAACTGCGACGGGGTTGAACACAAGACGCACAATGCCGACTTCTATCCAGGTGTGTAACATTTGTAACGGTCTGCGATTTGAAACTTTCCTGGAGGTTCAGTCGTAGTTTCCGATACACGACTGCGGGTTTACTTTAACCCTTGGACATTCGCATTGATGAGAAACCACAGAAATTGCTTCGGGATTGAACACAAGAGGCACCATGCCGTCTTCTATCAAGGCGTGTAACTCTTCAAACGGTCTGTCTTTCGTACCTTTCCTGGGGGTCCATTAGTAGTTTCCGATGCACCACTGAGGGTTTAAATTAAACCTTGGCCCTTCCCATTGATGAAGATACAGAGGCATTGCACAGGGATTGAACACAAGAGGCATCTTGCCGACTTCTATCCAGCCGTGTAACACTTGAAATAGTGTGAGATTTGAACATTTCCCGGAGGTTCATTAGTAGTTACCGATGCACCAATGTGGGCTTACATTAACTCTTGGACCTTCCCATTGACGAAGAAGCACAGAAATTCCGTCGGGATTGAACACAAGAGGAACTACGCCGACTTCTATCGAGGCGTGTAACGCATTAAACAGTGCGTGTTTGGAACTTTCCTCCGGGTCTGTTAGTAGTTTCCGATGAACCAACGTGGGTTTACTTTAACCCTTGGACCTTCGCATTGACGAAGAAACACAGAAATTCCGTTGGGACTGAACACAAGTGGCTCCATGTCGACTTCTATCCAGGCGTGTAACACTTCAAAAGATCTGTATTTAGAACCTTTCCCGATGGTCTATTAGTAGTTTCCTATGCACCAATGTAGGTTTACTTTAACCCTTGGAACTTCCCATTGACGAAAAAACACCGAAATTTCGTTGGGAATGAACACGAGAGGCTCCATGCCGACTTCTATCCAGGCGAGTAACGCATAAAATGGACTGTGTTTGGATCTTTTCCTGGGGGTCCATTAGTAGTTTTCGATGCACCACTGCAGGTCTCCAGTAACCCTTGGACATTCCCATAGACGAAGAATCAGAGAAATTGAGTCGGGATTGAAAACAAGCGTCACCATGCCGTATTCTATCCAGGCGTGTAACGCTTCAAACGGAATTAGTAGTTTCCGATGCACCACTGTGGATTTACTTTATCCCTTGGACCTTACCATTGACGAAGAAACAGAGAAATTGTACTAGAATTGAACATAAGAGGCATCTTGCAGACTTCTGTCCAAGTGTGTACCGCTTGAAATGGTGTGAGTTTGGAACCGTTCCTTGGGGATCCCTAGTAGTTTCCGATGGACCAATGTGGGTTTCCTGTAACCCTTGGACGTTCCCAATGACGAAGAAACACAGACCCTCCGTCGGGATTGAACAAATGAGGCATTGTGCCGACTTCTATCGTGGCGTGTAACGCATTATACGGTCTGTGTTTGGATACTTTCCTGGAGGTCTATCAGTAGTTTGCAATGAACCAATGCGGGTTTACTTTAAACCTTGGGCCTTCCCATTGACAAAGAAATACAGAAATTGTGTCACAATTGAACAAAATAGGCGGCATGCTGACTTCTATCCAGGCGCGTAGTGATTCGAATGGTCAGTGTTTTGAAACATTCCTGGGAATCCACTAGTAGTTTCTGATTATCCACTGCGTGTTAACTTTAACCCTTGGACCTTCCCATTGACGAAAAGCACATAAATTGCTTCGGGATAGAACACGAGGGGTTCCATGCCGTCTTCTATCCAGTCGTGTAACGCTTCAAACGGACTGTGTTTGGAACTTATCCTGGGGGTCCACTAGAAGTTTCCGATGCACCACTGCGTGTTAACTTTAACCCTTGGACATTCCCATTGCCGGAAAACACAGAAATTGCGTAGGGATTGAACACAAGAGGCACTATGTCGACTTCTATCCAGGCATGTGACGCTTCAAACGCTCTATGTTAGGAATATTCCTGGGAGTCTATTAGTAGTTTCCGAAGCACCAATGAGGGTTTACTTTAACCCTTGGACGTTCCCATTGATGAGGAAACACAGAAATTTTGTCGGGATTAAACACAAGAGGCACCATGCCATCTTCTTTCCAGACGTGTAACGCTTCAAACGGTCTGTTATTAGTACCTTTATTGGTGGTGCATTAGTAGTTTCCGATGCATCATTTAGAGTTTCCTTTATCCCTTGGACCTTTCCATTGACGACGCAACAGAGAAATTGCAACGGGGTTTAACAAAAGAGGCACCATGCCGACTTCTACCCAGACGCTTAATGCTTCAAACGGTCTGTGTTTGGAACCTTTCCTGGGGAAGCATTAGTAGTTTCCTTTACTACACTGCGGGTTTATTTTAACCCTTGTGCCTTTCAATTGAATAAACCCAGAAATTACGAAGGGATTGAACAGAAGAGGCCACACGACGACATTTATACAGACGCGTAATACTTCAAACGGTTTGTCGTTGGAATCTTTCCTGGGGATCCACTAGTAGATTCCGATGCTCCACTGCCTGTTAACTTTAAACCTCGGGCTTCTTATTGACCAAGAACCACAGAAATTGCGTCGGGATATAACTCAAGAGGGAACCATGCCGTCTTCTATCTTGACGTGTAATACTCCAAACCTTCTGTCATTCGTACCTTTCCTGGGGGTTAATTAGTAGCTTCCGATGCACCACTGTGGGTTTAATTTAACCCTTCGACCTTCCCATTGACGAAGAAACACATACATTGCGTAGGGATTGAACACAGCAGGTACCATTCCGTCTTCTATCCTCGCATGTAACGCTTCAAACGGTGTTTGGAACCTTTCCAGGGGGTCCATTAGTAGTTTTTGAAGCAACGCTTAGGACTTACTAAACCCTTGGAACTTCCCAGTGACGTAGAAACAGAGAAATTGTTGTGACTTGGTTATACAGGCAAGCCACTAGGAGAGGATGCCGAAAGGCACGCGTTTAAGCTCACGCAGGCTGGCGTGAGTTCTGGAACAGTTAAGGGAATTTACAGTAGTAAAGAACGTAAGTAACTACTGGAATACTTAACTTTAATTCATAATTGGTGAACATCGGTCTGACGGTACATGCATTACAAGATAAATAGCAAATGATAATGGCGCCTTGCTAGGTCGTAGCAATTGACGTAGCTGAAGGCTATGCTAACTATCGTCTCGGCAAATGAGAGCGTAATTTGTCAGTGAACCATCGCTAGCAAAGTCGGCTGTACAACTGGGGCGAGTGCTAGGAAGTCTCTCTAGACCTGCCGTGTGGCGGCGCTCGGTCTGCAATCACTGATAGTGGCGACACGCGGGTCCGACGTATACTAACGGACCGCGGCCGATTTAAAGGCTACCACCTAGCAAGTGTGGTGTCTGGCGGTAACACCACAGAAATTGCACTGAGATTAGACACAAGAGCAGTCTTGCCGACTTGTATCCAGGCGAGTAACGCTTGAAATGGTATGAGTTTGGAACCTTTCATTGGGTTTCACAAGAAGTTTCCGAGCACCAATGTGGGTTTACTTTAACCATTGGACCTTCCCATTCAAGAAGAAACAGAGAATTTGCAGCGGGATTGAACACAAGAGGCATCGCGCCGACTTTAATGCCGGCGTGTAATGCTTCAAACGGTTTGTGTTTTGAACCTTTCCTGAGCGCCCATTAGTAGATTCCGATACACCACTGCAGGTTTACTTTAATTTTGTACCTTCCAATTGACGGATAAACCCTGAAATTGTGTAGCAATTGAATGCAAGAGGCACAATGCCAACCTCTACCCAAGTGTGTAATGTTTCAAACGGTCAGTGTTTTGAACCTTTCCCGGGGGTCCGTTACTAGGTTCCTTTGCAACACTGCATGTTTACTTTTCACACTTGGACCTTCCCATTGACGAAGAAACACATAAATTGCGTCATGGTTGAACACAATAGACAACATGATGACTTGTATCGAGGCGTGTAACGCTTGTAACGGTCCGTGTTTGGAACATTTCATGGGGGTCCATTAGTAGTTTCCGATGCACCAATGCGCTTTTCTTTAACCCTTGGACCTTCCAATTGGCGAAGAGACACAGGAATTGCGTCGGGATTGAACACAAGATTCACCATGCCGACTTCTATCGAGGCTTGTAACGCTTGAAATGGACTGTGTTTGGAACCTTTCCTGGGGTCTATTAGTAGTTTCCGATGCACCAATGCGGGTTTGCGAGAACCATTGAACCACCCCACTGACGAAGTAACACAGAAATTGCGACAGGATTGAACACAAGAGGCACCATGCCGACTTCGATCTAGACGCGTAATGCTTTAAACGGTCTCTGTTTGGAACCTTTCCAGGGGGAGCATTAGTAGTTTCCCTTACTACACTGCGGGTTTACTTTAACCCTTGTACCATCCAATTGACGAATAAACCCAGAAATTGCGTAGGGATTAAACACAAGAGGCACCATGACATCTATCCAGGCATATAACGCATTAAACGGTCTGTGAATGTAACCCTTCCTGGGGTCCATTAATAGTCTCCTTTGCAACACTGCTTGTTTACTTTAAACCTTGGACCTTCCCATTGACGAAGAAACACAGAAATTGGGTCATGATTGAACAAATGAGGTAACTTGCCGACCGTTATCGAGGCGTGTAACGCTTTTAACGGTCTGCGTTTGGAACCTTTCCTGGGGGCCCATAGTAGTTATCGACGAACCACTGCAGATTTCCTGTAACCCTTGGACTTTCCCATATACGAAGAAACACAGAAATTTTGTCGAGATTGAACACAAGACGCACCATGCCGACTTCTATCCGGCCGTATAACGCTTGCAACGGTCTCGGTTTTGAACCTTCCTTGAGGGTCCATTAGTACAGTGTGCTCCCTGCCGCCGTTGGATAAGCAGCTGCAGCAGCAACTCGTATACTCCTAGCTCACTCATTTGTTACATAGTTTAATTCTTAATTTCTTTGCGTGTTTTTGTTATTTGCATTGTTTAATTCATAAATTTCGTGCGTATTATAGTATTTGAGAGTTGTAGCATCGCGTTTTAGTACCTGAATAGTGTAAATTCGCGTAGTCGTCTGTCTTATGTTTTTGTTTTGAACGGCCAGTGTCGGTTGGTCACAGTCAGTGTGCTCCCTGCCGCCGTTGGATAAGCAGCTGCAGCAGCAACTCGTATACTCCTAGCTTACTCATTTGTTACATAGTTTAATTCTTAATTTATTTGCGTGTTTTTGTTACTTGCATTGTTTAATTCATAAATTTCGTGCGTATTATAGTATTTGAGAGTTGTAGCATCGCGTTTTAGTACCTGAATAGTGTAAATTCGCGTAGTCGTCTGTCTTATGTTTTTGTTTTGAACGGCCAGTGTCGGTTGGTCACAGTCAGTGTGCTCCCTGCCGCCGTTGGATAAGCAGCTGCAGCAGCAACTCGTATACTCCTAGCTCACTCATTTGTTACATAGTTTAATTCTTAATTTATTTGCGTGTTTTTGGTACTTGCATTGTTAAATTCATAAATTTCGTGCGTATTATAGTATTTGAGAGTTGTAGCATCGCGTTTTAGTACCTGAATAGTGTAAATTCGCGTAGTCGTCTGTCTTATGTTTTGTTTTGAACGGCCAGTGTCGGTTGGTCACAGTCAGTGTGCTCCTTGCCGCCGTTGGATAAGCAGCTGCAGCAGCAAGTCGTATACTCCTAGCTCACTCATTTGTTACATAGTTTAATTCTTAATTTATTTGCGTGTTTTTGGTACTTGCATTGTTAAATTAATAAATTTCGGGCGTATTATAGTATTTGAGAGTTGTAGCATCGCGTTTTAGTACCTGAATAGTGTAAATTCGCGTAGTCTCCTTCCGCCGCCGAGCAGTGTGTCAGCAGTGCACAAGTTACTGCATTTACTAGGCAATCTCGTACTTTAATAACCGCTTAAATTTTGTGTCGATTTGTTTGCGCTCTGTGTAGATTAGTTCAGACGTTCTTTGCACAAGTTTTTAGCATGGATAGGGACTGCAACTGCTGTGTTCGGATGCAGGCTGAGTTGGCATCCCTTCGCTCCCAGCTTCAGGCAGTGTTGGCTTCGGTCACACAGCTTGAGGCTGTTGCCAATGGACATCACTGTGGGGGTCCGGATGGGAGTTTGTCGGGGACGGCCAGCTCGTCCCACGCATCCCCCGATCGGGCTACGACTGTGGTTGCCCGGGATACTGCCCGCATTGAGGCTGATCCCTCACCTGTGGTAGAGTGGGAGGTCGTCTCAAGGTGTGGCAGGGGGCGAAAGACATTCCGGAGGGCTGAACGGAAGGCCTCTCCAGTTTGTCTGACGAACCGGTTTCAGGCTCTGTCTCTGGCTGATACTCAGGCTGATACTGATCTTCGGCCTGACATGGCTGCCTGTCCTGTTCCAGAGGTTGCCCCTCAGTCTGCAAGATCCGGGCGGTCGCAGAGGGTGGGCTTACTGGTAGTTGGGAGCTCCAACGTCAGGCGCGTAATGGGGCCCCTTAGGGATATGGCAGCAAGGGAGGGGAAGAAGACCAAAGTGCACTCCGTGTGCATACCGGGGGGAGTCATTCCAGATGTGGAAAGGGTCCTTCCGGATGCCATGAAGGGTACAGGGTGCACCCATCTGCAGGTGGTCGCTCATGTCGGCACCAATGATGTGTGTCGCTATGGATCGGAGGAAATCCTCTCTGGCTTCCGGCGGCTATCTGATTTGGTGAAGACTGCCAGTCTCGCTAACGGGATGAAAGCAGAGCTCACCATCTGCAGCATCGTCGACAGGACTGACTGCGGACCTTTGGTACAGAGCCGAGTAGAGGGTCTGAATCAGAGGCTGAGACGGTTCTGCGACCTTGTGGGCTGCAGATTCCTCGACTTGCGCCATAGGGTGGTGGGGTTTCGGGTTCCGCTGGATAGGTCAGGAGTCCACTACACGCAACAAGCGGCTACACGGGTAGCAGGGGTTGTGTGGCGTGGGCTGGGCGGTTTTTTAGGTTAGATGGCCTCGGGCAAGTACAGAAAGGGCAACAGCCTCAACGGGAGCGGGGCAAAGTCAGAACATGCGGGGACCAAGCAGCAATCGGTATTGTAGTTGTAAACTGTCGAAGCTGCGTTGGTAAAGTACCGGAACTTCAAGCGCTGATAGAAAGCACTGAAGCTGAAATCGTTATAGGTACAGAAAGCTGGCTGAAGCCAGAGATAAATTCTGCCGAAATTTTTACAAAGGTACAGACGGTGTTTAGAAAGGATAGATTGCATGCAACCGGTGGTGGAGTGTTCGTCGCTGTTAGTAGTAGTTTATCCTGTAGTGAAGTAGAAGTGGATAGTTCCTGTGAATTATTATGGGTGGAGGTTACACTCAACAACCGAGCTAGGTTAATAATTGGCTCCTTTTACCGACCCCCCGACTCAGCAGCATTAGTGGCAGAACAACTGAGAGAAAATTTGGAATACATTTCACATAAATTTTCTCAGCATGTTATAGTCTTAGGTGGAGATTTCAATTTACCAGATATAGACTGGGACACTCAGATGTTTAGGACGGGTGGTAGGGACAGAGCATCGAGTGACATTATACTGAGTGCACTATCCGAAAATTACCTCGAGCAAATAAACAGAGAACCGACTCGTGGAGGTAACATCTTGGACCTACTGGTAACAAACAGACCCGAACTTTTCGACTCTGTAAGTGCAGAACAGGGAATCAGTGATCATAAGGCCGTTGCAGCATCCCTGAATTTGGAAGTTAATAGGAATATAAAAAAAGGGCGGAAGGTTTATCTGTTTAGCAAGAGTAATAGAAGGCAGATTTCAGACTACCTAACAGATCAAAACGAAAATTTCTGTTCCGACACTGACAATGTTGAGTGTTTATGGAAAAAGTTCAAGGCAATCGTAAAATGCGTTTTAGACAGGTACGTGCCGAGTAAAACTGTGAGGGACGGGAAAAACCCACCGTGGTACAACAACAAAGTTAGGAAACTACTGCGAAAGCAAAGAGAGCTTCACTGCAAGTTTAAACGCAGCCAAAACCTCTCAGACAAACAGAAGCTAAACGATGTCAAAGTTAGCGTAAGGAGGGCTATGCGTGAAGCGTTCGGTGAATTCGAAAGTAAAATTCTATGTACCGACTTGACAGAAAATCCTAGGAAGTTCTGGTCTTACGTTAAATCAGTAAGTGGCTCGAAACAGCATATCCAGACACTCCGGGATGATGATGGCATTGAAACAGAGGATGACAAGCGTAAAGCTGAAATACTAAACACCTTTTTCCAAAGCTGTTTCACAGAGGAAGACCGCACTGCAGTTCCTTCTCTAAATCCTCGCACAAACGAAAAAATGGCTGACATCGAAATAAATGTCCAAGGAATAGAAAAGCAACTGGAATCACTCAACAGAGGAAAGTCCACTGGACCTGACGGGATACCAATTCGATTCTACACAGAGTACGCGAAAGAACTTGCCCCCCTTCTAACAGCCGTGTACCGCAAGTCTCTAGAGGAACGGAAGGTTCCAAATGATTGGAAAAGAGCACAGGTAGTCCCAGTCTTCAAGAAGGGTCGTCGAGCAGATGCGCAAAACTATAGACCTATATCTCTGACGTCGATCTGTTGTAGAATTTTAGAACATGTTTTTTGCTCGAATATCATGTCGTTTTTGGAAACTCAGAATCTACTATGTAGGAATCAACATGGATTCCGGAAACAGCGATCGTGTGAGACCCAACTCGCTTTATTTGTTCATGAGACCCAGAAAATATTAGATACAGGCTCCCAGGTAGATGCTATTTTTCTTGACTTCCGGAAGGCGTTCGATACAGTTCCGCACTGTCGCCTGATAAACAAAGTAAGAGCCTACGGAATATCAGACCAGCTGTGTGGCTGGATTGAAGAGTTTTTAGCAAACAGAACGCAGCATGTTGTTATCAACGGAGAGACGTCTACAGACGTTAAAGTAACCTCTGGTGTGCCACAGGGGAGTGTTATGGGACCATTGCTTTTCACAATATATATAAATGACCTAGTAGATAGTGTCGGAAGTTCCATGCGGCTTTTCGCGGATGATGCTGTAGTATACAGAGAAGTTGCAGCATTAGAAAATTGTAGCGAAATGCAGGAAGATCTGCAGCGGATAGGCACTTGGTGCAGGGAGTGGCAACTGACCCTTAACATAGACAAATGTAATGTATTGCGAATACATAGAAAGAAGGATCCTTTATTGTATGATTATATGATAGCGGAACAAACACTGGTAGCAGTTACTTCTGTAAAATATCTGGGAGTATGCGTGCGGAACGATTTGAAGTGGAATGATCATATAAAATTAATTGTTGGTAAGGCGGGTACCAGGTTGAGATTCATTGGGAGAGTCCTTAGAAAATGTAGTCCATCAACAAAGGAGGTGGCTTACAAAACACTCGTTCGACCTATACTTGAGTATTGCTCATCAGTGTGGGATCCGTACCAGATCGGGTTGACGGAGGAGATAGAGAAGATTCAAAGAAGAGCGGCGCGTTTCGTCACAGGGTTATTTGGTAACCGTGATAGCGTTACGCAGATGTTTAACAAACTCAAGTGGCGGACTCTGCAAGAGAGGCGCTCTGCTTCGCGGTGTAGCTTGCTCGCCAGGTTTCGAGAGGGTGCGTTTCTGGATGAGGTATCGAATATATTGCTTCCCCCTACTTATACCTCCCGAGGAGATCACGAATGTAAAATTAGAGAGATTAGAGCGCGCACAGAGGCTTTCAGACAGTCGTTCTTCCCGCGAACCATACGCGACTGGAACAGGAAAGGGAGGTAATGACAGTGGCACGTAAAGTGCCCTCCGCCACACACCGTTGGGTGGCTTGCGGAGTATAAATGTAGATGTAGATGTAGATGTACATTCCGATGCACCACTGCAGGTTTCCTGTAACCCTTGGACCTTCCCAATGACGAAGAACCTAAGAAATAGCGCCGGAGTTGAAAACAAGAGGCACCATGCCGGCTTCCATCCGGGCGTGTAGTGCTTCAAACGGCCTCTTTTTCGTTCCTGTCCTGGGGATCCATTAGTGATTTCTGATGCACCACTGCGGGTTTACTTTAACCCTTAGACATTCCTATTGACGAAGAAACACAGAAAGTGCGTCGGGATTGAACACAAGAAGCACCATGTCGTCTTCTATCCAGGCGTGCAACTCTTGAAACGGTCTGTTGTTCGTACCCTTCCTGGTGGCCCATTAGTAGTTATTGATGCACCACTGCAGATTTCCTGTTAACCTGGGACCTTAACATTGACGAAGACACACAATTATTGCGTCGGGATTGAACACAAGACACCCCATCCCGACTTCTATCAAGACGTGTAACACTTGTAACGGTCTGCGTGTGGAACGTTTCCTGGGGGTCCATTAGTAATTTCCCATGCACCATTGATGGTTTACTTTAACCCTTGGACCATCCCATTGACGAAGAAACACAAAAAATGCATTGGGATTGAACACAAAACGCACCATGCCGACTTCTATCCACGTGTGTAACGCTTGTAACGGTATTCGATCGGAACCTTTCCTGGTGGTCTATTAGTAGTTTCCGATTCGCCACCGCACCTTTACTTTAACCCTTGTAGCTTCCAATTGACGAAGAAACCCAGAAATTGCCTAGGGATTGAACACAAGAGGCACCATGCCGAC
Source organism: Schistocerca cancellata (assembly GCF_023864275.1). Lineage (NCBI taxonomy): Eukaryota > Metazoa > Arthropoda > Insecta > Orthoptera > Acrididae > Schistocerca > Schistocerca cancellata. The sequence goes on along the minus strand of NC_064627.1, from coordinate 86,649,851 downwards.
TTCTATCCAGGCGTGTAATGCTTCAAACTGTCTGTGTTTTGAACCTTTCATGGGGGTCCATTAGTAGTTTCCTTTGCAACACTGTGTGTTTACTTTAACCCTTGGACCTTCCCATTGACGAAGAAACACAGAAATTGCGTCATGATTGAACACAAGAGACAACATGCCAGGTGTGTAACGCTTGTAACGGTCTTCGATCGGAACCTTTCCTGGTGGTCTATTAGTAGTTTCCGATTCGCCACCGCACCTTTACTTTAACCCTTGTAGCTTCCAATTGACGAAGAAACCCAGAAAATGCCTAGGGATTGAACACAAGAGGCACCATGCCGACTTCTATCCAGGCGTGTAATGCTTCAAACGGTCTGTGTTTTGAACCTTTCATGGGGGTCCATTGGTAGTTTCCTTTGCCACACTGTGTGTTTACTTTAACCCTTGGACCTACCCATATACGAAGAAACACAGAAATTTCGTTGGGATTGAACACAAGAGGCTCCATGCCAACTACTAAGATGGCGTATTACGCCTCTAACGGTCGGACTTTGGAACCTTACCTTGGGGTCCATTAGTAGTTTCCGATGCACCACTGCAGGTTTCCTGTAACGCTTGTACCTACCCATTGACGGAAAAACACAGAAATTGCGTCGGGATTGAACAGAAGACGCACCATGCAGACTTTTATCCAGGCGTGCAACGCTTGTAATGGTCTGTTTCTGGAACGTTACCTGGGGGTCCATTACTAGTTCCGATGCACCACTGTGGGTTTACTTTAACCTTTGCACTTTCCCATTGACGAAGAAACACAAAAATTGCGTCGGGATTGTACTTAAGAGGCACCATGCAGACTTCTATACAGGCATGTAAAGCCTGTAACGGTCTTCGTTTAGAACGTTTCCTGGGGACCATTAGTAGTTTCCAATGCACCACTGCGAGTTTTCTTTAACTGTTGGAGCTTCGCATTGACGAAGAAACACAGAAATTGCGTAGGGATTGAACTCAAAAGGCACCATGCCGACTTCTATCCAGGCGTGTAATGCTTTAAACGGTCTGTGTTTGGAAACTATCCTGGGGGTCCATCAGTAGTTTTGTTTGCAACAATGTGTGTTTACTTTAACCCTTGAACCTTCCCATTGAAGAACCACAGACATTTCGTCGGGGAGCCGGACTTGGGTATTACGGGGATGTCGACCTCGTCCCGTCTGTCCCCAAATCGGTCTGCCGCTGTGGTTGCCCCGGTTGCTGCCCGCAGTGGGGCTGAGCACTCGCCTGTGGTGGATTGTGAGGTCGTTCCAAGGCGTGGCAGGCCTCGAAAGACGTCCCCGGAGGTTGATCAGAAAGCCTCCCCGGTGCGTCTGACAAATAGATTTCAGGTACTTTCTCTGGCTGAGCCAGATGCAGCTGCCTGCCCTGTTTCAGAGGATGATTCTCAGCCTTCAATGTCCGGACAATCGCTGAGGGTGGGCTTATTGGTAGTTTGGAACTCCAATGTTAGGCGCGTAATGGGTCCCCTTAGGGATATGGCGGCTAAGGAGGGAAGAAATCCAGTGTGCACTCCGTGTGCATTCCGGGAGGAGTCATTCCTGATGTGGAAAGGTTCCTTCCGGATGCCATGAAGAGCACAGGTTGCAGCCAGCTGCAGGTGGTGGCACTAATGACGTGTGTCGCTTTGGATCTGAGGAAATTCTCTCTCGATTCCAGCGGCTATCTGATTTGGTGAAGGCTGCCGGTCTTGCTTACGAGATGAAGGCAGAGCTCACCATCTGCAGCACCGTTGACAGAACCGACTGAGGACCTTCAGAGCCGGGTGGAGGGTCCGAATCAGAGGCTCAGATGGTTTTGCGACTGTGTTGGCTGCAGATTCCTTGACATGCGCCATACGGTGGTGGGGTTTCGGGTTCCGCTGAATAGGTCAGGAGTTCACTACACTCAGCTGGCAGCTACACGGGTAGCGGAGGCTGTGTGGCATGGACTCGGCGGTTAGATACATAAGGCAGAATTAGTGGTGGAGTGTTTGTGTCTATCAGTAGTGGTTTATCTTGTAGTGAAGTCGAAGTAGATACTCAGTGCGAATTGGTATGGGTAGAGTTTATACTTAACAGCCGAACTAAGTTGATAATTGGCTCCTTCTACCGACCACCCGACTCCGATGATATAGTTTCTGAACAGTTCAGAGAAAATTTGAGTCTCGTAACAAATAAATACCCCATGCATACGGTTATAGTTGGTGGGGACTTAAACTTCTCTCGATATGTTGGCAAAAATACTTGTTAACATCTTCCCAGATTGTCCTAAATACTTTGTCGGAAAATTATTTCGAGCAGTTAGTCCACGAACCCACGCGAATTGTAAATGGTTGCGAAAACACACTTGACCTCTTAGCCACAAACAATCCAGAGCCGACAGAGAGCATCATGACTGATACAGGGATTAGTGATCACGAAGTCGTTGTAGCTAGGCTCAATACCGTTTCTTCCAAATCCACCAGAAACAAACACAAAATAATTTTATTTAAAAAAGTGGATAAAGTGTCACTAGGAGCCTTCCTAAGAGACAATCTCCATTCCTTCCAAACTGACTATGCAAATGTAGACGAGATGTGGCTCAAATTCAAAGATATAGTGGTAATAGAAATTGAGAGATTCATACCACATGAAATGGTAAGAGATTGAACTGATCCCCCATGGTACACAAAACATGTCCGAACGCTATTGCAGAGGCAACGGAAAAAGCATGCGAAGTTCAGAAGAACGCGAAATCCCGAAGATTGGCGAAATTTGGCACGGACTTCAATGCGAGATGCCTTTAATAGGTTCTACAACTAAACATTGTCTCGAAATTTGGTAAGCGGCAAGACGCAGTCAATACCTTCGCTGCGCAGTGCCGATGGTACTGTTACCGACAACTGTGCCGCTAAAGCGGAATTGAACGCAGTTTCCCGAAATTCCTTCACCAGGGAAGACGCATGGAATATTCCAGAATTTGCAACACGAACAGCTGATAGCATGAGTTTCTTAGTAGATACCTTAGGGGTTGCGAAGCAACTCAAATCGCTTGATACGGGGAAGTCTTCAGGTCCAGATTGTATTCCGATTAGGTTCCTTTCAGATTACGCTGATACAATAGCTCCCTACTTAGCAATCATATACAACCGCTCGCTCACCGATAGATCTGTACCTACAGATTGGAAAATTGCACAGGTTACACCAGTGTTTAAGAAGGGTAGTAGGAGTAATCCATCGAACTACAGACCTATATCATTGACGTCGGTTTGCAGTAGGGTTTTGGAGCATATACTGTATTCAAACATTATGAATCACTTCGAAGGGAACGATCTATTGATACGTAATCAGCATGGTTTCAGAAAATATCGTTCTTGTGCAACGCAGCTAGCTCTTTATTCGCAAGAAGTAATGACCGCTATCGACAGGGGATCTCAAGTTGATTCCGTATTTCTAGATTCGCGGAAAGCTTTTGACACCGTTCCTCACAAGCGACTTCTAATCAAGCTGCGGGCCTATGGGGTATCGTCTCGGTTGTGCAACTGGATTCGTGATTTCCTGTCAGGAAGGTCGCAGTTCGTAGTAATAGACGACAAATCATCGAGTAAAACTGAAGTGATATCAGGTGTTCCCCAGGGAAGCGTCCTGGGACCACTGCTGTTCCTGATCTATATAAATGACCTGGGTGACAATCTGAGCAGTTCTCTTAGGTTGTTCGCAGATAATGCTGTAATTTACCGTCTAGTAAGGTCATCCGAAGACCAGTATCAGTTGCAAAGCGATTTAGAAAAGATTGCTGTATGGTGTGGCAGGTGGCAGTTGACGCTAAATAATGAAAAGTGTGAGGTGATCCACATGAGTTCCAAAAGAAATCCGTTGGAATTCGATTACTAGATAAATTGTACAATTCTCGAGGCTGTCAATTCAACTAAGTACCTGGGTGTTAAAATTACGAACAACTTCAGTTGGAAAGACCACATAGATAATACTGTGGGGAAGGTGAGCCAAAGGTTGCGTTTCATTGGCAGGACACTTAGAAGATGCTAAAAGTCCACTAAAGAGACAGCTTTCACTACACTCGTTCGTCCTCTGTTAGAATACTGCTGCGCGGTGTGGGATCTTTACCAGGTGGGATTGACGGAGGACATCGAAAGGGTGCAAAAAAGGGCAGCTAGTTTTGTATTATCACGTAATAGGGGAGAGAGTGTGGCAGACATGATACGCGAGTTGGGATGGAAGTCATTAAAGCAAAGATGTTTTTCGTCGCGCCGAGATGTATTTACGAAATTTCAGTCACCAACTTACTCTTCCGAATACGAAAATAATTCGTTGAGCCCAACCTACATAGGTAGGAACGAACATCAAAATAAAATAAGAGAAATCATAGCTCGAACAGAAAGGTTTGGGTGTTCGTTTTTCCCGCGCGCTGTTCGGGAATGGAATGGTAGCGAGATAGTTTGATTGTGGTTCGATGAACCCTCTGCCAAGCACTTATATGTGAATTGCAGAGTAATCATGTAGATGTAGATGAAGATGTAGATGTAGATTGAACACAAGAGGCAACATGCCGTCTTCTATCCAGGCGTGTAACGCTTGAAACGGTCTGTCTTTCGTACCTTTCCTGGGGGTCCATTAGTAGTTTCAGATGCACCACTGCGGGTTTACTTTAACCCTTGGACCTTCCCATTGACTAAGGAACACAATGTTGCGGGTTGATATTTGTAATTATAGACACTCTTGAAATATTGATTATCCTTGAATTAATGGTTTATATTACATGATGTACGTTAATTTTGTATTGGAATCACGGTGCTGCTGTTGATGCTCTTACCATAGAAAGCCCGTTTGATGATTTTGAACATTACAGGGAACGTCTTCAAGAAACTCTAGAGAAGCTTGTTTCATTAGCTGACGCTATTCATAATTTTCTCTCTGACGATGAAATCAATGCATACGTGCTGAGCTGTGAGGAATATATAGACAAAGTCAAACGCGCTATGCAGAAGGCTACAAAAGCAATTTATTACAAGCTTTCAGCCACAACGTCGCAGATGAATATCACGTCACCACCAGTGCTCACACAACCAACTATAATCCACTCTGTCAAGCTACCAGCAATTGAGCTTGAGTCATTTTGTGGAGACGTCGATATGTGGTCCCGCTTCTGGGAACAATTTGAATCGACCATTGATAAAGACCCATCCCTTTCTACAGTAAACAAACATGTTTTCCTAAGAGGGTATCTGTCAGGCGAACCGAAGTTGCTAGTAGATGGAATACCTATAACGGCTAACACGTATGAAGAAAGAAAGAAAATTTTATTGAAAGATACGGAGATAGCAATCGCATTATACAGGCGCACCTCGATTATTTCGATTCGCTAAAGCCTGTACAGTCAGCGACACCTGAAACGCTGAACAGTACATTCCTGGAATGTAACCGTCGTATTGAAGCACTGCGTGCCTTAGGAGAAGACGTCGTGGCATACGGTAAAATTCTCACTCCGAAAATTCTGCGTGCATTTACCGCTGAAATGTGCCAGAAATGGGTCATTCATGCTAGAAGAACCGAAGTAGCGGAAGGAGATGTACTGAAACTACTTAACTTTTTGGAAGAAGAAGTTCGTGGTGCTCTCACTGCACAAAAGATTCGTACAGAATATCAGTCATCTCCTAGCTCACGCCCACTGCAGCAGCGCTTCACATAAATTCAAAGCAAGCGAAAAATCCGCGTAAGCCTAGACGAGAAGTACCGGTACAACCATATTGCGTATTTTGCGAAGCTCGCTCTCATTGGGCCCAAGACTGCAACATAGTAACTAACAGCCAACAACGTATCGATAAACTAAAGCAAGATAATCGCTGTTTTATATGTCGAAACCGAGGTCATAATGATAGAAACTGCAGTAAGAAGGGCAAGGTCTCGTGTTCTAAGTGCAAGAAAAGTCATCAAAAAGCTATCTGTACTGACATTGCTGCCTGATATTCATCTTCTCAGCAAATTAGCTCTACATCTGTAGGGAGAATCGATGTTCAGCAGGTTTTACTTATCTTCAGACAGCTCAAGTTTGGGTCAGTGGACCCGCAGGATTAAGCAAACTTACTCCCTGCGTTCTGGATAGCGGTAGTCAGTCAAGCTTCATTTCCAAGTTCCTGATTGATGAGCTAGGTTTAAGAACTATAGAACATAGTTATCTATCTGTCATATGCTACCTGAGAAAAGTTTTAGGGCACAGTTGGACGAAGAAGGTCTCAACACAATCCTGGTCTGCATAGAAGCAGCACTAAACTCTAGACCAATTACGCAAGGTAGAGGGGAATATGAGCCCCAAACGCCCGCACATTTCCTTGTAAGTGATCGACTCACAACACTACCTACTGGTCCAGAATCACCAGTTAGAAAGGACTTGTCCAAGGAATTTCAACGCCTGCAGAAGATGGTAGAATACTTCTGGAACAGGTGGAAGGAAGAATATGTGGTCCTGCTCAAAAGATTCCATGAAACTCATCAACCAAGGCCAGGTTCAGGAAGACTCCAGCAGGGTGATGTCGTTCTTCTACAAGAGGATGTTCGTCTACGACACATGTGGAGGAAGATGCGGATAGAAGATCTTCATGAAGGAAGAGATGGGAAAATATGAACTGTAACATTACGAACTTCAGAAGAATCCATAATCTCACGCCACGTTCATCTGGTCATTCATCTAGAAGTTGAGCAGGGTAGGGAAGGGTGTTGCGGGTTGATATTTGTAATTATAGACACTCCGGAAATATTGATTATCCTTGTATTAATGTTTTATATTCCGTGATATACGTTCCTTGGAGAGAAATAAAATTAATGTTGTATTGGAATCACGGTGTTGTGTGTCCGTAATACACAGAAATTGCGTCGGGATAGAACACAAGATGCACCATGCCGACTTCTATCCAGGCGTGTAACGCTTGTAACAGTCTGCGTTTGGAACCTTTCCTGGAAGTCCATTAGTAGTTTCCGATGCATCACTGCGGGTTTACTTTAACTGTTGGAGCTTCGCATTGACGATGAAACACATAAATTGCGTAGGGATTGAACACAAGAGCCACCATGCCGACTTCTATCCAGGCGTGTAATGCTTGAAATGGTCTGAGTTTGGAACCTTTCCTGGGGGTTCATTAGTAGTTTCCGATGCACCACTGCAGGTTTCCTGTAACCGTTCGACCTTCCTTTTGACGAAGAAACACAGAAATTGCGTCGCGATTGAACACAAGAGGCACCATGCACACTTCCATTCAGGCGTGTAGCGCTTCAAATGGTCTATGATTGGAACCTTTCCTGGGAGTTCATTAGTAGATTTCGATGCACCACTGCAGGTTTACTACCACCCTTGGACCTTCACATTGTCGATGAAACATAGAAATTGAGTCGGGATTGAATACATAAAGCACATGCTGACCCAACAGGTCTCTTTATTTGCTGTCACATGTATATTAAAATAAAAAAAAAACATTATAAATTAATAAAAAATTAATATTTATTACATAATATTATACAGAGTCATATCGACAACTATTTTACATCTCATATCAACATCTCTACCACGGACAAATATACAAATATTATCATCATGCAATAGTTTACAAGACTTCCTTGTCTTAAAACACAGTGGTTTTGTCAATAAAAAAATTTGTCGATGTAGCAACTCTCTTCTATTTAATATTACAAGTATCATACGCTCTAAGATACGGCTTAGTCGTTCCTTTATTAACATGAATAACAACACACTTGTCCGTGGTAGAGGTGTTCATATGAAATGTAAAATAGTTGGTGATATGACTCTGTAAAATAGCATGTAATAAATATTAATTTTTTATTAATTTATAATGATTCTTTTATTTTAATATACAGCAAATAAAGAGACCTGTTGGGTCAGCATGAATGACCCATCCCAAAAAAGCCATTCTTGAATACTTATCTTATAATTGGTGTGTTTGAGTGCGCTGCGCGCGTAGTTTGAATTCAGTTTGCCCGTGTGCCAGAGTCCGGCGACTCTAGTTTTAAGGAGTCGCTGGACGCAGATTTTTCAAATGTGACCTTGGACAGACGCCAACGTGCTTCTGCGCTTGTGCGCTGTGACTATAAATAGCGTGTTTCCGGTAGCTGCCGCATAGTCGGCAGCATGCCTCGTCGCAGGGTACATTGTGTCTTCCGATTTAGGCCTACTATAACGCTTCAAAGAGTCTGTGCTTTGAACCTTTCCTGGGAGACCAGTAGTAGATTCGGAAGCACCATTGCTGGTTTAATGTAACCCTTGGATCTTCATATTGAAACACTGAAATATCATCGACATTGAATACAAAATGCACAATGCCGACTTCTGTCCAGGATGAGTTACGCTTCAAACAGTGTGTGCCATTGAACCTTTCTTGAGAGACCAGTATTAGATACTGATGCACCACGGTGCAGGTTTACTGTAACCCTTGGACATTCACATTGACGATGAAACACAGCAATTGTACTGGGATTGAGTACAAAAGGCACAATGTCTACATCTGCCGACGGGGATTAAGGCTTCAAAACCTGCTGTGTTGGAATCTATCCTGGGAGACAAGTATTAGATTGCGATGCACCACGGCAGGTTTACTGGAACCCTTGGTCCTTCACATTGACGATAGAACACAGACATCGCTATGGCATTGAATACAAAGGGCACAATGCCGACATATGTCTATGGGAATAACGCTTCAAACGGTCTGCGCTTGGGGCCTTTCCTGCTTGTCCAGTAGTAGATTCCGATGCACTATTATAGGTTGACTGTAACCCTTGGAGCTTCACATTGACGATGAAACACAGAAATTGCATAGGGATTTAATACAAAAGCTACAGTGCGGAATTCTGTCCATGTAGAGTAACCCTTCTAAAGAATGTTCCTTGAATCTTTCCTGTGAGACCAGAATTAGATTTCAATGCACCACTGCAGGTTTATTGTAACCCTTGGACCTTCACATTGACGATAAAGCACAGAAATTGCATCGGTATTGACTAAATAAGGCACAATGCCGACTTCTGTCCAGGGGGGAGAACGCCACAAACAGTCTGTGTTGGAACGTTTCCTGGAAATCCAGTAATGAAATCCGATGGACCATGGCAGGTGAATTGTACCCCTTAGAAATTCACATTGTGAAGAAACACAGTAATTGCATCGTATTTCTTGTGTACATGGTTCCGCGTAGTCAGCGCGTACACAACTTTCCCACTAGAGCGCGCCCCGCTAAGCACAATTGCGTAGGCGCAGCGCCCGTCCGTCTCCCCACTACGAGACGGCACTGTCTTAAGAGACGGACCAAATTCTGCTTCCACCGATCCGCGTGTTGATATGTAACGCAGCCAATGAGATTGCTGCTAACTTAGAACCTTTTCTCCTCGCAGGTCACACTCGCGCAGTGGTACCTGAATGCGTGAGGTATTATAACGTGTGTACAGACCTCCTCCGATTAGTCAGTCAGCATTAGTCTGCATTTGTCTGTAACAGTCTATAGTCAAGTTTCAGTCTGCGCCTAATAAGATTACCATATTCCTGTACATAGCCATGAAGATTAATGAATAGACACTTTGTCAAGTATCAGAGAGATGTGGGAATAAGAATAACGTACCAAGACCAAAGGAACTTCAGATTGTCAATTTTAAACAGATCCAGGATCAAGTTAAGTAATTTCTATGCTTTTTATTATTTTAATAAATGTGTGTGAAAATTAATCAAGTTCAGTTTAAAGTTGGTCACCGTCAATCTGCTACCCTAAGCGAGCAAGTGACATTTCCATCGTCTGACCTAACGGCAGAAGATAAACACGCCACGATAAGACCTCGAGGCATATTGCTGGCAGTCGCCTACTTCGTTAGACCGACAAGTCAAATAATCTGATGGAGTGTGTACCGAAAGCCTTACAGTACGCGCACCATACTATTATATACAAAAGCAACAATGGCAACTTCTGTCCAAGGGAATATCGCTTCAAACGGTCTGTGCTTGTGACCTTTCCTCGGAATCCAGTAGTAGATTCCGATGCACAACTGCAGGTTTACTGTAACCCTTCGACCTTCATATAGACAATGGAAAATAGAAATAGCATCGGGATTGAATTCAAAAGGTACAGCGCGGACTTCTTTCCATGGGGAGTAACCCTTCAAACAGACTGTGCTTTGAATCTTTCCTGGGAGGCCAGTATTAGATTCCAATGCACCACTGATGGTTCACTGTAACCTTTCGACCGTCTGGTTGACGATTAAACACAAAAATTGCATCGGAATTGGATAGAAAATGCACAATGTCGATTTCTGTCTAGGGGTTGTAACGCCTCAAACAGTCTGTGCGTTAAACCTTTCCTGGGAGACCAGTATTAGATTATGATGCACAACGGCAGGTTTACTGAAACCCATGGACCTTCTCATTCACGATGAAACACATAAATTGCATCAGGATTGAATACAAAAGGTACAATACCGACTTCTATTGAGGTGGAGAAACGCTTCAAACTGTCTGTGTTGGAAACTTTACTGGGAGAAAAGTATAAAACTCCGATGCACCACGGCAGGTTTACTGTAACCCTTGGACCTTCGCGTTGACGCAGAAGCACAGAAATTGCATCGGGATTGATTACACAAGGTAGAGTGGGGACGTCTTTCCATGGGAAGTAACCCTTCAAACTGTGTTGGAATCTTGCCTGGGAGACCAGTATTAGATTCTAATGTACCACTGCTGGTTTACAGTAACCCTTGGACCTTAAGATTGACGATGAAACACATAATGTGCATCGAGATTGGTTAGAAGATGCACAATGTCGATTTCTGTCCAGGGGGAGTAACGCCTCAAACAGTCTGTGCGTTGAACCTTTCCTGGGAGACCAGTATTAGATTCTGATGCACCACGGCAGGTTTACTGTAACCCATGGACCTTCCCGTTGACGATTAAATACAGAAATCGCATCAAGATTGAATACAAAAGGCACAATACCGACCTCCGTCGAGGCGGAGAAACGCTTCAAACAGTCTGTGTTGGAAACTTTCCTAGGAGAAAAGTATAAGACTCCGATGCACCACGGTAGGTTTACTGTAGCCAATGGCCCTTCATATTGACGATGAGACACAGAATTTGCATCGGGATTGGTTAGAAGATACATAATGTCGATTTCTGTCTAGGGGGAGTAACGCTTCAAACATTCTGTGTTGGAACCTATCCTGCGAATCCAGTAGTGAATTCCGATGCACCACGGCAGGTTTACTGTAACCCTTGGACATTCACATCGACGTTGAAACACAGAGTTTGCATCGGGATCGAATACAAAAGGCACATGCCGATTTCTATCTAAGGGGACTAACGCTTCAAACAATCTGTGTTGGAACCTATCCGGGGAATCCAGTAATGAATTCCGATGCACAACGGCAGGTTTACTGTAACCCTTGGACGTTCACATCGACGATGAAATACAAAAAATTGCATCGGGATTGAATACAAAATACACAATGCCTACTACTGTAAAGTGGGGGAAACGCTTCAATATGTCGGTGTTAGTAATTTAGATTCCGATCCATCACAGCAGGTTTCCTGTCACCCTTTGACCTTCTCACTGACGATGAAACACAGACATTGCATCGGGATTGAATACAAAAGGTACAGTACTGACGTCTGCCCATGGGGAGTAACCCTCCAAACAGACTGTGCTTAGAATCTTTCGTGGGAGGCCAGTAATAGATTCCAAAGCACCACTGCTGGTGTACTGTAACCCTAGGATCTTTATATTGACGAAGGAACACAGAAATTGCATCGGGATTTATTACTAAATGCACATGCCAATTTATGTCTTCGGGGAGTAACGCTTGTAACAGATTGTGCTTTGGACCTTTCCTTAGAGACCAGTATTAGATTCAGATGCACCACTGCAGATTTACTGTAACCATTGGACATTCAGATTGACGATGACGCACAGAAATTGCATTGGGATTGAATACAAACTGCACAATGCTGACTTCTGACCAGGGGAATACCGCTTCAAACGGTCTGTGGTTGGAACCATTCCTGGTAGTCCAGTAGTAGATTCCGATGCACCGCTGCTGATTTACTGTAACCCTTAGAACTTCATATTGACGATGAAACACAGAAATTGCATAAAAACTAATTACAAAAGGCACAATGCCGACTTTTGTCCAAAGTTAGTAACGCCACAAACAGTCTGTGTTCGAACCATTCTTGGAAGGCCAGTATTAGATTCCGATGCACCATTGTAGGTTTACCGTAACCCTTGGACCTTTATATTGACGATGAAACACAGAAATTGCATCGGGATTGAATACAACATGCACAATGACAACTACTGTCGGGGGGGGATTAACGCTTCAAACAGTCTGTTCTTTGAACCTTTCCTGGGAGTCCAGTAGTAGATTTCAAAGCACCGCTTCACATTTACTGTAAGTCTTTTACCTTCACATTGACGATGAAACACAGACAATGCATCGGGGTTGATTACAAAAGGCACAATGTCAATTTCTGTCCATGGGGAGTAACGCCACAAACAGTCTGTGTTCGAACATTTCCTCGGTGACCAGTATTAGATACACATGCGACACTGCAGGTTTACTATAACAATTGGACTCTCACATTCACGATGAAACACGGAAATTGCAGCGGGATTTAACACAAATGGCACAATTCCGACTTCTATCCAGGGGGAGTACCGCTTCAAACAGTCGGTACTTTCAATCTTTCATCGGAGACCAGTATTAGATTTCAATGGACCACTGCTAGTTTACTGTAGCCCTTGGACCTTCTCATTGACGATGAAACACAGAAATTCCATCGGGATTGGATAGAAAATGCAGAATGTAGATTTCTGTCCTGGGGGAGTAACGCCAGAAACAGTCTATGTGTTGAACCTTTATTGGGAGATCAGTATTAGATGCTGATGCACAACTGCAGCTTTGCTGTACCACTTGGACCTTCACATTGACGATGAAACACAGAAATTGGAGTGGGATTGAATACAAATGGCTCAAGTCCGACTTCTGTCCAGGGGGACTAATGCTTCAAAGAGACTCTGATTTGAACCTTTCCTTGGAGACCAGTAGTAGCTTCCGAAGCACCACTGCAGGTTTACTGTAACCATTGGACCTTATGATTGACGATGAAACACAGAAATTTCATCGGGATGAATACAAAAGAATCATGTCGATTTCTTTCTAGGGGGAGTAACGCTTCAAACATTCTGAGTTTTGAAACTTTCCTTGGAGACCAGTAGTAGATCCCGGTGCACCAATGTAGGTTCACTGTAACAATTGGACCTTCACATTGACGATGAAACACAGAAATTGCGTCGGGAATTTTATTTAAGTCGAAACGCGATGGTACGCATTTCTGCTCATTACACGTGGCATCACAACAACATTCCACCAGGCAACGTCGGTCAACTGCTGTTTGTGTATGAAAAATCGGTTGGAAACCTTCCTCATGTCAGCCCGTTGTAGTTTTTGCCACCGGCGCCAACCATGTGTGAATGCTCTGAGAAGCTAATCATTTGCATATCACAGCATCTTCTTTCCTTTTGGTTAAATTTCGCGTCTGTAGCACGTCATCCTCGTGGCGTAGCGATTTTAATGGCCAGTAGTGTAGTTCCCCTATATCCTTCAAAAGAAATCCAATCGGGTTAGGTAATTTAGCAAAAGGATCCAAACTACCTTCCATCCTATGATTTCGAACTCTGGGCAAGGTCCCCGCTTGCACCCGATCTGGCTCGGCTTGCCCACTGAATTCCTCAGAACAAAAGTAAGATTAGCTGCAACGCAGCCACCTTCTGCTGCAACTCGGAAACGATCTTACGATCAGCGTCACACGACACTATTTGCTCTAAGTCAGAAACCCGGTTAGAAATAGGCACCAAATGTGCACGTAATCTAGTAAGTTTTTTTCCGGTTAGGCTTATCTACTGAAAACCAACTAAGAGACTTTTCAAACTCACCCACCTACTCAACAGCCGCGGCTACGCCGGCCGGCAGACCACAAATGACTTCCTTAGGAACACGAACATGCCGCTGCAAGGTATAAACATGCTGCCAGCTCTGTAAACGCGCGTTCCTTGTCAGTCCCATGAATTTTAATTTCGTTCAAAAGCTGCTCGCGCCGGAGGATTCCTAAGCCCGGGAACGCCCTCACTGCCATCACACCCTGAAATATACACTCTAAACGTAAATGTGAATTAACAAACTAAATAAAAATTATTAATAATTACTAACTAAAATTCCAACAGCAAGTCAAGGTGATCAGGTAGCGAAAGTACAACCACGCTCTACTACCAGTAATGAATCATCAATTAGGACGGTTCAGAAACAACTCAAGTACACATGTTATGCCAAAACGTTATCGTTGAAGTAGGGGCTAGGAGCTGCTGGTGAAATAATACACACTGCTAAGGATACCCTTTTATTTTAAAAAACCTTCTCAATAATAAATTTTTAAGTCTGGGATTAAAAAAAGAATTTCCAATAGCTGACAAATTTTCTTTATGGAAAGAAGATTGCGAGGTATGACGTTAACAGCTTCCCAACAATAAGATTTTAACTTGGCATATATATATAAAAGAAAACAATTAAAAAATCTCTTTTCAATAGCTGGCAAATTTCCTCTACGTAAAGGATATTGCAAGGTATGACGTTAGCAACTTCCTAATGATAAGATTTTAAACTTATTATATCTATAAGAGTACATACAATTTCTTATAAAAAACACCTTTAAGTAGCTAGTTTGTACTAAAGCTCAAATACTTGTCTCTCGCAGGTTAAATAACTAATATTACATCTGTCAGTTGTTACAAGATAAATGTGAATAAGCGAGCACACAAAACTTCACATTAAAGGCAGTACCCAAAAAAATTTTCTCCTTACCTCGGTGAGGGAGTGACACGTGTAAGGGGGCCTAACTCGTTGAGACGGAATGTAGCTTTATACCTCGTATAAGGAAAGGAAAAGCTTTGTGTCATAGATTGAAGGCCTAACTCAGAAAACCAATCACGAACTTTGTAAGGCAATATTTTTACAGAAGTGGAACGAGACCCACTAAAGATCAAACAAAGGTGCCTGGAAGAGAACAGAAATACACTGTATTTTTCACAGCGCACAGTTGTTAAGAAGCCTAACCTTCACAATAACCTCCCTATGACATCCCTCTGTAATTAACGGGCTGGCCGTTCTGGCCGAGTGGTTGTAGGCGCTTCAGTCTGGAACCGCGCGACCGCTACGGCCGCAGGTTAGGATCCTGCCTCGGACAATGATATATGTGATGTTCTTAGGTTAGTTAGGTTTAAGTAGTTCAGACAGTCGTTTTTCCCTCTCGCGATCCGCGAGTGGGATAGAGGGAGTGAAATGTGACTTTGGTACGAATTGTGCCCTCCGCCATACACCGCTTGGTGGCTAGCGGAGTATATATGTAGATGTAGATGTAGTTCTAAATTCTAGGGGACTCATGACCTCAGATGTTAAGTCCCATTGTGCTCAGAGCCATTTGAAACATTTCTAATTAATGGTTTCATATTCCGTTTCTTCTTTTCATTCTCTTGTATATTTCACTTTCTGTACAGAAGTTAGGTTAGACCTTACCTACAGTTAATTTTGTTCCTTTTCTATCAATCCGTTACCATCAAGGACACAGTGACCCTAAACAAATACAATCGTTTAGTTAGTACTATAACTGGACAAACTGAATAACTATTCCTTACGCTAAATGGTTGACGTTTCAGACTCATCGCAAGACGTCAACTTGTGTTCATGTAATGCTCCTGAAGCCACTGCAGCATATTTCTGATCTTGTTGTCAGAGAGCACTTCAGACTCCCACAGTCAAGGCAGGACTGAAAAAGGGTTATGTAGAGCTGCAGCAGTGTAGCGCGACTTCCACACCAATCGGTGTTGCTCAGGCTGTGGAGGGCATTAAGGTGTTGCCAGCATCTTCACTTAAGCTGATTAACATTAGGAACCCAAAGCAATCAGGTGTCAAAAACCAGTCATAAGACTCGATATGTCTCCACTACAGTGGGTGGATCATCATCAACGTAAAGTTCTGGTTCTGGATGAGAAGTATAAAACGGATAGAAGTGCATGAAGTATGACTTTGTGCTGTAAACTGGAAGCTGTAGGTTAGAGCCGAGGGCTGTGCCTTGTGGATAGCGCTCTGTAGGCACCACTCAGCAAAACCAGTACTGGAGGAGCAGTAGAAAATTCACGTCTGCATACAGAGAGGCCTAGACAGACGGCACCACAGCTGCTGCGACACTGTTAATGGCCACTAAAAATAGAGTCAATACTGTTCCCCATGGGACCCCCTTCTCCTGGAAATGGTTGGACTATGGGAGGCACCAAGTTGGGCACGGAGCGACACTATTAATGGCCACTAAAAATAAAGAGACTCAATGCTCTTCCCCATGGGACCCCCTTCTCCTGGAAATGGTTGGACTATGGGAGGCACCAAGTTGGACACAGAAAATACGGAGCGACAGGAAGTTTTGGATAAAAATCAGGAGTGGGCCATAGATACACCATGGAATGTGGCAAGGTTGTGATGTCGGCAGGTCGTCTTTCAGACTTTTCATTGATCATAAAAGATGACTACCAGGTGTTGGTATCTGGAAAAGATTGTTCAGATGGCAGACTCGAGGGACACTAGGTTATCAGTAGTAGAGTGACACTGGCGGAAATCGCCCTGGCGTGGAACCTGTAGGCCCTGTGACTCAAGGAGACAACACAACTGTCGGCTCACTATATGTTCCAGCAGCTTGCTAAGAACGTTGGTTAGGTTGATGGGCGTTCAGCTCTCCACATCAAGTGGGTTTATACCTGGTTTCAGCACTGGAACGATGGTGTTCTCCCGCCGTTGCGTCGGGAATATACCATTATACATGATGTGATTGAAGAAGACGAGGATATATCGCTAAGTAGTCCGACGACAGATGTTATTTTAGTGTGAATGCGATCTGACCTGGGAGCTGTGTTGGGGCAGTGTGCAAAGGCGTGGAGGAACTCCTACTCAGTAATAGGGCGTTATATTGTTCACTGTGGCGTGTAGAGAACGAGAGGAGTTACCTTTCCATCCACCATTTTAGGGTTCAAAAGGTAAAGGGGAGGGGGGGGGGTAATTCTCCGACGCAGAGGTCCGAGCACAGTGCTCAAAAAAGTCCTCGCCAATTGCGCTTGCTTTGTTGGGGTCTGATACCCAAAGACGCATCTGATCTTCGTCCAGACTTGCGAAGCTGGCGTATTTTATCCAATGGTTGAGACATACCTTCCCAACACTTTTGTTTCTGTCTCTTAACGAGCTGGCGTAGCGCGTAGTGTGAAGCAGTCGCCCTCCATTTCTGGCGATGGCGCCGCTGTGGCAATCGAAGCTTTAGTGTCTCTCTCTGGTGGGAAAGGGGAAAGGTTGCCTGTTCAGGTGCATTTAAGGAGCGCTATGACCTCGCTAGGGTGAGTCTGTTCAGTTGGTCAGCCAGGTCAGTGTGGGGCAGTCAGTGTCTGTCTGCCGTCGGAGAGCTAGTATGTCTGTCGTTTGGAACAAACTTGCCACTCCACCAGTAACAGAACTCAGCTAGTGGTCGGCCGGTCGGGGCTGAGTTCCTGCATCTGAGTCTGCGCGTTAGCCCGCCAGTCTGCTCGAGTTGCTCGGGCAACGGTCATTGGCGGTTGGATCGATCGGTTGGTTGGTCGCGCACTGAGACACAAGATGACTTGTCCGCCTTGAGGTTCGGCGCAGGTGAGGTCGCCACGAGAGTCCAGTGGCCCGCGCCGTATAGCGAGGGGTAGTGGCTTCGCGGCCGACACGAGAGCAACAGGAGTCAACCCACGACATCGGTCTGGTCGGCGCGAGCTGCGACGCCGTGAGACGGGAGATCAGCGCGCCTTCGTGCGTCCGTTGAAGCGGCTGGCAGTGGACGGTGTGGGAGAGCGTTTTGCGGGTGCTGCACCAGGTCTTCGCCAGACATCGCAGTTTATTAGAAGTTAAGTCATTCGTGATATGTTGTTTCATTTAGTTGTTAAATTCTACTTGTTTTCTTGGTCAGTCTCTTGTCCCCAGCTTGCTCGTCTGTCTCTTGTCCGCATTTGCTAGGTAGTTAGTGTCTGTCTGTCTGTCTGTCGGTCTGCCGTACGTTAATAGCTGCCCATGTCATGTTTGTCGGATTCGGTGTTAACTAATTTATTGCTTGAAGTGTAACGGCCGAATTCCTTAAATGTGTTTTTATCTTGCCTATCATCTTGAGAGGCGATATATTTGTAATGTAGAGCATGTTTGTGTATTTTATGTAAGACTGCATTACATGGGTTTTTATTTAAATGGTCATTTTAGTATATAAAGTTGCCACCCTTCCACCGTAAGACCTTTTTTTAAAAAAAAATCAAGTTGCACCTTGGGTGGCAAGTTAATTTTTTTTAATGTTAGTGTTTTTTACCATTTCCATCACTCCTACGGGGTGCATAGATTATGTGCTTGTGTGAGCTGTAAAATTTTAATTTAAAGTAATCTGGTGTGTTGCAAATTTGCACCAGTGTAGTCTGTCAGAGGTTGTTGTGAGCGGTCGTGACAACGGCCGTGTCAAAAGGCAGCGGCAAGGTTCTCATCCCGAAAGCTCATACTGTCAATATTTGTTCTTTCTGCCTCTGAATAAAATTGTAACTTGTTATTTTGAGGGTGCTTTCTGATTATAATTTTAAATCTGTTTAAAAAAGGAGGCTTTTTAGGAATAAAATTTCAATTTGGTGAAAGAAATTTAATTTGTATTCATCAGTTAGCCACTGTCAACTACTTCCACGCTCACATAGTGTGATTAAATGTGTCAATGTTCTTGATGAATCGTTAGTAAATAAATTCTTAAGAAAAGGTTCTGAAAGTAAATGCACGGTTCACTCATGTCACTGAGACCGCCTACACTCTTTAATTACCTTAGCGATTTCTGGCGACTGACAAGACACTGTATTTCGCTGGGGAACTCTGAGGTTTGAGAGATCGCGTTTTCCACAGCTGAAACGATCGTTGTGGTTAAGCTCTCGGCCACCACATCGATGGTACCATGTGGGGGCGATTCATTGGTGATGGCAGAGGTCAAAGCTTCCCAGTCTGCCTTGTTTAAAGCCCATCCATGTAGGCGTCCCAGAGAATGACTCTGGGAGAGTGACAGGCAGATGGGGAAATGGTCACTACCATACAATACGGCGTGGGCTCTACAATGGACACATGGGAGAAGTTCTTGGCTGCAAATTGATAAATCAGTGGCCAAATAAGTACCGTCAGCTACAGTGAAATTTGTGGGAGCCCCAGTATTTAAGAGGAAGAGGTCGAGTTCGGACAGGAGATTCTCAACTTCCCTTCCACCCCACAAGGGATTATGGTCATTAAATCTCCCAAAAGTAGTAAGGGTTTGGGGAGTTAATTAAGCAGTGCAGCGAATATTTTCAGGGGTACTTCACCACCTGGAGAATATATACATTGCAGATGGTTGTTTCCTGCTATGTCCTTATCGCGACAGGCACAGCTTCAAGAGGAGTTTGAGGGGGCGCAGGTTCGCTATATACTGAGTTCAGGACATACACACATACGTCAAGTGACACACTATTATATTTGCTACAGTGTGTAGCCATGAGGGGCTGGGGTCCTCAATGCGGGGTACCAGGTTTCCTGGAGCTCATGTAGAGAACAATTATAAGGCTCGGCCAAGTGGTGGAAGAAAGTGCCGCAATTCACTGGATGATGACGTTGTCTGGAGGCTGGAAGGCGTGAAGGGAGCTAGGAGACAGTCTAAGCCTCAAAGTCACCTGCTGTCGCCGACTGATTACCTGTGCGATCAATGTCGATTGAGTCTGAAGGTTTCGCGAGATCTAGGTCTTTGGGGGAGACCAGAATATCCACCTTGTCCTCAGACAAGGAGCTCGTAAGTAGTGGTGGTGTAAGAGCCATAGCAGTATCTTCTTTATTGGCGGTTTTTTACTTTTAGGGTGTCTCTCGCTGCTCCTTGAGTTTCTCTGGCTGGAAGGGCTTCACTGATTCAGTCTCAGGAAGGAGGAGTTTGAGGCCCTACAAGCAGCTGCCTGTGGGTTCTTCAGTCACTGTTATCTTCCTTCCCAATGGTAAGAAAGTGGGAAGAGAGTGACCCAAGGCACACCTTCCCACCAAGAGCCAAAGAACAGTGATGCTTTTCTGCCTGAGAAGTGTGGGGAGGGGGTCATTGCTCGTGAACTCGTTGAGGGAGAAACAGGGAAACGAGTGCCTCCCACTATGAGGGAGCTGTGACCATTGTTGTATCTATGGCGTAAGATAACGTCATGCAACAAGGTTTAGCCATTCAAATTTCGTTTTAGCCTCTGTGTACGCCACGTCCTTGCATTCCATGATTTTCCTTTCTTTCTGGAGATCCTACAGTGCCACGAGCAAGGGTAATGGTGCTCACCGTAGGTCACACACAGATTAGCTTTCCTGTTCTAAGTAGCCTTCATGTTATTTTAATTGCCGTTTACGCACGTTCTACTGGACGACAGCACTTGTCACTAACTAAATAGGTGTTTTGCTTGATACTCTATCGACATACAACGTTTGGTACCGACCTGAGTACATCTCACAGAAAATACACAGTGGACTGAAACTACTTACTGCCAGAACATGAGGACTGCTTTACTCTCAAAAATGACACACCTAAAAAGCCTTAATACGACCTCTCCTCCATTACGGCAACATAAAAAGGTTTCAGTGACACAAAAAACCTGTTACTTCCAAATATTCGAACACCTTGCATTCTGCTTTGCAGACCGTACCTGATTACCCTCACCTACTCGAACCACGCTTCAGTTCATTAACTTCCCTCCTGTACACTCCCACAATAAATACATTTCAGATCCTACACCTCCTTCCGACCTGACACCAACAACCACATTGTTCAGTTCCCAAAGCATCGACTGCACACCGACCAGAGCAGCGTCGTGAAACGTCATCGAGAAGGCGCCAACCTGCGCGCCAGCAGAAAGAGCAGGCAGTGCCACACCTCTAGGAAGACAGAGTTTGGTGCCTCCTGTCATCGCTGACATAGCCAGGCGCCCAACGCTGGTCGTGGCCCAGTTCGGTAGTAGACTTCGAGAGCATCAGTAATGAGTAAAAGGAAGACGATACTTAGCCTGCGTTCTGCGAGCAGTAACAGTGCGTAGACGTTCTTACACGTAGGACGCACAGGAAACACATTCAGCCACTAGAAATTAAGTAATGCTTCTTTCCTTTTTAGAAATAAACTGTTCTATCCATCTGAAAGTTCTATGACCAGATCAGTTTGGATTCCTGCTAGCGGCCATTGCAACTTCTTTCCCTCCTTGTTTGTACCGGTGCTAACTCCACAGCATCCTAAACAACATCTGGCGCCGCGGTTTACAGAACCAACGCTGCTTTTTCTCTTCCCCACTCTGTCACACTGCGTCACTATTTCAGAGGAGCATTGGTGTTCTCTCTTGTAGACTATCGGCAACGCTTCCGCTTTAGGTGTGGGGTCCTGCGCACTCCTCTCGTGTACGGTACCTAAAAGATGCTGCATTTACAGACTGCTATACAAAAATTCAAGCTGCGAACATTAATAGTTATTATTAAAACATATAAAACTGACAATACTTAACTTATGAAGATGGTACCTGTTCTTTTGGGCATGGCCGAAAGAACAGATACAATTGGTGACGTTGCAGCTTTCGAAGAATGAAATTACAATCAAATCCACGCCAGTAGCTGCTTGCAGGCGTTGTTAATTATCAACGGGGACAGTTGAAAATGAGTATCCTGACTGGGACTCGAATCCTGGTACTCCTGCTTACATGGTAGACGCGCTATCCCTCTGTGCCACTGAGGACAGAAACGATAGTGCGACTGCATGGACTTATCTCCGGCACGCACCCCGTGAGACTCACATTTTCAACTTATTGTCCCCAGACTACATTTGTAGGTACTGAAATCCATGGAGAAGAAATAAAAACTTTGAGGTTCGCCGATGACATTGTAATTCTGTCAGAGAGAGCAAAGGACTTGGAAGAACAGTTGAACGGAATGGACAGTGTCTTGAAAGGAGGGTATAAGATGAACATCAACAAAAGCAAAACGAGGATAATGGAATGTAGTCGATTTAAGTCGGGTGATGCTGAGGGAATTAGAATAGGAAATGAGACACTTAAAGTAATATAGGAGTTTTGCTATTTGGGGAGCAAAATAACTAATGATGGTCGAAGTACAGAGGATATAAAATGTAGACTGGCAATGACAAGGGAAGCGTTTCTGAAGAAGAGAAATTTGTTAACATCGAGTATTGATTTAAGTGCCAGGAAGTCGTTTCTGGAAGTATTTGTATGGAGTGTAACCATGTATCGAAGTGAAACGTGGATCATAAATAGTTTAGATAAGAGAACAGAACATTTCGAAATGTGGTACTACAGAAGAATTCTGAAGATTAGATGGGTAGATCACCAAACTAATGAGGATGTATGGAATAGAATTGGGGAGAAGAGGAGTTTGTGGCACAACGTGACTAGAAGAAAGTATCGGTTGGTAGAACATGTTCTGAGGCATCAAGGGATCACCAATTTAGCACTAGAGGGCAGGGTGGAGGGTAAAAATCGTAGAGGGAGACCAAGACATGAATACACTAAGCAGATTCAGAAGGATGTAGGCTGCAGTAGGTACTGCGAGATGAAGAAGCTTGCACGGGATAGAGTAGCATGGAGAGCTGCATCAAACCAGTCTCAGGACTGAAGACCACAACAACAACAACTACATTTGTACTGCCTCTGCCCACTATACTCATTACTCACGGTAGTCAGTCTACCGATTCCCGTAAGAGTTCGGCAATGTGAGTGCATCTGCACTGAAGAAGATCATTGGCCGGTAAGCCTTATCTATATGAAGATGGTATGTGATCTTTCTGACATATCCCGGTCGTGGCACACATTTTCAACTGTCCCCGTTGATATTTATCAACGCCTGTAAGCAGCTATACGTTTGGATTTCATTTTAATTTCATACATACTTTGGCTTTACACTTGGGTTGCAGGAGATGGGTAACATGCAAATAAGTAACGTTCGCTACAGACAATGTCCAATGGATATGGATCAGTAATAGCTGTTCTGCGAGTATCTACAACTGAGCGAGTACTGAGTCGATACAGGGCTGATGAAACTGGCAAGAGTGGCGCTTATATTCTCCTCTTGTAGAGGATGCTCCTGTCGTCGTGCGGCCCTAATCTGCGCATCATTGGCCGACGTTGTTACACCGCCTTGGTTACGCTCTAAGCACTGTGGGACTTAACATCGGAATTCATCAGTCCCCTAGACTCAGAACTACTTAAACCTAACTAACCTAAGAACATCATACACATCCATGCCCGAGGCAGGATTCAAACGTACGACCGTAGCAGCAGCGCGGTTCTGGACTAAAGCGCCTTGTACCGCTCTGCCACAGCGGCCGGATGATGCGTATTTGCAAATTCCGCTAGATGAGTAGCATCAAAAGGTGTTTCTGGTCAGCACACATTTATAATTGTTCAAATTTTTGCTGTTACCCTTTGGCAGCGATTCCGCGCTTGAAATACGAGGGCCGTTCAGAAAGTAACCTCCGGTTGATTTAAAAAAATACACCAAGTTAAATAAAAATATTTTAATATATACATCTTACAACTACATCTTTGCACTATTTTTCTACATAGTCTCCATAGCGATTGAGGCACTTATCGTATCTCTTCACAAGCTTTGAAATTCCTTCTGCATAAAAATCACCCGCTTGTGCCTGGAGCCAGCCTGTGACCGCATCTTTGAGCTCTTCGTCGTCATCAAACCGCTGTGACCCGAGCCATTTCTTCAAATGCATGAAGAGGTGATAATCACTTGGCGCCAGGTCTGGGCTGTAAGGTGGATGGTTGATAACGTCCCACTTGAAGGACTCAAGAAGGGCCGTTGTTCTGCGAGCAGAGTGAGGACGGGCGTTATCGTGCAAAAAAACGATACCGGAAGTCAGCATACCACGGCGTTTGTTCTGTATAGCCCGTCGTAACTTTTTTATTGTTTCACAGTACACGTCTTGATTAATGGTCGTACCACGTTCCATGAATTCAACCAACAACACCCCTTTGGCATCCCAAAACGCCGTTGCCATCAGTTTTCTGGCAGAAAAATCTTGCGAGGCTTTTCTTGGTTTGGTAGGCGAATTTGAATGTGCCCACATCTTTGATTGTTCTTTTGTCTCAGGGTTCACGTACTTAATCCAGGTTTCGTCACCGGTCACGATTCTGTTTAACAATGGTTCTCCTTCGTCCTCATAACGTGACAGAAAGTCTAATGCAGAGGCCATTCTTTGAGTTTTGTGGTGGTCGGTAAGAATTTTGGGCACCCATCGTGCACAGAACTTACGGTAACCCAATCTTGCTGTCACTATCTCGTACAAGAGAGTCTTAGAAATCTGTGGAAAACCAGTAGACAACTCCGACATTGAGAAACGTCGATTTTCACGAACTTTTGCATCAACTGTCTGAACGAGTTCGTCAGTCACCAATGATGGTCTACCACTCCTCTCTTCATCATGAACGTTTTCTCGTCCACTTTTAAATAAACGTACCCATTCACGGACAACTCCTTCACTCATAACTCTTGGTTCGTACACGGCACAAAGCTCACGATGAATAGCTGCTGCAGAATATCCTTTGGCTGTAAAAAACCTTATGACAGCACGCACTTCACATTTAGCGGGGTTTTCTATTGCAGCACACGTTTCAAACTGCCACAAAAACTAAACTAGCGCAGGTACAACGTTCACTCGACCACGGCTTGATGCCGACTGACCTGTTGAGTGTGTTAACGCACAGATGGCGTCGCTACTCCCCCCACAACCCGCACTGTGACCGATCGGAGGTTACTTTCTGAACCGCCCTCGTATTTCAATGCGACTTAGAATAACTTACTACAAAAGTTCCATGTTCTTACAATTACTTGGACGATGATGTGGTGACAGGACGCACACTGGAGGAACGTAATGGTAGACTTCGCACGCTTTTTCAGGTATTTTCAGCAGGAGGTGAGAAGCGTCACCGAGAAGAGTACTCAGCTTTTAGACTGAAATTCAGTAGTGTGGCCGTGTTGTTAAGGGGCTCCGGAACGCCCTATACTTGCAATGTTAAAATAACGCTTATAAATTACATCTTTCCTCACAAAGTATTTGAGGTAGGAAGTTGAACTTTTTACAGATTATTTATTGGAATATGGGCTACAACTTAACACAGGGATTTTACAAAATTTTAGTTCAGTTATTAAAGAAGATTTTTTTTTCAATTGTAATGAAAATTCACAACATTTTTTTGCAATTTTTTATTTATATATTCAAAAATATACAGTTTTTTGGAAAAAGGCTGCGTTAAATTATGCAGAAGGTACTGTGTAACATTTACTGAAAGTTTGAAACAAATATGTTTGGAAGATCCTTAGAAAACATGTAATTAGTATGAGAAAATAAAAGTTTTGGGAATCGAGCGACAAAGATTGGATTAACTTTTTAGTGCATTCCACGTCCATAGGATGTATTATCTTCATCTTCTGCAAACTCCTCCTCCAGCTTCCTCTTGTTCCTCCTCCTGTTTACTCTTGCTTTTATTTCTAGACTCTTTACAGCCCTGTCTGCAGCCCGAAGGCGTTCCTTGTCTAAAGCAAGCATCGCTCGTACCATGTTAGAACCTATCTTCATTCCCATATTTCTAAATACCTTGCACCTTACAATGTTGCCATCATTGAAAGTCGCAACAGCAACTTTACTTTTACTCATTATGTAGAACACATTTCAAAAAAAAAAAAAATAGTTGTAGTCTTCGGAATTGAATAAATTATATATCTATTAAAAGGTAATAGTCTGCAGATTCAGAAAACGCAAAAAAGTAAAAATTGAACTTTTCATGATTTTGAGCCTTTCCGGAGCCCCTTAATAGCCATGGCGTTCAGCTCCTTCACTCACATTTTGTGGCCACCAGGGATCTCCCATAAGCGCCGAACATGAATTTCTGTCAGTTCTCGGGAAGATGAAATATTATATCCGGTTTATACCCAACGCAATACGACTCGGTTCCATCGTTTGCGGCGGAGTAATGCGCCTTTTGAAACTTCGTTCTTGAAATGTGCCTTTTGTTTGGACCATAGAGTCTCACGACCCATCCCAGAAATCTAGAAGTGCCGTGCAGAGTGACAGACGCCTTATTCATTTCGATGCCGCTAAGTCTGCGGTCCTGGCAGCGGACGCTTCCTCGTGCAGGATCTGGAGCTGTGGTCTCGTACAAATTTGGTCCACAGTGCAGGCCGAACGCAGTCCAAGTTATTGACCAAGACTCAGTGTAACTATTTTAGAACTGTGAAGGAAGCACTCAGTATTATCTATCGCCTAACAGAGCTCCACCATTATCTTTTCGGTCTGAAGTTCTAAATAGTGACGGACCATAAACCACGTCAGTTTCATCCGTCTCAACCCGTTGCGCCACAGAATCTACAACTATGGCTTTCGTTATTCTCACAGTATCAGTACCATATCTTGTACCACCCCACGTCGAAGCACGCAAACGCTGAAGCCCTTTTTCGCCTCAATGTTCGTCCTAATTCTGAATTCGCTGCTACTGTCGCATCTTTTTGTCAGATCGAAGCGCAGAACTCTGAAGCTTTACAGACTTTTCCACTGCAATATAGGAAAATTTCACAGACCCTGTATTATATCTCTTAAAAAAAATATAATGTAACTATTTATTTTGAGGAAACACTCTCCTAGTAAATTCGTTTGTCCTTTGATTTATCGTGATCTGTTACTGATTTTTAGTGGAGTTAGTTTTTACTTTTAGCTTTCAAAAAAATACAAAAGAGATATAATAAGCAAAATAATGATTTTCGTATGTTGCCAATTCCGTATTATATCTGGTTTTATCGAGCGCCAGGCTCTCTACAAATTACTGTAAATGCAATAGCGTAGTAGTACTCAGCTCTGAAATCACAGAAAATAGACAAGTTTTAATAAAATTATTTCACCGGATTACTTCAATTAATCTCACAGAATATTTTTACTTAATTTCTTCCGCTCCGGCTATTAGACATTGTGCTGTGAAAAAATATTTTTAAATGTACCGCGTAATGGCGGCTAATTGTTAACAGTCAGAGATTGCTGTTACTCGCTGCGCAGCAGCTGGAAACATGCTAAATAATTTTCATTAAATATTCTTTTCATAAGATATATGTGGCGTAGGTTCTTGAAATAACACACGGAGATAACTTTATACTAATATATTCTTACTAGGACACAGTTTACACCATTAAATATTTGCAATTACGCTACGACAGAAACAAATGCTAGCGCAGCACAATAGCTTGCGTACCTTAATCCAGCTAACACCAGAACGAACAGAACAAAACAGACTAGACCGAAGAATGAACATTGCATTGTGTTTTATACTCTTACAGAGATGATAATACTTCTTTTAATTACTTACACATTATAATCTCATACTCAAAAAATAATGTCTTTTCTGCATTTATCGATATATATTGTATATTTTTACAGTTAAATCAATGATAAATCAATGTTTGCAATTCATTTTAAGTCACATACAGTCATTTTTATTTATTTTTCACCTCGATAATGGTGAATATTGCAAAAGGGACACTACACCTGGCATGGGCCTTTTGTTGCACTTCATCCGCAATGATTCGCCTCGTCCAGTGAAAAATCTTCAGAGTTCTTTCATGCATTCAGGATTTTGTTCAAAAAGTTAATGCTGCTATTTTTACTAGTCGAATGGTATCTCAAGTAAGTGATAGTTCGACATGAAAAGTAGTCTACTTTGCTTATTTTCATTCACTTATGGTGTAGGGCATTATACGGGGTAATTCTTCCCATTTTAGAAGGATACTTTCGGTTCATAAACGGGCGGTTCGGGCAATAAGTGGTGTAAGTTCGCGAACCTGTTGTCGACCCCTGTCCATTAGTCTGAGTATTCTGACATTGGTCTCTCAGCATATGTATTATTTACTGTCGTTTCTTGTTAATAATGTCAGGTTATTTCCCAGAATTAGCAGCTTTCACTCAGTTAATACCAAGCAGAAATCCAATCTGCATTAGGATCGCACTTCTCTGACACTTGTTCACGAAAGTGTGCAGTAAACTGCTGCATACATTTTCAGTAACTACCACAAGAATTCAAAAATCTTATCAGTAATCCACGCACTTTCAAATGGAAACTGAAGAGTTTCCTCTTCGTCTATTCTGCCGAGAAGTTCCCTGAAAAATTAAGCTGTTTCCTATGTTATATTGCTGATTGCGTTTACATAAAGCTATGGATTGTTTATTTTTGGGTTCATCAAAATTTTATTTTATCTGTTATTGCTTTTATATTGTTATTTCATGTACTGAGACGTCCTATGAACTTGGAGATCTGCTCCTAAATTTGGTCCTTCGGAACTAGATGTGAAAAACTAAATTGCTACTCGGCATAGCCTCCAGCTCCATTTGATTTTATCACAAAACGATTCACTTTTTATTATTAATAAAGTGTTTCGGAAAGATGTATTGTGACTGCTTCCACCATTGACATTGGGGAATTGTACGCACGAAACATTTAGCACGTAGCAGTGTACTACGTCGGCTGTGGACACCCACATTGAACAGATGACTTGTGCTGAAAATCTATCGGAGCCGCAGCAAAAGTTTTTTGCTTGGCCAAAGTCTCATCACCGTCACGTGGTTGACTCTGCTGGTCCCTTTTGGTACACTCGTTGGCTTTTTGTTGCGGATTCTTTTAACATATATCCGTTTGCAGTGCCCATAAACTCGACTACGTTGTTTAGTACCGTTCAGGCTTCGTCATCGATTGGAAGGTTCGCCTAAAGTGTTTTTGACAGATAACGGATCACAGTTTACGGGTCAGAATTTTGAACAGTTTTGTACAGCCAACAGTATCATTCACCTTACCAGTACTCCGTCTCACCCTGAGTCGAACGGAGAAGCTGCGTAAGTTCGAGCAAGCAATGAACAAACTATGTGCCTGGCACATACGGGAGCAATCGTTGCTGCTCTTCCTCGCAATGTGCCGCTTCCAGCCCCGCGACAATCTGACCACGGCGGAACTTCGATACGTCCGGCGCCGCCGATGCCGATCAACCTGCTGAACTCACCACAGCGCACGGCGCCCACTACGCTCCACAAGTATAGCTTTCTTCATAATGATTCTATTTTGGTTTTCAGAGTTTTTGGTCGCACCAGGCGCTGGAAGAGAGGAACGATTCATCGAAATTTCGAAGTTACATATACACTATGTGATCAAAAGTATCCGGACCCCTAAATGAAAATGACTTACACGTTCGTTGCGCCTTCCATCGGTAATGCCGGAATTGAATATGGTGTTAGCCCATACTTACCCTCGATGACAGCTTCCACTCTCGCAGGCATACGTTCAGTCAGGTGCTGAAAGGTTTCTTGGGGAATGGCAGCCCATTCTTCACGGAGTGCTGCACTGAAAAGAGGTATCGATGTCGGTCGGTGATGCCTGGCACGAAGTCGGCGTTCAAAAACATCCAAAAGGTGTTCTATAGGAGTCAGGTCAGGACTTTGTGCAGGCCAGTGAATTACAGAGCACAGGCCGTGCATTATGAAGGAGTGCTCGATCGTGTTGAAAGATGCAATCGCCATCAACGAATTGCTCTACAATGGTGGGAAGAAAGAAGGTGCTTAAAACAAGAGTGTAGGGCTGTACTGTGACAGTGTAACGAAAAACAACAAGGAGTGCTAGCCCCCTCCATGAAAATCACGACCACACCATAACACCAGCACCTCCGAATTTTACTGTTGTCACTACACACGCTGGCAGATGACGTTCGCCGAGCATTCGCCATACCCACACACTGCCATCGGATCGCCACATTGTGTGCGTGATTCGTCACTCCACACAACGTTTTTCCACTGTTCAATCGTCCAATGTTTACGCTCCTTATACCATGCGAGGCGTATGTTTCGAGATTTACCGGCGTGATGTGTGGCTTATGAGCAGCCGCTCGACCTTGATATCCAAGTTTTGTCTCCTCCTGCCAAACTGTCTTAGTACTTGCAGTGGTTCCTGATGCTGATTTTAATTCCTGTGTGATGATATGAATAGACGTATCCTATTACACATTACGATCTTCTGCAACTGTCCGCGGTCTTTGTCAGTCAACAGACGAGGTCGGCCTGTACGCTTTTGTGCTTTACGTGTGCCTTCACGTCCCCACTTCACAATCACATCGGAAATAGTGGACGCAGGGAAGTTTAGGAGTGTGGAAGTCACGCGTACAGACGTATGACATAAGTCACACCCAATCACCTGATCACGTTAGAAATCCGTGAGTTCTGCGGCGTGCTCCGTTCTGCCCTCTCATGATGTCTAATGAGTACTGAGGCTGTTGATATAGAGTATCTGGCAGTTGGTAGAAGCACAATATACCTAATGTGAAAAACACATGTTTTTGAGGGTATTCGGATAATTTTGGTATCATAGTGTATTTAATTCATGGTCCTGCTGGGTTGTTGCGCCGCCATCACTTCCAGATTGGTGCTTGTCAATTGCGAAATTTTTCCGCAGGTTTTCTCTCCCCAGATTCAGTTCCTACTGGGATCCTGTAGCCTACACGGCCTCCTCCAGAGCCCTCTTCGGCACCGCCTGCGGAACCGATGGAGCTGCACTCATCGTCTTCGCCGCCACAGCAGCTCAGCTTCCCGGCGCCCTAGTCGTAGCCGTCGCTGCCACCGTCGCCATCGACGCTATTTTGGTCAGACTGGCTCCAGAAGAGGTGGACGCCTTTTGGAGCTTCGGTGGCGCCGGCCGTGTAGAAGCTCCGCCGGGGTCAGTTTGTCGCGGGGTTGACGTATGGTGGGGCGTAGCCAACGGCTCGGAGTTGGTCAGAGGCTTCTGGCTCCCCACGCCAGTGAACTTCCTGCCTCCCCCTCATGCCTCATCCCCCGATCCCCCGTTGTCGTAAGATGGCTCTCTACACGACAGCGGTGATGCGTTTTAGGGCGGAGGGGTGGTAGAGGAGTTTGCAGTTTGCAGTCCTAAAGCTTCGACTATACACCGATCAGCGCAGCACCTTGAAACGGCATCAAGAAGGCGTCGACACGCGCACCAAAGGGGATTGCAGGCAGGCCCACGGCTCCACGAGGACTACATTCGGCGCCCCATGTATATGCTGACTTAATCTGTATCCCATCGCTGGTCGGGTCCAGTCCGGTCGCAGACTTCGAGAGCATCAGTTCTGAGCAAATGGAAGACGATTGTTAGCCGGCGTTCTGCGAGTAGCGAAATCGTGTAAAGGTGCTTGCAGAGGTAGCACATCAAGCCACTTCGTAATGAGATGTTAAGTTACGTTTCTTTTCTTGTTAGAAATAAAATGTTCTATTAACGTACAAGTCTTATGTACAGATCATTTTGGATTTCTACCAATAGCCATCGCAACTTTTCTCCTTCGTTGTTTGTGTTCGTGCTGACTTCCGCAGTAAGGCACACTGTTTACTAAAACTCCTCATGTGCAGCGTTTTTACCAGAACTTCCTTCCAGCCTCTATCTTACTCACTCCCCATATCCTATTCGAATAATCTTTAATTAATTGTCACCATTCACCACGAAATCCGCCTAAAGATCTATTCATCAAATGGTTGAAATGGCTCTGAGCACTATTGGACTTAACATCTGAGGTCATCAGTCCCCTAGAACTTGGAACTAAGTAAACCTAACTAACCAAAGGACACCATACACATCCATGCCTGAGGCAGGATTCGAACCTGCGACTGTAGCAGCAGTGCGGTTCCGGACTGCAGCGTGCAGCGCCTAGAACCGCTCGGCCACTCCAGCCGGCATCTATTCATCCTTGCAACCATAAAAATAACGGTAATACTAATAATAATAGCAATCATTATTACTATTATTCCCAGAAAATATGCCATGTGATGGACATGGATGATGTAAAATTCTGTGGGAAATCTGAAAGTGAAATTCAGTCGTTGTCTTGTACAGTCCAAATCTTCAGCAGTGGCATAGCAAGGACTTTGTATTATAGATGTGCGCCACATTCCCACTAATGAAGGGCAAAACCTCTTGCAGTCAGTTCATCCAAATGCCAAATGGACAACACATCAAGTGCTACCAACGAGAAGCGTACGGATATCTAGACATTTTGCAGTTGCACTGCATCATGCAAAGGCATGCAGAAGCTGATGGACAGCAACGAGGACAAGCAAAGGATTAGGAAATTCTTGAAAAGCCAACTGAAAAACGGCAATACTGTCTAGGTAAACAATTCTTGGGCCACATCAATCACCAGATATATCTGACTTGGTGTATGGCACACGTAGAGCTGCGTAATTTGCACAAGAAAATATGAAAACACGTAATAATTCACCATGCCTCGCAGAGACGTCGTCAAAATGTACTTGCCCACAGAAACAAGAATTAGAAGACTCGTACAAGGGAAGAAAACCCTGGAACAATAAACACCCATTGGCAGGCCATGGGAAATACAGATCAGATCCGATTGAATTCGGCATCAGGAAGCTTCTCAACGTACAGCAATCAAAAATCAACGCCTGAAAACTGTACTCAAACGTAGGACTGACAGCCTGCGTAACAAAGCAGTGCATGGGCAGTTTTTATAAAAGTTTGAAGGGAAAATAGATAAAGGAAAGACTTCGTTTGGGATGAATACGGAAATACAGAATAGGAAAGTAATATATTAAATTTTCCTGCGCAGAAACAAGACTTCAGAATTAATGCCATTAAATCCAGAGCGGAGAAATCAGCAGAAAAAGAAGTGCAGACAGCATGGAAGAGATGGAATTAATTGATAGCATCTTGAGGTGTTGCAAAAAAATGTCTTAGACTGATTACAAAAGAGGTACGATGATGTGGGACGAGGGATCCACTGGGACTTATGACAAAATAACCGAAGAACTGGTGAAATCTGAAGCCAGAAGAAGTTGTCAGAAACAAATGTGTCAAATTATTATGGGCCTTCCGACTTCAGACAGACAGAATGCTGGAATACACTAGACACCATAGTTTTGATGGGAAAGAAAGTGTTGGTCATACACCGACATCCCAAGTGATAGCAGAGTCGTCTAGAAAAATCTAAAAAAACTTCCCATATCTACATCTACATTTATACTCCGGAAGCCACCCAACGGTGTGTGGCGGAGGGCACTTTACGTGCCACTGTCATTACCTCCCTTTCCTGTTCCAGTTCCGTATGGTTCGCGGGAAGAACGACTGCCGGAAGGCCTACGTGCGCGCTCGAATCTCTCTAATTTTACCTTCGTGATCTCCTCGGGAGGTATAAGTAGGGGGAGCAATATATTCGATACCTCATCCAGAAACGCACCCTCTCGAAACCTGGACAGCAAGCTATACCGCGATGCAGAGTGCCTCTCTTGCAGAGCCTGCCACTTGAGTTTGCTAAACATCACGCTTACCAAATAACCCTGTGACGAAACGCGCCACTCTTCTTTGGATCTTCTCTATCTCCTTGTCAACCCGACCTGGTACGGATCCCACACTGATGAGCAACACTCAAGTATAGGTCCAACGAGTGTTTTGTAAGCCACCTCCTTTGTTGATGGACTACATTTTCTAAGGGCTCTCCCAATGACTCTCAACCTGGCACTCGCCTTACCTACAATTAATTTTATATGATCATCCCACTTCAAATCGTTCCGTACGCAGGTATTTTACAGAAGTAACTGCTACCAGTGTTTGTTCCGCTATCATATAATCATACAATAAACGATCCTTCTTCCTATGTATTCGCAATACATTACATTTGTCTATGTTAAGGGTCAGTTGCCACTCCTTGCACCAAGCGCCTATCCGCTGCAGATCTTCCTGCATTTCGCTGCAATTTTCTAATGCTGCAACTTCTCTGTATACTACAGCATCATCCGCGAGAAGCCGCATGGAACTTCCGACACTATCTAGTAGGTCATATACGAGGAACTGAAAATCGAACTACAGCGACTTTCGCGTAATGCAGTACAGTAGCCGCAATGATTCTCGGTACATTGGGAGCAGTTCGAAAAGACTTAGCGGACAGCTGAAAACCATTGACACTGATAAAATATCCATCTGCCAACCACGAAGAGCGAGATTCGTGGGACCTGCACGAGTTATCCAACGATACGTCAGGCACCCCTAGAACATAGGTAAGTATCCGACTAGTGAAAAAATACGAAAGTGGTCACATTTTCTGTGTTTAGTGGAGTAGTAATAATAGCAACAAGAATAACAACAACAATAATAATAATAATAATAATAATAATGTAAAAATATTTCCGTCTCTACGTCAGTATTCGTTTTCTCTTTATTTCCCTGCGGCCGCTTCCTAACCTTTGTATGGAATCCTCATCCCAAATGTTTCCATCACAGATTTCTTTCAAAGAAACTGTTCTTCAACACCTTTCAATCACGACCTGCAGTTCACAGCCCTGAAATGAAACCGTTATTTTGATAAAGAATACAAATAACTTATTTATATCAAACCATGACCATCATTTTTAATATCTTCAATTCGCATTCTTATTTTCAATATTCTAAAAAC
Organism: Schistocerca cancellata; assembly: GCF_023864275.1. NCBI lineage: Eukaryota > Metazoa > Arthropoda > Insecta > Orthoptera > Acrididae > Schistocerca > Schistocerca cancellata. The sequence goes on along the minus strand of NC_064627.1, from coordinate 86,615,217 downwards.
TGGTGAGCATAGTTTATCATTTGCAATATTTGTTTTCTAACTTTTCTATGGATGCAATATAGTGTTGCCAATCTTGACTCTCCGTCATGGGAGGCGAAAATATATCAATGAAGTGAAAAATAAAAGGTAGCGTGTTTGAACACTTTACTATTTCAGTTCCTTTTGGAGCGTGCAATGCTTCTGCCCCTCCACCCACAAAGCCAGGGCTTTAGCCCCCGCTCTTCCACCCACCTACGCCAGACGTGCTGCACCTATGAAAGCCGTGCTGTTTGTTCGCCGTGGGCTGGCAGCGCTGCTGAGATCGCAGACACGTGTCGACCCTCCCTGCTCCACACCACCAGTTCTGCTTAGCCCGGCGCGCGCCCGGCACAGTTCGCCGCCTGCCTGTTTACCTCACAGTTCAGCCTCCTTCGCGCCACCTGCCGGTCTACGATTCCTCTTCCCTAACCTTCTTCCCGCCTGCTATTCTTGATAAAAGACTGCTCCTCCAGAGTCTATCCTGCCAAAGGTCTTTCCCGTGTTTGTCGAAATCTGCTCGAACAGCGCGTCAGGGCCTAGTGAGTGAGAAACACACAAGGAACTGTCATCAAGAGATAAAGTCTATTTTTTTATTAGCATTTCGCACCGGATAAAGTTTATAGTCAACAACCTGACTTTACCAAGAAGACAACCAAATCCTCTTCATCGTGTTTCCATGCTATACACTTACTGTGGGTGAGATCAAAGTGTTAAAAAAAGGTATTGAATATGGTCAACCATACACGGTTTCTGAAAAAAAAACAGCTATGTGTGCTACAAGTAGTTCTTGAGATCGTGTTAGGTGACGATGTTTCTGTAAAACATTTGGTACCGATGATTTAAAAACTGCTGCTGCTGTTAGTGAAGAATGCTCACGCAACGAAATCAGTACGTTAAACGAGTTCAAGAACAAAATAATTTCCAAAAAATCATCGCTTTCAAAGCCGACACATCAAACAGTTTAGATTCTTTAAACAAAGATGATTACGTTAGGAAAGTGAACGAGTTCTTCTGTAGTTCCAGCTTCCAACATCTACAAAATGATCTGACTGCAGCTTTCAATGGCAAACAAAAATCCTAATCAAATCTTGTATAAGTGCTATATCTGAAACTAACAGCCGTATGCTAGTTAATACTCATATGAACCACATTATATTATAGGCTTACCAAAATTACGAAAATATGGTGTACCAATATGTCCAGTTGCTGTATCATAAAATAAGTATAGAGACAGTAGTTCGAGAACTGGAGAACTGCACAAACCAGCACGCGAATCATACTCTCGTAGACATGTTATGATGAAAGGTTTCGATGACGTATGGCAGGCATATATGAGAGAATATTCACGTGAGAATATGGACTGTAATATATTTTAATGGTTATTGATATATACTCCAAACTGCTCTGGGCATTACCTGTTAAAACCAAAACGGGCAGAAATGTTGTGGATATGTTTGAGCGTTTGCTGCAGGGAGGGATGAATCGATGCCCGGACAATCTCCACAGCGATCACCGTCGAGAGTTTTACAGAAGGTATTTAAAGACCGTGATGCTGCTGTATGGAATACATCACTACTCAACATTCACCCACCAGAAGGTAACTACCATGGAGCGCCAGAATGGAACAATAAAGGTCAAATGTTGCTTCGTTTTAATCTTCGTTGTTTACACAAATGGACAGATATCCTCCCAGACATAATTACTGAATATACTCGAACCAAACATAGCACAATAAAAATTAGACCAATCGATTTTCGTGATAGCAGACTCACGGACACCGTGTACTATCACTTTAAAATTCCTGATCCACGAAAACGGAAATTTAATGTAGATGATTTGGTACATATACAAAATACAAGACAACATTTGAGAACTCATACTAGCTGAGTTACTTACAGTTTCAGAGGTGCAAAGAACGAATCCTAAAACTTATATCCTGCAGGATAGTAAACGTGAAGAATTCGCAGGTTGCTTCTACACCGAGGAATTTCATAAAAGCTATTAACCTGATGTGTTTCTCGTGAGACAGTCATAAGACATTGGCGAAATAGAGCAGTAGTCAAAAGGCCTGGTTTCCTGCAACACAAAACAGTTTAATTGACGCTAAAGATTTGTTATATAATGGGGTGTGCAGTCCACAACCACCTCAGCAGCATAACACGCGTGCTAGAAGACGCATTAGTCGAGGAGGTGGTGGTGTTCTAGACAAACTGACAGTGGAATTACACATTCCGGGATATAACTATAGTGGACCTGGGACAAAGCTTCAGAAAGGCTTGGAACGAGGTTGTAAGGGGGTTAATATTCTCGACGAAGCATGTATGTAACACAATACTGCATACGCTGCAAATATTGATCTGCCAAGTTGTAACATTGCACACAGGATCAGACTAAGGAGATATCGAGAAGAAAGGATATTGGTATAGGTCAACGCACTGTAGCATTTGCAGTTGATTATACTATGCTTGGAAAAATTAGGTTATGTTTAGCAGTGATGAATTTCAAGAGAGTTATGATTGCTGCACTTGGTGCACTAAGAAGACGAAGGAGAATGGTGGGAAGCAGAAGTGTTTGAAGAACTGTATCCTGACCGCGATGTATGCAGCTGAAAACGCTCTGAGGCAGGAGGGTGCGGGAAGAAGAAGAGAATCGGTTGAAGCACCTCAAGTTCTAACAATACACAAAACGTCTGGTGGCTTTCTTCCATGCCTCAACGCAGCCTTCTCCGATCTCTCGGCTGTAGGGTCCCTCGCTGGGGATCCAGCAACAATTATTGCTCGGACAGTCAACAACGCACCAAACTCCCAAGTGCAGTTATAAGAAGCAAGAAGACGTAACCGCATTATGAAAGCCACAGACATCTGAACAGGACTGTACTTGAAACCGTACAAGAGAGGGCTTGGCCTATTCATAAATAAAAAAAGTCCATTAGCAGTGCTACCAGAGCGGCCACTCACAAATACAGATCTTTGTTAGATAAAAAAAATCAGCATTCCAAGATTCCGTGGTGTGTTTATGTGGGGATACGTTACCGAAGACTATGTGGAAAACTGGTGAATGTGGTATTGTGAATATAGATTCTGTTGGAGGTTCTGGCACGCACTGGGTGTCATATCTTATGAAAAATGCAGATACCGTCAGTTATTTGGACTCAACTGGTACCTGCAGCAGCCAGAAGAATTACTACTATGCTTTACCCGCAGAAGACGTGTGTTCTACAACTTTCGGTGCTAACAGGACTTTATTAATACACACTTCTGCGGACACCGATGCATCATGTTTCTCTTGATGTTTACAAAGAAGAACCAGAATATATAAGCAAGAGCTTCAAACATTTCTTCATCAGTTGACTTTCAGATACAATACCGTACACTTTGACTTTAAAAGAAAGATTATTTTTATTACGTGCAAATTATTTCCCGCCAATTGATTCGAGCATTGGCGAATGGAGTGTTCCTCTGACTGAACTGGAGACGTACAACAGCACCACAAATATCACCGACACTAACAAGAAACTGCTCCTGGATATTAACGGCGAGAAAGATATTGTGGAAATATAACCTGGTGCGTACGATATTGACGATTTAAACGAAGTCTTAAAACAATCTGGGAAAGGTATTGATCTACGTACAAACATAAGTACACTGAAATCTGAAATAAGGACTGTGAATGCAACGACTGAATTTAACCAGAAAGGTTCAATATGGCGCCTATGGGGTTCCACAAAAGGACGGGTTTTGAGGAAGGATCCTAGTAAATTTTTCAAGTCAGATCATAATTTTGACCCACTGCCTGTCAATACAATCCGAGTCGAGTGTGACATTGCAACGAACTCTTTCTCAAAGACAATCTGATTCATGCTATTTCCCTCGCCACGGTTCGCGTGGCTTCCCCCGTCGAAGACTCCAATCCTCCCTCGGGGAGGTGCGTGTGTCTTGTCCTCAGCGTAGGTCACTTTAAGTTAGATTAGCTAGTGTGTTAGGCTAGGGGCGGTTGACCTCAACAGTTTGGTCCCATAGGAACTTACCACAGATTTCCAAATTTTTTCCACGCTATTTCCCCTCAGTTGCAACAGGGTATAAGATTTTTGAGACTCCCACCAATGCAATATACTTTAAAGTGACAGTTCAGACATTGGACTACTTGCAGTTGGGTATTGTGGACCAGAACAAGCAACTTGTCGATTTTTGTGACGGGGAGTTCACTTTATAATTTCATTGAAGGCAGGATGGGCGTACAGTATAAAACCAGCGAACACAATCGGATGTGTCGGCAGACGTGCCAACACTGTTTTGTTGGAGGAGACCGAAATGCACGCTATAAGCTCACGCAGGCTGGCGTGAGGTCTGAAACAGGATACGTAATGAATGCTATAAAGAAAAGTACGTAGCTTCTGGAATACTTAACTTTAATCCACATTTGTAGAACATGTCTCGTTACTGTACAGGCTTTATAATCACAATATCAATTGGTAATGGCGCCTTGCTAGGTCGTAGCAAAAGTAGCTGAATGCTATGCTAACTATCGTCTCGGTAAATGAGAGCGTAATTCTCAGTGAACCATGGCTAGCAACGTCGGCTGTACAACTGGGACGAGTGCTAGTACGTCTCTCAAGACCTGCCGTGTGGTGGCGCTCGGTCTGCAATTACTGACTGTGGCGACACGCGGGTCCGTCGTATACTAGCGGACCGCGGCCGATTTAAAAGCTACCACCTAGCAAGTGTGGTGTCTGGCGGTGACACCACACAGTCCATAGCACGTCACTTCACTGTCGAACCGTAGAGTGATAACACGTGCGAACTACGATTTCCTAAATCAGTTGGCTTGAAACATCGCAATGACGTCGTCACTCAATATAACCAGTCAAATGGTCTATGATGAGCGAATTATACGTCAGTAATATTTCTCGCATAAACCTTACGCTTCAACCACATTTAACAAGAACGATGAAATTAGGATTGTAATCCAACACCAAGATACGCTGACGCTTCCATACAAGAGTTCCTTATATGTAGAGAGATCATTCAAGAAAACCGACGGCAGCGCTACAGTGGGATCCAAGCTTACACGTAACGCTTTAGCATTCCTGTTTCAAGAGATACGCTATCAACACAGTGAGTCTGAGATCGACCTACACGCAATGTCGGAATAAAATCAACCATTAAATCATACATCACTCCGTCACCCACGGATTGAATGGTTTAGAAAATGCGGGATGGTTCGTAGACGGTCCGGTGGATAGAGCAGTTGCAGAGTACAAGCAATCTACTGCATTCATATCTCTAAAAATGCTTATGGTCGACTTTGAGGACATGAGGCAGATTTTTATGAATGCTACACAGGAACTCATTCTGGCATGGAGTGCGACGGATAATAACTCATGCATTTTAGGAGCTCAAGAGGAGACTATGACCACAACCAGAAAGATAATATGTAAAATGCCTCACATCAGTGTATCAGACGAGGAGCGTTTGAATCTTTTAAAAGTCCTGAATTCCGGTACAATTCTGTCACTAACATTTCGCTCTTTCCAGTACCCAGTGCTACCGACTGCAAGCAGATAAATATGGTCTTTTACATCCTCTTCGCATCTAGAGACGGAAAGATTCAATATAGTTGCGTTTCAGACTGACAGAAGAGGAAATATAGCAAATTATTCCACTGCATTCGACAACTTCAAGTTAACTAATGCCAGAGTCTATCTGCAGTCTGAATTCTATCCATAAGACAATTTACACTTGCAGTGGGATGAAAATAAATACAGTTTAGCATATGACATGTATGCGAGGTTCAGTGCTTCTTAGTATGAAAAATGTTGATGAAGAAGGAGGAGTATGTCTACTCGGTCCACGAAAATTCAAGGAACTATCACCAATCATCAAATTAAACAGCTAGAAACAGAACGAGGTAATTACCTCTGCACCTATACATGTACGAAAGGAATCTGAATCTTCAGCAAATCTCCCAAAACACACACACCGAGCGAGGTGGCGCAGTGGTTAGAAACTGAACTCGCATGCGGGAGGACGACGGTTCAATCCAGCGTCCGGCCATGCTGATTTAGGTTTTCCGTGATTTCCCTAAATCGCTCCAGGCAAATGCCGGGATGGTTCCTTTGAAAGGGCACGGCCGACTTCGTTCCCCGTCCTTTCCTAATCCGATGAGACCGATGACCGCTGTCTGGTCTCCTTCCCCAAAGAACTCAACTCAACTCAACCCAAAACACACTGCCGCGCATGCTTTAGTTCTACGTGACCGTGTGATCAACTACTGCTCACTTGCCGGTGTCGTGCAACGATCTGTATAAATGAAAAGGTGCGCCATACCTAGAGCATTCCACAATGACAGCTTAAAGTGTGGACATCATTATGGTGAGCGTAGACGGTTCATATTTAAAGATGTTGCATTTTTAGTATACACAGAACATGCAGGAACAACAGAGACATACTCAGGAAACATTGCATCTCAGAGGTCATTCAGGGATCCAGAATGAGATTTTCACTCTGCAGCGGAGTGTGCGCTGGTATGAAACTTCCTGGCAGATTAGAACTGTTTGCCGGACCGAGACTCGAACTCGGCACCTTTGCCTTTCACGGGAAACTGCTCTACAACCTGAACTACCCGAGCACGATTCACGACCCGTCCTCAGAGCTTCAATTCTGCCAGGCAAAGGTCCTGAGTTCCAGTCTCGGTCCGGCACACAGTTTTAATCTGCTAGGAAGTTTCATATCGTCATTCAAGGATGTTAAGTGCGCTAAAACACGGAGGAGTGCAAAGTAGTTAACACATTTCTACCATGGAATTCACTGGGATGGTTCTGGTATAGCCTATAAAGATAAGATGGCTTCGCTTCGATTATTCGACCACACGGATACTATCACCTACGTGAAGGGGAAGGAGAAGATCTCACGGATACGTCGAATCTTCTAGTTTGCTGCTATTCAGGGCCTGGAATTCTACGGGTGTCATGTTCTCCATCGCCTCAAGAAGAAGGTGTGTGAAAATAATGTAGCTATGTCTGCTTACGAAAATGTAAAATTACTGTTAAACTGGATGAGAAATAAATGAACTTTTACCTCATAATATGTGTATGATTTCCCTTCACCCTGTTCTCGCTTTGACAGCGTACAGTTTTACGTAGATGTTAGGTCTGTGGTTTTCTTCAAGCACATATTTACTGTCAGTCTTTGGACGTGGACGCGGCCAGGTGCTTCCTAATCCCATAATCCAATTCGTGCTGCACGATAGGCGAAATTCCATGCAACAATTCTGTATATATTGTTACACGCGACCTTAAAAGAATAATCTTCAGAAAAAATAATGTCATTTGTCACGTGCACAGCGTTTATACAGTGAAGCGCCAAAGAAACTGGTAAAGACATGAGAATTCCAATACAGACATAGCTAAACAGGCAGAATACGGTGCTGCAGTCGGCAACGACTGTATAACACAACAAGTGTCTGGCACAGTTGTCAGATCGATTACTGTTGGTAGAATGACAAGTTATCAATGTTTCATTTGTTTGAACGTGGTGTTACAGTCCCCGCACGTGTGATAGGACACAGCATCTCCGAGGAAGCGATAAAGTGGGGATTTTCCAGTACGACCATTTCACTAGTGCACCGTGAAAATCAGGAATCCGGTAAAACATCAAATCTCCGACATAACTGCAGCCGGAAAAAAACCCTCAAGAACTGGACCAACGTAGAAGTAAATATCCTCGGAGTAATGAAGCAACTTAAGTCACTTAATAAAAGTAAGTCTTCTAGTCCAGACTCTATACCAATTAGGTTCCTTTCAGAGTATGCTGATGCAATAGCTCTATAAATAACAATCATATACAACCGTTCGCTCGACGAAAGATCCGTACTCAAAGACTGGGACGTTGCACAGGTCACACCAATACTGAAGAAACGTAGTAGGATCAATCCACTTAATCACGGGCCCATATCATTAACGTCGACATGCAGCAGGATTCTGGAACATATATTGTGTTCTATGAATTACCTCGAGGAAAACGGTCTATTGACACCCAGTCAACATGGATTTAGAAAACATAGTTCTTGTGAAACACAACTAGCTCTTTACTCACAAGAAGTTTTGAGTGCTATTGACAAGGGATTTCAAACTGCTTCTGTATTTCTGGATGTCCAGAAGGCTTTTGTCACTGTACCACACAAGCGGCTTATGGAATATCGTCTCACCTATGTGATTTCCTGTCAGAGAGATCACAGTTCGTACTAATTCAAGGAAAGTCATCGCGTGAAACAGAAGTGGTATCTGGTGTTCCCCAAGGTAGTGTTATAGGCCTTTTGCTGTTGATTGTTTATATAAACGATTTCGCAGACAATCTAAGCAGCCGTCTTATGCTGCTTCCAGATGACGCTGTCGTTTATCAACTAATAAAGTCATCATAAGGTCAAAAGAAATTGCAGAACGATTTATAAAAGATATCTGTTTGGTGCGAAAATTGGTAATTGCCCCTAAATAACGAAAAGGGAGAGGTTATCCTCAAGCGCGCCAAAAGGAATCCGTTAAACTTCAGTTACACGATAAATAAGTCAAACCTAAAGGCCGTAAATTCAACTAAATACTTCGGAATTACTAATACGAATAACTTAAATAGGGAGGGACACACAGAGAATGGTGTGCGGAAGGATAACTGAAGACTGCGTTTTATTGGCAGGACACTTAGAAAATGTAACAGATCTACCAAGGAGACTGCCTACACTGCACTTGGCTATCATTTTTTATAACACTGCTGCGCTTTGTGGGATCGTTACCAGATAGGACTGACGGAGTACATCGGAAAAGTTCAAAGAAGGGCAGCACGTTTTATATTATCGCGAAATAGGGGAGAGAGTGTGACTGAAACGACACAGGATTTGGGATGGAGATCAATAAAACAAAGGCCTTTTTCGTTGCGGCGGAATCTTCTCGCGAAATTCCAAATACCTACTTTCTCCTCCGAATGCGAAAATATTTTGTTGACATCTACCAACGTAGGGAGAAACGATCACCAAGGTAAAATAAGAGAAATCAGACCTTGTACGGAAAGATATAGGTGTCCGTTGTTTCGGCCCGCTATACGAGATTAACAATAAAAAATTGTGAAAGTATTTCAATGAACCCTCTTCCAGGCACTTAAATGTGATTTGCAGAGTATCCATGTAGATGTAGACGTAGAATGACGAGTGAAGAGAATCGTTCAGCGTGACAGAAGTGCAACCCTTATGCAAATTGCTGCAGATTTCAATGCTGCGTCATCAAAAAGTGCCAGCGTGCGAGTCATTCAACGAAGCATTATCGATCTGGGCTTTTAAAGCCGAAGGTCCAATCTAGTACCCTTGATGACTGCATGACACAAAGCTTTACGCCTATCCTGGCCGTCAACACCACATTTGAACTGTTGATAACTGGAAATGGGATGTGTCGCATTTCAAACTTTATCGAGCGGATGGACGAGTACGGTTATAGAGACAACGTCATGAATCCATGAACCCTGCATGTCAGCTGGAGACTTTTGAAGGTGATAGAGGCTCTGTAATGGGCGTGTGTAGTTGGAGTGATATGTCTCTGACGTCTCTGACAGGTGACACGTAAGTAAGCATCCTGTGTGATCTCCTGCATTCATTAATGAATTCCGATGGACTTAGGCAATTCCAGCATGACAATGCAATACCCCACACGAAAAGAACTACTCCAAAGTTGCCCCAGGAACACCCTTCTAAGTTAAAACACAAAACTGGCCACCAAACTCCCCAGACATGAACGTTATTTAGCATATCTCGAATGTCTTGCAAAGTACTGTTCAGAAGAGATGTCCACCCCCTCGTACTCTTACGGATTGCTGGACAGCCCTGCACGATTCATGGTGTCAGTTTCCTGCAGCACTACTTCAGACATTAGTCGGATCCATGCCACATCACTTTGCGGGACTTCTTTGTGATCCCGCAGGGCCCTACAGGATATTAGGTAGGTCTATTAGTTCCTTTGGCTCTTCAGTGTATATATACATACATAATGCAGTAGTGGATTAGTATTTTTGTACATAACGACAAAGATGTATGGTAACGACATTTTTTCGTTTATTCAACTACACAAACACAATTCAGTTCTTGAGGTACAATGTAAACCTTGAGGTACAATATATTCCTTGAGATATAAATCTACGCTATGAAATATCGTGGAATACCTTTACTACAACTACGTTCCACAGTCCTAGTAGCACAGATTCTACAATAATTCTGAGGAACTGTGCACTTCAAGTGCCCCAGTAGCAAAAGCCTTTTACAATAACAATAATTCTGATGGACTGACACTTAAAATCTAATCTGACTTGGATGGCTAGCAGCAGGTGAAAAGCTTAAAAACTATTCTATTTACAGGCCGCACATAAGTTACATATGAATAAATAAATATACAAATACATGTAGTCTATTTATGCTATTTTAATACACTACTGGCCATTAAAACTGCTACACCACAAAGATAACGTGCTACAGACGCGAAATTTAACCGACAGGAAAAAGATGCTGTGATATGCAAATGATTAGCTTTTCAGAGCATTCACTCAAGGTTGGCGCCGGTGGCGACACCTGCAACAACGTGTTGACATGAGGAAAGTTTCCTACCGATTTCTCATAAACATACAGCAGTTGACTGGCGTTGCCTGGTGAAACGTTGTTGTGATGCCTCGTGTAAGGAGGAGAAATGTGTACCATCAAGTTTCAGACTTTGATAAAGGTCGGATTGTAGACTATGGCGATTGCGGTTTATCATATCGCGACATTGCTGCTCGCGTTGGTCGAGATCCAATGACTGTCAGCAGAATATGGAATCGGTGGGTTCAGGAGGGTAATACAGAACGCCGTGCTGGATCCCAACGACCTCGCATCACTAGCAATCGAGATGACAGGCATCTTATCCTCATGGCTGTAACGGATCGCACAGCCACGTCTCGATCCCTGAATCAACAGATGGGGACGATTGCAAGACAACAACCATCTGCACGAACAGTTCGACGACGTTTGCAGCAGCATGGACTATCAGCTCGGAGACCATGGTTGCCGTTATTCTTGACGCTGCATCACAGAAAGAAGCGCCTACCATGGTGTACTCAAAGACGAACCTGGGTGCAGGAATGGCAAAAGACATTTTTAAGGATGAATCCAGGTTCTGTTTACAGCATCGTGATAGTCGCATCCGTGTTTGGCAACATCGCGGTGAACGCACATTGGAAGCGTGTATTCGTCATCGCCATACTGGCGCATCACCTGGCGTGATGGTATGGGGTGCCATTGGTTACACGCCTCGGTCACCTCTTGTTCGCTTTGACGACACTTTGAACAGTGGACGTTACATTTCAGATGTGTTACGACCCGTGGCTGTACCCTTCATTCGATCCCTGCGAAACCCTACATTTCAGCAGGATAATGCACAACCGAATGTTGCAGATACTGTACGGGTCTTTCTGGATACAGAAAATGTTCGACTGCTGCCCTGGCCAGCACATTCTCCAGATCACTCACCAATTGAAAACGTCTGGTCAATGGTGGCCGAGCAACTGGCTCGTCACAATACGCCAGTCACTACTCTTGATGAACTGTGGTGTCGTGTTGCAGCTGCATGGGCGTGCGAAACCCTACATTTCTGCAGGATAATGCACAACCGAATGCTGCAGATCCTGTACGGGTCTTTCTGGATACAGAAAATGTTCGACTGCTGCCCTGGCCAGCACATTCTCCAGATCTCTCACCAATTGAAAACGTCTGGTCAATGGTGGCCGAGCAACTGGTTCGTCACAATACGCCAGTCACTACCCTTGATGAACTGTGGTGTCGTGTTGAAGCTGCATGGGCGTGCGAAACCCTACATTTCAGCAGGATAATGCACAACCGAATGTTGCAGATCCTGTACGGGTCTTTCTGGATACAGAAAATGTTCGACTGCTGCCCTGGCCAGCACATTCTCCAGATCTCTCACCAATTGAAAACGTCTGGTCAATGGTGGCCGAGCAACTGGTTCGTCACAATACGCCAGTCACTACCCTTGATGAACTGTGGTGTCGTGTTGAAGCTGCATGGGCGTGCGAAACCCTACATTTCAGCAGGATAATGCACAACCGAATGTTGCAGATCCTGTACGGGTCTTTCTGGATACAGAAAATGTTCGACTGCTGCCCTGGCCAGCACATTCTCCAGATCTCTCACCAATTGAAAACGTCTGGTCAATGGTGGCCGAGCAACTGGCTCGTCACAATACGCCAGTCACTACTCTTGATGAACTGTGGTGTCGTGTTGCAGCTGCATGGGCGTGCGAAACCCTACATTTCTGCAGGATAATGCACAACCGAATGCTGCAGATCCTGTACGGGTCTTTCTGGATACAGAAAATGTTCGACTGCTGCCCTGGCCAGCACATTCTCCAGATCTCTCACCAATTGAAAACGTCTGGTCAATGGTGGCCGAGCAACTGGTTCGTCACAATACGCCAGTCACTACCCTTGATGAACTGTGGTGTCGTGTTGAAGCTGCATGGGCGTGCGAAACCCTACATTTCAGCAGGATAATGCACAACCGAATGTTGCAGATCCTGTACGGGTCTTTCTGGATACAGAAAATGTTCGACTGCTGCCCTGGCCAGCACATTCTCCAGATCTCTCACCAATTGAAAACGTCTGGTCAATGGTGGCCGAGCAACTGGTTCGTCACAATACGCCAGTCACTACCCTTGATGAACTGTGGTGTCGTGTTGAAGCTGCATGGGCGTGCGAAACCCTACATTTCAGCAGGATAATGCACAACCGAATGTTGCAGATCCTGTACGGGTCTTTCTGGATACAGAAAATGTTCGACTGCTGCCCTGGCCAGCACATTCTCCAGATCTCTCACCAATTGAAAACGTCTGGTCAATGGTGGCCGAGCAACTGGCTCGTCACAATACGCCAGTCACTACTCTTGATGAACTGTGGTGTCGTGTTGCAGCTGCATGGGCGTGCGAAACCCTACATTTCTGCAGGATAATGCACAACCGAATGTTGCAGATCCTGTACGGGTCTTTCTGGATACAGAAAATGTTCGACTGCTGCCCTGGCCAGCACATTCTCCAGATCTCTCACCAACTGAAAACGTCTGGTCAATGGTGGCCGAGCAACTGGCTCGTCACATTACGCCAGTCACTACTCTTGATGAACTGAGGTGTCGTGTTTAAGCTGCATGGGCGGCTGTACCTTTACTGTTTGACTCAATGCCCAGGCGTATCGAGGTCGTTATTACGGCCAGAGGTGGTTGTTTTGGGTACTGATTTCTCAGGATGTATGCGCCCAAATTGCGTGAAAATGTAATCACATGTAAGTTCTAGTATAATATATTTGTCCAATGGATACCTGTTTATCATCTGCATTTTTTCTTGGTGTAGTAATTTTAATGTCCAGTAGTGTATTTTTTGTTAAGTAATTTTAACATTTTTTTTATTTCACACACATGGTGTGCATATATTTATTTAACACACACACAATTACTCATACTATGATAAAATAAGTCGTACAACTTCTCTCTCTCTCTCTCTCTCTCTCTCTCTCTCTCTTACTCATTCTGAGTCCGCCACACCCCTTACTAATGTGAGTGCGGGAGAGTTTCAATGTAGTCATCACAGGCCGATTTTAGACTCCATCACAGTGTACACCCCATGTCCTCTCAGTACTAGTTTGCTGTATCATATGCGGTGGCTGCGGTGCAGCACCGCGAACACCGCTGTATAGACACCCCTAACAGCTTTCGCTAGATAGGGCTCGATGACGCACACCCTTAGCCCGCCTCTGGGTGGTAGCTTACAATGTGCGATAAGCACATATTTTTGATCACAGACCTACAAACTCCACATTGGGCAATCCATTCGCCTCTTCCTTCGTAAGTCCGATCACCTTCTTGTTCTGTGGACAAATCCCGTAAGGATTATCGGCTGTGTTAGAGGACGTGTCAGATTCCTTACCGTGGTACCTCATTACCTCTCATATGGATCACAGTTCTTCACCCAATAGATGAAGCTATCTGTATCCATATAAAGTAATTTAGGATCTGCAAAATGAGTTTCCGCAAACTCGAAGCAGTACATGTGGAGTTTGAATAGGTCTAGTATGCACTCCCACACAACAGGTTTCGTAAACTCTATTATAGTCTTCGCCATCGCCACAGCAACCAAGTTCTTATTGAATATGGTGACCCGCTTAAAATTTTGTCTGGCAATGCATTTTCTTGAGCCATAGCGCCCATCACATTCGGAGTTTGTGGATTTTCATTAATCTCAATTTTTTCCTGTGGTATTGACTTGAGTGGTGTGTTATTCGTGAGTGTGCTTACGTTGTTGGGGTGCAGTTGCAGCTGTAGCGGTTATAAAGCTAATTACTGACAAAGTTATTTGTGCACTGTTAAACAGATATTAAATTTAATAGTTTTCAGCGGTATTTCATGCAGTTTGTAGCGAAATAACGGTGTAATCAACTTTTCGAAACGTTCGCTGTCCGTGTTTTTTTAGAGTCATCTGTGCGATGGAGTCGTTTAGTAAATTTCGTGCTTTAGTTTTCAGCTGACGTTTCTGATTGTTTCTAGTGAAATAGTTCAGTAAAATTTTCATTCAGTGTTTTAACTTCGTTCAGGGTTCCAGTGATCACTTGAATTTTTGGTTTTAGCTAAAAATTTGGTGAAGTTTTGTTGGTATTGGCTGTGGTGTAGTAGTATTAATACAAGTAGTTGCTTTCGCAGTAAACAGAGAATTTCGAGACCGCTATTGTTAGTTCTATAAAGAGCTCCACTGGTGTAACTGAACATCGGTAACATAAACCTATTATTTCTTTCAGTAACTGTAAAATTTCACCATGAATAAGAAGTGTGGGCTGTGTCATAGGTTTGTGGGTAGTGGGTTACGGTGTGGGATTTGTTCAAGTACGTTAATTGGGGGGAATGCAGTGAAGAAGCCAGAGGAGATTCTAGCGAGATACTTTCCTGGGAATGCAGAATCTGTAGTAGAAGTACGTTGATAGAGGAGCAGGAGCGTAATATCTGTGCCCTTCAGGTGCAGTTACAACGCGCAAAGGAGAAACTAGATGGGTTGAGGAGGGTGAAGGGAGCTGGGGAATGAGAACTGACATTTGGCAACAAGGCAGCTAGGAGGAGGAGGGATTCAGACAGTTATACATTGCGTAAATGCAATAGATTTCACCAAATGTCAGAGTTGAGTGGAGAGGAGCCTCTTCTAGCTGTAGATATAGGGAACATGCAGCAGTCCTCTGCTGTTAGGAGGTCTAGGTCAGTTGCAAATTCTAATAGAAAGAAGAAGGTTCTGCTGCTAAGTAGTTCACACGGTAAAGGTATGGGCCAGCAGTTGCAGGAAGAGTTGGGGAGTGAGTACCAGGTCACCAGCATTGTGAAGCCTAGTGCAGCCTGACAGCATAGGGGAGTTATGTGGGAATTTTAGGAAGGAGGATCAGGTAGTTATAGTGGGTGGCGTAGGTGATAGTCTTGATAGGGACGGGAATGTAAGATAGCTACTCAAACTAGTGTCACTGATATTCATTTCGTGCAACTACACTCCTGGAAATTGAAATAAGAACACCGTGAATTCATTGTCCCAGGAAGGGGAAACTTTATTGACACATTCCTGGGGTCAGATACATCACATAATCACACTAACAGAACCACAGGCACATAGACACAGGCAACAGAGCATGCACGATGTCGGCACTAGTACAGTGTATCTCCACCTTTCGCAGCAATGCAGGCTGCTATTCTCCCATGGAGACGATCGTAGAGATGCTGGATGTAGTCCTGTGGAACGGCTTGCCATGCCATTTCCACCTGGCGCCTCAGTTGGACCAGCGTTCGTGCTGGACGTGCAGACCGCGTGAGACGACGCTTCATCCAGTCCCAGACATGCTCAATGGGGGACAGATCCGGAGATCTTGCTGGCCAGGGTAGTTGACTTACACCTTCTAGAGCACGTTGGGTGGCACGGGATACATGCGGACGTGCATTGTCCTGTTGGAACAGCAAGTTCCCTTGCCGGTCTAGGAATGGTAGAACGATGGGTTCGATGACGGTTTGGATGTACCGTGCACTATTGAGTGTCCCCTCGACGATCACCAGTGGTGTACGGCCAGTGTAGGAGATCGCTCCCCACACCATGATGCCGGGTGTTGGCCCTGTGTGCCTCGGTCGTATGCAGTCCTGATTGTGGCGCTCACCTGCACGGCGCCAAACACGCATACGACCATCATTGGCACCAAGGCAGAAGCGACTCTCATCGCTGAAGACGACACGTCTCCATTCGTCCCTCCATTCACGCCTGTCGCGACACCACTGGAGGCGGGCTGCACGATGTTGGGGCGTGAGCGGAAGACGGCCTAACGGTGTGCGGGACCGTAGCCCAGCTTCATGGAGACGGTTGCGAATGGTCCTCGCCGATACCCCAGGAGCAACAGTGTCCCTAATTTGCTGAGAAGTGGCGGTGCGGTTCCCTACGGCACTGCGTAGGATCCTACGGTCTTGGCGTGCATCCGTGCGTCGCTGCGGTCCGGTCCCAGGTCGACGGGCACGTGCACCTTCCGCCGACCACTGGCGACAACATCGATGTACTGTGGAGACCTCACGCCCCACGTGTTGAGCAATTCGGCGGTACGTCCACCCGGCCTCCGGCATGCCCACTATACGCCCTCGCTCAAAGTCCGGCAACTGCACATACTGTTCACGTCCACGCTGTCGCCGCGTGCTACCAGTGTTAAAGACTGCGATGGAGCTCCGTATGCCACGGCAAACTGGCTGACACTGACGGCGGCGGTGCACAAATGCCGTGCAGCTAGCGCCATTCGACGGCTAACACCGCGGTTCCTGGTGTGTCCGCTGTGCCGTGCGTGTGATCATTGCTTGTACAGCCCTCTCGCAGTGTCCGGAGCAAGTATGGTGGGTCTGACACACCGGTGTCAATGTGTTCTTTTTTCCATTTCCAGGAGTGTATTTCTGCGTCATGATCGGCCTCATCTTAATGCGGCTGTTAGGTTCGTTAACATGGGGCTGGGGAGGGCGCTGATGCAAAGGGCATGGTTCACATTTCAGTGGTGCCAGTTGGGTCTATCAGTAGATCGGGTTTCACTAGGCATTGCATGCACCTCAACAAGGACTTATGACAGGGGAGTATGATGGATGGTCTAACAACCCCACCACAACAAAGGTCAAAATTTAATAATGTTTATGGTGTTGCTGACGCTGCTAAATACTGCATTTTCGGCCAACAACAAAGTTATTAAGTGGCAGTTGTCATTAGAGCACAGTTAATAAAGTCATTTCATGTAATAATGAATAAACTAGGCACTAATCTTTTCGTGTTTCCCACGCTGGTCTCGTTGTATAATCATGGCTCAATCGTCGAAAATCTAGGTGGTTATGATTCCAAGCTCGGATGCAAAGAGGCCTAGGTTTTATTCCGCTATATTCAAAAGTTTTATAGATGTGTTTCACAAACCATTCTTGAAGATTAAACATTTGAAAGTCAGCACAATGGTGATGTAAAAAAAGTAATCAGCACTCCGAATTTAAGTTACACTTCCTTTTTTATTACTTTTGCTGCAATATCACGTAAAACACAAAACATCATTTCTAAATACAAAACGTACTTGAAAACACCTTTCTCACTGTTAAAGTTCACATTTTATAAGCTTACTACGTTATGCGTCTTTCCCACATAATGTCCAAGACTTGACTTTCTCAAGGTCCGACTCTAACTAACTAATAATCTCTTACGCGCCCAAAAATCAGAGTTACAAGTACGTCAAAGATCACAGTGACATAAGAAAGAATACACATAAGAATAATATCATTGCAACATAAACATATCGATGTATCAAAGATCTCTACATTAATGAAATCAAATCTGAATGTTGTCTCAGAAACATGTTAACCACTTTATAGAAACACAGTAGAGTATTGCTGGTATCGAGAGGTTCAGGTGGGGTGCCGTAATGGTTACGTAATTCCAGTACCATTACAATGGTACAGTACTTCCAAGTCCCATCGACCGAACAGAGCAGCCACAGCTTGCGCTGTATGCGACCGCGCATTGTCGTGCAAAATAATGGGTAGGTTGCGCAGAAAGTGTCGCCGCTTCTTTAGCACAGCTGGTCGTAGGTGATGTTCCAAAAACGAACAGTAATACGACTTAAGTCCTTGTGACTTTGATTTGATTCCGAAAATGAAGGAACCACTTCGTGACATTCGTTTCAGAACTGTTCCAGAGATTCGACAGGCAGTAGACCGCTTCATTCGCACCATCAACAGAACAGGCTCTTCTAACGGTATACTACGCCTTCACATCGCTGGCAACAGGTTCTGCACAACGCTGCTGACTGCTTTGAAGGATAGGAACGGGTGCAAACGTGTAACTCTTTTGTATCGCTTGTGAATAAATAGTTTCCACTATTTAAGTTCCGACCCTTGTAATTTCCTTACTGTCATTTCTTGTTAACAATGTTAGTTTATTCACAAGAATAAGCAGATTTCATTCAGTTAATACAGAAATCAAATCTGTATTTGGATCGGACTTCCTTAACTCTTGTACAGGGAGGTGTGCAGTATACTGCTACATCCATTTTCAATAAGCTACCGCTCAAATACAAAGATCTTAGCAGTAATCAAACGCGCTCCCCTGGTTCTTCTGTATGGAAAGAGAAAGTTCACATGGAAACTGTCGAGATGCAGAAGAGGAAGGTTCGGTTAATGTACTTTAATTACTTTGATTGGAAAACTGACATAAGATTTGTTCCTAATTATGTAATTAATCATAGCGATCGGTCCTAAATACACAACTATATGCGTAGTGCTACAGAATGACAGACAAGGCAAGCCTCCAATGCAAAACAGCTCAAAAACTGATGATGCCATACAACTGGTGTTTTCCTGCTACGAAAAAATTTCACAGTACCACTCGAAACTAGTGACAGACAAACTCAAACTCTACCCTTCACTTATAAGCTGGTGGGAGGAAAGGCTAGGATGTATGGTACTACCTTTATTCTTTGTGATGGGAAATACGTTCAACTGATGAGATGCTGGTATTGGACAGAGAGGTGTTTAAAAATTGTATTACCTGCAAGCATACAGCTGAGAACACTATACATCGTTATTTGATGTCACAATTCGCTACAGACGCATACAGGACAATCACCCTGCAGCTCAGGTAATTGAAGCTAATATGGAAAAATTACACTTCGAAATTCTAGTGAAAAACCTGAATGGGTCATAATGCAACCCTTGATTTGAGGAAAGTCGTTGTACCAAAAGACTGCAGAGGGGGCGATAATTGAATATGTATGCTCCTCTGGAGGTGCTTACAGACTGCCCCTCATCCCTCCCATCCGTCCACCCATCCACCTATGGCGAGGACACAGGCTCACCCAAATGGTCAACTGCTACGAAGAAGCGCTTCACAGCCTTTTAGCATGGCACGAGCTGACCGTGGTAATTGTCCGGCTTGTGGTGAAGGTCCTTCACCAACACAAAATTTGGTATAGTGAACTAAACAACAGCAGATGAAAGAACGGCCATCCCAGATGTAGCTTGTTCATATGAAGTATAACAACACAGAAACACCCCCAAACGTCGCTCCTAATGGTCAGGGGACGCACCGGCGACGGCGACATGACACAGACTAGGCAGGCCTCCAAAGCCTCCAATAGGCCTCTCCATCTGCGATGGAACGACCTTTTATTTAATGTCAACAAAACTCTTTCTTGCAATCTGTTACATGTATTTCTCGTAAAGACCGGACCCCTATAGAACAACAAAGAAAATCTGGAGAATGGTCCGGATGGTCTGCAGTGTCTTCAGTACAATGCGTTGCCATGAATTGGAGGCTAGGCTGTCAGCGTTATCGACGCTGACAAATGCTACAAACACAATAGAACTTGAAGCCAGTTTTTTTTTTTTCGTCATCAGTCTACTGACTGGTTTGATGCGGCCCGCCACGAATTTCTTTCCTGTGCTAACCTCTTCATCTCAGAGTAGCACTTGCAACCTACGTCCTCAATCATTTGCTTGACGTATTCCAGTCTCTCTCTTCTTCTACAGTTATTGCCCTCTACAGCTCCCTCTAGTACCATGGAAGTCATTCCCTCATGTCTTAGCAGATGTCCTATCATCGTGTCCCTTCTCCTTATCAGTTTTTTCCACATATTCCTTTCCTCTCCGATTCTGCGTAGAACCTCCCCATTCGTTACCTTATCAGTCCACCTAATTTTCAACATTCATCTCTAGCACCACATCTCAAATGCGTCGATTCTCTTCTGTTCCGGTTTTCCCACAGTCCATGTTTCACTGCCATACAATGCTGTACTCCAGACGTAGATCCTCAGAAATTTCTTCCTCAAATTAAGGCCGGTATTTGATATTAGTAAACTTCTCTTGGCCAGATTTGCCTTTTTTACCATAGCGAGTCTGCTTTTGATGTCCTCCTTGCTCCGTCCGTCATTGGTTATTTTACTGCCTAGGTAGCAGAATTCCTTAACTTCATTGACTTCGTGACCATCAATCCTGATGTTAAGTTTCTCGCTGTTCTCATTTCTACTACTTCTCATTACTTTCGTCTTTCTCCGATTTACTCTCAAACCATACTGTGTACTCATAAGACTGTTCATTCCGTTCAGCAGATCATTTAATTCTTCTTCACTTTCACTCAGGATAGCAATGTCATGAGCGAATCGTATCATTGATATCCTCTGACCTTGTATTTTAATTCCACTCCCGAACCTTTCTTTCCATCATTTCTTCCTCGATGTACAGATTGAAGAGTAGGGGCGAAATGCTACAGCCTTGTCTTACACCCTTCTTCATACGAGCACTTCGTTCTTGATCGTTCACTCTTATTATTCCCTCTTGGTTGTTGTACATATTGTATATGACCCGTCTCTCCCTATAGCTTACCCCTACTTTTTTCCGAATCTCGAACAGCTTGCACCATTTTATATTGTCGAACGCTTTTTCCAGGTCGACAAATCCTATGAAAGTGTCTTGATTTTTCTTTAGCCTTGCTTCCATTATTAGCTGTAACGTCAGAATCGCCTCTCTCGTCCCTTTACTTTTCCTATAGCCAAACTGACCGTCACCTAGCGCATTCTCAATTTTCTTTTCCATTCTTCTGTATATTATTTTTGTAAGCAGCTTCGATGCATGAGCTGTTAAGCTGATTGTGCGATAATTCTCGCACTTGTCAGCTCTTGCCATCTTCGGAATTGTGTGGATGATGCTTTTCCGAAAATCAGATGGTATATCGCCAGACTCATATATTCTACACACCAACGTGAATAGTCGTTTTGTTGCCACTTCCTCCCATGATTTTAGAAATTCTGATGGAATGTTATCTATCCCTTCTGCCTTATTTGACCGTAAGTCCTCCAAAGCTCTTTCAAACTCCGATTCTAATACTGGATCCCCTATCTCTTCTAAATCGACTCCTGTTTCTTCTTCTATCACATCAGACAAATCTTCACCCTCATAGAGGCTTTCAATGTATTCTTTCCACCTATCTGCTCTCTCCTCTGCATTTAACAGTGGAATTCCCGTTGCACTCTTAATGTTACCACCGTTGCTTTTAATGTCACCAAAGGTTGTTTTGACTTTCCTGTATGCTGAGTCTGTCCTTCCGACAATCATATCTTTCTCGATGTCTTCACATTTTTCCTGCAGCCATTTCGTCTTAGCTTCCCTGCACTTCCTATTTATTTCATTCCTCAGCGACTTGTATTTCTGTATTCCTGATTTTCCCGGAACATGTTTGTACTTCCTCCTTTCATCAATCAACTGTAGTATTTCTTCTGTTACCAATGGTTTCTTCGCAGCTACCTTCTTTGTACCTA
Organism: Schistocerca cancellata; assembly: GCF_023864275.1. Lineage (NCBI taxonomy): Eukaryota > Metazoa > Arthropoda > Insecta > Orthoptera > Acrididae > Schistocerca > Schistocerca cancellata. The sequence goes on along the minus strand of NC_064627.1, from coordinate 86,593,300 downwards.
TGTTTTCCTTCCCAACTTCTATGATGGCCCTTTTTAGAGATGTCCATTCCTCTTCAACTGTACTGCCTACTGCGCTATTACTTATTGCTGTATCCCACTTCTTTGTGTATTGATTCTTCCTGACTAACGTCTTGATCTTCAGCCTACTCTTCATCACTACTATATTGTGATCTGAGTCTATATCTGCTCCTGGGTACGCCTTACAATCCAGTATCTGATTTCGGAATCTCTGCCTGACCATGATGTAATCTAATTGAAATCTTCCCGTATCTCCCGGCCTTTTCCAAGTATACCTCCTCCTCTTGTGATTCTTGAACAGGGTATTCGCTATTACTGGCTGAAACTTGTTACAGAACTCAATTAGTCTTTATCCTCTTTCACTCCTTGTCCCAAGCCCATATTCTCCTATAACCTTCTCTTCTACTCCTTCCCCTACAACTGCATTCCAGTCGCCCATGACTATTAGATTTTCGTCCCCCTTTACATACTGCATTACCCTTTCAATATCCTCATACACTTTCTCTATCTGTTCATCTTCAGCTTGCGACGTCGGCATGTATACCTGAACTATTGTTGTCGGTGTTGGTCTGCTGTCGATTCTGATTAGAACAACCCAGTCACTGAACTGTTCACAGTAACACATTCTCTGCCATACCTTCCTATTCATAACGAATCCTACACCTGTTATACCATTTTCTGCTGCTGTTGATATCACTCGATACTCATCTGACCAGAAATCCTTGTCTTGTTTCCACTTCACTTCACTGACCCCTACTATATATAGATTGAGCATTTGCATTTCCCTTTTCAGATTTTCTAGTTTCCCTACCACGTTCAAGCTTCTGAGATTCCACGCCCCGACTCGTAGAACGTTATCCTTTCGTAGATTATTCAATCTTTTTCTCTTGGTAACCTCCCCCTTGGCAGTCCCCTCCCGGAGATCCGAAACGGGGACTATTCCGGAATCTTTTGCCAATGGAGAGATCATCATGACACTTCTTCAATTACAGGCCACATGTCCTGTGGATACACGTTACGTGTCTTTAATGCAGTGGTTTCCATTGCCTTCTGCATCCTCATGTCGTTGATCATTGCTGATTCTTCCGCCTTTAGGGGCAATTTCCCACCCCTAGGGCAAGAGAGTGCCCTGAACCTCTATCCGTTCCTCCGCCCTATTTGACAAGGCCGTTGGCAGAATGAGGCTGACTTCTTATGCCGGAAGTCTTCGGCCGCCAATGCTGACTATTTATCAGAATTTAAGCAGTGGCGGGGATCGAACCCGGGACCGAAGACGTTTTGATTATGAATCAAAGACGCTACCCCTAGACCCTCACCAAAAAAACCATCATAAATGAGGCTATCCCTATTGCAGGTTGTTTGTCTAAATGAACAGCCTCATCTCCTATGGAGCTCGGCCACCATGACATTCTGAGCACTGAGCATTAAGTATTCGTATTTAACATAATGCATCTCCTATAATCAAGCATCTACTAAAAAAGGAAATCACAAACACGACGACAATAAATGCCCTCTTTCCACGAAAATAGGGGCAGGTAACTGTCTTTTAGTATTATGAGCAAAATCGCCATAGTTTTTACGTTCAACTGCATGATACAATTCGTATCTCATTATTTTGCGACATCCAGCGAAGTGCATCGCTGTCGATTACAAATGAAAAATAACTTCCAGTATTTTGATGCAAAAACTACTGATCACCACATAATGTCCTCGTTATTTTCAAACTGTCATTGCAGTAAAGAAAACGAGAGAATTTAAACTCCAAGGAGAAAACATCTATGTTAAGCAATTTCGTTTACCTTGATGGACAAATTACATGAGTGAGACCATCTGTCATGTGTCCGTGTCTGTAAATAAACTGTCATGCCCGTGGGTATTACAAACACGTCAGACACGTGAAACAAAATTGGAGAATACAATCTTTCACGCCATTGGCTCACATGTCGGAAAAAAAACACAATCATCTTATGTTCGACAACGACGTGCTATAATTCAGGAGGACGTAACTGTTTTGTACACTATGGCAGGTCTCGTTTTACCAATGAGATACTATACAACAATGGATTTTACAAAACACATAGTGAGAGTCTGTATGTAATGGATCCTCCCATAAGATTTTGCTACATGTCTCTGTCTTCTGTTACGTCGAAGCAAATTGCCATCTGCATGCTTACATTGGACATTTTTTTTTGCATAACTCACTTCTACCGACATGTCTGTAAAATTTCTGACGTACAGCAGCAGATTCTTGCGATCTAGTTTTGTAAGCAATTTGATCGTCACAACCTGTTCAAGCAATCTGCTCACATGTTGAGATAGAAAAATATCATTTCTAGATTCCACAACTAGCTATAATTCAAGTGTTGTGTACTTTATAATTACAGGTTATGAAGTATGAAATAACACAGCACGTGCAGTATCAACTAATTCTCAAGTACACAATCGTGACAATAATAATAAAAAAGAGTCATAATTTCATGAGAATAGATTCACTCGATTCCTATTAGTTTTATGAGCAAGATCGGTGTTCTTTTAAGAGAACTATCGGCATCCGAATTTTAACCAGTTATACCACTCCTTTTAACAGAAGCTCCTATGAGATTTTACCACATCTCTCTCTTCCGATATATGGAAAAACAATTACCGTCTGCCCGTATATCATCGAGTATATTACATATACACATATTGGTCCATTGGAGTTGGAGGTCAGTGCTCGAAGTCGTTTGTACAGATCTGTACGAAGTTTTGTCGTCTGTTCTGGAGGAAGACCATATCCAACAGACTATCAATCACACGAGAGGGTTCCTGTATTGTACCTTCATAAGCAGTTTCATACTTTTTTTTTTCGGTTGTAATACATCCAATCAGAGTACACCGCCATACACTTTGCTTTTACTACCATGACTGAGAGGTCTCTGTCAGCTGCTTCTAAACCGACGTTAATACATTTCGTTCCTTTGACTCTCACGGAAAGCGGAACATCGCACGTCGTAAACTGTACAGCTCGCACAACACACAGGTTGGTAGAAATAAAACACTCAGCCGATGTTTCTCATTGACAAAAATGTGGAAGACATCGCAACATACGGAAACTGGAAGAGTTTGCGGTATTGTAGAGCGCTTCTAACACCTATCCGAAGATGATGACCTGTACAGTTAATCTCATCTTCCTCAACAACAGGGTAGTGGATGTCTCGAAGTTCTATTTTGAAGAGAATTGCTCCATCATTTTTCAGTCATGTACATCATGACTGTTCCGGTGTTGACCATCGCCGGAAGTGCTGTTCACCACACGTATGAGACAGTACAAATAAAAAGTGTTACTGCTATCATCTTGGTGAAAAAGATTTAAAATAAAATTAAAACATATGGGGGGACCGTTGCAGCTTACTGAAACAGGACGAGTATGTAGCATTTAGGGAGCTTCCAAGCAACTGTCTGAAAGCAATGACCTCTACTTTTAATCCCATACTGCACAGCGACACAATATCCGGTATTCCACGAAGGCTCCCTCCATCTCAACCGAATGGTGTCAGTTAATCATTACATGATAATCAACAGTGCACCCAGTGGATGGAGGGCATGGGAAAGACACCGCTGATATTGGAAGAAGTACTGCAATACACACCGCAGTTAATAGCGAGATCAATTTTAGCAACTTTACGTGCTGTTCCGTGATTTCAACACCAGTCAGTAACACGGCAGAAGGCTTCCCACTTTCTTCATCATCGGTAAGTCACCCCTCTACCACTTTGCAATTATCATGCACTAGATTGTGAATGCAGATTGATAACTGTGCAGTACATCCATGCGATCATATACATCAAAGTATACCGCTTGTTCCGTAATTTCAATTCCAGCCAGTGGTACACAGAATGCTTCCCAGTTTCTGCATCATCGCTTAATCATCCGTCCACTACTTTGCAAATACCATAAACTAGACTGAGAATGCTTCTAGATGGGGGTTCACTAAATCTATTCGACTATATACACCAAACTCTACCAGACAGCGTCCTATTCCAATGCAAAGTGGTTATCTACATATTACCTGCTCATTGAGCATAGTGTTTAATTTACGACTGACCCTCGTTCCTTGTTTGGATGGGCGCCACAGAGTATTGTCGCATTTGTAGGATAAAGTCAGAGTTTGGCATATCCCCCCCCCTCCCCGCCACATTATCCATGACCATCCGTTCTTGCAGCATCAGTCTTACACACGGTTTCCATCCAAAGGCATAAGATCTCCCGAGATGCATGTGTGTCGGGAAGGGTCGTATTTCTTATTGGTGTGTAGTTGACATGGGAGTATTTCATTAGTATAACAGATCGTTAAGAATAAATGTGTTTTTTATATGTGCTGGAGATACAGATGTGTGGAGTTCGAAACATTTCATGTAAATCAAGGATGCAATCAATTGTGAGGCATTATTCCAATGTCTGGAGTCAGTATCAGGAAGGTACAGCATGAGAGAAATTTTCGTAGAGCATGAACTCAAACTCCTATGATTCTGCACCCAAGAATGCTATATTGTTAATGCCATACATTTTCCGAAGTATTAGTCGTATGGAACGCAACGCTCTTAATACTCTAATGGAAGATGTATTTGTCCAACATCAGACATGTATCCATATTGCGAGGATAATGCCCTAAACACCAGAGTGACAAATTTTAAGATGATGAAACTACTTGCTTCTACTCTATTCCATTATCCAAGGAAGGCGTCATCAGTGTGTATCCATACGATGAGCTGCCTATAAACCATCAAGATTGAAGTCTGGAGACTGTTGTTCTTTCATGTAGGAAATTAATGTCTTTCTAAGTAGAAAACATATGTACCCTCAATCACACTTCCTACGTCAGTCATGCATTTCAGTAGCAATAGTAGTAGTATTGATGCATATGAAGAAGAAGCAACTTCTTATGAGGGAGTAAGCACCACGATTACTAGACAAAGCCTAACCTCATCCTCATGGCGACGCATTATACTGAAGACATAGCAGATCATCAGGACCGTTCTCTAGAGTTTAATTGTTATCCCATAGCTGTCCAGTCTTTGCAAGAAATACGTCTAACAAGTTGCAAGATGGAGTTGTACTGACATCACACAAAAGTATTTTCCATCAGGAAACGACAGGTCTACTGGAGACTTGGAGGCCTGCCTAGTCAGTATCAGGTCCCTGCTGCAGGTGCGCCTCCTGACCATTTGGGGCAGTGCTTGGCGGTGGAGCTGTGTTTCTCTAATTTAGACGAACAGGGTGGTATTGGGACAGCTGTTCTTCCATCTCCTATTGTTTAGTTGACTATACCTGCTTTTGTGTTGACAGAGGACTGTCGCGTTGAGGTGGACTGCAGCCATCGCCATCTCGTGACATGCTAGAGGTACGCAAGGTGCCCGGCCATAGCAGTTGACTGAAGAAGTGTGTGTCCTCCCCATAGGTTGTTGAAAGGGGGGCATGGGAAGGAAGGTAAGACGACCCCGATTTTGGCAGTTTGTGGGCACCTTTAGAGGAGAACACACGTTCAGCTAGTGCCCCTCTGCATTCTTTTTGGATGAAAATTTTCCCAAATGGATTATGAATCATTCATTAGGATTGCTGGCATTTTCACTACAATATCGAAGTGTAATTAGGACAGTGACGCATTTTTCCATCGGTTAACGTGTATTGGCTTTGATTACCTGAGCTCTAGGGTGATTGTCGAGCATATGTATGTAGCGAACTCTGACATTAAACAACGACAGACTGCCCTCAGCTGCATGCTTACAGCTCCTATCCCTCCTATACCAGCATCTTGTCAGTTGAACATATTTCCTAACAAAAAGAATAAAGATAGTGCCTTACACCCCTGCCTTTTTGCCGCCAGCTTGTTGGTGAAGGGTATAATTTAAGTGTGCCTTCCACTAGCTTAGAGTGGTATTGTGAAATTTTTTCCCGGCAAGATAACACCAGATGTATGGTGTCAACAATTTTTGAGCTGCATTGCGATTTTAGGCAGTCATTGTGTAGCGCTATGCATTTAGTTGTGTATTTAGCACCGACCTCTATGATTAAGTACGTGATTAGGACCGATCTTTACGTCGCTTTCCGAACCAAAATACATAACGTACACTAAACTAACTTTCATTTCCTGCATCTGGAGAGTTAACATGTGCTGGGCGATGCACATGGGCATATCACCCAGAAGGACAAGGCGTCGAGTCCCAGAAAGTACACTGCCATTTTTAATTTCCTGCCAATTCCAAACGCCTCTGGTGGTTTACTTGGGTTGGGGGTGCACTTAAGCTTTCTGTCCAGGAAATCCTGGGTTTGGTCCTGGGAAGGGCACAGCCATTTTTAATTTCCAGCTGATTACGGCGTGGTGAGTGCATTGGGACATTAGAACAGCCCTGGGACACAGAAATTCCTACCAAAACTCGGAATTCGCACAAAATTCGAAATTACCGCAAAAATTATAAATTCCTGCCAACAGGACAGGTTGGCAGTAGGGATGAGGAGGGTGTAGAGGGCGGAGAAGGGCTGGGTCAGACTTGCAGGCTAAGAAAATTACATAATGTCATCTGGGGGTGGGGGTTGGCGTGGTAAGTGGGGCGTGATCATAGGGTGGGATTAATTAACTAATTACATTAATTTTCATATTAATTATATATCAAAGTGTCCTCGCACCCCCAGGTCCCTAATACTTTCGCACAGTATTTTTACCGCAGTCAGTATCCAGGGTCTTTGAGTCACATTCCAGAGATCTGTGAGTCCCGGGGACTTCTTCGAGAAATATCACTCTGTATTGCTGTTTTTCTACGATTGTGGTGATATACCCTATGCTCTTGCATTAGAGGGATGTAATGATAAATTTTTCAGATCACAAGTACTTCTTTTTCCCATTGAAATTTCTCATTGCTTATATGGATAGTAATTTCTTCAGATATTTAGTTCATCAGTTCTGTCAGTCATTCTTGTGTATGAGCAAATCACTTGCATTTAACAGGGAAGAGCTAAGCAGATTATTAATTTTGTCAGTGATTTCAATATCTATTAGTTCAGTCTTAAATAAATATGATGAAGATGACTGGATTAGCTCTTTCGTAGTTAGTAAGTTATCCTGATCATTTAATTTCTTATGTTTGATTTACACTACTGGACATTAAAATTGCTACACCGAGGAGAAAGGCACATGATAATTGGGTATTCATTGGACGAATATATTATAATATAACTGATATGTGATTACATTTTCATGCAGTTTGGGTACATAGATCCTTATAAATCAGTACCCAGAACAACCACCTCTGGCCGTAATAACGGACTTGATACCCCTGGGCATTGAGTGAAACAGAGCTTGGATGGCGTGTACAGGTACAGCTGCCCATGCATCTTCAACACGATACCACAGTTCATCAAGAGTAGTGACTGACGTATAGTGATGAGCCAGTTGCTCGGCCATCATTGACCAGATGTTTTCAGTTGGTGGGAGATCTGGAGAATGTGCTGGCTAGGGCAGCAGTCGAACATTTTCTGCATCCAGTAAGACCCGTACAGGACCTGCAACATGCGGTCGTGCATTATACTGCTGAAATGTAGGGTTTCGCAGAGGTCGAATGAAGGGTAGAGCAAATGAAAACAGGAGGTGACCGAGACAGTAACCAAGGGCACCCCATACCAACATGCCGGGTGATACGCCAGTATGGTGACAACGAATACACGCTTCCAATGTGCGTACACTGCGATGTCGTCAAACACGGATGCGACCGTCATGATGCTGTAAACAGAACCTGGATTCATCCGAAAAAATGACGTTTTCCTATTCGTGCACCCAGGTTCGTCGTTGAGTACACCATCGCAGGCGATCCTGTCTGTGATGCAGCGTCAAGGGTAACCGCAGCCATGGTCTCCGAGCTGATAGACCATGCTGCTGCAGACGTCGTAGAACTGTTCGTGCAGATGGTTGTTGTCTTGCAATCGTCCCCATCTGCTGACTCAGGGAGTGAGACGTGGCTGCACGATCCGTTACAGTCATGCGGGTAAGATGCCTGTCATCTCGTCTGCTAGTGACACGAGGCCGTTGGGATACAGCACGGCGTTCCGTATTACCCTCCTGAACCCACTGATTCCATATTCTGCTGTCATTGGATCTCAACCAACGCGATACGGTAAACCGCAATCGCGATAGGCTGCAACCCGACCTCTATCAAAGTCGGAAACGTGATGGTACGCATTTCTCCTCCTTACACGAGGCATCACAACAACGTTTCACCAGGCAACGCCAGTCAACTGCTGTTTGTGTATGAGAAATCGGTTGGAAACTATCCTCATGTCAACACGTTGTAGGTTTCGCCACCGGCGTCAACCTTGTGTGGATGCTCTGAAAAGCTAATAATGTGCACATCACAGCATCTTCTTCTTGTCGGGAAAATCTCGCGTCCGTAGCACGTCATCTTCATGGTGTAGCAATTTTAATGGCCAATAGTGTATTTAATGTAGTGTTACTTCCAGGTCGGTTTGGTAGGGACAGATAACTTATCAGCATATCCTGAGTAACTAATTATTTGCTGCATATTTCTTGGAAAAACTAAGGGAAACTGAACCGTGAAAAATTTACTTTCAAAATCTTTTGTTAAAGAATTTACTTTATTTACTAGCGAATCATCAAGAACATTAACACACAATGTGAGCGTGGAAGTAGTTGCCAAGGATCAACTGACGGAAACAAATTAAATTTCAGCCAGTGGAAATTTCATTCATAAAAGGCCTTTCAAAAACAGATTAGAAATTTATAAGCAGAAAACCACATTAGAAATATCATGTTACAATTAATCAGAACAAAAAATTTTTTTTGTTACTCTAGGAGCCTTCGGTCTGAGAAGCTTCCGCTCACTTTCAACACGGCCGCTCGCTACGTCCTCTGAAAAACTACACCGGTGCAAATCTGCAACACACCAGATTACTTTAAACTAAAAGTTTTAACAACTCACACAAACACATTAACTATGCAACCCGTAAGAGGGATGGAGATTGTACAAACTCTCTTACGGTGGAAGGTTGGTAACTTTATAAAAATTACTATTTAAATAAAACCCATGAAATTCAGGCTTACATAAAGTGCACAACATGCTCTACATTACACAGATACCGCCTCGCAAGATGACAGCCAAGATAACAATATGTTTGAGGAATTTGGCCTTTACCTTATTTCTATAAATTCGTTGAGACCGAACCCGACAAACATGACAGAGGCTGCTATTAACGTACGGCAGACCGATAGACAGACAGAGAGACACTAACTGCCTAACAAATGCGGACGGGAGACAGACGAGCAAGCTTGGGACCAGAGACTGACCAAGAACACAAGTAGAATTTAACAAGTGACTGAAACAACATATCGCTAATCCCTTAACTTCTAATAGGTCCGATTTCTGGCAAAGACCTGGCGCAGCACCCCCAAAACGCTCTCCCGAACCGTCCGCTGCCAGCCGCTTCAACGGACGCAGGAAGGCGCGCCGATCTCCCGTCTCACGGCGTCGCAACTCGCCCCCGCCAGACCGATGTCGTGGGTTGACTCCTGTTGCTCTCGTGTTGGGCGCCAAGTCAGTACGCCTCGCTATACGGCGCGACCACTGGACTCACGTGGCGACCTCAAATGCGCCGACGCTCCAGGCGGACAAGTCATCTTGTGTCCCAGTGCGTGACCGACCAACCGATTGATGCAACCGCCAATGACCATTACCTGAGCCAACTCGAGCAGACTGGCGGCCTGACACATCCTAGCACTCCGGACGACCGACAGACACTAACCGCCTCACCAATGCGTACGAGAGACAGACCCAGGCTAACTTGGCTGACCAACTGACAAGAACTCGCCCAGACTGACAGACTGCCCTGGCTGACCAACTGCCTCCGACTGACTGACCGACTCAGACTGATCGACTGCCGAGCTCATTGTTGTTGTTGTTGTGGTCTTCAGTCCTGAGACTGGTTTGATGCAGCTCTCCATGCTACTCTATCCTGTGCAAGCTTCTTCATCTCCCAGTACCTACATCCTTCTGAATCTGCTTACTGTATTCATCTCTTGGTCTCCCCCTATGATTTTTACCCTCCACGCTGCCCTCCAATACTAAATTGGTGATCCCTTGATGCCTCAGGACATGTCCTACCAACCGATCCCTTCTTCTGGTCAAGTTGTGCCACAAACTTCTCTTCTCCCCAATCCTATTCAATACTTCCTCATTAGTTATGTGATCTACCCATCTAATCTTCAGCATTCTTCTGTAGTACCACATTTCAAAAGCTTCTATTCTCTTCTTGTCCAAACTATTTACCGTCCATGTTTCACTTCCATACATAGCTACACTCCATACAAATACTTTCAGAAATGACTTCCTGACACTTAAATTTATACTCGATGTTAACAAATTTCTCTTCTTCAGAAACGCTTTCCTTGCCATTGCCAGTCTACATTTTATATCCTCTCTACTTCGTCCATCATCAGTTATTTTGCCCCCCAAATAGCAAAACTCCTTTACTACTTTCAGGGTCTCATTTCCTAATCTAATACGCTCAGCATCACCCGACTTAATTCGACTACATTCCGTTATCCTCGTTTTGCTTTTGTTGATGTTCATCTTATATCCTCCCTTCAAGACACCATCCATTCCGTTCAACTACTCTCTCAAGTCCTTTGCTGTCTCTGAGCTCATAGCGCCCCATAAATGTACGTTATCAGTCAACTTTTCGCCTTTCACACCAGAGGCAGACACCAAAGCTGCGATTGCCACATCGGCGTCACCGCCAGAAACGGAGGGCGACTGCTTCACACAATGCCCTGCGGCGCGCTTTTCAAAACAGCAATTTTTACTACGGCTCAGAAACCATAGGCAGTTTGCTATGTTAATATAATTAAAATTAAAAAATTATTACTAGGAGGCTATATGAGTGTCAGAGTACACATCACGTAGTATTATACAATTCGTTCCATTAAATAAATCACTGTATCTATAGCCAATCCCCACCATTGGTAGCCAGAATAGTGAATGCTAGCACACATGATTTTTTCGTTTCCTAGATGAAGATTTTAACATTTCTTTTGACCAAATCATATAAGCCAAAGTTCCGATAAAATAGCGCACAATTCACAGGGAACAAGCATTTTATCGAGCTAATTTTAAGACGAAATCGAATGTGCACTGACTTGCTAAACTTAGGACGGAAGCATCATTCGCATGATGTGTCACTGTCCAGTAACATAGCTCAATAAATGCTGGAACTTACATAGAATGAGCTGCTGCGCTATGACAGCGGAAGTAACAGCAATACACTAACAGTGACGATAACAGAAATGACACTATTGTACAAAGGCAATAATCACACTGACTTCACAGCTATTTATGATGGCCTCTTGGAAATTAAAATAGGCGCTACGTGGTTGCCGATTGAGTATGTGACCACTATGGACGACAATGCACGTGCTCTGCCATCAGATTGGTAAGGAGTTCTTGTGTAAGTTTACCATTTGTCCATCAGCGTTATCGACAACATCCTGCACACAATGCGGCCAGCATGGGAACACGTTGGGTAACATGCGTTCACATACGTGGGGATCGTGAGTAAAAGGATAGCGGCAGTTCTGGGACACTTCTTACATAAAATTGATAAGCAAATAAATTTAATTGATCAATTAATTACCCCCACCTCCACCCTTCGCTCCCAACTAGGCCTGCCCCCACCCCCAGATTACATCATGTGTTTTCGTCAGCCTGCATGTGGGTTCCAGCCCCATACCTCCCTCCCCAGCCCTCCCCCTCCCCCAACCCCCGTACCCTATTGGCGATAATTCCGAAGGATGGCAGGAATTTTCAATTTCGGCTAGAAATTCGAATTTAAGTGAGAATTCCTTTGTCCCACAGCTGAGCTGAAATCCCATTCCATCCACAAACGGAAACTGGTAGGGAATTAAAATTGATGATGCTCTTTCAAGGACTCAAACCGTGGTCCACCTGGATGGAAAACCCAAATTAGCCCTTTAACACAATTATACCACCAGATCCCCTTGGAATTGGCGGGAAATTAAAAATGGCGGTGCTCTTTCTGGGACTTGAACGCTCGTCCTTCTGGATTGAAAGCCCAGGTTTCCAACTCATGAAAACTGTTAAGAAGCAGGAGAGGAAGATTATGTTAGTGCACTTCATTCATTTTGGTCAGGTAAATTAATCAAATATCGGTCCTAATTCTTAATTAACCACAGGCATCAGTACTAATTCCACAACTATACGCATAGTGCTACTCAACTCCTCCCTAAAATCGCAAAACAGCCCAAAAATTGACAATACCGTACAACTGGTGTTATTATGCTGGGAAATTATTTCACAATACCACTCAAAACCAGTGACAGACACAGTCAGGCTCTACCGTTCACCTACAAGGTGGCAGGGAAAAAGCTACGCTATAAGGCACGGTTTTTATTGCTTTTGGTAGGAAATATTTTCACCTGACCAGATGTATTTTTGGACAGAGAGAAGTTTAGGAAGTATATTACCTATAAGCATACAGCAGAGGACAGTATCTACCCATGTTCAACATCAGAGTTCGGTACAGACGAATGCTCGACAATCACCTTTCAGCCCAGTTAACTGAGGCCAATACATGATACCACAACCGATGGAAAATGCATCACTGTTGTAATTACACATGGAATGTATCATGAAAAATACAGCACGCTTAATCAGGGGTGTCCAATCTTTTTAGTCCGTGGGCCACATTGACTCCTCCACGAAGTCATAAGGGCCAACATCTACCTAGTGGGATTAAAGCAGCCTGGCACTCCATGATCACCGTAATGTAAGGCTAAAGAAAAGATGAAATCGCAAAAAGCTAAGGTTGTGGGAACAGCTAGCACTGAAACGAACTACGATTTTTATTTAATTACATAATTTTGATTGGTAGACGTACCTGACCGAAATTCTGGCGCATTTCACCGACAAAAAAGTATGCCACTGGACATTCTTCAGGAAAGCGTCCTGCAAAGTTAACCGGATCCCAAAATTATTTTTAGCAACACTATTACTGCAAGACGTAACAGAGGTAGAGTATGTCAACGCATTGTTATTTCAAGTGGCGCAACAGTAAGTTTAGTTATGCAGTCCTGTAGCGAGTAGCAGAGCTAATGTCGCGGTGTACTGGTCGCGATAGGCCTCGAAACTCAATTGTTGGCAGTATAGGTACCACCTCAAATACACTCCTGGAAATTTAAATAAGAACACCGTGAATTCATTGTCCCAGGAAGGGGAAACTTTATTGACACATTCCTGGGGTCAGATACATCACATGATCACACTGACAGAACCACAGGCACATAGACACAGGCAACAGAGCATGCACAATGTCGGCACTAGTACAGTGTATATCCACCTTTCGCAGCAATGCAGGCTGCTATTCTCCCATGGAGACGATCGTAGAGATGCTGGATGTAGTCCTGTGGAACGGCTTGCCATGCCATTTCCACCTGGCGCCTCAGTTGGACCAGCGTTCGTGCTGGACGTGCAGACCGCGTGAGACGACGCTTCATCCAGTCCCAAACATGCTCAATGGGGGACAGATCCGGAGATCTTGCTGGCCAGGGTAGTTGACTTACACCTTCTAGAGCACGTTGGGTGGCACGGGATACATGCGGACGTGCATTGTCTTGTTGGAACAGCAAGTTCCCTTGCCGGTCTAGGAATGGTAGAACGATGGGTTCGATGACGGTTTGGATGTACCGTGCACTATTCAGTGTCCCCTCGACGATCACCAGTGGTGTACGGCCAGTGTAGGAGATCGCTCCCCACACCATGATGCCGGGTGTTGGCCCTGTGTGCCTCGGTCGTATGCAGTCCTGATTGTGGCGCTCACCTGCACGGCGCCAAACACGCATACGACCATCATTGGCACCAAGGCAGAAGCGACTCTCATCGCAGAAGACGACACGTCTCCATTCGTCCCTCCATTCACGCCTGTCGCGACACCACTGGAGGCGGGCTGCACGATGTTGGGGCGTGAGCGGAAGACGGCCTAACGGTGTGCGGGACCGTAGCCCAGCTTCATGGAGTCGGTTGCGAATGGTCCTCGCCGATACCCCAGGAGCAACAGTGTCCCTAATTTGCTGGGAAGTGGCGGTGCGGTCCCCTACGGCAATGCGTAGAATCCTACGGTCTTGGCGTGCTTCCGTGCGTCGCTGCGGTCCGGTCTCAGGTCGACGGGCACGTGCACCTTCCGCCGACCACTGGCGACAACATCGATGTACTGTGGAGACCTCACGCCCCACGTGTTGAGCAATTCGGCGGTACGTCCACCCGGCCTCCCGCATGCCCACTATACGCCCTCGCTCAAAGTCCGTCAACTGCACATACGGTTCACGTCCACGCTGTTACGGCATGCTACCAGTGTTAAAGACTGCGATGGAGCTCCGTATGCCACGGCAAACTGGCTGACACTGACGGCGGCGGTGCACAAATGCTGCGCAGCTAGCGCCATTCGACGGCCAACACCGCGGTTCCTGGTGTGTCCGCTGTGCCGTGCGTGTGATCATTGCTTGTACAGCCCTCTCGCAGTGTCCGGAGCAAGTATGGTGGGTCTGACACACCGGTGTCAATGTGTTCTTTTTTTCATTTCCAGGAGTGTATTTGGCGGGCCGGATACCGGGGATGTCCGGCCAGCTAACGCGGGCCGGTTTGCCGGCACTCGCGGGCCGGTTTCGGCCCGTCGGCTGTAGTTTGGAGACCCCTGCTCTTAATGAACGATTCAGAATGCACCACATGTACTGGTTAGTGGGAAAAATCGTTGTAATAGCACAAGTACAGCAAAAAGTTACAGCTGTGACCTCCTAACGGGTGCTCATAAACTAACCAAGTTGGAGGTATTCTTACCCCCCTCCTACCACCCCTCATCCGTCCTTCCCTCCCTCCCCCCACCATAGGTAGGGACAGACGCCTGTTTTATCTTATTGCTGGTGGTGCGCAAAGAGAGCCACACCAGGCCATAAGCCATACCCACGCAGACGCTGGCTGAATTGAGCTGAGGGTCCTTTGCCAATACAAAAGTATGTATAGTCAACTAAACAATAGGAGGAAAAAACAAGGCGACTTGTTCAACTAAAATATAGCAACATACATCCAACATGCTGTGCCCATGGTCGGAGCAAGGCTGTGTCTGGAAACAACCCAGAGTATATACCCTCCCTCCACGCCCCCAGGCGCCCGTCGTTCTGCAATTGAGAACACTTTCATTTAATGTCAATGCAACTCTTTCCTGCAATCAGTTAAATGTATTTCTCAGATGGACTGGACCCTTTTGGAACAAAAGCAGTGGAAAACTCTCCAGATGGCCTTTTCAAATTTCGGCTGCTTGGAAAACAAGAAGCCTCCCATGTTAAGGGACCGCATATTCAAGAGTAGTTTCCCTCCACTGTGTCTTCAGTACAATTCGTTCCCGAAAGCATGTGGCTGTATGGTCAGCTTTATCGATGCCGACAAAAGGTACCCATATAAAAGAGCACGACGCCCGCATCCACCAGAACAAAACCGTGATAAATGAGGACTGTCCGGAGCAGGTTGTTTGTCTAAAATGACAGCCACGACCTCCTGCAGAACTCGGATGCGACGCCTCTAGCAGGCCAGCCAACAAGTGCACGCCTTTCCGACCACTGCACTGCAACATTTGTGTTTAACATCAACGTGTTTCCTATAATCAAGCATCTATTAAAAAGGAAAACACCACCTCGACGATAATAAATGTACTCTTTTGACGAAAACAGACACAGTCCACTTTCTTTTAACGTTATGAGCAAAATCGGTGCAGCTTTTACGTTCAAATGCACGATACAAATCGCTTCTCATTATTTTCCGACATCCAGTGAAGTACACGTATGCCGCTCACAAATTATCAATAGAGACATGTATACCCTGCGTAAAATCAGGAATAAAAGTAGCATTGTTTTGATGCGAAAACTACCGATCATCTCAGAACGTCCCCGTATTTTCAAAACCGTCGTCAGAGTAAAGAAAGAGCGAGAATTTAAACTCCGAATAAAAATATTTGTGTTAAATGATTTCTTTCGGCTTGATAGACAAATAACACGACCTGAGACCGTCTCTCACATTCATATCAGTGTCTGTAAACTGTCATGCACTTAGGTATTACAAACATTCCGGACACGTAAAATAACATTAGAGAATACGATCTTTCATACCATTGGCTCACTTATCAGAAAAAACACAAGCATTTTATGTTCGACAACAAAATGCTATAATTCAAAAGGACGTTGGGTTTTTGTACACTATGGCAGGTCTCGTTTTACCAATTGCGATGCTGTATCATACTGCATTTACAAAAGTAATTGTGAGAGACTGTCTTGTAATGGAACCTCCTACAAGATTTTACTATACGTCTCTCTCCTCCGTTACACCGTATCGATATTTTTCATGGTGCTCCTACTCAAACACATGCATATGGAGAATCGGGAAGAGCGAGATTCTTCGGATTTTGTAGTAGGCTGGTGTATGGGATACACAAATGTCCTCGTATAAAATCAAACAACGCATGGGTATGTCGGCAATATGAACATATACAAACGGTGAAATATCAAAAAATATGATAAAAGACACAAAATCGGTAAAAATCAAGGAAAACATGGTATAATTATGACAAATTGATGGGAAATAACTAAAATTGAGGGAATTAGGACGAAATATGTAAAATCGCGAACAAAACTTGGAAAATACTTGAAATGACTGTGAATATATGAAATTAAAGAAAACGTCCCACGAAATGAACGGTAGTGAGGGGGGTTGGGGATAACCGGACCCTCCTTACCGAGAAAAGCTTAAAACTTGTGCTCTGGCGGCATTCACTTCTGACCCTCCTCCTCCCTCTCTAAGCTATCTGGCCTTTCGTAACACATACTCCAACAAAGGCGACATAAGTATTACACAGAGGCGCCATACTAAAGAAGGCAAAACATATGCATTCCGATTCATATCCATATTCTCACATACGTACTTCCCAATTACGGCTGGGTCTCACAAACAATGTTATTCCTTAAGCATTACGCCACGCGGGGTAGCCGCGCTGTCGGAGACGTCTTGTCACAGTCCTGGCGGCGTCCCCCGTCGGAGGTTCGAGTCCTCCCTCGGGCGTGGGTGTGTGTGTGTTGTCTTTAGCGTAAGTTAGTTTTAAGTTTGATTAAGTAGTGCGTAAGCTTAGTGACCGATGACCTAAGCAGTTTGGTTCCATAAGACCTTACCACAAATTTCCAAATTTTAAGTATTACGGCCAAGAATCATTGCGTTTATGAGACTTAATTCATTGCCTAGAGTGTTCTGTAGGAGAGTGGCAAATGTCAGACATATCAACAGTAATAGTGTGAGGGGGGTGTACTTGAGAGCTGTGGTGTTAGGACGAAATTGCTATGTTATCCTACACATGTTAAAAACTGTCTAACACGAGACCAGGAAATCTTTGTGCAAGATGAATGCTACCAGAGCTGCGGTGATGCTAGTGTAGACAACAATAAGACTGTTACATCTCCTGTGTCTACTGATCACGTTTCTTATTCCCTTGCAAGAAGTTGTTGCTTCTTCGTGTGCATTTCCCTGCAGCAGTGTGTGTGTGGTATCTCAATGTTTCAGCTATCGAAAATATTCAAGTCGGATTTTCTTCGCTCTATTTCCTAGCGGGACATAGCCACATTTGTCAAAAGCGATACTAGTACATCTCATGATATGCACTACTGACATGATAAGTGTGATTGAGGGTACCTACGTGTCTGACTAAAAAGACATATAAAATCCATTGATTTTCTAAGAGACAAAGCAGCAGTCTCCAAACTTCATTCTAGTTGATTTATAAGCGTCTCGAGCCGTCGATATATACTGACGATGCCATCGTGGGAGAACGGAGTAGTATATAAGGAAGCGGTTTTATCATTTTAAAGTTTGTCGCCATAGTGAATGGGGTAAGAGACTTGCAGAGTGGTTTTATGTCTGACGTTGGACAAATATATCCTCCATTGGAGTATTAAGAGTCTTGAGTTCCGTAGGACTAATACTTCAGAAAACGTATAGCATTAAAAATATAGCATTCTTAGGTGCAGAACCATGTAACCATAGGACTGTGTGTTCATGCTATATGATCATGTCCCTCATGCTGGTACGTTCTTGGTACTGACTCCAGACATTGGAACAATGCTTCAGAATTGATGGCACATTGAGTATTGGTCAAGGACAATGTTGGATTAGTCAATCTCCGACTTTATCTTACGAATGCGAGAATACTCTGTGACACCCATCCACACAGGGAAAGACTGTCAGTCGTAATCGTAAATTCTGCAGTATATCGATGCGCTGGTAATATGTAGATAATTTCATCGGTATAGGATGCTGCATTGGCAATCTAGTATATTGTAGCTACAAAGCAGTGTAGGGGTGATTTACCGATGATACAGAAATTGGGGAATATTCTACTGTGTCACTGGCTGGGCTTGAAACTATGGAACAACTGGCATACGTTTATGATATGGTCGAATGGATGTTCCGCAAAATCATCTAGCTGTGATTTCAAGCTAGTATATGGTGCTTGCAAAGTAGTGAGGGGTGGTTTGGCGATGATGTGGAAATTTAGAAGCGTTCTAGCATATCACTGACTGGGGTTTAAATTACAGAATAACAGGTAAAATTGCTAAAATTGATCTCACTATCAACTGCGGTGTGTACTACAGTGCATAGCCCCTTATCAACACTGTCTTTCTCATCTTTACCCGTCCACTGGGTACTCTGTTGATTATCGTATAATAACTGACTGACACCGCTCAGCTGTGGTGGTAGGAGCCTTGCTGAAACACTGGATTCTTGCTACTTTTCATTGTAGAGTGTAGGATTAGATCTATAGGTCATCACCTTCACATAGTTGTTTACAAGCGTTCTCAATGAGGCAGGCTCGTCCTACTTCTGTATGCTGCGATGCCCTCCATTAGTTTTGATTTTTATTTATTTATTTTCTTTTCATCAATAAGACAGGAGTTCCTGTTCCTGTTTCTACTAGCACATGCGTGTTGTTAACGTCACTTTCCGGTGATGCTCAACAATGGACCAGTAGTCATGTACACGACTGTAAAATGGCGAATCAATGCTTGTCGAAATGAAATACCGTGACATCCGCTACCGCGGAAACGCCCTACAGTGCCACAAAGTCTTCCAGTTTCCATACGTTATCATGTCCTCTACATGTTTCTCAACGAGAAACATCAGTTCTGTGTTTTATTTCTACCGACCTGTGTGGTGTGGGAGTTGTATAGTGAGAGCCAAAGGATCGAAACGTGTATATATCGTTTTAGCACCTGACATAGACCTCAAAATCATGGTGGAAAAACGAAGTGTATGGTGGTGTACAAAACTATAGTCATATCCTTCTGGAATTTGTTACAGCCAATAAAAACGTTTTATTAAATTGCTTATGAAGGACCAATAAAGAAATCAGCTCTTGCAATTGATACTTTTCTGGAAGTGGTCGTCGCACAGTACAGTCGACAAAACTTCACAAGCGACTTCGAGCACTGACTACACGCTCTAGTGAGGCGATACATGTATATGTAATATACTCGGTGTCAGCGCGTACATGGTATTTGTTTTTTGACATATCATAAGATAGAGACACGGTAAAATCTTTTTTTAACCTCTGTTATCAGGAATGGTATAACTGGTTAAACTTTAGATGCATATATATCTCACGGAATCATGACTGTTTTTATTATTACCGTCACGATTGCGTGTAAATAACAGCAGGCGTTACTGCAACTCCTGTGTTATTTCATACTTCATAACCTCTAATTATAAAGTAGACACCACTTGAATTATACCTCATTGTGGTACCTAGGAATGATAGTGCTTTTTCCTGACATATACCTGCGTGAAACAGGCTGTCGTGATCAAATTGCTTAGAAAAGTAGAACACAAGCCTTTACTGTATGGCAGAAAGTGTACAGACTTGTCAGTAGAAGGGAAGTATGGAGAAAAAATGTCATATGTAATCACACAGACAGTAGTTCGTTACGATGTAAATGAAGAGAGAGAGAGAGAGAGAGAGAGAGAGAGAGAGAGAGAGAGAGAGACGGACGCAATAAAATCTTGTTGGGATGTTCTATTACAAGATAGGCTCTCACGATTTGTTTCGTAAACGTCAGTGAGATATAGCATCGCATTGGTAAAACTAAACTTGCCATGGTGTACAAAACAACAACGCCCAATTGAATTTTAGATATGGTTTTCGAACATAAAAATGATTTTCCTTTTTTTAGACATGTAAGCTAATGGCGTGAAAGATGCGTTTTTAATACACATGCGCATAATATTTTATTTACAGATACTGATTTGAACACTAGAGACGCCCTTAGATCCTGTAATTTGATCATCAAACTGAAAGAAATTGCTTAGCATAGATATTTTTTCTTTGGAGCTTAAATTCTAGCTTTTTCTTTGCTGTGACGAGGGTTTAGATACACTCCTGGAAATTGATATAAGAACACCGTGAATTCATTGTCCCAGGAAGAGGAAACTTTATTGACACATTCCTGAGGTCAGATACATCACATGATCACACTGACAGAACCACAGGCACATAGACACAGGCAACAGAGCATGCACAATGTCGGCACTAGTACAGTGTATATCCACCTTTCGCAGCAATGCAGGCTGCTATTTTCCCATGGATGCGATCGTAGAGATGCTGGATGTAGTCCTGTGGAACGGCTTGCCATGCCATTTCCACCTGGTGCCTCAGTTGGAGTTCGTGCTGGACGTGCAGACCGCGTGAGACGACGGTTCATCCAGTCCCAAACATGCTCAATGGGGGACAGATCCGGAGATCTTGCTGGCCAGGGTAGTTGACTTACACCTTCTAGAGCACGTTGGGTGGCACGGGATACATGCGGACGTGCATTGTCCTGTTGGAACAGCAAGTTCCCTTGCCGGTCTAGGAATGGTAGAACGATGGGTTCGATGACGGTTTGGATGTACCGTGCACTATTCAGTGTCCCCTCGACGATCACCAGTGGTGTACGGCCAGTGTAGGAGATCGCTCCCCACACCATGATGCCGGGTGTTGGCCCTGTGTGCCTCGGTCGTCTGCAGTCCTGATTGTGGCGCTCACCTGCACGGCGCCAAACACGCATACGACCATCATTGGCACCAAGGCAGAAGCGACTCTCATAGCTGAAGACGACACGTCTCCATTCGTCCCTCCATTCACGCCTGTCGCGACACCACTGGAGGCGGGCTGCACGATGTTGGGGCGTGAGCGGAAGACGGCCTAACGGTGTGCAGGACCGTAGCCCAGCTTCATGGAGACGGTTGCGAATGGTCCTCGCCGATACCCCAGGAGCAACAGTGTCCCTAATTTGCTGGGAAGTGGCGGTGCGGTCCCCTACGGCACTGCGTAGGATCCTATGGTCTTGGCGTGCATACGTGCGTCGCTGCGGTCCGGTCCCAGGTCGACGGGCACGTGCACCTTCCGCCGACCACTGGCGACAACATCGATGTACTGTGGAGACCTCACGCCCCACGTGTTGAGCAATTCGGCGGTACGTCCACCCGGCCTCCCGCATGCCCACTATACGCCCTCGCTCAAAGTCCGTCAACTGCACATACGCTTCACGTCCACGCTGTTACGGCATGCTACCAGTGTTAAAGACTGCGATGGAGCTCCGTATGCCACGGCAAACTGGCTGACACTGACGGCGGCGGTGCACAAATGCTGCGCAGCTAGCGCCATTCGACGACCAACACCGCGGTTCCTGGTGTGTCCACTGTGCCGTGCGTGTGATCATTGCTTGTACAGCCCTCTCGCAGTGTCCGGAGCAAGTATGGTGGGTCTGACACACCGGTGTCAATGTGTTCTTTTTTCCATTTCCAGGAGTGTATATTGACGACATTCCTCAGTAATCAATAATTTTCGCATCAAAATAGTGAAAGTTTGTTTCCAGTTTTATGCAGGGTGGACATGTATGTGCTGATAATCTGTAATTGCCGGCGGAGCACTTCGTTGGATGTCGCACAATAATGGGATGCGAATTGTATCCTGCAGTTGGACGTAAAGGCTGTTACAGATTTTGCTCATAAAACTAAAAGAACAGGGATTGCACCTGTTTTCGTGAAAAGAGGACATTTATTATCACCATAATATTGTTTTCCTTTCTAATACATGCCTGATTATAGGAGATGTGTTGATGTAAAATAAAAATGTTACAGTACAGTGCTGGAAATCGATAACTGCCCAACCAAATGCTCTTGCCAGCGCATTGTACTGAAGACACTGTGGAGGGAGGCTGTTCTGGGGTCTACAGTTGATTTGCATGGGACGCTTCTTGTTTTCCAAGCAGTCAATTTTCGATTAAGACATCTGGTGAGTTCTGCTGGGTACCTGAAAGTGGTTGGGGGGGGGGGGGGGGTCCTACCATGGGTGGTCGCTGGACACAAGGGGGGTGGCATGTGGGCTTGTGTCGCTATATTTTATAAGAACAGTTGGAACTTGTGGCAGCCATCCTTTTATCTCCTATTTTTAGTTGACTATACATTCTTTTGTATTGGCGAAGGACCATCGCCTCAAGGCAACAAACGTCTGCATGAGTATGTCTGATGGCCTGGTGCAGCCAGCAGCCAGTGAGGGGTGGGGGTGGGACTCAGAAAAACCAAGAGGCGCTCGGCGGAGTAGCTGGCCATTTGAAAATGTGATCTGGTGCATTCCCAGAATTTTGTTGTTGTTCAAGAGGTGTCTGGTCTTTCCGACAAATACAGTTAATAGATTGCAGGAAGCGTCGTTTTCTTATTTCCTTTTGTCTATCTGTGGCTAATTTCTGCATACTGGAAACAGTATATCAATGCCACCAGAAGGATCTCTCTGTTGACCACCAGAGGCAAGACAGAACAGGCACATGTCCCTACCTATCATCGGGAGAGTAAGGGAGAGAGTGGTATGGGATGGGAGCGTAGGGTGGTAAGAATACCTCCAAGTTGACTTTTCATAACTAGGATTCGCAGTCATGTAAAATTTCTTGAAAGACACGCTTATACCACTAAACTTTCTATTCCCAAAAATGTTTAACAGCCACTGGCGTAAACATGGTGTCTTTCAAAAAACCTCCAAGTTGCTTAGTTCACAAGTGACCAATATGGAGGACACAGCTGCAAGTTTTTACGGTAGTTTTGTCATTACGACGGATTTTTTTCCAATCATTAGTACATTTGTAGCATTATGATACTTTCAGTAGGAGTGATGGTTTTTGCACGATAATTTCCATGTGTTATTACAACAGTGTTGCATTTTGCATCACTTGTGGTGTCATGTATTGGCCTCTATTACCTGGGCTGCAGGATGATTTTCGAGCATGCGTCTGTACCGAACTCTGACGTCAAATAGTGACAGATACAGTCCTCTGCTCTATGCTTCTAGATAATACACTTATTAAACTCATCTTTGTCCAACACTAGCATCTCGTCAGTTGAATATATTTCCTTCGAAAAAGAATAAAGGTAATGCCTTATAGCCCAGCCACTTTCCTGGCATCTTGTAGATGAAGGGTAGAGTCTGAGTGTATCTGTCACTAGTTTTGAGTGGTATTGTGAAATTATTTCCCAGCAGGATAACGTCATTTCTATGGTATAGTCAATTTTTGAGATGTATTGCGATTTTAGGCAATCGTTCTGTAGATGTCTATGGTGCAAAGTGAAAACTGCTACCGTTTTGCCTATGGGTGATAAATCACAGAGCACTAAAAGCAACATAATTAGACACATCTGGAATTGTTTGAATTCTGCATCTGTATTATAAATTTAAGAAATAATATTTATTCCTTTAGTTACTTTTTACCATTATTTACTTTTATGATGTGTTTCGGCAGCATGGTGACATCATCAGT
This sequence comes from Schistocerca cancellata, assembly GCF_023864275.1. Lineage (NCBI taxonomy): Eukaryota > Metazoa > Arthropoda > Insecta > Orthoptera > Acrididae > Schistocerca > Schistocerca cancellata. The sequence continues at coordinate 86,569,356 of NC_064627.1, read as the reverse complement.
TGTATTAAAGTTACATTACTCTGAAGTGTAGTGGGGTGTAGCCGGCCGCGGTGGCAGAGCGGCTCTAGGCGCTTCAGTCCGGAACCGCGCGACCGCTACGGTCGCAGGTTCGAATACTGCCTCGGGCGTGGATTGGTGTGATGTCCTTCGGTTAGTTAGGTTTAAGTAGTTCTAAGTTCTAGGGCACTGATGACCTCAGCTGTTATATCCCATAATGCCCAGAGCAATTTTTGTAATGAGGTTTACTTACTATGTGTGACTGTGAAGTTATGTATCGTAATGTAACTCTGTACAGAAAAATATATTTAGTTTTGTGAGTACCTTAAATTAATTATATGTTCACATCATTTCATTTGTATATTTACTTATATTTCTACTGGAAATCATTACTCTGCGCACACAGAACAATAACAAACAGAACACTATCACTTAACACTTTCAAATTCAAATGTTTATGTAGTTCCAGAAGCTCTTAACAGTTAAGATAACCCTTGCAGTACGATGTGTTGGAACGGAACTTCAGTGCACTTCCTGTACGACCACAGTGTTCGTTTTTCCTTTTCCCGTAATTCATTAGCAGTCACCAAAAAGTTTTAACAGTACTACCAGAAAGAAAATTCTCTGAAGCAGTTACACCGGGTTTGCGTCGAGTCTTCTCAGTCTCAGTGTGGGTCCTATTGGTATTTAGTGATTCACGTCTGGAGAGACAACTTGAATGACTTTTCGCTCTCAGTTTCCTCTCTTGCAGTCTCGCAACTTGTTTCAAAATTCATTACCCACGAGAGGCTGGTCAGGAAACCTTAGTAGTTGAGCCGACTGAAAGTTCCCAACTCTATTCGGCTCATGAAACATGCCACAGCCCTGCGACCTGAAGCTGATACTGTGAACCGGTGAAGACTGCTGCACTGTCTCACTGGGAGATCCCTCTTCAGATCCCATGGCTCCTTGAGTCCACTTAGTTTAGCGCCCTATTTCATTTTTATCCGCACACATCTCCTATTCTGCGTTTGCAAGCCAGTTTGACATACATACGCAACCTCACTTCATTCGTTTACGTTATTACAAACTGCTAAAAAAATATTTACATCATCTGCACATATGGGGACGTGCCTGGGCCTACGCTGAAGTGAAGTGGGAAATGACTAAGTAACCTTATAAAAGCGGAAGTATAACTTCATTGTGAGGTAAGAACAAAGTAATAACCAAACTAATACAAGGTAGGAGAAATAAACCGGTCTGTAAAATAAACTGGTATGGAAAAATTGGGGACGAAAATAACTTTCGAATGACATCTCACTGCCAAGTAACACTGCTCAATGAAACTTCTACCTACGTAGAAATAATTGCTACAGTACAATAAAGAAGATAACTAAAAGAAATATGCAATATGGTCAACGGAAATGGCAGTTTTATTTACGACTATAATTACACTGAGGGCCCCGTGATTTGTGAATTTTTTATAGAAAAATAATTTATTGGCATTTGGCATTAACCATTTACCCACAGAAGTGAGTAATTACTGATCTGGCATACAATAAAATATCACATATACAGCATAGACTTTAAAAATTACATTAATTGCACCTAAACATCATGGTACACACTGTAGATTCACGCTCTCAACACCATATAGCACTACGTCTTACTATGGAACCTTTGAGTCGGACTTAAAACTGGATATCCGCTTCTTGCAGTAACTGGGCAACACTGACACGGTTCGGTCTGATCAGGTCTGTCACAGATGTAGGCTGGGGAATTCCTGCTCAGATCAAGGCCTTAAGAAACTTGCGGCGTTGTCTGTCATAGAGTGAATACCAAGTATCACATTGTTGAGATTTGCGCTCTCAGTTAGGCAGACTTCTCAGTACAGAAATGACTGAAGTTTCATCCTATGAAGACAAGAAGGGTAACAGCCGTGACCCAGACGGATGCGCGTTATTGTGCTGGTATGACGCCTAGATTGCTTGATTTGGGAGAGTCAGGTTTATCACGGAATACCCGGCTGTATTGTCTTCCTCTGCACTTTAGTGAAATCCCCTATGTCTGTGATCATTCCTGATCGACCGTTTTCTTTATGGCAGGAATAAAATCTATATATGGAAGACAAGTGTAGTAAGAATGAAATTAAAATTAAATCAATACAATAAAATGAATACCGTTAGCTGCACACAGGCGTTGATATACGTCAACGGGGACGGTTGAAAATGTGTGTCCCGACCGGGACTCGAACCCAGGATCTCCTGCTTACATGTCAGACGCTCTATCCATTTTTTTTTTCATTTTGTTCGTTTTCGTTCGTTTCAGCTGCTTGGAGAGGACGTCGCAAGACACCCGTTTCAGTTCGCCGTTGATCCATTAACTCAGTTTTTTTTTTAATTAGAGAGGGCAGGTAACCCTCTGACCAAACATGCTGAGTAACCGTGCCGCGTCCATCTGAGCCACCGATGACACAGAGGATAGTGCGACTGCAGGGACTTATCTCTGGCACACCTCCTGTGAGACCCACATTCCCAACTTATTGTCTCGCCCAACATTCGTAGTGCCCCTGCCCATTACACTCCTTATTCGCGGCTTTACCGATTCCCAGAAGAGTTCGGACAATGTGTGTGCATCCGCACAGAATATGGTCAAATGGCCGGTCAGCTTAACTCTTGGACACCATCTTCAAATATATAAAGTGTAGTAAGGTGGCCATCAGTCACACTTTGTTCAGCCAGGTGGTCCGAAATCTCGTTACATGAGATACCAGGGTGTTTCTTGATCCACAATAACTGGACACGTTTATGTCGACTTCCACACTGACAGAGTAACTTAATTACATCGAATACATGACAGTTAGTGTTGGAGCCCCATTTTTCCTTTTCTAGGATTTTCAGTGCACTCCTCGAATCTGTGACCGTAAGGTTGTCGACTGTGGGGTCCTGCCCACTCGTGTCGTATAGGGTGCCTGAAGGATACTGCATTCTCGGAATTCCATACAATAAAGTAGGTTGGCAATACCTGGATTTACAAAGGTGTCGCAAGCGATGGGCGACATGCATCCAAGTTAGAGTCCTTGTCCATATATAATGTTCATGCAAATTTCACATACAGATAGTGGATCACTAATAACTGCTATTGTTCCGGTCTCTGGTAGTCCTGTCCGTGTACTGCCCTGATACTGAACGACTACTGAGCGTCCGAGGCAGGCAGGAGCGGCGCTTATATTCTCCTCTTGTAGAGGCCGCTGCTGTCGTGGTGCGGTCCTAATCAGCGCACCACTGGCCGACGTCGTCTCACAGCCTTCTCTTCTCTTGCGTTCTTCATCTTCTGTCCGGCGCTTGTGGTTACGTCAGAACATCGACGAATTGATTTGTCGCACACTGAAGGCCTTCGCCAATTGCGAGAACTTTGTCAGTGAAGGTGTTGGCTTCCGACGGTAGCTTAAACATAGCCCAAAATAGTAGATCTCCTCAGAATTAAGAAAAACGGTGCCCTCCATTATTGAGGACCCGTCAGTGAATACTCTGACCGATGAGGACCACGCTGATGCAATCATATGAGAAACACCAGTAGAAGTAGGGAAAGTTCGACTGGATGCTCTGGGCGTATAGAAGATGGTGGGCTGATAACTTAGTATCTCGTATTACAAGCCAGATTCTGGAGGCAGAGGGTCTTCGAGGAAAATCTCTGCTGCCTGAAACTGAATTAGAAGGGGTACCCTCCTTCTTCGCATCCTATCGACATGAAGCAGTTCAGATTTTGGAGAGGAGGAAGAACTGCTTGCGCTGCTCCTCCGGAACTTGGGCACCTCCCAGTGTTGCAAATCATCGAACAGAGCACGCATCCGTTTAATCCATTACCTTAGCGTCATCCTCATAACAAGAGAATACGTCTTCATGCACATGTCGTCGGCGTACATTAGGATGTTTACTGATGGACCAAAAATTGTGCTAAGGTCTGATGAGTACACTATATAAAGAATAGGACTAAGATGGAGTCTTGCTGGTGCCCTCTGTAGACTAGACGAAGTCTATCCAAGGTATTGTCCTGTTGTCTGACGTAGATTACAGCTTCCTGTAGGAGAGAGTAAATGTTGCAGGTAATGAGGTCTGGCACGCCCAATGACGGGAGCTTCAGTATCAGGACGTTCATGTCTACACTGTCATACTCACCGGAAGCATCGAAAAACAGTGCCGTCAAAAAAGCATTATAGGCATAAATACGTTCTATGTCGGTAGTTAAGAGACTTGTCCTATGGTGCTTCTTCCTTATCGAAACGCGTTTTGAGAGCGGTACAGAACGGTGTTCCTCTCAAACCAACCTTCCAAACCCCCCTTGATGATCATTTCTGGTGTTTTAACGCGCAAGAAGAAAGAGCGGTGGGGCGGTATGAACTGCCCAGATCGGGGTGTTTGTCGGGCTAGAGTATGGGGACAATTCCCTAAGTGCGCCAACCGTCCGGAAAGTCGCGTAGTTCCCATAAATGATTATATATGTCAATAAATATGTGAAAGGCGTAGCCCAGCAAATTGGCCAGCGTTTTGAAGTGCACGTCGTCATGTCCTGGTGTAGCATTTCTGGTATATTTTAGAACTTTCCATAGTTCTGAGGATTGAAAGGCAGTGAAGACTGTACCGATTCCAGGGATGAAGTAGAAGCCGCATCAGAGGTTGGCAGTGATTCATGTATGACCGTAGGTGGAGCGACGATTTGCCGTATAGCTAACCATGTAAACCTTTACTCAACGGGAACCTGTTTCGGAATTTACGTTTGATATACTAAACCGATGACAACGGAGTATCACAAAACTGTTTCTAAGACTGTTTTTATCGTTGTTTCGAAAACCGTTTGGCAGCGACGGCCACCTGTTTGTATTTGAGAAAATTCGTCCACGTGCGTTCTCTTTAATAGATGGCTTCTGGATCTGTTAGACTTGGCATTAAAAAAAATTACAATCTAGTTTATTAGGGAAATTAACAGATTATAACTTTCGTCTGCAGGCCCTTGCAATAAACCTGCGTGAAGGTGTTCCTCGATAAATGTTTTATGTGCCTCACGGTTTACTTTGCACTTGTTCCGTTTTTATGAAGGCATGCATGGACCTGGATCTCTCTCATTTAGCGGGCCGGGGTGGCTGAGCGGTTCTAGGCGCTACAGTCTGAAACCGCGCGACCGCTACGGTCACAGGTTCGAATACTGACTCGGGTATGTGTGTGATATCCTTAGGTTAGTTAGGTTTAATTAGTTCTAAGTTCTAGGGGACTGATGACTTCAGAAGTTAGGTCCCATAGTGCTCAGAGCCATTTGAACCATTTAAACCTCTCATTTATCGTAGTTATTCGAATAGCAAAATGATCAGACCCTGCGGGTAGGGGCAGACCTTCCACTTAAACTCTATGATGATATTTGAATTCATTTATGAGGTCCAAAACAGCTGTTCCACCTCTGTCTCTCATTTAACATCCCTAGCTCTTATGGTCCACATTGGATTCTCCACAAAACAGTGAAGGGGGTAAAGCTGATCAATTAATGTATGCCAGTCATCCATTTCGTGTTTGATTCCTCGAGGACGATATAGTGCCACTATGGAGAAGTCTAAAGTCTCGAAGCGAGTGGGCACCGTTACAGCCTGAAAGCCTTTTATGTGTGGGTGGTCGACGTATGTAGCAGAAGCAGGAAATGAGGATCTAATGAACAGGGAAGCTCCGTCTTTTCCGTCGTTTCTGTCTTCCAAAAAATGTGGCAGCCTTGGAGCGAGAACAATTAACGGAGTTTAAAATTGTTCAAATTTCTGTGAATTCCTAAGGGACAAAACTGCTGAGGTCACTTAAACTAATTTAAACTAACATATGCTAAGAACAACACACACACCCATTCCCGAAGGAGGACTCGAACCACCAGCGGGAGGGGCTCCACAATCCGTGACATAGCACCTCTAACCGAGCAGGCACTCCGCGCAGCTGAACCTGTTTTAAACCAAGTTTCTGAGATAGCTGCAATACGTATATCTCGTGAAAGTAATTCTCTTTGTAGGGTTTCTCTGTTGAAAATGACTGACCTGGCGTTCCACTGTAGAATATTAATCGCCATTTTGCTGAATCAGAGCGTCCAGTAACATCTGGCGTATCGCTATGGAATTGAATGGTCCTTGTGGTGCCGTTTGGATTACGATAATGATCTGTATGATAAGATTAAAAAGTTAGTCTTGCAGTATGAGTGACCCCGGAAAGGATTTCTGCCTGTTTCCATCTCCAGAGTGGAACTTCCGTCACAAGAGCTATTCAGTGACATGAAATCATGGATACAGACTGATATGGACCAGTCCCAGTGGCAAGGTGTTTGGGTGCGGAGGTGGTGGTGGCGTCCATCGGGGTGTGGGTGACAGGGAGGTGGCCTGGCGTCGCTGTTTTGCAATTGTGTATCTGTGCAGCTGAGATGGCAGAGGTGGGAAGCCGCGTTCATCGCCCAGGGATGGAGGAGACTGCACTGTTTCGGCATACGGCGTATGTGAGATAGCCATTTCAGCTTCCACGGAAGTGACGCCTTGCCAGATAGCGACTTCCTTAACTTACCTTTGGCTCAAGTACTCTGGACACTCCCGGTTTACATCCTCGTGCGACTGGAAGTGTATACATCGCGCCTGAGTGGACGGGAAGTCGGCTCTCGCATGATTTACACCACATTTGGCGCATCTTATGGCAGAGGGGAACTGGCTGCTTTCGTGATTAAATCTCAAACAGTTAAAACATAGCATCACACATGGGACGTATATATCCACTGGCCAATACATCAAGTAAATTGAAACGAAATCCGGCAGTATTTGCGAAGCAGACTGAACCACACACATGTCAAATAATGCGGTAGTGGTAATTCCGTTTTCCTTCACCCTCTCTGACATGTGCGTAACATACAAGATGGTATAGCATGAAACATCCCATGCAAAAGTTCTTTCTCGTTTAAGCCGGTGTCAACTTTTCTCTTTAGACCAGGCGCGTGATGATATGACTTGGTATATAGGCCACCAGTTGTTGAGCTGAAAATGCCAGGGACTATACCAGTACCTTACCTTCTCTGGGGGAGTTAAGTTCCATTTTGATCCTGTTGATAAGATATTTGTAATGTCTTTCCTGCATTGTGAATTCGTTGTGTACACAAGCTTTCCGCTTGCCATCGGATGCAGCATTCCTGCACGTTTTCCCACATATACAGGGTGAGTCACCTAACGTTACCGCTGGATACATTTCGTAAACCACATCAAATACTGACTAACCGATTCCACAGACCGAACGTCAGCTCGCCCTATTTGCCCAAGAAATTCACAGTGCCGTAGACACTGGCGAGCAGATTGATGCCGTATTCCTGGACTTCAGGAAGGCATTTGATACGGTTCCGCACTTACGTTTAGTGAAAAAAATACGAGCTTACGGAATATCGGACCAGGTTTGTGATTGGATTCAGGATTTCCTAGAAGAAAGAACACAACATGTCATTCTTAACGGTTCAAAATCTGCAGATGTAGAGGTAATTTCGGGAGTACCGCAAGGAAGCGTGATAGGACCTTTATTGTTTACAATATACATAAATGACTTAGTTGACAACATCGGTAGCTCCGTGAGGCTATTTGCAGATGACACGGTTGTCTACAAGAAAGTAGTAACATCAGAAGACTCGTACGTACTCCAGGAAGACCTGCAGAGGATTAATGCATGGTGCGACAGCTGGCAGCTTTCCCTAAACGTAAATAAATGTAGTATAATGCGCATACATAGGGGCAGAAATCCATTCCAGTACGATTATGCCATAGGTGGTAAATCATTGGAAGCGGTAACGACCGTAAAATACTTAGGAGTTACTATCCGGAGCGATCTGAAGTGGAATGATCACATAAAACAAATAGTGGAAAAAGCAGGCGCCAGGTTGAGATTCATAGGAAGAATTCTAAGAAAATGTGACTCATCGACGAAAGAAGTAGCTTACAAAACGAATGTTCGTCCGATTCTTGAGTATTGCTCATCAGTATGGGACCCTTACCAGGTTGGATTAATAGAAGAGATAGACATGATCCAGCGAAAAGCAGCGCGATTCGTCATGGGGACATTTAGTCAGCGCGAGAGCGTTACGGAGATGCTGAACAAGCTCCAGTGGCGGACACTTCAAGAAAGGCGTTACGCAATACGGAGAGGTTTATTATCGAAATTACAAGAGAGCACATTCCGGGAAGAGATGGGCAACGTATTACTACCGCCCACATATATCTCGCGTAATGATCATAACGAAAAGATCCGAGAAATTAGAGCAAATACGGAGACTTACAAGCAGTCGTTCTTCCCACGCACAATTCGTGAATGGAACAGGGAAGGGGGGATCAGATAGTGGTACAATAAGTACCCTCCGCCACACACCGTAAGGTGGCTCGCGGAGTATAGATGTAGATGTAGATGTAGATGTCAGGAGAGGGGCTAGTGTTATTGTTTAATACAAATAATAAAAAAATGCACGGAAGTATGTTTTTAACACAAACCTACGTTTTTTTTAAATGGAACCACGTTAGTTTTGTTAGCACATCTGAACATATAAACACATACATATTCAGTGCCGTTTGTTGCATTGTAAAATGTTAATTACATCCGGAGATATTGTAACCTAAAGTTGACGCTTGAAACCTCCGACGTTCAGTTGCGTGTTGTAAAAAACACGGCTCACGGTCGGCGAGCAGCATCTGCAGGGACATGTTTACGATGACGACCGTTCTCCTGATCTTACACCTCTGGACTTCTTTCTGTGGGGTACGTTAAAGGAGAATGTGTACAGTGATGTGCCTACAACCCCAGAGGATATGAAACAACGTATTCTGGCAGCCTGCGGCGACATTACACCAGATGTACTGCGGCGTGTACGACATTCATTACGCCAGAGATTGCAATTGTGTGTAGCAAATGATGGCCACCACATTGAACATCTATTCGCCTGACATGTCGGGACACACTCTATTCCACTCCGTAATTGAAAACGGAAACCACGTGTGTACGCGTACCTCACCCCCCATGGTAATGTACATGTGCGTCAGTGAATAAGATCAATAAAAAGTTGTTAGCATGTGGACGTAATGTGCTGTTCCAGTCTCTTCTGTACCTAAGGTCCATCACCGTTCCCTTTGGATCCCTACGTAATTCGGTGCTCTCCGATACACACGATCGAACAGCGGAGGAGTGGTACTCAAGCGTCAACTTTAGGTTACAATATCTCCCGATGTAATTAACATTTTACAATGCAACAAACGGCACTGATTACGTATTTCTTTATAGTTCAGATGTGCTAACAAAACTAACGGGGTTCCATTTAAAAAAAAACGTATGTTTGTGTTAAAAAACATACTTCCGTGCGTTTTTTTATGGTTTGTATTAACCAATTACACTAGCCCCTCTCCTCACGTTCGGTCTGTGGAATCGATTCGTCAGTATTTGATGTGGTTTACGAAATATATCCAGCGGTAATCATGTAAACAGAACCTGGATTCATCCGAAAAAATGACGTTTTGCCATTCGTGCACCCAGGTTCCGCGTTGAGTACACCATCGCAGGCGCTCCTGTCTGTGATGCAGCGTCAAGGGTAACCGCAGCCATAGTCTCCGAGCTGATAGTCCATGCTGCAGCAGACGTCGTAGAACTGTTCGTGCAGATGGTTGTTGTCTTGCAAACGTCCCCATCTGTTGACTCAGGGAGTGAGACGTGGCTGCACGATCCGTTACAGGCATGGGGATAAGATGCCTGTCATCTCGACTGCTAGTGATACGAGGCCGTTGGGATCCAGCACGGCGTTCCGTATTACCCTTCTGAACCCACCGATTCCATATTCTGCTAACAGTCATTGGATCTCCACCAACGCGAACAGCAATGTCGCGATACGATAAACCACAGTCGCGATAGGCTACGATCCGACGTTTATCAAAGTCGGAAACGTGATGGTACGCGTTTCTCCTCCTTACACGAGGCATCACAACAACGTTTCACCAGGTAACGCCCGTCAACGGCTGTTTGTGTATGAAAAATCGGTTGGAAACTTTTCTCATGTCAGCACGCTGCAGTTGTCGCCACCAGCGCCACCCATGTGTGAATGCTCTGAGAAGCTATTCATTTGCATATCACAGCATCTTTTTTCTGTCGGTTAAAGTTTGAGTATTACCTATTCATTTCTCTGGTTGCCATGTCAAAATTTGCTTTATTTTTTCAAAACGGTGGAGCTTATACTGTCTTACCTGACTCAGAAGTTATGAGAGAATTCTTAAACAGCGCTTTGTTAATTTTATTAAGTGAGGAACTGAGGAAAAGTAAAGTCAGCACCTCATAAAAAATCACATCCTCAGTACAATAAAAACGTGTAATATCTTCACATATGTTGCTCCAAACTCCACATCATTTGTCATTCACCTGCTATCGATGGCACTTAAAAATTATATACTTTCACCGAAAAAGTAGTTATTGGAACAACACGGTAGATAACGAATTTTTACGTAATGCCAATATGGTGAAATACTCTTCTCTTGTGTGCTATCATTTACCAAAAGATCATTTCGATATGTAAAACCGTTTGTGGAATATGAGGAATGTTGTGGATATTCCACTTTGGCTTTATCGCTGGAGCGGCGTGATCGCAAATGAGTGTGCCACAACAAACCACTTTTTTCGAGATCGGTGCCAGGTAGACACCGCTATCAGAGTCTCAAGAAAAATTCAGCAAGGTACCTAAATTTCTTACACAATAACATATTATGGAATATGCACCAAAGATAAAGTCATAGGCAGCCCTGTTTTTCATTGCACACTTTTCCGAATTTTGTGCAGCATGTTATTCTCAAATTATTATCACAATAACTGTCACCATTAACGGAATGATGGGCACATAGTCAAGAACCTAACACAAAGCTGTAAGTAAAGCGAAAATGAATTTTTTTTACGGAATAGTTTTTGTAAAATGTTTTGAGAATGATTGCAGGGTGCGCACCTCGGTTTGTTCATCGCTGACAGCCGGAAGGTGGAGAACACTTTTGGACCTCCCCTTTGGAACAAACTAATGAAGCCTCCCAGTGCTTTGGACAAAAATTGGTCAGTGGACATCGGCCGCCAAATCATGACGTGGATCATTGTGGATTAATGCGATTAAACGATCTTCATCAAACGTATGTCGAATTATTGATAAGGATAGAGGGAATCGAAATGGGAAAAAATATTTCTAAATGGGGAAAAAAACGTATGTGGCACAATTTGACTAAAAGAAGGGCTCGGTTAGTAGGACACATCATGACGCATAATGAAATCGTGAATTTGGTAAGTGAGGGAAGTGGAAGGAAGTTCCGTGAATGCGGAGGCGGGAGGGAGGGCAAACCCAGGCATCAATACAGTGAGCAGGATCAGATGGTTGTAAGTGTTGCAGTATTTACATTGCAGATGAAGACGCTTGCACTTTGTAGACTAGCGTGGAGAAGCAGCATAAAACCACTCTTCGGAATAAATACAGCAGTAACGACAATAGCACAAGAACTATCTTACAAACTATAGTCTCTGGAAGAAATTTGGAGTCTCTCACAAGACATTATTTACGTTGACAGTATTTCAAAAGAAGTTGATTCAGGTTCTCCGGACGTTATCGCAAAAACGATCATGTGGCTGACATCTCCGCTGGCAGTGAAACAAATATTCCTGCGAATGGTCCTTCATCTCGCTGCAAGACGGAAGAATATTATGTATAAACGAATGATCACTCTGCATAACTTTAGAGATGTTTATGTTGCTGGAGTCAGCTGATTCTGTTCCGAATGTAGGACACTGTTTAACTCCGTCCTGACAAATATAATATTTTCCTTTATATCTGCGCTTGTTAACACTACGAAAACATGATGGTCAAATGTTTCCTGGTCCCTTAAGACTTTTCGTACTTGATGGTGAAAGTTCCATAGATGATAAAAACTATATCGTCAATAATATGAAGTTAAACATAACATTTGCAGTAGCTTGGTGAAAGTGTTGCGAATAACGTGACGCCTGTAGGTGTTGTGTATCAGTTTCGTGGCATGAGCAGCCTATCGTCTTACTTCTAACTTCAATTATAACGAATTGTTACAAATGCAATTGGAGACGTCGGACACACGCTCTAGGATACTTCAACTCAATAAAGAGAAGGCAGTAATTACCAACGAAACACAAACTCTGACTTGTTATTTCCAATAGACTTTATTTAACAATTGCAAACAGCTGTTACATCAGAATAATGTACATAATTGCCCTAGAATTTGAAACATGGGTAAAAAGGCAAAATGTCTACGGGAATCAAAACCCATCCCAAACAATAAACAATTTCAAAACCCCCTTTACATAAATCTTAAGGACCATACAAACGATAAATGATTTACTGAAAGAAAACTCTTACATAAGCAAAACACCTTTTAAGATATAACAGCAGAAACAATCCCCAATTTCTATTTCAGAATAAGATGTTAAAAACCTAGTACAATGAAAGTTATCTTTCAGGTATTACAAAACTTCAGTGACAAGTAATGGCACAACAGACGTGCGCGAAAACTACAACTCAGAAGATCGAGCCTGAATGAAAGCTGAAAGGAACGGTGAAGAAGAAAAGTCAGACGCCTCGGCGTCACCAGGAAATATTACTCAATATAAATTCGCTGAAGAACTGGAGTTTTCTGATAAACACAGCGACCGCGCAATCAGTTACGATTCAAATTGGCTGCCGCCAAGGCGTCGACCCCCAGTTAAACAACCAGCTAGAATGGACGACGCGCACCGCTGATTATACCACTGAAACAACAACATAAAACCACACAGGAACTGTGCAGTATCGAGATTGACGCAATACTTAAAACATTAGAACGATTTCAAAACGGGAATATGGCCGCAAGGGACCCACAGACCATTCACATTCACAGTTAACCACATTAAATCTATGCACCACTCTCTCATCAATAATATGTGTCGACAGGCTTATTACTGCAAGAGCAGGGAGTGGTAATATACTCAAATATATAAGAAGCTGGTCATAGTGCAAAATCACGTAACTCAACTCATAACATAACTACAGAGCTGATTAGTTATATTACGTATATTCCATAAACACACACTCAGTAATTACAGTACGACATGGCTCTAGCACACAATAAATTTATCATGATTAAGCCACTGCTTGTTTACCTCTGAACACATTATCAAAATACCAGCAGACAGCCAGCGGAGCACACAGACAGATACTTAGATATACACTCCTTGCCCTCATCTCAAGTGCGTCCAAAACAGGCAAACCTCATTCACACAGGTAACCGCTGTTCAACTGAGGACCATTGGTCAATACCAAACAGATAACATGGGCGTCCAAACACCGGTAGAGCCGCTAACTGCATAAAGCACGAAATTATATATATATATATATATATATATATATATATATATATATATATAGTAGGAATTTAATTCGACTCTGTAGCGTATGTGGTTGCAGGCTGATACACTCTGTAATACATTTGAAAGCAGCAACTTCCGCCAAGTCGCCGTGAGCGGCCATGGAGGAGGAAGGGGCCAGACTCCCTTTGGCGAGCAGCAGAGCTGATGGACACCTGCAGCCATTAGGACGGAACGACAAGAACACAAGCAAGAAAGCATCTTCTACTGGCCTGGCGGCAGTCACTTTACCTGCCTAAGAAAGTGGGGATGTGCCAACAATTCCAGCACCCCACTGACACAGGGAGGGGCGTGCAAAAAGGACGGGGAGTTGGCGCAGGGAGGTGTGTAAAAGAGACCAGAATTCTGAAGAAGGTGTTTTTCTCGACAGTGAGGACATTCCTCGTAAATGACGGACGCCAGCAGATTTTGAGACAGCCCAAACACGAGTCTGTCCAGGGCTCATGCAGAGAGAGCGGCCAAAAAGAAGTGTCGCGTAACTGCTCTCCCAACAGCCTCGTAATGCAGGAAAAAATCTTGAGATTGTGAAACCGTGAGAAAGATAAAGATTCACGAGCCACACGGCAGCCCGCGGCAGATTGGAAATTTCCACCCCGCATGGAAAGGCGTGGCGATGGAACGGCGATCTGTCATTGGGTTGCAGTGAAAATTGCGTCCGCCAATGAAAACGCCGAAAGGAAGAATATTTCGAAGAGGTTGAGCTGAGAGAGGGATGAGAAGCGAGATGTGGAGTCGTGGAGACACCGCCGAAGCTAGAGGACATGGGCGCTCTTCCACTCCTCGTCAACATCCGCCTTCCGACACCGTGGCAGCACAGCTTCGGCCACGCAAGTGACAATGGGAAGACAATGCGGGGATGGTGCCTGGGACCCGCCGCAAGGCCGCGACTGCTGATGAGGGCAGCCAATCGGTGCAGCACAGCTCCGAGGCGACGCGCCGCACCGACGCAGCGCCTGCCGCCGACAGCGGTATAACGATAACGAAGAATGGTGACACCAGTCGTTCCCTCCTTCTTCCCCTTAGTAAGTGATTCGCGTCCACGCCCAGTCAAATCGGCCATGAGATTTATAATTTTGTTTTTCTTTGTCTAAACAGCACGAATATAAATACATTTCCTTCATAGTTTCATCATATAAGCAATCTGTCACATTCATACACGAACACCTTAATGTTGTACTATTTGTGTTTTCTTTTATGTAATTATTGATATCAATAATTTGTTGGCTCCTAACGTGGGGCAATCTCAGCAGTTACCTGCTCGTCACTTCACGTCCGGAAGCAGAGAAAATATTGAACAGGCAAATGTATTTCTGAAATAGAGAGTTAATAGTAGAAGACCAATATACCGCGGTCCGACATTTCGCGGTTTCGGGTATAACGCGGTATAAAGTATGTTTTCCAAAATGAAATATCATTTATATATGATTTTTGAACTCTCAGTATATTGTAAATAGTCTTCACGGGTGTGCCGCCGGATGACGTTGTGCAAATCCCACAATATTTCCTCGGAGCAACTGTCCGACATTATCAGGTGGTTGAACCTCGCTGGGTCAGGGATTTTGTCTGCCTCGTGATGACTGGGTGTTCTTAGTTAGGTTTAAGTAGTTCTAAGTTCTAGGGGACTGATGACCATAGATGTTAAGTCCCATAGTGCTCAGAGCCATTTGAACCATTTTTGAACCACGCTGGTGGCTAGGTACGACTGACAAGATCCGCATGTCGACGCCGCTGTATTTACTAACATGCTGCCGAAGTTATGACGGGTCTATTATCGAAAGCGCTTTGCTTTCTCGTCGTGCTGTAACAGCAGCAATGCAGGGTTCCAGGCTGTACTCAACGGGGATGCGGGATTTCAATTGAGTACAACCTGGAACCCTGCATTGGCTGCTGTTAAATCACGGCCAGAAACCAAAGAGCTTTCGATAATGGACCCGTCATAACTTTGGCAGCATGTCAGTAAACACAGCGTCAGCGCACGCGCAGAACGGCCGCTCTGCGTTTCCCGGCAGAGGGCGTTCGAGTCTGGCGCCATCTATCTGCAAATTTTTGCGCATGCGTGGTTCCCGGGCCTGCGCAATCTTCACTCGCGTGCTCTATATACAGCGGCGTCGACATGCGGATCTTGTCAGTCGTACCTAGCCACCAGCGAGGTTCAACCACCTGATGATGTCGGACAGTTGCTCCTAGGAAATATTGTGGGATTTGCACAACGTCATCCGGCGGCACACCCGTGAAGACTATTTACAACATATCCGCCGGGAAAGCCTGAAGAGTCACATCTCAATATATGTCCGGAAACTTGAAAAAAAAATTATTGCTGTCTGCATGTAGTCGTTCTGCAGTATAATTTACTGCTGCAACCTGTAAATTCTCTAAACAAAAACCAAAACAGACCGATGTAATTGAACTCAACCTCAGGTTTGTCTTATCAACGAATCAGTATTTCTGCTGTAAAGAAGCTTTGAACACGTATCTTGCGGTTAACATTGTGATTCACTAAACAGGATGACTATGCAGCAGTGCTTGGCAATAATTGAAACGTGTATAAACGTGATGTCGTTCATAAGTCTAGATTTCTGTGTGCTTGTTAAGATGTCACAGAACAGAAAGCGTATTCTGTGAATGATTTTCTAAGAATAATTGATCGTGTGAATAACGCTGCATCTAAAGCAAGTTTATGAAGCGAGTGTGCTGAAACTGGAGTAACAATCAGGGGAAGGGGGAAGGAGAGAATAAACTTAGAAGTTTTCTATGCACAGTTGACAGTGATGTGGGAATGGACAGAAAAAGAACCAAAGTAGGAAAAGACTGTGAACTTGTCGAATGTCTTTATAGGCGGTTTAAATTAAGAGAAGAGAAAGTACGATACTTTCCGGGTGAATTATTAAAGTCCAGCCTGACAAAATCCACTTTGATACACATGAAAACAAAGATTTTATAGCTTCCGACCAACAGTTTTCAAGACAGAACACGCCAATTTACCAATGAAAGAGAAGTAAGGTCTTGTGACAGTGAATCTGCTTCACAGTTTCCTGAAATTCTGTATTAAGTAATGGTAGATGAAAATTTAAATGATCGTCAAGTATATAATTGCGATGACATTGCACTTTATTATTGATTGGTTCCAACCAGAACTCTCGGTACAAACGGCTCAAGAAGTAAGACGGGTTTGAAGATGAGTAAATACAGAATAACTCTCTCCTTTCCCACAAATAAATCAGTCAACCATACGCTGAAACCCCTTTCTGTAGGTAAAATGCGACAGGTATGAAGCATGTAAACATGTCATCACTACAGATCATTTACAGGAATTCAAAGAATACCGTGGTACCATGGCATCATACGAGCACTGAAGGCTAATTGTCGGTGTGAACCGATCACTTCACTAGTTAACTGAGACAAGGAAATGGAAATGTTCTCAAAATCTGTAAATCTCAAGAGTGCTGTGTATTCAGTGCGCCTAGCTTGGTAAAAGCATCAGTCCAACCTCTAACAGAAATTGGTGGAACAAGTGTTCCACTGAAGAAAATGCCTCAGATGAA
Organism: Schistocerca cancellata; assembly: GCF_023864275.1. Classification (NCBI taxonomy): domain Eukaryota; kingdom Metazoa; phylum Arthropoda; class Insecta; order Orthoptera; family Acrididae; genus Schistocerca; species Schistocerca cancellata. The sequence continues at coordinate 86,552,366 of NC_064627.1, read as the reverse complement.
CGCGGTAGTGACAGATTTTACCGCAGTGACAGCCAGCTGTATGTCATGCTCTGCAGTGCAATAGTGATCTTGAAGACTTGAAGCGTTGGGCAGTCGTCGACAACGGAGAACCGATTTCGAAGTTCATAGAGGTCAAGGACGTTACTGATTATGTTCGAAATGAAGGTAGTAAAGCAGTCGAGGATGAGAATGATGAAACTAAAGAAGAAAGTATAGATATGTTCCAAGTACAAGTGAAATATTGGAAAATATAAATAAAGTGATTACGTGTATGGAGCGAGCACCAAACTAAATTGAGTTGCTACACCTAATGAGCATAAAACAATCCTCACTAAACAAAACTGCGTGAAATGACTCGCAAAAGAAAGCAAACTGACTTCTTGAAAGCAGTAGAATGATGACGAACTGTAGCTTGCAGACACTGTTGTAAATTATCATACTCTACGTTGCAGGGCACTTTATATACCGTACTGCGACTTGCGTCATTGTTTGGTTGACATTTAAGTTTGTCTAATTGCTGTATCCTATTAGATAAGTTTCCGAAATCTTCTCTAAATTTGAATACAGAAGAGTACAGTGTGGATAATATTGTATTGTGTGTTATTTCTCATTTTCCATGCCTAGTATGTCAATACACGTATCATTCTCGATATATTGCAGGTACGCTGTTACGCGGGAGGAAAGCAAATCCCCGGACAGCCGTGTCATATCGGGCTTCTACTACAGACAGCGATTTTACAATAAGAAAGCAAATTCTCCCAGCCTTTTTTTCGACAGAATTAAATTATTATTTATAGAGATGGTGTGTATCTCACTAGATACAGGGTGTTTCAAAAATGACCGGTATATTTGAAACGGCAATAAAAACTAAACGAGCAGCGATAGAAATACACCGTTTGTTGCAATATGCTTGGGACAACAGTACATTTTCAAGCGGACAAACTTTCGAAATTACAGTAGTTACAATTTTCAACAACAGATGGCGCTGCAAGTGATGTGAAAGATATAGAAGACAACGCAGTCTGTGGGTGCGCCATTCTGTACGTCGTCTTTCTGCTGTAAGCGTGTTCTGTTCACAACGTGCAAGTGTGCTGTAGACAACATGGTTTATTCCTTAGAACAGAGGATTTTTCTGGTGTTGGAATTCCACCGCCTAGAACACAGTGTTGTTGCAACAAGACGAAGTTTTCAACGGAGGTTTAATGTAAACAAAGGACCGAAAAGCGATACAATAAAGGATCTGTTTGCAAAATTTCAACGGACTGGGAACGTGACGGATGAAAGTGCTGGAAAGGTAGGGCGACCGCGTACGGCAACAACAGAGGGCAACGCGCAGCTAGTGCAGCAGGTGATCCAACAGCGGCCTCGGGTTTCCGTTCGCCGTGTTGCAGCTGCGGTCCAAATGACGCCAACGTCCACGTATCGTCTCATGCGCCAGAGTTTACACCTCTATCCATACAAAATTCAAACGCGGCAACCCCTCAGCGCCGCTACCATTGCTGCACGCGAAACATTCGCTAACGATATAGTGCACAGGATTGATGACGGCGATATGCATGTGGGCAGCATTTGGTTTACTGACGAAGCTTGTTTTTACCTGGACGGCTTCGTCAATAAACAGAACTGGCGCAAATGGGGAACCGAAAAGCCCCATGTTGCAGTCCCATCGTCCCTGCATCCTCAAAAAGTACTGGTCTGGGCCGCCATTTCTTCCAAAGGAATCATTGGCCCATTTTTCAGATCCGAAACGATTACTGCATCACGCTATCAGGACATTCTTCGTGAATTTGTGGCGGTACAAACTGCCTTAGACGACACTGCGAACACCTCGTGGTTTATGCAAGATGGTGCCCGGCCACATCGCACGGCCGACGTCTTTAATTTCCTGAATGAACATTTCGATGATCGTGTGATTGCTTAGGGCTATCCGAAACATACAGGAGGCGGCGTGGATTGGCCTCCCTATTCGCCAGACATGAACCCCTGTGACTTCTTTCTGTGAGGACACTTGAAAGACCAGGCGTACCGCCAGAATCCAGAAACAATTGAACAGCTGAAGCAGTACATCTCATCTGCATGTGAAGCCATTCCGCCAGACACGTTGTCAAAGGTTTCGGGTAATTCCATTCAGAGACTACGCCATATTATTGCTACGCATGGTGGATATGTGGAAAATATCGTACTATAGAGTTTCCCAGACCGCAGCGCCATCTGTTGTTGAAAATTGTAACTACTGTAATTTTGTTTGCCTGAAAATGTACTGTTGTCCCAAGCATATTGCAACAAACGGTTTATTTCTATCGCTGCTCGTTTAGTTTTTATTGCCGTTTCAAATATACCGGTCATTTTTGAAACACTCTGTACATATCCAACAACGGAAAATCCAAGATGGAATAACGACAATATTATGGAAAGGACAGGGCGAAACTCACCACAGAGACTCAGCATCTCCCGTACAGTGAGTAGCAACACTAGACGATGCAAAACCTCATATGACAATTCCCAGACGCTTGATGTTCAGTATGTACGTTGTATGTAGAGCAGACGAGGTGTTTTGGAATATATTCCACATTTTCATTATGTCAGTTCCAATCAATTAAAAGTTATAGTAATTGACAAAAATTTGCATAGTAGGGCCATGAAATGGAACCTGTTATGTGTTGCTCTGAAATTGAAGCCCATTTGCCACAGCAAGTAACGTTGCGTTCGCAATTCTAGTGCGTTAACAATTATGGAACATTTCCTTGATAACTCAAGGAAGTACTTTACTACTGTGTTTCAAATGACTTCTTTCACTGCGAAACAAACTGTACAAAATAATACATACCAACGTTCAAGATTCAACGACAACTTTACCATGTAATAGGAAGACAGCTTTCTGAAGCACAGTTTTAGTTTTAAAGTCGTTATTCCAGGACTACAAGTGAGCTATCTCAAATCTTTAAAACTTTGTAATGGTACCCATTTTCAGCTTAAAACTTGAGAAAACTGTCATTCAAGTTACTGTCTTCAAAGACCCAGCAGCTAGAGAGGTTGCTCTCTCACCCCATATGCCAATGATCTTTATGGATATACCCGTAAAGGTAGGGGTACTAATTTTAAGTTTATAAAATAAAATAAAAAATGTAAAGAGCAAAGTCACTTGAAAGGGCCTCGTACCTCGTTAAGGCAACTTCCTATGGCAGTTTCGCGTACTCCAAGCTCCCTTTCCACTCCTCGTTTAGACTTCCCATTTTTGATTACCTCTTTTGGAGCTTTTAGCATTTCTGGAGTACATGGCTTCCGTTCGGTTTCCCTTTTGTAGGCGTCGAAATAAAAAAATGGTTCTTTACTGTCAGTGTATAATATCCACCTGTAACGCTCATAAACATTTCTAGCTTCATATCAACGAAAAAGCTGATAACTGTCACGGGTTGGGTAAGATTATACATTGCGCAGTTTTACTCCACCTGCGACGCTAAAACTTGCCTCGTACTACGAGACTGCAGCTATCGTTTGCACGTGCAAACGCTTTATAAGAATGCCGATGCGTTAATATACCGCAAGACACAATACATCATAGTACACAGCGGAATTAAGTCAACATTCGTAGGCGAATTAATGCCTGAATTATGTATGAAAATAACGTGGAACAGTTCTCACCGCATTGCACAGCAATTAACACCAGGACGACGACCAAACCACTGCAACAAAGGGTCATGCACAGCGGCTATTTCGTGCCCTGCATAGTAGCCAACCGCTGTGTTACTAAGACATTTCCTATTTTATCCGCCACGCAGACTTACTCCACTCTATGCTACTCTGTTTCAAATGACTTCTTTCAGTGCAAAATGAATTGTGAAAAAGAATCACATGCCAGCCATCAACACTCAACGTAAAATTTACCATGTAATAGGAAGTTTACTAATGAAGCACAGTTTGAGTCTTAAAGCCGTCGTTCCTGCGATGCCACCAAGCATTCTCAGTCCCCCGAAACTTTCTAATTTTACCCATTTGCAGATTAAAATTATTAGAAGTAATGGCATTGAAGGCACTATCCTCCAAGATCAAGCAGCTACAGTGTTGCCCTTTCACAAACTGGTAGTTCAGAAAACCTGCTTATACTCTCATCTCAAAATAACCAAAAATGCCATACTTTCAAATTAGAGAAGCCGCAACGATGTGCCGAAATCTGGGGCTGACACAGTTCCCATGGGTATCCCATAGTATGACGTATATCCATATCCTAAACACTGCGAAGCATTATCCGCTCCGCTAGTGCTAAGTAAGATTAGTAGATGAAATGGAAGGAAGAAAACCGAAATAGAAGGGATGAGGAAAACAAAGACAGTTTACACTGTGAAACACATGCTGGAGACCTGCAGTGGTCTTGACAAATGTTGCAGTATCTCCCAGTGTATTAAAGAAATTCCGACAACGCTTAGTATGTTAGTAGGACGGCACTTCGCCCTTTGACGATAAAAGCAAAATGGTCATTTTACAATAAGGAACCCAAGTCCGGACATGGGCAGCAATATAGTTAACTGTAATGAAAAACTTAGTCCGAAGAAGCGTTGACGTCACTGAACTTTAAATTCGACTCCACACAGAGACCAGATATAGCACATTTCTAGATATGTGATTTCCCCTTGGTGAACAACCAGTTCGTTGTACCGTACAACACGCAAAGCGTTGGTGTGCTTATCATGTAGCCCGTATAAATCTCTGCCAATGCCATCCTGCATTGGCAAAAAGATGACAGTAACACTTTATTACTGACCCACCCGTACAATGTGCTTTCATGATATATCTCAAATTTATTACGATGCTAAATCTTCGTATGGAACTATTTCTGCTTCACAAGTGCAATGGGAAAACCGATCGAACCTAAGAGTGCAGTTAGCCGTAGACATTTTGCCCTAGGGAGGAGAACAGGGATGTACACTCCTGGAAATTGAAATAAGAACACCGTGAATTCATTGTCCCAGGAAGGGGAAACTTTATTGACACATTCCTGGGGTCAGATACATCACATGATCACACTGACAGAACCACAGGCACATAGACACAGGCAACAGAGCATGCACAATGTCGGCACTAGTACAGTGTGTATCCACCTTCCGCAGCAATGCAGGCTGCTATTCTCCCATGGAGACGATCGTAGAGATGCTGGATGTAGTCCTGTGGAACGGCTTGCCATGCCATTTCCACCTGGCGCCTCAGTTGCAGCAGCGTTCGTGCTGGACGTGCAGACCGCGTGAGACGACGCTTCATCCAGTCCCAAACATGCTCAATGGGGGACAGATCCGGAGATCTTGCTGGCCAGGGTAGTTGACTTACACCTTCTAGAGCACGTTGGGTGGCATGGGATACATGCGGACGTGCATTGTCCTGTTGGAACAGCAAGTTCCCTTGCCGGTCTAGGAATGGTAGAACGATGGGTTCGATGACGGTTTGGATGTACCGTGCACTATTCAGTGTCCCCTCGACGATCACCAGTGGTGTACGGCCAGTGTAGGAGATCGCTCCCCACACCATGATGCCGGGTGTTGGCCCTGTGTGCCTCGGTCGTATGCAGTCCTGATTGTGGCGCTCACCTGCACGGCGCCAAACACGCATACGACCATCATTGGCACCAAGGCAGAAGCGACTCTCATAGCTGAAGACGACACGTCTGCATTCGTCCCTCCATTCACGCCTGTCGCGACACCACTGGAGGCGGGCTGCACGATGTTGGGGCGTGAGCGGAAGACGGCCTAACGGTGTGCGGGACCGTAGCCCAGCTTCATGGAGACGGTTGCGAATGGTCCTCGCCGATACCCCAGGAGCAACAGTGTCCCTAATTTGCTGGGAAGTGGCGGTGCGGTCCCCTACGGCACTGCGTAGGATCCTACGGTCTTGGCGTGCATCCGTGCGTCGCTGCGGTCCGGTCCCAGGTCGACGGGCACGTGCACCTTCCGCCGACCACTGGCGACAACATCGATGTACTGTGGAGACCTCACGCCCCACGTGTTGAGCAATTCGGCGGTACGTCCACCCGGCCTCCCGCATGCCCACTATACGCCCTCGCTCAAAGTCCGTCAACTGCACATACGGTTCACGTCCACGCTGTCGCGGCATGCTACCAGTGTTAAAGACTGCGATGGAGCTCCGTATGCCACGGCAAACTGGCTGACACTGACGGCGGCGGTGCACAAATGCTGCGCAGCTAGCGCCATTCGACGGCCAACACCGCGGTTCCTGGTGTGTCCGCTGTGCCGTGCGTGTGATCATTGCTTGTACAGCCCTCTCGCAGTGTCCGGAGCAAGTATGGTGGGTCTGACACACCGGTGTCAATGTGTTCTTTTTTCCATTTCCAGGAGTGTATTTTGACTGAGATTCAGACGAACCGTAAACCATTTGGTATGTGAAATGGTGGGCAAAAATTGAGAAATACCAAAAGCACGACGCATAAGTATGCCTGATACGGTGCAAGAAAACTGTTGGCATGTAAAATAGCTTCCAGTACTTTCGGAATGGATAAATACAGGTTCTGTGTTTTTTTCAAGAGTACTATTCTTCCTATAAAACAGTGACAAGTTCATGTAATGGTAATGGTGGTGGATCACACACCCTTCTCTCCAGAGTAATACACAAAGGCTCAATAACATTCAGATCTGGGGACTGGTGGCCGGGGGAGGCGCGACGGTTCATTCTAATCCTCACAAAATCAGTCCTGGACGGTGCGAGCTGATCGAACCGGGGCCCCGTTACCTTCTAACACAGCATCAGCATTGACGAACAAACACTGTACCAAGCGATGGACCTTGTCAGAAAAATGGTGACATAGTCCTTGGCAGTAATGCGACACTGCAGAGTAACGACGACATAGTTTGTTTCTCAAATCATGACCGAGCTGCCGTCATGTTTCGCTTTTGGAACATAAAATTGGTCAGAAGTTGGAACCAGTCTGTAACATGACTCATCCGACCAAATGACATTCTTCCATTACTTCGTAGACCAGATTTTACGGCTTCTGCGCCATGTGTTCCTGTTACGAGCATTTGCAGCACTGATGTCTGGTTTTTGAATTCCAGCACACTCTGCAGTACCATATTTATGAAGCTCTCTTCCTGTTGTTTTGGTATTGACAGGACTCGTGAGTGTGACATGCAATTCTGCAACGACTTTCTCAGCTGTCGTCCTCTTGTTTTTCGTCAGAATCCTCTTCCATGACCATCCATCAAGACTTCCTTTAACGGTGTGACTTCGTGGATGGTGTTTTTCTAATTTCCCTGGATGTAGTATAAATCTACGACACGGAGCCTTTTGAAACACCAAACACTGCGAGCACCTTGGTGACGGAAGGGCCGTCCATACAAGCACACACAATTTGCCGACGTCGGAATCCGCTGAGCCCCAATGTAATGCACTGAGAACTACACAGAACACTCTGTTCTACCGCGTCCGACATTTGTAACGTATTGAGGACATCGTACATAGGCCGTTCGTAGTAAGGCACAACAGTGAAACCTGCTGGGCTGGCTAGAATCCGCGTATATGTTCAAGCATGCATTTCTCGTGGCGCTTCCGTATTTCTTTCTAGCTCCTGTGGATTCTTCAGATCGTCCTCATCCTGTAGATTGGTTTAATGCAAGAGTATTCTCGATGGTTAGAGCCCACTATCGTTCCACAACTACACTCCTGGAAATGGAAAAAAGAACACATTGACACCGGTGTGTCAGACCCACCATACTTGCTCCGGACACTGCGAGAGGGCTGTACAAGCAATGATCACACGCACGGCACAGCGGACACACCAGGAACCGCGGTGTTGGCCGTCGAATGGCGCTAGCTGCGCAGCATTTGTGCACCGCCGCCGTCAGTGTCAGCCAGTTTGCCGTGGCATACGGAGCTCCATCGCAGTCTTTAACACTGGTAGCATGCCGCGACAGCGTGGACGTGAACCGTATGTGCAGTTGACGGACTTTGAGCGAGGGCGTATAGTGGGCATGCGGGAGGCCGGGTGGACGTACCGCCGAATTGCTCAACACGTGGGGCGTGAGGTCTCCACAGTACAACGATGTTGTCGCCAGTGGTCGGCGGAAGGTGCACGTGCCCGTCGACCTGGGACCGGACCGCAGCGACGCACGGATGCACGCCAAGACCGTAGGATCCTACGCAGTGCCGTAGGGGACCGCACCGCCATTTCCCAGCAAATTAGGGACACTGTTGCTCCTGGGGTATCGGCGAGGACCATTCGCAACCGTCTCCATGAAGCTGGGCTACGGTCCCGCACACCGTTAGGCCGTCTTCCGCTCACGCCCCAACATCGTGCAGCCCGCCTCCAGTGGTGTCGCGACAGGCGTGAATGGAGGGACGAATGGAGACGTGTCGTCTTCAGCGAAGAGAGTCGCTTCTGCCTTGGTGCCAATGATGGTCGTATGCGTGTTTGGCGCCGTGCAGGTGAGCGCCACAATCAGGACTGCATACGACCGAGGCACACAGGGCCAACACCCGGCATCATGGTGTGGGGGGCGATCTCCTACACTGGCCGTACACCACTGGTGATCGTCGAGGGGACACTGAATAGTGCTCGGTACATCCAAACCGTCATGGAACCCATCGTTCTACCATTCCTAGACCGGCAAGGGAACTTGCTGTTCCAACAGGACAATGCACGTCCGCATGTATCCCGTGCCACCCAACGTGCTCTAGAAGGTGTAAGTCAACTACCCTGGCCAGCAAGATCTCCGGATCTGTCCCCCATTGAGCATGTTTGGGACTGGATGAAGCGTCGTCTCACGCGGTCTGCACGTCCAGCACGAACGCTGGTCCAACTGAGGCGCCAGGTGGAAATGGCATGGCAAGCCGTTCCACAGGACTACATCCAGCATCTCTACGATCGTCTCCATGGGAGAATAGCAGCCTGCATTGCTGCGAAAGGTGGATATACACTGTACTAGTGCCGACATTGTGCATGCTCTGTTGCCTGTGTCTATGTAACTGTGGTTCTGTCAGTGTGATCATGTGATGTATCTGACCCCAGGAATGTGTCAATAAAGTTTCCCCTTCCTGGGACAATGAATTCACGGTGTTCTTATTTCAATTTCCAGGAGTGTATATTACAAAGCTATTATGGATGCTTAGAGAGCAGACTAGTAGATACAAACGAAGTAGATTTCTGACAATCAGAAGCTGAGGGAAGTCAACACCACTTTGGGGCAGGAATGTTAGAAGGATTCAAAGAATTCAAAAAATTCAAAGAATTCAAAGAAGCATGACACTACCTGCCGAGTTATCAAAAAGTTATTAGAAGTTTATCCCTTGCGTTAAATCATATCTAGGGATAGCGTCTTTGATGGGCTATCACGTCTTCAGTCCTAGTTTCGAACTCCAATCACTGGTTAAATTTTGAATAAAAATCATTATTAAGGCAACCGGACGCTTCCGGCGTAAGAAGTCACCCTCAGTCTGCCATCTGCCTTGTAAAAGAGGGCGGAAGACCGGACAGAGGTTAAGAACACTCACTTGCCCTTGGGGCGGCAGGTGTCATGATGATCTCTCCATGGGCAAAAGATTCCGGACTAGTCCTCAATTCGTATCTCCGGGAGAGGACTCTCAAATGGGAGGTGACCGTGGGAAAAAGATTGAATAACCAAGTCGGGGCATGGAATGTCAGAAGTTCGGACGGGGAAGAGAAGATAGAAAGTCTGACAATGGAAATGCTAAGGCTCAATCTAGATATAGTGAGTGTCTGAGAAGTTAAACGGTAAGAAGACAAGGCTTTCATGTCATATGACTCAAGGGTTATAGCAAAAGCAGCAGGAAACGGTGTGACGGGAGTATGATTCGTTATGAATGGGAAGGTAGTTCAGAGAGTGAGTTACTGTGATCAGTTCAGGTTCAAATGGTTCAAATGGCTCTGAGCACTATGGGACTTAACATCTGTGGTCATCAGTCCCCTAGAACTTAGAACTACTTAAACCTAACTAACCTAAGGACATCACACACATCCATGCCCGAGGCAGGATTCGAACCTGCGACCGTAGCAATCGCGCGGTTCCGGACTGCGCGCCTAGAACCGCTAGACCACCGCGGCCGGCCTCAGTTCAGGGATAGGGTTGTTCTCGTCAGAATCGACAGAAAAACAACGCCGATAACAACACTTCTGGTATACATGCCGACGGTAACACCCACGAGATGAAGAGTCAGAGAAAGTACGTGAGGATGTGCAACGGGTAATTTAGTTCATAAAGGGAAATGAAAATCTAATAGTCATGAGGGATTGGAAAGCGGTTATAGGGAAAAGAGTGGAAGAAACATTTATGGCAGGATTGTGTGCTTGGTAGTATGAAGAGAGAAGTGAAAGACTAACTGAGTTTGCAATACATTTCAAATGTTAACAGCGAGTACACTGTCCGTGAATAACAACAGGAAGAGATATGCTTGGAAAAGGCCGGGAGATACAGGAAGATATCAATTAGGTTACATCGTGGCCACACATAGATTCCCAAATCGTATAAGGGATTGTAAGGCGTAACCAGGAGCAAATATAGACTCACATCATAATTTGGTAATGATGAAAAGCAGGCTGAAATGAAGAGACGAGTTAGGAAGAGTCAATGAGCAAAGAAGTGGGATAAGGAATTAGTAAGGAATGAACAGATATTCTTGAAGTTCTCTCAAGCTACAAATGCTGTGATGATGAATAGCTCAGTAAGCACTTCTTGTGAAGAGTAGTGGACATCTCTAAAAAGCGCAATCAACGATGTTGGAGAGAGAATCTGTAACGCCCCAACGACCAGCTTAGTCAGTTAAGAAAGAACATGAAGTCGGGAAAGTTATGTTGGCAGTTACGACATATTTGCCGATGAGCTAACACGAAAGAGTTTTGTCAACAACTACATTGTACACCACTGAGCATATTTGTTAGCGAAAGAGAAAGAAGAAACATCGTATTTCAGCAATGGACAAACATCCATGTGACCAATGTGAAATTAATATCTCAAAAGTTAAGTCCAAAGTAATGTCATCAGAGATAACTTTTATGTGGAAGAGAGTTGTAAGCGCAACGAAGAAATTCAATGCGCCTACAATGCTCTTCCACAGAAGAAATCGCTTTCTAGAACTCATCCAGTGCAGACGTACGAGAGCAGTTCTGATCTGAATGATTGAGATTGCTAATCGTAATGAGATTGTTTTCGAGTGTTTCTTGCGTGACGGGATTCACGGCTTAAGAAACTGATTTTATGAACTGAGACAGGAACAGATAGACTCATTTAACCGTGCACTACGGGTTAATTGAAATCTAATAACGGAATTAGTGAACATTGGACTTGACTTTAAATTAGTTGGACCTTAAGGAGAAGTGAACATTATATGAAAGAATACACGCAATTAGTGTTGAGTAGGACCCAAGCACACGACATAATGAAGATAAAACAATTACGCTAAAGTGTTGAGTTGTGGTAATTGCCAACAAACTATAGCTCAATCGGACTGACTTAACTAAACTATTCCGTGTGCGCGTGGTGCGGGAGTTATAAGTATTTAGTGACAAAATAACAATAAACTGTTCGGTACCAGTTAAAAACCCGGTGTGGACTACATCATTAAATAGTTTAATAAATGACTGAATCAACGACTACTCATGAAAGACTATTTCATTGAAGTGAAAATATTCACGTCATTAGTGAACTTTAAAATATTTTCGTATTACGACGCAATCTTACAAAGACTGAATCAAAGAGTATCTCTGGATCTCGCTGCGTACCAGCACAACAATTCCATAGCAACGAGACAACAGCGTAAAAAAAACTGTTAACTAAAATATTTCTTCGCAATCAGTGGCGTGTGCTATGCGTACGAAAGAAGAATTAATGACTAATGCAAATCCGGGCTATTAACAATACAATATCAATAATAAAAAGCATCAATTATACGAGTTCGCATAAGTGGAAACGCTGCGGACTTGTAATTGAGATACAACGACTACGCGAGGAACGCCTTTTCGGAAGTTTTTCAGGTTTTTTTTCTCCCGTTAATCTCCGGGGACTGATGTTATATCGCATCGTGTCTCTACTCGGCCGCGAGAGCTGTGGCAGAAGCAGCTCTACGGCGTCGACTACATCAGCACGCGGTTGGAGTCCAGGGGCACGCGCCACGCACACCGTTTTGGCGCCTGCAACGCGGGGCTCGAAGACGCCAGCTGTCGTCTCATCTGGGAGACAACGCAGCGCCTACCGACGCCTCAACCAGAAGACGAAGCTAGACGGATCGTTGCAAGGACAAAATGCTAGTTGTGAGCAAATACTACACATTGTTTGTTTACAGGACTTAACTGGTCTTAACGACGCCGGACATCACTCCGTCCAACGTTTCTTCTCAACGACAACTGCAGAGACAATCTGGGGGGCAGACTCCTCCACAACGCAGACAACGCTCCACGACATCGAGTGAGCTACAAGCAGAACGACGCAGCGCGTCGGAAAACAGTCAGCAGTGACCACACCCACGCCACGACAATCCATCACGACAGAGAAAAGTAAGCAATCCACAAAATAAGTGATCATTTGATTATGTTAGAATAGATTTTGTACTGTAGTGCTAATTGAGATTTCGTTGTGGTTGTGCTCAGTAGTTATCATGATGCCTAAGAGAAGTTTAAAACTGCGTAGTGATGTAGATAAGAGAGTTCCCGAATCAGAAGAGGTGTTTTGCCAGAACAGGAAGATATAATAAGAATATTGTGAGTGTAGAAGGCGACACATTTACTGAACAAGAGAAGGAAGCGATACCAAGTGTATCGGGGATTAGAACAAGGGATAAAGTCGTAGAATTACCAGACAATAATTCTGATGTTAGAGATCGAGAATGTAGAATGAATGTCGCACCGAACATCTCTGGAGGTAGAAATACTTACTACTGTTATCAAAATTAAATATCATGAGTGAGCAATTTTCAGAACAGCAGGCATTTTTCAATAATAAATTTTCTGAAGTACTCGGACAGCAAGCTATTAAATTCTCAGAACAGCAAGCATCGTTTAATAGTAAATTTTCCGAATTAGCCGAACAACAGGCAATAATACAGGCAACCGTAAATATTAAATTTCAGAAGTAGACTGTCGGGTAGAGGATGTTAAGCTAGATTTGAGGAGTTAAAGTAGATAACAAATATGAAGATGTTGAATCCAAGTTAACCAAACAAGAAAAACAGGATGTTAAAATTGCAAGAATATCTGAGTAATTTATCGGAACAATGCGATGTGGTATCCATAAGGGTTAATTCATTAACATATAATTATAGTAATATCACGGACCACCTGAATGAAATTGAACAAAAGACGGTAAATAGGATCGACAATTATTTATTCGGTCAAGGTTCAAATGGTTCTGAGCACTATGCGACTTAACTTCTGTGGTCATCAGTCTCCTAGAACTTAGAACTAATTAAACCTATCTAACCTAAGGACATCACACACATCCATGCCCGAGGCAGGATTCGAGCCTGCGACCGTGGCGATCACGCGGTTCGAGACTGAAGCACCTTTAACCGCACGGCCACATCGGCCGGCCTTCCATCAAGGTAAACAATTGGAAGAATTACCATATAAGTTTATTCATGAATTTAATCAAATTAAAACTCAGGTTGTCCGTCATTGTCATGTACATCTAACCTAAGGACATCACACACATCCATGCCCGAGGCAGGATTCGAGCCTGCGACCGTGGCGATCACGCGGTTCGAGACTGAAGCACCTTAAACCGCACGGCCACATCGGCCGGCCTTCCATCAAGGTAAACAATTGGAAGAATTACCATATAAGTTTATTCATGAATTTAATCAAATTAAAACTCAGGTTGTCCGTCATTGTCATGTACATCTAACCTAAGGACATCACACACATCCATGCCCGAGGCACGATTCGAGCCTGCGACCGTGGCGATCACGCGGTTCGAGACTGAAGCGCCTTAAACCGCACGGCCACATCGGCCGGCCTTCCATCAAGGTAAACAATTGGAAGAATTACCATATAAGTTTATTCATGAATTCAATCAAATTAAAACTCAGGTTGTCCGTCATTGTCATGTACAGCTGGCTTCAGTATTAAAACGACAATAAAGATACTTTTTTCGTTGTTGTTTATAATGGACTTGAAACCAGAAAATGAATATATAGGTAGTCGAAGGAAATCCAACTGCGAGACAAAGCATCCGTGTATGCAGTCTAACATCTTTACTAGTGATCCGTGGGAATTAAACTCACATTGGGAAGTAGAGGATGACCCGTATATCCAACGTAGTTGTGTTCCTTCTTTAAAGGTGGAACACAGCATATTTAAGAGTAGGCAATTTCCTACATTCTCTAGTGAGAAAAACAACATTAATCCTAAAGTGTTCATGAATTCGTTTAAGAGAATACTTCCGCGCAGCTGGTCAGAATTTGATAAGATCCAATTTATCGTGTCTAAGATATCAGGAGAAGCTGCATTATGGGCCGCAGAAATTAGCGAAACGTGTAATACGTGTTCAGAATTTGAAAGGGTTTTCTTGGCGAAATATTGGTCCTTGAGTCGTCAAGAACGTTTACGGAAATAAGTTTACCAACCCGAATTTTATAACCCTAGAAAAGAAACATTAAGGCAATATTTTGAACGCTACATAAATAAAACTAGGTACTGGACAGAACCTATTTCAAGTAGAGTGGTAATCCGAAGGGCAGGCTGCCTTTCAATATAAGGGAAAACTTATTCAAGCACCGGATTATGACGTAGAACAGTTCTTAGCAGTAATTGACTCGATAGATATGTTAATGAAAGACACCAGACAATGGCACAACAACCATAGTAATTATAATAGTGGGAGTAATGGTAATAACAACCACTGGAACCAAAATAGGTTTAATAATAATAAGAATTTTAATGGCTGTGACCACAACTTCAAAAACGGTAATGCACAAAACGATCGTAGGCAAAAAGAAAATCAAAACTGGAATGGCAATTATAATCGTCCTGAAGGTGTTTTTACACCAAACAATAACCAAGGACCAGGACAAAATAGTTTTCAACTAGTAAATGTAGTAACCATGAACAGGAAAAGGAAGTATGGAGGGCGGCAATCGCAAAACACCAATGTTGTGGCGATGGCCGACAAAACAACTGTGCTCCGATGGAGCCTTCGAGTAAATTTAGATGGGAACGTGTCAAATGACTAATGTAGATTGGAATAATCCCAATACTGCCGGTAGTCCATGTAATGCTAATCGACCTATACTATTACCTGATAATAGGAATGTAAGAGGAGATGGCGTGTACCAACAAAATGGGAATGAAATGCCTTTAGTTGAGATACACGAACCACCGAGGAACCTAACTGACGGGCGGTCAATCGAAAGCCAGTCATTTTAGGCCTTCTTGGAATGGCTGGTTATCAGGAGGGAGGCAAACTTCACGGGTTAATCAATGTCCTTAATTATAATAACGGCTCTGACATCAGGGATGAATTAATGAAGGAACCAAGGGCTGAAGTCACCAAAGAGGATTTTAAGTTACAGGTGATAGTAGATGCTAAGATTAATAGTATTCCTATTAAGTATTCTGATTGACACAGGTGCAACGGTCAGCGTAATGACGAGTAATTGTTTAAGTATGGTTATTAGACAACAGAAGCTCGGAATGTACCGTTTCGGAGGCTTTTAGCGCTAAAGCGCAAAAGATAATTAAACAAGTGCGGGTAGCAGTAGAACTACAAGAAGCAAATTTGGAATGTAATTTCTTGATAGTGTCTAAAATGACTACACCATGCAATGATGTTGGAGAGAGAAACG
The DNA here is from genome assembly GCF_023864275.1 of Schistocerca cancellata. Taxonomy (NCBI): domain Eukaryota; kingdom Metazoa; phylum Arthropoda; class Insecta; order Orthoptera; family Acrididae; genus Schistocerca; species Schistocerca cancellata. The sequence goes on along the minus strand of NC_064627.1, from coordinate 86,536,577 downwards.
TAGGTACGGGTCTGGTAAGGCGCGGCGCGGAATTTGAATCCCCGCCAGACGTCATAGACGTCAAAGACCCATAGAGGTCTCTGTATCATCGCGCTGTAAGCTGTGGAGGCGCGCGCGTACTGGCCAGCATATAGTGTGAGGGCGCCACAGTGGAACACGTGGTTCCAGCAGCCAATAGCGGCGCCCCCGATAGAGTATTTAAGAGCCGGCCTCTCGCTCTGCCAGTCCGTGCCATCGTCTTCTTCAGTGTTTGTGCGTCGTATCAACAGTTTACAGTATGGATTATCGTCGAGTGTGAACGGCTCCGTGTTTGTCTTTATGTGTCTCCTGTTTTATTGCCCACCGTTCTGTAACTTATGTGTCTTCTCAGAGTTTTTTTTCTCACTGTGTATCCTCTGGCTGAAGAGCAGCGTAAAATGCTGCTGACAGCCTGCCTGTTGTACAGGTTTAAAATAACAATAAAGAAAAAAAAAAGCTCTGCCTGCGAGCCTAATCGTTGTGTGAGTCTCGACGCATCGCCTCGACAAGACAGCATGTTTATAGTACTTTGCTCTTTTTTTTGTGCACGGGCCGCTCTCGTTTTGTCCCGCCGCGCTTTCTCGAGCACCCCGCGACCGTTCCGGTCGCGATCACCACAGGTTACGACAACGAGGATGGTAACTGCAAAGAAACCGTGGGTAACAGAAGAAATACCCCACCAGGTCGGCGAAAGAAGGAAGAACAAAAATGTTTAGGGAAATTCAGGGATACAGAAATACAATCCATTTAGGAATGAAATAGACAGAAAGCGCACGGAAGCCAAGGCCAAATGGCTACATGAAAAAATGTGAAGAAATCGAAAAAGAAATGATTGTCAGAAAATTCAAAACAAATTTCGATGAAATTAAAAGCAAGGGCGGAAACATTGAAAGTACAAGCGGAATTGCACTGTTAATTGCAGAGTGGAGGGCAGATGGGCTGAAGGAGTACATTGAGGGCCTTTATGAGTGGGAGGGGGGATGGGGGGGGGAGGGACTTATCTGATGGCGTGATAGAAGAGGAAACAGGAGACGATTGGTAACAGATAAAGGGTCCAGTATTAGAATCAGAATTTAGAAGTCCTTTGGGAGACTCAGAAGTAAATAACGCAGAGGGGACAGATAACATTTCATCGGAATTTTTAAAATCACTGGGGAAAGTAGTAACAAAGCTATTCACTTTGGTGTGTAGGATGTATGAGACCGGCGATATATACCGTCAGACCACACAATTCTGAAGATTGTAAAATCCGACAAGGGCGAGAATTGTCGCACAATCATCTTACCAGCTCTTGCATCCGAATAACTGACAGAAACAATATACAGAAGCATGGAAAAGAAAACTGAAGATCTGTTAGATGACAATTACACTGGCTTTTTCCATATGCTGACGAATCACTAACTCTGTCATAAACACAACGCTCCATTGTTGTTCTTGGAATTGCAGGGTTGATTTTGTCGACAAAACTCAGTAGTTAAGACTGGAGGGGCTGGTTCCATGAATTGAACATCCATTTTCTCCGCCTTAACGCCAACTGATGTCTTTGTCATCCTAGCAAGGGGCCATCACAGGGCTCTGCCAGCTGTACCATGATTTTTAATGACGGTGTTACTTCTCCGTCTCCTTTATCATCACTTGGTTGTTGAGGCCCCACGTTTGGCACGGGTAAAGCGGCGATGGTACATACAGCGTGTTTGGTGGTGACAGTAACTTCACATATGCGATCCCCTCCACCATCAACTCCTCAAAAGTATGTTAGCTTCTTCACGTATGATATTATATTTTCAAGATGGATGTGGACAAATTGTAAAGATTTCTTTTAAATGTGTTAAGGAATGTCTGTTGTTACAACCAATCATGACTTTTTAAACACTCCCTACTCATCCAAAACGGGATAAACGAAAAATAGCGCTGACTTTAATCTGATGATCCTTTATTTTTCATATGTCAATTTCATATTTCAATTTTCATATATAGAATTTCATTTTCGATAACAACTTAATAGAGAACATAATTCTTCAGGCGACATGTGCTGTATGAGTTCAAGATGGAACAAAACAGATTCTTTCTAGTACAAGTATTTTAACCGTAGCAACCTTCGTTTAATCTTTAAATTGTCATGTATGAAATACGATATCTTCTCTGCTTATGTGGAAACGTGCATTTTCATAATCGTGGTAGTTCGTACTTTACAGACAGGTGATCCTTCGTGTTACCGTCGTCTTATGGGTGGGAAAGCAGAGAAGAGTACTTGAACAAGAGTGCGGAGTAAGTCACGTTACGGAGACTAAAAAAAAAAAAATTGTGCAAAAACCTGCGATACTCGGTCGCAGTGTACGTCTCTGTTAAAAAGTAGGTCCAGCGTTCAATTATGAAGCATTTACGTATAAACAAAGCGTGGAGAGAAAACTTTCACGAAGGGCCAACACCTCATCTGTAGAAATTAGCTGCTGATCAATTACCTTATCTGACTGTTTTTCCTAGGTTCACGACGTTTAATTACTGTGTAGAAGGCAAGAATGCGCTCCTATTTCCTTTTTAATAAGGCGTTAAAAGTTTCAGCAATTAATCAAGTTTCAAATTCCCATCCGAGTAAGGCACCCTGTAAACCAATAACTTAAATGTGAGACCGCCTTTTCTCCGTTTCATATTAAATCGTTTGGTCTCGTTATTTGCTAAGAACAGCATCAGCGACGATTCGCAGTACGTGATTTCAAACAAAAATTGCAAAAATTACTAGTCAAATCACAACAAAACGTACAACTAGCACAGGGCAAAAAAATTAGTAATGTAGCTACTACCGTTGACAGAACAGCACAGTCTAAATATTTCGCTCCAGGGGGAACTGGGGCGGTTTTCTACTACGATTAAGGTACACCGAACAGTTATATGAACACGTGCAGCGTCCAGTCCATACGGCACTAACATGCAGGTCGACTATCAAATCTGTTTGGCACATCAAATTTGATTTTCTTTTTAATATTTCCCTTAAACATTGTCATCCAATGTTTAAGTATAGTTCGTTTTATCCTACGGGCTGGAAACGATCGTTACCACCCGCGAAACATGCTGCCAAACTGGGCATGATTTACACTCAGATTCTTCATTACTGGGTGGGCATTCTCTTAGTAGAAGAGTGAATGGGCTTTTAGACCATGATGCACAAATTTTAACACTAAAAGGCTTTAGTACTCAAACAAATGTCAAATTTCATTACAAACTATGTAGGAAAGTTAATCCGGCAGCAATAGAGAGTTTCTTAAGCCTTGTCAAGGAACAGGAATGGCAGGATGTTTATAGTGCCGACAGCATAGATGATAAATAGAATGCTTTCCTTAACACATTTCTCATGCTCTTTGAGAGTTGCTTTCCATTAGAACGTTCTAAACATATTACTAGCAGTAAAAGGTAGCCCGGGTGGCTGACTAGCGGGATAAGGATACCTTGTAGAACAAAATGAGAATTATATCAAAATGTTAGAAGTAGTCACAGTCAAGCTACAATAGCTCATTACAAACAGTATTGTAAGGTGTTTAAAAATGTTATTAGGAAGACAAAGAGTAAGTGGTATGCAAATAGAATAGCTAAATCACAGGATAAAATTAAAACCATGTCGTCAGTTGTGAAGGAAGTGTCTGGCCAACAGCAACAAGTTCGACGATATGAAATCAGTTCGCCGTAAAAATATCTCTGTTACTGATAAATCAGATATATCTGCAGCAGTTAACAATCATTTTCCGAGCAGTGCTAGTGAACTAAATAAAAATTTTGTTTCCATATAACTTTCTTGGCAAATTCCTTTCTGAGATTGATGTCTGAAATACTTCTCTGTGATACAGACAAGAGGGAGATTGAGTCAATAATTAAATCACTGAAGGACTCTCATGGTAATGATGAAGTGTCTAGCAGAATATTAAAGGACTGTGCTGCATATATTAGCCCTGTATTTAGCCATATTTGTAATTTTTCCTTTAGGAATGGTCAGTTTCCTGAACTATTAAAGTACTCAGTAGTAAAGTCTCTTTAAAAAAAGGGAGAATGGTATAATGTGGACAATTTTAGACCTACTTCTATGCCATCAGTGTTTGCTAAAGTTATTGTGTAAGTAAGGATAATTGATCATTTTATATCATACGATTTGCTATCAAATGTACAGTTCGGCTTTAGAAGTCATTTAACTACAGAAAATGCTATATTCTCTTTTCTCTGTGAGGTTCTGCATGGGCTAAACAAAAGGTTTCGAACGCTAGGCATATTTTTTGGTTTAACTAAGGCATCTGTTAGTATTGATCGCAAAATATTGACCCAGAAGTTGTACAATTATAGAATATGCGGAGTAGCTCACAACTGGTTCAGCTCTTACTTTAGCAAAAGGCAGCAAAAGTCATTATTCACGATGTTGAGAATGGCTGTGATGTGGGGTCCTAAAGGCGTACGGTGAAGTGGAGATGCCCCAGGAACCAGCGATGGGTCCAGTCCTGTTCCTAATTTATATAAATGATATGCCCTGTAGTATTACAGGTAACTCTAAATTATTTCTGTTTGCTAATGCCACTAGCTTCGTACTAAAGGATGTTGTGTGCAACATTGACTCGGTTACAAAGAGCGCAGTTCATGACCTAAGTTCACGGCTTGTAGAAAATAAACTAACGCTAAATCACAGTAAGACTCCGTTTTTGCAGTTTTTAATACACAATTCAACAACTGACGTTTTAGTTTCACAGAATGGGCATATGGCTAGTGAAACAGAACAGTTCAAATTTCTAGGTGTTCAAATAGATAGTAAACTGTCGTGGGAAGCCCACGTTCAGGATCTTATTCAAAGAGTTAATGCTGCCATTTTTACTATTCGAGCAATATCTGAAGCGAGTGATCGTTTGACACGAAAAGTCTACTTAGCTTATTTTCATTCGCTTATGTCGTATGGTATTATATTTTGCCGTAACTCTTCCTTTTCCAACAGGATTTTTTTGGCTCATAAATGGGCGGTTCTGGCAATAAGTGGTGTAAGGTCACGAACCTCTCGTCGACCTCTGTTCACGAGTCTGGGTATTTTGACATTGGCCTCTCAATGCATATATTCCTTACTGTCATTTCTTGTTAACAATATTAGCTTATTTCCAAGAATAAGCAGTTTTCACTCGGTTAATACTCAGCAGAAATCAAACCTGCAGTTGGATCAGACTTCTTAAGGTGTCAGCATACTGCTGCAGCCATTTTCAATAAGCTACCACAAGAATTCAAAAATCTTAGCAGTAATCCACGCGTTTTAAAATCGACACTGAAGAGTTTCCACGTAATTCACTCCTTCTATTCTGTAGAGGAGTTCCTTGAAAAATTAAGCTAATTCTTGTTGTATTGTTGATTGCGTTTATTTCAACTTGCGGACTGACTTTTTCGGGTTCATAAACATTTATTTTTATCTATTATTACTTTTATGTTGTAATTTCATGTACCGGCACATTCAGTGATCTTGGAGATTTCCTCCTCAATTTGGACCTGCGGAACTTGTATGTAAATAAATAAAAAATAAATAAATAAATGAAGGTTTGTCATGAGTACTTCGTCTTGTCCCTATCTTCCTGAAATATTTTAAGCCTTTAATTGAGAGAGGAACTGAGATATTTGGAAGAAACAAACATTCCCTTCTTGTCATAGATCACTGTACATTCAAAGTTATATATATATATATATATATATATATATATATATATATATATATATATATATATATCAAGAACTCAATTTGTTCGTTGGTTCGATCACTAGAACGTCTGAAAGGGGCAACATATCGATCACTACAACTTATAGCAGCGGAGACGTATGGTCCTTAATGTAAAATTACCGATCAGAACTTTGAAACGACGCAATCACTACTCACAGTCCCGGGTTTGTTGCCTCTCACTACATGGCTGCGACTATGAATTTGCTAGTGATATATATTGTGGTAATAATAATTTCTGGTAAAATTAGTGGTGGGAGGTGACTCCATTTGTGACAAAAGAGGATTCCCCCGGATTATATGTATAACAGAACTGGCGGTGTTCATGTCAAGAAATTGATGAATAACAATAACTGACCTAAAAGTTTTCTGGGTTTGGTACCGCGTCATAATGTAAAAAACTACTGCTGCTATAGAAAAGCCAACGTTTCGGCCACGATTGCAGCGGCCTTCTTCTGGGTCTAATGGTGCGTTCTGGCTATGCAGTGTCCTTTATATTTTGTTGTTAGTGTTCACTGCGCATGCCATTACGTCATAATTTTAAAAAGGTAGTTGGTTTATTGGTCACTTAAGGAAGAAGGAGAGGGAACTTTATTTTTAATAGGTTATTGCGGTGGAGGGAGAACATGACCTCTGTTGTCCATTGGCTCATGTGTTATGTGCCGTGATTGGTGGCCACCGTCGAATGAGAAGTTTGCTGTGTGTTTACCAGCTGCTGGACGTCGGCCGCGCGGCGGCAGTTACTCGCCGGTAGTGCTCGTGCCTCGTGTTGACAGTGCGGTCTGTTGGGCTCTGATTGCTGGCAGCCAAGATGGGGCAAGCCTGAGTCCATCCTCCCTGTTCATGTTGTTAGGGTGTTTGAGAATTTCGATGGCCTCTCTGATTTTGCGTTTCGTCTTGGTTGGCTGCTTGGCCAACACACAGGCTTCGCTGAATTTAATTTCTTTTCCGCAGTCAAGGTGATGTTCTGCCACTGCGGATTTATTGTGTTGCCCTAGACGAATGTAACGCTCGTGCTCCCGAATGCGCGTTGCTATTGGCCTACCTGTCTCACCGATGTATGCCTCTCCACATTCGCATTCCACCTTGTAAACACCTGCAGTGTGTAATGCATCCACCTTGTCCTTGGTGGAGCCTAGCACGTCCTGGATCCTACGGCCACTATAGAAGACAGGCTGCACTCCAGCGCGGCGAAGGTGTTTGCCTATTCGGTCAGTGACGTTTTTAACATACGGTAAGCGTACTGTTGGCTGCAGTTTGTCTATTTCCTGCTTATATTTCTTGCTTGTGTTGGTCGACAAGGCTGTGTTTATCGACTTATGGCTGTAGCCATTGGCTAAAAACGTTGTGCGTAACCTTTTGAGCTCAGGTGTGATGTTTTGAGCATCACTTAGGCGCTGACCACGGATTGCCAAAGAGCGGATGACAGAGTTCTTCTGCGCTGGGTGGTGGTTGGATTGGGCGTGCAGATACCTGTCAGTATGTGTAGGCTTACGATATACTCTGTGCCCCAGTGTGCCCTCCGTTCTCCTGTACACTTCGACGTCTAGAAACGGGATAGTACCATTCTTTTCTACTTCCAGCGTGAACTGTATCTTCCCGTGCATACTATTCAGATATTCGTGGAACTTGTGTAGCTCCGTTTCACCATGAGGCCATATAGCGAACGTGTCGTCCACGTATCTAAACCAGCAACGTGGTCGTAAAGGAGCTGAACCTAGGGCCGTTGCTTCAAAGGCTTCCATGAATATGTCGGCCGCCAGCGGAGATAGGGTAATGGCATGCGCAGTGAACACTAACAACAAAATATAAAGGACACTGCATAGCCAGAACGCACCATTAGACCCAGAAGAAGGCCGCTGCAATCGTGGCCGAAACGTTGGCTTTTCTATAGCAGCAGTAGTTTTTTACATTATGACGCGGTACCAAACCCAGAAAACTTTTATGTCGACTGACTCTGGCCGCGGAAGCCTACGCAATTATAATAACTGACCTTTTCAACTGAAGCAGATAAAAACACATCGAAAGGTATAAATATTCAAATGTGTGTGAAATCATATGGGAATTAACTGCTAAGGTCATCAGTCCCTAAGCTTACACACTACTTAACCTATACCATCCCAAGGACAAACACGCAAACCCATGCCCGAGGGGAGGATTCAAACCTCCGTGGCCGAAAGGTATAGGAACACTGATATCTTACTAATGGATTGAACGTAAGATATGATGTAAGTAATCTTGGTACAACTAAGAAGATAAAATGTAGAGTTCCCAGAATTCATAGATTATCACTGGCATTTAGTCTGAATGCTGCCTCAGCATCTCCGGCTTCGAGTTTTCTTGCAGTCTATAAACTTAACCAATGAAGTGAGTGTTCCGAAGTAACTTAATGGCGGGCACTATATGAAGCGCGTATTTTACTGCCACAGTGTATAAAATAATGCATAATTCGACATGAAATTCGGATGAATCCACAAACAGAGAAGTAATACCAAAAGTAGATGCATACATTTTTCTGTATAAAAAAACTGAGGTAAAATAAAGCGGAGAATTTCATTTCTATACAGACAATTCAAGAATGTGCAACCAAAATAACGTGAGCTATGTATGAACAAAATGTCCGAACATTGATTTTACACTACAGGCAAAAAGCAACAAACGAAAAATTTGATTTCGGATTAACATATTATACGTATCGAACGAAAGATATAACTGATCAGGAAACAAATCTGTGTTAGACAGGAGACATGAATTACAATATTCAGCCCAAATGTAAATTTATGAAAATGGTTTCACATTTAACAAACAAATACTTTCTCCAACAGAGGAGAAATTCCTACAGTCAGAATTTTCGATGGAATAACACTTACCCATGACAAGTGGCGTGTCGTCTTCAGACGACTTTGAAATCCCATAAACCGTATTTGAGTAGTGTAGTCCTTGTTAATAGCTGCCACTGTAAATCTCCTCTTCAAAAATGCACAAGCACAGTGGCACAGTAGAAAATTAATTACCTATAGTTGTCGATGTATTCTTCAAATACAAAAGCGTAATGTCTACCAACGACACTGAGCTTAAAAGACATGCTAGCGTTGCAGTTCTGTGTGATTTTTTGATATTGTTTTATGGCGAATATGTTGTGTCGGCAGATTAGCCAACACAACGCACACTAATTGAGAGAGGAGGCCGAAATGCGCGCGACAACTCACGCAGGCTGGCGTTAGGTCTGAAACAGGATACGTAATGAATGCTATAAAGAAAAGTACGTAGCTGCTGGAATACTTAACTTTAATCCATCATTTGTATACAGCGTTCTTGATGATACAAGTGAGACTCTCTCTGGAAGTGGTTAATGGCGCCTTGCTAGGTCGTAGCCATGGACCTAGCTGAAGGCTATTCTAACTATCTCTCGGCAAATGAGAGAAAGGCTTCGTCAGTGTAGTCGCTAGCAAAGTCGTCCGTACAACTGGGGCGAGTGCTGGTAAGTCTCTCAAGACCTGCCGTGTGGTGGCGCTCGGTCTGCGATCACTGACAGTGGCGACACGCGGGTCCGACATGTACTAATGGACCGCGGCCGATTTAAAGCTACCACCTAGCAAGTGTGGTGTCTGGCGGTGACACCACAGAATAGACTCTCTCCGTCCGAACAGGCCGTGGAAGGCCCAACGGTACCGACCGGCCTCCCTGTCAGCCTCAAACCACAGGCGTAGGTGGATGTGGATACGGAGGGGCATGTGGTCAGCACACCACGCTCCCAGCCGTACGTCAGTTTACGAGAACGGAGCCGCTGCTTCTGAATCAAGTAGCTCCTCACTTTACCTCACAAGGCCTGAGTGCAGCCCGCTTGTCAACAGCACTCGGCAGACCGGATGGTCACACATCCAAATGCTAGCCTAGCCGAACAGCGATTAACTTCGGTGATCTGACGGGAACCGTCGCTACCACTGCGGCAAGGCCGTTGGCTTATGACCAGTAGCACTTCAGTAAACCCTTTACTCCACTGTTCGAAAACTGCACCTCTCCAATTATTCCGCAAGATGACGGTCCATGACTTGAAGTGTCATATGGTATTGTCGGCTGGGATACCCATCGGGGAGTTGGTTCATCTGCTTGTCGCGAAGGTTGTCCTTCCTGTGCGCTCTGTGGCTCCCTTACTTGGGGATGTGTGTTAGTTGTGTCGTGTGTGCTTTTTTGGAGTGTTAGCGACTGTAATGAATGTGTGATGAGTGCGGTCATATGTTTGCGTATTACGATGATGATGATGTGATTATGATGATGTGATGATGATGATGATAATGACAGAAAGAAATAGGCGAAATCGGATGGCAGCATGTAGCCTACTTCTGTGAAGCACAACCAAAGGCGCCGCAAGCCACGACGTCATCAGCAGAAGAACGGATCACCATCAACAATGTGACATGGCGTCACGTCCTGAAACACTACAGGGATGCCGGAATCGTTCCTCCTCTACTCGGCGCACGTACTCCGTCTCTAATAACCTCGATGTCGACGGGATGTTAACCACTAATCTCCCCCTCCCTCCTCCGACACTAGAGAGGGGTCTGAAATGTAACCAAGGGTGTTGCTGCAAGGACTGATGATCAGGAACTTAGCGCCACAACTTCTCTCTCCCTTCCCTTCTGAACACTCAATGATATTTCCAATCACCTCCAGGATTCTAACTGCCTCATCTGCTAGTTGAGTGCAACCACAGCGGGGTATGCTAGCGATCGTTTTTTCTTATTTTTAATTGTGCATCCTGCTCTTCGCCTTCTAGACCTCCCCTTCGCTCATCCGTAGTTGTCTTCTTGGCCTGGCTTCTGTTCCTTTTATCTTGTTTGTTGAAAGTTAACAACAATTCTCCTGGAAGAGGCAGAAATTAACTAACGAAACTATTTCGTTTCATGTGACAAGTTCTTCTTTTCTTTGCCACGTGTCTAAACTACATTTCTTCTTTTCTTTGTCACTTATTTAAATTAAAGATTTCTTAATTGTGAATTGAGCGATGTGGGAAAATTTCATATCCTAGAACTGAAACGCAATAATATATTGTAGTTCCTATTGATACTCCTATGTTACATCATGCTTAAAATGTAAAGCAATTTCTCGTTTTTTCCGGAATGCCTCACGTTCCTCTTCCGTCTAAAAATTAAATGTAAGCGTCTTTATAAATGCAAATACTGTAATTCTGATGTTTTGTCGAAATTCAGTCGCTTGTCATCTAGAGAAACTGAGGGTCTTGTTTTTTTCGTGGCGAAATAAATAAAATAAATTTCTTCTCTTTGTGTTATATTTTATTTTTACTGCATGTATCCTACCTCATTTTCAGCCAGGTGTCCGGATACTTTCGATCACATAGTGTAAATCACTTACCAGAGACTCCCCACATACATACAACGCAAATGACGCCCAGACTACCGGCTCAGTGACAACATTTACAACATGAACAGATAAAATAAATAGTTAGCCACATATTGAATATTAGAACTACTTAGATTTGCATGGATTGAACTAGTACTCGTCCATAAATGCAACCATGATGCTGCGACAATTTAGTGAAGGCGACAATGTAGTGACGTTCCAACTTGCTGTGACCGACAACCTCTTCCGGAGAACGGGTACGGGAACCGAAAACGAAGACATCTTTCACTGTCAACACGTCTACGAATGCCAATACAGTGCGACCAGTGAACACCTGAATCCAGAAGAGGTGATTCTTTACAAACAAACGACCCTCAACCCCAATGAGACCGCGCTATCACTCCAGGTTCAGGCAAGGCGTTTTCCGACAAAAACAATGATCTATTCCCAGCACCGACCCTGTTTGCCGCCTTAATCGTGCCGCTGCCAATCCAAAGAACTCTTCGCTGACCCGCTAGGCGGACGACGTTCACACGACAAGTTAGTTTCTGGCAAAAAGTGCGGAACCTTCCCGAAAGTTGGTCTGTAATTTCACGACTTTGTGTCCCTCTGGTGGAGTCGGTGTTGGAACATGTACCGACGCCACCAGGGAGACACAAAGTCGGGATAATACACAACAACTTTCGGCAAGATTCGGCGCTTGGCACAGTGAAAGCACATCTTAAGTTAAATGAGTGGCGAAAGCAGGTTAACGAGTCATACGCGGAATGGTTAGCTGAAATACAACGTTTTACTTGAGATTATAAGTTTGATTACAGTCAGCTTCGCAATCTTACGCGGATTTCGTTATCCACGAGGTAATTATTTACTTGGCTCCAGATAAATCACTTCAAGGGAAGGCCGTAGAGTCGTCTGTCCATTTTTTAGGTGATGAGTCACACTTAACGTGGTTATACGTGCTGTCTGCGGTGGCACGGAAAGATTTTCTTGATGAGTGCGACGCAGCGGGAGTGGAATGTAGTTCTTCCCGTAGTATGTCGTCAGGTGACACATCAGGGCGTCGTTCCCTGGAGACTGACGTGCCTCGACCACCGTTAGTTGTATATACAGTGTAAATGGCATATTGCTGTATACATAACTAGGTCTCCTTTGGGTCTTCGGGTCGATTCCACAATGCCAGGTCTTGTAGGCGATGACATCTCTGTCGGCGAAAGATTACAGTCCAGGAAGGGAGGCGTTTTCACAGCGGACGATGGCGAGTGTAAACTACCCACTAACATGCTGTTAGTTGTTAAGAAACGGTGAATCCCAGTAATCAGTTTTCTTCGCCGTCGGACCGAGTGCGCAGTGATTGTCGCAGTTCTTGGTCCGGTGCGGCAGGCAGAAACAGCCATCTTCCTTCGTCGTTGGACGTTCTTAGACTGTAGGGCTTTAGGGCTTGTCTTGGTTGCCACACGCAGCATAAGTGGCAATATTAATTTGTTCGTAGGTTTGCTCCTGGTCACCTTTGAACTTCTTGGACTTGATAGGCCCTTTAAAGAAAAGTGTATCATAGATGTGGAAGAGACTGTGAGGATGAATCCTGTGTATTAAGAAGCCCCAACAAATTTCGGTATTCTGCGTCACCCTGACATGGAACAGATTTCTGTCTAGTTACTGATGCATCATTTTCTGTGTAAGGAGCTTGCCTATTTCAGATTCCTAAAGAAGAAGGAACATGGGAATATGAGTCATAAGTTTTGCTAGCTGCACGTTATTGGAACGCAATCACTTGTACTCCGTTACTGAGACAGAAACTTTAGCAATGGATTCGAGAATTAGAAAATTCAACTGCCTTATGAAGACTACCATAGGGTATGTCAGGATATACCGACCTAGTTGAACAAACAACTGATTATCGAGTACCGCTAATACAAGATAGATAATATCGTGCCGTCATTATTACTTTGACATGTCCATGAACATTACTGCTTTACAAAATTTTGACAATCGTTGAGAAAAGATAAAAAACATTAATTTCAGAGGACCCAATACACAGATTGAACAAGTACTGCATGATGCACAATGATGTGCTCTTCTAAAGACGAAATTCTAATTCCAGCACTTGTTGTGTCTGCATTCCTAGCTTTTATGAAGATACATTAATCCTGTATATACTTAATTCTGGAGTCATTATAGAGCATTTAAGTATATACAGAAAATTAACCTATATTCTTACTTTCCAAACATGAGAAGGTAAACATAGCAATTACTGTCTTGTTTATCGAAAATCCAAACCCACTAACAATACACGTCACACAGACCTAAATTCGATTATACAATCGGAACCACTTCAAACATTCTGCATGGACATTGCCGACCCTATTCCCACTGTGAGGGGTGAAGTTGACTATGATGGTGTCTTATATGATACTTTACACACCACAAAGTCAAATGCTGCGACTCATATCGCCAAGAAAGTAGTAATGCACTACATGCCTACTGTTAGCAAACCTGCTGTGGTCTTATCCCACAGTAAATAACTTCACTTGTCACGACTGGAAAACTGTTCTATAAAAACGTGGCATTAAAAAGTCATTAATGTCACTCTTTCATCCAGAAAGAAACTTGTGTGAACATGTTTTTAAAAACTTCGGTAGATTCATTGGGACTTAAGTACAGAATTATAAAACAAAATGGGTCGGATACTTGCTACTTTTTGAATAGGTAGTAACCAGTCTTTTTTTGAATGATAGGCAGTTTACTCCAGCTGATTTAATAAATGAAATCAGCGATAATAATGAACTGATACATCCACTGCCCACAGTTTGCTCAGAAGAATGTTCCTAGGAGGTAAAACTATGGAAACTATTAATTACATTACATTTGTATATAAGTAAGTAAATAGTAGAAACAAGAAAAGTAACTTGTAGGATGACTACCGTAAACGTAAGACAAAGTGGGGTGTGTTCAGAACACAGTAATCAGTATATGTGCAATTATTATTATAAATACTCATATAAAAGCTATATAAAGGGATAAGACATTAATCAAGCTATGAAGAAGTTCTGCATCCTTGCGGCGGCGCGGTTCTTTCCGTCCCTTTACGACTAACCTTCACCTACCTGTGAACATTGTCTCAGCATATCATCAGTAGGGAAGCCAAGCGAAACGTACTGTACTTCGACGTGGACCAGGCTGCAATTAAAGTCAGTAATCTACGTTTCGGGAGAAAGATTTCCCACGAAACGAAAGGTTGGAAATTTTGTCCTCGATTAATATATTCTGAAACTTAGGTGAACAAGTATCACTGCCAAGCGCAAGCTAGTCTTAACGCAGACACTCACAATCCATTTCACTCACGTTAGCAAGTTTGTGGTGTTGCAGTTATCGAAAATGTAATAGCTACAAAAATATTGATTGCTTTTGATTGAGAATGCTCGCCAAATATTAAGTCTGTCTGCACGTAATGCACACACAGTTTTTAGCCACCGACCTGCTCAATACGCCATGCGGAATATATTTTTCTCGTCACAGAATTCACTTAAAAATTCCGAAATTTCTACACGCCCGTCGGAATAATTATGCCGTCACTTTAACACACTTTTGATATCTGAAACACTGCTAGATCCGGCAACTTATCGTTTCCATCGGAACTACTACTACTACACACGTCCGATCTGTTTCATGGCTAGGCTCCCACACTTCTCTAGAAAACTCTAAGTCATCTCTACCAGCAGAGAAAGGCGCGCGAAGAATATTGCTTTACCACTGGTCAGTTTACTCAACAGCCAATAGCAAAACAACATTCTCCCGCGTCAATCCGCGCTTTTCATCAATAACCAATCGCAAAATAGTAAACCTAACGACTGCACTTTTTACCGACGTAATTATCTAATATGCTGAAATTTTGCTTATGCATAAAGTTATCTACTACTGTTATTTATACCTGAATTAACTTCACCTTTACCATAAACTTACTTTACAAATCTATTCTACAAAAATCCCCTTTGTCAATATCCATACTTCTTCGAAATGTTCCCACACTAAATCCTACTACGTAATTTTTTAAACAATTATCTTCATATTAACCTTTAACCACACTCACGCATCACTCATACTGCTAAAACACATTTATAACGTTTTACATACACAAAAAGACATATAACACTTTATGAAAATACTAGAGCAGTTTATGAAAAACATTCTATTACTTTAGTGCACTCTAGTGGGCACAATCGAAACTAAAATCAAAGTCCCCCTATCTAATATTGTCCTCTATCGGCTGATAGATAAACTACGTGCGCGCCCAGTCTCGCGTCACCATGTGTCACTATCCGGCTCTGAGTCACATCTCCCACTTAACCGCCTCCAAGGCAGGATCGGTATACGGCGCTACGCCTCACCCTGATTCCTCGTCAGCATTATTTATGAGTATAGATTCTGCTCAAGTTTGAGTGTTCGTTTTATTAGGCTTTTGTACATAATTCTTTTTCTGTTAACTTGACGCTCTATACAGGTATAAAATTTTATCCTATTATAGACCATGTTGTCCTGTTCTGAGTAAGTATGATACTTTCCTGAAACCGTATTAGACCAGTCAGGCCAGGTTCACTTATAAGAATCTAAGAAATGACTGTAATTATGGATGTGTAATAACCACTAGAATGTATTTTTCCCGCAAGATATGTACATAATTAATGTGTAAAAAGTTTTCTTACAATATTGCTTTAGAAGATATTGGTTACCCGTGTCGAAAAACTATGAAAGCATGAATTTTGAAAATTATGGCAATAAACTGTGTCATGTTGAAGTACGATTTTAAAGAACTACTGTGTTAGTGAATACAGTAGGTGACAGAACAAACATGGGCGTGTACTACATGATATTATGAACATCAAGCGTTATGTTGGCTTATGCAATGGGTCTGCACTGCACTTACCTTATATGTAGTTAGGGGCTCGCCAATTACTTGTGGTGCCGTGTAGAAGTAGCGGAAGTTGGACTCTGTATGAGCGGTGTCAGCCTTTCAAGTAAGTCACGATCACTCACAAGAGAATTCTGCACAGCTGTCTACCAACAGCCAGCTGTGTACTAAACTTGCTCAAAATGGTTCAAATGGCTCTGAGCACTATGGGACTTAACATCTGAGGTCATCAGTCCATTAGAACTTAGAACTACTTAAACCTAACTAACCTAAGGACATCACACACATCCATGCCCGAGGCAGGATTCGAACCTGCGAACGTAGCGGTCGCGCGCTTCCAGACTGAGGCGCCTAGAACCGCTCGGCCACCCAGGCCGGCACTGAATTGTGCTAACAGCTCTGCCTAGTGAGATGTTAGCTTTGATTGTTGGTGGCTGTACTTGTGCAGTCTGGAGCCGAGCGACCGCTACGGTCAAAGGTTCGAATCCTGCCTCGGGCATGGATGTGTGTGATGTGCTTAGGTTAGTTAGGTTTAATTAGTTCTAACT
Source organism: Schistocerca cancellata (assembly GCF_023864275.1). Taxonomy (NCBI): domain Eukaryota; kingdom Metazoa; phylum Arthropoda; class Insecta; order Orthoptera; family Acrididae; genus Schistocerca; species Schistocerca cancellata. The sequence continues at coordinate 86,520,022 of NC_064627.1, read as the reverse complement.
TCTAGGCGACTGATGACCTCAGGAGTTAAGTCGCATAGTGCTCAGAGCCATTTGAACCATTTCTGTATTTGTGCAACGCCATTACTGACTTAAATTCTGAATCATATCTTATAAGGAAACATCGCAAGGACGCTCACGTTGCGCATAACTAACCATTAATAAAATTCTCATCTACAGTCAATGAGTTCATTCGTAAACAGTGCGACAAAGCAAGACAGAGAAGTCATGCTCTGCCCGTTATAAGTTTGTATGTTTCCCACATCCACAGATTCATCACGTACATGGTAAACTGAATTTTCTCATTCTGAGAAATTATAAGAAACGATATGCTTTACTCGGTAAACTCTTTCTAAAGGCATGCTCGCATAAAATATTTCTTTATTTACAAGCACTGTTTTCCACAAACTTTGTCGTCTTCAGGTCTTCAACAATTTGTCTTATAAAATGTTTTTATTTTGTGGTGGACATCACGCCGAATCCTTCACGTGTATAAAATGTAGCAAATGATATAAAATTTGTCTTAACTAAAACATTTGAAATCAATTTCCATAAACATAGCATTCACAGATGACGTAACAGCGTAATCTTCAATCCAAAGGCTAGCTAGGAAGATGGACCTTAACACAGCCATGTGATGTGGCTTGTCCCAGTTCTTTGGTACCAACTCCCGCAGTCATCATTTCCTGCAACGTGAGTCTGATAATCCACCACCTCAAAGAACAGAACTCTACTAAACGTACCATGTGAGAGAAAGTAATCAATCTGTGACTAACATACCATGACCCAAACATATGAAAGACACAAAGAACACTAACCAAGTGTGCAAGGTGTATGCTGTACGGAGAAATATTGTGTCCCGAAATTTTATCCCAGGACAGCTGATCCCAGTAGGAACCAAAATTACTAATGACAAACTGCCTATTGGCTTCTGTCTCGGGTTCTTCGGCCGACGTTCATCTAATGATTTTTCTGACGTTTCGCCAACACGAGTGGCTGGCATTGTCAAAGCTTCACCCTCCATTGCCGGTGGTGAACTGGAGCCGAGCTCGCGGCCGCAGACTATATGTACCTGGCGCGCCAACGTCCGAGGGCATCTCCGCGGTCATTTCCGGTGCGGTTCTCCTCTTGCTACCTGCGACGGTCGGTCGCTGCAGTACGGAAAACCAGAATCCGTTTACCTTAAGGCTTTCCTCTTTCTTGTTCAAACTGTTCGCGTGATTTTGTATTTCTACAGCTTCTCTGAACAAGCGCGTCTGATAGTGCTTCTCTACAGCCAGAACTTCCGTGTCGGCGAATTTTATTACGTGGTCGGTCTCATTCAGTGCGTGCTCTGCCACGGCCGATTTCTCCACCTGCCCCAAGCTGCAATGTCGCTTATGCTCTTTGATCCTGGTGTTAATTGATCGTCCAGTCATTCCGACATAAACTTTTCCGCATGTGCATGGTATACGATATATTCCCGACATTGCAAGTGGGTCTCTTTTCTCCTTCGCCGATCTAAGACACACTTTGGTCTTCCTTGTCGGTTTGAAAATCGTCCTTACACCATGTTTGCGCAATATACGGCCGATTCTGTCCGTCACTCTGGGAATGTATGGCAGAAACGCCGTACCCTACATTTCTTTTCCTGGTTCCTTATATATATATATATATAAAAGCAGTTTATATATATATAAAAGCGGTTTAAAAGCTGTGAGCTGTCTGGGGAAGTTAATCTTGCATTACTGAGCAACTGTTTCACCAGGTATCCAGTTTAGCTTACCAAATTCCCAACCAGACTATCATTAATTATAATCTTTTAATAGGCATACGATAACCGGTGATATATATATATATATATATATATATATATATATATATATATATATATAGCTTACCAAATTCCCAACCAGACTATCATTAATTATAATCTTTTAATAGGCATACGATAACCGGTGATGTATATATATATATATATATATATATATATATATATATATATCACCGGTTATCGTATGCCTATTAAAAGATTATAATTAATGATAGTCTGGTTGGGAATTTGGTAAGCTAAACTGGATACCTGGTGAAACAGTTGCTCAGTAATGCAAGATTAACTTCCCCAGACAGCTCACAGCTTTTAAACCGCTTTTATTGTCTAAGCAGCATCGCTATCATACCAAATTAAAGCAACAACGTTACACATGGCGACCCTGTTCTGTGATTCCGCTAGACTCTGGAATCTCTGAAACGTTAGATTGCGAGCGTGTTATAATCTTAATTTTTTTCCCCTGCGTTGTTTCTGAGCAGACTTTCAAATGATTCACGGCGTTGTTGGGCGGCGTTGTGTTGTTTGTCTTGTTGTTTTGTTTTCTATATTTGTGTGTTTTATATGTGTGTGTGTGTTTTTTTTTCTCGCTTGTAAATTCCACTGTTTAGATCAAAGATAAAAATTTGTTTTGCGTGTGAAAAAGTGCGTAGTAGGTTGGGTATCTTTCGTGTGACTGTCGTAATTTTTGGGAGTCACATTTATTTTGATTAGTGTGTCGCGTACCGGGTATAAATTGCACTAATGCAGACACGTAACCAAGCTAAAAGTAAGCGGTCCGACAACTTAAGCAACATGGACCAAGGGGATAATTTGATTTCGAATATTAACGCGTTGGACAGTTCCGAAAATACAATGGGAAATACGTCAGACGAAATGCAAAACAGGACGAACCTGCTCACAGCAGAGCTAGAAATTGATTTGCCTCCTACTAACCAAATTGATTTGGCAGAACTCATGAAAGCCTTATTGCAACAAAATAAAGAAAACGCAGAGAAATCAGAAAAATCGTTCCCAGAACAAAAAGAATCATGTGAAAAATCGATTCGAGAGCTAGGCGAACAAATGACGCAGAAATCTGAAAAATCGATCTGCGAGCTAGGCGAACAAATAGACGAAAAACTAATCCAGCAGACAAATAAAGTCGACAAGTCGATGCAGAGAGTGTCCGATGATATCTCATAAAGAATAAACAATTTGGCAAGCGAAATAAAAAGCGATATTATGAAAGAATTAGGCCGTACATTTGAACAAATCGATGACCGTCTGCAAGCCTTAGAACAGGGCAAGCGGAGTCGCGAGACAGAATCGAAAGAGAGCGAAGAACAGCCACTTAGGAATTTCCAAGCGCTGAGAGAAGAATGCCAAAGGGAACTCCAGCAGGTACTCTCGAGGGTCCAGGAGGCGGAAACGCATTGTCCCGCATCCATTAGCAACACAGTAGCGGACAACAGTCAAGCGATTCATGCACTCGAACAGCATGTAGAACAATTGAAGCAGACTGGGGCGGAGGACAACAGCCAAATACATGATAAGGTTGCGGCATTAGCGGACATCGTAGGCACGATGAAGGTGACGGAGAGCGATAACAATACTACACAGGTAGCGGTCGCAGAGACCGAAAAAGTGCGTTCGCTTCTTAGATTTCAGAAGGGACAGTTCGAAGTGAACAGGCGGCACAAAGCTGTAACAGGCGAATTATAAGAACGCGTGGCGCATCTGGAAAGCTGCATGGGGTGTGATTCCGAACTCGCCAATAGCACCAAAAATAGCTGTACGAACAGTGCAGAGAGGGACTCCGGCCATGAGGGAGATTTTGACGACAGGGAAGAATGTATTTTGAGGGGCAGACATGAGAAAAATAGAAACATTCAAGGGCCTCGCCGGGAGGAAATGCGGGGATTTGATTTCAAACATTTCCTTACGGTGAGAAAGTTTGAGATATTTCGAAATTCACAAAAAGGAATATATCCACGAGCATGGCTCGAGCAATTTGAGTTCTGTCTTCCCCCTGACTGGGCAAGTTCACATAAGATAGAATATATGTGTGGCTATATGGAAGGCGAACCGGTGATTCGCATGAGGTCGGCAGCGCATCACTGTAGCTCCACTCGGGAGTTTCGACAAGCCTTTCTGTCCCGCCTATTGGTCGGAAGAGGCACAAGATAGGGTCAAGCATGGCATAATTATGCTGCCAAATTTGAACCAGTCTGGTTTCGGCAGCCCAGCTCGCCTATTCGACCACATGCTGCAGGCAAATCAATTTCTATACGACCGTTACGGGCCTGCGGAACTAATTAAAATATGCATCACCAAATTGCCGATGCACTTGCGCCACGTCATTCTTGCGGGACGATGCAAAGAGGACGTGGAAACGTTTAAGACACTTCTCCAAGAGTTGGAATACAATACAGGAGAATGCCCGCCTAATCAGGCACAAAGTTATTACGGGGCACAGCAGTGCGATCGCAGTCGTGGCCGTAGTACTAATCAACGGCGTGACTGGTCGTCGCGACGCGAACGGAACAATAATCGGGACCGGCCGTGTAGAAACTGGGGTAACAGTCGCGAACACTGGTGGAACAACGGAAATGATCGAGGACGTGGACTAGATCGTGAACGCTACAGGTACGGCAACCAGAATCGATACTGCGATGAATACGGTGGGAATAGGACTGTAGGCGGAGCACCTCATGATGTTGAAATTCGGCCGGCTGACCCTAGACATAATCCAGCAAATGGAAATGAACAAAACCGGCAATGACAAACGATCAGCGCAGAAGGCGCCCAATCGGAACAAATGAGCGACATGGCAAATGAGTAGAAAGGACAGTGAGAAGTAGAGAGGACGGTGAGGAGAAAGAATTGATTAGTTTAAATTTGTCATAAATGCATTTTGAATAATATGTTGGTGGAAGTAGTGATAAAGATGTTTCTATGTGATTGATTGAAGTGATGTTTGCGGTTTTTTTTTCCTTGTGCAATTAGGATTTAGGTTGCTTCAAATGTGAAGACAAGGTTTCTTTGTGAACAAGTGAAATGCTGCTTATGGTTTTTTTGTGTAAATTGAAAAGAGTCGCTCCTGAGAGAAGCAAGATCTGTGTTGAATTAATGCAAAACTCAGGGGAATATCCGATCTGTGGGTATTATGGGTCTGGCAAACCCAGGTCCCCAGCTGTTGGTAGCCTTGTTTCCGATTTTCTGCTTTCAGTGCTACTAGCTATCTATTACTATTCTATATCTGTCAGTATAAATGAGGATCTCTTACTATAGTATGCGTGTTGTATAAATATTTTAAGATAGGAGAACTCTGAGAAGGAATGAGTAAGTTTGGAAGCTTGAAAACAGGATGCGATAATACGATTGTTTAACCAATGGCTTCCCAGTATGCGATGATATGTTAATATTGATGATATATGTCTTTCTTGTTCTTTATAGCTGAGTATGTAAAGTGCTGTCTGTGGATTTCGTCAGTATATTGATTCCCTTCAAGGTGAAAGAAGAATTGTGGTTTGTGTAATTTACGTGGCCCTGAAATATTATTGTGGTAGTCAAATACGAGCAGTTTTTCAGCAAATGGAGAATGGAACAGAAATATGGATCCTTTCTGTAGTCTTCATTGATGTTGAGCCAGAGCCTGTTAAATTATTCTGCGTTAATACTTGTCCTAGAAAAGAGACGTTTATGTGTTTTGCTGATGCTGTGAGCATTACAGCTTACTGTTTTCGCTGGTGCGGGATGCACTGCAGCCCATATGATTTGTACTGAGGAAATTTCCTTCTTGAAGGTAGAGGAAGATTAAATAATTTTGATTATGGGACCGAAGGAAAGCTTGGTTTAAGGTAATAAGGATGAAGCAAAACATTTGTCATTTAAACTACAGGAAGATTCGGATCTTTTGTGTCTGTTGTAAGTTCAATATGTTAAAATGAAACTGTTTTACAGATTAGAGGAGACCACAATTTTGCCATTCATGAGATATGAATCCAGAATAACCACCACAGGCGAAATAACTGATTTGGAAGCGAAAGGTAACTTAAAGAAGGAACGAAATCGCAGCAAAATGAGTAAGAAAAGGTAGTATAACCTGTATGATGCAGATATTTTTACCATTCTCAGAGTCATCTATGTGATTAATTGTTGTGATAACGTAATTTTAGGTGAAATCTTCTTACTGTTTTATGTGTGAATATATGAGTATGATAAATGTATAATTGCGAGTCTCTTTTCAGGTGTGCGAACTGGTATAAATGTTTTGGCGTGTAAATAACCATTGTCCTTTTTAATGTGTATGTTTAAGGAAAGTTCTCCATATTTATCATGTGACAAGACGTATGCCACGAGCGTCAAGAAGAGGACGAATTAGAACAATGTTGTAGTGGTATATACACGGTGTTGAAATAGCATTGAAGTAGCTTATTGGCTTAACTAGTAGTGGATAGAAGTAGAATATTGAGTAATGCATGTTTATGGGTAGTTAGTTTGTAGAATAGACAACAGGTGTGCATGTATGTGTGTGTAAATAACATGTGAACCCTATGCTGTCCTGACCTATACTTGCACAAGGCATAATCCTATTCATTTTAGTGAATTAATAAATAGCACTTGATTTATTAAAACATAAGTGAACCACATTAGTGATGTGGATTTAAATATTATATTGTCAGTTCATTTAAATTTTTATTTTTATACTGTCAAGTCATTTCACTTTTATTTTTTTTTACATTGTCAAGTCATTTAAATTTTATTTTATATTGTCGATTCATCTAACTTTTTTATTTAAAAAAAATATTAAGTATCACTTTGTTCTTAAAAATTGTGAAAGACAATACTAAGTGGTATTATGTATGACATTGTGTAATCACATAAGGATGATGAAAAATTTCTGTGAGTGCAGTTGAGAACATGAAAGCGAACTGGCAAAACTCTTAAGAGACAGCGGGAGCAGCCGGACTAGTTGTAAACTGGCGGGTTTCCCAGCAGGACACGCTGTCAGCCAGGCCACTTTGGGAGCGCGGCCGACAACAAAAGAAGGTACGCGGCAAACACTTTCCCTTGTACCTGGAGCTAATGGGCGGCCGCCCCGGGCGACCCTTCCTCGAGGCGATGACCTGAGATGGGCGAGCGGTCCACCACGCGGAAATCCATCTGCTGGCAACGCACCACACGCACGCGACCGTGACGAGACGGCCGCGGTGAAACAACACAAGAAGCGTGGAGCCTTTTGACAGGTACTGCCCAGAGAAACTTGCAGACGTCAACGACGCCTATCGACATTTCCTGATGGATGCCTACTGTCAAGCGACAGTAAATCATGGTTCGATGTTCTCTGGTCGCTAAGGGTGGCACAAAAGAAGAGCCATTAAGTGTCATCCTTGCCCAGGAATATCAAACCGGCGAGCCAATTGAGGATAACCCAAGAATGTAACAACACAAAGGGCATGGAGCCTTTTGACACATACTGTCCAGAGTAACTGGCAGACTTCAATGACGCCTATCAACATCTTCTGACGGATGCCCACTGTCAAGCGACAGTAAATCATGGTTCGATGTTCTCTGGTCGCTAAGGGTGGCACAAAAGAAGAGCCATTAAGTGTCATCCTTGCCCAGGAATATCAACCTGGAGTGTCAAACGAGGATACCGCACGAATTTGACAACACAAACATGGAACCAAATCGAGATGACGTGACACGGGAGAAACTTCATGAGAGGGCAGAGACAGCGGGACTGCATGCAACAGATGGACAAAAAATCCCTACTCACAGCTGCGGCGACGAACCCCCCCCCCATTCCCCTTATATTGTGCCTCGGAACAGTGGAACTACTACTGAGTGTGTCAGTGAACAGTGATTATACGGTTCTTAGTTCAATGCATATATGTGTGTTTCTGTCAGAGAAACTTTGACTCGTGTGTTTTGCAGAGGTTTGATTTATTGGTGTTTATTAGACTGACTCTTGTATTTTGCAGGTGTTCTATTTATGGTTTTTTTTACACTTTGACTCTTGTATTTTGCAGGTGTTTTATTTATTGGTGTATTTTTTTTAGATGTTGACTATTGTACTGTTTTATTGATCAATGTTTGATTTGTGTGATCTATTAGATTTGTGATATTTTGTTTCGTAAATTCATTCAAGTGGCATTGCTTCGTTTATCAGTCAGATAACTATTCATTCTCATTGGACTGTGATCGATTAGCCTTTGCATGGGGCATATTTATTGTGAGGAACCCCTTAAGGGTAACAATCACATAATTAATTGTGGTTTCAGTATAACGACACAGTGATCATTGTTTGCTAATTAACTGAAATATAGTAGAGTGATTAAATTAGTGCCACAAAGTTATTTTAATTCTACAAATTATTAGTTTTGTAAGATATAGAAGTTTTTTGTGATAACCACTTTGTAAAACATGTTTTTTTTCTTTTATCACTTTTTTTGCTTTTGCGGATTGTGCATTGGATGTTATTTTCATGCTCTTTTTCAATTGCTGTGGCACCTTTGCTATTTTCATAAAGTTTACTTGTTAATAAACAGTCATAAATTTTCCTGTGATCTGTTGGCTCTAGCAATGAGCAAATACTGGTGAACTCCATAAGGGTAACAACCAGAAATTGTTTTCATATTAATGACACAGGAACCATTGTTTTTACTTACTGACCGAATTAGGTCTACAATATCTTTTAAATAGGTGTCACAGATTTTTTTTTTCTCTCCTTGAAATTGGTAGATTCTAAAGATGTGTGGAAATTATTGTGTTTTAGCAAGTAGCTGGTGACCTTTTGCCGTTTCTTTACATTTTTGGTTTAAGTTGGGTGTGAGAAGCCTGCTTGGGAATATCCTAGCATGGCCAGAAAATTCCCTGCACAGTCTTTTCCAGGAGCGTTGGGGTTGTGAAAGGTCTCTGTTGGATTCCTTTCATGTTAATTTCTTAAACCTGTTGTCATTTACGGCATAAATTCCTCTTCTAAATTTACTGTGGCGTTTCTGACTATCTGGGAGGAGACTGAGTAGTGGAACGTGTTACTTTTACACACAAACAAGAACGATCTGTCACACTACTACACTTTAAAACACAGTTTATATGTAATTCATGTCACACAGTCTCATACAGAACCTACATCCGCTTTCTTTTATATACTGTATATGATATGATACTGTCATCCCCCTTCCCTTCTGTGTGAGAGGATGAATGAGCAATTGTATTTCTAGTTGCATGCTTGAGGGTAGCAGACAAGCCTGTCTGCTAGAGAACAGTAGGACCAACGTCGGAACAGGTAGCTACGCTTTCTAAAAGCAAAGAGGTTTCTAGCCTTAGTATGGTCCTGTCCATCTCCTGTCATGTTAGTATAGGAAGCTGCCCCTCTGGCCACTTCCATTTGCATTTGTGAGCCACCCTCAGAAAGGGACCAGGTCAGTCTGTCCGTGGCGAGCGTCTGAAGTGGTAAGACCTCTGGCTAAGCGCGTGTCTGCTAAGTCCGTAGGACAATGGATTTCTTAAGTTCAGCCTAACTGAAAATTTAATCACCTTTATTTCAGGTTTAGCTCTAAAATATCTAATGCTATTTTAAATTGCAGCGCAGTGTAATTCTCATGTGAAGTTCAGAATATATTCCGATAGTTGCTTTGTCACTACTTTGTGAGTAAAGTGGAACCACGTGTTGATCTGTAACTCTAACTAAGTTCATCAATCTTAAATGCAAATGTGTGTGAGATTATAACGTCTCGTCTTGACAATATTTTTCAATATAGCAACTTTTCTTTATGTTCAACCCACGTGGGGTGTACTTTGTGAGACCAGTACCACGTGCTTATACAATTGTTTGACCCATCAGGTTAATAGTAAGACGATAGTAACCAGTTCGAAGTTTTTCTTTTGTAAATTGCTTTTCGATCTAATTTATTTTAATTATCAAAATTATTGTGGAGTTACTCTCTTTGTGTAAACCAAGTTGACCACGTGAAGCATGTGGTGTAATCATCGAAGCAGCCCTCAGCTATTCTTTTCGGGAAGATTTCACAGAGAGTTAGTATGAATTTAGTATACCAGTGTGTGGTAATTACATGACGGACAGGATTGTGCTATGAACGTAACTTCTTTGGGTGAAAATTGAGTCGGTTGGTTGTGGTTAATTTCCTCTTGCATATGTTTCAACGTTCTTCGTGTGTTATTTTATGAATGCAGTGTTGTATGCATTCTCCCAATCTTGGCTCCATATTTGATGTGTTCCGTAAGATTACAAACTCACATTTTCCACAATCCTAAATAAGGCACCAGTTTATTTATGAATCAAATTTAATATGCTGAAATTTCAATGATCAATGTTATCAATGTTAAAATAAATTTCCAAATTTAAACTGATTTATTTCTTTTTATTTAAATCCTCTTTTATATATATATATATATATATATATATATATATATATATATATATATCACCAGTTATCGTATGCCTATTAAAAGATTATAAATAATGTTAGTCTGGTTGGGGATTTGGTAAGCTAAACTGGATACCTGGTGAAACAGTTGCTCAGTAATGCAAGATTAACTTCCCCAGACAGCTCCAGCTTTTAAACTGCTTTTATTGTCCAAGCAGCATCGCTATCACACCAAATTAAAGCAACAACGTTACACTGTAATGCAGAAACTGGAATTAGCATGGATACAACAATTTGCTTTTGAATTCTCACTGGCATTGCCTGTAACACAAAAGCGAAAATTTATTTGTAGCACGTAATCGACCTCAGGGGATTCATTACGCTTTAATGAATATGTGCCGTAACGTGCACAGGACCCCAAGCCGTAGTAGTGCTGTTTCATCTTTAGTTTTCTGCACTGCTGCCTTTTCTTCTTCTATCCTTTATATCTATCTGAATAGCTCTTCAACTATTGCTCTATCTAGAATGAAGAAACGTATAAAGAAAGCCGGACATGACAAATTTTACCGAAAGTGACAATTTTCATTAGGCACTTCAGAACTACTAGCGTAATTTTAGTAACAGATAAAATCGTGATCATCAGTATGTGTAAAATTATCAGCAATAGCAAACGCATTTTGGCAACAATACAGGTTATTCTCCGCAACAGCATCAAAGCTAGCCGGTTAGCATACCTAACCAACAATGTAATGCACAAGGTCAGCCAAGCTTTAATGTTTCGCCGCGTGCACGTATAGTCTCAGCTCCAACAAATAGTAACGCACCGCAACAAGCAAATCACGACGTACAGGAAACACGGCATTTGAATTCGTATCGCAATGCGGCGTATAGAAATGAGTATCACGACAGACGTAAAAATAATGAGCACTATTTTCAGCGTACATTTAATAACAGTCGGTCTTACGAGCAGCAAGAAGATCAGCAACAACATATTATCATGAATGAACCAGACAGTAGGTATCATCCAGAGCGTAATACGTCAGGAAGAAATAACAGAACAGTACAAATAGTTGAAATGCCACAGCATTCTCCCGAAAATAATAACACGTCTGATAGAACTTCACTAGATACAGTACAGGTTGCATTTTCCAGTAACGTAAGCAATACTTTTGACACACAGAATCTTGTTCACGAAAATGTTACTTGAAACATGCTTTGTTGAATGCACCACTGTTATCGTACCCAGATCTTACCAGAACTTTTTCCATTGCCACCGACAGTTCTAACACCGCTTTAGGCGTACATATTTTTCAGGAAATTGAAGAAGATGGCTCTACAGTAATTAAAAACATCGCATTTGCAAGTCGCATTCTGTCACCTGCTGAACGAAATTATTCCGTTACAGAATTGGAAACATTATGTGTTGTTGGGCTTTCACGAGATTTCGGCACTTTCTTTATGGAAGACATACCACCGTTTACACAGACCACAGAGCGATACAGTTTTTACTTTCGGCTAAATTTACACACGACAGATTAAGCAGATGGAAACTTTATTTGCAAGAATTTAACTTCACAATTGTTCACATTCCCGGAACACAAAATGTTGTAGCAGACGCACTATCTCGTTCTCTCAGCAACAATCAGCAAGACATCGCAACCAACTTTTGCAAAGCAAATTTCAGCGTCATGTACATTCAACAAGTTGCATTTGAAAATTTTATTTCGTCGCCATTACAGGACATAGCACAAGAGCAAAGTAAAGACAACGTGTGGAAAGAGATTAAACACCTCTGGCAATATAGGAAAAATGTTACCATTAGAAACCATTACACTGTACGCAATGACATTCTGTTTTGCCGCTCTCATCCTGACAGCAATCATTGGTTATTATGCATTCGTGACGAACTTGTTAACAAATTAATTTGGTATACTCATTTAAGTTACGCACATTACGGAGCCAGAAAATGTTTTCTTATACTGAGACAGAACTGTTATTTTACCAACATGGAGAAACGTATTCGACGAGTTTTAGCGTCATGTAAAATCTGCCAGAAAGCTAAATCAGACACGACTTCACATATTCCTTCGTTACATCCCATTGTACCCGTTAAATTGAGACACATGGCCGCTGTAGACATTTTTGGTCCGATTCCCAGAACTAATAGAGGTTTTTGCTACATCTTTGTCGGTGTTGAACTAACTTCAAAATTTGTTACCTTCACTCCGTTACGCAAAGCTACTGCTAAAACTGTTTCGAAAGCATTTATAAAACATTTTATATTTCGTGTAGGGCATGTATTGAAAGTAATTTCCGACAATGGATCGCAGTTTCGATCTGCTATATGGACACGTATGTTACGAGCTAGAAACATTTCTCCGATCTATATATCCAGGTACCATGCTTCTTCGAGCCCTTGTGAACGATTAATGAAAGAAATTGATAAACTGTGTGGAATATACTGCCATAAAAGACATATTGATTGGGACACACACATACTCTTATTCCAAGATGTAATTAATTCCATACCAAATGAATCCACTATGCTATCTCCGTCTGTTATACTGAAAAATGTTGAACCACCTAACAAAATTAAAGAATTAGTAAACTTTCCTACATCTCGTCGATTACGACACCATGAAATAATTGACATTGCGCTGAACAACATCAAACGTGCCGCAGAGCGCCGTAGAAGACAGCAAAAACAGGTTTGTACACGCCGTGACTTTCACATTGGACAGAACATATTAGTACGTACACACTATTTATCCAACAGAGCAAAAGTTAGGTGCAGTATATTTGAACTACTATACGCAGGTCCATATTGGATTCGCAGCATTCCTCACCCCAATGTTGTACACGTCGAAACTTTGAGAACCAAAAAATCTGAAGGGAACCACCACTTATCGAATATCAAACCTTTTATTGAATGAAGATACTTTATGATTTAACATGCTGTAATGCCATTTGCTAATTTTTATGAAGTCTTATGCACTTATATTCACATGAATACTTACTGATGATTGTCGTATTTTTTCTTGGCAAGTGCCCGGCAAGGTAAGGTTAGCAAGTCGCTTTTCTTGTCGTTACACATCAGACCGTGCGTATTTTTCCAGATGAACTTACACATTCTTATGACCAATGATGCAATTATATTTATGTGACTACTTACTGATGATTGTCGCATTTTTTCTTGGCAAGTGCCCAGCAAGGTAAGGTTAGCAGGTCGCTTTTCTTATCGTTACACATCAGACCGTTCATATTTTTTCAGATAAACTTACATATCTTATGAATAATTATGCAATTTTACCTAGTGACATATTAATTTTATTAAATTCTCTCTCCATTAAAGTCTTTAATTCTCGCCTCTATTAACTACACAACATAGAAGCTAAACACAAAGAAGGTCACATTTCTTGTCATCATTTTTATGTATTAACGATTGTTTTCCTGTTTTGTTTGTATGCACTATGAAATAGTTAAGATATAGAAAACACCAGTTGACATTGACATTTTGCCTTATGATATCTCAACATCGTGACTACTGTACTTTTTTTGCTGCTACATTGTGATACACTGGGTACATTTTTGCTTCTGAACATTACCTACGTTTTTCACATATTACGTTTTCTGTCATGCTATGCTGTATGCTCAATTATGTTACTATAAACCAGTTTTTATTTAATGAGTATATGATGTAAATGCAAGCCATTAATCTTTGTTCATCATTTTCAGAAAGAAATAACGTGTAAAAGAAATAAATTAAACAGAAATGAGAATTTCACCTTCGGAATGAACGAAAGAGAATACAATACTTCGTGATGAAGAGTAAATGGATCAGAATTAACAAGCATTAACAAGAATATACTATACACAACGTAGAATAGCAGTCTTAGCTAATTTTTTCCTTCAGAATACAAGGCGATTGATGCAGGCTGTCAGACAGAACTACACATCTTAGTTGTAGTGATGAAATATGATAGAAATAAGGAATAATTGTATAATCAGTAACGAAGTGACTTTTTTTGCAGATGATAATGAATGGTGATGAATAATGATGAAGAGTATGCTACTGTGGATAATGAAGTTTTTCTTTAGAGGTGATAATAATAATGGAGTTATGGTGATATGGATAATGAAGTTTTTCTTTGCAGAGGAAAATAATGATGAACTTTATATATTTGCTGTTAATTAAGAGATGCTATGTAGCTGTTTAGTATTTGTTTCAGTTCGTTTTGACAGTATGTGTTATATTGCATAGTATGATGACTCAAGGTTTTGGAAAGGACACCTAGGGAACACTTTTTTTTATACACATTTCACTACCTGTCAATTCGAAGTTCACTACTTTTCAGCATAATATGCGTTTCTTCTTTCAGTTTTATAATCAATTTTTGTATATTTTGCAGGAGAAATTATTTACGAAATTGATGTGCTGTAAGCAGTTGTTCATAAGCCTATGTCGTTTATGAATGTGATTACATATACTCTACTTGTTTCAAAATCTTGCTAAAGATGACTCATGACGAATGACGTTTCACATCTTTATTTGCAGCAACAACTCAAAAGCAAATATTTTCATTCTCCAGTAATTGCCCAAAGCAATGCATTCGTAGCAAAAAAATAAAAAAAAAAATGCTTTGTAACTGGCCAATGAATGCCAAAGATTACTATAATTAGATTAATTATGAACATTATTATGTAATACTATGTCATTTATTAGCTCCTGTTTTCAATGATGACTTCTGATGATTTGTAATTAGGCAATGAGTGCCAATGTTGACATCTTGGGTTGTCGGGTGTTCTGCCGAATATCAGCGTCGTACTTGCACGATATTTCGGTCACGTAGCTCGAGACCTTCATCAGGTGCGACCTGAGACTGCTCCTCGAGTGGACCTGGTCCAGTATTTATGCCTATGGCCTTCGCCCTCCACCAACGGCTGCAGGCGTTTCCTCTGTGGTCCGCGCCCATTCCCTGCGACCTGCTAGAGCGTTGCTGCTCAGTTTTCCGTCCGCTGCGGTTCTAGGTGTTCCCTCTGCGGTCCGCGCCCACCAAACCCGCTCCTGGGGATTTCATCTACGGTCTGGGGTACCAAGTGTTCCCCCTGCGGTCCGCTCCCGCTCACCACGACCTGTTGGAGCGTTGCCGCTCCGTTTTTCGTCCGCTGCGGCTCTGGATGTTCCCTCTGCGGTCCGCGCCCACCAGTCCCACTTCTGGGTGTTCCATCTTCGGTCTGGTGCGCCTGGCAGTCCGTCAGGGGCTCGTTTACCATCTCCATGTCTCTGGTTATTCTGTTTGTGTAGTGTTGCAGCTGGTCCCGTGGCTCCTTTAGCAATTCCAGAGCCGGATCCCAGGCTCTGCTTAGCTGATACCCTGTGTCACGATTCATAAGATCGTCAGCCATTTTAATTTCTATCGATTCTCTTATAACACTGTCCCTAAATCTGGGTGTTTGTGCTAGAATCTTGGTATCCTCATACTTCATGGCATGATCCAGTTCTAGAGAGTGTTCAGCAATGGCTGACTTAGTCACCTGTCTTAATCCAGTGTGCCTCTGATGTTCTTTGCACCTGATCTCCACAGTTCTTGTCGTCTGGCCAATGTAGGACATGCCACATTGACAAGGTATATTGTAAATCCCTGGTTTTCGTATCCCCAGGATGTCTTTGACATTCCCCAGCAGTCCCCCGATCTTGTTGGATGGACAGAAAACACACTTGATATTGTGTTTACGGAGGATCCTACTGATTCTGGCAGAAATAGAGCCAGCATAGGGCAGATATGCCACCTTCTTTGCTTCATCTTGGTCTTCTTCAGGAACCTGTGGTATATTGGCTTGTCGGAGTGCCCTCTCAATTTGTCTGTCCGTGTATCCATTCTTGGAGAAAACTGTTTTGAGACGTTCTATCTCTATGGGTAGATTCTCTTGGTCTGACAGGCCACGTGCTCTGAGGACCAAAGACTTCAGAACCCCATCCTTCTGTGCAGGGTGGCGACAACTGCTGGCCTGCAGATATAAATCAGTGTGTGTTAGTTTTCGGTACACACTGTGGCCAATTGATCCATCTGCTTTCCTCTGGACTAGTACATCCAGAAATGGCAGCTGGCCATTCTTCTCCAGTTCCATGGTGAACTTGATATTAGGGTGGCATGAGTTAAGATGATCAAGAAACTCATTGAGCCTGTCCATCCCATGTGGCCAGATCACGAAGGTGTCATCCACATACCTAAAGAAGCATGTGAGTTTAAATGTGGCTGTCTCCAATGCCTTCTCCTCAAAACTCTCCATAAACATGTTGGCAACCACAGGGGACAGTGGACTGCCCATAGCTACACCTTCAGTTTGCTCGTAATATTGGTTTCTGTACAGGAAATACGTGGATGACAGTGTATGAATGAACAGGTCCAACAGAGCACCGTCAAATTTCTCTGCAATCAGTTCTAGTGAGTCCTTCAGTGGAACCCTGGTGAATAGCGATACCACATCAAAACTAACCTCCAGAAGTTGGCGTACTTTCTCATCATAATCCACCCGCTGCAAGATGACAGAAGAGTTCCCTTAGTCTGCTGGCAGTACCACAAACCACCCGTAGTTTCTTGAGTGCAAGCCTCTCCACGGTTGTGATGTTCGATTTCGGCGGCCTGGCCTTGGTGAGGGCCCTGCATGCATACAGAATTCTGGAGTGTGACCCGACGGACAAGGTGGCCAAGAAGACTAGTGCTCTCTTGAAAGAAACAGGGATGCCCGATAAGATCATCAAACAACTATGGGAAAAAGCGCCAGTGCCACCTAGACTGTATGGTCTGCCTAAAATACACAAGGAGGGCGTGCCCCTACGTCCTATTGTCAGTAATATTTGGGCACCTACGTACACAACAGCCAAGTACTTAAAAGGTCTCCTGTCTCCATATGTGGGGAAATGTATTCACCACATCCGCACCTCATAAGATTTCCTGCAACGCCTCAAGCAACTGCACATCACAGATTCGGACATCATGGTTAGTTTTGATGTGGTATCGCTGTTCACCAGGGTCCCACTAAAGGACTCACTAGAACTGATTGCAGAGAAATTTGACGGTGCTCTGTTGGACCTGTTCAGTCATACACTGACATCCACGTATTTCCTGTACAGAAACCAATATTACGAGCAAACTGAAGGTGTAGCTATGGGCAGTCCACTGTCCCCTGTGGTTGCCAACATGTTTATGGAGAGTTTTGAGGAGAAGGCATTGGAGACAGCCACATTTAAACTCACATGCTTCTTTAGGTATGTGGATGACACCTTCGTGATCTGGCCACATGGGATGGACAGGCTCAATGAGTTTCTTGATCATCTTAACTCATGCCACCCTAATATCAAGTTCACCATGGAACTGGAGAAGAATGGCCAGCTGCCATTTCTGGATGTACTAGTCCAGAGGAAAGCAGATGGATCAATTGGCCACAGTGTGTACCGAAAACTAACACACACTGATTTATATCTGCAGGCCAGCAGTTGTCGCCACCCTGCACAGAAGAATGGGGTTCTGAAGTCTTTGGTCCTCAGAGCACGTGGCCTGTCAGACCAAGAGAATCTACCCATAGAGATAGAACGTCTCAAAACAGTTTTCTCCAAGAATGGATACACGGACAGACAAATTGAGAGGGCACTCCGACAAGCCAATATACCACAGGTTCCTGAAGAAGACCAAGATGAAGCAAAGAAGGTGGCATATCTGCCCTATGCTGGCTCTATTTCTGCCAGAATCAGTAGGATCCTCCGTAAACACAATATCAAGTGTGTTTTCTGTCCATCCAACAAGATCGGGGGACTGCTGGGGAATGTCAAAGACATCCTGGGGATACGAAAACCAGGGATGTACAATATACCTTGTCAATGTGGCATGTCCTACATTGGCCAGACGACAAGAGCTGTGGAGATCAGGTGCAAAGAACATCAGAGGCACACTGGACTAAGACAGGTGACTAAGTCAGCCATTGCTGAACACTCTCTAGAACTGGATCATGCCATGAAGTATGAGGATACCAAGATTCTAGCACAAACACCCAGATTTTGGGACAGTGTCGTAAGAGAATCGATAGAATTTAAAATGGCTGACGATCTTATGAATCGTGACACAGGGTACCAGCTAAGCAGAGCCTGGGATCCGGCTCTGGAATTGTTAAAGGAGCAACGGGGCCAGCTGCAACACTACACAAACAGAATAACCAGAGACATGGAGATGGTAAACAAGCCCCTGACGGACTGCCAGGCGCACCAGACCGAAGATGGAACATCCAGAAGTGGGACTGGTGGGCGCGGACCGCAGAGGGAACATCCAGAGCCGCAGCGGACGAAAAACGGAGCGGCGTGCGTGCGTGTGTGACTCACGTGCAATTCCATGCACGTTGTGAAGCAGGTTAAGCAGGTCAACTGCTGTTCCTGCGTGTTATACTCTCTAGATGGGAGTGGTCCTCTCTTGTTGTACTTCTTCTCGTTTACACAATTGTTCCTCGTCCACTGTGGCTGCCTGGAATTATTCCAGCAGCCGGTCTGGCCATCTGGTCGCTGGACGCCAGTGGATTTGGTTTCCCAGTCCACTGACCAGCGGGTTCCTCGATGTCCTCGCCGACTCGTAGAAGGTCCGTGCGAGCGCGCGGAAGCGGCGCTTCAGCATCGGAACTCCCGCGATGTCGTGTAGTATGCGGGTGTCGTAGTCCCTTGGTAGGTGTAGCGCCAGCCGAAGGGCTTTGTTCTGCACCCGCTGCAGCGTCTGGACGTGGGCGTCGGCAGCATTACCCCACACTACGGCCGCGTACTCCAGCACTGGCCTGATTAGTGCTAGGTAGAGCGTGAGGCCGCAGTGGGTTGGCAGTGTCGTCGTGGGGTTGAGGAGGGGGTAGAGCGAGCGCATCCGTCCAAGCGCCCGGCCCCTCAGCTCCCTGATGTGTGGACCCCAGGTCAGGCGTCGATCTAAGGTGACGCCGAGGTACTTTCCAGTGCGTGACCACGGGATGGGGCCTCCCATGATCCGCACTTGCGGCAGCGCGTCGGGTATGCGGCGGCGGGTAAACACTACCGCCTGGCTCTTCCCGGCGTTGAACTTGAGCCGCCATTTGGTGGCCCAGGCTGCAATCTCGTTGCAGGCGAGCTGCAGGCGGTGGCGCATCAGCTGCGCGCTCATGCTGCGCGTGTACAGCGCGGTGTCATCGGCGTAGAGCGCCAGATGAACCCTCGGCGTCGTCTTCGGGACGTCGGCAGTGAAGAGGGAGTACAGCAGGGGGCCAAGGACGGACCCCTGCGGCACTCCGGCACGTATGTGGCGCGCCGTCGACATGCCGCCGTCTGCACGCACATGGAACGTGCGCCCTCGCAGGTAGGATTGGAGAAGGCGGACGTACGACACGGGCACCCCCTGTACCAGCAGCTTATACAGGAGGCCGTCGTGCCACACGCTATCAAAGGCCTTGGAGACGTCGAGGAGTACCGCCCCAAGGTACTCGCGACGCTCCAGGGCCCCCATCGCCTGCTCCACCAGTCGCAGTAGTTGGTGCTGCGTCGAATGCCCTCCGCGGAAGCCAAACTGCTCGTCAGGAAGCAGGCCTTCTTCTCTGACGTGGCGCTGTAGCCGTTTGGCGAGTATCCTCTCGAAGGTCTTCGAGAGGGAGGGCAGCAGGCTTATCGGGCGGTAGTTCTGCGCCAGCCTGGGGTCCTTGCCAGCCTTCGGAATGGCAACCACCTCTGCGTGTTTCCACGCGTCGGGGTAGGTGCCGGTGCGGAGGATGGCGTTGAAGATAGCTGTGACGATACGCACTGCTTCCGGTGGCAGCTTCCTCAGCAGTGCGTTGTCGATCTTGTCGCAACCCCCCGCCTTCCTGGGCTGTAGGACGTTGAGGTGGTGTTGGACTTCCTCTGCGGTGGTTGATTCGATGACGTCGTCCGCCTCCTGATGGGTCAGGTACAGCGGAAGACGCTCTTGCACCTCCTGGATGGTCTCTTCGTCGACCACATCGTCCACCGTAGTGAAGTTCTCGGCGAAGGTGTCCGCGAGCATGCTGGCCTTCATGTCCGGCTCTGCGGCAACCTCGCGTCCAACTTGAAGCGGCGGGATGCGCTGCCCCCCGCGCAGAAAGCTCCTGGTCATGCCCCAGGCGCTTCCGTCATCGATCCTGAGCGTGGCTATTTTGCCAGCCCAGTCCCGATTACGGTGGTGGCCGACGGCCGCCGAAATCTCCCGGCGCAAGCGGTTTAGCAGCCGCTTGGTGGCGGGGTTTCTCGTGATCTGCCACTCACGAAAAATCCGGTTCTTCTCCCTGATCGTCTCTAAGATGTCCGGCGGAAGCTGTTTGGAGTTGTCCTTCGGCTTCCGCGGTCCTCGCGGCGCTGCTGCATCTGCCGCTGCAAGTGTGTAGTGGGTGAATGCTGCTAGTGCTGCATCCACCCCCTCCTCGTCGGGATCAGGTGTGGCTGCGACCGTCTCCGCCAGGTGCTGCTGGAAGTGCGCCCAGTCGGTGTTGAGGCGGGCGCTGCGGTGCTCAGGAGGCGCCATGCCGTCTGTGTCCAGGTCGAAAATCACTGGCAGGTGATCAGACGATAGGGCACAGCGAGTGCTCGCGATCGCGTTGTGAGCTGCCCCTTTCACAATCGCGATGTCGAGCACGTCAGGACGGCCGCGCGCCGGGTAGTGCGTCGGGTCGAAGGGACCCAGCACCACGGCGTCGTGGTCGTTAACGACCCGAAGAAGCCGTCTGCCGCTGATGGTGGTGACCCTGGAGTTCCACTCCGGGTGTTTTGCGTTGAGATCGCCGCCGATGAACAGGTTGCCGCGCATCGACAGCAGCGTCTCGATGTCCCCGGAGTGGAGGTGTCCTGACGGCTTCCGGTAGGCCGCCACGAATGTTACGTGGCCCACGGAAGTGTTGACCACGACGCCGGTCGTCTCCAGGGTTGGCGTCGCCGGGAGCTGCACCTGGTGGTGGCGCAACGACGTCTTCACGTAAACTGCCGTTCCGCCGCCGTGAGTGGCCCGGTCGGTGCGGTAGCAGCGGAAGTTTGCCGCCCGCACGTCCACGCCCGGCTTCAGCCAAGTTTCTGCGACGAGACAGACGTCCACATGTTCGTCTCGCAGAAACTGGCGGAATTCTCCCGCTTGGGAGCGTATGCTGTTCGCGTTCCACACGCAAACGGTTAGACCCTGGATGTGTCTATCCATGTTTGGGTGTGGGAACAGCTGATGTGGTGGTGGCCTGGGCGGCCGACTGCACTGCAGACGCGATCATCTGCGGAAGTTGTTGCAGGAGCAGCTTGAAGTCCTCCCTCAGGGCCCTGACTTCCTCCGCGACGCTCGCTGCGGATGTAAAGTCAGTGCGGGGAGAGGCTCCTGTACTCGAACAGCGGGCTGTGCGGCTGCTGGCTCGCGGGCCGGGCGCTCCCTCCGCCGTCCGCGCCGGCGGACGACCCTGGCTGGCGTTGGGTGCTCTCTCGGCGATTCGGAGTTAGTCTTCCGACGAGAGCAGACGTGTCGCGCGCGAGCTCGTGATGTCTACGGAACCTACTTCGGCTGAGGGTGTGGCGGATCGCCGTCCGGCGGAGGATACTTCGTCGGCGGCCTCATCCGGCCCCCCACCTATGATGACCAGGCAACGGCTACGTGGAAACGATCTGTTGACGACCTCTGCAAGGAACTTGGATCTCGCTATGGATTACACCCGTGAGTTGTCGGGAGAAGAAGACGACGGCCACCAGCAGACTGGTCGTAAGCGCACCGGCGAAGCCAATACCGGGGCCGATGACGGATTTCGGAAGCCGCCAAAGAAGAAGGTCTCGAAGCAGCCGCAGCAGCGGCCTGACGCGGGCGCGGTGGCAACGTCTAACCGCTATGACGTCATCCAAGATGGCGCGGACGGCGTTCCACCGCCCCAGCAGCAACAGCAACAGCAGGGGCCGCAGCGGCAACCGTCCCAGCCTCAACTGCAGCGGAAGGTGCCGCCGATTGTATTACAGTTTAAGAACTCCTACAAGCAGCTGCACACGTGGTTGAAGGACCATTGTAAGCAGTCGTTCACTGCCAAGCAGACAGGGGGAGATACCCTCAAACTCAGCCTCTCCTGTACTGAGGACTATGTGGCTGTAATGGATATGGTTGGGCGAGAAGGTATCCCCATGTATACCTATCCGGCGGTCCCGGTCCGTCCACCGACCTTGAAGGCGCTCTTTAAGCACGTTCCGGCGTCTCTCACGCATGACGACCTGAAGGAAGAACTGGAGGACCTCGGCTTTGTGGCGACGGTGGTGGACTACCATCGTATGCCCGGGACCAATCAGCTTACTGGTCACCGCGTCGTCGTCCTGCAGGACACTCCTCGGCACCGGGAGATATTCCAGCTCACCAGGATTTACGATCTCTCCATCACTGTGGAACGTCTGCGGAAGTCCCGTGGCGCGGTCCAATGCTTCCGGTGCCAAGGATTCAACCACGTGGCCCGCCACTGCACTATGCCGCCTATGTGCGTCAAGTGTGGTGCTGCCCACGACAGCCGCCTTTGTCCACGAAGCAAGGATGAGCCGCCCGTCTGTGGCCTGTGTGGAGGCAACCATCCTGCCAATTTTCGTTCCTGCGCGAAGCATAAGGAGGCTAGCCGTCGGCAACGGGGTCTTCCGCCTGTTCCGCCCTCCCGACGAGCTGATACCCGCCGGAGGCGCCAACCGCCGCCCACGCGGCCGGCCAATGACAAGCGTACGTGGCCCTCACTCATGGAACGCCGCTCCGCGAGGATCCAGGACGGTGTCACAGTGGCAGATGCGTTAAAGGGCGTCTCCCACCCACGAGCGAATGCGGCTACTGAGGTGCCAACTGTCCCGCCGGCTCCTCCACGCCAGGACCGCCAGCCAGCTTCTCCTTCGCCCACGGCAGTGCCTACTGTTGGGCTCCACGAAGTTTTCCAGCTGCTGCAGCACCTGACCACGATGGTGACCGAATTGACTACCGCCATCGTCAACCTGCCTGCAACCATCGCCGCCACCGTTGAGGCGACGATCTCACGCAGCCTTCGGGCTCCCAGTGCTGTCACTCCAGTCACCCAGCATGCCTAGACGCCGCCGCTTGGATGATTTCCGCATAGTGGCTTATAATGCCGCCAACCTCACCTCCGACCTTGCGGAGCTCCGACAGTTTTTGTTTGAACACGACGTGGATATTTGCCTGGTGAATGAGACTTTTCTCAAACCAGGCATCCGCTCCAACATCGCAAATTACCGATGCTTTCGGACCGATCGGCCGACGCATGGAGGTGGTACGGCGATTTTCATCCGCTCCTCCATCGAGCATTGTGAAGTTCAACCGCCAGTTATCGGGACTATTGAGGTCACTGCTGTCCAGGTTGCAACAGCCACTGGCCCAGTTACATTTATGGCTGTTTATCGGAGCCCTCGCCGCCAGCTCCTCATCGATGATGCCCGTCTCCTTCTACGGACTCCTGGCAAATATTTCATCGCAGGTGACCTCAATTGCAAACATGCCGCCTGGAATTCGTTGGTCACCAATCTTAATGGGCGACTTCTACTCCAGGCCACTGAAGAGGTGAACGCGTATGTCTGTGGTCCCGTGGAGCCAACGTGTTATCCGAGCAGAGGGAGGCCAGACGTTCTTGACATCGCAATTACTCAGGGACTTAATCAGTTCCTGACTGCTGAAGTTCTCCACGCCCTGAACTCCGACCACCTGCCGGTTCTCTTTCAACTGGACGTCGCCCCGGCGCAGAGTACGGGCCGCCTCAATCTCAACCGCACGGACTGGCCCTGTTTCCAGCGGCGAGTTACTGCAGCCCTGCAGCGACAGGTGGATGGCGTCGGCGTTCACGAGGCCTCTGCAGCCCAGTTTGCTGACACTCTCACTGCAGCTCTGGTGGATGCGACGCCCCACCCGCGCCCCAGCACAGTCGCATCTTCCGCTCTCCCAGCGGAAATCCTCCAGGACATCCGCACACGAAATCGCCTCTGCAAGGATTGGCGTGTGACACGGGACCCACAGCTGAAGCGCCATATCAACAGCCTGCGCCGTGACATCAAAGCCGCAATTGTCCAGCATAAGAATCGCCGCTGGGCTGAGCAACTGCAGGCGTTCACCCCCGACCCCATGCACTGGAATGCGGTCCGCTTTTTTACGAAGCGCAGGACACGGATGCCCCCTCTTGCAACACCGACTGGGACGGCCTATCTACATGAGGATGAGGCGAATGTCCTTGCGGACATCTTTCAGGAGAATTTTACCCCCCTTCAAGAAGATGTGGACCAGCTACACGTCGACCAGGTTGACGCAGCAGTGCAGACCATCCTCCACGGGGACGGGGAGGAGGACCGTGACGACATCCCACCTATTTCAGTGGCCGAAGTCCGTGCCGGCATCAAGGCTCTCCCGGCGTCCAAGGCTCCCGGTGTTGACGACATTACCGGCCGGGTCCTGAAGAACCTGCCGCTCCTGGCTGTGGTTCATCTCACTCCCATCTTTAATTGGGTTCTGCGGACTCGCACCTACCCTGCAGCGTGGAAGCACTCCATCGTAATTGCTGTTCCAAAGCCGGGCAAGGATCGGAAGGACCCAAAATCCTACCGGCCTATCAGTTTGCTTCCGCACATCAGCAAGCTGTTTGAGCGGCTTCTTCTTCAGCGACTCCAGGCCATCCTGGATATTCGGGAAATCCTCCCCCCGGAACAGTTTGGCTTCCGCACCGGCCACTCCACGACCCAGCAGATTGTACGTGTTGTGGAGTACATCACTCGCGCCTTCAATAACCGGGAGTACTGTGGAGCGGTTCTCCTCGATGTCATGAAGGCCTTTGACAGTGTTTGGCATGCTGGACTTCTATGGAAGATGGACCACCTAGGCTTTCCCCGGGCGTACGTGCGCCTCATGGCGTCGTACCTGCAGCACCGCACTTTCGCCGTCCGCGTTGACGCGGCCCTCTCCACTGCCAGGCCTATCGTCGCCGGGGTACCGCAGGGCTCTGTCCTGGGCCCCGTCCTTTATACGATATTTACCTCGGACCTTCCGACGTCGCCCCGAGTGGAGAAAGCCGTCTACGCCGACGATACGATGCTCTACACCAGGAGCCGGTGGCATGCCGCCATGCATTCCCGGTTGCAGCAGGCGTGCAACGACCTCGAGATCTGGGCCGCTCGCTGGCGCATCCGGTTCAACCCCCTGAAGACACAGGCCATCGTCTTTACGAGGAAGACGTCGATGCCGGCCCCGCCACTTCGACTTTATGGGACCGCCCTCCCCTGGCAGCAGACTGTCCGGTACCTGGGCGTTATCATGGACCATCGCCTATTGTGGAAGCCACACATCGACGCCGTCCGTGCCAAAGTCCACCAGCGGATGGGTGCGCTGTACCCGTTCCTTAATGAAGGGTCTGACCTTTCCATCCGGAATGGCCTCCTCATCTTCCGGTTATTTATACGGCCGATTGTTGACTATGCGTGTGAGGCTTGGGGCAATGCGGCCCCCACGCATATCCAGCGTCTTCAGGCGCAACAGAATAAGATTCTCCGGCGGGTCTTCCATGTACACCCGCAGTTTCCGCATCAATATCTCCACCATGCAGCTGATGAACTGGAAGTGATGCCCCGCATCCAGCAGACTGCCAGCCGTTTTTACCGACGGTCGCATGCCTCTGCCAATCCCCTCATTCGAGACGTTGGCGCACCTCCAGATGTTCGAGACCGCTATCAGCGGCCTGTTGCAGTCCTCGACCGCTGAGACCCGGGGGTGCAGCCGGCGGACGCTGCTTGCAGCTCCGTCCTTATGATTTTCTTTTTATTAACCCGCATACCCTGATGCCATACACCAAATAAAGAAGTTCAAACCAACCTTTCTCCTCTGACGAATGCCGGCCGAAGTGGCCGTGCGGTTAAAGGCGCTGCAGTCTGGAACCGCAAGACCGCTACGGTCGCAGGTTCGAATCCTGCCTCGGGCATGGATGTTTGTGATGTCCTTAGGTTAGTTAGGTTTAACTAGTTCTCAGTTCTAGGGGACTAATGACCTCAGCAGTTGAGTCCCATAGTGCTCAGAGCCATTTTTTTTCCTCTGACGAATGCAGGCACTGCCGTCAGGTAAATCCTGTGTTACTCTCCTCTTCTTGGGACATACGATAGGCGGATGGGCTCTCTCGGCGGTCCGCGCCCGCGCACGGCTACCGCCGCTGGCACAGGCTCGAGCTGGTGTTCTCTCGGCGGTCCGCGCCCGCGCACGGCTACCGCCGCTGGCGTAGGCTCCGGTTGACTGCCACGCCCCTGGACGTCCGCGGGGGCGGCTGGGCGCTTCTCAACCGATTTGGCGGGTGCCTTGTCGGTGGCAGCGGATGCGTAGCTCCTTCCGGTTTGCACCCGCGCGGAACGCGCTGGCTGTCCTCTCCTTGATGCAGCGCGCCGGAAGGCAGTGCAGCCGCGGTAACACGCCACATGCTTTTCGCCGCAATGGCAGCATGTGGGCGCATCTGTCCGCGGGATTTTGCACTCACGGCTGGGATGCTCCCCCGCGCATTTGACGCAGTGGGGAGGCATCTTGCAGTACTTCGCCACATGGTCCAGGCCTTGGCAATTGAAGCACTGCGGTGGGCCGCGTCTTCTGCGTAGCTTCTCCACGGTGACGCCGACATCGGCCACGTGGGTCACCTGGAAGATCTTCCGATTCTCGACGGTGTCGTCGAGAACCGCCATGAATAGCGGCATGTCGGAGAAGTCCCTGGGTGACTTCATACGCGCCGTGGCGCGTATCGGGAAGCCCAGGTCCTCAAGCAGCTCCCGCAAGTAGCCAGGGTCCATGCTGAACGGGAGCTTGCGGAAAACGACTTTCAGCGTCTTCACCGGCTCCGAGGAGTAGGTGAAGCTAGGTAGCCCTTCTCTCTCTGCGAGGCCCATGACCCCGCGGTAGTCTTCTGCCGTCTTCGTTATGACGCGGTTCAGGTCGCGCCCTGCGACTCTGAACGTCACGTTCCCTTTCACGACCGACTTCACTTTCTCCCTGAACTCGCGGAAGTCGCCAGTCCATTTGATGACCACGGGAGGTGGTGGGGGCGACTTCATCTGCTGCTGCTGTTGGCTGTCCATGGGCTCGCTGGCATCATTGGAGAGGCCAGCGAACCGGTTGCCGGTGTGCACCGCGGACTGTTGCGCAAGCACCACAGCCCTGGCTGTGTGCTTGCGGGAGGGCTGTATGAAACCCTCGTCGTCCACGGTCGGAGGAAGCGTCCTGGATCCCATCCGCGACGCCTTCCGCTGGGTGCGGAGCGTGGGCGCGCTACTAGTCGTGCTAGTGGCGGTCCTTTTGCTATCTGTTTCCGCACTCACGTCAGCTGGCCGCTTACGCGAGTGCTGCACCGCTTCCGTGATATCCGGAGATGGTTTGGCGCCTGGGATGAGGCCCATCAGGAAGGCGAGCTGCCTTTCCGCTTCTGGTGTGTGGGCTGGGTCCCCAGAAGGCGCTGTCTCCATCGATGTTGTGGCCTCCGGTGTCGAAGCCGCTCGCGTCTGTTGGGCGGTC
Organism: Schistocerca cancellata; assembly: GCF_023864275.1. NCBI lineage: Eukaryota > Metazoa > Arthropoda > Insecta > Orthoptera > Acrididae > Schistocerca > Schistocerca cancellata. The sequence continues at coordinate 86,492,318 of NC_064627.1, read as the reverse complement.
GGCTGTGAGGCCGAGGGTACGGCCGGCGGGCCACCAACGTCGAGCGCGCGGGCATAGGCGTCCAACAGGTCGTGGTGAGCGGGCGCGGACCGCAGGGGGAACGCTTGGTACCCCAGACCGTAGATGAAACCCCTAGGAGCGGGTTTGGTGGGCGCGGACCGCAGAGGGAACACCTAGAACCGCAGCGGACGGAAAACTGAGCAGCAACGCTCCAGCAGGTCGCAGGGAATGGGCGCGGACCACAGAGGAAGCGCCTGCAGCCGTTGGTGGAGGGGGAAGGCCATAGGCATAAATAATGGACCAGGTCCACTCGAGGAGCAGTCTCAGGTCGCACCTGATGAAGGTCTCGAGCTACGTGACCGAAATATCGTGCAAGTACGACGCTGATATCCGGCAGAACACCCGACAACCCAAGATGTCATTAGATCGCCGGGAAAGCCTGAAGAGTTACAGTGCTTTATTCTCTGTAAAACGCTGCATGAATATTATTCTGCAATACTATGTCATTTATTAGCTCCTGTTTTCAATGATGACTTCTGATGGTTTATAATTAGGCAATGAGTGCCAATATTCTCTGTAAAAACAATTCATGAACATTATTCTGCAATACTATATCATTTATTAGCTCCTGTTTTCATTGATGACTTCTGATGGTTTATAATTAGGCAATGAGTGCCAATATTCTTTGTAGAAACAATTCATGAACATTATTATGTAATACTATGTCATTTATTAGCTCCTGTTTTCAATGATGACTTCTGATGATTTATAATTAGGCAATGAGTGCCAATATTCTCTGTAAAACGCTTCATGAATATTATTCTGTAATACTATGTCATTTATTAGCTCCTGTTTTCAATGATGACTACCGATGGTTTATAATTAGGCAATGAGTGCCAATGTTCTCTGTAAAACGACTAAACATTATTCTGTAATACTACATACATGGTACAGAAATGTTCAATTACTGGGCAATGAGTGCCACCAACTACTAGTGTAATTCTCAATGAAGACTAGTATCTGACTTAATGTGCTTCACCTTTTGACCTAACTACCTGGAATTACTGCAATATCCGTTTGTCCTGTATATCCTCATGATCATGGAGCACTATATTTTGTTTTTGCACTAATTCTACGTTGGTGTACCTTATAAGAACGTGGTGTTGACACGTCGTGCTGTCCACCACCGTGAGTGATGGAGATGCTATCATGGTCCCACTGTTTGGTGTACCTAATGTACTGCCAAAATGATAACATGGAATATTACTATGACATTTCAGTGTCTTGGCTACGCTGATTAATACTTCTCGGAAAAGAACTTCAGATTGTCTCACTTGGTGTTGTGCTTCTCTAGAAAGATATGGACTTTCAGTGCAGCTGCGTGCAACCTAAAGTGCTACAACCATGATGCAATCCTTCCCTTTCCTACTCTAATTCTTGTAACATAGTGAAAATCATTTTTTGCTAACATGATTTGTATTCATGACCTATACATTTTTTGTGATTTGTTGATATGTTCTGAACTACAGTGCATGTGCACTTTGGTCATTTTGTTAATATGATTTCTACTCATTGCATATACATTTTTTGTGATTTGCTGATATGTTCTGTACTACTGTGCGTGTGCACTTTTGCCATTTGTGAATATGTTTTGGTCTCATTGTATATATATTGTGTCATTGCCTGACATGTTCTGTACTCAGTGCATGTGCACTATATTTACTTCATGTTCTGCACCTGCATATATGTATATATTTTGTGATTGTAAAGTTAATTAATTATGAAAAATTTGTTGCTCATGGCAAGTCCAAATGACTCACCATCGCTGCCAAATTTTTGCCCCCCCCCCCAGTGGAGGGTTATGAAACACGTATGTATTCATTACCAGCGATGGCGAGGCATGACAGAATCTCTGACCAGACAGTTATTTATCGTGGCTAGTCTGCGCTTGACCGCGCGAGTGTTCAGTTGCAGTCTGTCTGCAGTAGTCAGTAGTTGTACTCAGTCGGAAATAGTAGTAGCGGGTGGACGATTGTACTGAGCGGGCGTCGGCATGCGTCGACGGCGTGCTCTTCTAGCGACTCTGGTCACGGTTCCGGACGATGTATATTGTTTAGAAGGTAATGAAGCAGCATTGCGCAAATCTAATAATGTATGTTAATTGTAATTAATTTGTTCAAAAATGCCCCAATAATATTTTTTTTATAAAGTAACTATTTTAAAGAAAAACATTCATTTCAATTTAAAGAATATTTCCAATGCATTTCCCCCTAGAATCAAAATTAAATATAAGCCAGCATTGCACGAAGCTGTGTAGTAGAATCTACAAATAAGAGCAGATATAGAGATGCAGTTTTTTTTATTGAGGTAAGGATCTTTTGCTCTTTTTATTCTGAATACAGGGCCGAAGGTCAGCGCTGCTGCCCTTATAAAATGTATCAGGTTTAATTATTTCTGTTCAGATGTTACATTCAGTTCATGATTCATTATTTAATAAATATTATTGTGGGTTTATGATCTATCATCATTCTTTAATTTTGTAGGGAAGTTAACATTCTGGCACATTTCTCATTATCATTGACTTTTTACTATTTTTTTGCTGGGAGGTTACACACTCAGTGACGTTCTGGAGCACATCGGTTCCATTTTCCCGCAAGACATCAGAAAGCTCTTCCATGCATGTCTCACCACGAGCTATTTCACATGGAATGGCGATTTCTACGAACAGCTGGAAGGCGTCGCCATGGGTAGTCCTCTCAGTCCAGTGGTGGCCAATTTCTTCATGGAACAATTCGAATGACAGGCACTGGACTCGGCGACTTGCAAACCTAAGGTGTGGTACAGGTACGTCGATGATACCTTCGTGGTGTGGAGCCATGGTGAAGAACAGCTTGGTGACTTCCTAAGTCACTTGAACAGCCTCCATGCCAACATAACATTTACCATGGAAGTAGAAAAGGACAAGAAACTGCCATTTCTAGATGTGCTGGTCACAAGGGACGGCGAAAAGCTGGGACACAGCGTGTATCGAAAACCGACACACACGGACCGATACCTGCACAAACTGTCAAACCACCACCCGAGCCAAAAAAGGGGCATGATTAGTACGCTCGTAACGAGAGCAGGACGAATATGTGAGCCGCAACACCTCAAACGAGAAATGCAACACCTGGAAACTGTCCTGAGGAGCAATGGGTACTCCACAAATTCTATTAGAAGTGTAACAGAGCCAAACACTCGGCGAAGTAAGGAACCAGAAAAAGAAATGTCGGGTACGGCTTTTCTACCATACATTCCCAGAGTGACGGACAGAATCGGCCGTATATTGCGCAAACATGGTGTAAGGACGATTTTCAAACCGACAAGGAAGACCAAAGAGTGTCTTAGATCGGCGAAGGAGAAAAGAGACCCACTTGCAATGTCGGGAATATATCGTATACCATGCACATGCGGAAAAGTTTATGTCGGAATGACTGGACGATCAATTAACACCAGGATCAAAGAGCATAAGCGACATTGCAGCTTGGGGCAAGTGGAGAAATCGGCCGTGGCAGAGCACGCACTGAATGAGACCGACCACGTAATAAAATTCGCCGACACGGAAGTTCTGGCTGTAGAGAAGCACTATCAGACGCGCTTGTTCAGAGAAGCTGTAGAAATACAAAATCACGCGAACAGTTTGAGCAAGAAAGAGGAAAGCCTTAAGGTAAACGGATCCTGTCTTCCCGTACTGCAGCGAACGATCGTCGCAGGTAGCAAGAGGAGAACCGCACCGGAAATGACCGTGGAGAGGCCCTCGGACGTTGGCGCGCCAGGTACCTATAGTCTGCGGCCGCGAGCTCGGCTCCAGTTCACCACCGGCAATCGAGGATGAAGCTTTGACAATGCCAGCCACTCGTGTTGGTGAAACGTCAGAAAAATCATTAGATGAACGTCGGCCGAAGAACCCGAGACAGAAGCCAATAGGTAGTTTGTCAACAAGTGGCCACGAAAGCCTTAACAATTTTTAAAATTACTAATGGTGTATAGGTCGACAACTCACAATTTTTAAGCTACGGGAACTTGGCGCTCCGCGCTCCGATTGGCTGGGGGATTACCCTGTTGCCGCATGCTCTGGACACCCCATGACCGCGAAAGCTTTGCCTGCCGGAGATCGTGATGCATCCAAGGCGGCCCGCACGCTCGGTGGTAGCGCGCCAGCCCTCCACTCTGGGGGCCTGGGGGCGAATCCGCCGAGGTCCCGACATATCCATTGTAGTTTCATGATAAGAGGTACCGGAAACAAACCAGTCGACAAGTCAGTTCACGTACAGAAAATCTTTTAGAAATTGTGTCGGTCTAGAGAAGATCCTTTTTAGTGGGTAGGGCATCGTTTACTTAAAGCAGGTGCTCGAACTGGCGACTGTCTGACGCGACTCATCGTTGGTAACGTCGAACGGTCTTTTGCTGAACTCTTTCAAAGATTCCTGGCAATACCCTGATGTGACTGATGGCGTGTGGAATGCGATCCATTAATTCCTCTTCGTTCCTAGGTGGTTCGCGTCTCGGTGAGTGAACTAGAAGCTTGAAGAATCCCCACAGGAAATAGTCCAGGGGCGTGAGGTCTGACGAATTGCAGGGTCCATGTCCTGTGAGCAGCTCTGCCAATTACCCGGCCATCGAAGAGTTCATTTAAATTTCCGCTCACAGCGTGACTGCTATGTGTCGGCGCCCCATGATGCTACAACCACAAGCGTAGCCGTATGTCCAGGGGAACATCTTCCAGCAGGCCGGGTAGAGTTTCTTGCAAAAAGTGAAGGTAGTTTGTCCCGGTAAGTCGAGTACGTAGACGGACCGGCCTCACATGATCACCCACAATGCCTGCTAAATGTTGAACGAAAATCGTTCCTGGTGTCCGTGGACGTACGTGACGTAAGGATTTCCCCTTGCCCAGCAACGAGCGTTTCGAGTGTTGAAACGGCCATCCCGATGTACGGTGCACTCGTCGGTAAACAGCACAATGGCGGGGAAGTCGGGATCTCGCGCACCACGTCGCAGAACGCACCGGCCAAACCCTAGCCTGTGTTCATTGACCGCCACAGGATTTAGATCTTGGACAGGGTGGAAACTAAATGGATGCTGGCCGTCATCCCTCGAGACCTCCCAGACTAACTGATGAGTGATCCACATGTCCTGTACAAGCGCTCGAGTAATTCTCCTAAGTGTTTCCTCGAAGCGCTCGAGGTCTCTTCAAATGCAGCATCCCGTCGTGTTAGAAGTCTTCCAGAATCACCGTGATATCCCGCTAACGAGCCTGTTTCGCCAAGGCGCCGCTAAATTACCGTAAACGTTTGCAGGTGTGGGTGACTTGCTGAGTACCGTTCCTCATACAACCGTAGAGCTTCATGCCCATTACCGTTGGCTAGTCCATAAACAAAGGCCATACCTCGTTGTTCGTCAAACGAATACTGTGCTGCCATGCTTATTCCATGACTAAATCGCAGGTGAAATGTGTGTGCTCCGAAGAGAAGCTTATGTTTCAATGCCCCTGACGTGAGGTGGGGACACGTGTGCGTATCACGTTGGGGCAGTGACGTGGCTAGGGACGTTTCTATGTGTGAACCGACAACCACAGCGCTGCCCGTCAACCGACGAACGGTAACAGGGCAGTCCCACGGCCAAACGGAGCTCGTGGCGCCAAGTTTCCGCAGTGTAAAAAATGGTGCGTTGTCGACCTACATAACATTAATAACTTTGGTTCCTACTGGCATCAGCTATCCAGGCTTAAAATTTCGTGACACAGTGTTTCTCCAGCGTGTATAATCAAAAAATAAGCGAAATTTTCATTCAAAATTTGATATACAGACATGAAGTGGCGTCTTTAACTAACTGGCTGAATAACAGAAACACACTACGTTGTGCGACTAACTCTACTTATCAAATATTTGCCGAATAACGTATCTGTTATAATCTGTTGTATTCGCCATAATTTAAATACCATGTGTAATTTTTTCCTTTATATGAAACAATTCCCTTAATGGCTCTTTGAATGGCTACTCTAGGATATTGTAACCTTTGTCATTGCCATCCAAGGGAGCGATATAACACATTAACTTTTATCGATGTACCTTTATTCCATTTTCATCCGTCTTTTCCCTTGTAAAAAGAATTGAAACAGAATCGAATCTCCCACATTGTCTTACGAGTAAGACATCCTACATAATGCTCCTAAGTCAATTGCTAATAATCACCATAATTTTAGCAGATTATGTGTTTGTATTTACTACGCATTCATGTCCTGTCTCCACGTATATTTCTATGATCGGATTACATGTTTCAGCCATTCATTTCTGCTGTGAAGCATAAGTTTGGTGATGTGATGACTACGCGCTATCTGCATCCTCTTACAAGATCAATTACTTCATTTATCTTAGAGCCTGCTGTCTGATTAGCCTTAAATTTTAAATTCAATTTTTTTTCCACTGCGATATAATTCAGCGCAGTGTAATATCAGTTCACACAGTCACGTATACCCAATGTGTTGCTATCCAACAGCGAATTATGCTCCAGCATTCATCTCAAGCAACGTAAAAAGTAAGAGTAACATACGCAGAGTCAGCTGAAATGGGAGCTTTAACCCAGCGCATCACAATTTAAAATTGTTTATAATCATTTCCTCTACGGTGCAGGTCGTGTAACAGTCTAATAATCCCGTCAGTGAACAAATAACAGCATATATAACTTGACACCATAATTTCTCTGGCATACTAGATACATTACAGTACCAATAAACCACAGCCGCTAAAATTATTAGAACAACCAAACGGTGTACAAAAGAAAAAAAGAAGACTCGGTATTGATACAGTGAACGAAACGTTTGTCAGTACCCCCCCCCCCCCCCCAAATGATTTAATTGTCAAAGACGGCCCTCAGCCGTATATGGAATACCTGCAGAAACTCGCGTGCTCTGTTCCTCACCGAAAGAAATCCATGGTCACAGCTGCTGGTGAAGCTATACTGCATTGGCGCAATGTCTCATGGGGTGTCTGGGGTGCTTAAAGAAACTAACATGGGCAAGTAATGACGTAAATATGCACCCACAGAATCTGAGTTTATGGTAATGATTGAATAATATGTCTGTATGTATTCATTCATTCCTTGAGAACGCACGGTTTTTATTTTTCACATTACTGTATACTCGCATCGAACGTATCAGTTAGGTAGGTGATACTTTCCGCTAACACGCACAGTTGCAGAAATTCCTCTCCTTTTTTCATTAGCTGTGGAAAAGAGATTAAGGAAATTGCTTCTGTTCGCTGATTTAGTTCCTCCTCCTCTAAGAGCAGAGAATTTAATCTCCAAAATGGCGAGATTCGCGTAAAAGCAACACCGTGCCGATGCCACAGTGAATGGGTGGTGTGGCCATCGCCGTATTGGGCACTTGTGTCTGTGCGGCGAAGTCTGAGGAGGAGAGGAAACGCACTGACGGGAGAGCCACTTAAGGCAGCCGCAGGAGCGCCTGCGCCGCTTCCGGCCGCGGAGTCCCACACTGCAGGCTGCCAGGGGGTGGGTAGTCCCCTCCTGCAGGCAGCGCACAGTGGCTGCCACGGGGTGGGGAATCCCCTTCTGCAGGCAGCGCACAGTAGCTGCCATGGGGTGGGGAATCGCCTTCGGTAGGCTGCGCATCGTGGCTGCTGGGGGGTGGGGAATCCCCCCACTGCTGGATGCAGCAGTGGCTCCCAGGGGGAGGGGGATAGAATGGGACGGGCGCTCCACTGCGCTCTCCTCTCGGAATTAAATCCTGCTTCAGCAACAGGCCGCGGGTCCGATCCACGGCGCTGCAATCTCGCTAAATGCTACAGCTGTGGTCACAGGGCCGTTTTCGAAGTATTGATGTTTTTTCTCCCTCATTAAACTACGAATACAAGCACGGAACAAAGCTGGGAGATATATCATTATGTGTGTTCCTGCTTATAGATTATTGTGATAGCATAAGAAATTTCACGTTTCTTCCCTCTTCTTCGATCTTATCGTCTTTGTTATCATCAATGTTAAGATGCAGGTTCAACCGTCTATCACAAGGCAAAAGCAGAAAAACTAACGCGTTTTTAACGAGTAAGCCTTGATTCTCACAATTATTATGAAATAAATTTATAACAGCGATGGAGATAAATACACAAACAAAATATAAACTAACACAAAGGTCTCTTACACACGGGCGATTTTCAGCAGCACTGCTGAGCAGCATGCTTCGGCCACTAACTCTGCTTAGCAGCGTTGCTGCTGCGCGCAATCGGCGCTACTCACGCCTTGTACAGTCGTGGACAAAACGAGCGAGACCCCTCGCCTTTTCATTATGCTGATCCGCACAGCTTTAAAGTCTGCTACACAGCATCACAGGCAAGGCGACGAAGTTCTACCAACATACTATCCAAGTTCGCTTAGCTGCTGTGCTGAGGTAGCTAGCACTGGAGAAACTCGCGCTTCGAAGACGACACATCATCGTCTGCCACCACTTCGTGGGAAAAGAAATACCTCAAGTGTAATTCAATGTGTTTCATTCACATATCTGTGACTATGACTTGGATGTAAAGTGTGGTTATGGATAGTAGTATGCTCAGATTGCGAATCTAACATCATGAATAAAGACAAGGGGAAATGAATTAGGCGTCCTTCCTCTTCCGTAACATCAAATATACTTTAGTTATTCCATCTTAAATGAACTGCGCAGAAAATCATTCACCAGAACTGATGTGTAATAGGTTGGGTAGGTTGAAGTAGTTCTAGGTCTAGAGGACTGATGACCTAAGCAGTTTGGTGGCATTTTTTGACCTCTCGCGTAAATTTTCTTTACATAAACGGCCGTATCTTTAGATTGTGTTGATATAGCTCACTTTTTTACACGACCAAGGGACCGTATGCCGCAGGAAGTGCGATAGATTTCCGCTTATTATGTCCATCCGTACTCGAGGTAAACGGGTTTTAAGGGTTGGGTAGACATACAGACGGTAAAGAAAGTGAGACTAGTAGGGTTCCATTTTTACCCATTTACGTGACGAAATCCTAACAACGAAAATAGCTACCACTGTTACTGAAGATGAGGGTCGCATAATAATTTCCCCTACTTTTTATTCGAAATTTTCCAGTTGCAGTCGACACATCAGCTTATTAATCGTAGCTACGCATTCGATCCAATTCACGTTTACAGGAATGCAAATAAAATCCATATGCCTATACACGTGGTAATTCAGATCCCATTGTTAATGCCACAGCGTTTTAGATGTGCGAGCATTCCCATTGCTAGCTACCTTAAGGAACACTTCGGGTAATGAACGTTTTCTGGCTGTGGCACGTCTAATGGAGAAGTCGAAACATTGTAGAATACGTTTGACAGCTACGTCGCCGTTTATTTCCTGGGGTGGTGCAGAATTATCCTACTAAATATACTCGCTAATAACAGTTTTTTGTTATTTCGATAAACATCCCTAATAAGTGTCACATAAGCGGTGACATAAAGGTAGAAAATTCATGTTTTTGAGTCCAGAAAGCTCTATGCAACAGAAAATGCAGATCATTTTGCCATTTTCATTGCGAAATTGCCTACTTATTTATGCCTTGGGTAATAATAGAGGGCTGTTTGTCTGGGTTGTCTGCTAGCGTAGTCAAAGGTGTTTGCTACTGCAAGGGAGGTTGGTTTGTTTTCGGTTCTAATCTCGATGGAGGCAGATAAACTATCAGCAAAGGAATTTTAAGAAATTCTCGCACCCCCAATACGTTTTATTGCTACCTTTATTCTGTACCGGCGCCCTGTGGCTGTCGATATGAAACTCTTGCAGAATTTCATACCTGTTACTGCCTACTTTTTCTGCTTCTGTCAATAATTGAATTGACTTAAGTGTGGCACTGAATGATTTTTAACTGAATTTCGTTATGAATCTTTACGCATTGCTAAATTTGCCCACTTTCATGGTAGGCCAGGAACGGTAATCCAGTATGACTGGTCTGAACGTCGACACAGACCGTTTCGCGGCCGAATGCGCATAATATCTTGCTAATTCGTAACTATCTGGGGTACTTTGTCTTACTAAAACAGTTATGTTATCTCGATAAGCTAAAACTCATTTTTATTAGTACAGTTCATACTAATTAGCGTTTCTTCTTTCATTTACATCTTATTTTTAGGTGTTGTGGTTAACACACTAATCAGCATTAATATAGTCTTACACGTGATTGAAAACAGTCTGAGAAATTTCACACCTGTGCATAGTATGTTGGTAGCACTTCGTCGCCTTGCCTGTTATGCTGTGTAGCAGACTTTAAAGCTGTGCGGATCAGCATAACGAAAAGGCGAGGGGTCTCGCTCGTTTTGTCCACGACTGAACATCCCGCTCAGTCGATAATGTGAACTTAGACAAAAAAGTATTGGCTCTGACTTTGTTGATCAAAAGAAAATTCAGGAGTGGACGTTGTAAACGTAAATACTGGCAACACCCAATGTGCACCGCTCGTATAATATACGGACACTTCTATACTGTGTATCGTAAGTTACGTGAAGCCAGTCCAATTTCTTCAACTACTTCAGGATGTCAGTACCGACCCTTGAGGAACTACTACATTTGCTGAAAATACATATTTCACGCCAGAACACTTGCATGACAAACAGTATTTCTGCAGAGGAAAGGTTGGCGGCCATTACATTAAGGTAACTGTAAATACACTCCTGGAAATTGAAATAAGAACACCGTGAATTCATTGTCCCAGGAAGGGGAAACTTTATTGACACATTCCTGGGGTCAGATACATCACATGATCACAATGACAGAACCACAGGCACATAGACACAGGCAACAGAGCATGCACAATATCGGCACTAGTACAGTGTATATCCACCTTTCGCAGCAATGCAGGCTGCTATTCTCCCATGGAGACGATCGTACAGATGCTGGATGTAGTCCTGTGGAACGGCTTGCCATGCCATTTCCACCTGGCGCCTCAGTTGGACCAGCGTTCGTGCTGGACGTGCAGACCGCGTGAGACGACGCTTCAACCAGTCCCAAACATGCTCAATGGGGGACAGATCCGGAGATCTTGCTGGCCAGGATAGTTGACTTACACCTTCTAGAGCACGTTGGGTGGCACGGGATACATGCGGACGTGCATTGTCCTGTTGGAACAGCAAGTTCCCTTGCCGGTCTAGGAATGGTAGAACGAAGGGTTCGATGACGGTTTGGATGTACCGTGCACTATTCAGTGTCCCCTCGACGATCACCAGTGGTGTACGGCCAGTGTAGGAGATCGCTCCCCACACCATGATGCCGGGTGTTGGCACTGTGTGCCTCGGTCGTATGCAGTCCTGATTGTGGCGCTCACCTGCACGGCGCCAAACACGCATACGACCATCATTGGCACCAAGGCAGAAGCGACTCTCATCGCTGAAGACGACACGTCTCCATTCGTCCCTCCATTCACGCCTGTCGCGACACCACTGGAGGCGGGCTGCACGATGTTGGGGCGTGAGCGGAAGACGGCCTAACGGTGTGCGGGACCGTAGCCCAGCTTCATGGAGACGGTTGCGAATGGTCCTCGCCGATACCCCAGGAGCAACAGTGTCCCTAATTTGCTGGGAAGTGGCGGTGCGGTCCCCTACGGCACTGCGTAGGATCCTACGGTCTTGGCGTGCATCCGTGCGTCGCTGCGGTCCGGTCCCAGGTCGACGGGCACGTGCACCTTCCCCCGACCACTGGCGACAACATCGATGTACTGTGGAGACCTCACGCCCCACGTGTTGAGCAATTCGGCGGTACGTCCACCCGGCCTCCCGCATGCCCACTATACGCCCTCGCTCAAAGTCCGTCAACTGCACATACGGTTCACTTCCACGCTGTCGCGGCATGCTACCAGTGTTAAAGACTGCGATGGAGCTCCGTATGCCACGGCAAACTGGCTGACACTGACGGCGGCGGTGCACAAATGCTGCGCAGCTAGCGCCATTCGTCGGCCAACACCGCGGTTCCTGGTGTGTCCGCTGTGCCGTGCGTGTGATCATTGCTTGTACAGCCCTCTCGCAGTGTCCGGAGCAAGTATGGTGGGTCTGACACACCGGTGTCAATGTGTTCTTTTTTCCATTTCCAGGAGTGTAGTTGAGGTAAAATGATTTTAATTTAGCAATTTGTATTACACAAGAAAATTACAGTATGTGTAGACATCCTGAAACAAATATTTGTACACTGACGTATCAGAAAACTGAGACGCTGATTCCAACGACGCCCTTTGTGCTGACCGAGTCAGCTGTTCCTTGTAACTGGCCACGGAAGCAGATGAGCCTTGTTCCACAAAGTGCGTTCCACTTACATTTCCCTGTGGTACAGCCACGTTTCCATGAGCAGTATCGTGTGTAATGTATTTTTGCAGCACACTCATAAGTTTGAATTTAACATCAAATCGCTTTTCTTCAGGCATGGCCTTGAAATGAGGTAGCAGAGACAAGAGAAATAATCTATCAGGATCTTCCTCCATCAATTTTGATTTCTTTTGAACACTTTCTGCAAGTATCCTAAACGATATCTGCTCTTCTGAAAGTCTATTTTTGGGAACGATAGAGCCTGAGACATGGTTCTTGATAAGTACTTGACTCATCATTTGTCACATTCTCTGTGTCTTTCTCAACAGGTGGTTTAGTTTCACATACAGGCGATAAAAATGAGAGTTACTTGAAGAAAATGTACTGCCTTCTGGCATCTGCCGCTGAACCAACCTTCACTTTTTTCTGTTTTTTCAGCTCTAGAGTGTACGAATCTCTTGCATTTTCCCACCTCTTTTGCAACTGTTCTGCTGAAATAAAAAGATTTATTTTCTGATTTCAGGTATTTTGCATCAGGAAATACATTCTAGGCGCTTCAGTCCGGAACCGCGCGACTGCTATGGTCGCAGGTTGGAATCCTGCCTCGGGCATGGATGTGTGTGATGTCCTTAGGTTAGTTAGGTTCAAGTAGTTCTAAGTTCTAGGGGACTGACGATCTCAGATGTTAAGTCCCATAGTGTTCAGAGCCATTTTGAAATACATTCATAGATCTACATTACACATACAAATGTGGAGCTTCTACCATCTCAAGCATAGTAAAGGACACTTGTCAAAATATTTGGAACGTTCTGAACGAGTTTACATGTCCGATGCTTATTGAAGAGGACTGCTTGAATTTTGCAGAAGGTTTCAAGACCAATGCAGATTTTCCAAACTGTATAGGGGCAATAGATGGTACACACATGCATTTGATGAAGCCCCGCCATAGGGGCTCACTTTATTTTAATTACACTTTTAATCAATTGTGTTATTAGCAGTTTGTGATGCAAATTATAATTTCGTTTCGGGTCTTATGGCAAAAGTTCAGATTCACAAATCTTCAAAAACAGTACGCTATTCAATAACACAACAAACTGAACATTCCTAGACAGACAAAAATATGTGCTGGTGGAAATCCACTGCCATTTACATTCGTTGGTGATGAAGCATTTGGTTTGACAGAATATATGTAAAGACTCAATGGTGGAAATAATTTGCCAGCCGCTTATCACGAGCGAGACGTTTCATAGAGAGTACATCTGGAATACTCAGCAACAAATGGAGAATATTCCATCGTCCACTCAATGTTTCCTTTGATTTGGCCTGATACATAATAAAAGCATGCTGCATATTACATAATTTCGTATACATTCGAAGACTTAGTGAACATCGCTGGACTACACGGAGTGCCGGCCGGTGTGGCAGTGCGGTACTGGGCTCTTCGGTCTGGAACCGCGCGACTGCGACGGTCGCAGGTTCGAATCCTGCCTCGGGAATGTATGAGTGTGATGTCTTTAGGTTAGTTAGATTTAAGTAGTTCTAAGTTCTAGGGGACTGATGATCACAGATGTTAAGTCCCATGGTGCTCAGACCCATTTGAACCATTTGAACTACATGGAATCAGCCACTATTATGAGAGATAAATATTCTGAATTCTTTGCAAGTGAAGAAGGTACAGTTAAAAATGTCAATTGAAAAAATTCGATCTGGGGACTTCTAAGATTTGTACATAATAGTGTAACATATTGTACATATAATTCTAAATACATACCTTTTTGGGTTTTCGAATCAGTTATTTCGTTTGCAAAACCTGGAATAAACAGTTCACACAATTCTTCTCATGCTCTGCATTTCACAATCCTGTTGCGGTATTCGCTACATCTTGAGTCCCAAATAGCAGGACGCAATTCTACCTCATAAATGAAACGCTCAGTATCAAAACTCATGGTGCTGTGAGAACGACTAATACGCTAATGAAACGATAAGTGTGAAAGGTAACAGGTGTGAAAACGCCGCTGCCAGCAGCGAGCAGCCGCTCTTGCACAGACTGTCGCGCTGTTGCCCCTGCTGCTGGCCAAATACAAACTCACATGAACACACACGCACACACACACTACGCATACATGATGAAATCAAATACATACAGACATCTGTCGCATTTGGGCAGTGAAATGAATCTAATGGTGGGAAGTGAAAATTTGTGTCAGACTGGAACTCAAACCTCGGTTTCCCGCTTTACGTTAGCAATTGCCTAACCATTCTGGCTATCAGAGTACACATAATTAGTAGGGATACAGGGGTGCGATTATATTTAGTTAGTGCAGGATGCCTACATCAGGGGCAGCTATGCACTCAGGGGGCAAACTTATTGTTCTCCTTTGATTGACAGGTACCCAACCTATTGTGCTCCTTTCATTGAGAGGTCCTTGACCTTTTGTTCTCTTAAGTTGTTTTCAATGTCACTGCACTTGCCCTCACACCCACTCCCACTCCCCTCCTCCCTCAGGAAGCCACCCCTCGCAGCAGCAGGTACACTTTCAGGTCTGAGTTATTGGAATACCCCTGTCAGTACAATCAGTTTGATTGACTACTTAATTAAGTTGATCAATTAATTAACCTCTCGTCCTGTGATAACCCCCTTCCCATACCACCTACCACCCCTTCCTCTCTCCTGGAAAATGGCAGGAAAAAGACTCAAGCGATTGGTAATTTGGAGGCAAATCGATTTCTCTGTACGGAATATTGTTTAAACAATTTAGACAATATATGGAATATAGGGAAAGGGTATATTGTTTATTTATAAAAAATTCAGTTTTGGGGATTTGGGTTTCTGTTGCTCATCATTATCTGCTGATCTAGGTCTTACAAGAAGCAATTACATGTAACAAACATGTTGCATAACCTAATGTTTAGCACTGTACTCTGGATGTCTAAACCTATTGTTTGGGCCTTTGTCAGCACTTAAAGTATTGTTCTGTTTTTCTTTTAAGTGGTGTTCCATGTCACCCCCCTTTCCTTAAAGTGATGTACAGCCTTTGATACCAAATTACGTAATTAGTTATCTCATCCCACCATTTTCTGGTACACTTTTCAAAACAACTACGGATTCAATGGAAAAGAGTATTTACTGCTTCCAGCGTGTGTGAGCTGGTGAAATCAAGAAATGTGTGAAGTGTACTCTTGGATATTTATATGAAACTGATAAAGAGTCGTCGCCACGTGAACACTTTTGATTATTACATGTTCCTTACGCAACTTTTACTATTACTATGTGATATATATTTTACTTGCCACATGATGTATGCCACGTATGATCCACACTTTAAGCACTATGACACGAATGAGTGATGCCACACTGATGAGTCACTATCAGTTAAAATTTTTTGCATTTGGTGTACAGCTGAAAAGGTCTATAATAATAACGTAAGTTCTGTAGCTAAGTGAGATGCTATTACTTTTTTAATAACCTATTTACTTACTTGATGGTGTCTACGATGTGGAGCGTAGACAGATAAAATTTAAAGATATGGCGTACACAGAAGATTCAGGAGTGATAGAGACCTGCTAGGCAAACATTGCATCACCGAGATCTTTCAAGCATGTGAAGTGTTCTAAGACACGAAAGAGTGCAAAGTGGTTAAAGCATTTCTACCATGGATTTCAGTGGTATGATCGTGGCATAACATATAAAGATATGGTGACTGCACTCAAAATATTCAATGACACGGATAACATCATCTACGTGGAGGGGAAGGAGAAGATCTCTTGGATGCCTCGAATCTTTAAGTTTGCTGCTATTCATGACATGGAATTCTACATGTGTCTTCGTCTACTCAAGAACATGTATGAAAAAAGTGTTGTATCTGCTTATGAAAATGTAAAATTACTTTTAAGTGGGATGAGAAATAAATGAATTTTTACCTCGCAACCTCTGTGTTTTTCTTTCTCAGTCATGTTCCCATTGTGAAAATTTACATTTTTTTAACTATGTGCTATGTCTGTGCTTTTCGTCAAGCACAGGAGATATAATTTTAGACATGTCTGCTATAAATCTTTGTAAGAGGAAACGGTCAGTACACGCAGCTGGTCTTACAGACCCTTCCAGTTTCTATCTCTCTGAATTTGCATTTAGATGTATATTATGGAGGGAATCGTTACTAAATGAAGTAATACCATTAAAAATCAGTTTAGTAAATATATTTAAGGGTTAAATTTAATATTTTGGTCAAAAATATTTACAGAAATGGAAATACATAAAATTTAGCTGTTATCAAAATAACGCATGTATTCAATCAGATATTTTGCTGATACACTCTTGGCGCACAGTAACAGAATATTCTAGGTAAATGTATTTCTTGCAGTGCTTACAAATATGTCTTGTTCGTCTGTTTTTGCTTCTGCAGTCCACACACCGTCCTCGTGAAGACGCAGTTGATTCCACTTCAGAAAGTATCACACTGCAAAGCTCTCCAATACTCTCAGTTATCTTCCTTGGCAATATTTGGGACAATACTCTATGCTGAAGATGATCATGCAGAAGCGCAAAAGAAAGCTGCCCCAAAAACTCTCTTCTTCTCAGTTGTTCTTTCTGATTTCAGTTGAAAATAATAGCAGCATTAATTGCAGTTGTGTTTATAGCTATAAAACCAATCATTGGCCATCTTCATGTATTCCTAGCTACATATATGTTGCACTCAACGTCAACTCCACCCTTAGTAAGGTTACAGAAAGTGATAATTTCTGTTTTTTTATCATTCCCTGTATTTTCGTCAATATTTCTATTGTGGTGCATCGTTGACAGTAGTAATACCACTCTGTTTCGGCACATAAGAGAATAAGGTGCAATTTTTCTGAAACCCAAACATAGATGACTTGTCGGTTTTTAGTGTTAATAAATCCACGTGGGACTTGTCTTTTGTTCTTCCTCAGGGTACCAACGATGGTCGTCTTCTTCGTAATCAATGTGTTTGCAAGCTCGTAACTTTTAAAATAATTTGCGCAAGTTATGTTGCGACTTGTATTCAGGATAGGTTGGCAAAGTCTCTGAACAATTTCAACTGGTCTGTTGTTCTATCTGTAAGGGCCCTCAGGCTGTTGCCCAACATACACCTCCATATTGAATGTGTGAAACATTCTGGCGTCCACTGCTGCGAAAATCTTTAATCCATACTTGTTTAGCTTTTTTGGCATGTACTGTTGGAATCTGCATCTTCCACGGAATGCTTCTAGTTTTTCATCAACTGTCACGTACTCAGAAACTGTATAAGCCTTCTGAAAGTTTTCAAGAATTAGACCCAACACCTGTCTTAAGGCAGCCATGTGATCTGTTTTCTCCCTTTCCATTCTCGTTTGTTTATCGTCGAATCTGAGGCATCGAAAGAGAAAACGAAATCCGTTTATGCCCATTGTGAGATGAAATATTTCAACTCCTGTGCAATCTGTTCGCCACAAATCTTGTAGACGTAGTCGATAGGCACACATTACACCAGCGTAGTACAATAATCCCAATAACGCCTTTATTTCAGCTTGATTAGTTTGCTGAGCATCTCTTTCCCTTGAAAAGTTTCCCTGGATACTTTGAATGTACCTCTTAGTGCAGTCAACGAGTATGTGCATAATGTTTTAATCAAAAAACAGTTTCCAGCACTGAAGAGGATTTGTAGCACTTTTCGCAGAACCTTTCACATCTGGTAAATGAGTTACGATGTTATGACAACGTGTGCGGGAGGTCTTTGGCGGAGTACGTACGTTCCACACTGTTCCGTCTTTACCGCAAACACATTATTGTCAGCACCACAATCACTGTCTTCTGATTCATCACTCGATATTTTTTGTTCGGTGCCGGAATCACTTTTCCACTCTGGGTCCTTAATATCTTCAAAGTCGATTTCTTCATCTTCAGAATCACCAGCGTCGCTTTCAGCCATTGATTCTTCCATCAAGTTAATAATTCTCTCCCCCTGTGCCTCGTAAGAATAAGCCATGATGTAGTAACAACACTTACAACACACTAAAATAGGTACAAAGCACGAAAAAATCTGTTCTACTACTAAACTAAGCAGATACCGCAAATATGCGCGAGCGTGAATAACCTTGGCGGAACTAACAATAAACTGACACCAGTGCAGGCGGCTTGTCTGTGAGACCCTAGACCTATTTATTGTGAGCTAACCGGAAGTTCTATTGTTGAAATACCAGATTCACCATACTAAACGACCCCTATTACACTCAATTAAAGGTACTGAGAAGATAGCTTCTTGAAAACAACTTTCAGACATGGCATTAATGTGAAAATATTCTCCTTGGTCTGACAGACCACCTGCATGTACTACCGGGTTAAAACATGCACATGGTGCATAGATATATTTACAGCGTAGAAATACGTTGTGTATCAAGAAATACGTGAATATTTTTTTAAATATTTTTTGTGCCTTTTTCTTTCTTTCACACACATGATGTGCATTTATAAAGATAAAATTTTTATTCTTTTTTTTCGGTTTTGTCCTTTCTTTTCCACACATTCCCCCTCTCTCTCTATTCCTCTCTCTCTCTCTCTCTCTCTCTCTATATATATATATATATATATATTCTCTCTCTCTCTCTCTCTCTCTCTCTCTCTATATATATATATATATATATATATTGTACACAAAAATATTTACACAAAACACACACACACACACACGCATGTACACTGCAGACACACACTCTCTCTCTTCCTCCCCCCCCCCCCCCTCTCTCTCTCTCTCTCTCTCTCTCTCTCTATATATATATATATATATATATATATATATCACTCAATCACAGTCCCCCACCCCTTCTCTGCTTATGTGTGAATATGGGCGAGTTTCAACCCCGTCATCACAAATGAACCTTTTAATGCCATGAGGTGACAGACCGATTTTAGACTGTAATACAGTGTACACCTCGCGTCTTCTCAATCGAATACTGGTTCGTCATACCATATGTCATGGCTGCAGTGCAACACAGACTCAGCAAATAGTCTTTGATAGAGACGGCTCTCGATGCCATGTGACACACACCTTTAGCCTGCCTCTGGGAGGCGCCTTTCAATGTTCGATATGCATACATTTTTGAGTGTAGACCTACAAACTCCACAATCGGCAAACCATTTGACTCGTCCTTCATAAGATGATAACGTTCTGCAGAATAATGCCATAAGGATTATCAGCTGTATATGAGGACATATAGAATTCATTATCATGGCACCTAATTACTTCATATGGATTACAGTTCTTCAGCCAATAGATGAAGCTATCTGTATCCACATAGAGTAATTTAGGATCTGTGAAATCAGTTTTCGGAAACTCATTATAAATGCGGTACGTGTGGAGTTTGGACAGATCTAGTATGCACATCCCCACATAAATAGCTTTCGTAAACTCTACTGCAGCCTTCGTCATCTCCACAGCAACTAAGTTCTCATTGAATATGGTGACCTGCTTAAAATTTGGTCTGCCAGTACATTTTCTTACGCCATAACGACCATCTCATTCGGTTATAATAAAAATTCCACGACACCCCCTCAAAGTTTCCATAGTTCTACAGAAAATTTAATTATTCATTAATTTATAAAAATCTTTCTCAAAGTCACATGTCGCGGAAGTTCTCTGTCTTGTATTCAAAACAATATACTGCTTCAACCTGGAGGGCTCGATACCCAAGCTGAGGCATTGCTGGAGGTTACGATAATGAATAATGTATCTCTGCTTATCCCCCATCATTGTCATCAGTTTTGGTTTGGAGCCTCCTCACAGAACTTGTTGCTATGGACAGAATGGCAAATCGGTATGCACATCATGCAAACTAATAGGGTATTACAGTTCTGCCTCTACCACATACCCTGCATCAGAATCAGCTGCCATCCCCTCCCCCCCCTCCCCCATGATTTTTCCATCTGATCCCTCGTATTCATCTTCAGACACCCATCGAAACTCGCCAATTGGCAGTGATTGCTGCATGGCATGCCCAAATAAGTTATTTATATGGAGGTACATTATATAACTCGAATCAAGGGATGCGTTGAACCTGTCACCCGTCCGTGGGTTATTCACCATCGCATGACTATGGACACATTGTCAAAGTCTCCCATGGGTTCCTCGCTCAAAGAAAAGAAGCATGTCCGGATGGGTCAATAAGTCGATGCTGCACTTCTTTTTCTTCAGCATTGCATCCCAAGAGAATCCAGGTGCCGTGTAATAAAAGGCTGGATCCAGAGAATATGTGGTCATACATAGACTCTGGAACTTGTCGAAAATGTCTGGAAGCAAGTACACGTCTGTGTCCGTGTAAAGCTGTGCGTATTCTGCTAATGTGAAAATACTGAATTCCCGCCCAATATTCACAGCATGCTCATACTCTGTATCAGTTATGACATCACCTGTAAGGTTGCTGGAAAGTGCAGTTATGTCGGGTAGCCTGTTTTCGTTGAGTTTCGCCATACTATCCACATACTCTTATGGGAAAACCCTCTACCTAGTCACAAGCTGAAACTTTTCCTCATCGGGAAATGCAGCTCGAGTGATATGCATATCCCCCAGAGCTAGAGTTTCAATGAGTATCTGGAGTGGTGCCTGCATAAAACGTAGCATATCCAAGAACAGAGCATAATTCTTGGCATCATTCGTTTGGAGAATGAAATATACCTCTCAACGCTCTCAGGTAGGACACTGACCAGGTTTTTCTCCCAACCAAAATCAGCCAAGTGCTCAACTAGAAAGTGAGCGTCATACCCGCTTAAATTGAGGAAGAAAACGGGTATGTGTCTTGGTAGCTGGTACTTCAAATTGCACGTGTTGTGAGCTGCACCACAGAACTTCCCCATGAGACTACAGTGGTCCCTACTAGGAGTTTCCGCTTTTCTATCTAACGGCAGCTCACAAATATGACAGTCGTGTTATTATACAAATCTTCATTCTCATTCGAATTGGTCATGGGAACGTTGCCACGGCAAAGCTTATCAACCTCCTGTGAAAATTTTTCGAGCTCAGTGATCAGCCACACCGCAGGATTATCCCTGACTTAAGATTTGTAGCGGTTAAGACTGGAATCATATGACAATACAATTTGGTACGCTGCCGCAAATGGTACATGTTTCTCAGTAAAGGTGGTATATGAGGCTGTAGGGTCACCTTCACAGCAGGTCACAAGAGTGAGGAGACATTCAAAGTCGGTGTTCACTACAAACGGAATTTGTAGTCCTCAGTAGGCGTAATAACTTGTACCTGTTACTTGGAAGTGCAGTCTACTAGATGAGTGGCTACATACTTGTATGATGGGAAATAATTGAGACACCTTAAACAAATATGCTTTTTACACTTTTAGTTATAGATATATATAGATATTCAAATAGCTGTAAAGAAGTCGGGATGTGCCCTTGATTGAAACATAATGATAATTATCACCTTCCGAGAAGAGCAGCATGTTTACATGCAGCTCACGCTCACCGGCAAGTTTTGAGAAATGGAGGGGCCTGACGACTCTGTGCTTGTCTTGCTCATCTGACTTGCTTTTCTTCTCCAGGCCATTAACATGAACCGATATGCCGTTATTCTGGGCCTCAAATTTAGGTATGTCCTGGTTCTTGATGGGGAAATCTATACCATCAAAGTTATAACACTTATGTATGTCAAGGTATCTACTGTACTGGGACGTGCGTTGCGGATTTTTTGTGTAATTTCGCTCGCAAGCCAGGATTGATCAGGCAAAACAAGCCTGATCATGTGTATTTTCGACACTAACGCATGCCTGCTTATTAGCTATATCTTTAGGAAGCTTGATATGCCTAGACCCCCATTTACCAGATCGTAGACATGTATACATAAGTCTGCTGAGTGCTTTAGCTGAGCCTTTCGTTTCCATCTGTGAAAACCGGCCCAATATGGCACTCAAAGTGGATTTATTAAACCTCTAGGTGATTGATGTGCACCGCGTTATCACGCCATTTTCCCCCCAAAGATAATGAATACTCGTCTCTCCAACGCCAGACTCAACTTTGGGGGGAGGGGGGGGGGAGTGTTAATTCAATGAAAAGCAGTGCAACTGCAATTAATGGCGGGATACCGCGGGTCATTGACTACCTTGAGGAGCTACGTTTCCACGATAGGAATGCACATGCTTAGAAATTCAACAGGATCCTCAAAAGCGTCGGCAATCAAAGAATACTGCAACTCGGTATGGTATCGCTGACCTGGTGTCCTACACTAGGACGACGGGAGCTTCACTAATACTATAACTAGAGCTACTGGATGGAGACGAAGAGGTGGATAGCGTTGCACGCTGTACCTCACGTGACGGCGCAGGTGGAGACGCGGCTGAATCGAGCCGCTGCGGGAGGGCGGCCCATGGACGCCAGAGCGATGCTGCGGCAGCGGCGGCGCCTCACAGGACCCAAGCTACGGCGTATTGTGGGAATTCTTCCCCTGACTCGCCGCTGTAGAATAATGAAAAAAAAATAACAATACAACGTTCCAGACATCAGCTGCTGTCGCTGCTGCTGCAAGGACAAAAAGTATACTGGTTATTTGTAAGCAGAGTGAGTACGCATATTACCTGTTCCGCTCTGGCTCCTTCACATCTCCATTATCTCCTCACAACGACGAGGGTCTCTCTCCGTCTCCTCCACCCACATTTCGTCCTCGCCTGAATTTGGGAGGGCCCATAGATTCCCCTATATCACCTGCAACATAACAATCTAATAATAATAACAGAACATACACACACAGCCGGCCGGGGTGGCCGAGAGGTTCTAGGCGCTACAGTCTGGAGCCGCGCGACCGCTGCGGTCGCAGGTTCGAATCCTGCCTCGAGCATGGATGTGTGTGATGTCCTTAGGTTAGTTAGGTTTAAGTAGTTCTAGGGGACTGATGACCTCAGAAGTTAAGTCCCATAGTGCTCAGAGCCATTTGAATCATACACACACACAAACTACAGGAAAAAATATATACACTACTGGCCATTAAAATTGCAGCACCAAGAAGAAACGCAGATGATACACGGGTATTCATTGGACAAATATACGAGTATTATACTGGAAATGACATGTGATTACATTTCCACGCAATTTGGGTCCGTAGATCCTGATAAATCAGTACCCAGAACAACAAACTCTGGTCGTAATAATGGCCTCGATACACCTGGGCATTGAGTCAAACAGAGCTTGGATGGCGTGTACATGTACAGCTGCCCATGCAGCTTCAACACAATACCACAGTTCATCAAGAGTAGTGACTGGCGTATTGTGACGAGCCAGTTGCTCGGCCACCATTGACCAGACGTTTTCAATTGGTGAGATATTTGGAGAATGTGCTGGCCAGGGCAGCAGTTGAACATTTTCTTTATCCGGAAAGGCCCGTGCAGGACATGCAAAATGCGGTCGTGCATTATCCTGCTGAAATGTAGGGTTTCGCAGGGATCGAATGAAGGGTAGAGCCACGGATCGTAACACATATGAAATGTAACGTCCACTGTTGAAAGTGCCGTCAATGCGAACAAGAGGTGACCGAGAGGTGTAACCAATGGCACCCTATACCATCACGCCAGGTGATACGCCAGTATGGCGATGACGAATACACGCTTCAAATGCGCGTTCACCGCGATATCGCCTAACACGGATGCGACCATCATGATGCTCTAAACAAAACCTGGATTCATACGAAAAAATGATGTTTTGCCATTCGTGCACCCAGGTTCGTCGTTGAGTATACCATCGCAGGCGCTCCTGTCTGTGATGCAGTGTCAAGGGTAACCGCAGCCACGGTCTCCGAGCTGATAGTCCATGCTGCTGCAAATGTCATCGAACTGTTCGCGCAGATAGTTGTTGTCTTGCAAATGTCCCCATCTTTTGACTCAGGGATGGAGACGTGGCTGCACGATCCGTTAGAGCCATGTGGATAAGATGCCTGTCATCTCGACTGCTAGTGATACGAGGCCGTTGGGATCCAGCACGGCGTTCTGTATTACTCTCCTGAACCCACCGATTCCATATTCCGCTAACAGTCATTGGATCTCGACCAACGCGAGCAGCAATGTCGCGATACGATAAACCACAATCGCGATAGGCTACAATCCGACCTTTATCAAAGTAATAAACGTGATGGTACGCAAATCTCCTCCTTACACGAGGTATCACAACAACGTTTCACCAGGAAACGCCGGTCAACTGCTGTTTGTGTATGAGAAATCGGTTGGAAACTTTCCTCATGTCAACACGTTGTAGGTGTCGCCACTGGCGCCAACCTTGTGTGAATGCTTTGAAAAGCTAATCATTTTGCATATAACAGCACCTTGTTCCTGTCGGTTAAATTTCGCGTCTGTAGCACTTTTTTTTTAAACGTGTACTTACATGAGATCTGCGATAGTTTCTGGATATCTCCAGCACATACTCGTTCATGCCTCCCCTTCTTCGTATGTCAGGAAATCATCTACAACAACAAAGAATATACACAATATTACGTATATGATGCAGTTTAATTACGTATACACATTACTATACGAAACTCCTAGTGAAAAGAAAAGAAAGCACGTTTTATCGTTTTGATCCTTGAAATCATATACAACAATAACACCAGCTACAACATATTGCGTAAACGATGAATTTTTTTAGAAAAAAACAACGATACACGACATACACTACAGGAGTACGAAATTATTAGTGAAAAATTAATATTTATCGATTTTGATCCCTCTAAATCATCTACAACAACCTCAGACTCGTTGGTCACAATACATTACATATACAATGAAAGACATATATACTGTTTACGATGATATTGCTGTTGCTGCTGCAGTTCATGCCACTGGTGCTGGAGCTGATGTAGCTGATGGCACTGCTGCAGCAGCTGCAGCCACTGATGTTGTTGTTGTTGTTGCAGTTGCTGCTGCTGGCGCAACTGATGGCACTGCTGTTGCTGTTGGTGCAGCTGCAACGCCTGTTGTTGCTGCCGATGCAGCAGCTGCTGCTGATGGAGCTGCTGGTGCCACTGTGTCTGCTGTTGCACGACAGGGTTCATATCACACCCGCTTTGGTGTTGGTGGATATGCGCTGAAACAATGAGAAGATAAAATGTATTCAATACATTTAAATTCTTACTGGAAGAGAAAAGTTAGAGTCACCGATTTGAATCTACAGTCACCAGGTAGTTCCCCATCATGCTCTAACGATCTCAGCCGACTGTGCTTCATGCCGCTGCTGAACGTTTCATTTTTGTACCTAAACCGGAAACGCGCACACAAGAAAGGAGCAAACTGACACACGGGAGCAAGAATAAGACGACCGACTTCACACAACGGTGGCTGACGAAAGAATGTGGACAACTGAGCATAGAATGATCTTCATATACCCTCTGCCCCGTCAACCAACCACGCCCCTCAGGGACCCAATAGCAACACAGCATACTACCCCACCAGCAGATGAATGCTTGTCTGATCGCGCTGGACAGGTCGGTGCCAGTCGGACCACGCTGGACACGTCTGTGTCGGTCTGCGAGCACTGCCGGTGTCCAGCTGGTTGTGTAATTTTTCCTATTCGACAAAACCGAACGTAAGGTTTCGCGATAACTTTACGTTCAGCTTTCTATGTATCTAGGCTTGCCACAATTTCTGTCTGACAAACGGGGACATTTCCTTCAAGTTGACTAAAAAATGGACGTAATTTGGGAAGGATAAATCAGGCAAAGCGGGCTACTTAACTAAAGCCTACAATAGTGAAAGTTTTGAGCGAATGCTGCTTTTAATTGCGAACAGCTGCAGCTACGTATTTGTTCGCAGGTGTCGGTTGCTAACAATTATTTTAGAATTGCTGTTGATTTAGTTATGCCCAGCGTCACGCTCTTCGTGGTTTTGGAAACATTAAACAGTTTCTAGGTTAGCGTGAAAGTATAGTTCACCGATTTCAAAGGCGTGATGACTTTTTTTTAACGGTATGACGACACATTTGCTAATTTTGCTGCTGTTACTAATTTCTTTTGTTTGAATGAATTCGAAACAAAGTAACTGTCCACTTCTTTAAGTGCTTTACGCCAGCTAAATAATACTTAATATGTGCTATTCCCCCCTCCGCATTCTGCTTCATAGTCACGCTTCTCTCGTTTTATGAAGAAACATTCATGTGAAAGTTTTTCTTGGGATGAAAACTTCCTTTTACGCACATTGAGATGACTTGAAGCATCCAAACACGTTATTCACAAATGACGGCTACACAACACAGGAAACAGATAATCGATTTGCTGTAAAGCTTAAACGAAAATGACATAAGGGACGCTGATGGCGGCCCATCAACGTAGCATCACACATTCGAGTCATAGTGCTTAAAGCGTTGCTCATACTTTGACATACGTCAGATGGCAAGTAAAATATATATCACATAGTAATGATACAAGTTGTGTAGAGAACGTGTGTAACGTCCCCTTAGAACAATTTTACACGACTGTGCTGATAAACCTCTTACACAATTTGCTTTTCAAACAGCTGAGCAAAACTGAACGTACTCAAACATTCACTAAAGTGACACACAATATTTTTAGCGCAACGCAATCTGACTATCAAAGATCCCTGCAAAAGAATGGCCCTGAGTAACATTAAACTACACCTTTCAGAAATCACTTACCTCACAAAAATCTTCATTACTCGAACTACTGCAATACAGCGAGCACCACTACTGCCAGCTAAATAAAAGATTCAAACTACGGAAGGCACTAACTACTGATAGGGATAGTTAGCAAATTAAAGATTTTAATAGAGAACAAACAATGTATTTACCTTAATATCATAACAAGTCATAATATATGTAATTTCAAAACTCCGCCATCTCTCTCCTCACATCCACCACTGCTGGCGGCTCACCTCCAACTGCGCAACGCTATGCGCTGTTCACATCCAGCTGCCGCTGCCCAACACTACAAAGGCAGACAACAATGCAAACTAGCCACATACTGCACACAGCACAGCCAGTGATTTTCATACAGAGCGATACGTGGCATTACCAATATAAAAATCTAAACAGCCTACTTACATAGCCCCCATGCTCCCCACAAAAAATTTTACAAATTTTTTTTTTGTCGGTAGTTTACACAGTTTCTCTCGTGTTGGTCACGTGGTGGAGAATTTCTCCCTGAATCGCAACTGCGCGCTGAACTGTTGTGTCTGAAATTATTCTGTCTCCCTTGATAATAATAGTTCTGATTATCATATTGTCTGTTTCTATGGATATCTCTGTCATATTCATTACTACGGAAATGGGATCTTTCTCTGTAACTGTTACTCTGCCAGTGGTTGTCATATGGGTGGTGTCTGTTTTGGTCACGATTTACGTTGTAAGAATAGGCTTGTCGTGGCCATTTATTGTTTCTGTCGTCACGGAATTGTGACGGATGTGACCTGTAGTGATTGTTTTCCTGTTTTCGCATCCCGCGACTGTCTGTGTCAATTTGTAATTCTTGTAAGAGTCCCTGAAAAGCTTCAATGTCGTCTTTGCAACGTCCTGCCAAAATAATATGCCGTAAATGTTCAGGTAAATTGATTAAACAAATGCGGATGAGTTCTGAGGGGCTGTATGGGTTTGACAGGTACAGATTCTTGTGCAACATGTCTTCAAAATATTTGACAAGACTGGAAAATTCAGATTGTTCAAAGTGTTTCATCATCATGATGCTATGTTTTACTCGGTCTTGTGTAGCTTGTGACCAATATACTGAGAGGAACGCATGGTAAAATTCTCCTTCACTGTGACAATCGTGAATGACCGATCGCATTCTTACAGCTGGTTCATTCTCCAAGTAGCCACACATAAATTCTAATCTGTGTTCTAATGACAAGTTGGGAGGGAAACAATGAGAGAATTGATGGAGCCACGCTTGTGGATGAATGTCGTTGGCAGAATTCTTAAACGTTTTGAATTTACGTGTAGTAATGAACAGCTTATAGTCAAAATCATCGTGTCGGCGAGTAGCTTGTCGGTCATTGTTACGTCGTGTCGGCGGTTCCATCTCAAAATTCGGTGTACCTTGCCAATTTCTTTCATAATTACCGAAATGCCCTGTGTTATTATTTTGTGGCTTTTCCGTATTTCTAAGTTCCTCTTCCCGTGTTGGAGAGCGAGTGTACTCTGAAATATGTAATTCTTGTATTACCTGTGTCAGCTGATCTTGTACTTCCCGGATTTCTCTTTGGTGTTGCGTATTAATTTGATTCAGATTTTGTTTCCGTTTCCTAATTTGTTCGCACTCTTCATTGTCATTAAAGACTACCGGTTCTGTGTCATTCAGATTATCATCTACCTTCGCAGATAAATTATTTAGCTGATCCGAAAGTTCAACTACTTTCTCTGATAATGAACTAATTTCCTCCATGTGTCTTTCTGAACCAAATTTCAGAGTATCTACTGTGTCCTTTAAGTTTTCCTGAGTTTTTGCAAGTTGCGTAACCGAATCGGTAGATGCAACTGAGTCCATTTTAGCTTGCAAGGTCTCATGATTTTCACGAACAATAGTTTGCAGTTCTTTTATGGCTGCTTCGTGATTCTGTAATGCATTTTCACGACGCGATAAAATAAGTTGAAAATGCTCACAAATTTGTGTTTTTACGTCATTACAGACTTTTTGACATTTCGATTCAATGTTATGTAACTCAGTAGTTAAATCTTCACATGTTTGTTCAAGTGTGGTGTCTAACTTCCGAAGATTTTGTTCCATTGTGTCTAACTTTTGAAGATTCTGTTCCATTGTGTCTAACTTTTGAAGATTTTGTCCCATTGTGTCTAACTGTTGCTGTGTTTGTCTCTGATTTTGTTCCATGTGTTGCATTAGTTGTAATAACAATGCATTAGTGTCTGGAATCTGTTCCTCTACTCTTTTCGGCAGTGCATTTGCACCGACAACTTTCACATTTTGACAAGCAGAAAATGTGTCTTGACTTATTTGAGAAAACGGTGAGGACGCAAAACCTGAATCTACAGTATTTGTAAAATTGTGTCCTGTCATTTCGGATTCCTGAGGCGAGCTGTTGCCGACCAATCGATCGATAATGCTTCCCTGTTCACAACCTGTTTCACTGTCTACACCATTATTTGCCGCCCGCTCCATTTCCCTATGCACAATTACCAAATTACTACTTGGAACGTCTGTTAATTCACTACACAGTGGTGCTGATAAGCTACGCTCGTCGTCACTATTATTTCTCAGTTTACTTTGGAGCCTAGTGTTACGTTTTTCACACGCCATTATTGTGACATTATTTCACACGATAAGACAGAAAAACACAATTTGAAGAGCAAAAATAAGAGAACACATTAACATAGCACTGAAAAAAATATCTAGTTAATTGCACCTGCGAAATACTTGGTGCAAATCTACATGCATGCCACAACTGTTTTACAGTACAACAATGAAAGACTGCAACTACAAAGGAGATTCTCTCTACAATTACGCGCTAGCAATAAACAAAAGCTACACTAAATACACAAACTACAAGAAAAAAAATTAGAAGATTCCAGTGAGGTATCCTAGGCTAAGGGTCGACATATGAAACGTCCCCTTAGAACAATTTTACACGACTGTGCTGATAAACCTCTTACACAATTTGCTTTTCAAACAGCTGAGCAAAACTGAACGTACTCAAACATTCACTAAAGTGACACACAATATTTTTAGCGCAACGCAATCTGACTATCAAAGATCCCTGCAAAAGAATGGCCCTGAGTAACATTAAACTACACCTTTCAGAAATCACTTACCTCACAAAAATCTTCATTACTCGAACTACTGCAATACAGCGAGCACCACTACTGCCAGCTAAATAAAAGATTCAAACTACGGAAGGCACTAACTACTGATAGGGATAGTTAGCAAATTAAAGATTTTAATAGAGAACAAACAATGTATTTACCTTAATATCATCACAAGTCATAATATATGTAATTTCAAAACTCCGCCATCTCTCTCCTCACATCCACCACTGCTGGCGGCTCACCTCCAACTGCGCAACGCTATGCGCTGTTCACATCCAGCTGCCGCTGCCCAACACTATAATGGCAGACAACAATGCAAACTAGCCACACACTGCACACAGCACAGCCAGTGATTTTCATACTGAGCGCTACGTGGCATTACCAATATAAAAATCTAAACAGCCTACTTACACGTGTAATAATCTAAAGCATTCACATGGCTACGACTATTTATGAGTTCCATACAAACATTCAAGAGCAGCTTTACACGCATTTCTTGATTTCACCCGCTCAAACACGCTGTAAGCAGTAACATGCACTTTACCATTGAATCCATAGTTCACAAGGTTAATTGTAGTAACATATTAAGGGACTAAGAGCTATGGAATATTTCTCTAATATGTGGCTACAGCTCTGTTGTTGAACAAGGGGAGTCGCCCAGTCACTATCACCCTTTCATAGCGAATGCTAAAGCATGACCATACCTTGCAGACTACACTGATTGCCGCTCTTCAGAACTACGGCATTACCTCATTCACAGACATCCAGAACACACTTGAGGTTGAGTAACTGAATTACGATGCAATCATAGTGATTATTCAGTCACATAAAGCTAGTGCGTTGAAAGAGACAAACACAAGTCTGTTGCACGCTTGTAATGAAGCATCCCTTGTATTCAGGCCTATAGGAGGTTTCTACATAACATGATATTCCATAATGAGATTTTCACTCTGTAGCGGAGTGTGCGCTGAAATGAAACTTCCTGGCAGATTAAAACTGTGTGCCGGACCGAGACTCGAACTCAGGACCTTTCTTTCACGAGTGCTAGTCCTGTAAGGTTCACAGGAGAGCTTCTGTAAAGTTTGTAAAGTAGGAGGCGAGGTACTGGCGGACGGAGCGTGAGTCTTGCTTGGGTAGCTCAGTCGCTAGAGCACTTGTCCATGAAACGCAAAGGTCCTGAGTTCGGTCCGGCACACAGTTTTAATCTGCCAGGAAGTTTCATGATATTCCATTTTGAAATTTCAGCTCCCGCACACTCACACACACACACACACACACACACACACACACACACACACACACATAGCATCTAAACAGGCTTGTATTACAAAATAACCGTTTCTCGCTGATGTAACACTCAAAATCTTTGTATAACGCTCCAACAAACAACATATCCGTCCTGCGGTGATCCTACTCCTGATCCAAAGTGTTAAACAGGTACGGTGCTTAATAACATGAACTGAAAAATACGCTTAGACTATAATAGTTTTGCCGTGTCTCCACCACCTGCTCCCCCGGTGAAAATTTACTCCGAATGAATGTACTCTAGTAAAGCTCGCATTCACTATAATTTCTTAGTCAGGGGTAAATTGTCTGTGTGGTGGAAGTTCTGCATAGAACACACTGACACAAAACTGTGACTTGACTATATATATACGACACTGTGTGTTGGCTGAATTTACAATTATCAAAAATAACAAAAGGTTTCTTGGAAGTGGTGAAAACGATATACCGAAAATAATCTAGGGCTTTTTTAATTTGTAATTACATCCTTTATTCATCAACAAATACGTGCTGGCGGGAGACATTCTGTCAGTGCGAAAACGACACCCAGCTGGTGCAAGTGTGAACGTATCATAATTTTTTATAAACCATTAATTGATAGTCATAAATGCTGTGCTGGTCCTTGAACGTGAAGGTACCGTGGGTTAAGTTCCGGCATACGTTTGTGGGACGTAATCAAACTACTATTTATGTAAAAACAAAAATTATTTTTATATCTAGTCATAATGGAAGGATAGACTGGACATGGTGAATTGTGATTTCAACACACTGAGAAGTGTATCCGAACATATGTGGTGATAGATTGATTTCGTAAACAGCTACTAAATATAGCAATGCAAGTGTTCAACAAGAGCTGCTATAGTGTACAAACAGGATGGGCAATACAGCTGTAACAATACGTCCCGTCATCGCCACCCCCTATGCATACCCTAGCATTTTACTTGTAGTTCTATCGGTAGTGATATTGATTACAGTACACCAACCTGTGTCGATGATGCCTTTCCAAGCACTACTTCCGCAGGCGCGGTATTCAGTTTCACACAGTGCTGGACGCCTGTCCTTCATAACAGTTGTTTGACAGAATCTTGGCAGGGTGCAGCACCAACCAGAAGCGCTGATACTACGACTTTGAAAGTTAATTTCCTAGGCTTGAGGAGAATCGAGACATATAGCCTGTGTGAGTGTAGGTATACCATAATTTATTCGGGTGCTGTAGAGATATAAAAGATAACTGCATTGTTTGTGTAAACAGTGTATATATCATAGTGTAGAGTTACTGTGGCTTATATTGCGGCACGACCAGAGAACTTGAGTGTGTGTCCTATCGTGAGGGACGCAAAGGTTCAGGACATCAATAACCGCGAGGATATGAGACAGATTTTTTTTTGTTTTTGTTTCTTTTTTTACAAGGAAAATGACGTGCACTGTAGATACTGAGACTCGTTCCAGAACCACAGCCGTCAAGAGGAGAGATTGCCTGTACACCGATCGGTGTCAGACTGCAGCAACAATCGTAATATTTAATTGTAGTTAGACTGGTAAATATATTCCTGGCTTCCAATGTTCTTGTGAGTCTTGTATGTATTTGATGATCTGTAGGCAACTGTTGTGGGTTTAACTGTTAGTGCAATGTCGCCATCGGTGCAAAATAATTTTGACGCTGAAAGTCTCGTCTGCAGAAAAAATAATAGTGAATGGTGCTCCCACATCGGTAGCAGCAACAGCTTGATGGGTAAGTTTCACTGATGGAAGGGCTGCACCGTTAGGAATGCATCTGTGTTATCCTGGAAAGTATTGCAACGTATCTCTCTCTGCGCTATACCCTATACATCATCGTGCCAGCAACAGTACCTAGGTGGCGTCGTGTACTGACAGGAATTTCTTGGATGTTGTGTATGAAAGAAATGTCGCTGCCTCATCCTTGTGGGACCCGAACGGTCTAGTCGTAGCTTTGCGGGAACCGCCGATGCACCCCGACTCTGGGGTTGGCGCCGGGCGTCATTTGGCGGAATGCCTTTTTTACTAGCGATCTTTTGTTTAAACTATGTTCCGTCTGCATCTACATATATACTCAGCTAGCTACCATGCGGTGTGTGGTGTTGGGCACTATTCGCACGAAAGTTTTTGCCGTCCTCTCTTGCACTCGCGGATCATGTGAGGGAAAACGACTATCTGAACGCCTTAGTATGAGCTTTAATTTCCCTTGTCTGTGAATGGTGATCATTGCGCGATATGAAAGTTGGTGGTAATAATATATGATGTACATCCGCGGCGAGGATAGTATTTTAGAAGCTAGTGAGCAGCCACTTCCGTTCAGCGCAGCACCTATCTGGAAGTGTCTCCCACTTAAAATTTTCAGTGAGAGTTTTAAGGCTCTCGCGATGGCTAAACGTATGAGGCACGAATTTTGTGTTTCTTCTTTCGACCTTTTCAATCACTTGAATCAGACCCAACAGGTAAAGCCCCCCCCCCCCCCCCCATACAGACGAACAATACTCAGGCTTAAAGTATGCTGCGAATTAGAAAACCTACCCCATACATGTGAAGAATATCGATTTAATTAAATTGCGTATACTTTTTATATCAACGTGGTGTTAGCGGTACAATAGTTAAGGGGCGGCTGTGTATGAGCGGGTGACATGGAGCATAACAGCAGGTTAAAAGCAGAACACTAAGTTAATTTGAATAATTTTTATGTAAAACGCAGTACAATAGTTTAGAGGGTGGATGACAAGAAAGAATTCTCGAGAAATGGCGTTCAAAAGCATGTGAAATTCGAAAAGTGTTCAGAGAATTGTGGGAGAAGATAACTAATTACTTAATTTGGTATCAATGGCGGTACAATAGTTTAAGGAAGTGGGGGTGACAGGGAAAACTACTTAACAATAGGTTAAATGCCGAGAAATGTCCAAAATTTAGGTTTAGACGCCCACAGTACAGTGCCGAATCTTAGGTTATGCAACATGTTTGCTCCATGTAATTGCTTCTTGTGAGACCTAGATGTTTCCAAACAGCAGAGAATGTTGAGCAAGAGAAGTTCAACTCCCACCAACTGAAATTTTTATAAATAAACAGTATACCTTTTCCATGTATTCTATGTTGTTGTTGTGGTCTTCAGTCCAGAGACTGGTGTGATGCAGCTCTCCATTCTACTCCATCCTGTGCAAGCTTCTGGATATCCCAGTACCAACTGCAACCTACATCCTTTTGAATTTGCTTAGTGTATTCATCTCTTGGTCTCACTCTACGATTTTTACCTTTCTACGCTGCCCTCCAATACTAGATTGGTGATCCCTTGATGCCTCAGACCATGTCCTACCAACCGATCTCTTCTTCTACTAAAGTTGTGCCACAAATTTCTCTTCACACCTATGCTATTCAATTCCTCCGCATTAGTTGTGTGATCTACCCATCTAATCTTCAGCATTCTTCTGTAGCATCACATTTCGAAAGCTTCTATTCTCTTTTTGTCTAAGCTTGCGTGCTTCAGCGATACAGATGGCCGTACTGTAGGTGCAACCACAACGGAGGGGAATCTGTTGAGAGGCCAGACAAACGTGTGGTTCCTGAAGAGGGGCAGCAGCCTTTTCAGTAGTTGCAGGGGCAACAGTCTGGATGATTGACTGACCTGGCCTTGTAACACTAACCAAAACGGCCTTGCTGTGCTGGTACTGCGAACGGCTGAAGCAACGGGAAACTACAGCCGTAATTTTTCCTGAGGGCATGCTGCTTTACTGTATGGTTAATGATGATGGCGTCCTCTTGGGTAAAATATTCTGGAGGTAAAATAGTCCCCCATTCGGATCTCTGGGCGGGGACTATTCAAGAGGACGTCGTTATCAGGAGAAATAAAACTGGCGTTCTACGGATGGGAGCGTGGAATGTCAGATCCCTTAATCGGGCAGGTAGGTTAGAAAATTTAAAAAGGAAATGGATAGGTTAAAGTTAGATATAGTGGGAATTAGTGAAGTTCGGTGGCAGGACGAACAAGACTTTTGGTCAGGCGAATACAAGGTTATAAATACAAAATCAAATAGGGGTAATACAGGAGTAGGTTTAATAATGAACAAAAAAATAGGAACGCGGGAAAGCTACTACAAACAGCATAGTGAACGCATTATTATGGCCAAGATAGATACGAAGCCCACGCCTACTACAGTAGTACAAGTTTATGTGCCAACTAGCTCTGCAGATGACGAAAAAATTGAAGAAATGTATGATGAAATAAAAGAAATTATTCAGATAGTGAAAAGAGACGAAAATTTAATAGTCATGGGTGACTGGAATTCGGTAGTAGGAAAAGGGAGAGAAGGAAACGTAGTAGGTGAATATGGATTGGGGATAAGAAATGAAAGAGGAAGCCACCTGGTAGAATTTTGCACAAAACACAACTTCATCATAGCTAACACTTGGTTCAAGAATCATAAAAGAAGGTTGTATACATGGCAGAAGCCTGGAGATACTGGCAGGTTTCGGATAGATTATATAATGGTAAGATAGAGATTTAGGAATTAGATTTTAAATTGTAAGACATTTCCAGGGGCAGATGTGGACTCTGACCACAATCTATTGGTTATGAACTGTAGATTAAAACTGAAGAAACTTCAAAAAGGTGGGAATTTAAGGTGATGGGACCTGGATAAACTGACAAAACCAGAGGTTTTACATAGTTTCAGAGAGAACATTAGGGAACAACTTACAGGAATGGGGGAAAGAAACACAGTAGAAGAAGAATGGGTAGCTTTGAGGGATGAAGTAGTGAAGGCAGCAGAGGATCAAGTAGGTAAAAAGACGAGGGTTGGTAGAAATCCTTGGGTAACAGAAGAACTATTGAATTTAATTGATGAAAGGAGAAAATATAAAAATGCAGTAAATGAAGCAGGCAAAAAGGAATACAAACGTCTCAAAAATGAGATCGACAGAAAGTGCAAAATGGCTAAGCAGGGATGGCTAGAAGACCAATGTAAGGATGTAGAGGCTTATCTCACTAGGGGTAAGATAGATACTGCCTACAGGAAAATTAAAGAGACCTTTGGAAAAAAGAGAACCACTTGTATGAACATCAAGAGCTCAGATGGAAACCCAGTTCTAAGCAAAGAAGGGAAAGCAGAAAGGTGGAAGGAATATATATAGGGCCTATACAAGGACGATGTACTTGAGGACAATATTATGGAAATGGAAGAGGATGTCGATGAAGATGAAATGGGAGATATGATACTGCGTGAAGAGTTTGACAGAGCACTGAAATACCTGAGTCGAAACAAGGCCCTGGGAGTAGGAAACATTCCATTAGTACTACTGACAGCTTTTGGAAGAGCCAGTCCTGACAAAACTCTACCATCTGGTGAGCAAGATGTATGAGACAGGCGAAATACCATCACACTTCAAGAAGAATATAATAATTCCGAACCCAAAGAAAGCAGATGTTGACAGATGTGAAAATTACCGAACTATCAGTTTAATAAGTCACGGCTGCAAAATACTAACGCGAATTCTTTACAGACGAATGGAGAAACTAGTAGAAGCCGACCTCAGGGAAGATCAGTTTGGATTCCGCAGAAATATTGGAACACGTGCGGCAATACTGACCCTACGACTTATCTTGGAAGATAGATTAAGGAAAGGCAAACCTACGTTTCAAGCATTTCTAGACTTAGAGAAAGCTTTTGACAATGTTGACTGGAATACTCTCATTAAAATTCTGAAGGTGGCAGGGGTAAAATACAGGGAGCGAAAGGCTATTAACAATTTGTAGAGAAACCAGATGGCAGTTACAAGAGTCGAGGGGCATGAAAGGGAAGCAGTGGTTGGGCAGGGAGTGAGATAGGGTTGTAGCCTCTCCCCGATGTTATTCAGTCTGTATATTGAGCAAGCAGTGAAGGAAACAAAAGAAAAATGTGGAGTAGGTATCAAAATCCCAGGAGAAGAAATAAAAACCTTGAGGTTCGCCGATGACATTGTAATTTTGTCAGAGACCGCAAAGGACTTGGAAGAGCAGTTGAATGGAATGGATAGCGTCTTGAAAGGAAGATATAAGAAGGACATCAACAAAAACAAAAGGAGGGTAATGAAATGTAGTCGAATTAAGTCGGGAGATTCTGAGGGTATTAGATTAGGAAATGAGACACATAGAGTAGTAAAGGAGTTTTGCTATTTAGGGAGCAGAATAACTGATGATGGTCGAAGTAGAGAAGATATAAAATGTAGACTGGCAATGGCAAGGAAAGCGTTTCTGAAGACGAGAAATTTGTTAACATCGAGTATAGATTTAAGT
The DNA here is from genome assembly GCF_023864275.1 of Schistocerca cancellata. Lineage (NCBI taxonomy): Eukaryota > Metazoa > Arthropoda > Insecta > Orthoptera > Acrididae > Schistocerca > Schistocerca cancellata. The sequence continues at coordinate 86,454,698 of NC_064627.1, read as the reverse complement.
GTCAGGAAGTCGTTTCTGAAAGTATTTGTATGGAATGTAGCCATGTATGGAAGTGAAACATGGACGATAAATAGTTTGGACAAGAAGAGAATAGATGCTTTCGAAATGTGGTGCTACAGAAGAATGTTGAAGATTAGGTGTGTAGATCACGTAACTAATGAGGAGGTATTGAATAGGATTGGAGAGAAGAGAAGTTTGTGGCACAACGTAACTAGAAGAAGGGATCGGTTGGTAGGACATGTTCTGCGGCATCAAGGGATCACCAATTTAGCATTGGAGGACAGCGTGGAGGGTAAAAATCGTAGAGGGAGACCAAGAGATTAATACACCAAGCGGATTCAGAAGGATATAGGTTTCAGTAGGTACAGGGAGATGAGGAAGCTTGCACAGGATAGAGTAGCATGGAGAGCTGCATCAAACCAGTCTCAGGACTGAAGACCACAACAACAACAACAACAACATTTATCGTCTATGTTTCACTTCCATACACGGTTACACTTCATACAAATACTTTCAGAGACGACTCCTGACACTTAAATCTATACTCAATGTTAACAAATTTTTCTTCTTCGGAATGAAGACCACAACAACAACAACAACAACAACATTTATCGTCTATGTTTCACTTCCATACACGGTTACACTTCATACAAATACTTTCAGAGACGACTCCTGACACTTAAATCTATACTCAATGTTAACAAATTTTTCTTCTTCGGAAACGATTTCCTTGCCATTGCCAGTTTGCATTTTATATCATCTCTACTTCGACCATCATTTGTTATTTTGCTCGCCAAACAGCAAAACTCATTTAAAACTTTAAATGTCTCATTTCCTAATCTAATTTCCTCAGCATCACCCGAGTTAATTCGACTAAATTCCATTATTCGCGTTTTGCATTTGTGGATTATCATCTTCTATCCTCCTTTCAAGACACTGTCCATTCCATTCAACTGTTCTTCCAGGTCCTTTGCCGTCGCTGACAGAATTACAGTGTCATCGGCGAACCTCTGAGATTTTATTTCTTCTCAATGGATTTTAATTCCTACTCCGAATTTTTCTTTTGTTTCCTTTACTGCTTGCTCAATATACCGATTGAATAACATCAGGGATAGGCTAAGACCCTGTCTCACTCCCTTCCCAACCACTACTTGCCTTTCATGCCCCTCGACTCTTATAACTGCCATCTGTTTTCTGTACAAATTGTAAATAGCCTTTCGCTCCCTGCATTTTACCCCTGCCACCTTCACAACTTAAAAGAGAGTATTCCCGTCAACATTCACAAAATCTTTTTTTATATCTACAAATGCTAGAAAGGTAGGTTTACCTTTGCTTAATCTATCTTCCAAGATATGTTGTAGGGTCAGTATTGCCTCATGTGTTTCAAGATTTCAACGGAATTCAAACTGATCTTCCCCGAGGTCGGCATCTATCAGTTTTTCCATTCGTCTGCAATGAATTCGTGTTAGTATTTTGCAGCCGTGACTTATTAAACTGATAGTCCGGTAATTTTCACATCAGTGAACACGTGCTTTCTATGGGATTGGAATTATTACATTCTCCTTGAATTATGAGGCAATTTCGCCTGCCTCATACATCTTGCTCACCAGAGTTTTGTCAGGGCTGGACCTGCCAAGGCTATTAGTAGTTCTAATTGAATGTTGTCTACTCCCACAGCCTTCTTTTGACTTAGGTATCTCAGTGCTCTGTCAGACTCTTCATAGCTCCCACTTGATCTTCGTCTACGTCCTTTTCCATTTGAATAATGTTGCCCTCACGTACATAGGCCTTGTATAGATCCTCTATATACTCCTTCCACCTTTGTGCTTTCCCTTCATTGCTTAGAACTGGGTTTCCATCTGAGCTCTTCATTTTCATAGAAGTGGTTCTCTTTTATCCAATGGTTTCTTTAATTTTCCTGTAGGCGGTATCTATCTTACCCCTAGTGACATATGCCTCCACATCCGTACATTTGTCCTCTAGCCATCCCCACTTATCGATTTTGCACTTGCTGTCAATCTCATTTTTGAGGCCTTTGTATTACTTTCTGCCTGATTCATTTACTGCATTTTTAGATTTTCACCTTTCATCAATTAAATTCAAAATATCTTCTGTTACCCAAGGATTTCTACTAACCGTCTTCTTTTTACCTACTTGATCCTCAGCTGCCTTCACTATTACATCTCTCAAAGGAACCCATTTGTCTTCTTTCCCTCATTCTTGTCAATCGTTTCCTAATGATGTCTCTGAAACTCTGTACTACCTCTGGTTCTGTCAGTATATCCAGGTCCCATCACCTTAAACTCCCACTTTTTTGCAGTTTCTTCAGTTTTAATCGGCAGTTCATAACCAACAGATTGTGGTCAGAGTCCACTTCTGCCCCTGGAAGTGTCTTACAATTTAAAACCTGGATCCTAAATCTCTGTTTTACCATTATATAATCTATCTGAAACCTTTCAGTATCTCCAGGCCCTTTCATGTATACAACCCTCTTTCATAAATCTCGAACCAAGTGTTTGCTATGGCTAAGTTATGCTCTGTGAAAAATTCAACCAGTCAGCTTTCTCTTTCATTCCTTACCCTCATTCCATATTCACCTACTACATTTTCTTCTTTTCCTTTTCCTACTATCGAATTCCAGTCACCAACGACTATTAAATTTTCGTCTCCCTTCACTTTTTGACTAATTTCTTTTATCTCATCATACATTTCTTCAATCTCTTCATCGTCAGCGGAGGTAGTTGGCATATAAACTTGTACTACTGTGGTGAGTGTGGGCTTTGTATCTATCTTGGACACAATAATGCTTTCACTATTCTGTCTGTTGTAGCTTACTCGCACTCCTATTTTGTTATTCATTATTAAACCTAATCCTGCATTACCCCTATTTCGTTTTGTATTTATAACCCTGTATTCTCCTGACCAAAAGTCTTGTTCCTCCTGCCACCGAACTTCACTAGTTCCCACTATATCTAACTTTAACCTATCCATTTCCTTTTTAAATTTTCTAACCTACCTGCCCGATTAAAGGACATGACATTCCACGCTCCGATACGTAGAACGCCAGTTTTATTTCTCCTGATAACGACGTCCTCTTGAGTAGTCCCCGCCCGGAGATCCGAATGGGGGACTATTTTACCTCCGGAATATTTTACCCAAGAGGACGCCACCATCATTTAACCCTACAGTAAAGGTGGTTGCCCTCGGGAAAAATTACGGCTGTAGTTGCCCCTTGCTTTCAGCCATTTGCAGTACCAGCACAGCAAGGCCGTTTTGGTTAGTGTTACTAGGCCCGATCAGTCAATCATCCAGACTGTTGCCCCTGCAACTAGTGAAAAGGCTGCTGCCCCTCTTCAGGAACCACACATTTGTCTGGCCTTTCAACAGATACCCCTCCATTGTGGTTGCACCTACGGTACAGCTATCTGTATTGCTGAAGCAAGCAAGCCTCCCTACCAGTGGCAAGGTCCATGGTTCATGGCGGGGAGGGCATATAGTCCATACATTGTCTAAATTGTTTAAACAATATTCCATACAGATCAATTGATTTCCCTCCAAATGACCAATCAGCTGAGTCTTATTCCCCTCCAATTTCCAGGAGGGAGGGGGTCAGAGTGGAGGGTGTTTACCAGAAGGGCAGAGGTTAATTAATTGATCAACTTAATTAAGTAGTAAATCAAATTGATAGTTTGACAGGAGTATTCTAATTACTCAGACCTGAAAGTGTACCTGTAGCTTTGAGTGGATGTTTTCTGGGGGGAAGGGGAGTGGGAGGGGTGAGGTGCAATCGGTTAAGTGTGGTGACATGGATAATCGCATAACAGAACAATAGTTTAAGGCCTTGTCAATGAGAGGAGCACAACAGGTTAAGTACCTGTCAATCAATGAAGAACAATAGGTTTGCCCCCTGAGTGCATACGTGCCACTGATGTACTACTCACATACCGTGCAAATGTGCAACACAAATTCCCATCTTGTCACATTTCATCATGTGTATGTACTGCTGCAGGATCAAGAATGGTGTCGTTCCTTCAATTATGATCGAAAGAACAGACGCCACACATCTATAAATATATACAACTTGACAGTGACAAGGTCATTTCAGGACAGATGGACTCTCTATCTCTTGATGTCTTGCATGAATCCAGAGAGAATCAGTGAGGAATAAGTTCAGTAGACATGGGGCGCTACGTCATTAATATGCAATAAGACTGTAATTTGGGTCTGATGGAAGGCATGTTCGGGTAGCCAATCGATTAAGAGGACCATTCTCCTAAAGGGGAAAATTCGGATTCGAGTTGCAGGCTGACACAATTATTCACTTGTCACTATTGGACTTACTTTAGTACTGAAAGGCAGCCAATACACAAATTTAGCTGGCCGGAGTGGCCGTGTGGTTCGAGGCGCTGCAGTCTGGAGCCGAGCGACCGTTAGGTCGCAGGTTCGAATCCTGCCTCGGGCATGGATGTTTGTGATGACCTTAGGTTAGTTAGGTTTAATTAGTTCTAAGTTCTGGGCGACTGATGACCTCAGAAGTTAAGTCGCATAGTTCTCAGAGCCGTTTGAACCATTTGAACACAAATTTACTTTATTTCGAATTTTATACGAGTATTATTATTTACATTTTTACCATTATAGCTTTCATAAGGCTCTTTTAGAATAATTCTGATAATGAAGCCTTGCTCCTTGATAACGCATCATTTTCATCGCTTTTGTATTTAGGTTTTTTTAATAAACAGGGCTTACGATAATTAATGACTTAAACATGTGCAGTTGAAAGTACACGACAATGGAAGCAAAACAAAATCTCAGGAAACAAACGTCCGCAAACGAACTGTTTGAGTGATAATTGCGCCATTGTGGTGCGATTCTACATCTACATCCATACTCCGCAAGGGTACTTTGAGTACCTCTATCGGTTCTCCCTTCTATTCCAGTCTCGTATTGTTCGTGGAAAGAAAGATTGTCGGTATGCCTCTGTGTGGGCTCTAATCTCTCTGATTTTATCCTCATGGTCTCTACGCGAGATGTACGTAGGAGGGAGCAATATACTGCTTGACTCCTCGGTGAAAGTATGTTCTCGAAACTTCAACAAAAGCCCGTTCGGAGCTACTGAGCGTCTCTCCTGCAGAGTCTTCAACTGGAGTTTATCTATCATCTCCGTAACGCTTTCGCGATTACTAAATGATCCTGTAACGAAGCGCGCTGCTCTCCGTTGGATCTCCTCTATCTCTTCTATCAACCCTATCTGGTACGGATCCCACACTGGTGGGCAGTATTCAAGCAGTGGGCGAACAAGAGTACTGTAACCTACTTTCTTTGTTTTCGTATTGCATTTCCTTAGGATTCTTGCAATGAATCTCAGTCAGGCATTCGCTTTGCCGATGATCAACTTTATATGATCATTCCATTTTAAATCGCTCCTAATACCTACTCCCGGATAATTCACAGAATTAACTGTTTCCAGTTGCTGAGCTGCTATATTGTACTTAAATGATAAAGGATCTTTCTTTCTATGCATTCGCAGCACATTACACTTGTCTACATTGAGATTCAATTGCAGTTCCCTGCACCATGCGTCAATTCGTTGCAGATCCTCCCGCATTTCATTACAATTTTCCATTGTGACAACCTCTCGATGTACTACAGCCTCATCCGCAAAAAGCCTCAGTGAACTTCCGATGTTATCCACAAGGTCATTTATGTATATCGTGAATAGCAAAGATCCTACGACACTGCCCCGCGGCACACCTGAAATCACTCTTACTTCGGAAAACTTCTCTCCATTAAGAATGACATGCTGCTTTCTGTTATCTAGGAACTCTTCAATCCAATCACACAATTGGTCTGATAGTACATATGCTCCTACTTTGTTCATTAAAAGACTGTGGGGAACTGTATCAAACGCCTTGCGGAAGTTAAGAAAAACTGCATCTACCCGGGAACCCGTGTCTATGGCCCTCTGAATCTCGTGGACGAATAGCGCGAGCTGGGTTTCACACGATCGTCTTTTTCGAAACCCATGCTGATTCCTACAGAGTAGATTTCTAGTCTCCAGAAAAGTCATTATACTCGAACATAATACGTATTCCAAAATTCTACAGCTGATCGACGTTGGAGATATAGGTTTATACTTCTGCACATCTGTTCGACGTCCCTTCTTGAAAACGGGGACGACCTGTGCCCTTTTCCAATCCTTTGGAACGCTACGCTCTTCTAGCAAGAAGGGGGGCAAGTTCCTTCGCGTACTCAGTGTAAAGTCGAACTGGTATCCCATCAGATGCAGCGGCCTTTCCTCTTTTGAGCGATTTTAGTTGTTTTTCTATCCCTCTGTCATCTATTTCGATATCTACCATTTTTTCATCTGTGCGACAATATAGAGAAGGAACTATAGTGTAGTCTTCCTCTGTGAAACAGAAAAATTTAGTATTTTGGCCTTTAGTCTGTCATCCTCTGTTCCAGTACCATTTTGGACACAGAGGGTCTGGACATTGTGTTTTGACATAAGACCAAAATTTCTTAGGATTTTCTGCCAAGTCAGTACACAGAACTTTATTTCCGAATTCATTGAACGCGTCTCGCATAGCCCTCCTCACACTACATTTCTTTTCGCGTAATTTTTGTTTGTCTGCAAGGCTTTGGCTATGTTTATGTTAGCTGTGCAGTTCCCTTTGCATCCGCCGCAGTTTTCTAACTCGGTTGTTGTACCACGGTGGCTATTTTCCATCTCTTATGATCTTGCTTGACACATACTCATCTAATGCATATTGTTTGATGATTTTGAACTTTGTCCACTGATCTTCAACACTATCTTTACTTGAGACAAAACTTTTGTGATGAGCCGTCAAGTACTCTGAAATCTGCTTTTTGTCACTTTTGCTAAACAGAAAATTCTTCCTACCTTTTATTAGTATTTCTATTTACGGCTGAAATCATCAATGCAGTAACCGCTTTATGATCGCTGAATCCCTGTTCTACGTTAACTGTTTAGAATAGTTCGGGTCTGGTTGTCACCAGGAGGTCTAATATGTTATCGCCACGAGTCAGTTCTCTGTTTAACTGTTCAAGGTAGTTTTCAGATAATGCACTTAAAAAATTTCACTGGATTCTTTGTCCCTGCCACCCGTTATAAACGTTTGAGTCTCCCAGTCTGTATCCGGCAAATTAAAATCTCCACCCAGACTATAACATGGTCGGGAAAACTACTCTACATATTTTCCAAATTTTCCTTCAAGTGCTCTGTCACAACAGCTGCTGAGCCAGGGGGCCTATAGAGGCATCCAATTAGCATGTTTGAGCCTGCTTTAACCGTGTCCTTCACCCAAATTATTTCACATTTCGGATCTCCGTCAATTTCCTTCGATACTATTGCACTTTTTATTGCCGCTTCCACCGTGTAGTGCACGCCTGACCTATTCAGGGGGACCCTACACGTCTCCACCCGATAGCGGAGGTCGAGAAATTTGCATCCCAGACCTCCGCAGAATCGTCTGAGCCTGTGGTTGAAGCCTTCCACTCGGCTCCAAACCAGAGGACCGCGATCGGTTCTGGAAACGATACTACAAATTGTTAGCTCAAATTACACCCCGCGAGCGAGGCTTTCCGGCTTCACCAACTCCACAAACCGCCTGTATGAACCGGAGATGACCTCTGAACCCAGACGGCAGGAGTCATTGGTGCCGACATGAGCAACAATTTGCAGTCGGGTGCACCCAGTGCTCTCTATCGCCGGCGGCAGGGCCTCCTCCACATCTCGGATGAGACCCCCCGGCAAGCGGACAGAGTGAACACTGGCCTTCCCCGACCTTTCCGCTATTTCCCTAAGAGGCTCCATCACCCGCGTAGCGTTGGAGCTAATAAACCCCTCCCCTCGTGTGCCTGCTCGGACCATGCTGAAGGAGCAGCCACATGTCCATTCACAGGCAGAGCGGGCGATGCCACACGGTCAGCCTCTACATTGACCCTCCGCCTCGTGCGCCGCGAACGCCGCTGAACCCGCCACTCCCCTTGGGGAGAGGGTGGCCCAACCGCGCCCGGTACACGCGAAGATGTCTCGACAGAAAGGACCTTGGGTGAAGCATGTAACACCTGGGGTGTACTATGCGACGCCCCAGCCTCCCCACTGCCGCTACACTCCGAGGCAGCAGCTTGAAGACGGCTGACTGCGGCTGTTCGCGAACAGTGGCCAGCTCCCCCTGCGTCCGCACACAGCAGTCTCACATGCTATCCATCCTAAGAAATCAAAAATTTACTGTAGAGAGTTAATCAACTTTTAACAAGACTGCTAATTCACTAAAGGCGGCTGATAGCTGATAAACTGTGGTTACTAGACACTGGAAATAAGCACTACCTGTCTCTGGACAGTATTCAAAAGCCGCATTCCGGTCCGTAATGAGGTCTTTGTTTACGTTGTAGAAACTGGAAATTTGTGGTAAGGTCTTTATGTCACCAAACTGCCGAGTTCATCGGTCCCTAACCCTAGACACTACTTAATCAAATGAAAAAAATGAAAACTAACTTACGTTACGGACAACACACACACCCATCCCAAAGGAAGACTCGAACCTCCGACGGGGGGAGCAGCACGGACCGTGGAAAGGCGCTTCAGACCGCACGGCGACCCCGCGTGGAGCTGTAAAGTACAGTGCTTAGTGAGAGTACTACTCATGTTAGTTGGTTGCGGAGTGGCATTTGTGTTGTACGAATATTGTGGTAAGGTGAAACATTACAGTATTAAGTAGTATGTGAATATGCATGTTAGGGCTGACGGCAGTGTACGAGAGGCTACACGCTTGTACCAAGCAGAATACCCTGCCCAAACGCAGCCCGAGAGTAGGTGCATGGAACCCTTCCAGAAACTGGGAGCTTTTCTCATGCGCAGGAGGGGGTAGGCCTGTCCGAATTACACCTGTGCTTGAAGATCTGGTGCTGGAACCAGTGAACCCACTACAACAATCTCAATAAGGAGACTTGATGGAATAAGCCATACTAATGTATCGCAATGCAATGTACCCATAACACCTCCAACGAGTTCAATCCCTTATTGAGGCGGACTTTGGTCCAACATGGAAGTTATGTCAGTAGATACACCATCAGTCTGTGGAGACCTCACGTTGACAATCACATTTTATCGCCAGGTGAAGCAGGGTTCACTCGTGATTGTGTGTGTAATAATCACAGTTCTCATGACTGGGGTCATCTAGGCTCAAACTCACTTGCTGTTCATGAGTCTCCACATCAGCGACGTTTCTCATCGAATGCCTGGTTATGGATACTAGGTGATCGTGTTATTGGGTCGTAAATAATACCAAACAAATTCAATGGACGGAATAATCTTGGATTTGTGCAGCATCATCTTGCAGGATAGCCTGTTCCCTAGAGCAGACATTCTAAACCTTTTGTGAGCTGCGGGTGTGATTCACATGTTTTCCTTAAGGTCGTTGGACATATCGTCACGATGCGACAGCAGCGCTCCAGGCGCACAGGGTCAGAACTATAGCGCTCGTAATGTTAATGCTTACGGTGTAAAGCATCAATACGAATGGCACCCCTTTCTCGACACTCCACGCCAACAAATTATGCCTCAAAACATACGTTTTTGACAGTACGCTCATTTTAAGTGTACCCGGAATTTCTTCCGTGGACCGGACAGAAACTGACTGCCGTCCGGATGCGGTCCGTGGGCCGTCCGTTTCCCACCCGTCTCTTGGAGCAACGCCAGAGGACGTGGTATACGCATGAAGGAGCACTGGCGCAATTTGCTGCTATGCTGAGTCGACAACTAATGCTCCGATAGTCCGAAGATGGAGTGGGCGAGGAGGACCTGAACCGTGACCTCCAGAATCACCTCATCTGTAGCCCATGGATTTCTGTGTGCACGTCACTCCGGTTAGCATGCCTGAAGAATTGGAGCAGACACTCGTCAAAACTTGTTAAGAATTTCGAAACCACCAAGACTTGTCTGAAAGAATTGGAAATTCATTGAGGCGACAGATACAGTCCTGCATCCGAGTACAAGAATGACGCTGTGAACACCTCCTTAAAGTGCTAGTACAATCATATACACTTACCATCAGAAAAAAGGAAACCTTTAAGTACTCGGTATAGGACTGTTGTATTCAAAGGACATGTACATTAGCATGTTTTGAAGACATGGTTAGAATTCAAACCATGTGGCCCGCAGGGCCCAGTTCAACAAAGATATCGCGGTGTAATACCTCCTACATGTAAAACGTGTCAGCAGCTCTCTTTGGCACTTTAAAGCAGATGTACAGGATGCCTCGTAGACGTATGCGCTAACCGTAGCGAAAAATCAACGAGTTTGAAAGAGGGGGCATTATTGGCATGAGAGAACGTGATGTATTCATCCCAGAAATTCCTCCTCAAGTGGAACGAAGTGTTCCCGCAGTGAAACAGCTTTGTGCAGAATGGCTCAGGCAAGGCCGCAGAACACGATGAGATGGATCAGGTCGCATCACCCAGACTACCACCCGAGAAGATCGACACTTCATCCCAAAGGCTTTGCCGGATAGATCTGTGGGCCAACTCGGCTCTGGCGCAACAGTGCAACACATCGTACACCATCAGGGGTGACAGTCTGTCGCCGTTTATTACGCTATGGGTTACGCGACCGTCGTCCACTTCTTCACCTGTCCTTCACGAATGTGCAGATACGAGATGGAGCGTAATGGTGTGTGTAATGACATCACTAGCGACAGTAGTGACAGCAGAAGGTGTTTTCGGACGAATCAAGTTTCTGTGATTCTTCAGTTTCTCCCGGCGTATTTGTTGCTCTAACAGTCCACGGGTATACTGCCGGTTCATAGTGCCCAACGGGCACAATATTTCGGCGATCAGACATGTCGCCATCGTCAGGTGCGCTGACAAACTGAGCTCCTGAGCTGCTGCTGCTCCTTTTGTGACTTCCTCACTGTGAGGATTGGAAGTTTGTGGCCGTTTGGCCTTTACTCCCCTGGGAATCTTGTCGAATCTTCTTTCTGTACTGGTAGGTATTTCTGGACTGGCAAGGAGTGCCGATGACCTATTTCCTGTACTTGTCGGTGTGACGATTTTTCTTCTTCTTCTTGGCTGTTGCTGAGGGGTCTTCCTCGGTTGGGATACCGTGCATACGGATTCCTAATTTATCATACTCTCCGTTTACCAGAGAGATGATGATACAGCGCATTTGCAACTCTGTGAAGATAGGGTAGGAGTCAATCAGATTGAACTCCACCCTAGAAAGACCAAGAAGGCCTTCTGGATACCCAACTGGGCGGTGTGGGAGTTGAGGTTTAGGATGGTTAGGTGGAACGAAGGGATAAGGGTTGTCGTGGTGGGGGTACGTACCATCTCGAAGCGATGCAGCGATCTTCTGCGTTACAGCGCTTGCGATGTACATGTCTGGAAGCGGGAGGAATGGGACTTCTTCCCACTCTTCTTCTTGCGCTGCTGCTTCGGTGTCCGTCGTGTGCTGTGTTGCCTCCCCTTCGGCAGGCACGCCGGTCTGCGTGGCCACCGTCGCGAACTCTCACGCGTGGAGGAGTCGCCTGGGTGGCGGTGTCGACTGTTGCGGCGGAAGCTGCTTTGGCTGAGCGAAGCTCCTGCGTTAGCTCAGCAATCTGACGCCGAGCCTCGCCCAGTTCCGCCAGCATGGCCGCCCTCTCTTCCGCCATGGCGGATTTGAAGGCGGACATGGCTTCTTGTACGGCGTCGTTAAGGCGCCTGGTGACGTCGTCTTCTGTGCAAGTGACCACCTCTTCGTGTGTGGTGGTCACTTGCTTCTGCGTCTTCTTCTCCGGTCCGCGCCAATTTCTTCTGTAGGCGCAGGAACGGGCGTTGGCCGCGTGTGCGCCACCGCAGTTGGCGCAGGTGCAGGGGGCGTCCTTCTGCTTCTTGCAGTCACGTGTGTCGTGTGCTTGCGCACACTTCAAGCACGCAACTGCTCCGCTGCAGTGCTTGGCGACGTGGCCAAGCTCTTGGCAGTCTTGCAGTCTTCCTCTTCTTCTTGCCGGATGTTCCTGCTAACGTGAGCAGCAACTCCGCCAAGGCAGCAGCTTTGCGTCCCCTTCCTCGTCCCGACATCTCGAGTAGCAACAGCGAAATCACCTATGCGTAACTCACCGCGGCGTGAGCGGGAATGAGCTCCTGAGGGCGGGTGGGTGATTTAAATCCCCTCCCCCCGCGGGCAGCTCTCTCCGCCGTCCGCGCCCGCGCGTTGGCAGTCGCGAAGACCTGGGCGTCGATGTGCTTGCTACGTCCGCCCTGGTCGCCAGTTCGTACTTCTTGCTGAGAGTCTTCTTAATTTCATTCAACGCCGGGTCCCCATCTCAGCAAGGCTTGGGACCCGGCCTTGAATGTAATTAAGAAGACTCGCAGCAAGAAGTACGAACTGGCGACCAGGGCTGCCGTCGCAAGCACATCGACGCTACGACAAATTCCGACGCCCACGTCTTCGTGACCGCCGGCGCGCGGGCGCGGACGGCGGTGAGAGCTGCCCGCGGGGGGAGGGGATTTAAATCGGCCGCCCGCCCTCAGGAGTTCAGTTCGTCAGCGCACCTGACGATGGCGACATGTCTGATCGCCAAAATATTGTGCCCGTTGGACACTATGAACCGGCAGTATACCCGTGGACCGTTCGAGCGAATCCAGTTTCTGTTTGTTAGAAAATGATGAGCGCATTCTGGTTCACGGCAGACTGGGTAAGCGGCTTCACAGTGGCTGCATTCGTACAATAAGTACAGCGCCGACTCAGGCCTTATGGTATAGGGTGCCTTATGGTGTTGTGCACAACCACATATCACAGACGGTGCGTGTCCAGGCCACCGGATCAGTGTGACCTACGTGGATGACATCCTGTAATTCGTAGCCATATCCTTTCTGCATGACACTCCAAACGCCATTTTTCGGCAAAGCAATGCACGATCGCATGTTGCTGCACGAACATATGGCTTCTTGGTGTCACAGGATGTCAGCCTTTTGCCCTGGCCCGCCAGATTACCATACCAGTCGCCAAACGAAAATGTGTGGGATATGGTGAAACGACAGGTGCAGTGCTGTGAACCAATGCCAATCACCAAAGATGACTTTGAAACCAAGTAAATGCAGCATGGATGGCTATACCACAGGACACCATTCGCGCCTCATACGCGTCGATGCCATCAAATAAGGAATAAATGATCGCAGCCCGCCACGGACCCTGTGTCTACTAGGCAACAGAACACATGCTGAACAGCGATGACTGATGCTAAACACTTCTGCAGAACATGCCAATGTACGTCCTACCGCTAGTCGTTCAAGGTGTTCTTTTTTCCTGAACATTATTGTAAGTGTTGTTGTGTTCATTCAGAACTTCTGCACTTCTATCATAGTATTTTCAGTAACTGTTATTAATGTTCTACACCTACATCTATATACGTATTACGCAAGCGTGCACAGTGCATGCCGGAGGGTACGTTATACCACAAATAGTCATTTCCCTTCCTATTCCACTGGCAAATACAGGAAGTGTAAAACGGCTGCCTACATGCCTCCGTGTGAGCCCTAGTTTCTTCTAGCTTATGTTCGTGGTCCTGACATAAAATTTACATTGACGGAGTACGATCGCTCCGCCGTCAGCTTCTAACGCCCGTTCTCGACACTCGCTCAATAGCGTTCACTGAAAAGAACGGTGCCTTCCCTCTAGGAAATGCATTTGAATTCCCGAAGCACCCTTGTAGCACTTGGATGTTGATGTAACCTACCAGTAAATATTCTAGCAGGCAGGCTCTGAATTGCTTCCTTCAATCTAGTCCGATGGGGATCACGAATACAATACCGCCAAGTCCAGCATTCGCCTTCCGCACAACAATTCTTACATAGTCGTTTCACATCATATCGCTTTGCAACGTTACACCTAGATATTTAATCGATCTGTCTTGGTAAGGTAGTGCACTACTAATTCTGCTTTAGAACATTACTGGACTGTTTTTTTTCCTACTCACGTGGACTAACTTGGCTTTTTTTATATTTATAGCTAGCTGCCATTCATCACACCGACTACTCATAAAAATTATTCCTAAGTCATGTTGTTTCTTCCTACAATCGCTCAGTGATGGCACCTTCCCGAACACCCAGCACCATCAGCAAACAGCCACAGATTGCTGTCACCCTGTCCGACAGATATTTTATGCGGAGGGAGAATAATAGCGGTTCCATCACACTTACTTGGGGCACTCCTGATGATAGCCATGCCCATGACGAACACTCGCTGTCGAGGGCAAAGTGATGGTTCCCATTAGTTAAGAAGTGTTCGAGCCACTCACATATCGGGGAACAATTTCATATAATGTAGTACTGTACTGTTATATTTTCCTACCTGGGATGACTTATACACATAACAAGTCAGTACTGGCTGGTAACCACGAAGTCGTAATTATCTTGCCGTTTGAGGATCTATGTTTACTGAGACGTTTTTGCTTCCGCTATTCTGTACTTTCAACTGTATTCGTTTACGCTATTTATTATGATACAAAAAAATGGTTCAAATAGCTATGAGCACTATGGGACTTAACATCAGTCCCCTAGAACTTAGAACTACTTAAACCTAACTAACCTAAGGACATCACACAACACCCAGTCATCACGAAGCAGAGAAAATTATGATACACCCTGTATGTGTATGACGATGGTGTACCACCTACTGCTGCTGAAAAACTCGGTATTATTGCTCCTAGCGTTAAATGTTACTAATCTCCACCAGACTCGAGGCTGCTTTTTTAGACAGTCCTTTGTAAAAGTACGATGCGATGCATGTTTTGACTATCTCTCCTACACTCCTGGCGAAGGCAATACAAACGAACTATGACCATCGGTAGGCAGACGCTGTCTGTCCTAACCATTTGGTTGTTGTTCAAGGATCTGTACCGACCTCCGCTTTTTTGCCATCTGGCCTCATGTCGAACGGTAGCTGCCCGCCATCCGACACGGGACAACATGTTAGCAAGCAACGGTCGCCTAGGAATCGGAAATTACAACGCTGTAGCCCTTCTGAAGGCTGCCTCCATCGGATGTGTACACAAAAAAAATGGTTCAAATGGTTCTGAGCACTATGCGACTTAACATCTGAGGTCATCAGTCGCCTAGAACTTAGAACTAATTAAACCTTACTAATCTAAG
This sequence comes from Schistocerca cancellata, assembly GCF_023864275.1. Classification (NCBI taxonomy): domain Eukaryota; kingdom Metazoa; phylum Arthropoda; class Insecta; order Orthoptera; family Acrididae; genus Schistocerca; species Schistocerca cancellata. Next base: position 86,439,545 of record NC_064627.1, on the reverse strand, counting down.
GACATCACACACATCCATGCCCGAGGCAGGATTCGAACCTGCGACCGTAGCGGTCACGCGGTTCCAGACTGAAGCGTCTAAACCGCACGGCCACACCGGCCGGCTATGTGTACACAGGCTGACAACCCTGCTACTGATGGTGCACTGTCCTCCGTCGCCCTGACACTTGACGACGCGACGTCCTTCCCCGCTTCCATCCCCAGTCAGGTTCACCTCCAGACACCGACCTTCCCCCGCCTGCGTCTGAAGCGCTTCCCTTTGGGTGACTGACGCTACCGGTAGGAGTGTGGTGTCACCACCAGACACCACACTTGCTAGGTGGTAGCTTTTAAATCGGCCGCGGTCCGCTAGTATACGAAGGACCCGCGTGTCGCCACTGTCAGGATTGCAGACCGAGCGTCGCCACATGGCAGGTCTAGTGAGACGTACTAGCACTCGTCCCAGTTGTACAGCCGACGTTGCTAGCCATGGTTCACTGAGAATTACGCTCTCATTTGCCGAGACGATAGTTAGCATAGCTACATTTGCTACGACCTAGCAAGGCGCCATTACCAGTATGGATATTGAGATTCTATTAATGTATCATCAAGAGCGATGTTCTACAAATGTGGATTAAAGTTAAGTATTCCAGAAGCTACGTACTTTTCTTTATAGCATTCATTACGTATCCTGTTTCAGACCTCACGCCAGCCTGCGTGAGTTTAAGCGCGTGCCTTTCGGCTTCTTTCTCATTGTGTCTAGGCTGTCTTGTCTAGACACAACAAGGAGCACCTCTGATAGTGTTGCACTGATCTGGCCTGGTGAGAAGTCTGTCTCCTGGGCGGACGACGTCGACGCTGAGGATGGACATTCTTGAGGTGTACAGAGCGATGGACCCGCCTTGGTGTGGTCGACTTCCTCCCCATCACAGTGATGTGCCCATCCACGGGATCCTAACAGGAGTTCCCTGTGCTCTCCTCCTGGTGATGGCAGCTTTCCAGACTTGCCGCATTAACATCGTCAATGCCAATACCATTCGTGTTGGCCACAAACTGGCTTTACTCCGTGACATGCTGCATGCCGCGGACGTTGACTAGCCCTCCTTCAGGAGTTGCCTGTTGCAACTTTTTCTGCACCCCGCCATTTTACCGCACATGTTCCTCATGCCTCCCCTACTGGAAGTGGGGTGGCGATCCTCTTAGGTGACAGCAGCGGCAGCGCTGAAGTTAAGTGATCTCACGGGAACAGGTGTCACCGCTGCGGAAAGGCCGCTGGGTAGCTGAATAACAGCGAGAAAAATTTACGCCATTGCACACATCTTTGATTAGAACTTCCTTCAGTATTTCCCATGCCAGGGGAAATAGAACCAGAGCTTACCACTCTTGAAATCTCATTCATGGGCATTGCGAATCGCTGTGCGTGCAGTGTGGTATAGTGGTTGGTGTCGCAGGCTGGTGTACCTCTAATTGCTAGTTGGTATCTGGCAACCACCAAATATTTATTATTTATCAGTGATCATTGCAGGAAAGTAGGTCAAATATATTTGTAATATTTGTATGTTCGAGAATATTAGAAGTTTTTATGTTTAAATACCAGCATTCTGGATTATTCAATATTTTTATAAATATCTGCACTCTCTGCCCAGCGGGTCAGTTCTGTTCCGGCTGTGCGTTGTTGTCAGTAACACGCGTACACTCAGTTTTAAGCATGTATTACGACCCTACCTGTGGATCTGGACTGGATTGTGGTTTCGACGTCAAACCGTTTAGTGGAGACGCCGAGTATTTCAGAACATCTGTGTCGCCGTTGCTACAATTAGGCAACGTAAAAGCCGTCGCCTACACGGACTGGAACCAGAATATAAGAAGTAATCCGTTCCCAAGAACCGCATATTATGAAGACCACTAGATTTCAAAACAGCAGTAAGTCAATTGCACATCAGGCATTGGTCAGTGTTTTCCAAAGACGCTGGTCAGGATCTGATGAAATGGCTGAAAGGATTCGAGCAGGTCACCAGCTGAATGACATCACGTGTTTCGCAAATTTCCAAGTAACAACCGAGCAGTGGTTCGAGAAGAACGAAGAGAGACTCAACAAATTGAAGGCCGGATTGAGACAAACGTTTGGCGTCAATCAATATGAAGTCCAGAAAATAATTGCAGAACAGCGCCCATCATCATGGGAAATGACGCAGTCCCTCATACAGCATAGCACATCGTGTTTCCTAACATGACAGAATTAGACACAATCTCACACTTGAAAGAGCTCGTAGAATTCATTGAGCCGTGGTAAAATTTGCTGTTTTGAAGAGCGCGCCGCAGCGCGTTCTGTGAAGCAGTCGCCTTTCGTTTCTGGCGGTGGCGCCGCTGTGGCAGTCGCAGCTTTGGTGTCTCCCTCTGGTGGGAGAGGGGAAAGGTTGCCTGTTCACGTGTATTTAAGGGGCGCTATGAGCTAGGCAGTCGGAGTCACTCCTTTTTTTATCTATTGCCTTCCATGATGTTCCCCCTTTTTTATATCTATGTTCACCATATTCTCTCCTTTGTTATTTTTAAATGTCTTGTATTGTTGGTTCTATGTCTTTCGGCTGAAGAGCAGCGCATATGCTGCTGCCAGCCCGCCCCGAAGGGGAATTGAAATACAATAAAGAAAAAAGAAAAAACTAGGCAGTCGGTCAGTCTGATTCGGAGCACTCCGAGTGAGGCTGGGTCAGTCTCGCGTCACCAGTCGCTGGTCTGTCTCTCATGCGGCAATGATTGTCTGTCTGTCGTCGGAGTGCTAGAATGGCTGTCGTCTGGATCAAACTTTAAAGCCAGAAAATGAGAGTCTTCCCACTCCGCCAGTAACAGAGCTCAACGAGTGGTCGCCCGTTCGGGGCTGTGTTCCTCTATCTGAGTCTGCCCGTTAGGCCGCCAGTCTGCTCCAGTTGCTTGGGGAGCGGTTACTGGCGGTTGAGTGGGTCGGTTGGTCGGTCGCACACTCAGACACGAGATGACTTGTCCGCCTCGAGCGTCGGCGCATGTGAGGTCCCCACGTCAGTCCAGTGGGTCGCGCCGTATAGCGAGGGGTAGTGGCTTCGCGGTCGACACGAGAGCAACAGGAGTCAACCCACGACATGCGGCTGGCCGGGGCAAGCTGCGACGCCATGGTACGGGAGATCGGCGTGCCTTCCTGCGTCCGTTGAAGCGCCTGGCAGCGGACAGTTGGGGAGAGCGTTGGGGGTGCTGCGCCAGGTCTTCGCCAGAAATCGCAGTTTGGAGATATGTTGTTTCATTTACTTGTTAAATTGTTTTCTTGGTGAGGTCACCAGCCGCTTTGTTTCGGGTTCGTCCCACCTTTCTTCTCCGTTTGCCCACCCGCGGCAAGGAGGTTATTTATGAACTGGGTGGTCCATTTTCCCTTGTGGAGTTGGGGCGGGTTAGAGCAATCTGCGCTTCGGGTTGTTCAGTAATGCCCCTATCAATCTGCCATACGTTAATAGCTGTCTCTGTCATGTTTGTCGGATTCGGTGTTAACTAATTTATTGCTTAGGGTGTAAAGGCTGAATTCTTGATATGTTTCTATTTTGCCTATCATCTTGCGAGATGGTATATTTGTAATGTAGTGCATCTTGGTACATATTATGTAAAACTGCATTTCATGGATTTTTTTTAAATGGTAATTTTATTATATAAATTTACCACCCTTGCACCGTAAGAGTTCTTCTAAAAACAAGTTGCACTTTCAGTGGTAAATAATTTGAATGTGAGTGTTTTCTACCATTTCCATCCCTCTGACGGAGTGCATAGTTTATGTGTTTGTGTGAGTTGTTAAAATTTTTAGTTTAAAGTAATATGGTGTGTTGCAGATTTGCACCAGTGTAGTCTTTCGGATGTTGTTGTGAGCGGTCGTGGCTATGGCCGTGTTAAAAGAGAGCAGCAAAGTTCTCAGCCCGAAAACTCACACTATGAAAAAAAAAAGTTATTTCTGCCTCTGAATAAATTGTAAATTGATATTTACAGGGTGCTTTTTGATTATAATTTTAAATCTGTTTCAAGATAAAAGCTTTAGGAATAAAATTTCTATTTATTAAAAAAATTAATGAGTTTCTTCAGTTACCATTGGCAACTAATTCCACGCTTACATAGTGTGATTAAATGTGTTAATGGTCTTGATGAATCGCTAGTAAATAAAGTAAATTCTTAAGAAAAGGTCTCTGCTTTTCAATCAAGTAGCTCCTCATTTCACATGCCAATAGCGCTGGACTGAGTCGGACGGTCACCCATCCAAATCCTAGCTAAGTCCTACAGCACTTCCCTTTTTCTTTTGTTTTTGTTGTATGTCCATCCATCATCCACGTGCCAGGAGGCGTTTGAGACTATGGCAGTTCACTGTTGTATGAAAATGCAAGACTTACATCAGTCGTTATGTTGGCATTTATCGTGTATCTACGAGTTTCGGCGCTTCAGCGCACCATTTTCAGTCCTTGGTTGACGCTGAAGGGGTTATCACGATCAACATATATGGTGCATCAGTGGCCAAAAACTGGTTTACACAGACTAGCTGTCACTGCGATGTCGTCTCTCCAACCATCAACTGTTAACTGACTGGAGAAACATTAAAAAAACCGATGTTAAAACTGTGGGAAAGCCGTTGGAGAGCCCGTCGTTCAGTCAACGCTATATTCAACTTATCGCCATTGTATCGTCACCTATGATTATGTCTTTGTTCCGCGACCGCCGCACCAATTTCTGTTTGTACATATTACTCTCTCTGTGTCTCAGCACAGCATCGCTGTCCTCATTATCACTGATATCGGTAGTCCACACTTAATAACTGTCGCAGTAGAAAACCACTGGCATTCATTAACGTTACGACAACGAGAAGCTGCACTTTATACCCTAAAAGAAGCTTTTAGGAAGCTTTAATTGTCGGGTGCTATTAATAGTGTTCCATAGATTTCGTGTTTGTTTTGAATACAGTCAGGGAGAGTCCCTTCAGTCAACCATAGTGCCAGTAGTGCTAGTGTTTGTTTTCAATACAGTCCAGAGACAGGTAGTACTATTTTCATTGTTTTCTACAAGAAGTGGCTAGCAACCACAGTTTAGAGAATAAACAGCCTCCTTTAGTGAATTAGCAGTCTAGTTAAAGGTTGATTAACACTCTTCAGTAAATTGATTCCTTAGGATGGATAGGATGTGTGACTGCTGTGTGACTGTTCGCGAACAGCTGAGCGTGTTGATGGCCGCGGTCAGCCGTCTTCAGGCTGTTGCCTCGGAGTGTTGCGGCAGTGGGGAGTCTGGTGCGTCGCAAGGTACACCCCAGGTGTTACATGCTTCACCCACTGTCCCTGCTGTCGAGACATCTTCGCGGGTACTGGGCGCGGTTGGGCCACCCTCTCCCCAAGGGGAGTGGCTGGTTCAGCGGCGTTCGCGGCGCACGAGGCGGAGGGTCAATGTGGAGGCTGGCCGTGTGGCATCGCACGCTCTGCCTGTGAGTTGACATGTGGCTGCTCCTTCAGCAAGGTCCGAGCAGGCACACGGGGGGAGAGGTTTATTAGTTATTGGGAGCTCCAACATTAGGCGGGTGATGGAGCCCCTTAGGGAAATAGCGGGAAGGTCGGGGAAGAAGGCCAGTGTTCACTCTTTCTGCTTGCCGGGGGGTCTCATCCGAGATGTGGAGGAGGCCCTCCCGGCGGCGATAGAGAGCACTGGGTGCACCCGACTGCAAATTGTTGCTCATGTCGGCACCAATGACCCCTGCCGTCTGGGTTCAGAGGTCATCCTCAGTTCATACAGGCGTTTGGCGGAATTGGTGAAGGCGGAAAGCCTCACTCGCGGGGTGTAATCTGAGCTAACTATTTGTAGTATCGTTCCCAGAACCGATCGCGGTCCTCTGGTTTGGAGCCGAGTGGAAGGCTTAAACCAGAGGCTCAGACGATTCTGCGGAGATCTGGGGTGCAAATTTCTCGACCTCCGCTATCGGGTGGAGAAATATAGGGTCCCCCTGAATAGGTCAGGCGTGCACTACACGCCGGAAGCGGCTACAAGGGTAGCGGAGTACGTGTGGAGTGCACATGGGGGTTTTTTAGGTTAGAGAATCCCCTCCCTAGACCCGACAAGACGCCTCCTGAGACGCGGCAAGGTAGAAGTGGGCAAAATGCAACAGGGAATAACAATATTAATGTGCTAATAGTAAACTGCAGGAGCGTCTACAGAAAGGTCCCAGAACTGCTCTCATTAATAAACGGTCACAACGCCAATATACACTCCTGGAAATGGAAAACAGAACACATTGACACCGGTGTGTCAGACCCACCATACTTGCTCCGGACACTGCGAGAGGGCTGTACAAGCAATGATCACACGCACGGCACAGCGGACACACCAGGAACCGCGGTGTTGGCCGTCGAATGGCGCTAGCTGCGCAGCATTTGTGCACCGCCGCCGTCATTGTCAGCCAGTTTGCCGTGGCATACGGAGCTCCATCGCAGTCTTTAACACTGGTAGCATGCCGCGACAGCGTGGACGTGAACCGTATGTGCAGTTGACGGACTTGGAGCGAAGGCGTATAGTGGGCACGCGGGAGGCTGGGTGGACGTACCGCCGAATTGCTCAACACGTGGGGCGTGAGGTCTCCACAGTACATCGATGTTGTCGCCAGTGGTCGGCGGAAGGTGCACGTGCCCGTCGACCTGGGACCGGACCGCAGCGACGCACGGATGCACGCCAAGACCGTAGGATCCTACGCAGTGCCGTAGGGGACCGCACCGCCACTTCCCAGCAAATTAGGGACACTGTTGCTCCTGGGGTATCGGCGAGGACCATTCGCAACCGTCTCCATGAAGCTGGGCTACGGTCCCGCACACCGTTAGGCCGTCTTCCGCTCACGCCCCAACATCGTGCAGCCCGCCTCCAGTGGTGTCGCGACAGGCGTGAATGAAGGGACGAATGGAGACGTGTCGTCTTCAGCGATGAGAGTCGCTTCTGCCTTGGTGCCAATGATGGTCGTATGCGTGTTTGGCGCCGTGCAGGTGAGTGCCACAATCAGGACTGCATACGACCGAGGCACACAGGGCCAACACCCGGCATCATGGTGTGGGGAGCGATCTCCTACACTGGCCGTACACCACTGGTGATCGTCGAGGGGACACTGAATAGTGCACGGTACATCCAAACCGTCATCGAACCCATCGTTCTACCATTCCTAGACCGGCAAGGGAACTTGCTGTTCCAACAGGACAATGCACGTCCGCATGTCTCCCGTGCCACCCAACGTGCTCTAGAAGGTGTAAGTCAACTACCCTGGCCAGCAAGATCTCCGGATTTGTCCCCCATTGAGCATGTTTGGGACTGGATGAAGCGTCGTCTCACGCGGTCTGCACGTCCAGCACGAACGCTGGTCCAACTGAGGCGCCAGGTGGAAATGGTATGGCAAGCCGTTCCACAGGACTACATCCAGCATCTCTACGATCGTCTCCATGGGAGAATAGCAGCCTGCATTGCTGCGAAAGGTGGATATACACTGTACTAGTGCCGACATTGTGCATGCTCTGTTGCCTGTGTCTATGTGCCTGTGGTTCTGTCAGTGTGATCATGTGATGTATCTGACCCCAGGAATGTGTCAATAAAGTTTCCCCTTCCTGGGACAATGAATTCACGGTGTTCTTATTTCAATTTCCAGGAGTGTAGTACTAGGTACAGAAAGTTGGCTGAAACCAGATGTAAACAGTAATGAAATCCTAAACTCAGATTGGAATGTATACCGCAGAGACAGGCTGGACAGTGAAGGGGGAGGCGTGTTTATAGCGTTAAGAAGTGCAGTAGTATCGAAGGAAACTGACGGAGATCCGAAATGTGAAATGATTTGGGTGAAGGTCACGGTTAAAGCAGGCCCAGACGTGGTAATTGGATGTCTCTATAGGCGCCCTGGCTCAGCAGCTGTTGTGGCTGAGCACCTGAAGGATAATTTGGAGAATATTTCGAGTCGATTTCCCCACCATGATATAGTTCTGGGTGGAGATTTTAATTTGCCGGATATAGACTGGGAGACTCAGACGTTCATAACGGGTGGCAGGGACAAAGAATCCAGTGAAATTTTTTAAGTGCTTTATCTGAATACTACCTTGAGCAGTTAAACAGAGAACCGACTCGTGGCGATAACATATTAGAGCTTCTGGTGACAAACAGACCCGAACTATTTGAAAAAGTTAACGCAGAACAGGGAATCAGTGATCATAAAGCGGTTACGGCATCGATGATTTCACCTGTAAATAGGAAGATTAAAAAGGGTAGGAAGATTTTTCTGTTTAGAACAAGTGACAAAAAGCAGATTTCAGGGTACGTGTTGGCTCAACACAAAAGTTTTGTCTCAAGTACAGATAGTGTTGAGGATCAGTGGACAAAGTTCAAAACCATCGTACAATATGCATTAGATGAGTATGTGTCAAGCATGATCGTAAGAGATGGAAAAGAGCCACCGTGGTACAACAACCGAGTTAGAAAACTGCTGCGGAAGCAAAGGGAACTTCACAGCAAACATAAACATAGCCAAATCCTTGCAGACAAACAAAAATTACGCGAAGCGAAATGTAGTGTGAGGAGGGCTATGCGAGAGACGTTCAATGAATTCGAAAGTAAAGTTCTATGTACTGACTTGGCAGAAAATCCTAAGAGATTTTGGTCTTATGTCAAAGCGGTAGGTGGATCAAAACAAAATGTCCAGACACTCTGTGACCAAAATGGTACTGAAACAGAGGATGACAGACTAAAGGCCGAAATACTAAATGTCTTTTTCCAAAGTTGTTTCACAGAGGAAGATTGCACTGTAGTTCCTTCTCTAGATTTTCGCACAGATGACAAAATGGTAGATATCGAAATAGACGACAGAGGGATAGAGAAACAATTAAAATCGCTCAAAAGAGGAAAGGCCTCTGTACCTGATGGGATACCAGTTCAATTTTACACAGAGTACGCGAAGGAACTTGCCCCCTTCTTGCAGCGGTGTACCGTAGGTCTCTAGAAGAGCGTAGCGTTCCAAAGGATTGGAAAAGGGCACAGGTCATCCCCGTTTTCAAGAAGGGACGTCGAACAGATGTGCAGAACTATAGACCTATATCTCTAACGTCGATCAGTTGTAGAATTTTGGAACACGTATTGTGTTCGAGTATAATGACTTTTCTGGAGACTAGAAATCTACTCTGTAGGAATCAGCATGGGTTTCGAAAAAGACGGTCGTGTGAAACCCAGCTCGCGCTATTCGTCCACGAGACTCAGAGGGCCATAGACACGGGTTCACAGGTAGATGCCGTGTTTCTTGACTTCCGCAAGGCGTTCGATACAGTTCCCCACAGTCGTTTAATGAAAAAAGTGTGAGCATATGGACTATCAGACCAATTGTGTGATTGGATTGAGGAGTTCCTAGATAACAGGACGCAGCATGTCATTCTCAATGGAGAGAAGTCTTCCGAAGTAAGAGTGATTTCAGGTGTGCCGCAGGGGAGTGTCATAGGACCGTTGCTATTCACAATATACATAAATGACCTGGTGGATGACATCGGAAGTTCACTGAGGTTTTTTGCAGATGATGCTGTGGTGTATCGAGAGGTTGTAACAATGGAAAATTGTACTGAAATGCAGGAGGATCTGCAGCGAATTGACGCATGGTGCAGGGAATGGCAATTGAATCTCAATGTAGACAAGTGTAATGTTCTGCGAATACACAGAAAGATAGATCCTTTATCATTTAGCTAAAAAACAGCAGGTCAGTAACTGGAAGCAGTTAATACCATAAATTATCTGGGAGTACGCATTAGGAGTGTTTTAAAATGGAATGATCATATAATGTTGATCGTCGGGAAAGCAGATGCCAGACTGAAATTCATTGGAAGAATCCTAAGGAAATGCAATCCGAAAACAAATGGAGAAGGCTTGTTCGCCCACTGCTTGAATACTGCTCAGCAGTGTGGGATCCGTACCAGATAGGGTTGATAGAAGATAGAGAGAAGATCCAACGGAGAGCAGCGCGCTTAGTTACAGGATCATTTAGTAACCGCGAAAGCGTTACGGAGATGATAGATAAACTCCAGTGGAAGACTCTGCAGGAGAGACGCTCAGTAGCTCGGTACGGGCTTTTGTCAAAGTTTCGGGATCATACCTTCACCGAAGAGTCAAGCAGTATATTGCTCCCTCCTACGTATATCTCGCGAAGAGACCATGAGGATAAAATCAGAGAGATTAGAGCCCACACAGAGGCATACCGACAATCCTTCTTTCCACGAACAATACGAGACTGGAATAGAAGGGAGAACCGATAGAGGTACTCAAGGTACCCTCCGCCACACACCGTCCGGTGGCTTGCTGAGTATGGATGTAGATGTAGATGAAAGAGTGGTGGTTGCCACTGAAGAGCAGCCTAAAGCGTTTATTGCCACGTCTTATGCTTTGTTGTTGTTGTTGTTCTTTTTTTGGTTATTCTTTTTACCCTGTATCGCCGTACGGTCGGCACGCTTAGTGGCAGATTTGGCATGTATAATTCGAGGGGTGGCCGCATACACTTCTTGTTGCCACCCCGTTACCCCCCGACATGGGATGTGTCCCTGTCTGCCTGTCGTGTTATTCAAGTGGAACTGAGAGAATCTCGTAAATGTTTTCGTATCGTGTAACTGAGGTGGGATTGTGTATTAACCCGGTGTTCACCTAATGCGGTGTGGGAAATCGCCTAAAAAGCAACATCCAGGCTGGCTGGCACACCAGCCATTGTCAATGATCCGCCGGCGCATCTATCCATCCCGGAAGGGGCGCTTTGAAACACACCTATCCGAGTTCCATCGCATAAAACGCTAAGCGATTAGAAATTCGTTTAAGAAAGGAAGCAACAAACTTACACATTTACGCCCACAGTGAAACATAAAACCACAGTTATTGAGGGAAAAAAATGACAGGAGGTAAGTTCGTTGTGATGAGGCAGAGGATAGTATGGTATAGGAGACATGACAACAGTTGGCAGCCCTTCCGCATCTTCTAGGCCCGTCATCATCGCCTACCTTGCTACAGATGGGTCTGCTATTGGTGTAGTCTTCAAGCCGATGATTGGTTTCATGTAACTCTGCAGAATATTGTATCATGAGCAAGTCTCTTCATCTCTACTTACGTACCATCTACTTCAACATGCTTACTGCATTCAAGCCTTTCTTTCCTGCAATAATTTTTACACTTCACAATTTGGTCCATTATCAAATGGACTATTTCTTCATTACTTAACATGTGTATTATTAAACATTCCCTTCTCTTGGAAAGTCTTTTCCCTACTTCTCTTTCTTAGAAACGAATTTCTTTCCATTGGCATTGTGCATCCCCTCTACTTAGGCCATAATAAATAACTTTGCTCTCGAAACAGCAAATGCCATCGAATGTTTATTTCTTAAACTAAGTCTTGCAACAGTGCCTAATTTGGTTTGGCTACATTCGATTAATCATGTTCCTGTTTCGCTGATATTCAACTTACAACCACTTATCAACACACTACACATTCCGCTCAGCTGCTCTTCCAAGTCCTCTGCAGTCATTCAGAGAATTACAATGACAGCAGCAGCCGCAAAGCCTTTGTTTCTTCTCACTGACATGTGATCCCTTTTACAAATTTCCTACACTGCTTGCTCAGTGTACAGATTGAATAACGTCCTACAATTTCCCCACCTCAATTCCTTCTTAACTCTGCTTCACTTTCATGCACGTCGATTCTTATAAGAGCAACCTGGTTTCTGTACAAGTTGTATGTAACTTTCCTGTATTTTACCTCTGCTACCTTCTTATCTACAATGAGCTTTATCGTAAACCAACAAATGCTATAAACGTAGGTTTGCCTTTCATTAATTTATCTACTAAGATAAGCCGTAGGGTCACTATTGTCGCTAGTGTTCCTCTATTTTCCCGGGACTCAAACTGATGTTTCCCGAGGTGCGCTTCTACCAGTTCTTCCACAATTCTGTCTGTGTCTTGCAGCCATGAGTTTTTAAATAGATGGTTCGGTAATATTTCCTCGTGTCAACATTTGTATTTTTTAGAATTGGAATGATTACATTATTCTTGAAGGGTGAGGGTATTTCTCCCATCCAATATACCAGATATATGTGGTGGAAAAATCTAGTTATGACTGGCTCTCCGAAGGATCCCACTAATTCAGAAGAAGTGCCTTCTACTCCAGGAAACTTTTACTATTTAGCTCTTTCAACGCCGTGTCTCTCAGAGCTCTGTCAAATTCTTCTCGCAGTATCGTATTATCCATCGAATCACTTTCTTCTCTTCTTTTTCTTTAATACTGTATTCAATTTTTTTTCCCTTGAATGGACTTTCTATTTATAATGCCATCTTTCATTGTTTATGTCTTTCCATACTACAGACTAAACGTTCAACACTCATTTCACTTTTCAACCAAAGTCTCTTTAATTTTTCAAACGCTGCATCTCTCTTTCCCATCCTCGTGCAATCGTCTACATCGGTGTATTTCTCGCCTAGCCGTTCCTGCTTTTCCAGTTGGCACTTCCTCTCACTTCTTTACTTCGTTTTGTGTCCTTGGTTTGTTCCATATTTATATTTTCTCCTTTCTGGACATAGATTCAAGAACACGGGTGTTGTATAGACATTTTTTTGGTTTTTGAACTTTTGCCTATTTCATTTTCTGCTCAGTTCATTATCTCATCACTCAAACCTACAAAGTCGTCTTCTATTACGTTCCGTACCCCTGTCTTAGTCAATGGTTGCCTAATTGTCCCTAAAAGCTCTAAACAACTACTCGTTCATTCACGTTATCCATATTTCTCCTCTCCTTAATGGCCTATTCTTCTGCTATTTCTTCATGCTTAATCTACAGTTCATGACGGATAAATTATTATCAAGGTCGATATTCGCTAGTGAAACTGATTTGTAGATTGGTTCAGAACACTCGTTCTTTCCATCAAGTAGGCTATTTGAAAGCTTAGTCATTTGCTGGGTTTCTTTCCACGTATAGAAACATCTTTTTATGATTTTTAATTGCAGAAATAGCAATCATTGAATTATGCTCGATGCATATTTCTACCAAACACCCTTCACTTTCATTTTTGCCCCCTGATAATTTATTTTACCTCATTGTCCATGCTCTCAATTTCTTAATCACCAGAGGGTTGTACTCATTAACTTGTATTAATGGGCAGTGGGTTGGTGTTATGTCACACTTGGCAACGATAATGCTTTCACTATAATGTCCAAAGTAGCTTACACGCCGTCTTATTTCTTATTCCATGTTTGACTTCCTCCTGCTTTATCCCTTCTTAATTTAGTGCAGATAACCCTGTACTGACATGACTAGAAGTTCTTCGTGGCACTACACTTCACTAACTCCCATTATATCCAACTTAAACCAATCCAACCCCTTTCTAAATTCTCTAATTTCTCTACCCAAGCCGCGCGGGATTAGCCGAGTGGTTTGAGGCGCTGCAGTCATGGACTGTGCGGCTGGTCCCGGCGGAGGGTCGAGTCCTCCCTCGCGCATGGGTGTGTGTGTTTTTACTTAGGCTAATTTAGGTTAAGTAGTGTGTAAGCTTAGGGACTGATGACCTTAGCAGTTAAGTCCCATAAGATTTCACACACAATTTGAACGCTACCCAATTAAGGAATTCAATGTTCCACGCTCTGTTTGTTTCCCCCGAAGAAACGTCCTCGAGACTATACTCCACTCGGACACATGCCAGTATAGGATTATCAACACAAAATCAAATATGGAGTACGTCTAATAACGGATAAGAAAATACGAATGCAAGTAAGTTGCTATAATTGTATGGTGAGCACTTTGTCATAATCTAGATAGATATAAGACCAAAATACAGTCAAATATTACACGTTTATATCACTACTATCTCCGTAGATTATGGTGAGACTCAAAGAATGTATGACGAGACAAAAAGAGATTATTTTCATTGTAGAGGGAGACGAAATTTCAGTTGTGATGGGGGACTGGAATTCGACAGCAGGAAATAGCCGGCATAGATAATAGGAGAAAAAGACCTACGGGAGACGAATGAAACAACAAGTCGCGTGGCAGAATATACCACATGACATAACTTCGTCATTCCTAATACTAGGTTTCAGAATCATAAAATTATATTTGGAACATCAAAGAAACCACACTGGTTGTTTCAGATAGATTACACAACGATTAAAAAAGGCGTAGAAACTAGATTTTAAATTTCAAAACATTTTTAGGGACATAATTTGTTGGTTATGAACTAGAGATTAAAACTGAAGAAATAACAGAAATGTAGGAAATTAAGGAGCTCAGTATTGGATATATTGAGAGAAACAGATGTTGGATCGAAAACAGCATTAGACAACGATGGACTGAAGCAAGGAAACGTATAAAATAGAAGACTAATGGGTAGCTTATAGAGATGAAACGGGGAATGAACCACAGAATCACACTATCATAGTGTCCAGTAGAAATCATTACATGATACACGGACTCCTGAATCAAAGTGAAGAAAGGACAATGCAAAAAAAAAACAGCAAATGAAGCAGTAAAAAGGGAATGCAGATGTTTGAAAAGATAGTAGTAAAGGAAACAAAGGAGAAATTTGGAGAATTAATTATAGTTCAAGGAGCAGAAATGAAAAGTTAGGATTGGCCGATGAGACTATGATATTGTGAGTGTCGGCGAAGGACCAGTGAAATCTGTTTAATGGCATGGATAGTGTGTTGAAAAGACAGGACAAAATTAACATCAGCGAGAGACAAATGTAATGGTATGTAGTCAAATTAAATTAGATAATGCTGATAGAATTATATTTGGAAACGAAACATTAAACGTAGTCAATGAGTGATGCTATTTGGGAAGAATATGACGATGGTCGATATAGGGACGATATATAAGGCGTACTGGCAGTGCAAAGAAATGCGTTTGTGAAAAAGATAAATTACTTAACATCCAATATAGGCTTAAATTTAAGGAAGACTTTTTCGAAGGTTGTCTGGAGCATACGAATGTATGGTATTGAAACATGGACCATAAATAGCTAGAACATTTTGATGCTACAGAACAATACTGATGAGGAGATGAGTAGATCTAATAACTAATGAAAAGTTACCGAGTTTACATGGGGAAGGAAAAAGTGTGGAAGAACTATAATAATTGAATGTATCGGTTGATGGGACACATCATGAAGCACGAAAGAATTGTTACTTTGCTAGTAGAAGGAAGCTGGTACGTGTGAGGGGACCGGGCGGTGGAAGTTAATGTTTTAGGAGGAAGAACAACGCATCACTACAGTAAGTACAGTAAGCGGGTAACATGTATGGGCGTTACAGTTGTTATGTAGATATGAAGAGGACTGCACAAGATAGGCTAGCGTGAAGAGGTTCAGCGAACCAATTTCGGGTTGAAGATCACAACAACAGCTTTCTAGGCATGAGTGTTTCTAAGCTACGACAGTACCTCTCAGATGGACAGTGATGAACCTGTTCTGTTGAGGTCACACAGCGTAGACGTGTTCTACCTGCGATATCTCTTGCACTCAGATACCTGAACGATTTCGGGTACTTGTGGTTTTCCCTGTAAAGTTCCTCACTCACTCTTCCTCCTCCCACTCTCCTCCTTCGAAAAACCAGACGCATACATTCAGGTCAGTGGGTGCCAGAACTGCACACAGGGCAAAAGGAAATATTTGCGATATTTCACAGAATCTGAAAAAGCCACACAATTTCTAAAAGTGTGATAAGGTTTAGTAAGGAAAGAGCTCTCTCGTTGGACTGCACTTATCATATTTATGAAAGGAAACTATTCGATGCTAAATCCAAACAAATCTCCACACATATATGAAATGAAAGAACGTAGCGCTCCATACAACCATGAGATGATAGACAAGAGCAGATTTTTGTCGCTATTGACGTGAATCCTTTACTATGGCACAACCGATTCGCTGTACGTATTACATTTGGAATATACATATTTTTTGACTTGGATTATATCCCCATGTAGTATGCTGTCAGTTCAAGTCCTGGTCCTATGATCTTCTGCTAACAAGGCTCTGCATTTTACTTGGGTAAAAAGGGCACAGTGCCATCTCTTAGACGAATAAAATTAATTCCCGGAAATGATTCTTCGCTATAACAGTGCATGGACAATAATTTTTGGTATGGAAAGACTTGAAGAAACTTTATTATTTCTAATTTATAGAGTTAGAAGTTAAAAGAAAGTATGTGTCACGAATATTTCCAGCCGCTGCAATAACATTAGTGACTCTTTCAGATTTGTAATTCATCACCTATGTACGTCACTGCGGCAGTAACTCTTCCTACGGCGTCTAACCGCAATCCAGAAACTTCTTCGGGAAAAAGTGGAAATAACGACCGAGGGAGAGAGAGGGCGGACGAGGAGACTTGCTAAACAGCGCGCATGCCGGCGGCTTGAAACAGAAGAGTTCGTTATTGTATTCACTGAAAAGGAAGAACTTTTTCCTGCTCTGATGCAAAATGACGCATTACTTACTTAGTTCTCTCAACAAGGAAAGTTAGACAAGGACCCGTTGTTTTACTGTTTTAAGAGCCTGCTTTTGCTCTGCACCCAATACAGACTCCAAACGAATCTCTTTACTGAGGCAGAAAACAATGCAGTAACTTTCGCATTGTGTGAAACGTTTTGTGCGGGAATGAGAGCCTCCTTCGCTGTTTGTTTCTGAATAAGAATGGCGGGTTGTCTTGTCTTAATGTCGGGAAGTTATTTCTGCATTCTTCTCTGTCCGCAATGGCTAATAGCAAACAAGCAAACAGTTTCTCCATCGTTCTTCCGTTGACGGCTGAATCTTCTTGCAACATGGATGTCAGACCGGTATCTGTGTCAGAGATTCACACCATCCTATACAACATTTCGCTCTGGATCCCCCTCCGGATGTAAAATGTTAATAGGCTGGGACCTGGCCTTTTATTTAGCTCTAAAACAAAACCTATCGGCTGTTTAACCTCTGATAATACTGGGCAACGTCCGATATATGTGATAGATCATCCCTATCTTCAGGCACAATCACCTACAACAATTACAATTGATTCTATGGCAACTAACTAATGACATGACTAGACACGTATAAGTAAAAACTATCCATAACGTGCCATTTCGGTACACCGCATATGTCCCATTTTGTGGAAACACTTGTCACCAAATAGAATGCATATTTCCGTTGTCAAAGCGGTATCTTGCACAGACTCTGGTACCCGTTTCGGTAGTTATTGTTGCTTTCACGTAATTAACCCTGCTGTGTTAGTTTTCCTTTTCCCGGTCTGAACCCAACCAAACGGGCCTTGGGAGGCCGGTCCTGTTGTTGTAACCTTTCTTGGCTTTCCTATTTCCTGTAGTCTTGTGCTCCTTGCGTGTAAGCCCTCTGAAACGTATAAGACTTGTGGCAAGGCAATTCAAATTGTTGGTTACTTAACTGAAGCAGTAAGTCATGAAGGTCTACAGGTTTTCTGTTCCGTAGTCTTATCTAACTGAAGCTGTTACTAAACAAGACTCCTTGTTTTCTGTTTGGTAATTTTACTTAACTGAAGCTGTTATCGTTGAAGATTTGCCTGTTTTCTATGTAGTAATTTTACTTAATTGACCCTGTTGTTATTGAAGGCCTCCCTATTTTATATTTAGTAATTTCACTTGACTGAAGCTGTTATTATTGAAGGCCTGCCTGTTTTCTCTTTGGTAATTTTAATTAACTGAAGCTGTTATCACAGAATGCATGCCTCTTTCGTATTTGGTAATTTTACTTAACTGAAGCTGTTATTGCTGCAGACCTGCCTTTAGAAATTTTGTAACTTCACTTAAGTGAAGCTGATATCATTGAAGGCCTGCCCGTTTTCTATTTGGTAATGTCAATCAACTGAAACTGTTAATGAAGACGGCCTGCCTGTTTTCTATTTGGTAATGCCAATTAACTGAAACTGTTAATAAATATAACCTACTTGTTTCCTACTTGGTAATTTCCCTTGACTGTTATCATTGAAGGCCTGCCTGTTCTCTTTTTATTAATTTAAGTGCTATTTCATAATTTGCATCAGCTAAAACTCTTATTAATCACAGACTACCGGTTTTTATTGCCCTGTTATTGGGATCTGACATATTCCTCAATCTGTGTAGTAATTAATTGAAATTATGATTGCCAAATGCCTACCTGTTTCATGGGTACTTATGTCAATAAGGTAGTAACAGGAAATGACACATTATCGTAAATGGCCCCTAACCTTTCGCCTGACATGCATTTAATCATAATTGCAGATCCCTACTGGTATTCACAGAGAGTGGTTGTGTTCTGTTGACACGGGCGTTGTAGAATTGTCTACCTTTTCTCTGGTTATTTTTTCATTCCCTGTGATCATTTACTTAGTGTGTAAGCATCCCTAACTGTCTGTCAAGCATTGCATTAATTTATTCCATTATTCGCAAGGAGCTATCTTGCTATAAATCCAAGGGACTGCCCCACAATCGAGCATCTGAAGATGGATCAGATGCAATATGAACTTAGAATTCGGGAGCTTAGAGCCAGAGCTGGTGGCCAGGTTGCACGCAGCATTGGGCATCCCGCTTTGCGTTTTGACGAACACCATTGGGAAAAGTGCTGTTTCTCTCGATAATATTTGGGTAGCGTTGGATAAAGTGCAGTGAAACCTGTCTTTTAGCAAATCGGTACATTCAGGCCCACCTAGTACATCTGGGAAATCGTGTGAGGGTCATTACCTCCTTGCAACTTAGCCAGGCGGAAGTTAATAGGATGGAGCGGCGGATTTGCAGGTCCAAGCAGCGTCCTTGAGCTTGCAAAGTCAGGAAGCGGGAGCAAGTCCAGCTACCTCTACAAAGCAGTTCTTCGATCAAGCATCCATGGTCCGAGGTTTAGGTAGCCCTCTGGCTAATCTTTTCGAGAGATTACCCAACCCAGTTATGTGCCTACTCAAAGCTTTCACTCGATACCTTAGGCTATGTCCAGCTGTTTTTGTGGCTGTTGGTGTGACTTAAATTTCATGCGGATGCCTTGGGGCAGCCTCGCCATGTGATATTAGAGCTACTTTACCCCTTGGCAAGATTTACTCTGAGTGGTTTTATATCTGAAGCCCTAAAGTGGGAGGGCCCAATAGGACAAATAAGGGGACTGATTGACGATAGGAAGCTCTCGCCACGGATGCGGAACGAGCTTGAACGCAAATAGTACTGGCAGATGCAGGCATCATTTGAACGGCTGAGCCAGTATGTCAAGCTAGTGCGCCTAACCACTTTGGCTCTTGCTACGCCGGTTTCGGAACTCAGTACTGCATCAAACATTTCGGAGGGCATCCGTCCAACGGATTTGTCGCGCTTGGCATTTGCTTCCTGCCCCACTAGTTCCGGAATTTGATAACATTGGTTGAATCCATTGAATCCTTGTCATTTGTCGATGATGTGCGGAGGCGTGAGGAGCAGTTGGAAACTCTCCTGCCCACCTCGAGAATTAATGGGGCTCCCCAACCATCCAATATACAGGGTGATTCAAAAAGGATACCACAACTTTAAATATGTGTATTTAATGAAAGAAACATAATATAACCTTCTGTTATACGTACATTATTACAAAGGTTTTTTTTTCACTCAAAAACAAGTTCAGAGATGTTCAATATGGCCCCCTCCAGACACTCGAGCAATATCAACCCGATACTCCAACTCGTTCCACACTCTCTGTAGCATATCAGGCGTAACAGTTTGGATAGCTGCTGTTATTTCTCGTTTAAAATCATCAATAGTGGCTGGGAGAGGTGACCGAAACACCATATCCTTAACATACCCCCATAAGAAAAAATCGCAGGGGGTAAAATCAGGGCTTCTTGGAGGCCAGTGATGATGTGCTCTGTCACGGGCTGCCTGGCGGCCGATCCATCGCCTCGGGTAGTTGACGTTCAGGTAGTTACGGACAGATAAGTGCCAATGTGGTGGCGCTCCATCCTGCTGAAATATGAATTGTTGTGCTTCTTGTTCGAGCTGAGGGAACAGCCAATTCTCTAACATCTCCAGATACTGTAGTCCAGTTACAGTAGCACCTTCGAAGAAAAAGGGACCAAAAACTTTATTGGCTGAAATGGCACAGAAAACGTTCACCTTAGGCGTGTCACGTTCATACTGAGTTGTTTCCCGCGGATTCTCAGTGCCCCATATACAGACATTGTGACGGTTGACTTTCCCGTTAGTGTGGAAAGTTGCTTCATCACTAAACACAATCTTTGAAACGAAAGATTCATCTGTTTCCATTTGAGGAAGGATAAAATCACAGAAATCGATTCTTTTAATCTTATCAGCTGCAGACAGTGCTTGAAGCAATTTCAGACGATAAGGTTTCATAACTAACCTTTTTCGTAGGACTCTCCATACAGTTGATTGTGGAATTTGCAGCTCTTTGCTAGCTCTGCGAGTCGATTTTCCTGGGCTGCGAACAAATGCTTACTGGATGCGTGCTACATTTTCATCACTCTTTCTCGGCCGTCCAGAACTTTTCCCTTTGCACAAACACCCATTCTCTGTAAACTGTTTATACCAACGTTTAATACACCACCTATCAGGAGGTTTAACACCATACTTCGTTCGAAATGCACGCTGAACAACTGACGTCGATTCACTTCTGCCGTACTCAATAACACAAAAAGCTTTCTGTTGAGCGGTCGCCATCTTAGCATCAACTGACGCTGACGCCTAGTCAACAGCGCCTCAAGCGAACAAATGTACAACTAAATGAAACTTTATAGCTCCCTTAATTCGCCGACAGATAGTGCTTAGCTCTGCCTTTTGTCGTTGCAGAGTTTTAAATTCCTAAAGTTGTGGTATTCTTTTTGAATCACCCTGTATTTTCCGTGAGAGGTTGTTTTCGGTGCGACGCCCGCGATTATTTGGTGCGCAAGCGTCCCATAACGTGAGCTTCTAGACACAGAAAATGGCATCAGCTGAAGAAGAGGGGGATTGTTTCCGTCGGAGACGTGCGCCATGGTGGGTGCTTATTCAAGCTCCCTAAGGATGTGCCCTCCCTTTTATCTGCCCCCGCTTATAGCACGAACTCTTGTGCGCGCTGTTGGTTTCTGGTAGCTCCGAATCCTTGTAGAAGTATAATTGGTATTTGGAGTTTCGTGTGCCCCTCCTCTGAGAGATGCCGTGTGGCCAATGAGCAAGACTTGTCTCTTGTCTGCGATGTATACATTAGTTTGTCTATTTGTGATTTCCCATGGCCTGTTATGCTCTTGCCTGTTAAAGATCTAGCTCTCAATTTGTTTCTCGGGTGTGATTTTATCCAGAAAAATGGATTAGTTCTCGACCTAGCGAGCCGCACCTTCTCCTTTAGGTTTTCGCCTTGTGACAAGATATCCTTCTTGTTCGGCACCCGCGGGGATTGTCGGGCATTCGGTAAATTGCAACTCCGGTGAACTTGATATGGCCCATATGAAGCCGAGTCAGGCAGGGCAGTTGTCCAGTTTATTGTGGGAGATTCCCGAGATTTTCTCTAATAAGCTGGGGGTCGCTAACACCATACAGTACGCTTTGTCGACGATATTCAACTGCGACCGTGTCCTAATCATCTCTTGCCACCCAAAACGAAAATCTAGACAGAAATGGGTGAGTGTGTTGAAATAGGGCGTCATTACGCCGTCTACATCTCCTTACGCGTCACCGATTCTTCTCGTTCCTAAAGATCAGAGCCAGGATTACAGACTGGTGAGTGGTTATAGATTCCTTAACGAAAAGGTTATTTTACAATCTGTCCCCTTACCAGATCTTCACAATTGCTTCATCTGATTTTCGGCGGCTAAGTGGTACACCCTGGTCTAAGTCAACCAAGCTCCTTCTAAGGAGCTCATTGGAACGTATAAGAGTTCAACCAGATGTTGCCCGGCTTCTTCACTGGGACGGCAGTTTCGCCTCATTTGTTAGATCATCTCCTTGGTGACTTGAAGTTTTCTTGTGTCTTTAATTACCTCGATGATATTGTCATTCATAGTCAGTTGTTTGAGGATCACATTTCCCGTCTTCGAGATGCGAGGTTGACCTTTAAGCCGTCCAAGATTACACTTGCTAGGAAACAGGTGTCCTCTTTGGGCCATTTAGTTTCTGAGGACGGCATTAGGACTTACCAGGATTGAACTAAGGTGTTGAAGAAATTTCCTATCTCGAATTAGGAAGCCGATAGCCAGGATGGCGAATTATTTTACCCGTTTTCTCCATAATTTTGCCCAGATGGCACCTTCCCTGACTAAACTATGTAGGAAGGGGGAGAAATTTGTCTGAGTTGAGAGCCAGGTTTTGTATTAATAAAGACCGCTATCACCAACCCTCCCGTCTCAGCCGTCCCGGATTACGGCAAAAGATTTATCGTTCAAACTGATGCCTCCAATGCTGATATTGCTGCAGTGTTGTTGCAGGAGGAGCAAGGTATAAGTCAACCCATTAGCTTCGCGTCTAGAAGGTTGTCTGGTACTGAATTACTCCATTTACGAGTGTGTGGCGCTGGCCGTGCTTTTCACCTTAGAGGAGTTCCTGTTCAGTCTTGGACATGGTGAGTTTGATCTCGAGACAGGTAATCATGACCTAAGTTGGGTATTTTCTCAAACCATGAAAACTGGTAGGATTGCGAGGTGAGTGGTCCGCATCTCAGCGTTTCATTCCAAGGTGACACACATAAAAGGATCTGCCAATCAAGTTGCCGACGCCCTCAGTCCCATGTTTCATGAGAAGGGAGCTGTCAAGTGTAAGAGCTTTAGTGAGTCTCATCCGACTGTGTGTACCATTTTAGCTGAAGTTCCCCAGTTGTTTATGGACCTTACAACAAAACAGCACCAAGATCCATTGTGAGGTCCCTCAACAAAGCAACTCTTATCCAGTGGTGAGGTTAGCGACTACTCCATCGGGAATGCCATACTATGTAAACGCGTTAACGACGCTGGAGACTTTTAAATTTGTTTGCCTCATGGACTGGTGCCTCGCGCTTTCTATTATTTTCCTAATTCTGTAGTAGGAGGTTATCTGGGAATCTATAAATCCTTGGAAAAAGTTAAGGCTCACCTTATTTGGCCGATTTTGAATAAGTATATCAGGCGATTATTGGGTGAGTGTGAAGCCTGTAAGAAGGCTAAATCCAGTAATAGTCCTCTGAAGTGGTTTTTACAATCTGAGCACGAGGAAAAGCCTATGGGCAAACTCTTTGTCGATTACGTAGAGCCTCCTCGTACCAAGATGGGGAACTGATACCCCACTCGTATTCTGGTGGTTGTTGACACGTTTTCCAGATTTGGATGGTTAATACCTAGTCGTGGGTTCATGGCGGCCATTACAGTTGCACATCCAGCCAACATCTTTGACTGGTTAGTCCCCTTTAGGTTCTTGTTAGCGATAATGCTCCAGTTTTGTTTCTGAACAATTTAAGCAGTTTTGCTTTCATAACGCTGTTAAGCACCTACCCACAACGCCATATTATTCTCAGGCATTTTTTGTCGAGAGAGTGAATCACATCCTTCAGCCAGCTTTGATCATTTACCATCGCAAGTCTCCGAGTAACTTGACTCAATTTCGCATTTAACACTGTGCAGCACGAAGCATCCAAGGCAGTTCCTGCCATTCTCTTGTTCCTCCTATCCTCCTATCCAACTTGTGGGATATCAACGACCTCCTGGCTCTGCCCACAACTTCTGAAGATCTTAGGAAAAATAGGGAACCGGCCAGGAGTAACATTAGGTTAACCCACCGTCTCAAGTAATAGACGCCCCTTGCAGAGCAAGATAGGAGATGAGTTTTTCGCGAAGTACTGTGGCAGTCGGGTGAGAGGTAGTGCCAAGCTCGGCACGTTCGCTCCTCGTTTCACAGGGCCATGATCTAACATCAACATTATGCGTCCGGTTAGCTTGGTTCTCAGACATCTGGCAATTGGTAAGGTCGTCAGGGTGCACCTTAATAAATTAATCTTCCCCTCGAATCCATTGATTTGCGGGGGCGGAGGTTGAGCATAGAGGGCGGGGTTGCTTGCGTCGCCTTACGAATTCCTGCCGCCACAAGCTCGATCTGTCGTGTAACGTCCCGCTGTTTTGAGGCCACAAAGATCTTTGCTCGGGATTATTGTTTAGCCGACCTCTCTGCCAAAGGTTTTCGAGCACCATATAAATACGTTTCTCTTGTAATACGGCTTGATGCCGGTTACGAAACACCTTTGGGCACTGTTGACGTCATTGCGCTGTCCGCTATAGTGGCTCAGGAGGTGCTTGGGTCTCAAAATTTGCAATTGCAGAAAATATGTAATTGGTTTGGCAGCCAAGTTTCCTTCCGGACGTTTCGCTGTCGTTATAAAGGCGGTATCTTAGTGATGCGGGAATACCATTTGGCCAGTTGTTGTTGCTTTCAAGTAAGTAATCTTGCTGTGTTAATATTCCTTTCGCCAGTCTGTACGCGACGAGAAGGGTCTTGGAAGGCGGGTCCTCTCGTTTAACCAACTTGGCCTTCTTATCTGATGAAGTCTTGTTCTCCTTGCGTGCTAGCTTCCTGGTGCAAACTTTGTGAGGAGGCAATTCAAACTCTTGGTGACTTAACTGAAGCTGTTATTCGTGAAAGCCTTCCAGTTTTCTATTTGGTAGTCAACTGATGTTATTAAAGCGGCGCGGGATTAGCCGAGCAGTCCAGGGCGCTGCAGTCATGGACTGGTGCTGCTGGTCCCGGCGGAGGATCGAGTCCTCCCTCGGGCATTGGTGTGTGTGTTTGTCCTTAGGATAATTTAGGTTAAGTAGTGTGTAAGCTTAGGGACTGATGACCTTATCAGTTAAGTCCCATAGGATTTCACTCACATTTGTACATTTTTTGTTGTTAAAGAAGGCCTGCCATTCTCTGTTTTGCTAGTGTTAATTAACTGAGGCTGTTATCGAAAGCCCGAAGGTTTTATATTTGGTAATTTTGCTTAACTGAAGCTGTTATTATTGAAGGGCTGCCTGTTCCCTTTTAATGAAATTAAGAACTATTTGATAATTTGCGTTAGCTGAAACTCTTACTCATCAAGGCCTACCCGTTTTTATTGTCCTGTTATTGAGACCTCGTACCTTACTCAGTCTGTGTTGTAATGAACTGAAATTGCGATTTCCAAAGGCCTACCTGTTCAGCGGTACTTATGTCAGTAAGGCAGTAACAGGAAATGACACATGGTGGTTCATGGACCCCAAACTTTCACGTTACATTCCTTTATCGACAGTTGTAAGTTTCACTGAGAATGAGTGAGAGGATTTTAGTATCGGTTGTGTAGTAGAGTTTGTGACCAGATGGGAATTTTCTTGTAAGACATAGTCCACTATGTTACAATAGATGTCGAAGTAGTTCTGGCATGTTGTAGGAATGTGAGGTATGGTAGCTATTATTAACATTTCATGTTCATAGCTTTGCAGATGGCAATAGCTGCATTCTTAACGTTTTGACAGAGTAGCACTGGAAATAAATGATAGCAAAACGTAGCTGTATATTAACAAAGTAACAGATTTACAGAAAGACTGAAAACTGGTTTTTAATTTTGAGAGCTGTAAAATTGTGTATTTCACGGAAATTTAATTATGAGCACCCTTTATTTGAGGGATTGAGGACTCAAAAATGTAGCTTGTCCTGTCGTTTAACTAACGGCCGTTTCTCTCAAAGTACGTTGTACGACTCAAATTTCACAACTACCGAAGTTCGATTCAGCAACATCAAACAGTAATGATAAGCACATGTAGCGGATACGCACACAAGGCTTTTCTTGCACGTGGGAGTGCGTGATGGATATATACGGTGGCGCAAGTAAAAGTGGACCGAACGTGTGAATACTACTGAACGTGAATGTATGCATATAACAACACCCCATGACGCGCATACCACGTGTACCCCCGCCACACCGGTTCAAAGCATAGAGCGGGCTGTATGAGTGTGAGTGGAGCAATACAAAGAGGACCATGGTGCCCTCAATGGGGCAGCGAATTTTCGTCGTGGAACGTTAAGTGATAACAAAGATGTGGGAACGGTGTGGTCAGTTATTTGCTGAGAAGTTTAGTGGTGTCAAGTGCCAGCAAAGTGCTCTGCAACGCTTAGTCCGTAAATGGCGTCAGAGAGCATCTGTTTTGAACAAGTCAGGAAACATTAGAAAACATGGTAACACAATAGAAAATGTGGCCGCAGCTAACCAGAAAATGCTTTAACGTCCTACCAAATCAACCCGGCGCTTGTCGCAAAAGACTTGTGTATCACGTGAAGCATGTGGAATAATACTCCATCTGGTCCCGCACATGCATTTCTACCGAATGTCTGTTGTATTTGCATGAGAACCAGCAGATGATCTTCAGCGCCTCCTGAGTGCTTATTCAATGAGATAACAATGAATGCTGGGAAATGGATCTGTTCTTTATTTCTGACGAAGCCTTGTTTCACCTGAGTGGTTATGTCACCTCACAGAATCACAAGTTCTGGGCAGCGGAGTATCTGCATAATTTCCACAAAACACCATTTCATGATAAGAAGGTTGGGGTTTGGAGTGCAGTGTCTGCATACAGCATTACTGGGCCCACCTTCTTCCAGCAGACGCTGACTTCAGCGCATTACTTTGCCAACATTTTGAAACCATTTGTGGTAACATTAACAATAGAGGAAAAGACCTGTGGTTACTTCCAACAAGGTGGAGCTACTGCCCATACATCTGGCCAAACCTTGGAACACATTTACTGAATATTCACGCTTGACTGAGTTCGTAGCAGAGGTCTTTCTGGTCCAGGCCATAGTTGACAACCCAGGCCACCTGGCCTGTCAGTGTGTGATTACTTTGCCTCTGGAGCCCACAGGGGTAAGGTGTAACGCAACAACCCTTATATATCGAGCAAGGTGGTGCAGTGGTTAGCGCACTGTACTCGCATTCGGGGGCTACGGTTCAAACCCGCGTTCGGCAATACCGATTTAAGTTTTCCATGATTTCCCTAAATCGCTTCAGGCAAAAGTTCCTTTGAAAGGGCACCCCGTACTTCCTTCCCCGTCCTTCCCTAATCCGATCGGACCGATAAACTCGCTGTTTGGTCTCCTCCACGAATCAACTAATCAACCAATCTTCAAGAACTGCATCAGAACATTTCGGGTGAGATAGCAGCAGCTCCAGCAGTCCAGCTTCGATCCGCCCGCAGCGACTCTCTGACTAAGGCCCAAAAGTGTCAAGAGATGAGTTCTCTTTCCACATCTACCATAGGTTAGTAGTGATTTCCTTTTCTCTGCTGTGTTTCGTTGTACCCTGGAACTCTTTTATGTGGCCCTCCTTGCAGATAAGGATCTCACGTATCGATCAATAGAGGAAAAATACGTATGCTGTTGTGCCCTGATATCCTATTTAGAAAGTTTCAAGGGAAAAATCAACGAATATTCGTCAGCTCGCTACGTACCTCTCCCGTCGAATGTATGAAGGTAAAATTACAATAATATCGGCACACAAAGATGTAAATACGCCATTATCCGACCCGCTTCTTATCCTTGAATGCAACGGAAAGATATCGTAATAAATTGGATAATAAACGTAACCACTGCCAAGAACCTCACAGTTTTCGGCAGGGTATAGATATACAAGCCTCGGTTACTGAGGATCCGCAGAGTAGCACAAGTATAGCATTTCTTTTTATTGCCGGTTCTTATCTCGGCGCGGGGAGCCGTTTATGGAACGCTTTTGGGTCTCGTGGCGCCATTTTGCGACCTCCACTGGCGCCATTCATCAGAGTGAGCCAATTTCCGGCGCGCCGCGATCGCAGCGCCACGCTGTTTGCGGGATATTGCGCGTCAGTATCAAACTATGTCACCGGCGCCACGAGTTTTCTCATTATGTATTCACCAACTTGGCGGCTCCAGCAGTGCCTGCAAAAACGGGCGCCCACGTTAATACAACAACGCGCTGGCGTACAAGTTTATGTTGTGTATGATAAAATATGTGCAACATCGATTCATCACTATCCGGGAAGACTTCCGAACATTACTGTTCCTGATGTATTCATCAGTCCGAGGAATGGCATTTGACACACCTCTCTACCCTAGTCTGCAAGTCTTTTCATAACTGCGTAACAACAGCGCCTAACATCCACATGTGCTTCCTTACTGCACTCAGCTACGGATCTAAGTCCACAACTTTTACCTCAAGCTTCGTTGCCAAAACCTGGATTCATTCAAGACTTTTTTGTTTTTTATTTTATTTTTTTTTTGCAACATAGCCTTTTCGTGAAGCTGTTCCATAAATTTCTTTCCTCCCTGACTCGATTCAGTACATCTCCATTGCTTAGTCGATCTACTGGTTCACTTTTCAGCGCTATTTTTAAGGAGCTACTACTATTTTTACGGAAGATGTATTCCCAAATTGCGAATTCATGTTTTATTTCAAACTGCCGCAGATCGTCAGTCTCGTCTGCTCCCTCAGATATGCATGTATGTCTGCTGTACATTGCATAGTACACCGTAAAATACAGACACTGCCAAATAGTACTGTCCTTATGTCTGTAGTCCTTTTCGTCTACATTTTACTTCCATATACGTCCATATGCTAAATTCATTGACGACTCTCTAACATTTAAATTTATACTCAATATCAGCATATTTATCTCAGTCTAACAAGCTTTTCTTACTACTGGCTGTATAATTTCTGTACTGAACTTAGATCCACCATCTTCAGTTCTTTTAGCGTCCCATTTTCTAATCAAATTCACTAGGTATCACGTGACTAAATTCAGCTACATCCTATTAGCAGTATTTTACCTTATTCGACTTACAATTTTTACGGGACACTATCGGTTTCGTTCAAGTAAACTCTCAAGTGCTTTGTCACCTCTGGTAGAATTCCGCGTGTTCTATATATTTTAAACTTCTTTCCTTACACCTGAACTATAATCCCTTTTCCAAATTTCCCCCTTCGTTAGCCTTGCTGCGTGCTCAGTTCAGAAACTGAATAACTATGAGAGAGCGGGATGGAGAGTAGGACGTCTGCG
This sequence comes from Schistocerca cancellata, assembly GCF_023864275.1. Taxonomy (NCBI): domain Eukaryota; kingdom Metazoa; phylum Arthropoda; class Insecta; order Orthoptera; family Acrididae; genus Schistocerca; species Schistocerca cancellata. The sequence goes on along the minus strand of NC_064627.1, from coordinate 86,410,578 downwards.
GCTCACTCCTTGCCAAATTGCTGCCCGTGTCTTGTCCTCAGACTATTGGTAATACAGTCGAATTTCTAGGATACCACTTCGCTGCTTGTACCTTATCTCCGGTACCTTCAGTACGCTGTGTACATTTAGAAAGCCAACGAACTATCGACTGCTGATCGTAAATTAGGAAAATTGCCCAAATCGGAATATATCGTACATGTAAAAGAAAATGCTGGAGTAGCTGTTATGCTTACGCACAACGCACTTTACTGATTCGTTACATGCTATTGAAGTAAGAGATTTTCCCGTAAAAACAAGAAACAAGATACTACCGAATGTTTTTGGCCTCTCAGTTGGGAATGTTATTAGAACATTAATATTACTGTGGACTAAGAGTAGCACAGTACTTAGTTGAGGACTGTACTGCTTTTAAATTGTTAGTCTACTTATTCAGTAAATGATCAAAAGAGTCTGGACTGCTATGGTGTACATTAATATTGGCTGTGTCAAACCTTGGCCTTTAGAACGGCTTGTTCTCTGTTGGGGACACTTCCCACAAGGCATCTGAATATCTGTTGAGGAATGATACCCCATTGTTCCTCAAGGGTCGAAGCCAGAGAAGTCAGTGATGATGTAATTCGTTCATTGGGTTCATTGGGTTCAGGACGAGAATCTGAGCAGACCAGACTATTTCGGGAATGGTGTTATCCACAGACCATTGTCCCACATATGCTCCTGTACGACAGGGTTCATTGTCATGCTAATAATATCATGGTCTCCGAGTTTTTCCTCTTCTGTACTGACAACATTACGCTGTAAAATGTGTTCATATCATTCAGCATTTAGTGTTTACTGAAGCAGGATTAGGGTACTGTTCCTGTCCCAAAAAACACCAAAAAACGCAATACTACACAGTTGGCATTACACATGTTGGCGGGTAAATTCGTCCAAATTTCGCCAAACCCAAAACCTTCCATCGGATTGTCACATGGTATAGCGAGATAATTAGTCCAAATTACTCGATTCCAGTCATCCACCGACCAGTGCCGTTCCTCTTTACACTATATCGAGCGTTGCTTAATATTGACTACAGAAGTGTATGGATTGTCAGCAGCTGCTCGACCACTGCACCCCATGCCTTCTATCTCCATACTCCCAGTCATTGTGCTAGCTGGACGGATGGTAGCACTTTGCATCTCATCAGCGATTCATTTCACTGCTTCCATGTGCCTTTTACATCTATCCTTTGCAATGACAGATACTACGTGTTTGTCAGTACATGAGGTCTACTTGGTCTTCTTTCACCTGTGCTTGTACCATCACGTTTCCATTTCACAGCCACTTCACCGACAGTCGACTTGGGAAGCTTTAGAAAGTCTAAATGTCACTGATTCATTTGATACCCACGTGCCATCCAGCAGCTAGCTCACATTTGAAGTAACTGAGCTCCCCAGACTGCTTATCTACTGAAAACGCAGGAGAGCATCTATGACAGTCTGAAAGGTAGGAGACAAGGTATTGTCAGAAGTAAAGATGTGGGGACCGGTCGTGAATCGCGCTTGGGCAGCTCAGTCTGTAGAAGACTTGCCAGTGAAAGGCGAAGGTCCCAATTTCGTGTCTCGGTCCTGCACAGAGTATCATCGTCCAGGAAGTTACACTTCACCGCACACTCTCTTGTGGCGCGAAAATTTTATTCTGCAAAGATCTACCAGGTTGTGGCTAAGCCACATCTCCGAAACATCCTTTCTTGCATGAGCGCTGGTTTTACAGGTTTCGCAGGCGACCTTCTACGAAGTTCGGAAGGTGAGAGGCGAAGTATCGGCGGAAGTAAAGGCGTCGGAATGATTTTTGGTTTTGCTTGGGTAGCTAAGGGTGTAGTACATTTGTCCACGAAAAGCAAAGATTCCAAGTTCGAGTCTCGATCGGCCACGCAAATACATTCACCCAGAAAGTTTCATATCAACACACTCAAGGCTAAAGAAAGAACATTTCATTCTGCAAACATCCCCCAGGCAGCGGCTAAGTCATGTCCCTGAAATATCCCTTCCTCGAGGAGCGGAACCCTCGTACGTTCCGCAGGAGAGCTTCTGTGAAGTTGGGTACAGACGGAAATAAAGCTCTGAGGAAGGGTCAAGAGTCGTGCTTGGGTCGTACAGGAGGTAGAACACTTCCCGCAGAAGGGAAAGGACCCAAGCCAGATTTTCGGTTTGGTACATAATTTCAAATTGCCAGGATGTTTGATATCAGCGCACACTCCGCTGAAGAACGAAAATTTCATTTTGCAAACATTCAGGCTGTGGCTAAGCCATATGTGTGTGATATAGTTTCTTCCAGGAGTGATACACCTGAAGTGTCGCTCTAGAGCTTTTATAAAGCTGAGAAGGTAAGACGCGAAGTACATGTGGAAATAAGGCTGTGGGACGGGTTGTGAGTCATGCTTGGGTAGCTCAGTCAGCAGATCATTTGCCCGCTACACGTAATGTTCCCGAGGTCGAGTCTCGGTCCGGAAAACTGATTCAGTCTGCAAGAGAATTTCATATCAGTGCAAACTCCGATGCATAGTGAAAACTTAATTCTGCAGATATCCCTAATTACCTGGCTGAGCCATGTCACCGCAATATCCTTTCTTCCAGAAGTGCTAGATTTGCAAGTCTCGCCGTAGAGGTTTTGTGAAATGTGGAAGTAAGATATGAGGTATTGGTGGCAGTAAATCTGTGAATACATGCTTGGCTAGCTCAGCTAGAGCAGCAATTCCGCGAAGAAGGCCAAAGTCCCAAGATCGAGTCTCCGCAAGGCATACATTTTTACTCTGCCAGAAAAGTTCATATCAGGGCACAATCTGCTGCCGGGTAAATATTTAATTCCGAAAACACCTTCCAGGCTGTGGCTAACACATGTCCTGATAACATCCTTTCTTCTAGGAATGTTAGTCTTGTAAGGTCCACGTGAGACCTTCTGTGAAGTCTGGAAGGAAGGAGGCTAAGTACTGGCAGAATTAAAGCTTTAAGGATGAGTCGGCAGTCAGTAGTGAACATGTCCGCAAAAGTAAAATGTGACGACTTCGAGTCTAGGTTTGGTACAGAGTTTCAGTCTGATGGGAAGCTTTACATCTGCACACACTGCGCTGCCGAGAGAAAATTTCAAAAATGGTTCAAATGGCTCTGAGCACTATGGGACTTAACATCTGAGGTCATCAGTCCCCCAGAACTTAGAACTACTTAAACCTAACTAACCTAAGGACATCACACACATCCATGCCCGAGGCAGGATTCGAACCTGCGACTGTAGCAGTCTCGCGGTTCCGGACTGAAGCGCCTAGAAACGCACGGCCACCGCGGCCGGCTGAAAATTTCATTCTGCCATCATCCTCCAGGCTGCGGCCAAGCAATCACCCAGCAACATTCTTTCCTCCAGGAGTGTTAATATTCTACGGAGGAGAGCGTCTGTAATGTTTGGAATGTAGCAGATGAAGTACAGGCAGAAGTAAAGCTTTGGGGACAGTTGGTACAGCACTTGCGCGCATATGGCATAGGTCCCGAATTTTGATGTCGCTCTGGCACAGAGTTTCAATCTGCCAGGAAGTTTCGTATCAGCGAACTCTCCGCTCAAGGGAGAAAATTTTATTCTCCAAACATACCTTCGTCTGTGGCTAAGCCATTTCCCCACCATATCGCTTCTCTCAGGAGAGCTGATCTCGCAGGTGAGCTTCTATGAAGTTTGGAAGGTAGGAGAGCAGGTACAGGCGGAAGTTAAGGCCTTGGAGACGGGTCGTGAGTCGTGCTCGGGCAGCTCAGTGGCTAGACAGCACGCCTGTGACAGGGAAAGTTCCAAAGTTCGAGTCTCGGTGTGGCGCACAGTTTCAGTCTACCACGAAGATTCATATCAGCCCAAACTCAGCTGGAGGCTTCTATCTCCCAGGAAGTTACATATCAGCACACAGTCGGCTGAAGAGTGATAATTTCGTTATTTTGAAATTCCAAGCTGTGACTAAGCTATGTCTCCGCAATATTATCTCTTCCAAGAGTGCTACTCTTGCAAGCTACATAGGACAGCTTGTGTAAATTTTGGGAGGTAGGAGGCCAGATACATGCGGAAATACAGCTTTGGAGATGGGTCCTGAGTCATGGTTGATAGCTAAGTCGCTATAGTACTTGTCCACAAAAGGTGTTGTGTACATAGTTCCGCGTATTCAGCGCGGACACAACTTTCCCACTAGAGCGCGCCCCACTAAGGACAATAGCACAGGCGCAGCGCTCGTCCGTCTCCGCACTACGAGATGGCGCTGTCTTAGAGACGGACCAAATTCAGCTTCCGCCGATCCGTGTATTAATACACTCCTGGAAATGGAAAAAAGAACACATTGACACCGGTGTGTCAGACCCACCATACTTGCTCCGGACACTGCGAGAGGGCTGTACAAGCAATGATCACACGCACGGCACAGCGGACACACCAGGAACCGCGGTGTTGGCCGTCGAATGGCGCTAGCTGCGCAGCATTTGTGCACCGCCGCCGTCAGTGTCAGCCAGTTTGCCGTGGCATACGGAGCTCCATCGCAGTCTTTAACACTGGTAGCATGCCGCGACAGCGTGGACGTGAACCGTATGTGCAGTTGACGGACTTTAAGCGAGGGCGTATAGTGGGCATGCGGGAGGCCGGGTGGACGTACCGCCGAATTGCTCAACACGTGGGGCGTGAGGTGTGAGGTCTCCACAGTACATCGATGTTGTCGCCAGTGGTCGGCGGAAGGTGCACGTGCCCGTCGACCTGGGACCGGACCGCAGCGACGCACGGATGCACGCCAAGACCGTAGGATCCTACGCAGTGCCGTAGGGGACTGCACCGCCACTTCCCAGCAAATTAGGGACACTGTTGCTCCTGGGGTACCGGCGAGGACCATTCGCAACCGTCTCCATGAAGCTGGGCTACGGTCCCGCACACCGTTAGGCCGTCTTCCGCTCACGCCCCAACATCGTGCAGCCCGCCTCCAGTGGTGTCGCGACAGGCGTGAATGGAGGGACGAATGGAGACGTGTCATCTTCAGCGATGAGAGTCGCTTCTGCCTTGGTGCCAATGATGGTCGTATGCGTGTTTGGCGCCGTGCAGGTGAGCGCCACAATCAGGACTGCATACGACCGAGGCACACAGGGCCAACACCCGGCATCATGGTGTGGGGAGCGATCTCCTACACTGGCCGTACACCACTGGTGATCGTCGAGGGGACACTGTATAGTGCACGGTACATCCAAACCGTCATCGAACCCATCGTTCTACCATTCCTAGACCGGCAAGGGAACTTGCTGTTCCAACAGGACAATACACGTCCGCATGTATCCCGTGCCACCCAACGTGCTCTAGAAGGTGTAAGTCAACTACCCTGGCCAGCAAGATCTCCGGATCTGTCGCCCATTGAGCATGTTTGGGACTGGATGAAGCGTCGTCTCACGCGGTCTGCACGTCCAGCGCGAACGCTGGTCCAACTGAGGCGCCAGGTGGAAATGTCATGGCAAGCCGTTCCACAGGACTACATCCAGCATCTCTACGATCGTCTCCATGGGAGAATAGCAGCCTGCATTGCTGCGAAAGGTGGATATACACTGTACTAGTGCCGACATTGTGCATGCTCTGTTGCCTGTGTCTATGTGCCTGTGGTTCTGTCAGTGTGATCATGTGATGTATCTGACCCCAGGAATGTGTCAATAAAGTTTCCCCTTCCTGGGACAATGAATTCACGGTGTTCTTATTTCAATTTCCAGGAGTGTATGTCTCACAGCCAATGAGATTGCTGCTAACATAGAACCTTTTCTCCTCACGGATCACACTCGCACAGTGATACCTGAATGCGCGAGGTATTATAACGAGTGTACAGACCTCCAATTAGTCAGTCTGCATTTGTCTGCACCAGTCTGTACGAGTCTGCATTAGTCTGTACCAGTCTATAGTCAAGTTTCAGTCTGCGCCTAATAAGATTACCATATTCCTGTACATAGCCATGAAGATAAATGTATAGACACCTTGTCAAGTATCAGAGATATGTGAGAATAAAATTAACGTACCAAGACCAAACGAACTTCAGATTGCCAATTGTAAACAGCGTCCACAATCAAGTTACATAATGTCTATGCCTTTTATTATTTTAATAAATGTGTGTGAAAATTAATCAAGTTCTGTATAAAGTTGGTCACCGTCAATCTGCTACTCTAAGCGTGCAAGTGGCATTTCTATCGTCTGACCTAACGCCAGAAGGTAAACACGCCACGATAATACCACGAGACATATTGCTGACACTCGCCTACTTCGTTAGAGCGACAACTCAAACAATCTGATGGTGTGTGTACCGAAGGTCTTGCAGTACGCACACCGCAAAACGGCAGGGTCCCAATCTCGACTCTCGGTTTAGCACAGAGTTTCAACCTGAAAGGAAGATGCACATCAGTGCACACTCCGCTGCAGAGGAAAATTTCAGTCTACCAACATCCCCAAGTTTGTGGCTAATCCATGACTCCACAGTATCCTTCTTCCGGCAGTGCTAGTCTTACAAACTGCATAGCAGAACTTCTGAGAACTTTGGAAGGTACGGGGCCAGGTACTGGGGGGAAGCAAAGCTGTGGAGACGAGACCTGTGTCGCGCTTGGGTACTTCAGTCGTTACAGCACTCGCATGCAGATGAGAATGGTCCCAGTTTCGAGTTTTGGTGTGGCACGGAGTTTCATTCTGCCAAGGAGTCTCATGTCAGCGCACACTCCACTGTAGAGTGAACATTTCATTACGCGAACGTCCCTCAGGCTACGGCCACTCCACTAGCCCACAATAAACTTTTTTTCATAGTTTCTCAGCATTGTTTTTTGAAACTTGTAAGATACAGATAAGGTTACTGGCGTAAGTAAAGATGTGGGGGCGGGTTGTGCTTGAGTAGCTCAGTGGCTTGAACACATGCCCACAGAAGCGAGAGGTCCCAAGTTCGAGTCTCGATCCGGCACAAAGACTGACCTGCCAGGAGGTTTCATATTGTCACATACCGTCCGCTTCAGATCCAAAAATTCATTCTCCAAATATTCCTCATGCAGTAACTAGGCCATGTCTCCACAATATACTTTCTTTCAGCAGCGCTAGTCTTGAAAGTTTCGCAGGAGAGCTTCAGTGACCTGTGGAAGATAGAAGGCGAGTTACTGGCGGAAGTAAAGCTGTGAGGATGAGTCGTGAGTCGTGTGTGGGTAGCTGAGGCAGTAGAGCTCCTGCCTATGAGATGCAAAGCTCCCGGGTTTGTGTCTTGGTCCAGCACACTGTTTCTGGTCATCCGTGACTTTTGTATCAGCGCATACTCCTCTGCAGAATGAAGATTTCGTGCTAGTCTTTGAAGTTTCGTAGGAGAGCTTCTGTGAAATTCGGTGGCAGAAGTAAAGTTGTCGGGACGGAAAGTGAGTCGTGCTTCCGTAGTATCTAGAGCCCCTTAGAGCGAAAGGTAAAGATTCCACGTCTGAGTCTCAGTCGTCACCCAGCTTCAATCTGCCAGGAACATTCATAACGGCGCACACTAACCTGTAGGGTAAAATTTTCATCCAGTAAGCATACCCCACACTGTAGCTATGCACGTCCCCGTAATATCCTTTTCTCAAGAAGTGCTTGTCTTGCAACTTGCGCAGAAGATATTCTGTGAAGTTTGGAATGTAGGGGCGTAAGTACTCCAAGTACTGGGTAAGTAAAGATTTACGAGCAAGTAGTTAGTCTTGCTTGGGTACCTCAGTCGGTAGAACACTTACTTACGTAAGGCAAAAATCTTGAGATCGAATCAGGGCCCAGAACACAGTTTCAGTCTGCTATGAAGTCTCATATTAGCGCACATTCCGCTGCAGACTGAAAATTTCATTCTGTAAGCATCTCCTAGGCTGTAGTTAAGTCCCTGCACCTAATGAAAAGAAATTTTTGCCATCCAACAGTCAAAGGGTACGAGTTCCAAACATAGCCATAAATGCTGTTCAGGAGAAAAGTTTCTTCTCAACAGACTTTGTTTGCAGTAATGGTCACTCGGCAGACAAAATACTGAAGTTGTTAGTCAAAGCATACACCAATGCATTATTAAACAATTACATTAAGAAAAAGAATCACACCTTTACTGCTTCTTTTAAGAAATGGAAGCTTAGCACATTTTAATTTACATACCGTTTACGTGTAGGACATTTATGAAATGTCACAGGAAATTTCTGTTAAGAGTCACACAATCCGTTAAACTGTATTTGGTCCAATAAAAGCAGAGGAAGGTTCCATGATCCATATTGGTGTATTAGCTTCAACTGAACGCACACAAATTCTAATTTGGTCCATATAGCCTGTAGTTTTTGGATAATTTGCTTCCAACAGTTTCAAATGTCAAAAAGTCAAAAGTGTTTCCATGCAGGCTATTCAGCTGAAGTAAATACTTTGTCCAGCACTAATGGCTAGTTTCATTATCATTGTCAAATGTTATTAGATTGTGTACACATCCATCTGTGCACTTGGTATTGGCCTAAGGTTGAAACTGGGCCAGTTTTTCCTAGTAAAGTCTTTATGTTTTCCAGCTATTTTGTGCAGAAATATTTACATCTTCCTTTCGATTTGTTCAGCATGTGCTGCCCAGCACGAAGAAAATCTGTTAACGTAATTCTGTATTAAAGCTCATGTAGTTCATTATAACTATGTACATAATAGAGGATATTATTTTGGCATGCAGTCATATAAAACATACACTAGCATATTACAATAATACATAGGGAAAGCCAAAAATGGATTGCTCCCATTTTTCTGAATCAGAATGACACCAGATTGTTTCTTAGTGTAGCTACTTTTCATAACAGCTGTTCATCTAAATTTTGATACAGGCTGTCAGTATTGTTGCATACAGGTACAATTAGTTATTACTTTGCCTATATTATTTTAATGAGACACAGTTACATTTTAGTAGTTGCTTATTCCAAGCACAGTTTAGAATAGTTTAATATCAGACAAAGTAGTTGGTCTCCATTCCAAAATTTGCATCTCATCCAGACTGTGACCCTTAATTTGCTACTAATCTTAGTGTTTTCTTAAACTTTACTCATAAAACATCTTGGCAATGTGAGGCTGTGTGCCACACTTGGAGCGCACATGCGTTTAACCTGCTAGAAAATTTCATAACAGCACATTTGGCACAGAGTGAAAGGTTTGTTCTTGAACTATCATATGAGAGTAAAGTGTCATAGTAGTGTCAAGTTCGTCATTCTATTAGTTTTAAGAGACTCTCTTTTATGAGGAAGCGAAATGAATGTAGTTTCTGCCAGTAACTGTAGAATCTTGTGTTACAGAAAATCACTTCACAGCATTAAATTACAGATTAAGTGTTCCATACACTCAGTTTAATTGAAATAGTTTTTTATAACATCTTCAACTTTTGTAGTCCTGTCTTCCACAGTTGCGTGTAATATTAAGGTATATTGATAATATTTACTTATGGACCGTCTGACAGCAACTGAATTAAACACAATTTTAGTGCCATACGCGTTTCGTCTTTAGTTTCTGCAAGGCATCATCAGTGGCCTGGAATATGTACATATGTTTGCTATTTCATTTACATTTTTGTCATTGTGCCTAAAGGTTATAAACAATTCTGGTGGTTGGTATTTCCTATTAAGTAGTAAAGTTTTGAACTGCACTTACAGGTTGCGTTGACAATTTCTTACATATTACATTCCTGTTACATTTTTCGCGTTGTTCTTCTTCTTGTGATTGCCAATTTGCGGTTTTCTTCCACATTCCACAGCACTATGAACCGAACGCTTGTTTCAATGCAATGTTTTGGTTTCTGTTGCCGACTGTCAAATGTTTTTGCCAAAGATCGAATGTTATTGCCAAACTTTCGAGTGTAATTATTGAAGTATCTGTGATCGTTTATCACATGTTTGTTTTCTGCTATGGCTTTCTGGATGTGGAAGTTTTCTTGCATTTGTATAAGATGTTTGTCATGGTTGCTGATTCTCATTATTTTCATTTCATGTTCCACGATTGTAGGATGACGGTTATGGTGTTTTAAATGCTCTGCAAATGCGGATTGGTTTGTTTCATACTTCCAGCATCTAATATGTTCTTTGTATCGTGTTTCAAAATTCCTGCATGTCTTGCCTATGTATACTGCATCACAACTTTGACATTCAAGTTTATATATTCCTGATTGTTGGAATTTGTCCCTCTTGGTTGCTGGCTGGGTTAGGTGTGATTGGAGGGTTTGCCCACGCTTTTACGCTATTTTGAAGCCCTGTCTCTTTAGGATGTTTGCAACTCTGTGAGTTACTTTATGTGTGTAGGTCATGGTGTTCCATCTGGTTCTTTTCTGTGTGGTGTTGTCATTGTGTGTGTTTGTAAGTTTTCAGCTTGTGAGTTGTCTTGTATTCTGGAAATGTTGTATTTGTTTTGCATTTGTGTTTTTATTTCCTTGATTGGGCCTGTGTACCACATGTGTGTCATACCCGTTGTTCCTAACTATTTGTATGATTGTACTGATTTCATAGCAGACATATGTACATATTCCAGGCCACTGATGATGCCGTGCGGAAAATAAAGGCGAAACATGTATGGCACTAAAATTGTGTTTTATTCAGTTGCTGTCACGCGGTCCATAAGTAAAAATTATCAATGTACCGTAAAAGTTTTTTTTAAGATTTATGCTGCAGTAATAAAGTGAAAGAGTGCTACAGTTTCTTTTCTTAAGTTGGTGTTTATATAGTAATTAAGGTAAAGTTCTTCCCACCTATTTACATGGAAAGTATTCTTGCAAACATTAAGCAGTGTCGTGTTGCGGCATTTTATTTGAATGTCTAGGGCGTTATATCATACACCATTCAGGTTAATTAGGAATCAACGTAAAATCATTACAGTTTTGGTTTATGTTGTACATCTTTAGCTAATCTCAGAGTTAGTTCCTCTGATTTATTTTGTTTACACGTAAGTTCCTTACAAGGAAACTGGCCTGCTTCTAGCTTATGGCAGGGTTTTCAAGAAATGTTGCGTAGCTGTGCAGTAACGATGTAGTTGAGTTGTTTCAGTTGTGGATCATGAATTCAACTGTAATGTGAGGTTGGTCTGATATGGTGTCATACTAAGTATTACCATTACTTATTAGTTTCCAATAACTAACTACATTTTCACTTTGTTTAATGTCCTTCGGTAGTGCATCATTCCAGTGGCACCTTTATATCATGGTGCATACATTCCAACAAAAGTTTGTTGCTCTATTACTCTGTCTGAGTTACTACATTTTTCAGCAACATAAGTCATCAATTATTAAATTTTATAGACAGCAAAACTGGTAATGTTACCTGTTATATGCGTTTGACATGTTTTGCAACTATATGAAATGTGTGCCACTAATGAATGTTTCTGCGTAATCCCACTGAAGGTAGAAAAGGCTTGCTGCCTTTTAAGATGGAAATTATGATGTATTTCTGTAATGGAACCAGGTTGTGCCCTGGATTTTGTAACAGTTTTATTCAGGAAGTACATGTACATATGTCTGACTTATATAAATTATTGTTCATTACTTCTAGTGTTTTATACATCCTACATTAACATAAACTGTTAATAATTTTATTATTTTAAGCATGCTGAGGACTACAATTCCCTTATTACAGTTATTTGTCTACATATTACAAAGAATTAAACTTACTGTATTCACGAGTAGTGATTTCTGATCTATCACTGGAGTTACTAAAGTGAAAGTGTGAATTGTAGTGTCCCTTGTCCTGAAGTTTAAATACAATTCTTCGTCTCATTTACAGCATTACCATTGTTTTACATGATAGCTTGATTCCCTTAGTGAGTCACTGTCTCCTGCAGTCACTTAGGTAGACACTTAATGAAATTCGCTTACGAAATACTGCTTCAAACAACTTAAAAAATTAATCTAGAAATAGGTTAAATTTATTACTGACGTTTTTAGCTTGATACATTGTCTCATTCCAACTGCTGCAAATGGTATGGTGAAGGTTTTCATATTTTCACTGTTTACTTATATACACATCCTATTGATGAAACTACTGTTTTTTTCAGGGCTTACAGTGTGCATTTTGAACAGCTGACAACAGTGGTCAGGAAGACATCTATAATTTCACTTACACATATGTTACTAATACTTTTATCTAGAGAGTATCGTCGATCAGGCTTATAAAGTTCTTTACAACTCTTGTGAGAACGTCAACAACTGCAATCGGCTCATTACATACTCAAAATCTTCCGTATTTTTTCAGGAAAGAAAATTTATATTAAAATAACAAAGCATGATTACTTTTGTTACTGAAAACAGGTGAGTTAAAAGTGATTGTTTGCTTGGGGGATGTTCTCAGCTTTCCTGAGGGGGGAGCTCTATAAACAGCTACCACATAAACAGGCAGTGTATTAACAAGAAATTAAACGCAACAATTCTCAGACTGTTGAGAAGTACAATTTTTATGTCCATAGGCTTAGATGCTAAGTTTTATCTACTAACTTATACTAAACTTGCAAATATAAAGCTGCAAAATGAAACAACATTTTATTTAGGATACTGAAGGGAGAGGAATTTAATATTATACTTACTATTAGTGCAGAATTTTTCAAGTGAGTGCAAACAATAGTCGTGTGCTTCACAAAGACTGTAGTTTATCACAGTATATTTTTCACAAATGTACCCTGTTTTATCATGTATATCGCAATATTATTTGCATCCCGCAGTCGTACGTTTTCGCTGGCTATTGATAAGTCTTAATTAATCACATTACCGGTAAAAAAATTATAGCATCTGCTATATCGCTATAGGTAAAGTTCCGTATTTTAACTATACGACAAAGTACCCTCTCTTTGCGTGATATCATTTGCCAAAATCTCGTTTGATACCTCCAGCGGTTTACGAGATATGAGAGGCGTTAGGAATATTTGATTCCCGAGCACCGGCGATCGGAAGTGAACTTGCTGCAGATGTTCAATTTTGGCAGATATTGGTCCAAAGTGTCACGAAAATTTCATAATCTCATCTGTTTTTCATACTCAGCAATAGAATGTATAATATGAGCCAAACACAAATCTATAGCGACCCCTACTTTAGACTGAAACGTTCTCGAATTTGATACTCACATGTGAAATACCACAACAGTTGTGACCGTTATCGAAATGGTGGTGCACTTCGGCATGAAGCTGGCATATAAAGTTACAGGTATTTCAGAAATCAATTATTTTTTACGGAATAGATTCTTTAAAACTGTATGACAAAGATTTGCAGGCCATGCTTCTCGAGTCTTTCAGCACAGCGCCACGCCAACCCTGGCCCGCTTTGAGTGACGTCACAAGAGCGCGCCGTGGCCTTCTCTCTACGTGGCGTTGGTTGAACACCCGGCAGCGGCTGCGTGAGTGCTGGGCTGCAGTCAGTAGCCGCCCCCGGTAGCCTGCTACATAGTCCCGGAACAAAGCGGCAGGTGGCGGCGCGCGTTTGATTCAACACTCACTCCCTGTTTTGTGCCCCAAATACACATGTTCTGTACCAGGTCAGTGTTAGGGGCTGCTCTGTGCGCTCACCCTCCTACGCAAACACCGACTGAGCCAGTTCAATATAGCACCGGCAGAGGACGCTGGGAGAAACAGCCCTCCACTTCTGGCCAGCGAATCCCCTTCTCCCTTCTCCATCTCCCATCTGATTACTTCCTATTGGACAAAGCATCAGGTGGCAACAACTCTTTGATATTGATGCACAGGATATTTGTCCTCTGTCACGTGCTATCGGAAACTGACGTTCTGACCTCATGGTACTTCCTGTGAATGCAGCATCCTGATGGGTTGTTACTGAATTTACCCACCAAAACAATGCTGCTGGTGTAGTAGCACTGTCTGCCACTTTCTACAGATAGACAAATTATAATAATTTCTGAAGGAAATTATTTTTATACAGACCGAAAAAAAACCATACTGCATTGATATTGCACTGACAGATTAACCCTGCAATAGAGGTCTACAGATCATGAAGTAAAGAAACTATTGCCAAAGATATTTATTCAATTACACTTCTCTGATACCGTCGAGGAAAGCTTGAATTCTTCGGTGTGAAACCGATCTCAGTCCAGGCTGTATCACCGCAAACGACTGTACCACCATGCCAAATCATTACGTCACTGTATTGAACACAATCAATATCCTGCACCATACAAAAGTATGTCTTGCTTATGGCTATTGATCGCCAGACACTCCTACATATACCGTGAAGACACACAGATAGCAAAAACAGAACCGTATATAGCTACAGCGCCAGATATTCTCCGCGACATCGGTCATTCATCCTCCGCGACCAACGGTCACAAGACCACCGCTCGCGCACCTGCTGGCCGGGTGCACGATCGGAGCGCCCTCCACAGACAGCGGCCACTCTCGAAAATGTTGTACAGAGGCTGGGCTGGTTCCTCCTCCACAAAAGTAACTGCTACCGGTCAGGCATGCTTTTCCTTCGTAGAAGATAGTAGTTTTATTGCCATAACGTTTTTCACCATAGTATGTAGAATGGAAAACCCGCGTGATGAATGTATGTCAGGTGTTGGAAATATATTTCCTGCACTTTATTATTAACATCGTTTTATTCCATGTGACTAGTACGTTGGAAAACACACTGCTTTAACATTATAGCATGCTTAAGCGCAGAACCGTATATTTTTAGGAGTGTGCGTTTATGTTCTTGATCATTTGTCTGTTCCCAGTATCCTCTTGGATGAAATTCAAGCACTGCAAGAATACTGCATATTTGATAGCATAAGTGATTTACATAAAATGTTTCAAATTCCTTCCATCTGGAACTCCAGCAAGCGTAAATCATACATTTCTTCTTCTTCTTCTCAATATTCTGTTATATCATCACAACATTCACAAATGTATGAGGCTCAAATCTACTATACGCAAATAAGGAGTGCTAATCTCTTCAGCATGCATGCATCTAGAGAGACTGTGTATGACGCAGCACTCATGGTGAAATCTGGAGACTGAAAGGGGCAGCTCACTTCGAAATAGAGGACAGAGAGCTAGATGTTTCAACCTCCAACTTCATCATACGAATGAGAGAATACTTCACGTCCACAAAGGCGATAATGGCGAATCGTAATATAATCTTACCGAATTTATAAAGTGTTTCAGCTAAGGAATGCACCTTCTCTGTGCTGATGGCAATTTCCTACACTAAGAACCAATATTCGTGTCATGTGATATTGGCAGCGTAACTTGCAAAGTAATGGAGGTGTCATTGAGCAATGATACAGAATTGGAGAATTTGAGATCGATGCGATGAGACGTTTCGTTGACGTGACAACTCACCAAGAGTGGTAGTTTATGACCTCTAGTAGCTGGGTAAAAATGCGTTGACATTATGGAAAACGTGGTAAAATTACTGACATTGCTGGAAATTTTTAAAATATTAACAATATGGCAAAAAAGTGTGGAGGGATAAGGTACTTGCATGCTCTCCTGGGAGTATGAAAGTCATTCCATTCCTTCATCAGTGGGATTGACAAATAAAAAATTCTCCCTTGTTCCAGATACAGTTATGAATCCAAAGTTACAAAAATTGAAAGACGCAGTTTCCAAAGATTTGAAGGTGAGGATAGCTACCATTTAGGACACCAAAATAGCGATCACATAACTGGGTGCAGTGTGCACCGTCAATAAGAGGGATCAGTGCTTTGCGTCTCTTCGAAAACGGAACACCGAGAAATCTAATACTAGTTCACTGTGGAAAATGAGATTAAAATAGAGGTCATCACCTTCGGATAGCTGTTTAGAAACGGTCCACAATGCCACAAGCCTTCCAGCTTCTGTAAGTTGTGATGTCTTCAACATTTTCGTCAATAAGGAGCACCACCTCAGTCTTTTACTCCAGTCATCCTGTGTGTTGTGAGAGCAGCTTCATTTACACCATATGATGTTCAGCTTTCTATGAGTGCCAGTGGATCGAAAAATGTTAATGCTGGTTTAGTACCTGGCACAGACCTCAAAGTCATGGTAGAAAAACAAAATGTATGCCTGTGTACACAGCTGTAGTCATACACTGCTTCGGTATGTGATGGCAAAGAAAAACCTGCTTATAAAACAAACAGCACAGGAACCCTTTATTGTGACTGATAGTCTTTGGAATATGGACTTCCTCCAGTACAGCCGACAAAACTTTAGCCTACACACAGCCATCCAGGTGGCTGCCTGCTCCAATGGATTAATACATCTATATTTAATGGGATCACCATGTATTATCCATGTAAACATGCAGTCGGTATTGGTTTCCAATGTATTGGAAAAGAGAGAGATGGTAAAATCTTGTTGAGTTTTCTATCAGGTGATGTTAGCGAAGTTTTAAAGTTAGCAGCTATACTCCACTGGATGTTACAAAAATAAGGAAGGGAGAGAGACAGAGAGAGAGAGAGAGAGTGAGAGAGAGAGAGAGAGAGAGAGAGAGAGAGAGAGAGAGAGAGACGGAGAAACTGTGCTGTCAACGAAGACTCTGATACCATTACACTGTCGTATTTTTCACGTGGTTATCATAGGAGCACGATAAGTGAAATTAGGCCATGAACAGTTGGATATTTAGAGACAGTCATTCAATATCGATGAATGTAGGTGTAATACTTCTGAATTTCTTTGTGGACTATAGATATACTCTGCATGTTTGTGAATTTCCTTCAGTAAGTTAGTGAACTATTTTTCTCATTGTGATAGCTCTCCACTTAGTCAGTGACGGAGGGAGTATTAGGCACCCTTCTAACAATGGAACATTGCTGTCGGAACGTGATGGCATTTTGACTGAATTAGCAGGGGCTGTGACTAGGATGGTAGTATCAGTACTTCTCATTCTGTGAAATGCCAACTATCGTGCAAGAACACAAGCATCATAAGTAAGATAAACGACAGCTTTGTAATTGTAATGGCGCCATTTCTTTCTCAATGAATAGGTGATAATGACATTGTGCCAAGAGCGTTTGCTACTGGGAAGCTATGGTAGGCTGTTCAAAACAACACTCAGCTATTGTGAGTGTGGACATATCATAACTTCTTGGACCTCAGTGACTTTACACTCAAACAACATAACATTTCCGATTCTCATTTATAGTGTAACATGTATGTACAGGGTGTTTCAATAATGACCGGTATATTTGAAACGGCAATAAAAACTAAACGAGCAGCGATAGAAATACACCGTTTGTTGCAATATGCTTGGGACAACAGTACATTTTCAGGCAGACACACTTTCGAAATTACAGTAGTTACAATTTTCAACAACAGATGGCGCTGCGGTCTGGGAAACTCTATAGTACGATATTTTCCACATATCCACCATGCGTAGCAATAATATGGCGTAGTCTCTGAATGAAATTACCCGAAACCTTTGACAACGTGTCTGGCGGAATGGCTTCACATGCAGATGAGATGTACTGCTTCAGCTGTTCAATTGTTTCTGGATTCTGGCGGTACACCTGGTCTTTCAAGTGTCCCCACAGAAAGAAGTCACAGGGGTTCATGTCTGGCGAATAGGGAGGCCAATCCACGCCGCCTCCTGTATGTTTCGGATAGCCCAAAGCAATCACACGATCATCGAAATATTCATTCAGGAAATTAAAGACGTCGGCCGTGCGATGTGGCCGGGCACCATCTTGCATAAACCACGAGGTGTTCGCAGTGTCGTCTAAGGCAGTTTGTACCGCCACAAATTCACGAAGAATGTTCAGATAGCGTGATGCAGTAATCGTTTCGGATCTGAAAAATGGGCCAATGATTCCTTTGGAAGAAATGGCGGCCCAGACCAGTACTTTCTGAGGATGCAGGGATGATGGGACTGCAACATGGGGCTTTTTGGTTCCCCATATGCGCCAGTTCTGTTTATTGACGAAGCCATCCAGGTACAAATAAGCTTCGTCAGTAAACCAAATGCTGCCCACATGCATATCGCCGTCATCAATCCTGTGCACTATATCGTTAGCGAATGTCTCTCGTGCAGCAATGGTAGCGGCGCTGAGGGGTTGCCGCCTTTGAATTTTGTATGGATAGAGGTGTAAACTCTGGCGCATGAGACGATACGTGGACGTTGGCGTCATTTGGACCGCAGCTGCAACACAGCGAACGGAAACCCGAGGCCGCTGTTGGATCACCTGCTGCACTAGCTGCGCGTTGCCCTCTGTGGTTGCCGTATGCGGTCGCCCTACCTTTCCAGCACGTTCATCCGTCACGTTCCCAGTCCATTGAAATTTTTCAAACAGATCCTTTATTGTATCGCTTTTCGGTCCTTTGGTTACATTAAACGTCCGTTGAAAACTTCGTCTTGTTGCAACAACACTGTGTTCTAGGCGGTGGAATTCCAACACCAGAAAAATCCTCTGTTCTAAGGAATAAACCATGTTGTCTACAGCACACTTGCACGTTGTGAACAGCACACGCTTACAGCAGAAAGACGACGTACAGAATGGCGCACCCACAGACTGCGTTGTCTTCTATATCTTTCACATCACTTGCAGCGCCATCTGTTGGGGATAATTGTAACTACTGTAATTTCGAAAGTTTGTCCGCCTGAAAATGTACTGTTGTCCCAAGCATATTGCAACAAACGATGTATTTCTATCGCTGCTCGTTTAGTTTTTATTGCCGTTTCAAATATACCATTCATTTTTGAAACACCCTGTAGATTACAAGCAGGTTTATATGATGTAACTGTGTATATGAAAGTTATGAATGTGCATTGTGTGTTGTTTAAACTCCTTGATCTATAGCAAAAAAATTAGTTCTGTAACGTATACAGCAGCAAGCGCGCCACAGCGGAAACAGCACCGTTAGCAGATGCGTTTGTGTGAGAGGAACCAGCCTAGCTTTCGTACAACAGTTAGAAGAGTGACTGCTCTCTATGGAGAGTACTCCGATCATGCATCAGGACAGCAGGTGCGGCGTCAGTTGCCTTGTGACCGTTGGCCAAGGTGGATGACCGATCGACCGACCTCACGAGGAATATTTGGCACTGTAACTATATGTGGGGCATGTGCTACTGTCTTTGTTATCTGTGTGTCTTCACGGTATACACTGTGTTTTCGTAAAAGCGTGCAAACATTTAACAAGACATAGAGGATGATCCACTGAACAACTTCAGGTAACGAAGGTCGGGTCGGAGAAAACAGCTGAAGGACATAATATGAATGAAATCACATTATGGTGCACTGTTTTATTTACATTAGTTAACTACAAATACCATCAGTGACACAATGAAGGTACCATTTGTAATGTATCTTACACTATGTACTGAAACTGACGGCCATCAACCTCAGTTGAAGCATTGCATCAGAGAACAAGTTTATGACGCACCCGGACAAATATCCCTGGTGTCGACTCAAATCGAATCACATCACAGACAGTTACAGTTCTGACAACTAGTTCCATCTCCATATCCACTGCGGTCTCATACACAAGTGACTTCAGATATAGCAATAGGAAATAATCAAGGGGATTCAGCTTAGATGACCTCGCAGGCCATGGAACAGGACCTCTCATTCGAATCAGCGACCAGGAAATAGTGTACCGGTACTGCTCCGTCGTGTTGTACTGTACGTCTCTGAGTGATGAATGGGTCTGCCATTGATTCATAGCACGTTCTGTCACGGTACAATGTTAACATGCTACAACAGAGCCACCTTATAGACTAGTAAATAAAAGCAGCATAATGTCTTCCTGGTAATCAAACTCGTCCTGTTTTCTTGTAGTAAATAAAGAATGTTCATGAAAATAAACGTTACAGTACGTGTAAACTTGTATGCATGTTAGTTGTAAATAAGCTGGAAAACACTAATGCTACACAAAGCAGTAGACAAGTTTACTTCCATATCTCCCTAAGCTGGTTTCTCCGTCCCTAGGTTCCCTACCTCAAATTGTTCAATGGAGCATTCTCTGTGTCCTGTTACTGTTTTGCACGTTCTTAAGGAAACACCCTCTACGTAGGAGAGTCTGGGGGTCGATACTTATATGCAGAAGTGATGATTCTGTATGGTTCAGAATATGAATTGTGTTTACTAGAGCGACATAGCATGCTGGTACTGTCTTTTTGGTGATATAGCCTAGTTGGGGATTCGTTTGACGGTGAAAAATTCAAGATTTCCTCTACAGTAGCAGAGGAATGTAACTGAATCAATGCCTTTGGCAGTAGTTCCTGTATTTCATTATCTGAAGGTCTACAGTGCAATATGACTGCAGTATGTTTTTATTTTCGATCTGTACAAAAATAGTTTCCTGCAAAAATTCTCGTAATTTCGCCGTCTCTATACAGTGGCAGCCAGTTCTTCCACACCAGCGGCATCATTTTGGTGGGTAAATTTAGTGACAACAAATAAGAATGTTCCTTTCACAGGAAGTTATGTGATGTCAGAGAGTCAGTTTCCGATCGCATACGACAGATACTCGCTGGACAGGAAGTAACAACTTGAGAGAAAGAGAGAGACAAAGGGAGACGATCAGAGGGTATACGTTTCGACAGGAATTTACCAGGGGTGAGTATCAAAAGAGTTTCTGACGGGAAGTAAATGGCAGCCCGAGAGGGAGGTGAGAAGGAGATTGGAGGGAGGAGGGGTGGGTAGGTTGCTTCTCCCAGTGTCGTCTGCTGGTGGTATTTTGAACTAACCCAGTCAGTATCTGCGCTGTAGGAGGAGCACATGGAACAAGGGCTTCCACTGTTCCAGTATTGAATGTGTGTTTGGGGGTCAAAACAAGGGGTGGGTTTGATATTAATGGTGCTCCGCCAGCTGCTTCTTTGTTTGGGGTTTAAGTAGCAGGCAACCGGGGCTGATACCGACAGCATCCCAACACTCCAGCAGTTGCCGCCCGGTGTTCAACTCGCTTGCAGCCACAACTCCATCACCGCCCTGTAACCCATAGATGCCTGAAGGAGCAAGTGTGTGCAATTGAAAGGCTGTTTTTTCACCAGGTACTTTTAGCGCGATCTGCAACAATGTAATTATATCGTGCAGCGAGTTATGTCTACGTCTATTTCAAGTCGGTTTTCCTTGCGAGAACGGAAAAAGGTGATATATTTCTTTTCGATGTACTTTACAAGAGCTGTATCTTCCAAAATTAAATAAACAGCAGAGAATGATGAGCTCTTCCTGCCAAATACACTCCTGGAAATTGAAATAAGAACCCCGTGAATTCATTGTCCCAGGAAGGGGAAACTTCATTGACACATTCCTGGGGTCAGATACATCACATGATCACACTGACAGAACCACAGGCACATAGACACAGGCAACAGAGCATGCACAATGTCGGCACTAGTACAGTGTATATCCACCTTTCGCAGCAATGCAGGCTGCTATTCTCCCATGGAGACGATCGTAGAGATGCTGGATGTAGTCCTGTGGAACGGCTTGCCATGCCATTTCCACCTGGCGCCTCAGTTGGACCAGCGTTCGTGCTGGACGTGCAGACCGCGTGAGACGACGCTTCATCCAGTCCCAAACATGCTCAATGGGGGACAGATACGGAGATCTTGCTGGCCAGGGTAGTTGACTTACTCCTTCTAGAGCACGTTGGGTGGCACGGGATACATGCGGACGTGCATTGTCCTGTTGGAACAGTAAGTTCCCTTGCCGGTCTAGGAATGGTAGAACGATGGGTTCGATGACGGTTTGGATGTACCGTGCACTATTCAGGGTCCCCTCGACGATCACTAGTGGTGTACGGCCAGTGTAGGAGATCGCTCCCCACACCGTGATGCCGGGTGTTGGCCCTGTGTGCCTCGGTCGTATGCAGTCCTGATTGTGGCGCTCACCTGCACGGCGCCAAACACGCATACGAACATCATTGGCACCAAGGCAGAAGCGACTCTCATCGCTGAAGACGACACGTCTCCATTCGTCCCTCCATTCACGCCTGTCGCGACACCACTGGAGGCGGGCTGCACGATGTTGGGGCGTGAGCGGAAGACGGCCTAACGGTGTGCGGGACCGTAGCCCAGCTTCATGGAGACGGTTGCGAATGGTCCTCGCCGATACCCCAGGAGCAACAGTGTCCCTAATTTGCTGGGAAGTGGCGGTGCGGTCCCCTACGGCACTGCGTAGGATCCTACGGTCTTGGCGTGCATCCGTGCGTCGCTGCGGTCCGGTCCCAGGTCGACGGGCACGTGCACCTTCCGCCGACCACTGGCGACAACATCGATGTACTGTGGAGACCTCACGCCCCACTTGTTGAGCAATTCGGCGGTACGTCCACCCGGCCTCCCGCATGCCCACTATACGCCCTCGCTCAAAGTCCGTCAACTGCAGATACGGTTCACGTCCACGCTGTCGCGGCATGCTACCAGTGCTAAAGACTGCGATGGAGCTCCGTATGCCACGGCAAACTGGCTGACACTGACGGCGGCGGTGCACAAATGCTGCGCAACTAGCGCCATTCGACGGCCAACACCGCGGTTCCTGGTGTGTCCGCTGTGCCATGCGTGTGATCATTGCTTGTGCAGCCCTCTCGCAGTGTCCGGAGCAAGTATGGTGGGTCTGACACACCGGTGTCAATGTGTTCTTTTTCCCATTTCCAGGAGTGTAAAAAAGAATTCAACTCCTGCGAATCGAATGTTGTAAATAAAGAATATATTATTATACCCTGGACATTGTAGTTGGATTTCTGCCAAAGGATCCTTCCAGTCTACCACCGTGGAGCTTTCTCCCGCCAGCTTTTTCTGGGTGGTTCGGTTGGGAGGCTATGGGGACTGGGGGGAGTGGGATATCCTCTGGTGATGGCATTGTGCACTATGTCAGTCGATCTCAGCATGTCAAGGTGAGTGGAGACATGAATGTTTTCCAACAAGACAACACCTCCAATATGCATTAGTGTAATTACATAATTAGGACATGTGGTTACCGGTTGAGGTTATACTGGCACCTTCCACTCCAGCAGCTTAGTAGAGGCTGAGCAATTCCCACCAGTTTCCAAATGGAGGAGGGGATGATGGTAGAGGAAGGGAAGGGCTGAGCTTCTCACGCCACGTTAGAAACAGTTAGCGCCCTACATAATGAAAATAAACTATTCTAAGCCTGTCCTCTCCAGCAACTTAATCCCACCAATTTCCAGATGGAGGAGAGCAGGGTTAGTGGAGGAGGTGAAGGCTGGAGGTTTCCCCAGAGGGGGAGGTGTTAATTATTTGAGCAATTTAATTAATTATTCAGTTAATTTGATATCAAAAGTTTGATTTTATTGGTGAGTGGATTTCACAGTGGGGTCCTTTTATTGGTGAGGGTATTTTCCAGTGGAGTGGGGGAGATGGGAGTGGTGGTGGAATTTCTCAGAAGGACAGGCTATGCCCAGGACATTGTAAACCGACTCCAATTAGATCAGAAAGCAATTAATCCCCATGGGGCCATAAATCAGTCACGCTTGTCCCTGAATATATGCTTGCCCCTGAACGTATGGAAACGACACTAACGAACTGTCATCATTCCCAGTTTTCTCTGTTACTCGTTCTTTCCCATAATCTTCAAGGAATCTTACAGCTATTGCATCAGGTCCTGATGCCCTTCCACTACTGAGTACTTCGATTTTTCTCTGTTATATTTCGTTTCGGTGGCTGTATGGACACCGAGTGACAGCGTAGACGATTGCTATTTCCTTACTGATTTTACATAAAACTAAAACCTCTCAGAGTTTTTAGTCAGTTGGTTGACAAAATTTTACTTTCAGCACCATTGAATCCTGATCGTTGCTATCATTAAACCCAGTATCGCTTCGTTCAGCTCTGTTTTTGCCCAACTATCTTTCAACTTCATCTGAATAAGTCGTGAAGCTCTCTTTATTTACGTAGCAGTTTTATAATACAGCTATCAAACCGTGGTGGGTATTTCCCATCTCGTAACACACTGTCTAAGACATACTGAACGATATTTGAATTTGTAACGTTTGTGCCAAACATCTTAGTCCTCTAGGCTGAACATTTCATGTTGACTACTCAGACACTCTGTGATTTGTATTTTGTCACACTCGCTAAGTAAAAATATTTTCCTATCATTGATAATATTCATTGTAATACCTGTAGTCATCGTTGGCATCGCAGCTTTATAATAACTGATACCTTCCTCTACGTTAACTAATTCAGTTATTTAAGGTCTGTTTTGCTGGCTACAATCACGAGTTGGTTCTATAATGATCTGCTGGATGTATGGGGTGATTATAATGAAAGCTAAACTTTCAAATCACTGAAATAATAACGCCACTGCTCAGAATGACGTCAAATTGCAACGGAATCTTATCGGAGAAGGGGGAAATCGTATGGCAGACGAAAAAAAATAGTGTGAAAATTGATCAATAGATGGCGCTGTATGTCAGAATACGTAAATAAAAAGACCTGCCATGCACACGACCCATTGAAGTTGGCATAAACAAGCCGGGTACACGGCTTTTCCTCTCTTCGCGTCTGCGACGTTCGACATGACTGTCTCAATGGAGGATCGCGCTCTGCTTGTAAAACTGTATGACAAGAATGATGACTGTGCACACATCGCTCTCCAGAAGTTCCGGACACTGAAGGGTTAGAAAAAAGGCACTGGTACGGCGACTGCCGCGGTTCTGGAGAAAATGATTCGGAAATTCGAAAAGACAGGTTCTTTTGGTCAATAACCTGGTTAGAGGGAGAAAACGAATTGATTCGACGTCAGTGGAAGCAGCGGTCTCAACAATGCAGCAGGAGACGAGTGGTGGTGTGCAAAGGCGTAGTGTATGGAGAATTGTCCGAACATTGGACATACCCATGAGGACGGTGCGTAAAATCCTACGAAACATCCTTCTTTGCTGTCCATTCAAAACTACCCACGTACACGAGTTGCTTCCTGTCAAGAGTGCGCTTTGCTTTAGAATTTCTTACTCGCATGAAAGTGTACAATGATTGGCCGTGGAAGATTTTGTGGACAGACAAAGTCCACTTCCATCTGACAGGATATGTCAATAAAACCAGTTGTCGAATACAGGCAATGGAAAATCCACACACAAATCAACCAGTACCACTTAAACTTGAAGAGGTCACTGTTTAGGCGGTTTTACGGCATCACTTATCTTAGGGCCATATTTTTTCGAAGAGACAGGTGTTTCCAGTCTTCTTACCTGTACCGTCGCTGGTACGTGCTATGAGTGTCTTTTGCGCGATCACGTCATTCCAGCTCTCCAACAGCGTGGATGTGTGGATGGGATCATTTTTGTGCACCTCGACACATTGCGAATCCACTTAAGCAACTGCTGAAGCGCCATTTCTGGAATGTTAGAACCGGTCGCGGTGGCCGAGCGGTTCTAGGCACTTCAGTCCGTAACCGCGCGACTGCTACGGTCGCAGGTTCGAATCCTACCTCGGGCATTCATGTGTGTGATGTCCTTAGGTTAGTTAGGTTTAAGTAGTTCTAAGTTCTAGTGGACTGATGACCTCCGCTGTTAAGTCCTATAGTGCTCACAGCCATTTGAACCATTTCTGAAATGTTAGAATTATCAGCCTGGTCGGCCCAATCACATGTTATTAGTCCGTGTGACTTCTCGTTGTGGGGCTATCTGAAAGATGTTGTTTTCAGTGTTCCGATTGCAAACTTAGCTGCACACATTGCGCAACACATTCTGAACGTGATCCTGGGAACACTTCGATCAGTTGTGGAACATGCTGTTTCTCGATTTCAACTTCTTGCAGAAAACGGTGGGCAGCATATTGAACATGTTTTGCGCCACTCACATCGAAACTAATGATCCGATTTGATTTTGACTGATGATTTTTATGTGGTTTTCGTTCTCATAAAAATTAAAAACCAACGTGGCTGATGTTTTTATGCGGTTTTTGGCATAAGGGCAGTTAAAACCCGATGTGATTGATGCTTTTTATGTTGTTTTTGGCCTCAGAACAATTAAAAACCGACGTGATTGATGTTTTTATGCGCTATTGGTCCTCAGAACAATTAAAAACCGATTTTTTTTCCATCCGATGTGATATGACCTTGCTGTGGTGGATGGGCTTACGTAACTAACAGTATGACACCTGTACATCGATGCACATAATATTCCGCAATTTGACGTCATTCTGACCAGTGGTGTTATTTCTACAGCGGTTTAAAAGTTTAATTATAATGACCCTGTACATTGCGCAACTAAATTAAACGACTACTTTTTTCCCTCTCATAATCGAGTCCTATTGCGACGAATAAGCTTAAACTTTTTTCTCAGAGGTGCCTACAGCGTTCCTCTGTTGTGATGCAAAGGCGTCGCGCCCTCTGACGTAATCCTCGTGCTCGACGATTCTTCAAACCTGAAGATGTCGATGCATGCCAAAGCCAAAGGGACAGGGCTCAAAAGTTTAGCGTAGGTGCCACCAAATTTCACCACAATTTTGCCCAACGCCGCCGTTGACGTATCATATGATAAGAAGGTTGTGATACCTTCTGTTACCTACATTTAACCCCTTCTTTTGACTCCTCTGCAATGGATGTCAAACCGGCGACCAAGCGTTGAAATCACTCGGTTTTCTTATAAGCGACCGGAGAAAAGACTTCAGACATATCGCAGAGCACAATCGACACGAAGAGGCCTCAGTAGGTGACATACAGGCCGTCAGTGTAACCACCTCTTTCTTTGGGGCGTTGATTCCTTCACGTTTCTCCACTGGAAACAAGAGTTTTCGGTGCGATGAGCGACACGTCGATGTCTTTAACAACCTAACACTACTGACACCACTGTACGTTTCACCTCCTTTCTCAGGATATTGTGGGATTACATCTCCTCTCTAAGGACATTGTGGGATGTGATTGCACGCCTTTGGAGTGTAGTGCGACCGCAAGTTTTCCTCCCGTATACAAGACTGAACGACTAGGGACCATTCAGGGAAATCTTACGAAATCTGCGCATGATCTGAAGCAGCAAAGGGTGCTTTTGCTTTTTCGGGCTTCCTGTTTCACGGCCTGCTGTGACGTGATCACTGAGGCACATGGCATTGACACATGTGTGAATGAAACGCTATAGGTTTCCTCAAAGAAACCCGGGTTCAACAACACCCTAGGTGGCACCTACCCACATTTATATAGAATTTTAAAACTGTGCCATTACAGAGACAACCTGGTAAGTAGTCCTAGACTACTGCAGGCAGACAACTGGAATTAGAGGTGAGTCAAGAGGGACTTTGCATGTTTTCTCTATATAGGCACATTTGAGAAATTGCCAATAAATGTGCATGGGTGCCACCGAACGTGTGGCCAAGCTTGGGGTCTTAGAGGGACTCTGCCATTTTCTTCTGGGGTCAGCAGCGTCAAAGATTGTCAAGAACGCCACGCTAAGAACTCACGTCTTCAACAGCAAAATTTTCAGGAATCAACGGCCCATAAAAATGGTTGGTTTCATTGACGTCCTTTATGCCACCCCTAAGACCTTTTCGTGTCGATTCTGTCGGCGGTGTGCCTCAAATCTTTTCCCCAGTCACTCACAAGGAACCGCATGATTTCAGTGCTGGGTGTCGCCGTTTTGACGTCCATCACAGGAGCGTCAAGCAAGAGGGGTATGACGACCTTGCCATCGTGTGACTCGCACACGGTGGTCTTGTACGGATGTGGTGAAATTTGGCGGCAGTGTGACATCATTAATCTACTCTGCACGTCATATGAACTTCTGACTTCTAGCCTTCTTTTGCATGTGTCGATACCTAGCTGTTTCAAGCGTCGTCTTGCCCGAGGGTATGTCGAAGGGCGCCACGCTTACTTATTGGTCGCTAATGGGAGTCACTTATATTGTTTCGAATAAGTGGACCTTTAATTGTATCGCGCACTGTTATTTTCGAACAAGCCATTCAGAATAACTGATGTTTAGTCCAGTGTAGAACTTCGTACACAGCGGTAAGGAGGGTTTGGCTGCAAGGTGGTGTGATAACTGTTGTCGTACGAAATGCGGAGAGTGAACAACTTAATACAGTAAACAGAAGATTTATTGTCTTTCTACAAGCGTACAAAGGCTCATTACAAATAACGCAGCAATAAATAGTGTCCAGGTTTCACAGTCTCAACCAGTATGAGATTCTCTGGATTAACCACGAACGATGGAGTCAGACATGCGACTAGGTGGCGTCTGCGTAGCACCACGTAGTGAAGAATCTCCAAGTACCAATAGGCCGCGTTGCCCCCACCAGCCATCCTATATTGTGGTAGCACAGGGCGCTCGTGGTACGGAGCCACTGGAGACGTAGCTCCGTGGGCGCATACCACTGCCTAGGAGCGTGTCTGCTGGAAACCAGCAAACCCATTGCCATCTTCGACACCTGTGTGGTGGTATCTGTTGTGTCTAGACAAGACAGCCTAGACACAATGAGAGGAAGCCGAAAGGCACGCGCTTGAACTCACGCAGGCTGGCGTGAGGTCTGAAACAGGATACGTAATGAATGCTATCAAGAAAAGTACGTAGCTTCTGGAATACTTAACTTTAATCCACATTTGTAGAACATCGCTCTTGATGATACATTAATAGAATCTCAATATCAACTGAATACGGCGCCTTGCTAGGTCGTAGCAAATGTAGCTGAAGGCTATGCTAACTATCGTCTCGGCAAATGAGAGCGTAATTCTCAGTGAACCATGGCTAGCAACGTCGGCTGTACAACTGGGGTGAGTGCTAGTACGTCTCTCTAGACCTGCCGTGTGGCGGCGCTCGGTCTGCCATCACTAACAGTGGCGACACGCGGGTCCGACGTATACTAGCGGACCGCAGACGATTTAAAAGGTACCACCTAGCAAGTGTGGTGTCTGGCGGTGACACCACAGTATCAATAGCTGATACCACATTTACAATACATGTGTTTATACTGTGTCTGTATCGTCACAATACAATGTCCTTCGGACATGTAAGCATGTCTAAGAGAACAGACGCTGTCACTGTTGATTAGAGCTGCACTGATAGCAACTGTTTGTGAGACATGAAAACTGGTGCTGGACCGAGGCTCGAATCTAGATTTCCTGCATACGGCGAGCGGTCGTCTTAACCAGTTCTGTTATCGGAACACGCCTCGAGGAGTGATCGAAACTTCCGTATGTCCCAACCCTTATGCCGTCACAATTTGTGACTCCCCTTTCAGGGAGACAAATGTTTAGTAGCCATTTTGGTCCGTCAGTGCATCGATACGTCACTGATGCTTGCAGTGTCTGTGTTTACACAATGCCAGCACCTTCACAATACAGTGTCCATCAGACATGCACCCAGCCTTACGTTGACGACGATGGCTGCTGGCTCATTAGTGCCAAGACCTTGTATGGTCACCATACCTCGGCAGTGCTGCTGCCTCACGTTGTTGTTACGTCGCCGGCGGAGTGGCAGTGTCCAGCCCAGCTGGGAACTGTGTCAACGCGCCCAGCCTGGCTAGACGGTAAGCGTTTATACGAAACAAGGCAGACCTTGTTGCGGTTGAAGTCACTTACGCGGCCCAACAAGTGCCGTCGAAGTGTCTCAAAATCCTGGTTATTGTCCCTGGATTTCCGTCATTCTTGCAGCGCTCTTAGCATGGCGTATGTGTTGAGCTTGTGATTCTCAGCGAACGATCGAATTTCAGCATGGGGCCCTGGCTTGTGCTGGGACCAGTACACTCCTTCCTCCTTACACTAATTCGCCCCCACGAATTGTTGAGTGGCTCATATCTGACAGCAACAAAGTAGCTGTTCGCGCAATTCATATTTTACAAATAGCTAGTCTTGACTACAAGTCAGCTCCCGTATATGTTCTTTTCCATATTTATATTTACATTAATCTCGCTGTTTCCCCTTCTTGGGCTCACACACACAGACAAAATTTCGAATTACAAGTCTCTCTATAGTTCATATGTTTCTATTCACTGCTAGAGTCTGCAAATTACACACTGTAACACATGCACTAGTATATCCATTGTATGTCACTACAGTTCACTTCACTGGTTACTCTTGTTCACACCATCACGCATCAGTTAACTTTTCAGAGTTCACTCACTGCTGCCGGCAAAATTTTCTCTACCGTCCCACTGAATATCTAAGCAGAGCGAGTCCCTACAGTACTTACTGTCTTTGACATTCACTCGTCCATTCGGCAGCCGTGCTGAACAGCCTCTCAGGAAAAGGTTTTTAGGATTTCAGGAGGGATTCTACGACATTACGTAACTATGACCCACACTTCCTCACGTGCTATCCTAACTGGTTGCAGTATTTTCTGTAATTCGCTATTCATCACAGTCGCAGAGTTACATGATCCTAATGGATAAAAGTTTTAAATAAGTATCGCTCACCCTCTTTAATCTGTTTATCATGCTTCGCAAAAAAATCAACATGCATAACATCCACATTTCCCTACCACACTAAATTAAACATGCTAAGTTTCCCCTATACGGAACACAATATTACACACTGCACGTAAAGAGACATATCAGCTAGAATTTCGTTTAATCTGCTCCCCAGTTATTCACTTAACTACAGCAAAATGCCTCATCTACACTGAAGAGCCAAAGAAACTGGCACACCTGCCAAACCTCTTGTAAGGCTCTCACGAGGACGCAGAAGTTCCGCAACAGGTCCTGTTATGGACTCGACTAATGTCTGAAGCAGTTCTGGGGTAAACTGACACCATGAATCCTGCAGGGCTATCCATAAATTCGTAAGAATACGAGAGCGTGGAGATTTCTTTTGATCAGCATGTTGCAAGGCATCCCATATAAGCACAATGATGTTCGTGTCTGGCGAGTGATCAGACTGGATGCTTACGTACGTGTCACCTGTCAGAGTCGTATCGGGACATATCAAGGGTCCCATATCACTCTAACTTAACACCCCTCACACCGTTACAGAGGCTCCACTAGTTTGACGAGACTCGTCCGACCAGGCATCATGTTTCCAGTCATCAACAGTCCAGTGTCGGTGTTGATGGGCCCAGACGAGGCGTAAGGCTTTGTGTGGTATATCATCAAGGGCACACGAGTGGGCCTTCGGCTCCGGAAGCCCATATCGATGATGTTTCGCTGAATGATTGTCGCTCTGACATTTGTTGACGGCCCAGCATGCAAATATGCAGCAGTCAGAGGAAGGGTGGCACTTGTGTCACCATGAACGATTCCCTTCAGTCGTCGTTGTTCCCATACTTGCAGGATCTTTTTCCGGCCGCATTTGACTTTTTACCGGATTCCTGATAGTCACGGTACACTCGTGAAATGGTCTTACTGGAAGATCCCCACTTCATCGCTGCCTTGGACTTATTGCGTCCCACCGCTCGTGTGCCCACTACAACACCATGTTCAAACTCACTTAAATCTTCATAACCTGGTATTGTAGCAACAGTAACAGGTCTAACAACTACGCCAAACACTTTTTGTCTTATATAGGCGTTGCCGACTGCAGCGCCGTATTCTGCTTGTTTACATATCTCTGTATTTGAACACGTATGTCTGTACCAATTTGTTTGTCACTTCAGTATATACATCTTCTTTGATATGAATCTCGGTATTCCGACATGCATTCAGCAACAGTGTAAGTAGGCTGTTTAGATTTTTATTTTGGTAATGCCACGTAGCGCTCTGTACGAAAATCACTGGCTGTGCTGTGTGCAGTCTGTGGCTAGTTTGCATTGTTGTCTGCCATTGTAGTGTTGGGCAGCGGCAGCTGGATGTGAACAGCGCGTAGCGTTGCGCAGTTAGAGGTGAGCCGCCAGCAGTGGTGGATGTGAGGAGAGAGATGGCGTAGTTTTGAAATTACATATATTATGACTTTTGATGATATTAAGGTAAATACAGTGTTTGTTCTCTATTAAAATCTTTCATTTGCTAACTATCCCTATTAGTAGTTAGTGCCTTCCGTAGTTTGAATCTTTTATTTAGCTGGCAGTAGTGGCGCTCGCTGTATTGCAGTAGTTCGAGTAATGAAGATTTTTGTGAGGTAAGTGATTTCTGAAAGGTATAGTTTAATGTTACTCAGGGTCATTCTTTTGCAGGGATCTTTGATAGTCAGATTGCGTTGCGCTAAAAACCTTGTGTGTCAGTTTAAGCACAGTCATGTATAAATTGCTCAAAGGGGACGTTTCAACAGGTACACCCATAACATGTAAGACACACGTGTTCAGAAGACGAGGTTCCCCTAAACTACTCACAAAAAGTAAGTAATCCGTGGCGGAGTCACTACCGTAGCGTCATAAGTCCCATAATCACCAGAGAGTATCACTGAAATCATAAACCATACCCCTGACTCCTAGAGGCCCAGCCAGAGTGTCATGAGCCCTGTGGTCCCATTCACATCTCTAATCACGAGCCCTTTTGTAGCTACACCTTCTGCCCTTTAATGCCTTTCAACAATAACCTATAATCAATCTTCGTCATAACTCCCTAACACAGCGTCTTGAATACAGACGCTCGCTACTTCATAATAAACCTCAATGTCTCAGCTCACAGTTACCTAAGAGGTTGGTCTAGTGTAAGGCGCTGACTTATTTAAACACAGGCAAGTTCCCAGCTACAGCTCGTGTCTTTTAGTACACCTATGAGGCTCCACAAAACTTCCCAGAACCCAATAAGTTATCTCTAACACTGATTCTGACAGCTGTTCTAGGATCCAATTCATAATTTACTGAAGATTTGAGATTCTTAGGAGCCGGTACGTTATTCATTGCGTCAACATGGTCCTATGTATTAGTAAGATCTAGTTTTCTGAATATGTGTTCGAGGCACTTTACGCTTGGTTGAAAGAAAGTACATTTGTCGAGCTGGTAAGAAAGATCAATGGCTTGAAACCGCTCAAACAAAATCTGCAAATTTTTTAGGTGCTGCTTATGCGTGGTCCAGGTGAATATCAAGTCATCTAAATAACTAGCAGAGTTGCGGATACCGTGGTGATATGCTGGAACACTGTCATTTCTAATGGTAATTTATTACAACGATATGAACCGAATGGCGTATTAATCACTGAACACTATTTTGTGTCATCATCTACAGTTAACTGAAAATATGTGTCAGTGAGACCTATTGTAGAAAAATAATGGGCCCCACCAAATGTTTCTAACAATTCCACTGGCGTAGTATTCGTAAACAGATCTATCTTAGCTTGAGCATTAATGGTGGGCTTAAAATTGCCATATATTCCGATTGATCGGTTTGGCATCCTTACTAGTACCTTGGGCATTGTCTCTTGGCTATACAATACTGGAAACATTACCCCAATATTTCAGGTTCCTTTCAGAGTATGATGATACAATAACTCTTTATTTAGAAATTATGTACAACCCCTCCCTCACAGAAATATCCGTTCCTACAGACTGGAAAATTGCTCAAGTCACACCAATACCCAAAAAAGCAAATCGGAGTAATCCGCAGAATTACAGGCCCACATCACTAACGTCGATTTTCAACATGATTTTGGAACATGTACTGTGTTGGAACATTTTGAATTACCTCGAAGAAAACGATTTATTGACACATTGTCAGCACGGATTCAGAAAACATCGTTCTTGTGAAAAACAAGCTCTTTACACTCATGAAGTAATGAGTGCTATCGACAGGGGATGTTAAATAGATCCTATATTTGCCGTGCGGTTCTAGGCGCTACAGTCTGGAAGCGCGCGACCGCTACGGTCGCAAGTTCGAATCCTGCCTCGGGCGTGGATGTGTGTGATGTCCTTACGTTAGTTAGGTTTAAGTAGTTCTAAGTTCTAGGGGACTGATGACCTCAGATGTTAAGTCCCATAGTGCTCAGAGCCATTTAGTTCCTATATTTTTAGGTTCCCAGAAAGCTTACGACACCGTTCCTCACAAGCGTCTTCTAAAGAAACTGTGTGTCTATGGCTTATCTTCTGAGTTATGCGTCTGAATTCGTGATTTCCTGTCAGAAAGGTCATATTTCATAGTATTAGAGGGAAAGTCATCGTTTAAAGCAGAAGTAATATATAGGGTCTGTGTTGTCCCTGCTCTATATTAACGACATAGGAGATAATCTGAGTAGCCGCCTTAAACTGTTTGCAGAGGATGATGTCATTTACCATCTTCTAAAGTCATCAATTGACAAAAAGAATTGCAGAATGATTTAGTTAATATATCTGTATGGTGCGAAAATTGGCAACTGATCCTCTATAAAGAAAAGTGTGAAGTTATTTCCATGAGTACTAAAAGAAATCCGCGAAATTACGATTACGCGGTAAGTTATCAACTCTGAAGACTGTGAATTCAACTAAATACTTAGGGATTTCCATTACAAATTGTAAAGATTGCTTACACCAAGCTTGTCGTCCCTGTTTTGAAGTACTGCTGTGCGGTTTGGGATACGCATCAGGTGGGACTGACGGATGACATCGAAAAAGTTCAAAGAAGGGCAGCTCGTTTTGTTTTATCACGATATAGGGGAGATACTGCGTGAAGAGTTTGACAGAGCACTGAAAGACCTGAGTCGAAACAAGGCCCCCGGAATAGACAACATTCCATTGGAACTACTGACGGCCTTGGGAGAGCCAGTCCTGACTAAACTCTACCATCTGGTGAGCAAGATGTATGAAACAGGCGAAATACCCTCAGACTTCAAGAAGAATATAATAGTTCCAATCCCAAAGAAAGCAGGTGTTGACATATGTGAAAATTACCGAACAATCAGTTCAATAAGCCACAGCTGCAAAATACTAACACGAATTCTTTACAGACGAATGGAAAAACAAGTAGAACCCGACCTCGGGGAAGATCAGTTTGGATTCCGTAGAAATACTGGAACACGTGAGGCAATACTGACCTTACGACTCACCTTAGAAGAAAGATTAAATAAAAGCAAATGTACGTTTCTAGCATTTGTAGACTTAGAGAAAGCTTTTGACAATGTTGACTGGAATACTCTCTTTCAGATTCTGAAGGTGGCAGGGGTAAAATACAGGGAGCGAAAGGCTATTTACAATTTGTACAGAAACCAGATGGCAGTTATAAGAGTCGATGGACATGAAAGGGAAGCAGTGGTTGGGAAGGGAGTAAGACACGGTTGTAGCCTCTCCCCGATGTTATTCAATCTGTATATTGAGCAAGCAGTAAAGGAAACAAAAGAAAAGTTCGGAGTAGGTATTGAAATAGATGGAGAAGAAATAAAAAGTTTGAGGTTCGCCGATGACATTGTAATTCTGTCAGAGACAGCAACGGACTTGGAAGAGCAGTTGAACGGAATGGAAAGTGTCTTGAAAGGAGGATATAAGATGAACATCAACAAAAGCAAAACGAGGATAATGGAGTGTAGTCGGATTATGTCGGGTGATGCTGGGGGAATTAGATTAGCAAATGAGACACTTAAAGTAGTAAAGGAATTTTGCTATTTGGGGGGCAAAATAACTGATGATGGTCGAAGTAGAGAGGATATAAAATGTAGACTGGCAATGGCAAGGAAAGCGTTTGTGAAGAAGATAAATTTGTTAACATCTAGTATATATTTAAGAGTCAGGAAGTCGTTTCTGAAAGTATTTGTATGGAGTGTAGCCATGTATGGAAGTGAAACATGGACGATAAATAGTTTGGACAAGAAGAGAATAGAAGCGCTCGAAATGTGGTGCTACAGAAGAATGCTGAAGATTAGATGGGTAGATCACATAACTAATGAGGAACTATTGAATAGGATTGGGGAGAAGAGAAGTTTGTGACACAACTTGACCAGAAGAAGGGATCGGTTGGCAGGACATGTTCTGAGGCATCAAGGGATCACCAATTTAGTATTGGAGGGCAGCGTGGAGGGTAAAAATCGTAGAGGGAGACCAAGAGATGAATACACTAAGCAGATTTAGAAGGATGTAGGTTGCAGTAGGTACTGGGAGATGAAGCAACTTGCACAGGATAGAGTAGCATGGAGAGCTGCATCAAACCAGTCTCAGGACTGAAGACCACAACAACAACAACAGGGGAGATAGTACCATAGACATGATACGTGAATTTGATTTGCAATCAGTAAAACAAAGCCGTATTTTGTTACGACGGGATCTTCTCACGAAATTTCAATCACCAGTTTTCTCTTACAAATGCGAAAATATTCAATTGGCACCTACCTACATAAAGAGGAATGATCACCACGATAAAATAAGAGAAATTTGGCTCTCACAGAAAAATTTAAGTGCTCGTTTTTCCCGGACGCCGTTGGAGTGTGGAACGGTAGAGAGACAACTTGAAGGTGGTTCATTGAACTCTCTGCCAGGCACTTTGTTGTGAATAGCAGATTAATCACGTAGATGTAGATGTTTTGTAGATGTAGATGTAACCTATCCAGTTCGACTTTAAATTGATAGTGCATGGGGAAAGGCACTGGAGTTACTCTACAAAACGTAGGCACTGCCGACTGCTTGAAGATATGTGGGCTTGAAATCATGTTGCACAAACAGGGTCAAACAGTTGCTTATACTGTGCATGTAACATAACAACTTATTTGAATTGAATCATGATTCGAACTATATTAAGCTGGTTTTGAATTTGTAAATCAAAACGCGCAGAAGTGTCTAATTGAATATAGTTAGTTCTCGTCTAAGTATTTACTACAAGCTGCCTAACTAGTTTTTTACACTTAGCTCGGACTACAATCTGACACAGCAACGGCATCGACTGGCCATTTTACGTCACCATTCTGTGTCGAGAATACTGCAGCTGTGGTGAGCTGATTTGCCATAAAGTGTCCACATTAATCAGAGACAAGGCATCACCTGCGTCGAACGGGAAGAGTGTCGTTGCTTGATTACTTTCCAGCTGCAGCACGGGCTCCTACATCCCGTCTCCTGCTGCTACTGACACCGATAGGACACACTGCGGCGCGTTAGCTGTTGATGCTGTTGTCGCTCGGCATGTAAGAGACGTGATGTCATGGAATGGGCCGTGACGTCAGTGAAGACTTGGTCTGCCTTTTCCCCAGGAGTTGATTGCACTAATTTTTGTAGGACTGTTACACTACGATGTGAAATTCTGCAGTCTTGGGACCTGTTGATGTTTCTGGGTGTCTGTAAATGATTAGGATGGTAGAGCACTAACTCTTGCGGTAAGTAGTGAATCCTGTCGCGGTGGACTGTATAAATAGGATGATGACGTTGATTGTTTGTCATCAATTGATTATATAACCCAACGTCAACTATTACTGCAAAGTAAATCAACATAAGCAGCACCATTAAAATATCTTGCACTGATTCTGTTAATTGGTGAGCTTTGGTACGTTTTAGCACATAGTTCAGATGGGTCTAAACACTTCGTATCATAATATCACACACGTATGATCCATCACTGTTTACAGGATAAATTAACTTACGTACTAAACCCTGCAAGTCAGAAGCCCATGCAGTGTACGCTGGATTACATTGCTTAACACACTGATTAAACTTGAATTCAGTTGTTATTTCGTTGGTGCGGTGACTGTAACCGTTTAAAGTACTGGGATCCGAGAATGTTTTTGACCCACTTGCTACAATTTATAACCATAAGACAGCCAACGTAAACTCTGATGTTCAGAGTGACTCATTTGGTTTTCTTAGCAGCGAAGAACAAAGCGATTTAAACAAAGCTCCCAATTCCGGAATGCCCCTTGGAAGGACGCGTGTAGCTGAGGAAGAGGCAATGACGCTCCATATTCTGAATGTCGCTGAATTTGTAGTAGTCGTAACAACAATTAGTGCTGTTCCTGTTGGAATTTCCACTGCTGTTCCTGCTGCTTCTGGATTTACCACTGTTTTTCTTGCTGCAACAGATGCCGCCACAACTTCGGTATCTCTGGATCAGTGCTTCACACTGAACAGTTACACAGTGAGAAAGTCCATCGTCTCCACTGTTCTATACTATTCTGCTTAAGTGGAACACAGTTTATGATCTCTTGCACTAGCGAGGATGTAGGGATTGTTGGAGCAAATAGGTGCTTCGTGTGACCGACGACAGCACAGCGAAATGAGCGTCCAGCCTGACACGAAGTCCACAGGGTAGCGGAAGTCGTCGTAAGCATGCACAAAACAATCCAGACAGTAATCCAAACCCAAAACCTAAATACATTCTGGAATGAATGACACGTACCGAAGACAGCGAGGAACTGGGGGACAAGTGCGAGGCTGGATACCTGTCGATACTCTAGTATCAGCGGATGGGTCTCGTGATGTATCTCAGGCGGCGGTGCCTATCCTTGGGAGCGAGATGCGACCGCGCTTACAGTCCTGAGTCTCTCTGACACTTCCTCCACTTCATTACTTAGCGTATCTTAGCGACTGGTTGAGACGTATCGGCCGCCGCCTCCAGCTGTCTCCCAGGGTGTACTTGATTCGTGTTGGTCTGTGCCACAAGTCGAGTATACAATTTCTGCACGGACGTAGTGTGATCGAAACATCTGCAATCTTCTAACGTTGACGTTTCCTATTAGCACACAGATGACGGAAAGGAAATTCCTGACGTTTGAGAATGCTATTCTGAGACAGATTTTTGAGCCGATGAAGAAGGGAGACGCCTGGAGAAACAGGAAAAATTGCAAATTGCAAGAGTTGTAAAAGTGTCTGGACATAGTGGCCGTGATTAGGGAGAGGAGACTTAGGTAGGACGGTCACATGATGTGTGGGGTCCTGCCGACTCGCCCCGTATACGCTGCCTAAAGGATGCTGCGCTCTCGGAATGCTATACAACAATTCAAGCAAATCACATTAATTGTTATTATTATTATTATCGTTAATTCCCCATTAAGAAGAGCTTCAAAACACAATCAATATTCACAATGACAATATGCTACATAAATTGGTACATTTCAAATTCATGGCACTTTTTTCTGACTCTTTCCTTTCTCGTCCCAAAAACTTCTCATAAATTCACTGTGTTTCTTCTTCCTCTCTTCTGTCCACTTCTTTCCTGATTTCTTCTCTTTTGGTGTTTCTTCGAATTTCTGTTTGTTTATTTTTTCTCTGTATTTTACTCTGTTTGATATTTCTTCTGTGGAGATGTTTAGATTTTTGAGGTCTACCATGGTTTCCTGTACCCAGTTAGTTTTCACCTTATTCGTCACCACTATGTTAAAAATCTTCTTGGTCAGCCTATTTTCTTTCATCCAATGAATGTGCCCATAGAATTTTGCCCTTCTTTTTCTGATATTGTCTGTAATTGTCTCTACCTGTGTGTGCAATTCCTTTGTTGGTCCCTTTATCCAGATCGCCTGTCTCTGAACCGGCCCATACATCTTCCTCAGAATTTTCCTCTCTTGCTTTTCCATTTCCTTGATTTTAGTTCTTCCTCTGATTACTGTTGTTTCTGAGGCATACAAGGCCTCAGGTAAGACTACTGTTTTGTAATGTCTTAATATGGCATTGACGGAAATATTTCTTTTATTGTAATTGTTCCATGCAAGTCTGATTGCTTTTTGTAGTTTTGTAACCCTTTCTTCATTGGCTGTTGAATTCAGTCCTGTTTTCTGTATAATCTCTCCCAGGTACTTGAAACATTCTACTTGTGTTATCTTTCCGTACTTTGTTATCAATGGGCTTCTGTCTGTAGATTTTGTGTCCACGTACTGGGTTTTTTCATAAGATATTTGTAGTCCTGTTCTGGCTGCGATTTCATGCAATATCTCTAGGGCTTCTCTGGCTTCTTTTCTGTCATTTGTAATGATGGCTATACCGTCGGCAAAGGCCAGACGTTTTATGTTGACGGTTCTATTTTTCTCTCTCCCCAGCTTTACGCCATTGACTCCTTTGTCCCACGTCCTGATTATTTTCTCTAAAACAGCATAAAGAAAATGGGTGACAGGCCATCTCCCTGTCTCACTCCTGTCTTGATTTCGAAAGATTCTGAGATATCGCCCATGAACTTCACTTTTGACTTTGTATTTGT
Organism: Schistocerca cancellata; assembly: GCF_023864275.1. Taxonomy (NCBI): domain Eukaryota; kingdom Metazoa; phylum Arthropoda; class Insecta; order Orthoptera; family Acrididae; genus Schistocerca; species Schistocerca cancellata. Next base: position 86,370,812 of record NC_064627.1, on the reverse strand, counting down.
TAATGTTTCCTGAATTAGTTTTCTGGTCTTATTGTCTACCTTCATTTCTTCTAGTGTATTAAAAAGTGTTTCTCTGCCTATGGAATCGTAAGCCTTCTTGAAATCAAGAAATGTTACTGTGGTGTTTCTGGACTTTCTCGTTGTTAATAATGTTCTCAGACACCAGATCTGCTCACTGCATGATCTTCCCTTCCTGAACCCTCCTTGGTATTCTCCGATCTGTGGATCCATCTGAGGTTCTAGGCGATTTAACAGAGCTTTCGATAGAATTTTGTATGCCACCGGCAGTAACGAAATTCCTCTATTGTTAGTAGGGTCTGTTTTGTCTCCTTTCTTCTGGAGGGGGTGTATTAGGGCTGACTTCCATTTTTCTGGTACCTTTTCTGTTTCTCAGATGTTTTTGATTATACTGTGAATTTTGGGTGTAATGTTTTCATGGCCTAATTTCCAGATTTCTGCAATCAGTCCACCTTCACCTGGTGCTCTGTTATTTTTCAATGTTTTTATTATTTTCACGATTTCTTCATATGTTGGGTGTCCGGAGTTCCGGTTGGGTTCTGGTTTTGTAGACTGTAATCTCTGTTTTGTTTTATCACAGTTAAGTAACGTGTCAAAGTATCTGGCTAATTTTTCACAGTTTTTCTTCGGATTTTTCTCCAGTGTTCCATCTTGTCTTTTGAAGCATAAGCTTGGTGGCCGATATCCTGTGATATTTTCTCGGAATACTCTGTAAAAATTTCGTGTGTTGTTTCTGGTGAAGTCTTCTTCTATCTCCTTCAACCTGCTGTTTTCGTAACCTCTTTTATCTCTTCGGATTATTTTTGAAGTGTTTTTCTGTGTCCTATTGAAGTGCTCCCATTTTTCTTCTGATTTATGGCTGTTAAATTTTTTCCAGGCTTGTATTCTGTCTTCTATGGTCCTGTCGCATGTCATGTTCCACCATCGGTGTTTCCTTTTTCTCGGTGGCTGCCCCAATTTTATCTGTTCTTTTATTTTTTCTGACAGTTCTCTCCAGTTGTTGCTATTGATTTTCGTAATTTCTTCTATTATTTCTATCTTGTTTATTTGTAGGTACTCTGAACCTGTTCTGAAAGGTCTGTTGGTTCTCTTGATTTGTCTATTGGGTATAAATTTTACTTTAATTTGGAGAAGGTGATGATCAGATTCGAAAACTCCTTTCCTAGTTCTTACGTTCATTATTTCTCTGGTGTTTTTTGTGGATATTGCTACGTGGTCTATCTGAAATTCTCCTAGAGCATGGTTGGGGGAATTACAAGTTACAAGTTTTCTGTGTGGTTTCTGGAATTGCGTTAGCATGATTTTCAGATCAAAATTTCTGCAGAAGTTTATCAGGTTCTCTCCATTTTTGTTTATTCTCATGTGGGCCGTGTGTTTCCCTGTCATGTCTCGGAATTTTCTTTCCTTGCCTAACTGGGCATTGAAGTCTCCTAGTAACACTTTTATGTGATTCTTGGGGATTTTGCTGGTAGTTTCTTCCAGATCTTCACAGAATTCCTCTATTATCTCTGGGTTCTTCTTGTTATAATTGTTTGTGGGGACATGTCCATTGATTAATGTATAGGCTTTGTTTCCATATCTTATCGTGAGTGACGACATTTTTTCTGATTTTGAGGTGAAATCTATTACGGAGTCCTGTATCGATTTATGTACTACAAAACCAGTTCCGACGAGTTTGAGATTTCTTCCTGGGAAGGTTATGGCTGGTTTCCCCTTATATATTCTGTAAATTTCAGAATCAAAGTGGTTCTCATCTACAAATCGTTTTTCCTGTATTGCCATAACTTTGATGTTGTATTTATCCACGGCGTTTGTTAATTGTTTCAGTTTACCTGGCCTCAGTAGTGTGTTGGTGTTGAGTGTTCCCATGGAAAATACTTTCTTCATCTTGAGGGTTTTTGAGAGGCTCCGATTCTTCTCTTCATGACATGGAATCCGATGATCAGGTCTATTACCCAGTCTTACTGACTGGGGCCCAGGGTAGTGGATTCTTTCCCGTTGTTCTGTCATGATTACTGGTTTGTGTTGAGGTATTGGTGGTGAAATCACGAAGGATCTCACATAATTTCGACTGGAGTTTTGAGTTCCAGAAGATTAACTTACAGCCGAGCTCATAGAGCCAACAGACGCTGACCAGAGTACCTGTGGCTGCCACGCAGACGTGTCTGCATTTTGGGGCTTCGCATGTAACCCTATGCAGGGGCCCTCACAGGGTGCTACCATCCGGAGCCAGATGGACCCAGGTTTGTTTTTACGAGGTGTTACTCCTCCCCCTCCTCCTTCCTCATCACTTGCGAGATGAAGCCCCGGGCTTGGGACCGGCAGTGGCGGAGTTAAATAGTATTTATTACAAATAAAAAGATTGACAATTCCTAATTTTGAATTTACAACGGTGCCGCAAGCGATGAGCGATATGCAAACAATCAAAGTCCTTTGCTGTATACAGTGTCCTTGTATGCAACTGATACGGATCATACGTCACTGCTATCGTAGTGCTTGTCTAGAACTGGGCGAATACTGTCCGGCCGATGCAGGCAGGAGCGGCGCTTATATTCTCCTCTTGTAGAGGCCGCTGATGTCGTGGTGCGGTCCTAATCAGCGCACCACTGGCCGACGTCGTCTCACAGCCTTCTCTGCTCTCGCGTTCTTCATCTTCGTCCCGGCGCTTGTGGCTACGCTAGAACAACATGCGGCGAGAGGGCCAGATCATCAGGCAGGTGGTGGAAGAAGACATCAGAGGCAACAGTTTGAGTGGGAGACGACGGCTGACATGGATTGACAAGATCAGAGAGGAAATGTGTAAGATGGGACTAGCTGAAGAAGACTACATGGATTGCGGAAGACAAAGGAGGTCTGATTGGCTTGGCCAAAAACCGACCACGGTTTGCGTGGCCAACCTAGTAGTAGTAGTAGTAGTAGGAATTAACACGCAACAGCTAGATCGACAATCAAGTCCTGTAATATTTTGTTTGGGCAAAGACACCGGTTCTGAATAAGCCATACAGATAATGTGTTACAATAATGCTGTTGTATTAACCGAAGATCAAGTACGGTATGTGAACAATTTCGATAATAACCTCTGTGGATACAATTAGGAAAGAACTCCCTGTTGAAGTAGCTATTATCTTTTTCCCTCGAAAGGTATTAACCATTTCGTAAAATGCATGGCCTAATGTTGCAAAATGCAACTCACATGTAAATGAGATCCGAGTGATCGGGTCTTCCCTTACGTTTTGTCTACGATACAGGGTGACAATCATTCATCTGTATGAAAAAAACGTAAATTAGTTAGAAACTAGGACCTGCACACACAATATTCAACACGTAAACGTCACTACAGATATTTTGATTTAGGTTATGACATGTGGCGCAGACGAATAGCGAAATTCTCCATGACCCTGAGAAGTGGGAAAAGACATGCTTTCGATGACCTCCTGAATGGATGTTTTGAGCTCAGCTGTGGTTTTGGGTTTATTCCTGTACACCTTGTCTTTAATACAGCACCACAAATAAGAGTAGAATGTGTCAAATCCGGAGATATTGCGACCAATCGAGTCCCACGCCCGTGGCCTCTTGTTTCCCCATGCGGTCCATAAAGTGCTCATCTACAACATGAAACACTCTCCTGCATCGATGGTGTCGAGCTCCGTCTTGAATGAACGACATCTTGTCGAAATCAGGGTCACTTTGGATAATGGGGATGAAATTATCTTCCAAAACCTTTACGCACCTTAGGTAGTCATCGCACCATCAAGGAATATCGCACCTATTTTTCCCTGACTGGACATTCCACATCACACAGTGCCCGTTGAATGTGAAGAGACGCCTGCATCGCGAAATGCGGATTCTCAGTCTTCCAAATTCGCCAGTTCTCTTATTGACGAATCCATCCAAAGGCAAGTGGACTTCGTCGCTAAACCAGATCATGTATGCGCATACTACTTCCCATAATGCCCAGCGGCCTAACGCGCAGTTTTTACTTCCTAAAGCATACCGTTCAGACGTTATGACGATCTTATTTCATATAGCTCAATATTTGTCACCCTGTACGTACTGCAGTTTATCAGTCAACGTAAAAAGCTTTTTGGGCATAATATCTTGTGCTTAAATAAATTTTGTGTCTCGTTTCTATCTGTGTGATTTGTTCGCATCTGGTCAACGGTGCAAACGCATCGTTTCGTGAATAAAGGCTTAGTCCCCTAAGCTACCTGTGAAATACGTGAAAAGACTTTCGTTCAGAGGTTAATTGTCCATTTAGTTTCCAGTTACCAGGATTAACATAAGAACTAGCTCTGATTAATCTCAAGGGTTACGTATATGAGTGGAAAGTGAATTTACTTCCATAATGGAGATTTATGAACCTATCCACTTTGTCCACAGTAATTAGTCAATCCAGCCATTACACCAGGATTCACGTATTTACTGATTTAACAAGGGAACTGTTGCAAGCCACTGTAGCTTTCACTTCGAAATAATGACATGGGATGAAGCAAATTATTTAGTATTTTAGTGAACCCCAAAGGAAACGTTTAAGCTTCTTATGTAATTCAGACAAAAGGTATGGCTGTTTATCGCAGATATTTTGATACCCCAAATCTCACTCATCAAAACTTATATGGTACTTACCGTTGACCAAGAACCATGAAATTTGGCAAGAACCAAGATTTCACAATACAAGTAGAAAGAAAAGTCGGAAAATGTTAATTTGTAATTACACCACACAAAAAAATATTTACTTTGTCAATCTTATTCGACTTCAGACTTGAAATTAAAACATTATCTCAACTCTTGGAACCCTGTGGCTGTCATCTTCCCAGTATCAATGTTCAAATGGTTCAAATGGCTCTGACCACTATGGGACTCAACTGCTGAGGGCATTAGTCCCATAGAACTTAGAACTAGTTAAACCTAACTAACCTAAGGACAGCACAAACATCCATGCCCGAGGCAGGATTCGAACCTGCGACCGTAGCCAATATCAATGTTGATAACACGCAAAAATTGTCAGTATACTCCATTCCAGGAATGGATAAATTGTCTCTATACGTAATTAAGTTTGTACGGAGCCTTCAGTGTGCACGTCGTGCTCGCACCTGGTCATTTCTTTTTCTTTTTTTTTTTATTATAAATCTTTCAGTATGTGTGTGGAGATGTCCCCCATAGTAACAGAGAAATATCATCAATATAGTGGAAGCAGAGTTTTTATTTTCGTTATTCTCAGTGCGTTTGTGGTTGCTAAGAGCATAATGCGTACGGTGTACATCAGACCTCTTACCGCTACGACGCGCGCAAGCACACACACACACACACACACACACACACACACACACACAAACACACACACACACACACACACACACACACACACTGTGCAGCGATTCTGAACATTACAGCCGACACTGTGCGTGCCGCACGCTGCGAAACGTTTGCCCTGCTCGGTACGTGAGTTATGGCAGAGAGCGAAACGCGAAACACGAGCTCGTGCGTGACTCAGATGTTTCGGATGCCGGAGAGATAGAGAGGGACGCAAGGGGAGAGGGTACTGATGCCTTGTCCGTGTTGGAACTGATGCTGTTGCTCGTTTGTCATGGCAATTTGGACAACGGGAAACCCCGGACACACAGTACACACCTTTCACCAAGGCCGGACGCAGCTAAATCTAGCACAGCCGTTCCAACTCCCAGGGTTGAACCACTGTGCAGTACTATAACGCGCAGGGCAACATGCAGCAAGAATTTACATTACAAAGGAACGTACAAAACACTAGTTACCATACATTTCAACATGCAGAAAAAATTAAATAAGAAAACGGTTCAAATGGCTCTGAGCACTATAGCACTTAACATCTGAGGTCATCAGTCCCCTAGAACATAGAACTACTTAAACCTAGCTAACCTAAGGACATCACACACATCCATGCCCGAGGAAGGATTCGAGCCTGCGACCGTAAAGGTCGCGCGATTCCAGACTGAGGTGCCTAGAACAGCTCCGCCACACCGGCCGGCTATTAAATAATAAAAAAGACTGTTGAGCCGACGGCTACTACTAGCATAGATTTTACAGCGATAGTTTTAGGTGTCTTTTTAGCTTCAGCTTGATTGAGTTACAGTATCATGCTAGTCTACAGCTATTACCATCATTTAACAGTCATAAAGTTATTTAAAGACCACAATGATTACTTCGGTTCAAGTTAACATCAGGTTGTCAATGTCATTCTTTACGTACTGTTTACAGTCACTTAAGCACGAGATGGTTCGGGGACTAATCCTAGGAACTTGAAAATTCTTGCAAGAATGTGCTGCCACGTCTACTTTTTTTCGTTGTTGGCAACTCGTTGTGTGTATGCAAAAGGTTATCTCGTGCTGTAAGCTCAAAAACAATCTGTCGTCACTAATGATACTAATTACATGAGAGGGAGAAGTCGGTTTAGAGAAAGTCTGATACTTTTAGCTCTGGGGAACAAACCTTCACGTGTGATTCTTAACACCACAAATTGCACGAAAAGTATTTTCTCAAAACTTCCCCGGATCAAACATTCAAGAAAGCAGCGTGATAGGATAATCATGCCCTTGGTCCAGAGGTTAGATATTCAGCTACTGTTTGAGGCGTTCTGCATGCCACTTCCGATCCGAGACACTTCATAGGTCCTCAGTGAAAATGATCAACTTTATCACCCAAAGAATTCTGATGGAAGGGTCCATTCTCATCGGACCAAGGCTGTCAAAAGAGGAAGGAGGGCTGGACAGAGGTAGGGAAACTTTCTTACTCTTAAAATGGGAACTGCCTGTAAAAGTGGGAGATTCAGCAATAGTGGAATGGAGATACGTAAGGCAATGGAAACCACTGAATTAAAGACATGAACAGAACTTACAAGATACGCAGTCCTAAGAAATGCGCTCACGATGACTTCCTTTATATAGATTTCTAGAGGTAGCGTCTTCCGATCGGAACTCCGAATGTGGAAACCTAAAAATAGCGTTACAAGTATGATGTCGAATAAAGTTACTGAGTTAAAAGTGTGGCTGTCGGATGATATATATCTTTCTGTGTCAGGAGAGACAGATGAACACCCATTCCTATGAGCAATACAATGATCGAATTATTCTTCTGAGGATTCTGACCAAACCAATTCGAACGGCCATTGTACAGACATAGAAGCCCACATCCCAATCCGATAATGAAGAAATGGAGAAAACACGTGAGGAAATAGAGGAATTCAAAAAGGGGATGGGTTGGATTGTTTGGGGAAGGAGACCAGACAGCAAGGTCATCGGTCTCATCGCATTAGGGAAGGATGGGGAAGGAAGTCGGCCGTGCCCTTTGAAAGAAACCGTCCCGGAATTTGCCTGTAGCGATTGAGGGAATTCACGGAAAACCTAAATCAGGATGGCCGGAAGCAGGATAGAACGTTCGTCCTCCCGAATGCGAGTCCAGTGTCTAACCACTGCACCACCTCGCTCGGTGTCAAAAAGGGGATGAAAAGTGTGGAAGTGTAATGTAAGGCGGCGTAACTAATTTTTTTATATACATAAATGTATCCTTTCTCCAATTGTACCCCGCACTGTTGTGTAGTAACGACACGTAACTGTAATGAATGAATTACGGGGGCCAGCAATATATATCACCGACAGGCCACTAGTCAGAATCTTTCTGGTCACACTCAGTGACCTAGTGCCTTGGAGGACTCTTTCTCATGCTGGAACCACTACATGTGAGCTGGCTGGAAATTGTGTGCCAAACCGGAACTGGTAGCAAAATGTTTGTAATAAAAATAAATACGCTGTATACATATTTTATTAAACAACTTTTTTAATTAGAGGTTACAGCTAGACGTGACAGAATTAAGCAACCTTACAGAGTTGAGACAGCTAATTCCACGCACCTTATCGACACGAGTAATGGAGCTAGGTTTTTCACAGCTTGTCTCAGGTTCCATCGCTTCAGGTTCAAATGGCTCTAAGCACTATGGCAATTAACATCTGAGGTCATCAGTCCCATAGACTTAGAAATACTTAAACCAAACTAACCTAAGGACATCATACACATCCATGACCGAGGCAGGATTCGAACCTGCGACCGTAGCGTCACGCGGTTCCAGACTGATGCGCCTAGAACCGCTTGGTCACAACGGCCGGCTATCATAACCAATGAACCCCAATTTATTTCACACGAAACAGCGCTACAAGTACATTAACAGTATAAAGTCATTCACCTGTTCACACTGATCCACCCCGCTAGCATAGTATTAATAGAGAACACAGCCTTTGGAAAGTTAATAGGAGGGAATAATGGCTTTTAATGCGTCACCATGGGTTTAAACTGAGGTCAGTTGTAGTTGTCGTTTGTGGTATTACAGCTACCGGCATTGCAGGGCGACCACCGTGGGGCATGACTGGCACGGTTCCAACGTATGATGTAAGGTGGCAATACTTCCAACGTCTACGATTTACGAGATCGCTGGCAGAAAGAGTGTTTATCTGTGGGCCAGCGAGGAGGACGTGGACAGTGACAAGAGCAAGCGGACACTTGTGACGGCTTTCTGCATAAACAGACAGCTGGTCTGGCATGTGCTCTTATGTTTATGCTCTGAAAGATTGAGAATCGGACGTCTGTATCCTACTGGGCTCAATATACGATGGAGGACTGTGCACCGATGGTATGTGTAGCGAACCTGGGCTGCTCTTGCTCTTCGTGCTAGAAGCTACTGTCGTATTTGATGAGTGGTGTCTTGGATGCCAGTGGGTTGTGTTGAGTCCACCTGCAGACTTTTTCCTGTATTAAAGCACTCAGAGTGTTACTTTTAGCACTGACATTTATGCTTGCTATTTTCTGGATCTGAGTTGTACTCGCGGAATTAACTATCAGTTACTGGGGTGTGTACTAATATTTATTCTGGCCAGTAGTTATAGAGAAAGGAAGAAGCGGTGAACTTCCTTAATGGTAAAAATAGTGATTACAGGCTATTAATTATAGTCTGTTGCAGGTTCGGTTCCATCTACTTTTATTACTGCCTGCCGCATGCGTGTGTGACGCCGGTGCAGCATGAAGTGAACAAGGGAAACTAACGTTATTTATGCCTTATATTGTCTTGAATGTAATGTATCCATTAGCATTTTTACTGTATACTGGAGGTGTTGAAAGATAGCCTTCGTTATGATTGCTGCAACGGCTTGTAAGCAGCTAAGAGATCCATATGATCAAGAATTTCCTTTGGTTGTTATTGTTTTATGTATGTTTTCCCTGGTTTTCAATTGAATCTTTTACAACTAAGCGGCACTTTCCTGGTAGTCTTAACTCAAAAAATGGTTCAAATGGCTCTGAGCACTATGGGACTTAACATCTATGGTCATCAGTCCCCTAGAACTTAGAACTACTTAAACCTAACTAACCTAAGGACAGCACACAACACCGAGCCATCACGAGGCAGAGAAAATCCCTGACCCCGCCGGGAATCGAACCCGGGAACCCGGGCGTGGGAAGCGAGAACGCTACCGCACGACCACGAGATGCGGGCAGGTAGTCTTAACTACAGTATATTTTCCTCAATGGCATTGTGGTTTATAGGACACCATTGCCTACTACTTGTCAGTTTGTTGATAAAAAATGCATTAATTCTTTCTTCAGATAAGTATTTTTGACGGTTAAGTTGCTTGCCAGCCTTTCTTTTTTGTAATATTTTAACAGTTTTCAGAATTCACTGTCTCCATCAAACCCGTTTAAGTAACTGGAACACATTTTCGCTAAACCTTTCTTGATGGGTGGTTATTTGCTGAAGTCTCTTAAGTAGTCTTGGCTTGTTCTTAAAGTCGTATTTCGTTGAGTTGTGAGCCCATGTAAGTTGGCTTTGGCATGTTGAAGTGGGTTAATGTTAAATTAAATAAAGGTTCAATAGATGTTTTATGGAAAATGTGTGACCCAAGGTCCTAACTTTTAATCCTGATGACTTAGTTTCCTGCATCATTTTGCTAACAGATCGAGCGCGACTGATTGATTTGGGGGTAAACATTGCTATGGTAGAAATATAAGTTCTAATTTCTGTATTTAACATATTTATACGACTATTTTGATACATTATTAATGTTTTTCAAAATATTTATAGATTGTCTGGCGCTAGTATTGAATTATATGGAAGAACAAGTAGTAACTCATTTATTGGAAGGACTGAATCCTGAAAGTATGCAAAGAGCTATATTTTGTCAGATTCCAAAGACACTCAAGCAATTGGATGAAGTAGTACGACCAGTTCGGTCAAGGAAGCTTCTCGTTTAAAGTAGGGAGAGCCGCACCATCATTGGACAACTCCAGCGTCATCCACAAACAGCGTTAGCCCTCCTGTATTAACCCAGCAAGTGCAACTGGCATGGAACTCCATCCCACAAATTAACATATGGCACCTGTAAACCACAATGCATCCACACTCTGTAAATTACACTGGTTATTTACGTGCTAGCATTTCAAATTTGCAGTGGCTTGTCTCGCACTTAACCTGTCATCATGCAATGTTAATCACTTAAATATGTTACCTAGACAAATGTATTCCCAAAATTTCATTACTGAACACAAATTATTTTTAGTTTTACGATTTTTTCCGGCAGTGTGTGTATCTTGCCACTAGGTAAGTCGACGGTTCACATTATCATCTTGACATGGAAAATCGTGCAGCTACATTTCTGATGGTAGTGAGGAGCACAGGTACCTTTTCACATCAGCAGACCATATGGAAGAGGCGTTAGGTTGCATGTTTTGCTGCTGCTAAAATTGGTTTCTCTGAAAAACCACTGTTAAAGCTGCCAAAACATTGATTCTTAAGATTGAAGTGTCCTTACTATGAAAGTAGAATCGAGAAAACGCTACATATTGCTGCTTGTGTATGCGCTCTTTACCGTAAACTTATTTAAACAGCCGCTTCAAACACATTACACATGTCACAAACATCCATGCTTACAATGAGTACAAAGATAACTGAAAGCCGAAATTGTCGGAGTTCGACAGTTTTATTTATATAGAAGAAGATATGCTTAGAAATGACAAGGAGTTGGCAGATTCGGAAATAAAATCCGGGGTTGCAAAGCATATCTAGATGTGAAGGTACACACAAACCATATCACGATGAGAAGAAAACTGAATTCCAAGAAGGTAAAGAAATAGGCATACATGATAAAGTAGAGTACTGTAAATTCAACACAGAATGGAAAAATTGGAAATTCTCTGAGGGACTAACGAATAATCGATTTAGAAGCAACGAGAGGAGAAATAGTTTGGTAGCGTAGCAGAGGAATATAATATATTGGGAAATAATTGAGTCAGGATAGAACACTATAGATGTAAAGAAAGGGAAAGCTAAGTAGATATGCATGAATCGGAAAATACTCGAAGTTTTTGAAGAAAGAAGAATAATAAGTCTTAAGAGTCGGATAGGAATGCAGCAGTAAAGGCTGCTTACGACTGAAATTAACACCAAGTTCCAACAGGAAAAATCATAACGAGGTTCAAATGGTTCAAATGGCTCTGAGCACTATGGGACTTAACATCTGAGGTCATCAGTCCACCGAACTTAGAACTACTTAAACCTAACTAACCTAAGGACATCAGACACATCCATGCACGAGGCAGGATTCGAACCTGCGTCCGTAGCGGTCACGCGGTTCCGGACTGAAGTGCCTACAACCGGTCGGTCACAACGGCCGGCTCATAACGAGGGACAGAAAGAGTACGGACATTGAGGAAGGTACACTCGTTGGAATAATCGCAACCCGTAATGGAAAATTAAACGTAACTTTTTAGAAATAGAATTCGATGGTGCTAACCTTTGAGCTGCACGTGGCAAACCTAAAATTCAGAAGAAATGTTGGATTGACGACGCTGGCCTGTACAATGGAGACAAACTATGCCGAAATGTGACAGAGAAGTAGGAGAAGCTGATATGGAAGAAACGGAGGATCCAGTACGTCGTTTTCGAGTTTGACAGAGAGCTCAATGATCTGAGCACCAACGAGTCACCTGGAGGAGATGACTTACATTCGGAGTTATTGAAAACTGCGGGATGTGAAGCAACTGGGAGGTTATTACATGGTTTCACCCTTTACGGAGCGAGCACACACCATAAAATTTCCAAAATGCATTAACATCACATTACTAGCAAAGTCACGTGTGGACAATTGCGTAAATTATTCGACGATTTCTCTAATAAGTCATGCTCGAGAACAATCAGAAAAACATGCAGAAAAATAGGAGGAGAAATGTAAGACGTGCTAGAACAAGAACAGGTTGTTTTCCGAAAGTATACCAAAGAACTAATTATGACACTGCATTTGGTAACACAAAGCCGAAGGAAAAGTGTTAGTTCACTTACAAAAAGGTTTTGTCAATATAAAGCGTGTAATGGTCGCCTAGTCGTAGATGTTGCTAATTGCTATAATCGCACTATTTCACTCCCATTTACGGAGCTTGTTAGCACTTGAGGTTAGGTTGGCGCCATTAAAATGCATTGTGTTGTGGTAATCGCTGCTACTTGCTGGATCGCTGCTGTGTCTCTATGCTGATGCTGGCTCTAAATCTGGTTGTCTAGGGTTAAAAACATGAGGTCCCCTGTTTTTTATGTGCTTTTGATGATAAAGAACGAGCGAAACCAACAAATATGTAAACTTCAAATATTTATTACTGTGGGGGCCATCTTAATTCCACTGTCCACCAAAGACCATGACACAACACAAAGTAGTACTTCCTTTACATGTTCTTTGCATTGTTTGTCCACCTCAAACAATAACACACAAACACACCTTACCAAAGTGACATTCCGACTGCGCCCCGACCCTTCTTGCTGCTTGTATTTATAACAATGTCAAAGAACTACTAAAAAGAGATATATAAACTATATCTCTTATAAACTTATAAACTAAGTCACATGTACATCTGTTATCATAATTTGTGCAGAAAAGTTATTAATTTGCATCGAGTGACATAATTTAACATGTAATTAAAATGACAGACAGATTTGTTGACTTGACAGAATAATTCTTTGTTACAAAAAGGCCGTGTTTTAGAAGTTTGTCAATTGACTTCGCTAATTTGCATAAGTAAGTAAATAACATGAACTATTAAGAATTACATTGGTTTTCGTCTAAAATAGTATTGATTACATGAATACTGAGTGAAAACGCTCCTAGTGAACAAATAGGTTTCACTGGGTGATTTTTATTTAAGGAGCTCCAAAATACCTAAGTTGGCCACTATTTTTCGTACTTCATATTAATTATTTAAGATGAACTTAGTGTTTTTACATGATGACATTTGCTGTATCAGTGATCAAGTGATATTAACTTTTGTGTGGGTCAGTTATTCAGTATAATTTAATGTGTTGACTGTTTATGGAGACATGTTATGCAGTCATTGTTAACATACACAATAACATTTCTATCATCATAAATACTCGTTAAACTGTTTGAATTTGTAGGGTATCGCATACTTCGGTAAAGTAAAGCCTTTAATACGTTCCGTTACAAGCGGGACTAGATGTTCTACATTTTTAGACAGAGACAAACCAACACAAAACCCATGTGGGAGTTAAGGCAGTGGAAGGTCAAGAAATACACCTCAATGTTGACAAGGTTGCAAAGAAGCACGATTGTTGCAAAATGAATAAAAATGTACAGGGAACAAACATATGTAATTGTGCTGTATTCACTAAATGCACTTGGCGTCGAACATTTGAATGTGGTGGAAAGTGAACCCACTACGACCGAAAGTAGTCACTGTTATGAAGTCACTTGATTGCTGGTAGCAACTGTACGGCATTGGTAAAGGGCAGTAAATGTTTGGCCAATAGCTCCAATAAAAATGGATAGTAACACAGCAAAATTTGCAAACATTTAGTCGAAGAATTTTTGGAATACATAACTGATGTACGATAATTTTGTGTGGCACTCTACATTAACGTTCGTTTGCACTGTCTGCCCTTAAGCGTGTTGTAGCCCTAAATCCTGTGTAGAATGACAAGCATCTCTTGTATGAAGTCCTAACCGGCTCTTCTCGGCAGCGACTCTAGATATTTTAAGACACTCGTTGAGACATAGTCCTGTCTTTAGGGTTCTCTCCAACTAAAAGCGTAGAGCAGTGTGTCTGCTCTTTTCCGTGTTTGGCGAATTGATGTCGGTTTGGGAACTACTTGTGTGACTTGCAGCGCACACTTTGGCGGTGGCTGCCCTTGCGACGTCGGCGCGCAGCCGCCGCACGCAGCCTTGGTACTTCTGACTAATCCACGTCTGTGCTAGGAGGGGGATCCAAATCACTGTCGCATACAAAACCCTTCTGTCCTTTTATCTGCACATAGATCCGGAAATGGCGTCGAGGGTGAGAACAGGGCGAAACCGGAATCCCCAACAATGGCCAGAGTGGGAGGTGGCACCATCTGCACGGATTGGGGCCCAGTAAATGAGCTCTGGAGTGCAACTTCGGTCGGCTCTCGAGGAAATGGCCCCCTCATGTGACAGGGGTGGCGCCAGCGGGTCATCCTACATCTGCACATCATCCTGATAACAGGCACAGTTCCGTGATCGGTCTAAACGGGCGGCACCCGTGGTAGGTGCAGGGGCCGTGCATAGAGGAGTGGGAGGGCGGGGAAGCAACACCAGAGGTTCCCATCGATTGTCAGTATTTACTTCCCACTTACGCCTTTCACTGAGGCAGAGGGTGGAAGGGTAAAGACGCTGGTAGAGTTTTGGGATGAGTCCAGCAGTGCTGCCCCATGAGTGTCTGAGAAGGATTCAGGACTGGCAAGTCACACTGTGGGTAGAGTTGAATGCAGTGACAGACCAGCTGATCCTGGCCGATCGTCACCTCGATCACTTGTCGCCCACTACTCCCAACCATGACGCACTGGACCCACCCGGGAATTCGACGGACCGTGCGGGACCACATGTGATGGCTGGAGCAATATTATGGTGGGGTACAGGTGCGTGGAGGATGGCATAGACATGTACACAATATACAGGAGACTTGAAAGACCGTCAGCAACCAGCAACCCCAGAAAGAGCCAGTGAAGTCTACATGTATACTCTACCATGGATCGTTACGGTGGAGCCATAAATTAAAACATGATGCAGGGGTCGACTGCTTATGTGCACATGCGTAATAGGTTTGCACAGTTTATTCAATGGTGACAGCTAAGCCTAGCAAATACACTTGATTCTCCATCATTGTTTTCATTTGGCATATTCCCCAATGGGCTGTGTGGAGGAGTGCAGGAAAGAGGGTTGAGTGCAATATGAAGAACTACCCAACATTCTGAATCGTCTGTGGCTAACAAAATGATTTCATCCATAACATTAAGTCCGTGACTGAGCGAAAAGTGCATGTTCCATTCTGGGTCTGAGTTTTTAGGTAGATGTTCGGGACAGTTCCTCTGCACGGTGGAAAATGCGAACGAGAAGGTCCTGCAGTGTCTCTCCCGCTAAGCTGCTCTTCACGACGGGAAAATCGTCAAGGGTGCGCCGCTAGTACTTGTCGAAGGCAAAACACAGTGATTCATATCAGTTAAAATCGGAATCAGGGCCATACGGTAGACGAGAGAGGGCGTCTACATTAGAGTCTGTTTGGTTGATCTGCAACAGATGTCATAAGTGTAGTTACTAAGAATCAACGCCCTCCACTGCAGCCGTTGCGCCATTTTATCCAGAAGCATTGCATGGGGGTCAAACAGCGACAACAGGGGCTTGTTCAAATGGTACAAATGGCTCTAAGCACTATGGGACTTAACATCTGAGGTCACTAGTCCCCTAGACATAGAACTACTTAAACCTAACTAACCTAAGGACATCACACACATCCATGCCCGAGGCAGGATTCGAACCTGGGACCGTAGCAGCAGAGCGGTTCCGGACTCAAGCGCCGCAGAAACCGGCTTAGGGGCGTGTTGTCCGTAATGAGTCATGACTTGTACCATAGCGATAGATATGGAATTTCCACATACTATTAATGATGGTCTATGCCTCTTTTTCAGTCTCCGAATAATTTTGCTGTGCTCAGTTCAACGTCTTTGATGCAAACGCGATAGGCTTTTCTATGCTGTCGGCAAGTTCATGTGATACCGCTGAAAGTTGGCAGGTGTACTAGCAAATGGCAATCTGTTATATCTGTACATGTTCAATCGTGCATTAATCACAAAAACTATCTTTTGGGCTCATGAACAGGTAACTCAAAATATCCATCAGCGAGATCAGCTTTTGGCAAATGCTAACTTTTGTGGCGGCGTTCGTAGCGACAACCCCTTCGCTGTAGAAACGGCTTACGAAGTCACCGCCACGCTTTTAATAGCGGGCCGACCGGTCCGCTGGAACAGTGAACAGAAAGATGAAAACCCAAACACTCTGATTAAATAAAAGTCGGCACTTATCTTTATTAACGAAGATACAGAAACACAGTAGTGAACTCCGTGTCTACAGAAATCTGTCTAGTTCGAGTCGGAGCGGCTAGGTCAGCGTCGGCTGACGACAAACAACAACTCTGCTGCGATGAACACACAACTGACTAGCAAGTACACAAATCGGTGGCGAGTATAAAACTGAGCGGCGAATACAGAACTCTCCTAGTGCTCGCGACTCCAGCGCTTAAGAAGCCAGAAGCCAGCGGTGGCGCGCGCAGACTTGCGGCGATTTCCTGTATCGCTGGCGCTGCTTATGCGGACGGCGTCCGGACTTTGATGCTGCCAACCTTTTGGCAGCGGGCTCGGTTGGCATTACTGGCTAGGATATAACACTAACCACCACGCATTTTAGCTAACAATTCCTCTTGTCTATGGACCGGGTGCAAATCAACATTTGCTTGTGCATTAAAGGTAGATTTAAAACACTCCAGATCCGAAGCCCTCCATTAGCTTTTTGCACAATAACCATAGGCGTCGCCTACTCGCTGGAGAAGAAGCGGGAGATAATGCTCAATCCTAAAATCTGTCCAGTTCTGCCATAATTTGTTCGCACATGGCGAATGGTATTGAATGGGAGAAATATATATATGAGGGTATAAAATCAGTTCAAATGGTTCAAATGGCTCTGAGCACTATGGGACTTAACATCTGCGGTCATCAGTCCCCTAGAACTTAGAACTACGTAAACCAAACTAACCTAAGGACATCACACACATCCACGCCCGAGGCAGGATTCGAACCTGCGACTGTAGCGGTCGCGCGGTTCCAGACTGAAGCGCCTAGAACCACGCGCCCACTTCGGCCGCCTAAAATCATTTGAAATAACCAGAACTTAACAGAAAGGGATAAGAAAGTGAAAAATTTGCTAGGGCACATTTGAAAGCACATTATTGTGCTAACATTAAGGATGACAGTAAGATTCACATCATGTCTCACTGACAAGTATCACAGCTTGTTGAAATTTGGACCACATACAAAAAGATAAGCAACCTTGTAGTACAGAAGGCACGTGAAAGATATACACAAGGAGATGAATAGAAATGACACTTTCAGTCACGGACAATAATTAAACTGAGATCACTGTGATTAATGATAGCCTCCTGGACATTACAAAAGCTAGGACATGGTTTATAATAGTGTGTGTCGCCACTATGCACTATGCCACAATGCACTCTCTGGAACGTTCCGCCATTCTGGCCACAAGACAGGTAAGGAGTTCTATATCTACATCTACATCTACATCCATACCCCGCAAGTGTGGCGGAGGGTATCTTGAGTACATCTATCGGTTCTCCCTTCTGTTCCAGTCTCGTACTGTTCGTCGAAAGAAAGATTGTCGGTATGCCCCCGTGTGGGCTCTAATCTCTCTGATTTTATCCTCATGGTCTCTTCGCGAAATATACGTAGGAGGGAGCAATATACTGCTTGACTTCTCGGTAAAGGTATGTTCTCGAAACTTGAAAAAAAGCCCATACCGACCTACTGAGCGTCTCTCTTGCAGAGTCTTCCACTGGAGTTTATCATCCCCGCAACGCTTTCACAATTACTAAATGATCCTGTAACGAAAGGCGCAGCTCTCCGTTGGATTTTCTCTATCTCTTCTATCAACCCTATCTGGTACGGATCCCACACCGGTGAGCCGTATTCAAGCAGTGGGCGAACAAGTGTACTGTTATCCACTTCCTTTGCTTTCGGACTGCATTTCCTTAGGATTCTTCCAATGAATCTCAGTCTGGCAAATGCTTTACCGACGATTAATTTTATATGGTCATTGCATTTTAAATCACTCCTAATGACCATTCCCAGATAATTCATGGAATTAACTACTTCCAATTGCTGACCTGCTATATTGTAGCTAAATGGTAAAGGATCTTCCTATGTATGTATTCGCAGCACATTACAGTTGTCTACAATGAGATTCAATTGCCATTCCCTGCACCATGCGCAAATTCGTTGCAGATACTCCTGAATTTCGGTACAATTTTCCATTATTACGACCTCTCGATATAATACAGCATCATCCGCAAATAGCCTCAGTCAACTTCCGATGTTATCCACAAGGTCATTTATATATATTGTAAATAGCAACTGTCCTTCGACATTCCCCTGCGGCATACCTAAAAACACTCTTACTTCGGAAGTCTTCTCTCTGCTGAGAATGACATGCTGCGTTCTGTTATCTAGGAACTCTTCAATCCAATCACACAATTGGTCTGATAGTCCATATTCTCTTACTTTGTTGATTAAACGACTGTGGGGAACAGCATCCAACGCCTTTCGAAAGTCAAGAAACACGGCATCTACCTGGGAACCTGTATCTATGGTTCTCCGAGTCTCATGGAGGAATCGCGCAAGCTCAGTTTCACACGATCGTCTTTTCCAAAACCCATTCTGATTCGTATAGAGTAGGTTTCTAGCCTCCAGAAAAGAAATTATACTCGAACATAATACGTGTTCCAAAATTCTACAACATCGACGTTAGGGATATAGGTCTATAGTTCTGCACATCTGTTCGACGTCCCTTCTTGAAAATGGGGATGACCTGTGCCCCATTCCAATGTTTAGGAATGCTACGCTCTCGTACAGACCTACGGTACACCGCTGCAGGAAGGGGGACAAGTTCCTTCACGTACTCTGTTTAAAATCGAACTGGTATCCCATCAGGACCAGCGGCCTTTCCTCTTTTGAGCAATTTTAATTGTTTCTATCCCTCTCTCATCTATTACGAGCTCTACCATTTTGTCATCTGTGCGACAATCTAGAGGAGGAACTACAGTGCAGTCTTCCTCTGTGAAACAGGTTTGTAAAAAGACATTTAGTATTCCGGCCTTTTGTCTGTCGTCCTCTGTTTCAGTACCATTTTGGTCACAGAGTGTCTGGACATTTTGTTTTCATACACCTACCGCTTTGACCAAAATTTCTTAGGATTTTCTGCCAAGTCAGTACATAGAACTTTACTTTCGAATTCGTTGAACGCCTCTCTCATAGCACTCCTCATACTGCATTTCGCTTCGTGTAATTATTGTTTATCTGCAAGGGTTTGGCTATGCTTATGTTTGTTGTGAAGTTCCCTTTACTACAGTAGCAGTTTTCTAAGTCGGTTGTTGTACCTCGGTGGCTCTTTTCCGTCTCTTACGATCTTGCTTGGCTCATACTTATCTAATGCATATTGTACGATGGTTTTGAACTTTGTCCACTGATCCTCAACACTATCTGTACTTGAGATGAAACTTTTGTGTTGAGCCGTCAAGAACTCTGAAATCTGCTTTTACTAAACAGAAGAATCTTCCTGCCTTTTTTAATATTTCTATTTATGGCTGAAATCACCGATGCTGTAACCGCTTTATGATCGCTGATTCCCATCTGCGTTAACTGTTTCAAATACTTCGGGTCTGTTTGTCACCATAAGGTCTAATATGTTTTCGCCACGAGTCGGTTCTCTGTTTAATTGCTCAAGGTAGTTTTCAGATATTGCACTTAAAAGAATTCACTGGGTTCTTGGTCCCGCCACCCACTATTTACGTTTGAGACCCCAGTCTATATCTGGTAAATTAAAATCTCCTCACAAAACTATAACATGGTCGGGAAATCTACTCGAAATATTTTCCAGATTTTCCTTCAGGTGTTCTGCCACAACAGCCGCTGAGCCAGGGGGCCTATAGAGACATCCAGTTAGCATGTTTGAGCCCACTTTAACCGTGAGTTTCTCCCAACTTATTTCACATTTCGGATCTCCGTTAATTTCCTTCGATACTATATCATTTTTATCGCTATAAACACGCCTCCCCCTTCACTGTCGACCCTGTCTCTGCGGTCTACATTCGAATCTAAGTCTAGAATTTCATTACTGTTTACATCTGGTTTCAGCCAACTTTCCGTCCCTAGTACTATGTGGGCGTTGTGACCGTTTATTAATGAGAGCATTTCAGGGACCTTTCTATAGACGCTCCTACTCCTGCAGTTTACTATTAGCACATTAATACTGTCATTCCCTGTTGCGTTATGCCTACTGATACCTTATCGCGTCTCAGGAGGCGTCTTGTCGGGTATAGGGAGGGAATTCTCTAACCTAAAAACCCACATGTGCACTGACATGTGCTCTCCACACGTACCCCTTGTTCTTGTGGTGGGCGTTTTATTTCTGCACCACAGAGATTGACGACTGCTGGATGATCGTTGGTGCAAGTGGTTATGCCGCAACATATCGCACACGTGCTAGATGGGATTTAAGTCCGGAGGTAGGCCAGTCCAGTACATTCATCGAATATCCTCTCGCTGTAAGAGCTCCTCCGCCTGTGCTGTGGTCGCGTACTTTCATCAGAAATGAGAAATAGTATAGTGTTCCCTCACAGGATGACGACAGTCTGCATAAAGATTCTAGGCACACCTCCATATGGCGAGTATTAGGAAGAAGTAATGCACCTAGAAACACTAACGAACATCATCGTTTCGGTGGTCCAGGTGTTATGGTGTGGGGATGCATAATGTTGACTGGCATGCTGAACCTTCAGATCTTTGAATACGGTGCACTCGCCGATCAACATTATTGTGACGCTGTACTCTTTTTCTGTATGTGTCTTTTTATGGCTGCATTCAGCCCTCAGCCCATTAATATGGATGGCAACACACAACCACATCAAACACCGCAGGTGGAGGAGTTCTTGTAATGAGAGGACATTCAGATGAAGAAACTAGGCTGCTCATTCGCCTGACTTAAATCACATCCAGCATCTGTTGGATATGTTGGGTAGATATATTGCAGCACATCCTCATGCACCAACAACCGTCCAGCAGTTGTCAAATTCACTGGTGGAGGAGTGGAACACCCCAGTACAAGACCTTACCAAACTTGTGGCCAGTGTGGAACCACACCGCATCTTGCGTACGACTTGGTACACAGTGGTAAGCAGAAGCAGTGTGACAGCTGTTGTCATAGGAAAGCTGGACAGGAACAAAATGAGTTAGCGAACTAGTTAACATGTCAGACACAATATTTACTTAACTTGTATTTCTCCAAGCAAACGTAGATATTACAAACAATGCAAAAGTTCAGCTTTTACTACAGAACCGCAACTAGGCGTGTGTGTAGCCTCTTGCGCCAATGTGGTCCCCAGTGTGAGTGAGCTGAGTCGCTGCCAGTAGCCATTCTACATTGCGAGGCAGATGGCGCTCGAAATAAAGAGGTGCTGGAGGTGCTGGCTCAGCAGGCGCGCACGACTGCGACCGCCAGATCCCACGTGACCGCAATCAACGTGAGACGTAAACTTGCAATTCCGATGATATGACGCCCGTGGGGTGGTATCGATACGTAGCACACCACATTGCAGAGCAAGCACTGCCGTCCATGTTCCGCCTTTTCCAATGTCCTGGTGTCCATGAGAAATCGCCGTGACTTCGGTTTAATTATTGTCATTTCTGATCGACTAACCATATATTTCTTTCAGTTACTTCTTGTACTATAGTGTAGCAGTTCTTTCTATGTACTGTCCAAGTTTCACAGAGCTATGTTACTTGGCAGTGACACATCATGTGACGGTTACTTTCATGCTTGTTTTTTACATCCCACTGTGGAACCAATACACACTTCGTTCTTTCCACGTCGTTATTCTGACAGGTGGCAGCTACAGAGGGGTCCAAAAAAATGTATCCACTGCTTAAAAGTCCATAACTGGAAAACTAATTGACGGTGTTGTCTCATCTTTCGTAGTTTAATAGTTTGTAGTTCCGGTAATTGCCACACAAGCGTTGTATTGCGTTGTTTTGTTTTGTCAGACGACAGTCGCCAGGTAGTCAGGTTTTGTTCTTAGTTGCACCTAGTTTATCGAGTAAACATGGCTGGCGCAAGGCTTACAGTCGATGAAAGGTAGTCAGTTTTGAAATGGTATTTTAAGTACGAAAACATTAATGAGGTTCAACGGCAATGGCGAAGTGAGTATCAAATAGAGCCACCGACACGTTTAACGATTCGTCGAATTCGCGACAAATTTGAAGCCGAAGGCTGTGTTAAAGATGTACACAGACAACGATCTGGACGACCTGTTACAGTAACAAGTCCAGTAACACCCATCGTGTGTTACAACAATTCACTGGCTCACCACAGAAGTCTGTGAGACAGTGTGCCCGCGAAACTGGAGTGAGTCGTTCAAGTGTTCACGAATTTTGAAGACAGAAAAGTGGAACTGCTACATCCCACGATTGCTACACGCAATGAACGAGGACGACCCAGATCGTAGAATGGAGTAATGCGAGTGGTTTACTAACATGGTGTGCAAAGATGAAGTGTTTGCAGAGATGATTGTGTAGTCTGATAAGGCACAGTTCAAACTCAGTGGTGCAGTAAATCGCCACACTTGCATTTACTGGGCCGCCGAAAACCCGAACGTCACATGTAGACAAAGCCGTGAATTTGCCAAGAGTAAATGCGTGTCTTACTGGGGCTTGATTGGGCCATTCTTCTTTGCCGGCGCAGTTACCGGTGAAGTGTACCTTCAGAAGCTTCAGACATCCATTTTACCTGCCTTCCGAGACTTATATGGAGACGGAAGAGTTTACTTTCAACAAGGTGGTGCCCAGTCCAATACCAAAATCGTGTTAGGGCGTATCCCGACGAAAATATACCAGGAAGATGGATAGGCCGTAGAAGTGCTGTGGAGTATCCACTACGTTCCCCAGACCTAAATCCTCTCGAATTTTACTCGTGGGAAACACTAGAGGACGTCGTTTATCGACAAAAGCCACGCACATTGGATGAACTTCGAGAATCCACCGTACATTCATGTGCAAATATCCAACTGAACACGTTGCCGTCAGTAATTCGTGCTGCAGTTCGGCGGCATCGTTTGTGTTTGGATGTTAATGGTGACCATTTCGAACACGTGCAGTATTATCTTTTGTTGGACTTTAAGCTACACTTTCACCAAAAGTGAGGTAACTCCGTCATATAGTTTGTTAGTTATGGTCTTTTAAACAGTGGATACTTTTTTTTGGAGCCCTCTGTACTAACAGGCAAATTACTCAGTAGTAAAATTGTAACGTTGTTTTACAAAAAGTGTAACATTCTTTTATAAACGTTTTGTGTTTTTGTCTGTTAATCATTATAAAATGCATAACGTTTGTGTCAAGCAAATTTACTATTACATGTGTTGTTGAGCAAATGACGTAATCTGCAAAACAGTACGGAGTATTCATAATGAAATCAATCCCTCTGAAATTTACCTAGTCTTGTGAGCACCGAGTTCTATGGCTCTGTGCAGTAAACTGATAAATTTCCCTATGCAAATAAACAATGTAATAAATTTCCCTTAGCTCTAGAGTATCAGCGGATGTAATCTTGGTATTCTGTTCTCTCCACAGTAGGCGTAGAAAATGTTCAATCTTGGCACAGCGAAGTGCAATGCCGGCCGTAAAATAGCATCATACAAGTAATATCAGTAGATTAGCTGATAAATCAATAACCTTGAAAATTTTCATTGGATATTGGCTCAGCGCTATCCACTGCTGCCTGGATTGTAGCTGTTACAAACGTTAACACTTTTCTGGTTCCAGGACATTAATATTTTTCTGACTCTGATTGAAAAATGATAAGGGGATAATTTAAGACCAAATACTTCAATTTGAAAATTATATTCAAAATATTCTCCTTCACAAAATCTGTTATGAAACATTTTACATCAACTTCAAAACCAATGAGTTTCTCAACTGTTCTACAGTTCTCAGTTACTGTCGTAAGTAAAAACATTAGGACTGATTTATGACAAAAATGTCTGACATCGTTTGACAAAATAGATCCCAAAATTTAACGTCTCTGTATCAGCATTATAAAACACACAAAAATATTACAAATCGGGTACACCTAATCAACTTACACATTAAATCTCATGGAAAATACTTGCTTCCTACATTCAAGGGGCAGAACTGTAAAAATTATCGAAATCCACCTTGTGTTGCTGCATACCTTAAACTAAATATAAAAAATTTCATTGCCTTACAGATTTCTTCCAGCTGCTTTACGTTTGAGTTACAGTATCGATTCATTACTCTTCTCCAATTGCCATGGATAATGGTCAGTATTGTTAACTATCAGTATCACTTCAATTCATCATAATCTCATAGCTTTACGAATGAATAACACACTTTACACTTTTAAAGAAATAACTACGACCTAACATTTACGGGCTCTGTCTGAGCACAAACAATACCATTCATCACCTCATTTTACAAAAAACACTATTATGCTGCATCCGTAGACCAACAACTAAATTCTCACAGCTAGCCACTAGCTTTAAGTCTTTCATCCTGACTATAACAGAGTGCAGCGGCAACTGCTAGTGCCCTACGCGCTCCCCTACTTACGATCGATGCTTCCACTCAGGCAACATCTTTGGTTCAGTGGTGTCAAAAATACACACTCTTCTACATATGACAAACGTTTCATTACAAAACAAACATCACATTGCAAAATCGCGCTCCACGTACAATATCATAAGACAATTCAACACCCCATTACTGTCCAGAGCTATCTCCATCAAGACTAACAAATCAGAGCCCAGGGAGTGTCAGTGTAGAGCTTTTCATAGCCTGTCACTGCCCACAAATTTACGACGCAACTCACTAACTGCGATAACACGGACGTCAGAGGACGCCACGTGGCTAGTAGTTATAGCCCTGTCGACTCCCGCTATTTCGCAGGAAGCGCCGCCAACAAACATGCAACTGAAATAATAAAACTATTCAACGCTCGGTTGTATCAATACAAACACATAATACAAAAACATACATAAATCAGTACATCAAAAATCCAATACATGTGCACACAAAATTACCCATTAATTCAGTTCCTCAGTAAAAAAAATTACCTTACTACTGCTCGTGGTAGAGGCGCGGTCTAAGGGCGCCATGCCACGGTTCGCGCGGTTCTCGCTGTCGGAGGTTCGAGTCCTCCCTCGGGCATTCGTGGGTGTGTGTTTTCCGTAGCGTAAGTTAGCTTAAGTTAGATTAAGTAGTGTATAAGCCTAGGGGAACCGATGACCTTGCAGTTTGGTCCCATAGGAACCTACCACAAATTTCCAAATTCTGACCTTACTACGTTAATACTCGTATAATTATACGCCAGAGTTTGGCCGCGAAACTTCAAGTGAAAGCGGGTAAAGCAATGTGAGTATGAGGCACCTGTATGAAGATCTCCTGAAATCAGCGGTGTCAGGGAATAAATTCAAGAGTCAAGATTTAGCCACACATCAAACTATGCTGTCATCAATCTCCCATGTATTTCAGCCTCAGAACATTCTGTGTGTGGCTCACGCTGCTGAAGAATTCTACCAATTCACATGGAACATAGCTTCTTCGTCAGCATGAGACCTTCGACCGAGCAACAGCTATTCTACTTTTGAAGACACGAGGTAGTGCACATTATAATATCGCTGTTAGTTACCGACTTGTGGTATCGGTACAAAGCTGGAACGACCAGACTAATACTGTAATTGTAATTAAAGAAGCTTGTAATGGTACTTGAATTACGTAACCATTACGGCACCTCAACTCAACCTCTCGACACCAGCAATATTCTACTGTGTTTCTGTAAAGTAGTTAACATGTTTCTGAGGCAACATTCAGATTTGATTTCATTAATGTAGAGGTACTTTGATACATCGATATGTTTATCTTGCAATGATATTATTCTTATGTGTATTCTTTCTTTTGTCACTATGATCTTTGACGTACTTGTAACTCTGACTTTTGGGCGCGTAAGCGATTATTAGAGATTAGAAAAAGTCAAATCTTGTTCGTCATGCTGAAAAGACACAAATTGTAGACAGTTTATAAAACGTGAACTTTAACAGTGGGGAAGATGTTTTCAAGTATGTTTTATATTGTGAAGTGATGTTTTGTGTGTTACGTGATACATTAATAAAAGAGAAGTGTAACTTAAATTCGGAGCACTGATTACTTTTTACATCATCACTGTGCTAACTTTCAACAGTTTAATCTTCAAGAATGGTTTGTGAAACACATCTATAAAACTTTTGAATAACGCAGAATAAAACCTAGGCCTTTTTGCATCCGAGCTTGGAATCATCACCACCTAGATTTTCGACGATTGAGCCATGAATTCACAACGAGACCAGCGTGGGAAACACGAAAAGATGAGTGCCTAGTTTATCCATCATTTCATGAAATGACTTTATTAACTGTGCTCTAATGACACTTGTCACATAATATAACTTTGTTGTTGCCCGAAAATGCAGTATTTAGCAGCGTGAGCAACACCACAATCAATTAATTTTTGACCTTTGTTGTGGTAGGGTTGTTAGAAGCTCTTTAATGTGTATTTAAAATTTTAAGGGAATTACGTACAGAGCAAAGTCAAGAAAATTAATGAGGTATAATATAGGTGGCAACTGCTACGCCTCCTTCAAAATTTCAGTTTCAGGAGACGCCGGCCAGAGTGGCCGAGCGGTTCTAGGCGCTAAAGTCTGGAACCGCGCGACCGCTACGGTCGCAGGTTCGAATCCTGCCTCTGGCATGGATGTGCGTGATGTCCTTAGGTTAGTTCTGATGACCTCAGAAGTTAAGTCCCATAGTGCTCAGAGCCATTTGAACCATTTTTTTTCAGGAGACCATAAATAATCGCAAACTGCGCCGATAACACAATGGCAAGTGGCTACAACCCCCCAAGCCATTAGCCACGTCTGGTCGTTGCGACGAAAGTCGGGTGGAATAGTCGCACAGTTGTACCGTTGTTTACAATGTCCAACGTTAAATTCTAGCCAGATAATACGATTTCTAGTGTCACGTACGCTGAGCAACATTTCAAACATTCCCCCACAAAAGTAGGTACATACCACTAAGACTACTATCATGTTCTTCCGACGCCGGTGTATATGACGCAGAGGCAATGACTATAATTAACAACAAATTCGTACCGTCTCCGTTAGCAGTTCATTTGTCTTTAAACTACTCTTTGTGCCTAGCACGTGCTGCAAACACTTCTTTGGCACCTATCAGTCGTCTCCGACAGTCATTTGTCCTCAAACGATAAAGAAACACTCCTTACTGGTAAAACTGATAAATATATAAATCTGCTTTGTAAGTTACTGCCCAGCAAAATGAAATTTATAATAGAACCAGAAAACAACAAAGCAATAAATTTCCTCCATTTAACCATACTAAATATTGATAACACACAAAAATCTGAAATTAACCGTAAGCCCACTGCAACAGATAACATAATTATGCAAATACGTGCCTCGTAATAGCGAATAAAGACACTACTTTCACGCCATGATTAACAGAATAAGAAACCTAACCTAGAACAAGACACCATACGAAACGAGTTTAATATTCTACATTACGAATTATAACGAAATAATTACTGTGGTGTCACCGCCAGACACCACACTTGCTAGGTGGTAGCCTTTAAATCGGCCGCGGTCCGTTGGTATACGTCGGACCACCGTGTCGCCACTATCAGTGATTGCAGACCGAGCGCCGCTACACGGCAGGTCTAGAGAGACTTCCTAGCACTCGCCCCAGTTGTACAACCGACTTTGCTAGCGATGGTTCACTGACAAAATACGCTCTCATTTGCCGAGACGATAGTTAGCATAGCCTTCAGCTACGTCGTTTGCTACGACCTAGCAAGGCGCCATTACCAGTTACTATTGATGCTGTAAAACATGTACCGTCAAGAGTGATGTTCACCAATTATGGATTAAAGTTAAGTATTCCACAGTTACGTCCTTTTTTGCTAGTCTCATTTCCTTGACCTGTTCCAGACCTCACGCCAGCCTGCGTGAGCTAAAACGCGTGCCTTTCGGCTTCCTCTAGTAACACGGTGTTGGCCAACCACAACAATTACAATCGAAAAACAGTCTGTTATGTCCTGGCTACTCGTCGAATATGGGGTGCCTTAGAAACCTGCTTTCTCGGATCGCTAGACAACAATTCAAGCAAATCGTATTAATGAATAATTATTACAGTAAGATAAATGTCAATATTTAACTTAGAGAATTTACAATCATGTGTCGCAAGCAATAAGCGACTGACAAAATAAGAAATCTCATGAGTATGGACAATGCCTAGTACAAGTGAAATCATACAGTTCCTGTCGCTGCTGTAGAGCTCGTAGAATAGCTATTCTTAGACTGGACCGCGGCCAGGCGGCGCAGCGCTTATGTCTTCTTCGCCTAGAGGCCGCTGCTGTCTCCTTGTCGTCCTATACAGGGGTCGGTCAGCGAACCATTTGCTGATGTCTTCTTCACAGCCGTCTCTGCTCTAACGTTTCGACCGGCGTGGCGGCATTTGATGTTACGCTGGAACATGGTCAATGAGCTATACAATAAACACACCAAACCAGCACGACCTACAAAACGAAGAGAAGTAACATTCGTAAGAGAAAATAACAGTAAAACCAAAATTTACGTATATAGCAACTACATAGCTAGGGAAAGATAAGATTTTAACACACAACTAAAAAACACAAACGTAAGATTTCCTTACCAAACAAGACACAATCTACATCTACATCTACATACATACTCCGCAATCCACCATACGGTGCGTGGCGGAGGGAACTTCGTACCACAACTAGCAACTCCTCTCCCTGTTCCACTCCCAAACAGAACGAGAGAAAAATGACTGCCTATATGCCTCTGTACGAGCCCTAATCTCTCTTATCTTTGTGGTCTTTCCGCGAAATGTAAGTTGGCGGCAGTAAAATTGTACTGCAGTCAGCCTCAAATGCTGGTCCTCTAAATTTCCTCGGTAGCGATTCACGAAAAGAACGCCTCCTTTCCTCCAGAAACTCCCACCCGAGTTCCTGAAGCATTTCCGTAACACTCGCGTGATGATCAAACCTACCAGTAACAAATCTAGCAGCCCACCTCTGAATTGCTTCTATGTTCTCCCTCAATCCGAGCTGATAGGGATGCCAAACGCTCGAGTAGTACTTAAGAATAGGTCGTATTAGTGTTTTATAATTGGTCTCCTTTACAGATGAACCACATCTTCCCAAAATTCTACCAATGAACCGAAGACGATAATCCGCCTTCCCCACAACTGCCATTACATGATTGTCCCACTTCATATCGCTCTGCAATGTTACTCCCAAATACTAAAAGAAAGTGACTGTGTCAAGCGCTACACTACTAATGGAGTATTCAAACATTACAGGATTCTTTTTCCTATTCATCTGCATTAATTTACGTTTATCTATATTTAGAGTTAGCTGCCATTCTTTACACCAATCACAAATCCAAGTAATTTTGTATCCTCCTACCGTCACTCAACGACGACACCTTCCCACACACCACAGCATCATCAGCAAAGAGCCGCACATTGCCATCCACCCTATCCAAAAGATCATTTATGTAGATAGAAAACAACAGTGGACATACGACACTTCCCTGGGGCACTCCAGATGATACCCTCACCTCCGATGAACACTCACCATCGAGGGCAACGTACTGGGTTCTATTACTTAGGAGGTCTTCGAGCCACTCACATACTTGGGAACCAATCCCATATGTTCATACCTTAGTTAGGAGTCTGCAGTGGGGCACCGAGTCAAACGCTTTCCGGAAGTCAAGGAATATGGCATCCGTCTGATACCCTTCATCCATGGTTCGCAAGATATCATGTGAAAAAAGGGCGAGTTGCGTTTCGCAGGAGCGATGCTTTCTAAAGCCGTGCTGATGCACGGACAGCAAATTCTCTGTCTCAAGGAAATTCATTATATTCTAACCGAGAATAAGTTCCAGAATCCTGCAACAAACCGATGTTGTGATTTAAGTTTTGTAAGGAGAGGATTTAGAGGGAATGTAGCTGTAGCGTTGGGGGAATCAGGCGGTAGAGGCACGATAGAGAACCAAGATCAAAGAGTAGGAGGGACACAGTTGGATAGTCAACGTCGAGTGTAGGCGTAACGCAGAATATTCGTGGCTGTTCACTATGCAACAAAAGGATGGGGAATTTGTTAAGCTGATACAGGATTCTTCTATGGGGGATAAGACGATAGAAAAGGCTAGGCAGTTGGTGACGTTATAGGATCTGAACAGGTATATATTACTCTTTACATGTATTGCGGTGCCCACAGGCATTGTAATAAACCATTACCATCATTAAGATGGGCACCAGCTACATATTTTAAATTACGTAAGTTATGAAATAACATTGATCTCGAGTTATACTTCATGACAGAAGTTTAGTTAATGTGTTTCCGATAAACGCTCAGATTCTTGAAAATGACCTGTGGCCAGCATTGTCCAAAAGTACAACAAATGAAGTATAAACTGACAGTTGCCGGTGTGGTGTGAACGTTTAGACAGCAGACTTTCAGGAATCTGAGTGCACTACCAAAGATGTAATGGTGCAACAGGAAGACAACGTAATAGGCATGTCGATACGTTAGGAATGCCAGCAGTCATGACAAAAAGTTAGACTTTTGTACCTTGGTATTTTTATGATTCGTCCAACGCCTGTGTCACTAAATGAAATACATTTATATTGGGATATGGACAAAATGGGGTATAACAGCGATGGCATGAAATATTATGACCGCCAAGCACTGTGAGATGTGAAGTGGCACCTACTGACTTTGTGTGCATGTGAGCTGGTAAGGGAAGATTCTAAGAGGAACAGAAACACATGGGGAATCACTATATTGACGTGACGGGTTACAAATGGGGAACCGCACTGACATCAGCTACTTTCACATGCGGAAGATGGTTATGGCCAGGTACCTGGGCACAAGCATGTGAGAATAGCCGAAGTTGGTCAGTTGTTTGTTTGCTACTGCGGTGTGTGTGTGGAAACTGGCTGATGAATGGTGCAGACACGAGTAGAAGACAGTGTGTGGGACGTTGTAGTGTCCCTTTTGCAATATTCACTCTTATCAAGGTGTAACATAAATAAAACCGACAGTATGTGACTCAAAATTAATTGCAAACATTGATTTATCATTGATTTAACTGTAAAAATATACAATATATATATCGATAAATGCAGAAAAGACATTATTTTTATTGTATGAGATTATAATGTGATTATCTTTGTTAGAGTATAAAATACAATGCAATGCTCATTCTTCTGTCTAGTCTGTTTTGTTCTGTTCGTTCTGGTGTGAGCTGGAATAAGGTACGCAAGCTATTGTGCTGCGCTAGCATTTGTTTCTGTCGTAACGTAATTGCAAATATTTAATGGTGTAAACTGTGTCCTAGTAAGAATATATTAGTATAAAGTGATCTCCGTGTGTTATTTCAAGAACCTACGCCACATTTATCTTATGAAAAGAATATTTAATGAAAATTATTTAGCATGTTTCTAGCTGCTGCGGAGCGAGTAACAGTAATCTCTGACAGTTAACAATTATCCGCCATTACGCGGTACATTTAAAAATATTTTTTCACAGCACAATGTCTGATAGCCGGAGCGGAAGAAATTATGTAAAAATATTCTGTGAGATTAATTGAAGTAATCCAGTGAAATAATTTTATTAAAACTTGTCTATTTTTTATGATAATAATAATTTCAGACCCGAGTACTACTACGCTATTGCATTTACAGTAATTAGTAGGGAGCCTGGCGCTCGATAAAACAAGATATAATACGTAATTGGCAACCTACGAAATTCATTATTTTGCTTATTATATCTCTTTTGTATTTTTTTTTAAAGCTAAAAGTAAAAACTAACTCCACTAAGGATCAGTGACGGATCACGATATATCAAAGGACAAACGAATTTACTAGGAGAGTGTTTCCTCAAAATAAATAGTTACATTACTTTTTTTAAGAGATATAATAACGTCCACGCCTCGTCATGGTATGTAGAAGTCGGATGCTTGTCTGCTCGGTAGCCTGAGACACGCGCTGATCTGAGGCAGATCTGATAGTAGAGTTCAGATCTGGTGCAGGCAGAAATGTTTCAAAACATACAGTTCAGCGCATGATCTTCAGTAATGGGGTCTTCAGCCTCTTTAAAGTTCACTTGAGCACCCTATTTCCAACGTCATTTATTTTTAGAGTCGTCACGGGGTTATCAAGTTTGGACTATGGATCGACCAGTTGGATGAAGGAGCTTTCGTGTAACACTAGATCGGTGACTGGGTTGGTTGGTTGAGTGATTCTGGGGAGGAGACCAAACGGCGAGGTCATCAGTCCCATTGGATTAGGAAAGAATGGGGAAGGAAGTCAGCCGTGCCCTTTCAAAGGAACCATCAAAGCATTCGCCTACATGATGAGTCCGAATACTCAGTCATCCACGCGAACGGCTGCTGAAAACACGGACCATATCAGAGACAAAGTATCGTGTGCCCGGTATTATGGAATTCGTGATTTTTCACCTGGACGTCCATGGCGTGGTATCACGTATCGATAGCATTTCACAGGCGTCATCTCAATTGAATTGCAAGTTTCCGTGACGTCAACAGCGGTCCTGCTGGCTCTGGCAGACCCAGTGGAGCGTGCCCACTGAGACACACTTCCAGCGCCCTCTGCCGCCGCAGAGTAGGATGGCCGGCGGCAGTGGCTCAGTACCCTCGCGCCTGGAGCCACTTCCCTATGGTGCGCCACGCAGACACCACCTAATCGCTGCCCAAACATCGCCTTTCCTACTATTTTATGGGCCAGACTCTCTTATTTCATTACTTGTACTTTCTTCGTTCCTTTGGAGATATACAATTAAATCTTCTGTTTGTTGTGTTAACTAATTCGTTAATCATTTCTTCTCCTATCCAGCTTTCCTACTATTACTCTGTAGCCCACCTCTCCTTACCATTGTGTATAAAGTCATACGCAACACAAGGGACTTGTATTGGTAATCTGAGGTACCGTGGCAGCTCTGATGTGTGATCATTATTTTCAATCGTTCCACGGCTGATGAATACCGTGACAGCAATCACATCTTCCAACAGGATAATTGTCCATGTCACAAGGCCAGAATCGCGCAATAGCGGTTTGAGGAGCCGCTATTGTATAGATTTTAAATCCTCGCCAACAGATTTGCCTGATTTTAATCCGATGAAATGTATCTGGAATGCTAAAGGAATGCTACTCTTTGTGACTAGCACGTAATGTTCAGGAATTGCACGACCTAAGTAGACACCTTATGCCACACCCTAATCCTTGCAACGCAGAATCGGTGCTGCATGCATTTCGAAGACGGGCCAACAGGCTATTAAGCAAGTAACGGTAATTTTTTGGCTGATCGATGTATTTTGGGTGTTGTCAAGCCCTTCTAACGTAAAAAAATGATTGAATGTTACTTTACCCAACTGAAATTATGCCTCATATATGAACGTGTGTAGCGGATATAGATTTTATGGGTTGTAGGCGTCTTCCTGAGAGATGATTTTATTTTTGTTTTCCGACTGGTCTGATGGACATATTGCAAACTCCGCCCTACGTTAACGTTTTTACCTTCTGCAACTGCGTCTAGTACTACCGAAGTTATTTACTGGTATCATAAACATGGATCCTATGATCTTTTCCTTCTTCTTTTCTGTGTTTTTCTCGCTGAAGTTGCAAGTTGTGCGGTGGTGCACGCTCAAAGATGACCGTTCCTAGGTAGCCTTCAAATACAGAATTTATTTCTCTAAGGAAGCAAAAAGAATACATGAACAACAGAAATCGAATCTCGGCAAATAGCACCAGAGAGCGTCCTGATCTGATACGAATAACTCGATGAAAACGCCGGCCAGTGTGGCCGAGCGGTTCTAGGCGCTTCATACTGGAACCGCGCAACCGCTACGGTCACAGGTTCGAATCCTGCCTCGGGCATGGATGTGTGTGATGTCCTTCGGTTGGTTTGGTTTAAGTAGTTCTGAGTTCTAGAGGACTGATGACCTCAGATGTTGAGTCTCGTAGTGCTCAGAACCATTTGAACACTGTTGATTCGGTTCAACAGGCCATTAAGTTTCAATGAGGGTATCAATGCCATCAACGAATCTTATCATTGGAATCATTTAACTCTGAATTTTAATCTCATCCTTGAAACTTGCTTTTGTTGGTTCTTCAGTTTATAAACTGAACAGTTAGGGCGAAAGATTGCATCGCTATCTTAAGAGCGCCTTGTTCTCGGTTTCTCGGTGTTGATGTTCCCCGTTGGCTCATACTGTATATTATCCTCCTTTCCGTATAGCTTACTTCTGTTTCTCTCTGTACTTCCAACATACTGCACTATTTTTCAATGAACGCTTTTTACAGGGTGACAAATTCTATGATGGTACCCCGATTTTTCCTAATTTATGCTTTTTTTGTAAAGCAGAACGTCAAAACTTCCTATGTAGTGCCTTCGCCTTTCCGAATGAGAAAGTTATCGTCACCCAACAGACCTTTAACTTTGTTCTTCATTTTTCTCCGTGTTACTTTGCAGCATTGGGTGGTTAAGCTGTGTGATCGTCCTCATACTCAACCGACCCTGCTATCTTTCGGACTGTGTGGCTGTTACTTTTGTCTGATGGACTTTCTCCAGTATCATAGATACTAAAGACCAACTTGAATAGTTGTTTGCTTGCCACTATCCCCAACGATTTTAAAAATTTCGAGGGATTTTTATCTATCCATTCTGCTTTACTTGATCTGTAGTATACAGGAAAGAATCTCGTCAAACGAATCTCATGGGCGCGAAACGAAATCGGTGGAGAAAGAACGGAAGGGAATTCAATTCCAGGGCACGCGAGGCCGGTGTCTCGTCCAGGGTGGCGATAGCCAGCCTCCCCACTCCCCCTTCCCAACTGCGACCTGGAGGCAGAGTCGAGTGGCTATCGCGTCGAAGCGAGCGAACGGAGCGCAGAAAGGCCGCAGGCTGCCGCGGGGGCGGGCAGCTTTCGGCGCCCACCCACCTGCTGTCCCAGAAGACGGTAAACAGCGGCTGCCGCAGCAGCGTGCTGTCCACAGCCCCCGCTGGCCCTGCGAGGGGACAGGCGGTGACTGCAGCGACATCTGGGGTTCAGTCACCAGCTGAGTAGTATTCAGCTGCACGTCCGTCTAGAGCAATGGTTTCCGACCTGTTGGTAATTACCTCCTGAAGTAGGCATGAAAACAAAATGATTGGATTGTGTTTCGGTTACGACACTAAAATACTTTTGAAAGGTCATTCTTATTGTCATTTTTTCGTATGAGTGTAATACTGATTACGTAAGTCGCCAGTAATTACAGTTTTTCTTTTCAAATACTAGCATTAACGCATGAAATATGTGGTGGGGATTTCAGTTTGTGGAACGAATATATGAACATCTAATTCACACGGTCCACCCACTACGCACTCAGTAGTTTTTACATAGCATCTGCGGAAGTAAAATTGAGACATATACATCATGTATGCTTACATATCTCATGAACTCGTCTTCTCCGAGTTAGATAGTTGCTGCACTGGCCTAGAAACTGCTTTGTTACTCGCTTCGCAACAGATAAATTAACTAATTGACAGCACAACACAATAGTAACTATGTCATGGCTGCTAAACTGCTTTTATTATTGTTATTGTCGTTGTAGCAGTGGTCTGATGTCTGATAAAAAAAGCAAAAGAAAAACTTGGCAGCCTGTCTTCCAGTTTCTGCCAGAGCAGGAGAACGCAGCCAAGTAATTTACGAACACTATGTATTGTTCTGGCGTAACCACAAGCGATGGAACGAAGAGGAAGAATGCAAGACCATAGAAGGTGGCGAGGCGACGGCAGTCAGGAGCTCGCTGGCAAGGATTGCGCAGCGCCAGGAGCGACCTCTGCAAGAAGTGATTATAAGAGCAACTCCCGCCAGCCTCGGACGGACATTAGTGGACAGTATGCGCAGAATCGAAGCTGCTTACAAAAATAATATACAGAAGAATGGAAAAGAAAATTGAGAATGCGCTAGGTGACGATCAGTTTGGCTTTAGGAAAAGTAAAGGGACGAGAGAGGCAGTTCTCACGTTACGGCTAATAATGGAAGCAAGGCTTTCATAGGATTTGTCGACCTGGAAAAAGCGTTCGACAATATAAAATGGTGCAAGCTGTTCGAGATTCTGAAAAAAGTAGGGGTAAGCTATAGGGAGAGACGGGTCATATACAATATGTACAACAACCAAGAGGGAATAATAAGAGTGGACGATCAAGAACGAAGTGCTCGTATTAAGAAGAGTGTAAGACAAGGCTGTAGCCTTTATCCCCTACTCTTCAATCTGTACATCGAGGAAGCAATGATGGAAATAAAAGAAAGGTTCAGGAGTGGAATTAAAATACAAGGTGAAAGGATATCAATGATTCGATTCGCTGATGACATTGCTATCAAATGGCTCTGAGCACTATGGGACTCAACAGCTTAGGTCATAAGTCCCCTAGAACTTAGAACTACTTAAACCTAACTAACCTAAGGACATCACACACACCCATGCCCGAGGCAGGATTCGAACCTGCGACCGTAGCAGTCCCGCGGTTCCGGACTGCAGCGCCAGAACCGCTAGACCACCGCGGCCGGCACATTGCTATCCTCAGTGAAAGTGAAGAAGAATTAAATGATCTGCTGAACGGAATGAACAGTCTAATGAGTACACAGTATGGTTTGAGAGTAAATCGGAGAAAGACGAAGGTAATGAGAAGTAGTAGAAATGAGAACAGCGAGAAACTTAACATCAGGATTGATGGTCACGAAGTCAATGAAGTTAAGGAATTCTGCTACTAGGCAGTAAAATAATCAATGACGGACGGAGCAAGGAGGACATCAAATGCAGACTCGCTATGGCAAAAAAGGCAATTCTGGCCAAGAGAAGTCTACTAATATCAAATACCGGCCTTAATTTGAGGAAGAAATTTCTGAGGATGTACGTCTGGAGTACAGCATTGTATGGTAGTGAAACATGGACCGTGGGAAAACCGGAACAGAAGAGAATCGAAGCATTTGAGATGTGGTGCTATAGACGAATGTTGAAAATGAGGTGGACT
This sequence comes from Schistocerca cancellata, assembly GCF_023864275.1. Lineage (NCBI taxonomy): Eukaryota > Metazoa > Arthropoda > Insecta > Orthoptera > Acrididae > Schistocerca > Schistocerca cancellata. The sequence continues at coordinate 86,333,463 of NC_064627.1, read as the reverse complement.
GATAAGGTAAGGAATGAGGAGGTTCAACGCAGAATCGGAGATGAAAGGAATATGTGGAAAACACTGATAAGGAGAAGAGACAGGATGATAGGACATCTGCTAAGACATGAGGGAATGACTTCCATGGTACTAGAGGGAGCTGTAGAGGGCAAAAACTGTAGAGGAAGACAGAGATTGGAATACGTCAAGCAAATAATTGAGGACGTAGGTTGCAAGTGCTACTCTGAGATGAAGTGGTTAGCACAGGAAAGGAATTCGTGGCGGGCCGCATCAAACCAGTCAGTAGACTGATGACAAAAAAAAAAAAAAAAAAAAAAAAAAATTCGCAGAATATTAGCACGGCCTAGCAGAGAGTGCTATGGGAACTGTTATTAGAGATGTAAAAACCGTGTGTCAAACTTGTATGAACATTCCATAAAGCAGAGGCTCGGATGTGTGTTGCATGTCACCTATCGCTTGCGACGCACTAAAGATCTGTCAACGCGCTTTATTGAAACGAAACTATTAATGTTATTTGCTTCATTTGTTGTATAGCATTCCGAGAACGCAGCATCCTTTAGGCACCCTAAATGAGACTACCCCACATGTATAGTGCACACATTTTGACTTGGTTGATTTTAAATGAAGAGTGCAGGATATGTAGAGGAATTATGCGGAGGAAGCGTGTTTTGTAACAAGGGTCTTCCCCACTGTGGATAGCTGGCCTTCTTTTCTGAAAGAGGTTGTAGATAGCATTTCCATGCGCGTCATCACTATTTTAAAAATGTTTGTTAGAGTAGTACGCGTTGTCTTGTTGACTCATTAGTTCACGGTTTGACAGAACTCCTATAAAAACTAAATATCATTTATCTTTCATCGTTTGAAAAATAAAAGTGTTCAAGAAGGAAAATTTTTTTGCGTTCTAACGTTTAGTTAGACGCCAAGGTTGATGATGGCGTGAGGCCGGTGAGGGGGGGGGGCGAGGGAGGGAGGGGGAAAGGTCTCAGAAAGAGTGGAAACCACTGAGCACCACACATCATTAAGAGAGATATCCGATACGTCAAAATAAGCTCAACGTATATCCATGTTATTCCAGTTCTAATCTGCCTGACACTATGTGTTTCTTGTTGATGCCTAAACTAAACTGCATTGTCATGTAATTCCATTACATAATGACGTATAGCTTGAATGTGAGATACAGTGAGGAAAATTTGTACACCCATGACTTACTTACGTTGTTGTTGTTGTGGTCTTCAGTCCTGAGACTGGTTTGATGCAGCTCTCCATGCTACCCTATCCTGTGCAAGCTTCGTCATCTCCCAGTACTTACTGCAACCTACATCCTTCTGAACCTGATTAGTATATTCATCTCTTGGTCTCCCTCTACGATTTTTACTCTGCACGCTGCCCTCAAATGCTAATTTTGTGATCCCTTAATGCCTCAGAACATGTCCTACCAACCGGTCCCCTCTTCTTGTCAAGTTGAGTCTCTTCTCCCCAATTCTATTCAATACCTCCTCATTAGTTATGCGATCTACCCATCTAATCTTCAGCATTCTTCTGTAGCACCACATTTCGAAAGCTTCTATTCTCTTATTGTCCAAACTATGTATCGTCCATGTATCACTTCCATACATGGCTACACAACATACTAATTCTTTCAGAAATAACTTCCTGACACTTAAATCTATACTCGATGTTAAAAAATTTCTCTTCTTCAGAAACGCTTTCCTTGTCATTGCCAGTCTACATTTTATATCTTCTCTACTTCGACCATCATTAGTTATTTTGCTCCCCAAATAGCAAAACACATTTACCACTTTAAGTGGCTCATTTCCTAATCTAAATCCCTCAGCATCACCCAACTTAATTCGACTACATTCCATTATCATCGTTTTGTTTTTGTTCATGTTCATCTTGTATCCTCCTTTCAAGACACTGTCGATTCCGTTCAACTGCTCTTCCAAGTCCTTTGCTGTCTCTGACAGAATTACAATGTCATCGGCGAACATCAAAGTTTTTTTTTTCTTCTCCATGGATTTTAATACCTACACCGAATTATTCTTTTGTTTCCTTTCCTGCTTGCTCAATATACAGATTGAATAACATTGGTGAGAGGCTACAACCCTGTCTCACTCCGTTCCCAATTACTGCTTCCCTTTCATGTCCCTCGACTCTTATAACTGCCATCTGGTTTCTGTACAAATTGTAAATTGCCTTTTGCTCCCTGTATTTTACCTCTGCCACCTTCAGAATTTGAAAGAGAGTATTCCAGTCAACATTGTCAAAAGCTTTCTCTAAGTCTACAAATGCTAGAAACGTAGGTTTCCCTTTCCTTAATCTTTCTTCTAAGATAAGTCGTAGGGTCAATATTGCCCCACGTGTTCCAGTATCTATACTGAATCCAAACTGATCTTCCCTAGGTTGGCTTCTACCAGTTTTTCCATTCATCTGTAAAGAATTCGTGTTAGTGGCTTATTAAAATGACATCTTTCAACACCTGCTTTCTTTGGGATTGGAATTATTACATTCTTCTTGGAGTCCGAGGGTATTTCGCCTGTCTCATATATCTTGCTCACCAGATGGTAGAGTTTTGTCAGGACTGGCTCTCCCAAGGCCGTCAGTAGTTCCAATGGAATGTTGTCTACTCCCGGAGCCTTCTTTCGACTCAGGTCTTTCAGTGCTCTGTCAAACTCTTCACGCAGTATCTACATTCTCTTCCATTTCCATAATATTATCCTCAAGTACATCGCCCTGGTATAGACCTTCTATATACTCCTTCCACCTTTCTGCTTTCCGTTCTTTGCTTAGAACTGGGTTTCCATCTGAGCTCTTCATATTGATACAAGTGATTCTCTTTTCTCCAAAGATCTCTTTAATTAACCAGTAGGCACTATCTATCTAACCCCTAGTGAGATAAGCCTCTACGTCCTTACATTTTCCTCTGGCCATCCCTGCTTATCCATTTTGCACTTCCGGTTGATCTGATTTTTGAGACGTTTTTATTCCTCTTTGCCTGCTTCATTTACTGCATTTTTATATATTTTCTTTCTTCAGTTAAGTTCAATATTTCTTCTGTTACCCAAGGATATCTACTAGCCGTCGTCTTTTTACCTACTTGATCCTCTGCTGGCTTTACTACTTCATCCCTCAGAGCTGCCCATTCTTCTTCTACTGCATTTATTTCCCCTATTCCTGTCAATTGTTCCCTTACGCTCTCCCTGAATTTCTGTACAATCTCTGGTTTAGTCAGTTTATCCAGGTCGCATCTCCTTAAATTCCCACCTATTTGCAGTTTCTTCAGTTTTAATATACAGTTCATAACCAATAGATTGTGGTCAGTGTCCACATCTGTCCCTGGAAATGTCTTACAATTTAAAACCTGGTTACTAACTGTCTTACCATTATGTAATCTATCTGATACCTTATAGTATCTCAAGAATTCTTCCATGTATACAACCTCCTTTTGTGATTATTGAACTTAGTGTTAGCTATGATTAAGTTATGCTCTTTGCAAAATTCTACCAGACGGATCCTCTTTCATTTCTTACCCCCAATCCATATTGACCTACTACGTTTCCTTCTCTCCCTTTTCCTACTCTCGAATTCCAGTCACCCATGACTATTAAATTTTCGTCTCCCTTCACTACCTAAATAATTTATTTTATCCCATCTTACATTTTATCAATTTTTTCATCATTTGCAGAGCTAGTTGGCATATAAACTTGTACTACTATAGTAGGCGTGGGTTTCGTGCTTATCTTGGCCACAATAATCCGTTCACTAAGCTGTTTGTAGTAGCTTACACGCACTCCTATATTTTTATTCATTATTAAACCTACTCGTGCATTACCCCTATTTGATTTTGTATTTATAACCCCGTATTCACCTCACCAAAAGTCTTGCTCCTCCTGCCACTGAACATTACTAATTCCCACTATATCTAACAATAACCTATCCATTTCCCTTTTTAAATTTTCTCACCTACCTGCCCGATTAAGGGATCTGACATTCCACGGTCCTACCCGTAGAACGCCAGTGTTCTTTCTCCTGAGTAGTCCCCACACAGATATCCGTATGGGGGACTATTTTACCTCCGGAATATTTTACCCAAAAAGACGCTATTATCATTTAACCATACTGTAGAGCTGCATGCCCTCGGGACAAATTACTGCTGTACTTTCCCTTGCTTTTAGCCGTTCGCAGTACCAGCACAGAAAGGCCGTTTTGGTTAGTATTCCAAGGCCAGATCAGTCAATCATCCAGGTTGTTGCCCCTGCAACTACTGAAAAAGCTGCTTCCCCTCTTCAGGAACCACACGTTTCTCTGGCCTCTCAACAGATACCCCTCTCCACTGTGGTTGCACCTACAGTACAGCCATCTGTATCGCTGAGGCATGCAAGCCTCCCCACCAACGGCAAGGTCCATGGTTCATGGGGGGGAGAAGTAATAGAAAAAGATTTCTACTAATCTAAAAAAAATATAGTTCACCATTCTTTAGTTGCTGTTCTTGATGCTCCTTTTGGTCGATGATTCTCTGTTGGAAGATCTTCATTGGGCATATTTCGCGACAGCATGTTGTCATGATTAAAATACCGGGAGTGCTCTTTTTGCTTTATCCTCAAATTCACTCGTTCCCAAAAAATTCAAACATGGCAAATATTGTCTGTTATATAAAATTTTGCCATTTTCACAACATATATACATTCTCAAACTTTTGTCATCTTGCACCCAGGGTATCTATTTATTTCCGTCTAATTATTTCAACTATCAATTACAGCAATAAAAATAATAATTACTCAAGCACATCAGAGTTAAGCATTTTTTTCAAAGTGATCAGACATTGATATTATTCAAATACGGTGAATGTTAACAATTAAAACTAGTTTACAAATAGTCTTTGCTCCGTGAGTAACTAGTAGTAACTAGTGGTAACTAGTTACCACCCGTGCACAGGCAGGGTGACGACTCCAGCGAGCGACCAAATGGTGTAAATTGCCCTGAAGATGACCTCAACTTGGGTTGAAACCGTATGGCTGCAATATAAAATAAATAAATAAATTGTGCGATTGTGACGGTCATTTTTCATTATTGATTATAAGTAAATTAATCCCTGTTTATCTCCATACAACTATGTTGTCTAAAAATTTAATTTTTCCATCGCTCCTGCAACAAGCAGTAGCGAATTTAATAAGATTCCTATGCAGATTACTGAGGGTTAGCCCAGCAGCAGGAATCATTCCTGATGTCTGGAGGGAAGTGAAGGTTGTCTTCATTCAAAAGCCAGGGAGAACTGATCATACCAAGGCCAAGAATATGAGACCAATTATTCTGTCCTCCCTCCTTCTTAAAACATTAGAAAAACATGTGAACGTGCATGTTATGGAGAGGAGGTTAACTAGGGTGCCACCACACATAAACCAACATGCATACCAACCAGAAAATTCGTATGAAACTGCACACCACCAAGTTGTTGGGAAGATGGAGAAAGCGCTACACTTTCTGGAAATAGTCTCCTGCATCTTATTGCTTTTAGCAACATGACCTTTGAATAAATGGTTAAGGCGGCAGAGGTGCATGGCTTGGAGACCACCATTTGCAAATGTATTAGAGTAATGCTTAGTGGTAGAAAGGTAGAAGCCACTATGATGGAAGATTAAACGGTAATCAACGCCACCAGAGATTGCCCACAAGGAAGGATCCTGTCCCCTCTACTGTGGAACATTGTGGTGAATTAAATCATTGTAGAATTAAACTCTAGACCGTACTTTTGCCAGGGATACGCAGATGATGTTGTCGTAGTAATACTTGGAAAATTTTCAGGTAGGGCCAGAGATATAGCACAAGGAGCACTGAACATTGTGCAGAATTTGTGCAGGAAATTCGATCCAGGGGTCACTCTTAAGAAGACTGTTATAGTACCATTTACTAGGAAGCATATCAAACACACATACTGTAATCTCAAGCTTATCGATGGAACCTTGCCAGTGAAGAAGATAGTGAAATAAGGAGCACCTGTTCCAAGGCGAAAGAAACTCTAATGAGTACCAGGAGAGCTTGTGGTGAAAACTGGGGCTTAAGCCCCAAGTGTATGTACTGGATATACACCACAGTACTAAGATCTATGATCACTTTGGGGCTACAGTGTGGTGAAAAAGGTAGATCAGCATGTAGCTGCTAAGGAGCTTGCTAAGGTGCAGATATTGGCCTGCTTAGCCATTACAGGCGGAATTAGCAGCACACCCACTACTGGAATGGGAACTATGCTGGACATGCCCCTATTACACCTCTGGGTAAATATGGAGGCAGCGCCTGGAGCACAGAGGTTAAAGGCTGGCAAAAACTGGAACGTACAGGGGTATCCTGGATCTCACACTAAAATACTGAGCAAGGTATAGATAGGTATGGTTGGAGAAATGCTGGCTGACTATATAATAACTCCCAGTTGCTTCAAAAAGCCTTTCAGTGTAGTAAATGGAAGTTGAGAACTCTGGGAGAACCAATTTGGCCGGCCATAGTGGCCGAGCAGTTCTAGGCGCTACAGTCTGGAACCGCGTGACCGCTACGGTCGCAGGTTCGAATCCTCCCTCGGGAATGGATGTGTGTGATGTCCTTAGGTTAGTTAGGTTCAAGTTGTTCTACGTTCTAGGGGACTGGTGACCTCAGATGTTAAGTCCAATAGTGCTCAGAGCCATTTGAACCATTTTTGAGAACAAATTTGAACATTGTACTGGGGACATAGTCTGGTTCACTGACGATTCGAAAACATACCTAGGTGTTGGGGCCAGGGTATATGGAGTACAGCCAAGGCTGCAGTCACTCTAGGGAAGATGGGCACTGTGTTTCAAGCAGAAATATATGCTATCAAGGTGTGCGTGGAGGAGAATTCGTGGAGGTGCTACAAAGGTCGTAGCATTTTCACTTATTCAGACAGCCAAGCAGCCCTGAAAGCACTGGCAGCCTGTGCAACAAGATCAATGATCGTGGCAGAATCCCAAAGAGTCCTTGTGGAGCTAAGGAGAGAGGGAGGAAGCAATAGGGTAAACCTATTGTGGGTCCCTGGTCACGCAGAGATTAGTAGTAATGAACGAGCCGATAGTTTGGCCAGGATAGGGGCGATGACACCATTTATTGGACCAGAACCTGTTCTGACAATCAAAAATACGAGACAGGACAAGGAGACAGCGCGTATAATATTGGGCTAAGATCGAAAAGCAAAAATATGGCAAGGTATTGACGCCGAAGCCATGTTCTGAAAGAATTCTCTCTATCCTGGGCTTGAACAGGAGAGAAGTGAAACTCATGGTTGGACTGTCGACAAACCATGAGAATTTCAAGAAATTCCTACATACAATGCGCATAATAGAAGAAGACCCCAAATGTGGGATGTGTGGTGTGGGTGAGGAAACCACATCACGTTTGATCTTCGAATGCGAGGCACTGGAGATTAAAAGACACAGAATATTCGGATCTACCAGATCAGAAAAAAGTGTGTCTAGCAAAGCACAGGTAAAGGATCTCCTTACGCTGTGCAGGGGCATTGGTTGGCTTTACTAAAGACTCAGGGAACGATACCGCACAATAAACTCTGTTAGGTGCGAGCAGCAGTGGGTTTGTCCAATGTTGTTTTTGCTTCCCTCATATAATCAAATCAGATCAAATCAAATAATCCTCCGCACTGTCTTTCCACCTTGTACACACCCGCAGTGTGTAAGGTATCTATCTCCTCATTTGTGGAGCCTAGCTCATCATGAATCTCGTGGCTGGTGTAGGAGAGAGAATGGACACCAACCTGGCATAGGAGTTCACTAATGTAGCGAGGGGCATTTGCCACGTAAGGTGTGGTTGTAGTTTGTCGATTTCTTGCCATTCTCGCTTCCTTTTGTTTGTTTCAATAAAAATTGTGAAATATGTAATAAGAATAGCATGGGGAGAGGTGTGGTAGAAGATACGGAAACTCTAAAAACACAACACATTACCATGCCTAGCACGGTGTAGGAAAACCGTTGGCGATCAGATACAGATCATGTACAGTTTTCAGTAGAATTGTATTCGGTTCTTCCTGCAAAACTGGGGGATGTGCAGGCAACGAAGATGGCGATGCATAGTGATCACGCATCCTTCTCCCCAAAGGCTCAATAATATTGCCATCTGATTCGTGGTGATCATCCAGAGATGGGGCAATTCATCCTCGTGCTCACAAAGCCAATCCTGGATGGTGCGTGCTGTGTGAACAGGGGCCCTTGAGGCGTGGCGCCTTTATATCGCTTCTGTCTGAAGCCTTTGTATCGAGAGGATGACTCATGCGTGTACACTAACGGTCTGAAGCGGGTTAAGTCGAGTACGTAGTTCTAATTTTCATCCACCAGAGTACAGTAGCAGACAGACAGATTCAAGAAACAGGTCAAGAGAACGTTTTTGTGAATTGTTGTGTTTATTTCTTGAAGACTTTTTTGTTTAATTATGTTTTTCTTCAGTTTCGTATATGTTTTTGGCATTATGAATTATGCTTGATGTGATATAACGTAAATACAGGGTGTTTCAAAAATGACCGGTATATTTGAAACGGCAATAAAAACTAAACGAGCAGCGATAGAAATACACCGTTTGTTGCAATAGGCTTGGGACAACTGTACATTTTCAGGCAGACAAACTTTCGAAATTACAGTAGTTACAATTTTCAACAACAGATGGCGCTGCGGTCTGGGAAACTCTATAGTACGATATTTTCCACATATCCACCATGCGTAGCAATAATATGGCGTAGTCTCTGAATGAAATTACCCGAAACCTTTGACAACGTGTCTGGCGGAATGGCTTCACATGCAGATGAGATGTCCTGCTTCAGCTGTTCAATTGTTTCTGGATTCTGGCGGTACACCTGGTCTTTCAAGTGTCCCCACAGAAAGAAGTCACAGCGGTTCATGTCTGGCGAATAGGGAGGCCAATCCACGCCGCCTCCTGTAGGTTTCGGATAGCCCAAAGCAATCACACGATCATCGAAATATTCATTCAGGAAATTAAAGACGTTGGCCGTGCGATGTGGCCGGGCACCATCTTGCATAAACCACGAGGTGTTCGCAGTGTCATCTAAGGCAGTTTGTACCGCCACAAATTCACGAAGAATGTCCAGATAGCGTGATGCAGTAATCGTTTCGGATCTGAAAAATGGGCCAATGATTCCTTTGGAAGAAATGGCGGCCCAGACCAGTACTTTTTGAGGATGCAGGGACGATGGGACTGCAACATGGGGCTTTTCGGTTCCCCATATGCGCCAGTTCTGTTTATTGACGAAGCCGTCCAGGTAAAAATAAGCTTCGTCAGTAAACCAAATGCTGCCCACATGCATATCGCCGTCATCAATCCTGTGCACTATATCGTTAGCGAATGTCTCTCGTGCAGCAATGGTAGCGGCGCTGAAGGGTTGCCGCGTTTGAATTTTGTATGGATAGAGGTGTAAACTCTGGCGCATGAGACGATACGTGGACGTTGGCGTCATTTGGACCGCAGCTGCAACACGGCGAACGGAAACCCGAGGCCGCTGTTGGATCACCTGCTGCACTAGCTGCGCGTTGCCCTCTGTGGTTGTCGTACGCAGTCGCCCTACCTTTCCAGCACGTTCATCCGTCACGTTCCCAGTCCGTTGAAATTTTTCAAACAGTTCCTTTATTGTATCGCTTTTCGGTCCTTTGGTTACATTAAACCTCCGTTGAAAACTTCGTCTTGTTGCAACAACACTGTGTTCTAGGTGGTGGAATTCCAACACCAGAAAAATCCTCTGTTCTAAGGAATAAACCATGTTGTCTACAGCACACTTGCACGTTGTGAACAGCACACGCTTACAGCAGAAAGACGACGTACAGAATGGCGCACCCACAGACTGCGTTGTCTTCTATATCTTTCACATCACTTGCAGCGCCATCTGTTGTTGAAAATTGTAACTACTGTAATTTCGAAAGTTTGTCCGCCTGAAAATGTACTGTTGTCCCAAGCATATTGCAACAAACGGTGTATTTCTATTGCTGCTCGTTTAGTTTTTATTGCCGTTTCAAATATACTGGTCATTTTTGAAACACCCTGTATGTAGATCACTGTCATACTCACAAATGCTGTACGAACTAGCGTGAGAGATTTTTAAGACAGTGTGAATGCAGACGACAGGGAATTTAGTATCATAATACGTTAAGTAAATTCATGCTAAAAGGAAAGCTAATTCGAGTGCAAATGAAAATAGTTAACTTCGTAAAGTATAAATAAAATATTAAAATTTAAATATTTATTTCGGGAAAAAGTACAATTCGAAAGTGTGTTTTTTATTGATTGGTTAGCAATGAGAAGCGCGGACTAACGTCTTTTGGCCTCAAAGAAAACTGACCAATCAGAACGAAGTATTCTTCACTTGTCTTTTCTCTTGGAGACAGAGAATGCTTACAGCGGTCTAAGTAGTGGCAGCCCGGCCTCTGAATGGTACGGTCGTGTATAGTATGAGCTAGGGAGGAAGTTATAGTTTGCCGGATTTAGTTGTTCTATATGCCTCAAAAGTGCTTTAAAGTGAAGGCATATTTATTCCATTGTGTTTTTTAGGAAGTACGGATTTTTTAAGGAATTTTGTGCATGAGAAAAGACAATAACTCCGCGTGGCATATTGAGCAGGCCCGTGACTAAGAACTTGAGTGCATTAGACACTGCTAAACTTAATAGCATGGCGAGCATTTTCATTTAAGAACAATCTGTGTTTAGTAACTGTTCGGATTTCGGGAAATATGTTACAGACATGTGCGAGTTGCAGTACGGTAGGTTTCTGCTCGGCTTTCCTACCGGCGGTCTGCTGCAACGAGGCCACAGATAGGTGCTGGTTTAATCCCAAGAACGAACCGCCCCGCCGCACCCTACCCTCTTGGAACATGGCATCACCACTACGGAACGAACATTTTAACATTGGACGAACCTGACCAGCTAAAGTGATCTCATTATCCCTGCCAATAACGCGACCCAGAGTAACCATGGAGCCCATAGAATACCAGTATTGGCTACCAAAGGCATTACTCAGCCCACGGCAGGTTTCATTCTTTGTATGTAAATCGCGGCCAGAAGCTGTAAACAGTGTGAAACAGGACTCATACCGACCAAATAACTTTCTTCCATTTCTCTATGGTTCAGGTATTGTAACTCAGGAGTCACGTTACCCATTGGACATTTACGTCAGTGATCAGTAGTTCTGGTATTCCAGCTCGCCCTGCAATTTATTCCTGATGGAGCTCCCGTCTTATTGTTTTGTCGTTGAAAGTGTTTTCGAGTGCTACGTTCAGTAATGCGTGGGACTTTCCGCTTTCCTTTCATGCGATGTAAATCTTCGATCCAGAGTGTCTTGAAACACCCAACAGTTCAGCTACGCTGGTTACGGAAGCACCCACCAAACGAGAACCAACAATTTGCACACGTTGACACTCTCTGCACTCTACATCTACTTCTACATCTGCATCTACATCTACATCCATACTCTGCAAGCCAGGCAGAGGGTACCATGAGTGCCGCTATCGGTTCTCCCTTCTATTCCAGTCTCGTATTGTTCGTGGACAGAAAGATTGTCGGTATGCCTCTGTGTGGGGTGTAATCTCTCTGATTTTATCCTCATGGTCTCTTCGCGAGTTATACGTAGGAGGGAGCTGTTGTGGTTGGCAGGAGAGCCAACACCGTGTTACTAGACGAGGCCGAAATACACGCGTTTTAGCTTGCGCAGGCTGGCGTGAGGTCTGGAAAATGACAAGGAAATTAGAATTTAGAAAAACGGACGTAGCTGGTGGAATACTTAACTTTAATCCATTAACGATGAACGTCGGTCTTGACGGTACATGATTCACAATATCAATAGTAACTGATAATGGCGCCTTGCTAGGTCGTAGCCAATGACGTAGCTGAAGGCTATGCTAAACTATCGTCTCGGCAAATGAGAACGCGAGGCGAATGAGACAGTGAACCATCGCTCGCAAAGTCGGCTGTACAACTGGGGCGAGTGCTAGGAAGTCTCTCTAGACCTGCCGTGTGGCGGCGCTCGGTCTGCAATCACTGATAGTGGCGACACGCGGGTCCGACGTATACTAACGGACCGCGGCCGATTTAAAGAAAGCTACCACCTAGCAAGTGTGGTGTCTGGCGGTGACACCACAGGAGCAATATACTGCTTGACTCCTCGGTGAAGGTATGTTCTCGAAACTTCAATAAAAGCCCGTACCGAGCTACTGAGCGTCTCTCTTGCAGAGCCTTCCACTGGAGTTTATATATCATCTCCGTAACGATTTCGAGATTACTGAACGATCCTGTAACGAAGCGCGCCGCTCTCAGTTGGATATTCTCTGTCTCTTCTGATAACCCTATCTGGTACGGATCCCACACCGGTGAGCAGTATTCAAGCAGTGGGCGAACAAGTGTACTGTAACCTACTTCCTTTGTTTTCGGACTGAATTTCCTTAGGTATCTTCCAATGAATCTCAGTCTGGTATCTGCGTTACCGACGATTAATTTTATATGGTCATTCCATTTTAAATCACTCCTAATGCCAACTCCTAGATAATTTATTGCCATTCCCTGCACCATGCGTCAATTCGTTGCAGATCTTCCTGCATTTGAGTACAATTTAACATTATTACAACCTCTCGATATACTACAGCATCACCCGCAAAAAGCCTCACTGAACTTCCCATGTCATCCACAAGGTCATTTACGTATATTGTGAATAGCAACTGTCCTTCGACACTCCCCTGCAGCACACCTGAAATCACTCTTACTTAGGAAGACTTCTCTCCATTGAGAATGACATGCTGCGTCCTGTTATCTAGGAACTCCTCAATCCAATCACACAAATGGTCTGATAATCCATGTGCTCTTACTTTGTTCATTAAACGACTGTGAGGAACTGTATCGAACGCCTTGCGGAAGTCAAGAAACACGGCATCTACCTGGGAACCCGTGTCTATGGCCTTCTGAGTCTCGTGGACGAATAGCGCGAGCTGGGTTTCACACGATCGTCTTTTTCGAAACCCATTCTGATTCCTACAGAGTAGATTTCTAGTCTCCAGAAAAGTCGTTACACTCGAACATAATACGTGTTCCAAAATTCTGCAACTGATCGACGTTAGAGATATAGGTCTATAGTTCTGCACATCTGTTCGACGTCCCTTCTAGAAAACAGTGATAACCTGTGCCCTTTTCCAATCTTTTGGAACGCCACGCTCTTCCAGAGACCTACAGTACACCGCTGGAAGAAGGGGGGGGGGGGGCAAGTTCCTTCGCGTACTCTGTGTAAAATCGAACTGGTATCCCATCAGGTCCAACTGCCTTTCCTCTTTTGAGCAATTTTAATTGTTTCTCTATTCCTCTGACGTCTATTTCGATATCTACCATTTTGTCATCTGTGATACAATCTAGAGAAGGAACTACAGTGCAGTCTATAAAATAAATTAAAAATAATAATATATTAATTATTCTATCTGTATGATGGTGTTTGTAATTGTAATTGATATTTGCTTATCTGGAACGTGGACGTTTAATTATTCGGTATCAGACGCTTGACAATGGCTTTTTCGTAAAGGCAATGTTACTCGTAGTTGACCGTGAAATAAAACTGAAATAATCGGACTTCGTAAATAAATCGTTTCCAAAGACTGCTGCGGTAGGTGCGGACTCAAATCTAAATCTCAATATTAGAATAATTTGCCAGCCATGTCAATACGTCGTACAGAGGTGTCTGTCTACTAAACATAAAAAAAGTTACACAGTTAGTTAAATCAGATATATTCAATGAATAAGCCTACAGTTCATAATCCTACTTACTTTTATAAATATAAATTCTTTATAGAATCGAGTGCCTAGTCTGGTTGCAACTCGCAGTATTCTTCTCTAACATGAAATATGGCGGTGTGCCAGACAATAAAATAAAGTACGTGCTTCTCGCACCACTTCAACCAGAGCTCTCCCTTTCTTCTTAATTAAACATAAGAGTAACGTGATTGTGCTTTTGTTTTATCAGCGACACAGCGCTGCAGTTGTGTGCCATAGGCTTTATTTATTTGTCACTGATTATTTATTTAATTAATATTTCGCGTTTCCGTGGAAACTCACGCTCGGCATGCAAATGTGCCTTGATATTGCCCCCTGAATTGCGAGGCGAAAGGACACACCTGCAGGCGAGCAATTCACCTAAAGGCACAAGAAAATCTAAGTTATCTACAACTATTTACATGACCTACATTATACACATTATATACAAAATTTGAATGACGCGGGTGCGCCGTAAAAGTTCTTATGTTGGCAGATAGAGTGCGCGCATGCGCAGAAGCGTCTGTGTTACTGCCGTTATGTCGTACAGTTAGATCACGCGGCACAGTATTGCAGTTCATATTGTTCGTGTGCGCGCGTTTCTCAGTCGTTGCACAAAGAAAATATTCAACCAAGATTACATATGAAGACTACATTCTATGACAGGTAACTTAGTTTTAAATTTACAATATTTGTTATAACACAATACAACTTAGATTGTTGAATGTTCTTAGTTACATAGTATTGTTTTGAAATACTTCAAAGAAAAATGTCCGTATGTTTCAGGTGCGTTGACCTATACACATCGTGTCGTTATTACAGTTCATATTCATCCGCTGCACAATAACTTTTTACAGGTTAGTATCGTCGTGGTAAAGTTTTTTGATCACAGTAACATCGTTGTATAACAACGTGATTAATACATAAGCGTGTCCATTTCTCATCTCCATTATAGTCGTTGTGATGCAGTTCGTTGTGACTAAAAGCATTGCTTATTACAGATCAGACGTGACCCGTCGAGTAATTGGTCCACGGGCAGTTCGTTTTTTACATTCCGTGGAAGCTTGGTTGCAGAACCTCGGACGGCACATAGCTGGCGCCGATCCTTGGACAGTCCAGGTAAGAGTGTCCGTCACATTTCGAGAACATTTCATTCCCTGAAGTTCTAACCAAAATTCTTCCACCCGTCGTGTTGTTTTCTGGACAGGCACTATGTGTCCATTTAATCCAGTTAACATCTTGAAGTTAGGTACTGTAGTAATGTCACTAGACGATGCACGAATTATGCACTTCACATTTTCAGTTTTTCGCTGAATATAGTTCACCTAAATGTTCGTAGTTATTAATCAAAGAAATCATTCATCGCGTTTACATAGATACGCTGCATAATGAATGGCATTAACCGTTTCTTTCACATAGGTTTCTGCGTAGTTGCAGAGTTAGTAATGTTCGTTAATGTCCGTGAACAGAGGTTCACTATGCAATGTCTTTTTGGCACTAGTTTTGTTCAAATTTTTTACATAGTACAGTTACATGATACATCAGTTAAAAAAAAAAGTAATTATACATACACACGTCACATATTTTCTTAGCATAAACATAATACAGTTGCACATAAACATGTTTGCATCATCATTACATAGCTATAGGTTATTACATTGTGTCACGTTTGATTACATGAATTGTCGATATTTACATCCTCTTTAGCGGTTTTGCTGGGATATTATCGATGTTTTTTGTGATGTCATCTGAAATTAAGATTGGTTAGACACAACATTCATTACATCAGTAGACAAGACCAGGCGTTTTCACTACTCAATAATATTCAAAATAGTAAGAGAGAGAAAATGTTCGATTCCTCGCGTTTTGTGCGTGTGTGTAGAGTGTCTGTGTGGCCTTGACTACTGATAGATGCTTTTCGTGTTGAGAGATGTGCGTCTAATCTATTTCTCAAAGTAAAAGATCGCTTCACAGGTGACGTCTGTTAGTTCGTCAGGTGTCACACCAAGTCAGTGGTACCTTCAGTAACAAATGTTCCGTGAAAAATTAATATGTCATCCACTGCTACGTAATCATAAATTTTACTTTAATATTCCGTCCTTCAGGTGGTGCCGTGCGTTGAAAGAAGAGTTCTTCTGTCTTCAACTGCGTCACTGGAACCGCTGAAATGAAAATTTCTATACTACTTATTATCTGTGCTGTAACAACAGAGTTTTTCGAGTTGCTTAGCAATATTTTGATGGGTATGACCTTGACATTATTCAGCATGAAATGCTCTAAGATCTCGGTGTGCGTATAGCCCAATAATTTTGTTAGTTCTAGGATGTTGTAACAGATACGCACCAGGATGCGGTATGTTAACAATTATATAAGGTCCTTCATATAGCAGGCGCCACTTAGCGTTGCGTCGTTTGAGTGCTACAGATTTATGATGAGTACGAAGTAGTACAAGCATTCCTACCTCGAATTTTTGTTTTCTTTTTATTATGTTTCTGTGATGTTTGTTTCGTATTTGTGCGTGATGTGTCAATGTAGTCAATACTTCTTTTATTTTCTGTTCAGGTGTGATTTCCTTGTCTGACAACTTAGGTAATGGTTCTATCCACTGATCGTTCTGTTTGCAATTGAACATGATCTCGTTGGGTGTGTAATTTGTATCGTAAATATTTAAGTTATTGTGTACGTCTTCGAAAAGACTTAGGTAGGACACCCAATTAGTATGTTTTGATGAAATATAGGTCCTCATGAATCGATTTAATTCTCGGAAAAGTCTCTCAGTCGCGTTACATTGTGGGCTAAACCTCGAAATAAATATACTTTTAATGTTATTGTCCTTCAAGAAATTTCTCCATTTGTACCCAGAGTAGTATGTTGCATTATCTGACAGAATTGCTTTAGGTTTTCCCACGTGCGTCAGGTAATCACTTGAGAATCTTCGTATTATTGCACTTGCAGTGGCGGATTTTAAAGCATAAAGTTTTACATGTTTAGAAAATATATCGTAAAAAGCTAAGATATATTTGACGCCTCCAGAGCTTGCTGGATGCGGTCCACTGATGTCAGCACAATGAACTTCCAGGGGTTTACTGGGTAAAATAAAATGTAAATCTGTTTTTGTGGATAAATTCTGAGGTTTTGATTTTTGACATATGACACATGTTTTCAGTTCCCTGTAAATTTTTCTTCTCATATTGCTAAAATAACAGTATGTGCTGAGCTTTGCTAAACACTTTTTTGTCCCATAATGACCCCAAACTAAGTGTGTGTGCCAAATTAAATTACGTTCAGACTCTTTGGGAATGCATACACACCAGTTAGTAGCATTAGGATGTCGTCGATAAAATAGCACATCATTGTGTAACTTGTAATACTTAGTCAAAGGATGATTGTGTTTTTCTACCAGTAATGCTATTATATTATACCAGTGGGGATCAGATTTTTGTAATTCAGCCATGTTTCTGCACATATCAATATAATATTGGTGATACTGCTTGTCTTGCATTAAGAGAATCCTGTAGTCATTTATATTTTCTAAGTCACTGTTGGTATCATTCATACCTTGTGGAAGTCTAGACAAAGTGTCTGCAATGGTGTTGTCCTTACCTCTTATGTACTTAATTTCAAAAGAGTAGTTCTGAAGTGTAACTGCCCATCGTGATAGTCTAGGATGTACAAGTTTACAAGTTAACAAAAATGTCAGGGCCTGGTGATCGGTGTAAATTACTGTATGTTTTCCAAATAAATAATAATTGAATTTCTTGAATGCCCATACTATGGAAAGTGTTTCTAACTCAGTAGTGGAGTATGTACGCTCACATTCCGTTAAAGTACGACTTGCAAACCCAATAATTCTTATCTGTTCCTTTTCTTTATTCTTTACAACTTGAAATAAGCAACATCCCAAGCCAGTACGTGAAGCGTCACAAGTCATACAAAAATCTAAATTGAAATCTGGATGGCTCAATAAGTTTGCACCCACTAAAGCATGTTTAATTGTATTAAAGTCATTCTGGCACTGTTCCGACCAGATCCAAACTTGATTCTTTCTGAGTAGATTTAGCAGATGTTTACTGTTCAAAAGTGGTTGTGGCAAAAAACGTCTAAAAAATGAACATAGCCCAAGGAATGATTTTAACTGCTTTTTAGTTCGAGGGCTAGGAAAGTTTCTGATAGCATCTAATTTACTGGGATCAGGACGTATGCCCTGTGAATTAATGATATGTCCTAAATATTTTATCTCACTGCAACCAAATTTTGATTTTCTTAGGTTGGCTGTGACTCCAGCTTGTGCAAATTTTTCTAAAATTATTTGAAGTGTGTTAACGTGTTCATTCCAAGACTGTGTAGCTATCAGTATATCATCTACATAGTGTGTGACTGTCTCAACTAAATCGTCGCCAAGCACGGTATCCAGGGCTGTAATGAATACCCCAGAGCTGACATTCAGTCCGAAGGGTAGAACACAAAACTGATAGGTTCGCCCCCGAACATAAATGCAGTATATTTCCGTGAATCAGGAGTGATACCCACCTGCCAAAACGAATTAGCGAGATCTATTGTGGAAAAATATTTTGCATCTAGAAATTTCTGTAATTGCTCTTCTAAATTTTCGGGTTTTGTGTGAACCGGTAAAATTATTTCATTAATTGCTTGTGCGTCTAACACTAACCTAATGCTTCCATTCGATTTTTGACAACAAGTAGAGGACTACAATAAGGTGAGGTGGATGGTTCAATGACCTTCCAGTCTAACATTTGTTTTAATTCTTGACACACAGCAGGTCGTTGAGATAACGGTACGTTATATGTCTTATGATAGAAGATCTTGTGAGGCTTAACTTCAATCTTGTACACATACGTGTTGATAACACCCAATCGTTTGGTAAAAACTTGTAAATATTTGGATAACACTTCCTGTAGTTTTATACGTTCATGTACACTGAGAGCTGTAGCTTCACTTATCTTATGATCAAGCAATGTTTTCAAGTCCATTAGCTCTGTGTCAGATGAGTGTGTTTGCATGTCTTGAATGTCTTTGTCAAGTACTAACTGAACCTTGTACCCTGTACAGTGTTTGTCATGCTTTAGAGTTCTCCTGTCCAAATCAATAATAATTACCCTGCTTTTATCATTTAAAATACATTTACCTTTGGAGAAGTCTATAATGCAGTCCTTCTCGCTCATAATATCTATTCCTAATATGCAATTTGTCACAAGGTTTTGTACAACCAGGAATGGCCATTGTACGGTTCCATTACCTATTTTAACGTTTACAAAAACTTGCTTCGTAACCCTACATGACTTATTACCTAGTGCAGTAGTTATTTTACAGTTTTGTGCAGGAAACTCAGGCACAGGTTCCAATTCACACATCTTTTTATAGAAATTAAAAGACAAAACGCTCACAGCTGCACCTGTATCGAGGATAATAGTAGTTGGAATCCCACCTACTACACCAGTAGTAGATGCTAAAACAATTTCATTTGTGTTTGAACGACATTGTGTACTGTCTTGCAAAAGTTCATCTGATATATTCTCATTGTGGTTGTATCTTATAAATAAAACAGGTAATTTTTGTTTAGAATTATTCGGCATATCATTATTCTGTTGTTCAAGTGTGGTGTCAAATAACTGATTAACATTGAAGTCGCCCCCCAAGAATTCTTCAGCCACGACCTGGGGCATAGTAGTGACTGTTTCTAGTTTGTTGGATTAGCATTTGTACTAGGTACTGACACAGATTGAGGTTGTGCATCAGGTGTCATTTCTAT
Source organism: Schistocerca cancellata (assembly GCF_023864275.1). NCBI lineage: Eukaryota > Metazoa > Arthropoda > Insecta > Orthoptera > Acrididae > Schistocerca > Schistocerca cancellata. The sequence goes on along the minus strand of NC_064627.1, from coordinate 86,313,899 downwards.
TATATTCACATTCGGATATTGCCTATTATGATCTCCAAACTTTTGCGGTTGTTGTTGCTGTTGCGCATTATAACTTACCTGTCGGTCGTAAGGTATGCTCCAATTTTGTCCTGGTGTCTGCTGTGGTAAAGCAGAGTTTGAATGAAAGTACTGATCGTTACGAGTCCAACCTTGATGCTGTCTTGGCTCGTAGTTGTTATTATTTCTATTTCTGTTTGTGTTTTTGTTGTTGCCTTTGTATCCGTTGTTACCGTTGTAGTTATTACCGCGGTGCCTTTTGTATGGATTGCCGCATGAAGTGTTATTACTGTTGTAACTATTGTTTGTATTGGAATACGCGTGTTGATTTTGATTTCCGTACTGAGACGGCATGTGAGTTTGCTGTTTTTGTTGTACCGCGTATCCAACTGTGGACGCGCCAGAATTGTGTTGGCAAGCCTGCATGTTTTGCATACCACTAGTGTAAACATTGTGGCTGCTGTTTTGCCGCGCGAAGCGCTGGTCTTCAAGTAACATGTCAACCGAATCTAAAGCTGTTAAAAAATAATCTGAATCGTCATCCGGGATATGTAGGAGTTTTTCTTTAATGTTGAAAGGCAATTTGGCCTTCAACGCACGGAGTATATCACGCGTTGCGACTGGTTCGTCTAAAAAGTGTCCCATGTTCAAGTATTTCTCAAAATATCTGCGTAAGTTACCATTTTTACTGTTAAAAGTTTCAGGTTCTAAAATTTGTCTTCTGAGTCGCTCCTGGACGGATTGCGACCAGAATTTGTTCAGAAAAGCACGCTCAAACTCATTGTACGTGGTACATATGTCAGCTTGACAGTATGCCCAGACAGCTGCATCGCCTTGGATGTAACCGACAATATATGAAATCTTTTTCCGGTCACTCCAAGTGCGTGGAAATGCGTTACTAAAGGATTTAAGAAAAATCACCGGATGAATGGTTCGTTTTTCTGGGATAAAAATCTGAAATTGCCTGTGTTTCATTAAGCTTTCTTCTTCCTTCGTATTGTGATATGGATTTATTCCACTGTAATTACTGGTATGTTCAGCTGGCGAGTAATTACGATAATGTTGCTGTGGTTTACCATGATAATAGCTTGTGTTTGTGTTTGCACATCGTGGTATGTGTTGTAATCGTGGTGCGTTTTGTTTTTGTGTGTTTGTCGTGTGCGGTATGTGTGTGTCATACTCGAATGTATATTGGTTCCTGAACTGTGCATTTTGACTGATATTTTCGTTACATTCAGACTGTGGTCGATCGGTGAATTTTCTCATGGGTGCAGTGACGGATTGTACAGCGTCACTGATCAGCTGTTTGTTATTAGTAATGTATTGCGCTACGGAGTCGTGCACAATTGTTGGTAAATTTTCACGTAAGCATGTATCAAAATGTTTGTCTTTGTTCACTACCCAATCATTAAATTCCTTATTAATATTTTGAAAATGAGCTGTGGCATCAGATTGTAAGATGTCAGTCAGGTGTTGTTCAACATTGTCAAATTTATTCTGTACGTGAGTAATTCGTTTTTCAAGGTTGTCATGTACTGAAGGATATGTTTGAATTTGTTCAGTAAGAACTTCACACGTGACATTAAGGTTTTTTACTTGTGTCTGTAAAAGTGCTACGTCAGTTGTAGTCTTTTCTTGTCTCGTATTAAGCTGGGAAAATTTAGTACAGAGTTCAGTCATCTGTTTGGTCAGTGTGGCGTCTATAAGTTCCACACGTTTACATAAAGTGTCATTACCTGTCTTGAGTGCTATGAGGTCAGATTTAATTACGTCATTTTGTGTCTTTAACTGTTCATTTTGTGTCTTTAAGGTTGCCATGTTTTCCGCGTTCTGTTTCCTTATGGTTGCCATATTTTCTGCGTTTTGTTTCATTAGCATTTGTAACATGTCGGCAATGTTTACCGTTTGCAAGGTCTCTGCCCCCGCCGCGTCATTAGACGTGACGTCATGCATTAACATGGGCTCTGATTGAGACTTTGAAATTTTTGTGGTGGACGGCCTATTGTCAAAATTTTCGTCAACACTAGCGTCAATGTTTGATGAATCGTCACTACCGGTTGCTGTCGTAAAGTCATTTTCTAACACTTGTCTCACGTCCGAGTCGGATTGCGTCTGAATAGTACGTCCTTGCTGTTCCATTTTTGCGTATTGTTTTCTAGTTATTACCATGCCACACGTGATATATGTTTCAAGAAAATTTTTGACACTGATTTTAAAATAAAATGTAGTTGAGCATGAATCGCTCGTAGCAACAATGGCTGTCTGTTAATTTAAAAATATAAACTGAATTTGAGATTATTGGTAATGGCTGCTGGCCATGTTACATGATATCGTACAGAAGTCGGCCATATTGTACACTCGTGTATTGGTATTGTTGCATACGTTATTGTTTATGGAAAAGTACTGAGAACGAAATTTATCACTGAAACTGTTATGCGGAAAAGAAACACTACAGAATTTACTGAAAGGCTAATACACTGAATTATACGTCTGGTCAAGCCTGCTAATGCAAAGATGCTGCGTCTTACCTTATTTTGCTGGAAGCTTCTTTGCGTCTTCCGGCAAAATTTCAGAATTTGAAAATATCTTCCAATTTTGTTATCTCTCATACATTGACGTCCAGGTCCAGAAAGTTGATTTTTTACATGAAACAAAGAGAACAATGTAACAAATGACAAAATAACAAGTCCGACACGCAGTCGCCAATATAAAATAAATTAAAAATAATAATATATTAATTATTCTATCTGTATGATGGTGTTTGTAATTGTAATTGATATTTGCTTATCTGGAACGTGGACGTTTAATTATTCGGTATCAGACGCTTGACAATGGCTTTTTCGTAAAGGCAATGTTACTCGTAGTTGACCGTGAAATAAAACTGAAATAATCGGACTTCGTAAATAAATCGTTTCCAAAGACTGCTGCGGTAGGTGCGGACTCAAATCTAAATCTCAATATTAGAATAATTTGCCAGCCATGTCAATACGTCGTACAGAGGTGTCTGTCTACTAAACATAAAAAAAGTTACACAGTTCGTTAAATCAGATATATTCATTGAATAAGCCTACAGTTCATAATCCTACTTACTTTTATAAATATAAATTCTTTATAGAATCGAGTGCCTAGTCTGGTTGCAACTCGCAGTATTCTTCTCTAACATGAAATATGGCGGTGTGCCAGACAATTAAATAAAATACGTGCTTCTCGCACCACTTCAACCAGAGCTTTCCCTTTCTTCTTAATTAAACATACGAGTAACGTGATTGTGCTTTTGTTTTATCAGCGACACAGCGCTGCAGTTGTGTGCCATAGGCTTTATTTATTTGTCACTGATTATTTATTTAATTAATATTTCGCGTTTCCGCGGAAACTCACGCTCGGCATGCAAATGTGCCTTTATAAGTCTTTCTCTGTGAAACAGCTTTGGAAAAAGACCTTTAGTATTTCGGCCTATAGTCTGTCATCCACTGTTTCAGTACCATTTTGGTCACAGAGTGTCTGGACATTTTGTTTTGATCCACCTACGGCTTTGACATAAGACCAAAATTTCTTAGGATTTTCTGCCAAGTCGGTACATAGAACTTTACTTCGAATTCATTAAACGCCTCTCGCATAGCCCTCCTTACACCACATTTCGCTTCACGTAATTTTTGTTTGTCAGCAAGGCATTGGCTATGTTTATGTTTGCTGTGAAGTTCCCTTTTCTTCCGAAGCAGTTTTCTAACTCGGTTGTTGTACCACGGTGGCTCTTTTCCATCTCTTACGATCTTGCTTGGCACATACTCATCTAACGCATATTGTACGATGGTGGGGAAATCTACTCGAAATATTTTCCAAATTACCCTTTAGGTGCTCAGCCATAGCAGCTGCTGAGTCAGGGGGCCTATAGAGATATCCAATTACCATGTCTGAGCCTGCTTTAACCGTGACCTTCATGCAAATTATCACAGTACATCATCCCATATCGACAGTGTCTTTTCTATCTCATCCATCCACTGATATGCTGTTGATTACCACATAATGACTGATCATCACCACTTGTTGAGATAGAGAGAGCCTGGGCCGAACACTGGACATCTTCTACTTGATACTGTAGTACATGGGATTAAATGTAGAGGTTATCACCTAACGACAGTAGGATGCATTCCTCATTGCTGCAGACTCATCCTATTCCAATGTGCTGTGATGCCCCCAACATTTTTTGCACCAATATGACAACAGTACCTCTTTTTATTTCTACTAACCCACACATGTTATGAACAGCACCTTCCAGCAATGGTCGACAGCGAAACAGTGATCATGTACATGCTCAAATGCTCTTTGAAATGGAACACCATGATATCTGTGTCCGGTCACTGTGGAAGATGAGATTAACCGCATAGGTCATCACCTTTATATAGCTGTTTCGAAACAGCACATCTTTGTCAATAAGAAAGAGCGACTATGTTTTTTATTTCTACCATGATGCGTGTTGTAACAGCAACATAGTTTACACCATGCCTAGTCCAGCTTTCTCTGAGACCCAATGGATTGAAGTGTGTCAATGTTGGTTTAGCTCCTTACACTGACCTCGAAGTCATGGTAGAAAAACACAATGTATATATGTGAACGAAGCTGTAGTCATACACTGCTTCGATGTGCTACAGCTGTATTAAACTGCTTATGAAAGAAGAACACAGGAAACCTCTCGTGTGACGATAGTCTGTGAGATACTGTATAGTCAACAAAACTTCCTACAGGTCCGTGGAAGTAGCTTCACTCACTGGCCACCCGCTCCAATGGAGCAATACATGTATTTGTAATATGCGCAGAAGTGTTAGCAGCTAACTGTTTGAAAAAGCAATCAGAAGAGTTCTCCACAATTTCGTTGTTGTTCCAGTCTTTCTGAGAAATACGTTTAATGGCGTGCAGGAGGTCGGAGTTCCACAGATTGGAGACAGTATATCACTGCCATCAGGTGGATCTCTCTGTGGACCATCAGCAACAAGAGAGAACATCCCAGTATCACTACCAATGGTGGGTAGAGGGAGGGAGAGGGAGGGATTAGATGGCTTTAAGCTAGTCAGTTCATGACTACACATCGATGAGAACACACGTTCAATTTCCACCCCTCTCGCATGATTCAATCTTTTGGGACGACGATTTTCTCCAGTCACCAGGACATTGTGGCATTATGATTCAATCTTTCCAACTGCTGGTTTTTTCACGATGATCTCGATGTGTCATTGTAAAAGTAAATCGTTTTCCACCAGTTCTGGTAGTGTGTGTTAGCGTTTCTGGATTTCGATTGCCTAGGCTGTGGGGTAATTGTCTAGCAATGCAGCAGGAAGCATCTGTAGTTTACCCTGTTGTCAGTCAGCAACAGACACAATCCTCAGCTGTATGCTTGCAGATAAAACACATATTTAGCTACTTTCTATCCAGCACCAGCATCTCGTCAGTCTAACATATTTCCTATCAAAAATGAAGATAGTAGCTTCCACTCCAGCCTTTTCCCCACCAGCTTGTAGGTGAAGCGATCATCCTTTTTAGAGCTTATTCTATCTGCCACTAGTATTCAGTGATATTGTGAATTTATCGTCCCAGCAGGATACCACCAGTTTTATGGCATCGTCAATTTTTGAGTTGTATTACGAATTTGTTGCTCTTTGTGTAGCACGAAACATATAGTTGTGTAATTAGGACCAATCTTTATGATTAATTACCAACTAGGACCGATATTTATTTCAGTTTCACAGCCAAAATAAATAATATACACTAATGTAACCATCCTCTCCTGGATCTGGACAATTCCATGTGCTATGGGCAAGCGCTTGGGGTTACCAACCAGAAGGACTGGGATTCAAATCCCTGAAAGGGTACCGTTATTTTGAATGTCCAGCCAATCCACGAGTGGGGGATGGAGTGGGATGACAGTACAGGCTTGAGCAAAGAAATTCCTGCCATTCTGAAATTCTCACCATTCTTCTGAATTTGCACCAAAATTTGAAATTTCCACCAGTAGGGTTGTTCAGGGAGGATAAGGGGAATGGGTGGGGAGTGGCGGAGGAGAGGATGGGAGCCACGTACTTGCTGCAGAAAACTGATCAGCTCATCCATGGGGGGGGGGGGGCGAGGAGATAGATGGTGGACAGGAATTTATTGACCAATTTAATTAACTCGCATATAAATTTGATACCAAAACAGCTCTGAATGGTGAAGGAAGGTGAAGGGAGGTAATAATACCGAACTTCAGAGTGCAGAAGGCATTGAAGTCTCCGCAATTATGATGTAGTGAATTTATCTTGTCTTTCATTAAGCACATTTTACACTCACTCTCAACTTGGAAAACCTCAGGCTGATGTGCTGTAGATGTGGACAGACTTAGGTGGTAGTGGGGTAATGGTGCACTTTCAATAGAAATTAATAATGCAAATAAATTAATTGATCAATTAATTACCCCACCCTCGATGACATAATGGAGTTTTCCCACATGGCACATCTGTCCCCCCTCCCCCAGGGAACTTCCAGTACCCTCACCTCCCAAGATGGCCATCCCGAAAAAATGGTGGGACATTCATATTTATTGGTGAGAATATCATATTTTGTGTGTTCACTTTGAGATACAGAGACCAACTGACCAAGTATTCAACACTACCACCAGATGGCACTGTTGACCCTCCCCCACTCCCCTCTCCCCTCTGCCCTCATCTCTCCTCCCATCCCATTCCCATCTAGATACTGGGGGTAAAGAATTCAGACTGTGGTGGTCTGCCAGATGGGTCAGACGTAAGTCTTTATTATTTTTACCCACTGAACTATATTGTTTATTGAAGCAATCAGAATTGTCATTGGTCAATCACTAGACAGTATCTCAGCACAATTCCATCAATAACTTCTGGATGTGAAGCCAATATTTTCTCTATTAGTCTACAACAGAAGAGTTGCTCCAACCAGTCTTGCTAATAGACCTACATGGGAACTATGGATGGTAATAATAAATGGGTAGCAAGTTATTGCTGAAGTACAGGAAAGTAGCCTCCTGCCGATCTACAAGTGAATAGCTGCTGCTGGGTCGAACATTAGGATGTGCAATACCAGTATTTGAACAGCGCCCCACTGTTCCACTCCACCCCTAACATCCTGCATCTACATCCTTTGAGAACAAAACATACTTATACCTACTAATCAGTTGCATCTTTCTTTTTCTTTCTTTGCTTTATTTATATTTTTTTTTGAGTCACCATTTTTCTGACTGGTTTGATGGAGCCCACCATGAGCTCCTCTTCTGTGCCAATTTCTTCATCAAAGAGCAGTACTTGCAACCTACATCCTCAATGATTTGCTGGATATTTTCCAATCTCTGTCTTCCTCTACAGCTTTTGCCCTCCAGCAGCATACAACACATTTCCTGATGTCTTAACAACTGTCCTATCATTGTGCCCCGTCTCCCTTTCAGCTTTTTCCACATATTCCTTTTCTGTCCCATTCTGTACACAACCTTCTCATTCCTTACCTTATCTGTCCACCTGAATTTCAACATTCGTCTGTAGCACCACATCTCAAACCCTTCAATTCTCTTCTGTTCCGGTTTTCCCACAGTCCATGTTTCACTACCATTTTTCCCACAGTGCATGTTTCACTACCATACAATGCTTTTCTCCAAACGTAGATTCTTAGAAATTTCTTCCTAAAATTAAGATCTTTGTTTCAATCTAGGACACTTCTCTCGACCAGGAAAGACCATTTTACCAATGATAGCTGCTTTCGATGTTTTCCTTGGTCTGTCCGTCAATGGTTATTTTGCTGTCTATGTATTAGAATTCCTTAATATTTTGCTGCCTATGTAGTAGAATTCCTTAACTTCAACTACATTGTGGTCACCAGTCTTGGTGTTAAGTTCCATGCTATTATTATTTCTGGTACTTCTCATCCCTTTCGTGTTTCTTTGATTTACATTCAATCGCTATTCTGTACTGCTTAGACAGTTCATTCCATTCAGCAGATCGTGTTATTCCTCTTCATTTTCACTCAGGATAGTAATGTCATCAGTGAATCATATCACTGATATCCACTCATCTTGAATTTTAGTTCGCCGGCCGAGGTGGCCGAGCGGTTCTAGTAGCTACAGTCTGGAACCGCGCGACCGCTACGGTCGTAGGTTCGAAACCTGCCTCGGGCATGGATGTGTGTGATGTCCTTAGGTTAGGTTACGGTAGTTCTAAGTTCTAGGGGACTGATGACCTCAGAAGTTAAGTCCCATAGTGCTCAGAGCCATTTGAAATTTTGTTTCACTCTGGAACCTTTCCTTTATTTCTTGCATTGCCCCTAGAGGCTTAGATTAAACAGTAGGGGTCAAAGACTGATTCCCTGTCTGACACCTTTTTTAATCTGCGCACAGCATTCTTGGGTTTCCACTCTTATTGGTCCCTCTTGATTCTCGTATATGTTGTATATTTCCCGTCTTTCCCTATAGCTTATCCCCATTTATCTCAGAATCTCGAGCACATTGCTCCATATCACTTTGTCGAAGGCTTTTTCGAGGTAGACAAATCGTATCAAAGTGTCTTGATATTTCAGTGTCAACCGCAACGTCAGAATTGCCTATCTGGTCCCCTTACCTTTCCTAAAGCCAAATTCATCGTCATGTAACAGGTAATCTGTTTTATTTTTCATTCTTCTGTATATTATTCTTGTCAACAACTTTGGCTGATTGTGCGATAATTATCGCACTTGTCCGATTATGCAGTCTTGGGAATTGCGAAGGCGATGTTTTTCGGAAAATCAGATGGTATATCGCCAGACTCGTACATACCACACACCAACGTGAATAGTCGTCTTGTTGTCACTTCTCCCAATGATTTTAGAAATTCTTATCGAATGTAATCTATCCCTTCCGTCTTAACTGGTCTTAAGTCTTCCAAAGCTCATTTAAATTCTGATTCTAAAACTGGACACGTAGCTCTTCTATATTGGCTCCTGTTTCTTCTTCTGTCACGTCATCGGGCATACAGGCCGTCAATGTACTCGTTCCACCTATCACCTCTCTTCTCTGTATTTCAATGGAATTCCCGTTGCACTCTTCATGTTACCAACATTGCTTCTGATTTCACCGAAGGTCGTTTTAACTTTTGTATGTGCTGTGCCTGTCCTTCCGACAATCATTCCTTACTTGATTTCTTCATATTTTTCGTGCAGCCATTTTGCCGAAGCTTCTCTGCACTTCCTCTTTATTTCATTCTTAAGTAACTTGTATTTCTATATTCTTGAAACTCCCTAAACATTTTTGTACTACGTTCTTGCATTAATCAACTGAAGTATTTCTTCTGTTATCTATGACTTCCACGCAGTTGGTTTCTTCTTTATATTTAAGTCCTTCTTCCCGAAGTCTGCGATTGCCCTTACCTTCTACTCCTTCCCTTACAACAGCATACCAGTCCCCGTTTCAGATTTTCGTCTCCGTTTCAACATCCTCAAATACTTGCTCCATCATCGCCTTGTGCCATCGGCATGCATACCTGAACTACTGTTGTCGGTGCTGGTTTGGCGTCAATTCTGATGAGAACAACCCTATTACTAGCTGTTCGCAGTAACTCACCTTCTGCCCTACCTTGCTATTCATAACAAATCGTATACCAGTTATTCCACTGTCTGATGCTGTTGATATTACCCCATTTCATTTCACTGACACCCACTATATCTAGCTTGAGACTTGGCATTTTCCTTTTCGTATTCTCTTGCTTCCCTACCGCGTTCAAATATCTGAAATTTCACGCCCCAATTCGTAGAGCGTTGTCCTTTCTTTGATTATTCAGTGTTTTCTCATGGTCACCTCCTCTTTGGCAGTCCCCTCTAAGTGATCGAAACGGGGTACTGTTCCGGAATCTTTTCCCACTGGCGAGAATATGACGACCCTTTTTCAACTACACGCCACATATCCTGTGGATACATCTTATGTATCTTTATTGCACTGCTTCCCATTACCTTCTACATCCTCAGGACTTTGATCATTGTTGAATCTTCAACCTTTAGGGGTAACTTGCATCCAAATGGCAAGAGAGTTCCCTGAACCTCTGTCCGCTCCTCCGCCTTCTTTGACGAGGCCATTGGTAGATTGAGTGTGACTTCTTACACCGGACGTCTTCGGCCGCCAATGCTGGTTGTTAATCAAAATGTAAGTGGTGGCGGATTTCTAACCCAGGACCAAGGATGTCTTCGATTATTAATGAAATACGCTGCCCGTAGACCACATTATTTTTAATTATCAGAGTGACTTGGTACTATCATGAAACTCCAGTATACCATGGTCAGATCATTATGTAACATAAGCTACGAATGGGAGAAAAAATTAATTATTATAACGGAACAATAAATAAAAAGAGAAAAAAAAAGGAAAAGATACCCAGAAAACCGCTACCAAGCTTTCGTGATATGTATCAACAACTTTTTTCTGTTTCTTTTATTTTATTAACTTTTTTGTAATTTTTATTTATTTTGTATTTTTTATATTTATTTGTTTTAGTTTTTACATTGAAGGACACTGAAAGCAGATTGTGTTCTAAATTGCAGACTAAGCCTTCAGTCTAGACAAAACTTCGAATCTGACTACAAGTATTGTATACGCTCATGTGTACATATCGTCATCTATACTCATTTTACAATAGAACAGGAGCGATGGTGAGACTAAACACAAAACAAAATGAGTAGGTAAAATAAACTAGGAGAGAGCAAGCCGAACGAAAACAGATTGGAACACACATAACAAAGAAAACACCTATCATCAGGAAAATTAAATAATATATTTCCGACGGAAAACAAGATTTAACATGTTGACGAAGAGGTCTTGATATCGGGGCAGTCGCAAGCATGTCCAGTAAGCAGTGATCATGGACTGCCTGAAGTCTTGCGATCTTCCCCCAAGCCTTCTACAGCTTTATGAAGGAAGCGTCCCAGCAACCACATTACGCTATGGGTTTTTGACCGTGGAAAGAGGGAAGAATCTGGGCGCCGTAGTGCATACGGTCTCAGACGATCGAGTAAGGAAGGTCAATTGTGCCCTGGTTCAATACCAGTTTTCCAGGTAAAGTGACGTCGTATCGTATCTGTAGACGTACGACTACTTAAATCCGTGTCACTAAGCCCAATATGTCGCTTGTTCGTTGGAGTCAAGTTACTTACTACCTTATACCAGCGCATCGGCAAAATCGGAATACTGATACTGAAACAAACTGTCATCCTGATTGTTTGTGACGATTCTCTTTCAACGAGATCCAGGCAAGGGACTGCTTCCCAACCAGTCTTTAGGAATTTCATGATGAAGACGAGTTTTCATAAAATGTCAGCCCCTAATTAGCTTACCGCACGACAGAAGTCACGAATGTGTTTTAACTTATGCAACCAACATCGATAGGTGGTTCAAGACTAGCAGGACGGACACAGACAAATAAACGAGACGTGATTGAGTAAGTTTCTTGAGTGATGGTCGTAAGAGTAAGTCACATATATAATACCTGCGTCTTCCTACATACTGTATATCAGAGAGGCCCAACTCCCCAAAGGAAGGAGACTTCGTCACCAACTCATACCGTAAACAAAAGATACGTCTTTTCCATATGAAACGTCCAGACAACTGTTGTAATTCTTTCGCCATCGGATAAACTTGGGCCACATAATAAGTTTTGCATAAGAAATATGTATCCAGTATTAGAACTTTCCGGACCAGAGTAAGAGAACGCAATTCATGTTCTAGTATCACTATTTGAGTATTGTCCCTAACATAGTTTCCATTTGAGCGTCGTCATTTTGAGTGGACAACGATCAATGACGAAATCCAGAGGCTTATGCCGATCCACCGCAGTAGCCCATGTAACAACTGCGTCATCAAAACCTCGCAAAGTAAGAAGCATCCATCTGAACTCCCACAGTAATCATCGGTTACAGCTCTGAAGGATTACGGAGAAGAACCATCAAACCATCACGTCATCCGCGTATGCACGCACAGCTATAGCCCTCTGGAAAGCGTCCAACCATTCACCTGCGATGTTAGCATCTGACGTATGGGCCACAGAAACAACACAAACAGTTACTGACAGCGGGCTTCCTTGAGGCATTCCCCGACGAATATTTGTCGGGGGGCATCTGTTGGATATTAACTGGCACGGAAGGTGAAATACCCGTAAACAGATTTGGGAGCACTCGCCGTGTGTCGTCAGTAAAGCCAACTGCCTCCAGAATCCGATGCAAAAAGTCGTGATTAACGCCATAACACGCCTTATCGTAGTATAGAAAAGCAAGGGCACAAGCGACGAATGTTACAGCAGCGAGCGAAACAACGTCACGACACACGGCTATAGGGGTAAGAATGGTACGACCAGGAGCGCAGGTTTGATGTTTTGCAACTATCACCTCCATCAGAGTCGACATAATACCCAGTCGTGGCATATAAAAGAACTAAGGCAAGATTAAAATGTTGACAACCTATGTCCCTGACAGAATCCAACATTTACACCTCAGCGATAGGAATGCCTTCGCGAAAGAATAAGGCCGTCCCCGCAGAATATTCGGGTGCTGCAGTAAAGATCATACGCAAACCAGGTAAGGAGACATGCCTAAATAACAACTCCTGTAAGAAAACTATGAACGCAGATGAATCGTAAATGAACTGATACAGCGAAGCCAATCTCAGTTCTGACTCCACAGTTTAGGAAAGGAAAGTGTAGACTTGGGTCATTGACCACAGCTGTACAGGGATGTGCGGAACGTACCGAGAAGAAATAGGTAGACAGCTGAGCGTCAAGGTTCACTGCGGGGTCCACAGATGAATCACACATCGGAGACCAGAGCCTCCGTCATCAGAAGCTTTCTTCTTTTTTTTAGTTTTCTTACGTGTCATCGCACGGTGAGGTTGTATATGCTGTTTGTACCAGCTTTGTGGCATGGCGGCCTCTGCATATGGAGGTGTGGCAGGAGTCATATGCACAGCTTCGTGTCCCTCAGAACAAAGGTCATGTAATGAACGTCCAGTCACTAAGGCGGAAACATTATTTGGAACGACCAATGCAACAGGTGATACTTTGTTCCTAATTTCATTCTTCTCTCAAGTTGCTGTAGACAGCAAATTCAGGAAATGGTCAGCGAGTGAACACGAAGGAACAGGATATTGCCAAGTCTCAGACGGTAACAGTGACACAAAGACGAAGAGCGGACTCTGCTCCCTCTCCACTCACAGACAGCGCAGAAGGAGGCACTTCGTTAGCAGGCGGGATTATTGTTGGGCGGTGATGGTTTCTTGGGAAGCCCTTTAGAACTTTCCTTGTATGACTCAAGGGGAGTGTGTTTTCATCGGCGGAGAGGAAATACAGGTCAGGTTTAGTGTCAGTGTGCCACCTACCGGAGCGAAATGTTTTCGTAGCTGAGATAGTTTTTTCTCCTTCTACCCATTCCACTAATTTTTCTCCATTTATGTCACTGTTTGTATAACCCCAGGTTGTGTGGTGGTTGTTGAAATCACCTAGATATATGAACGGCTGGAGTACAGTTGGCAAGACTGGGGTGGGCCACTGGACGTTCGGTGGTTTGTAGACTGAGCCAACACTTAAGCCACTCAGCTCCAGAGTTATCACTTCTGTGTCACTGATCACCTGGCAGCACACTCCTTTAATATCAGAAACGCTGTTTTTGGCGTAGATGACAGAGCCATATGTAGATTATGGCAAGTATCCTATCACTTATTTTCTTGTCCTGTTGTCTTGAGTAGACTTGAGAGACTGATCTAGTACGGCTGCCCGTAGTTAAGATTTTTCGCCGTCCTGCCGTGGCAGTCCGTTGTCCGAAGTTGTCTACACAAATTCTATTACCAAGCCAAGATGTAATTTCAAGAAAGCTAACCGGGATCAGTATACACGAGAAGTAGACAGCAACCTACGCTGGTTAGCCCCAAAAGCAGAAAACTACAAAAGATTCGTGGGAGACATAATTGGTGCAGCCAAACGTAATATACCTCGAGGGCTCAGGAAACAACACATCCCTTCTAGGATAACACAACAGAAAACTTGCATACAGAATACCTACAAACTGAAAACCCTGATACTGGAAAAATAATACTACAACAGCTAAATGAAACAAGAAAGCATAAATGGCTGGACCTGACGTCTTGTTTAAATTTCACTCATTCAAGCAGAAAGGCATGGGGACTATTAAGAAAACTTGGCACTGAAAACAACGTCTGCAATGAGCAACCGAAGGTAACGCCATCAGAACTGGCACTACACATAAAATCAAAAGCTGAGAAGCTCCCTGTAGACACAACCATGAAAGAAAAACTAAAGGACGGACTGAATGAAGGCAATAGGCACCTACATGATAACACCACACTATCAGACCGCTTTTCCGAAACAGATATAAATGAAGCCATCAAAACACTGAAAATGAGAAAAGCCGCAGGACTGGATGACATATTTCCTGAATTTATAAAACACATACGGGAAAATGGAAGAACTTGGCTGAAGTCTCAAGACTGGAAGGGTGCCTCAACAGTTGAAGATCGCACACACATTAGCAATCCTCAAATCTTGAAAGCCAGTACATCACAACCACAAGTTACCGGCCAATTGCAGTGCTGAGCGTGTGCTTCAAACTACTGGTACGACTCATCCGTAACAGAATACAAGGAATAATAAACAACACAATCCCAGCATATCAGGCTGGGTTCAGAAGGAAGCGGAGGTGCTGTGAGCAGGTCTTAGCCTTGACATCCTACATTGAAGCTGAATTCCAAAAGAAATTAAAGACGTGGCCTTTGTTGGTCTGTCAGCAACATATGACACTGTGTGGCTGAAGTTAAAACAGCATGTCCCAAGTAAGAAACTGACGCCACTTGTTAAAATATGTTAACCAACCGCTACTTAGAGGTCAGCGTTAGACAAAAACAGAGCAAGTCAATTGCCTTTAAAAATGAGCTCCCCCAAGGGTCCATCCTATTACCCCTACTTTTCAATCTGTACACCAGTGACATGCCAAACACTGCTAGCGCAAAGTTTTTCTGTGCGGACAACCTTGCCATAGCAGTACAAACTAGCACACTTGCGGAAGGAGAAGCTATGTTATCTAGAGACCGAAACTCTCAACACATACTACAAGTAATGGAGACTCTATCCAAATTTAGCAAAGACAGACGTCTGCGCATTTCATTTAAACAACAGAATTGAAAACCAGCAAATGAATGTGAGCTTCCGCCAACAAAAGGTTAGACATAATTTCCAGCCTAAATACCTAGGTGTCACACTAGATTGGTCTCTGACGTATATAGAACACTTGGAAAAAACAAGTCAGAAACTAAAAACCCGAAACAACATCGTAAAGAAACTAGCTGGTACAACATGGGGTGCCGACGCATGGACTCTACGTACTATAGTACTACGCTGGTGTACCCAGTTGCCAAATACTGTGCTCCAGTGTGGCAACGTAGTGCTCACACGAGGAAGCTGGACTTACGCCTGAACGACTCAATGAGGATTATTACGGGCACATTAAAATCCACCCCGATCCCCTGGCTGCACACCATCAGCAACATCCCACCACCTGAATTAAGACGTCAAGAAGCAATCTATCGAGAACGGTGGAAACTACACCACCCTGACTACCTTCAAGACCTCCCAATTCACACAGTTTTAGACAACCCTCCCGTAGACCGCTTAAAATCTCGCAATATACTGTGGCTTAATGGAAAGAACGATTAGAAGTTTGACATTAAAGAAGAGTGGCGCAAGAGGTGGAATGCTGCAACAATAGCACATCGAGGTATCCAAGACCCAACTGCCTGCTTACCAGGATTTTATCTACAGAGAAATGAGTGGACAAGGCTGGACAGAATTATAACTGGCTACGCCAGTTGCTAAGTTGCAAATCTGTGATGCACAAGAAGAGACTCCGAGATCCTCCAGCCTGTTGTTGTGGGACGCAAGAACAAACTGTTCAACATATTGTTAGAGACCGTCCTCATAGGAAGTACCCTGGACCATAGAGCGACTTTATTAATGCTACTCCCTCCGTTGTTAGATGGCTTCAATCATTAGATATTGAACTATGATTAAATGTATCTGCCTTTTCTTAACTTGCAATTATATCAGTCAGAGTAGTCAGTAATATTAAGTTAGTTTTTTTCACTATTTAAAATGCGTATAAAATTCGTGCAATGAGTAAAACTAAACTGTATGCAAATACTTAAATAGATATACACGTAAAATTAAACTTTATGTACTTGTCAATGTTTGATGTTGTTGCCATACGATAAATAAATAAATAAATAGCAGGCGGGATGCTGGAAATAGCTTCTTCGCCACTCAGCGTACCACTAACAGCAGGTATTGTATTGTCGAGAGGAGAACTAGACAAAATCGCCGCGGAGGAGGTTGGGGCAGAAGGCACAGCCAAATCCTCACCCTCACCGTCGTAGGCGCCCCGTCACCTGTTTGTCATTGTTGTGGGTTCTATCCTGTTGACAATAGGATTCTGATCCTGTCGCGGAGGTAAAGGAGGAAATTCATTTAACACGATTATCAGAACTGCCTTTTCGTTCATTATGATCGCAGCAAAAGTAGGTCCGGATTCGGGAGTGGAAGGAACAAGAATTCGTTAATCTGGAACACTGCACTAATGACAGCTTTAATACAAACACCCTCCGCTGGCAATTAGAACGAACGTGTCCACTTTCATTATATAGGAAGCAGGTTCACTCTTGATCAGTATACATGACACACTTGTAATTGTGATGGAATATTGCGTTTGACATGCATTACCACAAAAGTAATTTCACTATAACGCTGTATTCTTTATGGAGTAGACCAACGTACACAACTTTTTTCACTTTCACTGTACTATAAGAAGTTGTAACGGAACATATTAAAGGCTTTACTGTACCGTAGTATGCGATACCCTTCAAATTCAACCAGTTTAATGAGTATTTATGATTATAGAAAAGTTATTGTGTATCTTAACAATGATTGCATAACATGTCTGCATAAACAGTCAACCCATTAAATTATACTGAGTAACTGACCCACACAAAAGTTTATATCACTTGATCACTGATACAGCAAATGTCATCATGTAAAAGCACTGAGTTCATCTTAAATAATTAATATGAAGTACGAAAAATAGTGGACAACTTAGGTATTTTGGATCTCCTTAAATAAAAATCACCCAGTGAAACCTATTTGTTCACTAGGAGCGTTTTCACTCAGTATTCACGTAAGCAATCCTATTTTAGACGAAAACTAATGTAATTCTTAATAATTCATGTTATTTACTTATTTATGCAAATTAGAGAAGTCAATTGACAAACTTCTAAAAAACGGCCTTTTTGTAACAAAGAATTATTCTGTCAAGTCAACAAATCTGTCTGTCATTTTAATAACATGTTAAATTATGTCACTCGATGCAAATTAATAACTTTTCTGCACAAATTATGATAACAGATGCAGATGTGACTTGTAAACTATATCTCTTTTTAGTAGTTCTTTGACAATGTTATAAATACAAGCAGCAAGAACGGTCGGAAGGCAGTCGGAATGTCACTTTGGTAAAGTGTGTTTGTGCGTTATTGTTTGAGGTGGATAAACAATGCAAAGAACATGTAACGGAAGTACTACTTGGTGTTGAGTCATGGTCTTTGGTGGACAGTGGAATTAAGATGGCCACCAGAATAATAAATATTTGAAGTTTACATATTTGTTGGTTTCGCTCGTTCTTTATCATCAAAAGCACATAAAAAACACGGGACCTCATGTTTTAACCCTAGACAACCAGATGTAGAGCCAGCATCAGCATCGAGAGACAGCAGCGATCCAGCAAGTAGCAGCGATTACTACAACACAATGCATTTTAATGGCGCCAACCTAACATCAAGTGCTAACAAGCTCCGTAAATGGGAGTGAAATAGTGCGATTATAGCAATTAGCAATATCTACGACCAGGTGACCATTACAAAGTCAATATATCCATTAGAGAGTTGTGATCTAATTCTGGTAGGAGGCTAATCACTCGAACGTTGGTATAGTCAATTTCAGCATCTGCGAGCGATACGATACTAACTGAATTATCCCGATGCTTGAACGGGACATGAGAACCATGTCGTGACAGTAATCTTTCAATGTGAGGTAAAAAAATTTGTGGTAAGGTCCTATGGGACCAAACTGCTAAGGTCATTGGTCCCTAGGCACACTCACTTAAACTAACTCACGCTAAGGACAACACACACACACCCATGCCCAAGGGAGGACTCGAACGTCGACGGGGAGAGCCACGCGAACCGCGACAAGAATCCTTAGACCGCACTGCTACCACGTGCGGCAACATGAAGGGGATCCATAAATTTCACACAAAAGACGTCTTGTCAAAATTAGAGGTGTGTACCTGAACAGAGTGTACATGAACTGTATCGACGAGCCAATCGTGGATTTCTGGCGACCCAGGCTGCACGTGTCGCGTTGTTTTGCCGAAAGTAAACTTCACAGTACCTTTTCGTGGAATACACGTGGAAACCATGGTAGCCATAGCGGAGCGCCCGACGCCGCTGCAAGTAGACAGACAATAAGCCGGAGTGGAGGCTCTACGACTTGCACGGCAGACAGAACAACACTATTGAGGAAAATCTCACGCAGACGACGCTGCGGCATGTGTAATAATCAGGAATCTTACCGCTCGGTGCTCCAACCGGAACTGAACACAGGTTCGTCCTAGTCAACAGAAACAAGGAAAATATATCGTAAGGTATTAGGTACGAACGCAGTGCTCATTATCTTACGTGAACATTGTATCTCAAGACGAAAAAGAAAACTCACTAGCCACCTCCAGTCTAGTCCGGCACCACCGACTGGGTGTACTGTGTACCTGAAGAACCGAACAGTCGGAGAGCTGCCGCTGCTCACCAGAATCCTAGGCAATCCTCTACTTCGGACCGCCTGGACCACTTCCGCCACCATCTGCGGTGCACTGCAAGTGAAGCACCAGCAGCTGGGATGTATACAGTAAGTCCATCCCTCAGTTCAAAAATCCAAAACGGATATGCTGTTTTGTCAGCACACCCCGCACTTCTCATGCGAAATGTAGATTCCTCCAAATTAACGAGTTATTTTCGAAGATAAACGAAATCGCACCGTACACGCATTTTCACACCGCTAAAGTATCGTTGCTTGTTGTTGAAATTCTGTACAACACTATGTCGTAGACTATAATTCCTTTAAGTATTCTCTCACCAGGTAGAAAAATATCTTCTCATCCCTGCTATATCCTGCATTACAGGACTGGAACATGAAACTCATTTTTGGTTCATGACGGAGGGCACGAAGCACGCTCTACCACTGTTACGGGATGCCTCGACTTTCGAACTCTCTCGTAAAGTAAACAAATACTTCACTACGTACGAAGTCTCTTAACGTAACAACGCCGAGAAGTTGTAAATATCAGGTTTAAACTATGAGTCACTTTATAAACTCGATATTTTAGATGACTTTATTACAATGATGATATTTCCCTGTTTAGGTTCTGTTGAAACACGTCACCGCACCGAGAAAACGCTCACTAACACTCCAACTCTCGAATCATATCCATGATACCTCACCCTCACATTCACCCGCCCGGTGGCAAGTCGTTGATATCAGATCGACAGGGCGACTAATTAATTTGATCATGACAGCCCCCTTGCATGTTGAGATTTTTTTCCTGAAGTCGGATTACGCTGACCACGTAACCGTTACAGATGCTTCCATGACGTGTCAGGAGGCTTCTCACAGTCTAGGCAAACACATACTCTACTACTCAACTGGATGGTAACCATTGTCAAATAGCTGAAGACATCCAAAGCTATTTAATGACTGCAGACTCGCAAAATTTGTTACATCCTTCCCAAAAGGGTTGGACGCTTAAATTTCCCTGGCGTAAGTAACAGGACGTTGAACAACATATTTTCCCTCATCCCTCCAGCAAATCAAAACTTTCTGAGATTCGTTTCAGAAATATCCCGGAAAGACTGACACGGTGATTAGTAACAAAATACCAGGATAATGACCGTCATGTTCCAAATGTGTACAAGTCTGCAGACCAATGTTTCCCTCAGAATACAGCCCTACAAAAGCGTTCCTACTGCATTCCATAAAATTAGTGGTGGATGATTCGAGAACTCGAATGGGACTCCCTAGGGGGAGGAAAATTTTCTTTTCAAGGAACATCTACATCTACATCTACATCTACTGCATTCCATAAAATTAGTGGTGGATGATTCGAGAACTCGAATGGGACTCCCTAGGGGGAGGAAAATTTTCTTTTCAAGGAACAATACTAAGAACTGGCGTTTTAAGCTCACTGCGGAAGGATTCTACTGTGGCCAATGTACATTTTGCATAAGGACCACGAAGATAAGATACGAGAAATCAGCTCTCGTAGGAAAGCATAGGTAGTCTCTTACCCTCCCTGTACTTCCTAGTGGAATAGGAAAGAGAATTACTAGTAGTCATACAGGATACCGTCCGCAACACAGCACAGAAGTAAGCATATAGATGTAAATTTAGTCCGAGTATTAAGATGTCAGTCCATCCATTTATAGGCACTCACGTAAGAATGTTGTCTCCTATTTATTAAGAAAACAAAAGACGAAACTTCTGATGCTGATTTTTTCTGTGTAGAAACCTTAGTATTAGCACCAAAATTTCTCATTGCAATTATTTTGCGAGACGTATGTGAGAGATTAATATATGTTTGTCCACAACACTTAGAATAAACGGTAAAGAGCTCAGCTCTCAACTCCCCTTTCATCACATTACCGCTTACCCTCTTTATTCCCACGAAACTTCCGGTCTTTGATATATGTCATTTGAGTCCCAACGATTTCTGCGTGTAAGATCCCACTCCTCCCACCCAAGTTACAGATCCCTGGTAATTCTTTCGAAATCCCTTCACATTCCGGCAGCACTGTTCCATTAATTAGAAGGCGACAGGTAGAGATCTATCACAACGAGAAAAGTAACACACTAATGTACAGAATGCAGAGTATACATGGACTGAGCAAAGAATGCATTGATATCGACTGACTGACTATAAATATCCCTATTATACATGTCCTAATCTCCTTTGCCGTATACCTATGATCACCACGCTAGAAATATGGTAGTGAAATGGTCTCAGAGTCTTTGTTGATAAGACAGTCTCTCTCTCACACAGACACGCACTCTCCTCTAAAGTTTTGTAAATCAAAACTGAGTAAAACTATGAGCTACAGAAACTTCGCTAACATCACCTTGTAGAGAACTCAATAAGCCTTCACGGCGCCTCTCTTCTGGTGTTTTGGGAAACAAATACCATCCTAGTGTTGGCATCAACTACATGTGGTGGTCCCATTAAATACACATGTACTGGTCAACTGGGGTACGCGACCAGTGATAGTCTTTTCCACAGACATGTGTAAAGCTTTATTGTCTGTGTTTGAGAAAGACCATATGGACTGTCAAATGTACAAAATCCCACGACCAGTACACTGGCTTTTCAGATCTATAGTGTTACGCTTTCTGCAGAAATGCTGCCTGTCATCCAGATTAAGTCTTTCCATTCTGCCACATACTTGTGTTGGATGCTATGGAGATGCTATGGAGATATATTTTAATGATTACAGCCACTGGTGAATCATATTTGTGGCAGTCTCATATATCGAAAAGAGTCATCTTTTTCGAGCCTATCTCCTAAGGGCCCCATACAGCAAAACTCCAGTGTGACTATAGACAGTCTATTTGCTTCTTGCAACAGTTCCTCAGTTTCTTCCCCGTCCCCCCTGCAGCTCTGTCAATATGATCGTTCCATTTTCGGTTGAAACTGAGAGGAAGTTAGAGAGCCCTATATCTAAGACCTCCTGCACCCCATGGAGAAACAGGGTGAGCTGAGCTAATGCGACGGGATCATGTTTTGACCACTCAGCGGAAATGAGAACATGTTGCAATAACTCCACAAATCATGTACAATGTATAAGGCCAGCATAAAGCGAAGCTTTCTCCTAAAACAAGGGTAGTAGAAAGACAGTACGAGCTGTTACGATGGTGTTTCTTATCAGGAAAACTAGGAAGACTTCACACCATATGGGAACTGGAGGAAGGACGAACATTTTGCTACTGCATTGTTGTGCATCTCCAAACTACATACAGCTACTACAGTCAGACAGAGATCTGCGTCCCTCAGGGAACATCATGTCTGTCACCCAAATATTCTATCCTCATTATTTTGTACCATTCACAGAAAAAACTATGAAATATAAAACTCCACTGTCACCCAGTGGAGAGCTTCATAAGATTTTATAGTGTCCCTCTTTTCCAGTATATTGAAACCAAATACCGTCTGCTTGCTGATACCAAGCATATGTGGTAATCCTGTTAAATAGACATTTCTCCACTGGAGCAGGCGGCCAGCAGGCAATGTCGCTTCCACAGAGGAGTGTAAAATTTCTTTGCTCGTACTGTAGGAGGACCATATCCCACAGACTACCAACGACAAGAGAGGATTCCATTGTTGTTCTGGCAACTCAATTTGTTTAAATAACTAATGTAGTGCACTGTGTACATAATAATAAAGCCTTGCATCCATCCTCTGGCAACACAGCACAGACTGAGCTTTTTTTGTCATCAGTTTCCAGGTGGGGATAGGATGGGAGGGGAGGGGAGAGTGGGGTGAGGGAGTGCCAACAGCGCCATCTGGTGGTAGTGTTGTGAACTAGGTCAGTTGGTCTCTGGACCTCAAGATGAACACACACTATTCGATACTCCCACCAAGAAATTTTAAATTCCCGTCATTTTTTTCCAGGCAGCCATCTTGTATGCCACAGGAGGGGATGGAGCTGAAATTTCTCTGGGGGGGAACCACGTGCTGGCTGGGGAAAAGCCATAACTTCAGCATGGGGTGGGGGTAATTAATTGATCCCTTACTTTACTTTCATAATTAATACGGTCTCAAAACTGCAGTAGAACGCCCAGTACCCCAATACTACCACAGTCTGTCTGAATCTACAGCACATCAGCCTGAGATTTTCCAAGTCAAGAGGGAGCATAAAGGTGCTTAATGGAAGACGAGACTCAAGACAAACTCATGCGAGAGTCACTAACCATAATCCTTGAGACTTCTCTGACTTCTCCACTCCTGAGGTTGGTAATATTATTTCGTGGACTTTCCTTCACCAATCAGAGAGTTTACTCATGTCCAACAGAAAGTGGAATAATGGACTCACGCCTCCCATCTAGAGTAATTTTCTGAATGAACTAATAGACGGTGTTCCCACGCACATCGACGAAACATGCAGCCAAAATTTCTCCCAGGCACATGACTACACCGCCGCCTTCTGTCCCCATAAAGCACCAAACAAGGAATAGCGCAGCGTGGCTTCTCATCCACAAAGATGTTACATCGAAGAATCGTTTCAGCCAGCCCTTTAGAAAAGCGCCATGTTAATGAATAACTGTCTTCGTCTTCTCTGCACCCAGATTGTGCCCTTGGAAATCCACATGCCGCTGCGAGTCCCGCCGCCAGGTCAGAGTGTTGGACACAGACGCCAGGAAGCCACAGTGCAGCCTCGAGGTTTCTGGATACAGTCCCAAAGGGTAGTCCCTTTTCGCCCTGCTATACCTGCGCCCTCGCCAGACAACATGGCTCTGTACCAGCCATGACCCGCTAGTGTCAGCTGACAGCAGCAGGCCTGACCCTCAGTGACATCCACTTTGCCCAGGCCAGCCAGCTGTTGGGTCTGGCAGCCTTTTTCCGTCAAAGCAGGTCTGACCCTGGCTTCACTCCACCTGTCTCAAAACAGGGACTCGGGTCTTGTATTGCCAGTGTTGCCTGCTGCCACCTCTCTCATGAGACAGGTGTGTGTATGATATTTAAATTCGATTTAGACAGCAGCTAACTCTTGTACATAATATTTCGTAATTAATATAGTATATAGTATGATGAACAGGATTAGCAGGTAACATCGCTCTCTGCTCAGAAAATCTCATGTTGATGAGCTGCAGATGCAGATGGGCGTCAGTGGTGAGGGACACGTGGCCTCCCACTGCTTCCATTTGCTGCTCATATGGCTGTGGCCGCACACATCGTACAGCTGCAATATTCAGCACACAAATTCATCGACGGTCTCGAGGCGCAATCGGAACATGGGTTGTATTCAGTCTGTAATCATCATTGAGATTAATATTAAGTCAATCATATGACTTTGTATTAGTCGCATTTTCCATAGCTCTACTGCACTAGATTTGTACAATTATCGATTCACAAGTGTCTATTTCAATGGCTCTTCGACATACATTTACTGATATTGGTTCAGATCTTATTTACATTGTTCCACGATTTGGCCTTCCCTCATGTATACACAATGCTGTCATCAGTCGATTTGGCCTTACTGTCAGTGATGCCCAGTGATCATTAGTGGCTAATAATCCATATCGAAACCCACATGAGCACGATTGTCATCTAAGTATCTGAAGATCACATGCCATCATCAAAGGAAAGGAAGTACAAGTGACAACACTCAAATTATAACTGAAATTGCTACTAACATGCACTGGATAGAGAGATTCTGCTCTGCCTCAGCCTGTCTGACAGAGATATCTCCCCTGAATCCTGCTACCTATGAAATGTGCACACAGTGTAAACGTTACATATTTTCGATAAGTTTAATTATTTAAATGATATCTAGCTAGCCCAAAGTAACTAGGTTATGGCGTCGGTTCTTGCATTTACGATATGTAACATAATTTAGGATATAATTTCTAAGTTCTGAGATGGTATTTCAAGGTCCGGTAGACTCATAGCCTTTATTCTTTAAATTCACACAGTGACAACACGGCACATTTATTTGACATTATAAAAGAACAAGGTGTTTCTGCCACAAATGAAAATTGATACTGTACTGGCATAAGATGTCGTCAACACACCAATCGGCAAAGATGTAGCGAGAAAATCGATAGTAGGCGCTGGATCAAGTGCGCCTCTCAGAAGAGTGGCCAAAGACAGCCTCGCAAGCAACACACTGCCAATTCCCTCTTGGCTGCAAGTATTTAGATCGCTGCCGCTGACTGGAGAGTCAGTATCAGGCACTAGCACAGTCTCTCAGTTGCTAGCTCAGCCACTGAGTCACTAGCGCAGTCACTAACTCAATCACTCAGTCTCTGAGGGATACCTCACCGCCACTCGCATTCTAGTCTGGTGTAGCACAACAGGCTAAACTTACGATAGTACATAGTGGGACCAGATTAGTTGTAATAGCAAGATACCGATATTGTCAGCAATAGGACCATTACAGAAAAGCTTGTACCACAAAACATGGACTCTACTGAAGATAAGTAGCCTCCTGTTCATGTAAATAAAGAACACTTTTAATCTATGCAAGCAGTTGTGTTATGGAAAGAGGATACTGGCCACCAGACAACATCCTCTCCCTTAAGTCCTATGGTACAAGGCACAACAGTGGTGACAAGGATACTACAGATACGGTTGTTTGGCATAAAACAAGGGTATCAAGAACGTACTGGTACAGAGCGAACACATAGACGCTTGCCTAAATTTTCTCCCAGGCTTTTAGCCAGATCATCTCCTTCTGTCCCATAAAACAGAAAACGAGGCATGGCTCAAAGTGGTTGTTCTTCAGGAATGCGCCGTTTTCGCCTCCTGTGTTTTCTGCAGAATGCGCATGCATTCCCAAAACCATGATATGGCCGGCCAAAACGAAGCTATTCTTCTGCTCTACATTTCTGGGGAGAGCCAGTTCCTGTGTACAGCGAGGACACCCCCCCCCCCCCCCGATATTATCAGCTTTATGCCTGCTAACGTGCTGCCCAGCGACTTCCAGCTGCGCCAGCCGTCTCTCTTTAGAAGTGGCTGCCAGATAAACACTACAGCTGTTTCCGCTACTCATGCAAAACCCACAAAACTAGTAAACGCTGATGTTACCAAAAGAATGCACTACATACACAAGATCTAAACTCAGTTGGAAACAAGAGTTGAAATGAAACTGTCTGATAGATCATGTAACCATTCATTGGCCCCCTTCCCCAGTTTAATTTAGTAAGCATGAGTTTATTAGTTCCCCAATTAACTTAACGGCATTAAACATTAATGGAAAATGAGAGTAGGCGGCCCAGCCAAAAGGTGACTTTCTCAAGTTCCATAGAAAATGAGGGCATTAGAGATGGAGCATATGCTATCGAAAGACGTCGCATATAATCGACAATTTTTCAAAGGAACCATCCAGTCATTTGTCCTCAGTGATTTAGAAACTAGACAGCTGCATGTGGATTTCAACCAACGTCATCCCAAATGCGAATCCACTGTCCAACCACTGGGGCAACCTGTATGGTCATGAATTTGACCTACTCTTATATTACATATACCTCCATTTACATAATCCACATGCCATTATTTTTTTCCATTCTTCTCTGATCTATATCCGAATGTGAAGTATGATTGCCACTAAGCTTCGCTATTAGCTCAAATTTCTCAGTTTTTCTAATTTGAGGTTAATGTATTGAAAGTTAAGTTTTATATTACTATGACTGTCCTGGAAAGAAGTCGCTGAATGAAACGTTTCTGTTAACTTGGAAAGATCTCTTCGATTTTACTTTAGTCTTTGTTAGCGACCTACCTTGTTGCTTTATTGATTAGGATGTAGTAACTAAATCATGCCCCGAGAAAAATGGTAACCTAATTTCATACAGGCGAATAACGACTTATTAGCAAGCTGTGTCCCACCCATGGTCTAGGGGCAGCGTCTTCCTTTAATAATCAGAAACGTCCTCGGTCTGCGTTCGAACCACGCTACTCTTTACATTTTGGATAAAAATCATCATTAAATACATCAGAGGACATCCGACATAAGAAGTCACCCTCATTCAGTCAACAGTCTTGTCAAAGAGGTGCACGAGCTGGCAGAGGTTTGGGGCACCCTCTTGCTCTTGGCGTGTAATCTGCCCCTAAAGGCAGAAGATTCAGTAGTGATCACATTCATGAGGATGCAGAAGGCAATCGAAAGCATTAAAGACATATAACGTGTATCCACAGGACATGTGGCATATAGTTGAAACAGTGTCATTAAAATCTCACCATCGGCATTTAATAATTTTTTTGTGGGGTCTAAAATTTAAAAAACCTCTCTCACACCGGCCTGATTTAGTTTCACTGATCAGGATAGTAAAAACATGCGTATGTTAAGGGAATTTTCATTCACAAAGCAGGCTTATCACATTCGCACAGTTCAATACTGTTGTATCCTGATTAAATTGAGCTCAACTTAAATTCCATAAGGCAGTGAAGCAATTTCGAAGTCTCGGTGCGACGAAAATTGTCAGTCGATCTCCTGAAAACATTTGTAATAATTATTAACTTTCGGTGATCACATGGGGAAGACCGGAGGTCTGCTGGTAAGACCGTGTTAGCCTATTTATTTGAAGTAACTTGATATCTTGAGCATACAAAACGGCAGGTTCGTCCCGTGTAAATCAGACGTTCCCCACTGATCCCGTGCAACACAGCGTAGTAAGCAGACACTGTCAGTAATAATCAGTTAAATAATACGCGAACACACTTACTTTAGTTTAGTTCATGTATTAAATTCCTTCTCATACAGAATCTCATCAAGATGGCGACTAGCTCAACAATACATACATATACATCCTCCTTCTTTCACGGCTAATCGGCAAGCTCTCCTTCATTCTTTTCATAAGAGAAAACATAGATAGCAGAGAAGCTACTCCATGGAGTAAATGGACGCTCCAAGGAATAATAGGGCTTGAAACTACTTTGAATTGATAATCATCGTACATTAAAGTTTAGGAATCGGTAAGATAAGAAGAGATATTTCGAGATATGTACTGAAAATATCGCGGAGAGACCGCCGGAAAAGACATTACATCGCCCCTCGCAGCGTGCAAAGTTGATATGTATCCACTTTGCGTGCTAACTATTGGCTTAGCTAACTCGTTAGAATTTGTGGAACATACGTTCCTATGAATTTTAAGAAGTTAGTAAGATATTTTGATTACAAGACATGAAAGAGATTTGGTATAGGTAACACCGATCTTCGTTACCTAGATACCTAGTTGTTGCTTTCACGTGTACTGGGGTATACCCGCATCCCACGTACACAACCAGGGAAGATGGACTTATAGAGTTGTAAATCAGGTCTACCTATTCAGGAACTAGCCTTCACAGGGAAACCCCGGAAAACCTGGAGGCTTAGACCCCAACTAGGAATCACATATGATAGGAAAGACAGAATAATTTTGAAATTTGATAGATATTCTAGAATTGATAAGAAAGATAAAATCTGCCTCATCGCCAAAAATAAAAAATCTTTACACATGCAAATTTTCACAATCTTCTGAAAAATTTTCTTCATCGATGTCTTGCTGAACTGCGGTGAAACTCATCGAACAGGAACATGGGACACGGCACAGAGGACAGGTTTCGCATTGGCGTACCGGACAGGAGACGTAACGGATTTGAGAGACCAGAAGGAACCTCAGGAACAGGTACTAAGGATTGTGGCATGAAACAATCAAAATTCGTCTGAAGAATGGTCAACTATTAAAGATTCCTGGAAGAGAAGGGTTAGTTGAATTTCTCCAGATTCATTTTGAACTCAAATATGGACCTGATCCATCCAATTTTCCATCTGAGCAATGGGAAAATCCATTCGTCTTATACTTTCCACACCTAGGTGTCTTAATCGATACTGTAGTTGCACAATATCACAACTCCAGATCGGAAAACAATTTTTGAAAACATGGATAATTTCATCCATCTTCTTGAGTAAGCTGAAAGGTTCTAATCCTGTTTTTCTTTTTTTTTTTTTTTTTTTGTGTGTGTGTGTTTCGTTGGCTTTTCCAGGTGGAAGTGGATCTGAATCTTTCCTAATTTGGTTTCATGTACGAATGTGGATAGCATGTCAGAATATTAAAAACTTTATTATTTGAGACAAAATTAAAAAAAAATTATATCTTATTCATACATGATTACAATGAAATTTTGCTGAAAGAGAACGTTTAATTAAGTCTTGCAGCATGACCTCTCCAGCTGAAATTAATCTTTGTTAGTAGTGACTGACGATCAAATTTTTCTCTTTTATACTCCGATTGCCGCATTTTCTCATGAACATATATGAATGCAATATAACAATAAAGAAATCCAATTGGAAAATGACACATTATTATAAATTCAATGAAGAACTTTCTTATTAACTCTAACTTTATAAACACACACTAAGCTAGTTAATTAAATTCTCTTAAATAGAATTTAGCTCGCGCCAAAAAATACCAGCGAGTCTTTATGTCTGTGGACTGTTGCAATCGATTCTAATTTTCTAACGCGGTTCATTTGTTCTCATGTGAACTGTCAGTTTAGAAACACTAACTTCACACGCAAGCGCCGTATTCGATCATATAGTTTCTGTAAAATTATTATCACTAGAGATTAACACTCCCTGAATGTATATTATTTCACACGCACAAGCTTCTTTGGTGATCATCGCGTAGACAGATAATCCGTAAGTCTTCACAGCAGCAATAGTTACAGTTCCACTTACTTTTCTAAATATTCCTATACTATCACAGAAGCAATCGCTTACTGTTCATTTAACTATCACAGACGCTTGGCATGCTGTCATTTAATCTATCATAGTAGCTGAGGCATACTATCCTTCGCACTTCAATTTTTTTCTTCTTTAACGCCCAAATACTTCATATAGACTTTTCATTTAATTTGACACACTTGTCTTAAAAGTACCTCTTTAGGTCTGCATGAGGAAATAATCCTTTTATTCTTCCAGAATCCGGATATGCTAATAAATACGCACCAGGATTCGGTATATCAACCTGTATACATGAGATTCCATTTTCTGATGGTCTTCTTCAACCGTGATGACTTGATGTGCCTTCTTAAAAGAATTCTCTGTCTGATATTGAAAGTCTGAATCCGTTTGATGTTTCTATCATGGATTTCCTTTCGTTGTCTTGCTTTCTCCGTAATATTAATGAGAGCATTGCGAATTTTTTCTTCCCATGATATTTTGGTGTCCTCGAGTTTAGGCAAGTTATCTACCCAAAAGTTTCTTTCGTTATTTCTGAACATCAGTTCATTCGGGGTAAAGTTTGTAGAACTATGTGGTAAATTATTATAAATCTGCTCAAACTCGGTCAAATAGTTTGTCCAGGTAGTTTGTTTATCATGACAGTACATTCTCATGAATCTGTTTAGTTCTCGGAAAACCCGTTCAATTAAATTCTTGTGGATGGTAGCAAGATGTAAATATCTGTTTTATTCCTAGTTGTGATACTAATTTTCTCCATAAATATCCAGTAAATATCTTCGCATTGTCAGAGATTATAGATTTTGGAATCCCTGCATGACGAATGTAGTCATTTACAAACTTTACTGCGGCAGCTCTTGCAGTTGTTGATTTTATATGATATAGTTTAACATATTTTGTAAACACATCACAGAATCCAATAATATACTTAACACCACCTCTGGCTCTAGGAAGTGGTCCACAAATATCACATGATATAAGTGATCTTGGTGCCTCAGGTATTATTGAGTGAAGCGCAACTTTATTTCCCTTGTCGTCTGGCTTAGCCTTTTGACAGAGAACACATTTCTGTATGACTTTGTGCACTTTTCGCCTTATATTTGGAAAGTAACAGTAATATCTAATCTTATTAGCACACTCTACAACACCAATATGACCCCAGGTCAAATGTGTAAACCAAATTAATCGTTCTTCATATTCTTCGGGTATGCAGACACACCACTTTGGATTCTCAGCCTTCCCAGATTTAAAAAATAAAATATTATTCACAAGCCGGTAGTATTCGTAGGATTTTGTTGACTGAATTGTATTATAGCATTCCATCGCCGATCCTTCTTCTGAAGCTGAGCCATTGTCTTACATAAATGAATATAATGTAACTTGTAATTATTTTCTTGAAGAAGAAGCACTGAAAATTCTGCCTTATTATTTACATTCATTTCAGGTGTTATTCCTTCTGGAGATCTTGACAACGCGTCAGCTATAATATTTTCTTTTCCGGCTACATGAATAATTTGAAACTGATATTCTTGCAGCGCCAGCGTCCACCTTGACAAGCGAGGATGCAGCAACTTCCAAGTTTGTGAAAAGGCTTGGTGGTCACAATAAACGGTTATCCTTGAGCCATATACATAATAATTAAACCTTTTCAAAGACCAAATAACTGCTAAAGCTTCCAATTCCGTAGTGGTATATGCTCTTTCACAGGTGGATAAAACTCTGCTAGCAAATGCAATTGGATAAAAGGTTTTTACACCATCGATGTACCTAATTTGAAACAAACAAGATCCTAATCCCACATCTGATGAATCAGTGGCTAAACAGAATCCGACATTCATATCAGGCTGGTATAATAACGGAGCATTTATCAGTTGATCCTTAATTTCACAAAAAAGCCTTTTCACAATCATTAGACCATTGCCATGGTACATCTTTCCTCAGGAGCTGGTTTAGTGCTTCAGAGTTCATTGCATGAATTTCAATAAATCAACGAAAAAATGAAGCCAAGCCTATAAAGCCTTTCAGTTGTCTTCTGTTTCTTGAAAGAATTTAATTCTCTGTAGAGCAAATTGGGATTTTTTTTAGATTTGCAGTTATACCAATTTGTTTGAACACAGCAAAAATCCTCATAATAAGCTGTACATGTTCCTCCCAAATTTTAGAGGCACTTCATAGATCGTCCACAAAAATTGTTATTCGACTACGTAGTTCTGGTCCAAGGGCATAGTCCAACGCAGAAATAAAAACTCCAGAGCTGATATTGAGACCAAACAGAACGACCTTGGACTAATAGCTTCTCCCTCCATATATAAAAGCAGTACATTTTCTTGAGTATTTGTCTAACTGGACTTGCCAGAACGAACTTCTCAAATCAATACTGGTTAAATAGGATACATCGGGAAATTTCTGTATTAACTCATCGATGTTCTCCAGATGTGTGCGCACAGGTACTATAATTTTGTTAATTTCCCTTGCATCTAATACCAATCGAACTTTTCCTCCTGGCTTTGGTACAACAAGCAACGGAGAACAATATGGGCTGTTAGACGGTTCAATAAGATTCCCGTTTAACATTTTTTGTATCTCTTCCTGAACTGGTTGTTTTAATCGCCAGGGAATGGGATAGTGTGTGCGGCAAAGTGTCTTACGGGGCTTAATATGTAATGTACAAACATATCCTCTAATAATTCCGGGCTTTTCATCGAAAACTGACTCAAATTCTGTTAATATATTGAATAATTGTTCCCTCTGACTATCCGTTAGGCAATCTGACTCAGCAATCTTCTGTTCGACTGTTTGTCTGAAATCCTCTACTTGAATTGACTTGATCGGTAGTCGGCACATATTATTATTTTCAGCACAAATCAACTGCACAGCAGCACCACGGAAATATCGCTCATACACTGCCTCCTTTCTCTGTAAGATCAGTGTAACAAATTGATCTTTGATTTTAAAATGCACCTATCCTTCTACCAAGTCCAACTTGCAATTGCAGGCTTGCAAAGTTCCAATGCCAAGAATACAATCTACTAACATCTTTTCCACTACAAGGAATGTGCATTGTTTAGCTACATTTCCCAATTTTATCTCTATAAGCGTTTGTATCTTGACGTTCCGAGATTTTGCTCCCACTGCACCTATAACTCGGCAATTTTTTACTGGTAGAACAGGGATTTTCTTAATTTCACTAATTCTGCGAAACAAAGTTACGGATACTACGTCTGTAGATGAAGCTGTGTCCAATACAACATTGGTTAAAATTCCTCCCACTTCTGTGATGATCTCAGACACAGGAACCCTTTTATCTTCGACTATACATGCCTCTAAGTCTCTCGTCAATTCATCTGTCATTAATTCGCCCTCATTATATCTCAACATTGCCACGGAATTAATTTCGTTTAAAACAGGTTTGCCTCTTTTGTATTCCCCGGCCGACTTTACGGAGCATAAAGCGGCCCCCTTCAGTTTAAATGTCGATTATTATTTCCTCTTGAATCATCTACTACTTCTGTTATGATTGGTTGTTGTTGATGACTGGTTGTGTTATTTGCTTCAAATCGAGGGTCACAATTTCTGTACGCATTATTATTGTTTGAAAACTGCTGGTTCTGATAATCTCTTGCCAAACAGTGGGTTGTATCTGCGACCTGTTCGATTGTCTCTGAATCTGCCCCTCGCAGCACTGTTATTGAAATTTCCATTTCTGTTGAAATTGTTTCCATTGAATCTCTGACTATTCCTAGTATAGTAATTATTAAATCCGTTTCCGTTCCGGTTTGCATTTGGCACCTCAATCGCTCTCCTCTGCATAACCGGTTGTCTTGGCCGATGTTCATCTTCCTCGATCATATCTATAGTGTCAAGCGTAGTCATGAAAGAGTCAAGGTCATGCTCATTAATATACAGCATTCTATTTCTGATGCTGGCCGGAAGTCGAGATTTTAATATGCCAATCACGCCTTGTTGAGGCATAGGCTTATCCCAATACCGCGATTTGTTTATATATTTCTCAAAGTATTTCTTTAAAGACCCACGTGAAAAGGAAAAAGGTTCCGCGTATAATACCTCCTGCCTTAAACGTTCTTGTACTCCTTCGGACCAGTATTTGGATAAAAATGCTCGTTCAAAATCTTCGTATGTGTCCCAAGTTGATATCATATCAGATGCCCATATAGCTCCTGACCCCTGAATATAACCGGTCACGAAACTAACCTTTTGCCACTCACTCCAATTTTTTGGCAATACTCCCCTAAAACTTCTTATAAATACTAAGGAATGAACATTTTTCTTGTCTGGGTTGTAGATCTGGAATTGACGTTATTTCAGCATTTTCTCCTCAGTATTGCTTTTACAATTACAGTCTAATAATGCCCTCATAGTGTTGTGATTGATGTTGATTGAAAAAGCGAACGTGTGCATTAATGTCCCTTTCTGTACTTGATCGGTTAAATAATGTAGCTTCATTGATACATCTTGTTTTGGGTTCATTTCCTTGCGTGGAATGCAAATCGTCTCGAGATAGGTTCAAGGATCTCTCACTAGTTTCTTTCCATTGAAAGTTCTTCGCCTAGTTGTTCTCTGGCTTCTCTCACTATTTTCTTTCCATTGAAAGTTTTCGCCTAGTTGTTCTCTGACTTCTCGCGAACATTTATTAAATAATTTTTCTTCAGAACTCTTGGTCATAGATTGTATAGCTAAATTTTCTTCAGAACTCGTATAGCTGCCTTATCGTTTGTTCAATATTGTCTGAAGAAATGCTTTGCCTTTCCAAACTTAACTGCGAGAATTTTCCCGCGAGAACGTTTACCTTATGATCAACCTCGTCTTGTCTCTCCTTTATGTTATTTATGGATTTATCCAAATTTTGGATGTCCTTCGGAATGTTGTCTTGTGATTGTCTCAAATCCTGCATATCTGCTGACATCTCATTTACTTGTTGCTTTAATTCATCTTGAACTTCAACTAATACCGGAATTACGGCCATAGAACATTGCATCTGTTCTTGTGCTTGAACTATCTGTGGGATTGACTCGACCTGCTCTTTAATAGTATCAAGCTTAGTAGCAACATACTCGGTTAGCTCTAGGCGTAACTTCTTCGCATTTTCATTACACTGCTGAGTGACTTGCTCTATTTGAGGAGCTAATTTTAATTCTGTCTTTTCATTTGAATTTTCAATTCTTCCGCAGTTTTATTTAATTTATCATCAAGTTTCTGAAAACTCTCTACTAATTTATTATTTAATTCCGCTTGATTAGCTTCTAATTCCTCATTCAACTTTGTTTGATTAGTTGGTAATTGCTCCTGGACTTTCACTTGATTGGCTGCTAATTGTTCCACTTTCACTTGATTGGCTGCTAATTGTTCATTCATTTCCCTTTTAGTCTCTATTTGCGCTTTAGTTAAGTCTGTTACATTTTTGGCTAACAGTGTTAACTGCTGCATGATAACAGTCAATGGGTTTATTTCGTCCTGCTCAGATGACATCGAAACTCTGAAGCTTTGTTGTGGGGCCTGCTTATTGCTGCCGCTAGGCACTACTTCAGTTAAGCTAGCGTCTAATGTTTCACTAACCTCAGAAACAGCTGAGGGCTGTTGTGATTCGCTCTGCTGTTGCACTGTCATTTTATAAGCCGCCCTAGTAAGAACCATTAATACACAGAACAACACATATATAAAGTCACTCGCATCTGAGTTAATAATGTCACTGACCTAAACTTTGCATAATACTCACTTATAATAAACACTTACTATCTAAAGTTCAACCCAACAATCACTCAATCAATCTGATTCAAACCGATAGTTATTTAAATAATTATTCTAAATTTCTATCTGCAAAAATTTAATTGTATATTGTCTGGCCTGAACGACGTTCTCGTAGGTTGTGGCGAAATTGTGACTGGAACAGGCCTCGTCTTCTTTTCTCTCGTGCACATGCAACATAAAAATTCACACAATGTTTATGTAATGCTCAAAAATGTGTCCTGTCACGGTGAAGCCAAATTTAATATTTTTTTTGTGGGATCTATAATTTAAAAAACCTCTCTCACACCGGCCTGATTTAGTTTCACTGATCAGGATAGTAAAAACATGCGTATGTTAAGGGAATTTTCATTCACAAAGCAGGCTTATCACATTCGCACAGTTCAATACTGTTGTATCCTGATTAAATTGAGCTCAACTTAAATTCCATAAGGCAGTGAAGCAATTTCGAAGTCTCGGTGCGACGAAAATTGTCAGTCGATCTCCTGAAAACATTTGTAATAATTATTAACTTTCGGTGATCACATGGGGAAGACCGGAGGTCTGCTGGTAAGACCGTGTTAGCCTATTTATTTGAAGTAACTTGATATCTTGAGCATACAAAACGGCAGGTTCGTCCCGTGTAAATCAGACGTTCCCCACTGATCCCGTGCAACACAGCGTAGTAAGCAGACACTGTCAGTAATAATCAGTTAAATAATACGCGAACACACTTACTTTAGTTTAGTTCATGTATTAAATTCCTTCTCATACAGAATCTCATCAAGATGGCGACTAGCTCAACAATACATACATATACATCCTCCTTCTTTCACGGCTAATCGGCAAGCTCTCCTTCATTCTTTTCATAAGAGAAAACATAGATAGCAGAGAAGCTACTCCATGGAGTAAATGGACGCTCCAAGGAATAATAGGGCTTGAAACTACTTTGAATTGATAATCATCGTACATTAAAGTTTAGGAATCGGTAAGATAAGAAGAGATATTTCGAGATATGTACTGAGTTATATAATTTATAAAATTTCTGAAAATATCGCGGAGAGACCGCTGCAAGAGACATTAGAGGCAGATGATTCCGGAACAGTCCCCCATTCTGATCTCTGGGAGGTACTGCCAAGGAGAAGGTGCCCATGACAGAAGAACTGAATAATCAACGAAAGGATAATGTTCTACCAATTGGGGAGTGAAATTTCAGAAATTTAAACGTGGTAGGGAAGTGAGAAAATCTGAAAACAGAAATGCAAAGCCTCAATCTAGATATAGTGGGCGTCAGTGAAGTGGAATGGAAAGAAGACAAAGACTTATGGTCAGATGAGTATAGGGTAATATCAACAGCAGCAGACAGTGGGTTATAACTATAATACGATTTGTTATGAATAAGAAAATAGGATAGAAAGTGTGTTACTGTGAACAGTTCAATCATAGGGTTGTTCTCTTTAGAATAGACAGCAAACCAACACCGAAAACAATAGTGCAGGTAAGCGTGCCGGCATCACAAGCTGAAGATGAAGAGACAAAGTATATGAGGATATTGAAACGGAGCCATTGAGACTGGAACGCGGTTGTATGTGAAGGAATAGAAGGTAAGGTCACTCCACAGTATGGCCTTGGTACCAGGAATGAGAGTGGAGAAAGACTAATTGAGTTCTTCAGTCACTTTCAGATAGTAATAGCTCATACTGTATTCAAGTATCACAAGAGGAGAAGGCATGCTTGACAAAGGCTGGACGATACGGGAGGATTTCAATTAGAACAACTCATCATCAAGGAGAGATTCCGAAATCACATACTGGACTGGAAGTCGGACACAGAAGCAGATACAGACTCACATCAAAATTAGTTATGACGAAGAGCAGGCTTAAACTTAAGAGATTACTCAGTAAGAATCGTTCCAGTGGGATACGGAAGTACTAACGAATGAAGAGATACGTTTCAAGTTCTCTAAAGCTATAGATATTGCGACAGGTAATAGCTCTGTAGGTAACTCAGTTGAAGAGGACCGGTCTTATCTAAAAAGTTCAATGATAGATGCTGGAAAGATGAAATTAGATACAAAGAAGAAACCAACTGCGAAAAAACCATGGGTAACAGAAGAATACTTTAGTTGATCAATGAAAGAAGGAAGTACAAAAACGTTCATGGAACTTCAGCAATACAGAATTACAATGAACTACACTCCTGGAAATTGAAATAAGAACACCGTGATTTCATTGTCCCAGGAAGGGGAAACTTTATTGACACATTCCTGGGGTCAGATACATCACATGATCACACTGACAGAACCACAGGTACATAGACACAGGCAACAGAGCATGCACAATGTCGGCACTAGTACAGTGTATATCCACCTTTCGCAGCAATGCAGGCTGCTATTCTCCCATGGAGACGATCGTAGAGACGCTGGATGTAGTCCTGTGGAACGGCTTGCCATGCCATTTCCACCTGGCGCCTCAGTTGGACCACCGTTTGTGCTGGACGTGCAGACCGCGTGAGACGACGCTTCATCCAGTCCCAAACATGCTCAATGGGGGACAGATCCGGAGATCTTGCTGGCCAGGGTAGTTGACTTACACCTTCCAGAGCACGTTGGGTGGCACGGGATACATGCGGACGTGCATTGTCCTGTTGGAACAGCAAGTTCCCTTGCCGGTCTAGGAATGGTAGAACGATGGGTTCGATGACGGTTTGGATGTACCGTGCACTATTCAGTGTCCCCTCGACGATCACCAGTGGTGTACGGCCAGTGTAGGAGATCGCTCCCCACACCATGATGCCGGGTGTTGGCCCTGTGTGCCTCGGTCGTATGCAGTCCTGATTGTGGCGCTCACCTGCACGGCGCCAAACACGCATACGACCATCATTGGCACCAAGGCAGAAGCGACTCTCATCGCTGAAGACGACACGTCTCCATTCGTCCCTCCATTCACGCCTGTCGCGACAGCACTGGAGGCGGGCTGCACGATGTTGGGGCGTGAGCGGAAGACGGCCTAACGGTGTGCGGGACCGTAGCCCAGCTTCATGGAGACGGTTGCGAATGGTCCTCGCCGAAACCCCAGGAGCAACAGTGTCCCTAATTTGCTGGGAAGTGGCGGTGCGGTCCCCTACGGCACTGCGTAGGATCCTACGGTCGTGGCGTGCATCCGTGCGTCGCTGCGGTCCGGTCCCAGGTCGACGGGCACGTGCACCTTCCGCCGACCACTGGCGACAACATCGATGTACTGTGGAGACCTGACGCCCCACGTGTTGAGCAATTCGGCGGTACGTCGACCCGGCCTCCCGCATGCCCACTATACGCCCTCGCTCAAAGTCCGTCAACTGCAAATTCGGTTCACTTCCACGCTGTCGCGGCATGCTACCAGTGTTAAAGACTGCGATGGAGCTCCGTATGCCACGGCAAACTGGCTGACACTGACGGCGGCGGTGCACAAATGCTGCGCAGCTAGCGCCATTCGACGGCCAACACCGCGGTTCCTGGTGTGTCCGCTGTGCCGTGCGTGCGATCATTGCTTGTACAGCCCTCTCGCAGTGTCCGGAGCAAGTATGGTGGGTCTGACACACCGGTGTCAATGTGTTCCTTTTTCAATTTCCAGGAGTGTATATAGGAAGTGCAGGGAAGCTTAGGCAAAATGGCTGCATGAAAAATATGAAAAAATCGAAAAGAGAACGATTGTTGGAAGGACAGCACAGCACAAAGAAAAGTCAAAAAGACCTTCGGTGAAATCGGAAGCATGGTAGGTAACATTAAGAGCGTAATGGGAATTCCACTCTTAAATGCAGAGAGCTGATAGATGCAAAGAATATATTGAGGGCCTCTACGAGAGGGAGTACTTGTCCGATTACATGGCAGAAGAAGAAACAGGAGCCAATATATAAGAGCTAGTAGCCCAGTATTAGAATCAGAATTGGCATGAGCTTTGGAAGATTTATGAACAATTATGACAGAAGGGACAGATAACATTCGATAATAATTTCTAAAATAATTGTGGAAAGTGACAACGAAACGACTATTCACGTTGGTTTGTGGAATATGTGGGTCTGGCGATATATCATCTGATTTTCTGAAAGACAACGTCGGCACAATTCCCAAGACTGCAAGAGCTGACAAGTGTGAGAATTATCTCGCAATCTGCTTAACAGCTCATGCATCCATGTTGCGCACAAGAACAATATACAGAAGATTGGAAAAGAAAATTGAGGATCTGTTACATGTCGATCAGTTTGGCTTTATAAATGGTAAAGGCAGCAGAGTGACAATTCTGACGATGCGGTTGATAATGGAAGTAAGAGCAAACAGCGATCAAAGAGACGTTCATAGAATTTGTCGACCTGGAAAAACCGTTCGACAAGGTGCAAGATATTCGAGAGTCTGAGAAAACTGGGGATAAGTATCAGAAATGAGAATAGCGTGAAACTTAACATCAAGATTGGTGATCTTCTAAGCAGATGAAGTTAAGGGATTCTGATACCTAGACAGCAAAACAACTAGTGACGGACGGGCAAGAAGGTCACCAAAAGCAGACTAGCACTAGCAAGAAGGAAATTTCTGGCCAAAAGAAATTCACTAATATCAAACATAGGCCCTGATTCGAGGAAGAAATTTCTGAGAATGTACATTTGGAGCACAGTATTGTACGGTAGTGAAATATGGACTGTGGAAAACCCGGAGCAGACGAGAATCGAAGTATTTGGGATGTACTGCTACAGAAGAATATTGAAAATGGGTGGACTTGTAACGTAAAGATCTCCACAGAATCGACGAGGAGAGGAAAGTATGGTAAACACTGACAAGAAAAAGGACAGGATCGTAGGATATTTCTTAAGTCATCACGGAATAAGTTATGTGGTACTAGGGGGCCCTGCAGTGGGTAAAAACTGTACAGGAAAATAAGGATTGGAATAAAGCAAATAATTGAGGATGTAAGTTACAAGTGCTACTCTGACACGTAGGAATTGGCACAGGAGAGGAATTTGTGGTGAGCCGTATCAAACCATTAAGGAGACTGATGTCGAAATAAAAAAAATGGACGTTGGAAAGTGGCTTGGTAGTTCACATACAGCGTTCTGAAATTTTGGACGTAATTCAGCTATAATGACACTAAATAGCGGGAGGACTTCCTCATTATACAAGTAGTGATAGGAGAAAAGTCTAGAAATGCTCTCTCTGTACAGACAGTCAAATGCTTCCATAGTTTACAACGACATTCGTTCATTTCTATGGCAAGATCAAATGGTTCACCAGCCATTAATAATTTCGGTCATCAATTACACCAACAATGAGTGTACCCAGTTCCACTAACATGCAATATTTTAAGATCCGGTCAAAATTAAAAAAAAACAATTGTTTGTAATTAAGGAAAAATATTACTCTATAACATTCATTGCAGGTACATACAGAAAACGTGGCTTCATAGAAAGTAGTGTCCACTACGGTAAAACGATGGTGGCAGAGTGTGGAAGTAGCACTGCCTTACGTGGGACGTAAATCCTACGAAACACTTATTAAATGCAAAACCACCGTAAAAAGGAATAACAACAAAATACGCTTCCCTTACATAACTCAGCTAATATAAACGTGATCAGAAACGATAAATTTCAAAACTATCAGATTCTGATAGCTCTCTCCAAAAACTAGAAATAAATACTCTGATAATACCCTTTGATCACATAACCAGTTCCGCCATAAGTTTGTAGAAAACAATCCAGCTA
Source organism: Schistocerca cancellata (assembly GCF_023864275.1). Lineage (NCBI taxonomy): Eukaryota > Metazoa > Arthropoda > Insecta > Orthoptera > Acrididae > Schistocerca > Schistocerca cancellata. Next base: position 86,272,828 of record NC_064627.1, on the reverse strand, counting down.
ATGGAACGACTTCTCTGCTCTGAAGATTGGGGGCAGAAATTTATAGAGTTTGAAGCTACAAACCAAAATCTCTCACTCCCGTCTACTTTTTTCGTCCTTGTCTGATCCGGCTCCATTCTCTGTGATGTCTAGCATACGCTATCCACGCTATCTAGAGAACAGGTCGTTTGCTCAGAAACCTATTGAATCTGAAATGTCCAACTACTCTATCACTCTAGACTTGGCTTTTTTTATCCTTAATCACGACCCACTGTCTTCTATGTCGCATCTACATCGACAGGTCAAATTATATGAAACAATTCGATGGGCATGATGTAATGCATAACACCTCTGAAAAAAAAATGCCCTGAGTGTCTTAGAGACAAGAAGGCCTTGCGAAACTCCTTTGCATAGCTAGCGAGAAGGGGACGCTATGTCCTCAATATCTTATGTCAATAGATATAAAAGATAAAATAACAGCAAAAATCTTATAATGAATAGCACTTTGCGCGACGTCCATTCAGTAGGAAAAACTACAGTCTCTGTCAAGTAAATGTAGAAAATTATACGGTAAATGAATTGACAGATACCAAGGAAACGGGAATATTTCAAGAGTATCCATATATTAACGCGTGTAACATCTTGCATTATTACCGAATCGAACATAGGACAAATCGAGAACCCAGTTTGGTTCATTGCTAATTATAGAAGATTATGACATTTTATTTCTTCCTAACAGTTATTTATCAGTTTCTGTCGATCCAACCTGAGACCAGGTAAACTTCAGCTACGTTTTTCTTCAAAATTCATGCTTCTGCAGGAAAGATATAACATAGACCACAAAAGAATGAATTACACCTAGTTGATAAATACATGTTTTTGGAACAGCCAAAAGTCAGCATATTATTTATTAATATAATGTTTATTACAGTCTTTTTTGTAACACATTGTCTGGTGGTTATAGCACTTCCGACTGACTAGTCTTTATCAGTAGCACATAAAAATAATTCCATGACGATCGTACTGAAGGATTCAGTGTTGACTCCTGCCATTCTTTGTCACAGCCGTCGGCCAAGAAATTTTTATGCGCTGTTGATAAAGACTAGTAAGGTGAAAGTGCTTTACGTACCAAACCTTCCGACTGAGCACTGACTCAAACAAAATCAATATTTCATTCAAAACTACATTCTATTGTCATGTCAAGTGCTCAACTATCACTTCATAGAGTATTGTTTCAATATCTCTGATGCGCTAAAAGTAAATAACTAAGAATGTTCACGCAGGTGGCGAACATCGTACAAATGAATAAAGTAAACTTGTTGCTCGAAGCACGCATAGACCCAGACACGGACAAAAAACATTCGGGCAGGGAGAGAGAGACGAGGAAAGAGAGAGAGAGCTTTAGTTACAGCAGACTTACATTTAAAATGTATGTTAAGAAGTAATGAGCAGCTATGCTATGCACATATGTTGTCTGTTCAGTTGTGTCTGTGATCTCTGAGAAAATAATCACGCTAGTGGTGAAGCAGTTAAGAAATCGTACAAGGCGTTTCTAAAATTTAAAGGAACCTATCGCTTTTAGAATTTGGTTTCCTGTCAGTGACGTCATTCTGCTTTTTCAGCGTCTGTCTTCCAGTTTCGAATTTTCTTACAAAATTTAGTTTGGTCTTAACTTTTAATTGCGAAGCGTAGTTCAACTGGCTAAGTGACATGAATTTTACATCTGGCACCTCAGAATTTTGTGACCAAAAGCCCAAGTACCTCTAGAGCCAGGAATGCAACTATCACGTAAGTCCGATACGTATTCTCCATATGAAGATGATGCATCAGAAAGTGAAAGTATTTTCTCAGTGGTTGTAAGTTGTAAACTTGTTTAAAGGTTTCAGTTACTTTATTTACAGCAGTCTGGCTATTCATTTCTTCGTTGCATTACTGACAGAAATGAGAATAACATCATTTTGTTTTTCTCATGCCGAGCAGCTTTCCATTTCGAGTACAGGTAAACATGTACCACTGTGACGACCATGTGAAGCAGAATTCTCATAAACTCTATTGTGTCTCAATTTGTAGCTGAGATGGTTATTTGTTTCAGACCGCATTGGAGCGTCGGTTTAGAGTTTCCGGTTTGCACTCTGCTGCTGCAGAATACGCTACTTCGAAAACAGAAGCGACTTCCCTCTCTGCAGGGCCCCTGTGACATCAGGAGTTCCCGCCATCGCTAGACCGTACTAGCTAGCAGCCTCACTTGAAGTTGCACGCACTCAGAATAGCGCTTCTGTGCTCTCGGGAGGAGACACGTTACGACGTTAAGGGAGGTCTGAGCTGAGGGTGGCGTTACTAACAGCTCTCCCTGCAACAGTACATCCGTTTATCAAGCTGCAGGAAGTTCAAGTCGGCACACAGCACCGCATGCAGAGCTATCTATTTGCCAGAAGAGGGTACTGCTGCATTCGCCGTTCCAAGTTTTATTCTTCCCTGTAAACACTACTGTTTCACAAACGTTTATAGTTTCCTGCAACGGCAGTTGTATGTCATAAAATGTGAAACAATTTCGCTTAGGCAGCACCCGCAGTTCCTTCTGTACGACGTCGATTGAAGCGTCGTCTGCAACGAAAATACTTGCTGCGCGTAATACAATAAACACATTGCGGAGGTACAACTAGTGTTCATCTATCCAAACACTATAAGGATCTCATAACAATCTGACGGTCACCTGTATATTAAGTATCAAATTTTCTGTAAAAGAAAAAAGAAGAAACGCGTGACGACCTAATAACTAATTGGTGAATTTTGGCGCCAGCCCTTGTAGTGCACACTGAAATGGGGCAGTGTTGCGTGAGGTAACGGCTAGATCTGAAATTGTCAACCGAAACATCGGAATAATTGTAACAAGTGACTCTACCACTATAACAAACGGTATATACTGTGTTTTTCTTCATTAATTGGCATTCCATTAATAGAGCTTTGCGCGATATCAATTCAAAAAGAAAAATTTAAAAAAGCTTCACTGGCGCTAACAATTATACTTGCAGTTAGTAAACTGTCGCACACACGCAAATAGTACACTCTCTACAGCCACGCCCATACATACTTAAGCCAGTGTTCTGTTTTTCAGTCTGCTGATTAACTGGCAGTAACCAAAATTGTCAGCTATTATTTGAATGAAACGCTTCAAGCGACTCATGTGACATGAGGATAAGACGCTAATAACTCATTTCAAAAGCCCGATTTCCTTACCAATTACTACTTTCAATTTCACCTTTAAAATCGACACTCTGGAATTTAAACTTCTTACACAGATTGCATGAGCTCACGATTAAAATGAAACCTAACTTGGATAGATCTGCAGTTTGCAGTTCTCACACACAAACTATACGTTTAGCAATAGTATTCTAAAAAGAAAGTTTAAAAATCTGTAAGACATAAAATTACACTGACATATCTTACTGACATACAGCTTCCACTTAACTCTAACAATTAGATAAAAACTTTCCTAATTATCGATCCACGACTCTATTAAAGACTGTAACAAAATTTACTTAAGCAGAAAATTTTAAACCAGTTGTAATTTTACGATATATTTCATTTAAAAATTGATACAAAGAAATGAACCGACACACGTTACTTTGAAGGTCAGGAAGTGGGAGAAAGCGGTGGAAGAGAGGTGGAGGAGAAAGAAGGAGAGAGAGAGAGAGAGAGAGATACTGTATAACTACCTACACAGGTAAATGATGTTTTACTGATACACAATATGCTGTTTAAGTAAGATACTTTCCTGTACAAAACAAATAATGATACAGTGTTCGTAGACTATGAATGGTGAGTGTTGTTGGAGAGATATTATCAGTGTGGACTGTGAGTAGCACAATACTCGGTAGAAAATGGCATCGCTTTCCTGTTGTTAGTGTTTCTATGTACAATGTGATCACTAGCATCCTGACACCTATTAGTTGACATTATTATGGGGTCTCGACTTTCGAGTTTATGACGACTTCAACTTCATCATGGACATTTGTAGTGAGATGTCTGAATGTCCGAGAATCAAGTACAGCCCATTTTTATTCAAGAGCCGATGCAAAGGTGCGTCAGTCAAGAGCAAAGCCGTTGCCGTGAGTCATCCGAAAAGTGTTCTAATGTTTTTCAGTCATAGCCCCAGTCTATTACAGGACTGTTAATGTCCACCATTGGTGTTACTTTACGGGAGGGTGCAATGTCATTGTGATACGAATCATCGCTCCCGAAATGATGCTCTACTGTATGTAGTACACAGAACATAATGCTGTAAAATAAGCTCATATCCATCCACATTTTGTGTTCACTTAAGCGCTATGAAGCGACCACACCATAACCATGAAAAACACACCTATACTGTAACAACCTTCCTCCATACGTTACTGTTAAGACTGTTACAAAGTAGAAAAGTATACTTGGTTCTAGTGACTGGACAAAGTGTTGAAACAAAGCTTAAATGAGAGGCAAGGACAACTATTTAGTTTACTGATGCAGCAGGAAAGAGCATCTGACAGGCAAAGGTTTGAAATCCGGATAAGTCCAAGACAGCTTACCAAACGAGAAACCAGACGGAACGATGTTATTGTCGCCAAACTACAGCAGAGCACACGATCGTGTCCTGCATAAATACTTCTTCTGTTGTGGTAGAGTTCTCTTTAGTTTTCACCCGCCCTGTTGAGAGGGGAGGCTTGTGTCAGTCAACCTACCAACTTCTAGACTGAAGCGATTCGATCGCTGAGGACTGCAGCGCAAACTACTGAGTCCAGACTGAACGGTAGCTGTGGCTGTTACCATCCGGATGGATTTCTGTACGCCTAACCATCAAGGCCTCTGAAAAGGTCATCATCTGTCATCGTGTGGGCGTGCCACTACTGTCTGCCACCTCTCCTCCTTTCAGAGCCTTCAACAGCGCCAGGTTCTGTCGCCTGATGGGAGGCCACAGCACTGCTCTGGATGATTCCACTTACTCCGATTAGAGTTAGCAGTTGCCTCTTGCGTGTACAATCTGTGATGAGGTCTATGGGTGGCCTGGTCATTGTCTCCCAGAAGCTATGCACAGCTGCACACGTCGCGGACGCGGCTCAGTGCCAACGCAGGCAGGGTGACCGACCTCGAGAAGTCGTGGCAGCTCAGCTGACACGCCGCCAACTGAGTACCGAGTACTGACCAGCGCTTTGGACAACGATACTGCCGCCACTCCTGCTGATGTGGGCTGCCTGAAGCCTGTAGCATCCACTGTGTGGTCTGTGGACAATACGAGGTGCGGCTAGAAAAAAACCGGACTGATGCTGGAAAAAACATTTATTTACAATTATTTACAATTTCATGTTATCTCCTTCAATGTACTCTCCTCCTCGGTCTCTACACCGCTCCATACGAATTTTACGGTGTTCATAGTAATGCTGCAGATCATTTTCGGTAAGTCCATACATTACTTCCGTCGCTTTTTCTTTTACTGCTTCAACAGTCTCAAATCTAGTTCCTTTCAAAGCTGACTTGACTTTAGGGAAAAGAAAAAAGTCACAGGGGGCCAAATCAGGTGAGTAGGGTGGATGATCTAAGATGGGAATGTTGTGTTTTGCCAAAAACGTCTTCACTGACAACGCACTGTGAGCTGGGGCATTGTCTTGGTGAAGCATCCATGACTTTTTCCTCCACAAATCGTTCCGTTTTCTCCGTACTCGCTCACGTAGGGTAGCCAGGACGCTAATGTAGTAATGTTGATTCACTGTTTGTCCCTCTGGTACCCAATCAATGTGCACAATCCCTTTGATGTCAAAAAAAAACAATCATCATTGCCTTGAATTTCGATTTTGACATTCGTGCTTTTTTTTGTCGTGGAGAACCAGGAGTTTTCCAATGCATCGATTGGCGTTTAGTTTCGGGATCGTATGTAAAAAACCACGAGTCATCGCAAGTAATAACATTTTGTAAGAAGGTGGGATCACTTTCAATGTTTTCCAGGATGTCAGAACAAATCATTCTTCGGCGTTCCTTCTGTTCAAGCAAGTGTGAGACACTTTGGAACCATTTTTGAACACACTTTGTTCATGTTGAAACTTTCATGAAGAATCTGCCTAACACTTTCCTTGTCATCTCCTGTTAACTCAGACTCTGCTCTGATTGTCGAACAAGTTTACCGATTTTTTCAATGTTTGCATCAGTTTTTGCTGACAATGGTCTGCCAGTGCGAGTGTCATCACTGGTGTCTTCGCGGCCATCTTTAAATCGTTTAAACCACTCAAACACTTGTGTTCGCGATAAACAATCATCGCCGTACACTTGTTGTAACATTACAAACGTTTCACTTGCAGATTTTCCTAGTTTGAAACAAAATTTGATGTTAACACGCTGTTCTTTCTGTACACTCAACATTTTCCGACGCACAGCCAAAACGTCAACTACTTAAAACAGACGCCACAGGCAGACTGAGTGCAGGAGGCAGATGAAACTCGAGCAGTAGGCGGAGCGAGAGTCACGTGACAGGCCACGCGACTTTCAGCCTTATTGCATTAGTTTTATTGTTTCACCAGTACTAGTCCGGTTTTTTTCTAGCCACACCTCGTATAAGCTTAATGCTGCATTACTGTTTCACTAGCGCATTCGCGCATCAGACAGGCATCCTACCTGTGAGTTACTGAATGCACGTACCTAGGATGGTGCTCCATCCTGAACTCGACCTGACCTCAGCACACCACTCAAAGCAGTGCCCTACCCCCAGGGCTCTTCAGCACTACACATAATGACGAGTACTGTTCTCCATGCATTCGCCAAATACAGTCCCTTCCATTGGATAGCCACGGTGTACAGTGTGACTCATCACTCGTTTCCATTTGTCCACTATTCAATGGCATCGCTTAATTCACTTTAAGCGTCGCTTAGACTGACTACAGAAATATATGGCCCATGACAAGACACTCGACCAGTGCACTACATTCCTTTTCGCTCCCTACACACAGCAGTTCTGATAGCAGGGCTCCTGGTAGCGTTTTGGAACTCACGACTGATTCTTTCGGCTCATTTCTTGCTATTTCTTTCAACCATCTTCTTCAATGCTCCACCGTCAATCAGTACATGAGGTCTGCATGGTATTGGTCTATCTGTCATTGTTCTTTCGCGTTTCCACTTCACATTCACATCACTAGCAGTTTATTTGGCCAACTTTAGAAGGGTAGATATTTTGAATTCTGCCTTGACGTCAAATACGAGGGGCGTTTGAAAAGTTTGTGCAAAGTCCGAGACATGGCACCACCAGCGCGTATCGATGTCATGTTTGGTTAGTACCATCTTTCGAAAGAACGGACACCGTTTCAGCCATATGGTCTATTTCTATGTGTTTGGAATTCGTGTGAATTAAGGAAGTCGAGTGATTGTGAAAAAATGTACGAAAGAGAATTCGTGTGGTGATTAAACATTACTTTATGAAAAGCAATATGCCTCAGGAGGTTAAAAAGAAGCTTGATAAACATTACGATGACTCTGTACCTGTGATTAGAACATTTTATAAGTGGTTTCAAAATTTTCAGAGTGGCCATATGGGCACAAGTGATGCTGAACGTTCTGGACGCCCTGTGGAGGTTACGACTCCAGAAATCATTGATAAAGTCCATGATATGATGATGGATGACAGAAGGGTTAAGGTGCGTGAGATTGCTAGTGCTGCGGGCATCTCGAATGAACATGTACATAAAATTTTGCATAAATATTTAGACATGAGAAAGCTATCCGCAAGATGGGTTCCGCAATTGCTCATGCTTGAAGGAAAACGGAATCGTGTGCAGTGTTGCAAGGATGGTTTGCAGCGTTTCAGGAAGTATACCCAGGACTTTAAGCGTGTTTCGTCACTGTGAATGAAACATGGATACATTACTATACTCCTGAGACCAAACAACAATCTAAACAATGGGTTACCAAGGGAGAATCTCCACCAAAATGGCGAAGACCATTCCCTCGGCCGGAAATGTTATGGCGAATGTTTTTTGGGATTCCCAAGGGACAATCCTCATCGACTATCTGGAAAAGGGTAAACCTATTACAGGTGGATATTATTCATCGTTATTAGACAGTCTGAAAACTGAGGTGCAAGAAAAACGGACTGCAAAAAAGTCCTTTTCCATTACGACAATGCACCAGCACACACCTCAGCAGTTGTGGTCGCAAAATTAATGGAAATAGGATTCCAACTCGTTTCACATCCCTCCTATTCTGCAGACGTGGCTCCCTCGGACTAGTATTTGTTCCCCAATTTGAAGAAATGGCTGATGGGACAAAGATATTATTCAAATGAGAAGGTGATTGCAGCAACTAACAGCTATTTTGCAGTCTTGGACAATTCCTATTATTCAGAAGGGATCAACAAATTAGAACAGCATGGGACGAAGTGTATAAGTCTAAAGGGAGACTATGTTGAAAAGTAAAAAAGGTTTACCCCAAACACGTGAGTAGTTTCTATTTTTGCACGGATTTATCAAACGCCACTCGTATGTGGGGTCTAGGAAGCCTGTCTTCTCGTATAGCTAGACAGCATTCAAACAAATCATATTAATGAGCTTTATTATGAAATGAACAACAACAATACTTAAGTATTAACTATGACCATAACACAAGGGTCGTAAGCAAAGGACGACATGAAAATAAGAAATCTCTTCATTATATACAATTCCTAATGCAAGTGAAGTAATAGAGTTGACTCTTCTATTCCGCTAGTCGCGAAACTTCTGTAGAACTGGGCCGCTGACATTCGGGCGCCGCGCTTATGTTCTCTATGCATAGAGGCCACTGCTGTCTCGTTGTCGTCCTTGAGAGGGGTCGGCCAGCGTGAATTGGCTGGCGTCTTCTTCACAGCCCTCTCTTCTCTCTCGTTCCACACAAGCGTGCCGCCGCTTTACTTTACGGCGTAACAAGATATATCTCTGATTGATGCCCACTAGTCCACGTCCGATTCATTGAGCTGTCCTGTCTGAACCAAACTGCTGTTCCTGCTTCTCTGCTGACAACACAGTACTCTCTGCCTTCTTTTAAGCTGGCAGGTCCGCCTCTCGTGATATCTAGTGGTAATTTCGCATTACATTTGGGTGTTCGGTTATTTTTCATCAGATACAGTAGGCTAGTTCCTAGAAACTGGGCGTGGTAATGTAGCTGATTTCTGTACTATTTACGTATCTTACACTATCCTCTGACATACCATATTAAGTACTTAATGGAAACTAATTATTTTCGCATCACCCGAGTAACTCGGTGCAACCTTGTCGAGTTTAACAGGAAGTCTTTTACACCATCTGAGCTGTGTCTCAAGAGAGACTGAGAAGAAGTCCGTTTGCGGTTAAACAAGCTCCGTGAGAGGCATTACCAGCCCCTCTCCTCCGCTTGCGCGCGCTTCTGGAAAAGAGGGGGAGAAGAGCCAACGTATTTCTCGGCGGAAATTGGCCAGCTGCCGTTGCCGCATCTGCAGACACCAAACCGCCGTGGCGCCCTATCTTCGTGCTGGGCCGTCGCTTCTCCTGCGGTCGATAGCTGACGAGGTTCTTTCTGCACGGCTTTACTGTAACAGCAGTCTTCACTTCCAGTTCCAGCTCGCTGTAAATGTTGCGATGTACGTGTCCTGGGAAGTATTCTAACACATTGCTGTATAATGTTCAGTGCTACAGAATTAGAAGCGAGCTAGTAGATTCTTCTCAACGCTGTTGTTTTGGATGAGCCTATTTCATGGACTTACTGGAAACCATAAGTACCTGTAAATTTATGACCACAATAAGAAAATCCAGTCTCAGTTTTTTGTGATATACATATTTCCGCCCACTGTTAGCTTCTGTATTTTGTGAATGAAAATGCTTAATGTTACACTGACTTCAGAATTCTTGGGTCTCTTTTCCACAGCGTGTCTTTGAAGCAATGGATACCATTTTTTAAACTAACAGGAGGTCCCAGTTGACCACTGTAAGTCCATAATGTTTTCTCATTATGACAAGATACAGAGAAAGAGGTGTTCTGAGTCTTAACAGAGTAACATCTATTTTGTTTTTAGCATCGATCTCTTTTCCTTTATAGCGTCGTTTCTTCCCGTCATGCGTGTTAATGCGATTTCCGTGTTTTTAATACAGCGAGACTTCAATAGATAAATTGGGTGAAATTTTATTTATTACCGTATCAGATGCCTTCGTTAATTTCAAAGAGTTTTCGTTCCCTACGCCCCTTGGCAGAGAAGATCCTTTTCAAAGTTAGTCTGCGTTGTCGTTCTTCAAAATAAGCAACGGCTGTGCTTCTTGAGCTTCTTTAAGGCTGATGCGTCATGTTTTCAAGTCTATGGCGCTTTTTTATTCTGTCGATCTACGAGTTGCCAAATATGTCGCAATACTGCAACCCTTTTTTCTGACACAGAGATAGAATTAAATAATAGACGGTGCTCCAAATTTTAATGTCCGTGAACAACAAGATAAACTCACCTCCAGAAGGTACCTACGACATTTTACCTGTGTCGATGATTGGTGCACAAGACAGTATATACTGAGTTTCAAGAGAGATCTTCGACAAACAATGAAAAGTACCTATCAGATGAGGTGGTTTGTCCAGTCAAGCGTGACAAGGGAATATATAGAGTATAGAATTTCGAAGCAGTAAACTAGACTGATGTCGTGGTAGGTGAAAATTCAAAAATAGTGAAGAGAATCAATATTTGATAGTAAAATTACCTGTGTCACTCTGAGATTAATAAAAATTACAGTACATCGCTCTATAATAATATTACGTCTGAAAACATCGCTGAAGACTGATATTTGATTTTTGTCGTTCGAGAATTTTGTCAAAATTTGGCTGCTAGTATTAATCTTAGTAGGAATCTAATACCGTCTGAAAATGTTCCGGGTATCAAACAAATAAACATGTTCCAGTTACTAAACTATACATTACTTCCGTATGTCACTAAGTTTCTCTCTTTCGGCAATAGTTTCTGTAAGTCATAACCAATGAGAACATATTTAATTTACTGACTGTACAAAACCTTGCTTCCCTGGAACGGTGTACAAGTATACACATGTTTATGTACTATAAGTATTCACAAAAAGCAATGCGACAATTTATTTGATACCTCCATCATTAATCCTGACAAAATCTAACGATACATTTTTTTAATGTGTGGTGTTCACGAATCGACTTCTGAATAACTTAAAATAGTTTTCTTCGAGCGTAGTTTCGCAGCTGTAGTAGTATTCTACGGAGAGTGAATAACTAGTGCTACAATGGCCTAAATGATGCTCTGCACAAGATGGGAGGTTGGGGGGGTGGGGTGGGGAGAGGGGGGGTTCATGCGCTCGAAGTGTTTTACTGAACATAAAATATCTTTATCACTCACGTGTATTTAGAAACACTTGTAATATATTACACAGTGTTGTATGCAGTTCTGTAGATATTTAGTACAGATTTACAGGGTTATATTTTAGACCTAAACTGGGCCTCAACTCAAGAGAAAGCAACAGAAATACTTAGACATTGGTAACTCAGAATATAAACAAATTTGGCAGGTATTCCTTAAAACAACAGATTAAAGAGTAACCTCATTCCCAGTAAATTCTGTATTATACATTGCCACAGAGTTTAAAAGATAGTATCTCCAGCAACTAAAACATCAAAAATCATAGTCCGATTAAAACTTGACGAACCATAAAGAACAACAGGAATAATATAAAACAGAAGAAGAGAGTGTAATACGTTCACCCGCATCGTATATAAAGCAAAGTGAGGTATTCACTCATTCATTGGTCATGGAATACCGAAGGACGAGTTCTACTTTCTATTCGAATATCTATGCGATTACAAAATGAAATGTAAGACCCCCTGTTTGACGATAGCATGAACGGTCATCAAAAATGTTCGTCCTGGGAAAAACGCCGCCCCAGAGATGAACAAGACGTAACGTTTCTGAAAATTTTAGACGTTTCCCACTAACTGCTTTTTAAAAACAGTTTTTAATTTTTTATATTTTATAGTGGTCCTAACTATATTTAATAGCTGTCCTAGCGACGTACGGTACGTTATTATTTGCTTGTCAATCTGATCAAGAGATGGAAGGAAGTACAACAAAGTTATACTGTACGGTCGATATTTTATTTACCATATTGAGTGAACGCCAAAGACACAGAACAACCGTGAAACACATAACTTAAATTACCAAATAAGCTATCGTTCCCTGAATAATGTGTCAGTATAGTTACCAATTCATCTCGATTAAGTCTAATTGGGATCGAGAATGTACTACACTACGAGCAGATTTAATCTGAACAACTGAACATGTTTTGCAAGTAAATCGATGACGGGAAACGTACAAGATTTAACAGAGATTCTATGTTTGTAGTCCTCTAAACGTTATTTATCACACTTTGAAAGCCTAGGCCACAGTAACAGAACGCTACTTGTCACATACATACTGCCGCTGTGCACCATAAATTATTTTGAACTTAAGATCCCCTTTCGTAAGTCATGAAACAGGACAAGAAAAGTTATGTCATGACACTGTTCTCACAGTACCTAATCACTCCATCAGCTATAGTCTGTGGAAAAGTTATGCACTAAGCAACAGAACAGGCTACACAAAACAGTTCTTACTGCAGATGACACTGATTGCCAACGAGATAGAGCGATACTACATATTGTCCCAATATCTCATAAACTATACCACTTTGCAGTAAAGTAAGCCCTAACATGGACAACCCATGTCCATCAAAGGGATCACAGCAGACAGAGTAATTAGCACATCATTCAGCAGTAGACAGTGACACGTAATTACTAACATACTTGCTCAATTCATTAATTCAAACAGCTAGATATTACGGTTAAGTGGCGAGGAAACAACAGCGAAAAACTGAAATTAGCTGAATCAGCAGATTACTTCCATCGTAGACCCAGCTACATTCATACCTTCTTGGACTGACCATTACGGTAAACAAGCAGAGAAGGAACTGTTACAGTTTCACCTTTTATAATTGTTTATACAATTTTAGGCTATAGAGATGAGGTGGTGAGTGATGTGTTTGAAATCAGCGGAAATGGCTTCTTCACCATTCTTGTATGTTTCTGTTTATCCGTGGTATTTCAAATCTGTATCTGATCAACAAAAAATTGTTTAGCGTGTGGCAGTGCGTACTTCATGACCAGATAAATGTTGGAAACGAATCGGAAGAATTTGAAAACCTTTTAATATACTGAAAGTATATGGCAATGCTCACAGTGCCCAGCTAAAACGGCCAAGGATAGAAACTTGAAACTTGGAGAGGGTATTTATTTTATACTTTGAAATTCCACCTCTATGTGGGTGAAATAGGGGATGAGAGGTTTTCTAAAAATATGTCGCTGACAAGACAATTTCGAAGCCAGGAATACGAAATGTGATATTAGGTTCCTCGTTTAGAAATAAAGAAATAGGTCTTTCAGCATTTTTCGAAAAACCTTATGGGAAATCAATAGTGGGTGAATTTTGTTTTTACATAAAACATTATTAAAGAGATACTTAACCATTTTTAAAGCCACACCTACGAAAATTGGAAATAAAAAAATAAGTATTTCTGTGATGTCGGAGCTTTAAACCTTTAAAGGAGTGAAATTGTTTATGAAAGCATTTTCAAAGCAAAATCTATGAAATTTGTATTTGGTTACTCTGTTAAAAGAAAAAATACGTGATACACTTTTAGGAAACCCGACCGCTACGGGGATGAAACAATGGATGAAAATTTTTAAGGAAATATTTTGTTAAATTAAAAGAATTTGAAAGCTACCTCTGCAGAAATAAGTATTTCCCTTCTCGATCAGATGTAAAGATATACGTTTTAGGTGATGAAAGTTTCCATGGAAGCATCTTCAAAAGATCACAAAAGGCACAGTTAACCAAAATCTTGGACTCCAGCTACCAGAATCGGTTTTTGGTCAGAAGTATATTCGGAAAAGACCATGATTCTATGGCCTTAATTGGCGTGAAAAGTTTAGAATGTGTTCCAATTTGCGAACAACGTAAAAATTTGATTACAGAAAAATAAGAGGAATATATGTTCCTTTCCAACGCCATTTCATTTCACTCCTTGTTCGTCGCTCGTCTTCTTCCACTAGACTGCATTCACTGTTCATTCATTATTTTCTCCCTCCTCCTCCCCCCCTCCCCCTTCATCATTTAGATGTTCAGCTCCACCACTACTCCAATTTTCAACCCCATAAATATATACATAGTAATATAATTAAACATCACACACTTGTGATGAACTGCGGAGGCAGAGAACGTTTTTAAATCAAAGGAAAGGCATTTGTGTCGGTAACGGTACACGAAACACACGAGACATCTTTAGCCAGAAAGATGCAAACAAACAGTAGTGGCGCTAGGCTGTGCTGTGGTTCACATAAGAAAATGCATATTTCTCCAGGGGAATGAGGGATTAGAGCAGAATCAATATAGCTCCAACTGAGGGAATACCTCAAAACCTTGAATCCAGATGGCAGTTCCTCATATGAGTCAAAATCGGATTAAAATACTGTGAGTAAACTCAGTATCTTTTGTAACGAAATGATTTTCGACCTGTAAAGCTAAACAAATTGTGAATATCTTTTATTACAGGCCAAATGATTATTTATTTCAACTAAACGATACGCGTTTGATGACAAGATATGCATTTTCTTATAGTTGCAAGTATAGATTAAATAAATTGTTTAATTAGACTGATTAGCCAGAACATTATGGCCACCTACCCGTTTTCGATGTATACTCGTCCAAGCGACGGCAGCGACACATGGAGGGGAATGACTGCTAATCAGACACAGGTACGATTCATGTAGTGTCGGTGAGAGTGCTGTCTGTGTGTAGAATAGGGAAAGCGTGCGATCTTGTCAGGTATTCGAGAAGTGTTGTGGCGAGTGTCTTCAATAAATGGCGAAACCAAAGCGAAACCACTTCCCGGCGGCGTGGGATCGGGCTGTCACCCCTCATTGCAAATGTCGGATGTCGTAGAAAGGACAGACTGGTAAAACAGGACAGGAGCTCGTGAAAGGCACCGTGATGGCCAAGGAGTATCGTACTCTGATTGCAGACCACGTACACCCTTTCATGACGATCATGTTTCCGACGGCAGTGGCATTTTTCAGCAAGATAATGGGCCATGTTCCAACGCCAGGAGTATGATGGAGTGGATCGGGGAACACAGAGGCGTGTTCCATTTTATGTGCTGGCCCCAATTCGCGAGATCTGAACCCCGTCCAAGCCGTCTGGAATATGACCGAACGTGGCTTCAGAGCTCATCGATCCCCTGCGCGGATTTTACAGGACTAAGGTGACGTGTATGCAGGTGTGGTGCCAACTCACTCGAGCGACCTATCAAGTCTCATTGCTGTCATCCGTTGCAAAGGTGAACATACAGGCTATTAAGCAGGTGGTCATAATGTTATGGGAGATCAGTGCATATTAATGCAGCTACAGACAATAAGACCACACAAAAGAGGAAACGTTTTGCTTTCTTTTCGTCATTTACAGAATACTTCAACCTCGATGATTTGTTTTATGAGGAACATGAGATGTTTTGTTATGTATTACCTAACATTTTAGGGGGGACACCATCAAATCCTACAGACATATTTTGAATGATTTCATTACATTAGTTATTTCTCATTCATCTACACATGATACTAAAATATAATCTAAAGCCTTTGAGAAAATTTTCACATTATGACCATTTAGAATGATTTGTTGTTTAACAAAACAAATCCATTACTCCTATTTACTGCTGATTTAACGTAACATATACTCCATGAGGATCGTTCAGTTCTATTCTTTCCTTTGTAAGTTCTGTTAGAAAGGACAGGTACTATCGAATGGTTTCCGCTTTTACTTATGTGTGACTATACTATTTAAGAGACGTTTGTTATTTGTAATGGCTAGCTTTTGCCTCGCTTTATATCCTACCACAATTTCTTCCCATGTATGTGTTCGCTGCAATCAGTTTTTGTGATTCATCTTTCCATAATCTTTATACATTCCCCTGATTCCCTTCCTGGCGTAAGTAATTTTTACAGTAATACATTTTTACGCTTTTTGGTGTATATAGCTTTGGTCAACTTAATTAATATAAAGTTTCTGACTTACACACAACATTTCTGTTTTTGTTCAGCCACGATATTTGCAGGACCCTACCAAATGCTTCATATCTTTCGACATAATGGTCAGCAGATCTATGCAAACCACAGCAAAGTGCATGGTAGACCATACCTTTCATTGCATCACGAGTTAAGGATTCTCATTGATCCATTACCATACTTAGAGCTGGAAGAATGCGTGCTATAATCAAGCTTTTTTTTTGTTTTCAGGTTCCGCACGGGATCAATACGTAGGAGATTTTAGTGTGTTCCCACATTCCTCACTTATTATTGCTTCTTGAAATGTTGTGGAAAGGCTTTCGTGCGATATTTGGCGGCTATCTACCATCGTCTGCACGTTTCAGATTTTTAGCATCTCTGTCGGTCAAGCCAAAATATCCATGTGTCCGATCTGTGACGAGTATGGACGTCCAACGCTTTATAACTCACTAATAGTTTCACCGTCCTTCTCGAAACACTTAGCGATTTACGAGACGCTCGTTCTAGGCAAATGGACATAAGCGTATGCAATTCATCAAAGACATTTGTGTTTGTCGGATTCTTCATTTGTGGCACGTAATATCACAGGAATGTTTCTTCATTCGTCTCTGGCCGGCTTTTACAGTGTGGTCAGAAACAGTCTGCACAATTTGTAAGGACAGCTTGTAACGTGTTACAGTGTTGGTTGCGCTGAAAAATAACTGTTAAGAAAGGAACTGAATACATTGCACCGTTTCCGAGTTAATTATCACTGAAATGAGCCAATCAGGGCGTTACGATGAAATTCAAGCCACCCATCGGATACAATTAGTATCATCTGCTCCCACAGCATAGATGACACTAGTCGAGACTGCTCAGCCTTTGGCTGCGGTACGGTCCTAACTACCTCCCTATGTCCAATTTTTGAATCGCTCTATTGTAGTTTTGGGAAACCGATCGAACACAAATGGCGACATCGCCTCTCGCGGGCCGCTTGAATTTGCTATATCACTCGGAACTTGGAAACGGAGCTACGAGTCGAATTTTCCCTTGACAGTTGTTTCTCAGCACGATCTGCCCTGCAACGTCCTTACAAGCTTTTGAGGCTATTTCTGACCACCCTGTATACTTTCATCGCCGCGTTTAGGATGCACGCCAGTCTCCCACATGGCATTCAATATCACGGTGACTACCCACCGTAATAGTGTCATAGTGTTTCGCCTCATCAATGTGAATTTTCACAACAAGTTGTTATAAGCGCGAAAATTTCTGATGAAGTTTCTCCAAAGTTAAAGGTGTACGAAGAGATATTTTTCATTTAACATAAAACATATTATCCCTATCCTGTAAATTTTCTATTCATTTCTGTAAGCGTTGCTCAAATTGCCGGTATAGGAAGAAATTGTTGATGTTATCATCGGAAGGGTGCGGAATGTCGACAAGATTTGAAATATTTTGAGAGCTCTTTGCAACGGTACTGTTTTAAGTGCTGGCGACGAGTTCCCCTTCTCTCGTTTCTCAGTATCGTTCAGGAAATGTGAGATTCACCATTCTTTCACTCTTATCAGTTAGCCTAACAGGCATTCCGCCGAAATAGATAGTAAACGTGGTGTTGCAGTAGGTTTGAAGTACCCTGCGTCTCTTATAAGACTCTATTAAGAGGCTGCTAATGAGGCCTTGTAACTTACCCATAAAAAGGAGAAGTTCTGGGCAGGTGTTTAGATACTACCTGGACGAGCGATCACATTTCATGTTATCCGTACAGAAGAATAGGGTGGGACGGGTACAAAAGTAATGCAAAAAATAAAAAGGCGTACGTATATGCGATCATAGGATGCCAATATAAACAATAAGATCGCAATACAAGAAAACTCTGACTGCTATTGTGTCATATTGTGTACATTTTTGAGTTCGTAAGCTGCTACCGGAGAACTTGCTGAGAAAGACAGCGTTCTTCACCGAAATGGTCAAAAATTAAGCTTCTGTCATGAAGGCTTTTGCAGTGTTTTGGGAGCTGGCAGTGAACGTACAGACTGGCATGAAACTGGGAGCCTGCGAGGAGTCCCTGATGCAAGACTTTTTACCACTGCTTGTCTGCTTTTTATATCCTTCTTGCCTCAACCGTCATGGGTTACTTTACTGACTAGGTAGCAGAATTCTTTATCTTCATCTGCTTCTTCATCACCAATCCCGATGTTAGATTTATCGCTGTTCTCACTTCTGCTACTTCCCGTTACTTCTGACTTTCTTAGATTTATCTCAGTCCATATTTTGTATTCGTTAGACTAATCGCTCCATTTAGCAGATCCTGTAATTCTTTTTCACTTACACTCAGGATAGCAATGTCATCAGCAAATCTTATCATTGATATCTTTTCTTTTATTTCCGTCATTGCTTCTTCGATGTGCAAATGGAACAGTGGGGGCGAAAGACTACATCTCTCTCTTACACCATTTTTAATCCGAGCACTTCGTTCTTGGTCTTCCACATTTATTGCTCTCTCTTGGTCCTTTTACGTATTATACACTCCTGGAAATTGAAATAAGAACACCGTGAATTCATTGTCCCAGGAAGGATGAAACTTTATTGACACATTCCTGGGGTCAGATACATCACATGATCACACTGACAGAACCACAGGCACATAGACACAGGCAACAGAGCATGCACAATGTCGGCACTAGTACAGTGTATATCCACCTTTCGCAGCAATGCAGGCTGCTATTCTCCCATGGAGACGATCGTAGAGATGCTGGATGTAGTCCTGTGGAACGGCTTGCCATGCCATTTCCACCTGACGCCTCAGTTGGACCAGCGTTCGTGCTGGACGTGCAGACCGCGTGAGACGACGCTTCATCCAGTCCCAAACATGCGCAATGGGGGACAGATCCGGAGATCTTGCTGGCCAGGGTAGTTGACTTACACCTTCTAGAGCACGATGGGTGGCACGGGATACATGCGGACGTGCATTGTCCAGTTGGAACAGCAAGTTCCCTTGCCGGTCTAGGAATGGTAGAACGATGGGTTCGATGACGGGTTGGATGTACCATGCACTATTCAGTGTCCCCTCGACGATCACCAGTGGTGTACGGCCAGTGTAGGAGATCGCTCCCCACACCATGATGCCGGGTGTTGGCCCTGTGTGCCTCGGTCGTATGCAGTCCTGATTGTGGCGCTCACCTGCACGGCGCCAAACACGCATACGACCGTCATTGGCACCAAGGCAGAAGCGACTCTCATCGCTGAAGACGACACGTCTCCATTCGTCCCTCCATTCACGCCTGTCGCGACACCACTGGAGGCGGGCTGCACGATGTTGGGGCGTGAGCGGAAGACGGCCAAACGGTGTGCGGGACCGTAGCCCAGCGTCATGGAGACGGTTGCGAATGGTCCTCGCTGATACCCCAGGAGCAACAGTGTCCCTAATTTGCTGGGAAGTGGCGGTGCGGTCCCCTACGGCACTGCGTAGGATCCTACGGTCTTGGCGTGCATCCGTGCGTCGCTGCGGTCCGGTCGCAGGTCGACGGGCACGTGCACCTTCCGCCGACCACTGGCGACAACATCGATGTACTGTGGAGACGTCACGCCCCACGTGTTGAGCAATTCGGCGGTACGTCCACCCGGCCTCCCGCATGCCCACTATACGCCCTCGCTCAAAGTCCGTCAACTGCACATACGGTTCACGTCCACGCTGTCGCGGCATGCTACCAGTGTTAAAGACTGCGATGGAGCTCCGTATGCCACGGCAAACTGGCTGACACTGACGGCGGCGGTGCACAAATGCTGCGCAGCTAGCGCCATTCGACGGCCAACACCGCGGTTCCTGGTGTGTCCGCTGTGCCGTGCGTGTGATCAATGCTTGTACAGCCCTCTCGCAGTGTCCGGAGCAAGTATGGTGGGTCTGACAAACCGGTGTCAATGTGTTCTTTTTTCCATTTCCAGGAGTGTATATTACTCGTCGGACCGGCACGCCTTCCCGCCCGGAAAGGTGTGTATTAGATCGCATGGCTAACTGGGCGAATTTCTACGTTACTTATCGGCTATGCGAAATTAATGACCATGATGGCATGAGCCTAAACGTAACAGTAACATTTTATCGCAATCTTTTAGAAAGTGAATAACGGATAGTGGGAAGAAGTAAAAACAACTTCCTACACTTTCTGCTTATTGGAATTTTGTTTCATGTATATGAAGCAGTGCAATTACGCATGGGAAAGTACAAAACGAAAAGAGGTGCCATGGAAACTGACACACTGACAAATAATATCAAATGAAATGTGCATATTTTATAGATATGGCTTGAATATCAATTTCCCAGCATTATTTCAGTTAAGTTTGCTTTACCATAAAAAAAAATGGTTCAAATGGCTCTGAGCGCTATGGGACTTAACATCTGAAGTCATCAGTCCCCTAGAACTTAGAACTACTTAAACCTAACTAACCTAAGAACATCACACACATCCATGCCCGAGGCAGGATTCGAACCTGCGCCCGTAGGGTCCCGCGGTTCCAGACTGAAGCGCCTAGAGCCGCTCGGCCACACCGGCTGGCTTGCTTTACTATAACTTCAATTAAGTTGCAGTAATGAAAATTTCCAAAGATTATAACGGAGTATTATAGCTAACTTACAGAGGCATTTTTAAAGATCATTTTCAACAAGAAAAGAAACTAGCAGTACAAACTGGTAGTATAATTCATTTTTGATATTCTCTTTACTTACTCAATGAGACTCTGATTTTCTATAAAAGGATAGGTAAAGATATTAGTAAAGTTGACAGCGACGTCGGTGAATGGTGTGCGTGCAGAGCTAGAGTCTTAGCACACAACGCTTATCATTCAAATAGCATTCACTGTGAGCCACTGGGTATCCCACACAATATTTCTAATTTGAACAAATATTTAGCAGACCTACAATTCATTGGTGGCGTTGAGACCATGACGTCGATTTATGCGACAATGTTCCTTTTACTCCATTTCTTTCAGGTATACACTGATTAGCCGTGACCAATAATGGGCTGGATCTTGAGGTTCCTGGAGCCTTATACATGTACCCTCACATGTCACGCCTGTAGTTTGGTTTCATATGGACCTAACTTTCCACACTGCATAGAACATCAGTTACCAGAGCACAAGGCTCACTTTTCATATAGAATTGATGCGCAGATTAGTTTACTTGATCAATTAATTACTCCCCCCCCCCACAAGATGACACCATATGATCATGTGTTTTCCCCAGCTGTCAACATGGATCCCCGCCTCCTCTCCTCCCCATCCCACCCTTCCCTCCCCTCCTCCTCCCCCCCCCCCACCGTGAGACCTACCATGTTGGTGGGAATTTCTTATTTTCGTGAGAAAATTAAAAAAGTGGTGAGAATTTCGGAAAGGATTCCCCTCCCAGGGCTGAGTTGATGCCCTCCGTTCTCCAACTCCCATATAAAATGGCGGGAAATTCAAATGTGGTTGGGAATTGCTTTTTTCCGCTCATGTGACCAGAGTTTGTGGGAGAGTTTGAGTTCTTGCTGAGCTGTCATTGTGGAAACATCGCAATGTGTTCGATCAACAAGTTAATGTTAAGAGTAGAGCAAGTTTCAATAGCTGTATTACATGTAGGCATTCGAGGGAGGTCTTCAGCCACAGCTCACTACATGGAGGATGAAGGACTACGATAATGGAAGAATTTACGAGAAATAAGCAGAAGAAATCGGTTCAGCAGATTGTGGATCTCTAGAGGGGTGGAGCCAAGATGCATGTTGTAGCTGATTCACTCTCATGCACATACGACAATGCTGACATATCCACATGAAGCATTCACTCATCCAAAATACAGGAGGCAGGCAGTTGATGGTTATTCGCTTCAGTGCTCCCATATTCATATAAGTAATATATACTATTGAAGGGCTTCCACTGCTCATCCCCATCCACTTCTACCTCCACCATTCCATCCTCTCATCTCCTTGTCACTCACTCACCATCCTCGATGCTGTGTGGAATGTGTTCTATTGAAGGGCTAATGGTGTCTGACCAGGGGTAGTTTGACATCAATGTTGCCTGTAAGCAAACAAGGACTTCACCCATAGCCACCAACACACAGAATGGAAAGGGTTTGTATTGGATGACTGCCTGAAGGAGATGGGGAGTGTGGTGTCACCGCCAGACACCACACTTGCTAGGTGGTAGCTTTTAAATCGGCCGCGGTCCGCTAGTATACGTCGGACCCGCGTGTCGCCACTGTCAGTAATTGCAGACCGAGCGCCGCCACACGGCAGGTCTAGAGACAGATCCTAGCACTCAGCCCAGTTGTACAGCCGACTTTGCAAGGAACGGTTCACTGACAACTACGCTCTCATTTGCCGAGACGATAGTTAGCATAGCCTTCAGCTACATTTGCTATGACCTAGCAAGGCGCCGTACTCAATTGATATTGAGATTCTATTAATGTATCATCAAGAGCGATGTTCTACAAATGTGGATTAAAGTTAAGTATTCCAGAAGCTACGTACTTTTCTTTATAGCATTCATTACGTATCCTGTTTCAGACCTCACGCCAGCCTGCGTGAGTTTAAGCGCGTGCCTTTCGGCTTCCTCTCATTGTGTCTAGGCTGTCTTGTCTAGACACAACAGGGAGAATGGTCCTACATATAGTGGCTAAGCAGGAGATTCGTATGAAGATGCATTCTGCAAGTCATGCTATTGTTATAACGTTCTTTCGTACAAAACGAACGGCCGGTCAAACTAATCGGCAGTGGGTTGCAAATTTGTAAGGCCTTACTAGGGATTGTGCTTTTGAGTGTCAATGTGGACTCCCTTATTCAGATACTATGGTGCATGATGCAATTGCACAGAACGTTTCTGATGTTCGTATACGGGAACAGGTTTTGAAACTAGTCAATCCCTCTCTTCAACAAGTGATGGACATATTGGATAGGCAAGACACACTTGACTTTGCTCAGGAATCATTTGAAACTTCGCCAGCTGTGTGTCACGTTAACCGGCCCGCCGAGCGAGCTGCACGGAACCGTAAACAGCCCTCGCGCTCGTCCGCGCAGCTGCCGCCTGGCCCTCCGCTACGTGTCCCGCGCCAGCATGCAAATGCAGTGCTCAAATCATGCCCGCGGTGTGCTACTAGACATTCGCGTGAGAATTGCTCGTCACGCCGAGCTATTTGTTTTTTCTGTAATAAAAAAGGACATGTTCAAAGTGTTTGCCAGAAAAAGGTTAGATCGGACACTCATAACCATTCCAGGCCCTTTGTTTCGTGCCGGAATCGGAATCGAACTGAGAATACTCAGGCTCGTGAACCTTCGCCTATGGAAATTCATGTAGTTAATTCCACTCCGCCCAGTGCCACTCCCTCTAACAGTGACTGTGTTCTTCCCACGAAAAGTGTGCGTCGACATCGACGGAAATCCCGTCACATCGCAAGTGATTCTGTATCAGTGTCAGTTCACGTTGCACGAGACAGTCGCTCTTGTCGTCAGCAGGACAATAAACTTTTTGTGGACTTGGACATTAATGGCACGTGATCCCATTCCAGCTCGATACCGGAGCTGCAGTTTCATTGCTCAATAAAGACACGTACAAACAACTGGGCACACCTCCATTGCGTGCAGCAAATGTTAAGTTACATAGTTATTCCGGACAGCATATCCCTGTGTTAGGACAGTGCAGCCTTCTTGCAACATACAAGGGACAAACAAAACTTGTGTCATTTTACGTCCTTCGTTCTTCTTCTGCAGTGAACTTGTTTGGTTTAGATTTATTTCAGTTGTTTAACTTGTCTATAGTTAATCAGGTCCTATCAGTGAACCAGACTGTGCCTTCAGCCAGTGTTTCTCGTCTATGTGAAGAATTTGCAGACATTTTTGCACCGGGCCTCGGTTGCCCTAAGAACTATAAAGCACATTTGGAACTGAAAGTCAACGCGCAACCGAAATTTTTCAGAGCGCGCCATGTTCCCCACGCATTGCGTGATGAGGTCGCAAGAACATTAAACGATTAAGAATCACAAGGTGTAATTGAGCGTGTGCAGGCTTCTCTCTGGGCATCACCCTTAGTAATTTTGAAAAAACCTTCCGGCAAATTGAGACTTTGTGTGGACTTCAAGGCAACAGTGAATCCGCAACTAGTGACTGCTACTTTTCCTTTACCCCGCCCGGAAGATCTTTTTGATAAACTGTGCCCGGGTAAATATTTTTCCAAGTTGGACCTAGCAGATGCGTACTTGCAAATACCGGTGGACGAAGAATCCCAACGCGTATTGGTGATTAACACGCATCTTGGTTTGTACCTATTCAAACGACTGCCACTCGGGTGTGCATCCGCCCCTGCATTGTTTCAGCAATATTTACAAACTGTTTGTGCGTCGGTCCCTACTGCTGCAAACTATCTGGACGATATTGTGATCTCCGGAAAGACGGATGAAGAACATTTAGCCAACCTCCGAACATTATTTCAGGTCTTGCGACAAAATTGTCTTTGCTTGCGGAAGGACAAATGTGTGTTTTTTGCTCGTGATTTGCCATATCTGGGACATGTACTCAATGCCCAAGGCATACATCCCAGTCCAGAGCATCTTCGTGCCATACGAGACTTGCCTTCGCCGCAGAATTTGAAGCAGCTACACAGTGTGCTGGGAAAAATGAATTACTATAAAAATATGTTCTCCATGCCTCTTCCATTTCAGCTCCGCTTCATCGCTTACGCCGTAAAGGTGTCCCGTTCGTCTGGTCGACGGAATACGAACGCGCTTTTCGCCAGTTGAAATCGGCGTTGCTTTCCAATACTTGCCTTACGCCATTCGATCCCCAGAAACCCCTTTTCTTGATGGTTGATGCATCGGATTTCGGGATCGGTGCTGTGCTTGCGCACAAAGGTGGTTCGAATGATCGCCCTATTGCCTTTGCGTCCAAATTTCTCTCGTCAGCGCAAAGGAATTATTCACAGATCGAGAAAGAAGCTTTGGCTCTCGTCTTTGGTGTTACAAAGTTTCATGATTTCTTGTATGGTCGTCACTTTACCATCATCACCGACCACAAACCTTTGACAACACTTTTTTCATCCGACCACGCCTGTACCTCCACGTACAGCGCAGAAGTTCATTCGCTGATCTATTTTCCTCTCGCAGTACCGCTACGATATCTTGTATCGGTCCACTGCTAAGCACGGAAACTCCGATGCGTTGTCCCGTTTCCCTGTTGCTGAGGATAGAGCATTCGATTCCTCCGAACTTGCTTGCATGTTCATTGATTCGGAAACCGATGACGTGGTCGAATCGTTTCCGATTGATTTACGTCTTGTAGCTACAGCCACAGCTGCTTTCCCTGTCCTTGCTACCGTTTTGCGTTTTGTTGCTATGCAATGGCCCTTGTCAAAGTCACGGATCGAGGATCCGTTGGTTCGCCGAATTTTTGCTCAAAAGGAGAGACTTTTTGTACGACGTGGTGTTTTGCTGTTGCGTTCAGATAATGATCAGTCCAGGGTCGTGGTTCCATGTTCGTTACAGTCCTCTGTCTTACAGCTTCTCCACCAAGGACATTGGGGTATGGTGCGCACGAAACAACTTGCTCGTCAGCACTGTACTTGGTTCGGAATCGATCCTGCAATTACGAATATGTGCTCTTCTTCCATGGCGTGTGCCGAACAACAATCCGCACCACCGCGGAAATTCTTTGCATGGCCAACAGCCACTTCCCCTTGGCAACGCTTACTCATAGATTTTGCTGGTCCCTTCTGGAATGCTCGATGGTTGGTTGTTGTCGATTCCTTCAGTAATTTTCCTTTTGTTGTCCGGATGTCTTCCACGACGTCTTCTGCCACCGTCCAAGCGTTGTCCGCTATCTTTTGCATTGAAGGTCTTCTGCAGACTATTGTTTCCGACAATGGCCCACAATTCATGTCCGCAGAATTTCAGTCATTCCGCAAGGTCAATGGTATTCAACATCTGACATCCGCGCCGTTTTCGCCTCACTCCAACGGTGCCGCTGAACGATTGGTCCGGACTTTCAAGTCACAGATGTTGAAGTTGAAAGAGTCGCATTCTCGGGAGGACGCGTTATTGCTCTTTTTGTCCTCGTATCGCTCTCAGCCCCGCGATGGTAGCTCGCCGGCTGAGTTGCTCCATGGTCGTCCTCATCGAATCTTGATGTCTTTGCTACATCCGCCGCATCAGGTTCCTGTGCAGCGGCAGCCACCTGCTTTTGCTCCTGGCGACGTTGTATACTATCGCAACTATCGGGGTTCACGGCGTTGGCTCGCAGGGCGCATTCTTCGCTGCCTCGGCCGCGTTATGTATCTGGTTTTGGGGGCCTCTGGTGAGGTGCGTCGGCATCTCAATCAGCTGCGCCTCTGTCTTCGCACGGGTTCTGCCGTCCGGTCAGTGCCCTGGGGACCCATCTACTGGCTCGCCTCATCCCCAGGTGTTCCCGACGATGCCTTCCATTTTGCCCCATGGCGTCGCGCCGCCGCTGCAGCCGCCGCCGGCGCCGCCCGCAGTGGACGCGTCGCGGCAACCGCCGGGCGCCTCCCTGGGTCACGCGCCGCCGATCGCTTCCCGTGACCAGCTGTCCTCCGACATGGAACTCTTGCCCGCTCCGGACCATCTGTCGTCTTCGCCAGTCGGGCGCTCCGACTCGATGGAGGTCGACCATTCGGCCCCTCCTGACTATCTACGGGCGCTTACACCGCATGTTGGCGTGCACCCTGGACTAGGTTTTCAGGCGTTTCCTAGCTCCCCTCGGACCGAATGGCTGGGTGCGGGTGGCACAGCCTCGCCTGTTGTTAGGCTCCCCACCTCGTCGCATACGTCAACATGGGGTCCTCCCCACGGCGGGCGGAAGCCTTATAACACAACCGTCCGCCGATTTGCGGGGGAGGAATGTGGTGTCACCGCCAGACACCACACTTGCTAGGTGGTAGCTTTTAAATCGGCCGCGGTCCGCTAGTATACGTCGGACCTGCGTGTCGCCACTGTCAGTAATTGCAGACCGAGCGCCGCTACACGGCAGGTCTAGAGACAGATTCTAGCACTCAGCCCAGTTGTACAGCCGACTTTGCAAGGAACGGTTCACTGACAACTACGCTCTCATTTGCCGAGACGATAGTTAGCATAGCGTTCAGCTACATTTGCTACGACCTAGGAAGGCGCCGTATTCAATTGATATTGAGATTCTATTAATGTATCATCAAGGGCGATGTTCTACAAATGTGGATTAAAGTTAAGTATTCCAGAAGCTACGTACTTTTCTTTATAGCATTCATTACGTATCCTGTTTCAGACCTCACGCCAGCCTGCGTGAGTTTAAGCGCGTGCCTTTCGGCTTCCTCTCATTGTGTCTAGGCTGTCTTGTCTAGACACAACAGGGAGAATGGTCCTACTTATAATGGCTAAGCAGGAGACTCGTATGAAGATGCATTCTGTAAGTCATGCTATTGTTATAACTGCTCGCCATTTTTGAAATGTATAGTCCATTTTCCACCTTACGAGAGATAACTCCCTCTAGCCCAGAGGACCAAGCAAGTGCTGTAGTACACAAGTATGCAACCAGAAGTGCTTGAAATTGGCAGTAGCCAATATGAGCGTAGCATGCGATCACGTCGGGAATATAAGGGGCCCCAGCAGTTCTGCAGCCTCAGTTGCAGTCAGTCAGCACGAAGTGGCTGCCGAGATCAGCCAGTGCTGCCCAGCCACAGCAGCTGCAGAATACGAAGAAGCGGCAGAAAGACCATCGGTGACCTTGCAGCTCCTTAGAATAAATTACAATGAAATGAACACCCTTAGCTGCTTAGAGGCGTTGACACACGTCAACGGGGACAGATGAAAATGTGTGCCCCGACCGGGGCTCGAACTCGGGATCTCCTGCTTACATGGGAGACGCTCTATGCATCATTTTTTTTTCTTCATTTTGTTCCATATTGTTCGTTGTGTTTGGTCTACGCGGACGGCACAAGGCATCCGCTCAAGTTGATCGTTGGTTCCTTGACTCAGTTGTTTTATTACAGAGAGCACGCAGCTCTCTGACCGAACACGCTGAGCTACCGTGCCGGCATTTTTTCACCAATTTACATTTAGTGCTTCTGCTGCATCTGAGCCACCGGACACAATGCGGATAACGCGACTGCAGGGATTTATCTCTGGTACGCCTCCCGCGAAACCCACATTCTCAACGTATTGTCCCGCGGGAGTGTGTCAGAGATAAATCCCTTCAGTCGCGCTATCCTCTGTGTCCTCGGTGGCTCAGATGGATAGAGCGTCTGCCATGTAAGCAGCAGATCCCGAGATCCCGGGTTCGAGTTCGGTCGGGGCACATATTTTCTTCTGTCCCCGTTGACGTATGTCAACGCCTGGAAGCAGCTAAGAGCGTTCATTTCATTGTAATCTAAGCACAATGTCATAGAGGCACGGAAGGCGCTTCAGGGGATTACATCTGCTGAGATAGGGCATTTGAAGCGGGAGCAAACACTAAGAGAAACATTTAAGCCTATTACAAAATATTTCAGTCAACTCTCAGCAGAATTACGCGATGACGACGATGTCATTGACAGTTTCATTAAGCATCACAGCGATGCTAAGATAAAGTATTATGTGTCAACAGAGTAAAACCATAGATGCTGGACACGGAGCCTATATGTTTAACTGAGAACACAATATAGTTCGGTAACAGACGTTGCAGAGAACACTTGGTCTACGTAACCTTCCGCCACTCCCCTTGCAGTGACTTGCGGAGTATCTATGTAGATGCAGATAAAGATGTAGATTTTCCTAAGACCCACAAAATCAGTAAATTATTCGCCTAAACATCTGGAACTATATCTTGAAATATTGTATTTGACTGATCTACATGGGAATGTGAAAAGCCAAAGCAATGTGAAATACAAATTCATTATAGAACCTATATTGAATGGCGAGAAAACTAGCAGTGGTGATGGTATTGACATTCAGCATAAAACAGTGAGCAATCGACTTACGCAAGATATACAGGGTGGTCCATTGATCGTGAACGGCCCAAATACCTGACGAAATAAGTGTCAAACGAAAAAACTACAAAGAACGAAACTTGTCTAGCTTGAAGGGGGAAACCAGATGGCGCTATGGTTGGCCCACTAGATGACGCTGCCATAGGTCAAACGGATATCAACTGCGTTTTTTTTTAAATAGGAATCCACATTTTTGTTACATATTCGTGTAGTACGTATAGAAATATGGATGTTTCAGTTGGATCACTTTTTTCGCTTTATGATAGATGGCGCTATAATAGGCACAGACATATGGCTCACAATTTTAGACGAACAGTTGGTAACAGATAGGTTTTTCAAATTAAAATACAGATCGTAGGAACGTTTGAACATTTTATTTCGGCTGTTCCAATGTGATACATGTACCTTTGTGAACTTATTATTTCTGAGAACGCATGCTGTTATAGCGTGATTGCCAGTAAATACCACATTAATGCAATAAATGCTCAAAATGATGTCCGTCAACCTTAATGAATTTGGCAGTACGTGTAACGACATACCTCTTAACAGCGAGTAGTTCGCGTTCCGTAAAGTTCGCATAAGCATTGACAATGCGCTGACACATGTTGTCAGCCGTTGTAGGTGGATCACGTTAGCAAATATCCTTCAACTTTCCCCACAGAAAAAAATCCGGGGACGTCCGATCCGGTGAACGTGCGGGCCATGGGATGGTGCTTCGACGACCAATCCACCTATCATGAAATATGCTGTTCAATACCGCTTCAACCGCACGCGAGCTATGTGCTGGACATCCATTATGTTGCAAGTACATCGTCATTCTGTCATGCAGTGAAACATCTTGTAGTAACATCGGTAGAATATTTCGTAGGAAATCAGCATACTTTGCACCATTCAGACTGCCATCGATAAAATGGGGGACAATTATCCTTCTTTCCATAATGCTGCACCATACATTAACCCGCAAATGTCGCTGATGTTCCACTTGTAGCAGCCATCGTGGATTATCCGTTGCCCAATAGTGCATATCATGCCGGTTTACGTTACCGATGTTGGTGAATGACGCTTCGTCGCTAAATAGAACACGTGCAAAAAATCTGTCATCGTCCCATAATTTCTCTTGTGCCCAGTGGCAGAACTGTACACGACGTTCAAAGTCGTCTCCATGCAATTCCTGGTGCATAGAAATATGGTACGGGTGCAATCGATGTTCATGTAGCATTCTCAGCACCGACGTTTTTGAGATTCCTTATTCTCGCGCAATTTGTCTGCTACTGATGTGAGGATTAGGCGCGACAGCAGCTAAAACACCTACTTGGGCATCATCATTTGTTGCATGTCGTGGTTGACGTTTCACATGTGGCTGAACACGTCCTGTTTCCTTAAATAACATAACTATCCGGCGAACGGTCCAGACACTTGGATAATGTCGTACAGGATACCGAGCAGCACACATAGCACACGCCCGTTGGGCACCTTGATCACAATAGCCATACATCAACACGATATCGACCTTTTCCGCAATTGGCAAACGGTCCATTTTAACACGAGTAATGTATCACGAAGCAAATACCGTCCGCACTGGGGGAATGTTACGTGATACCACATACTTATACGTTTGTGACTATTACACCGCCATCTATCACAAAGCGAAAAATGTGGTCTACCTAAAACATTCACATTTCTTTACGTACTACACGAATATGTAACAAAAATGTGGGTTCCTATTTCAAAAAACGCAGTTGATATCCGTTTGACCTATGGCAGCGTTACCTAGTGGGCCAACCATAGCGCCATTTCGTTTCCCCCTTCAAGCTAGGTGAGTTTCGTTCTTTGTAATTTTTTCGTTTGATGCTTACTTTATGAGATATTTGGCCCGGTCACAATCAATGGACCACCCTGTATATTATGACGATCCTCAGGAGCTAATAGATCGGTTACGAATGCTCATGTCATCAACTATTGCTGGTAATACAGCTCACTCGAATGGCGTTATTTCAGTAAGTTCTTAGCTATGTGAGAGAGGTCTCATCGAATAACAATGGAGACTGTAGTTCGAGGACTGCAGAAAACAGCTCTTAAACATGTCTTCGCAGATATGTTACGATTAAATATTTGGACAACCTGTGGAAGGTTGATCTTGTCGACTTGAGGGAATAGTCACGTGTTAACAACGGCTTCAAATACATTTTAATGGTCATTTAAACTTATTCTAAATTTGCCAGAGCTACCACTGAAAGTAAAAATAGAGGAGGTTGTCGTGCGTGTGTCTGAGGATTGCTACAGATGCGTAAAAATCGAAGGCCAGACTGCCTTTAAACAGATACGGCAGCGACTTTTACAACAGATATTTCACTACAATGATTTAGCGGTATGGAATACATTACTGTTCGACATTCACCCTCCTGAAGGTGAGCATAGTGGAACGGCTGAGCAGAACACTGAAAGCCCAAATGTGGATGCATTTCAATCCTCGTGGCTCACAAAAATGACCGACATCCTCCAGCAATTTTATATCACAAGTTTTGCCATCTAATGTACAGTTCGATTTAGAAATCGTTTAACAACTGAAAATGCTATATTCTCTTTTCTAGGTGAGGTACTGGATGGGTTAAACAAGAGGTTTCGAATGCTAGGCATATTTTTTTGATTTAACTAGGGCATTTTATTGTGTTGATAACAAAATATTGCTCCAGTAGTTGGACCATTACGGAATACGGGGAGTAGCACGCATTTGGTTCACCTCTTACCTTAGCAACAGACAGCAAGAGGTCATTATGCACAATATTGAGAATGGCTGTGATGTGGGGTCTCATAGGGGTGCGGTCAAGTGGATCAGTGTTGGGGCTACTTCCTATTTACGTAAATGATATGCCCTCTAGTATTACTGGTTACTCTAAAATATTTCTCTTTGCAGATGACCTAGCTTGGTAGTAAAGCATGTTGTGTGCAAAAGAGGCTCGGTTTCCAATGGTGCAGTTCATGACCTAAGTTCATGGCTTATAGAAAATAAACTAATGCTAACTCACAGTAAGAATCAGTTTTTACAGTTTCTAATACACAATTCAACAAAACCTGAACATCGGAAAAAGAATCTACAGGGTGTTTCAAAAATGACCGGTATATTTGAAACGGCAATAAAAACTAAACGAGCAGCGATAGAAATACACCGTTTGTTGCAATATGCTTGGGACAACAGTACGTTTTCAGGCAGACAAACTTTCGAAATTACAGTAGTTACAATTGTCAACAACAGATGGCGCTGCGGTCTGGGAAACTCTATAGTACGATATTTTCCACATATCAACCATGCGTAGCAATAATATGGCGTAGTCTCTGAATGAAATTACCCAAAACCTTTGACAATGTGTCTGGCGGAATGTCTTCACATGCAGATGAGATGTACTGCTTCAGCTGTTCAATTGTTTCTGGATTCTGGCGGTACACCTGGTCTTTCAAGTGTCCCCACAGAAAGAAGTCACAGGGGTTCATTTCTGGCGAATAGTGAGGCCAATCCACGCCGCCTCCTGTATGTTTCGGATAGCCCAAAGCAATCACACGATCATCGAAATATTCATTCAGGAAATTAAAGACGTCGGCCGTGCGATGTGGCTGGGCACCATCTTGCATAAACCACGAGGTGTTCGCAGTGTCGTCTAAGGCAGTATGTACCGCCGCAAATTCACGAAGAATGTCCAGATAGCGTGATGCAGTAATCGTTTCGGATCTGAAAAATGGGCCAATGATTCCTTTGGAAGAAATGGCGGCCCAGACCAGTACTTTTTGAGGATTCAGGGACGATGGGACTGCAACATGGGGCTTTTCGGTTCCCCATATGCGCCAGTTCTGTTTATTGACGAAGCCGTCCAGGTAAAAATAAGCTTCGTCAGTAAACCAAATGCTGCCCACATGCATATCGCCGTCATCAATCCTGTGCACTATATCGTTAGCGAATGTCTCTCGTGCAGCAATGGTAGCGGCGCTGAGGGGTTGCCGCGTTTGAATTTTGTATGGATAGAGGTGTAAACTCTGGCGCATGAGACGGTACGTGGACGTTGGTGTCATTTGGACCGCAGCTGCAACACGGCGAACGGAAACCCGAGGCCGCTGTTGGATCACCTGCTGCACTAGCTGCGCATTGCCCTCTGTGGTTGCCGTACGCAGTCGCCCTACCTTTCCAGCACGTTCATCCGTCACGTTCCCAGTTCGTTGAAATTTTTCAAACAGATCCTTTATTGTATCGCTTTTCGGTCCTTTGGTTACATTAAACCTCCGTTGAAAACTTCGTCTTGTTGCAACAACACTGTGTTCTAGGCGGTGGAATTCCAACACCAGAAAAATCCTCTGTTCTAAGGAATAAACCATGTTGTCCACAGCACACTTGCACGTTGTGAACAGCACACGCTTACAGCAGAAAGACGACGAACAGAATGGCGCACCCACAGACTGCGTTGTCTTCTATATCTTTCACATCACTTGCAGCGCCATCTGTTGTTGAAAATTGTAACTACTGTAATTTCGAAAGTTTGTCCGCCTGAAAATGTACTGTTGTCCCAAGCATATTGCAACAAACGGTGTATTTCTATCGCTGCTCGTATAGTTTTTATTGCCGTTTCAAATATACCGGTCATTTTTGAAACACCCTGTACTTGAAACCATAAAAGAAAGGGCTAGGTCTCTTCGTAATTAAAAAAAAGCCCACTGGTAGTCCTACCACACTGGGAGCTTAGAAATACAGATCTGCTTAAGTCCATTAAGAAGAAATTCAACATTCAGAGATTCCGACGTGCATCTACGCAGAATGCATTAATGAGGACTAATGGGAACCAGGAGAATGCGGAATTGTGAAGCTAGATGTAGCAGGAGGACTGGAACTCACTGGGTGACAAATGTCAAAAGAAGAAATACAAATAACACCTAATCTTTCGACTCATTCCACGACCTGCCACCCCAGAATAATTACAACGAAACTTGACAGACAGAAGACACGTGTTGTGCAATTTTTGACGCTACTGAGACTTTAATACATTCCTGTGTGGTCATCTATGCATCATGTTCCTCTTGACGTTTACAAATGACATATAAGGGCGAGCGTTAAGCATCCATTCACCAATTGATGTTTAGATGCAGTATCGTACTCTCTCAATTAAAAAAAAACGACCGTCTATATTACGTACGAATTACTTCCCACCAGTTGATTTAAGCATCGGAGATTGGAGCATCTCGCTGACTGGACTGGAGACAAAACACCACCCAAAATGCCACAGAGACTAACAATAAACTGCACCTGGTAAAAACAAAATTGTGGAAACTGAAAGTAATGCATACGATTTGGACTGTTTAAACGTAGTTTTAAAACAGTATGGAAAAGGGTTTGAGCTCTGTGCAAACATCAGTACACTTAACTGTTAAATAAGGACTTAAAGCAAAAAATTTTAATAGGCACACTACTAGGTTTAACAAAGCGACAGTTGAAGATGGATCCTAGTAAACTTTACAAATTTGATCAGACAGTGCAGTCTCCCTGGCAGTATAACCCGTGTTGAGTGTAACATTGCAACGAACTCATATCTGAACGATAGTTGGTTCATTCAATTTACGGATTCTTCCCGTCAGTTGCAACAAGGCATTAGACTGCTCAGACATCTACTAATGCTATATACCTTCGAGTGAGAGTTCAGACACTAGACTACCTTGATCTGCGTATTGTGAACCAGAATAACCAACTTGTTGATTTTCGTGGTGAGGAAATCGTTGCACGACTACATCAAAGACAGGACGGCAGTAAGGTATAAAACCAGCGCACATAGGGGGTTGCTCAGCACTTCGCAGCAGAACCACAAGGTAATAACGCATGCGAACTAGGCTTGAAACATCGCAATGACGTCGTCGTTCAATATATCTCACCTAGTGGAATGTGATGGCCGAATCATGGGCTAGGAGTACTTCTCGCATGAACCGTATGCTTCAACAACGTTTATCAAGAACGACGAAATTAGGACGATCATCCAGCACCAAAACGCTTTAACTCTTCCATCCAAGAGTTTCATATATTTGGATGGATCATTCAAGAAAAAGGATAGTAGTCTTACAGTGGATCAAAGATTATGCGTAATGCTTTGGCATTCCTATTCCAGGAAATACGATATGAACTTAATGGCGTAGAGACTGATCGTACACATAATTTTGGCATAGCATCAACCCTTAAAACATATGTTTCATCATCGCCGTAGGATCTGAAAGGCTTAGAAAATGCAGGATGGTTCATAGGCGAGCCTGTGGGCAGAAGAGTACCGCCGGTTTATATGCATATCTCTATAAATGGTGATGGGGTATTTTGAGGGCATGCATTATGAAGGCTAAACAGAAAAGTATTCTGGTACGGAGTTCAACGGACAGCAACTCATACATTCTAGGAGCTCAAGAGGAGAATCAGACCGTCATCAATAAAATCACACGGAAAATGCCGCACATCATTGTGGCACACGAGGAGGGTTTGAAGCTTTAAAAGTTCTGAATACCGATATATATCTGCCATTAACCTCCCGTTCATGAGAGGTTTGTGAGTATACAGTGCTATCGACAGCGAGCAGACGAACGTGGGATATTAAAACCTACGTGTAGTTGAAGACACCGAGAATCATCATACGTGAATCTCAGACCAACGGAAGGGGAATTTAGCAAATGATTACACCTTATTTGACAACTGTAATTTAACTAATGCCAGACGCTACTTGAATTCAGAATTCTCTCTGTGTGACAATTTACTGCTACAGTGGGACCATATTGTATAAAGTCTAGCATTTGGCATGTATAGAAGATTCCGTGCTTCTCACTATGAAGATGTTGAAGAGCAAGGATGCCTTCTCAGTTCACGGAAATGCAAGGAACCGGTACCAACCATTGCAATAGACTGTTCTAAGCAGAATGAGGTAACTAAATCATGACCAATAGCTGCACGAATCAAATCTGCCGTGTGATTAACTCTTGCCCACTTACTGGTGTTGTGCTGTATAAATGACGACCTGCTGTGTCGTACCCAGAGCATTTCACAATGGCAATGTCCCTGACGTTCATGCTTGCTATAATGATGAGTGCAGAAAATTTATATTTAAGCATGGTTCAAATGGCTCTGAGCACTATGGGACTTAACATCTATGGTCATCAGTCCCCTAGAACTTAGAACTACTTAAACCTAACTAACCTACGACTGACTTAGCCGCTGCAGCGCGTGTATATATTACTTAGACTCTGTGCGGGCTATAATCAAGATTGCGCAACTTCCGGTAATGTTATTCTTATGGAGATTTGAGCTCTTATCAGCTGCGCGTATCTAAGCGACACTTCGCTCATGCCACACAGAGGCTCTAGTATTACTGGAGCCTCTGTGGCATTAAAATCATGTTTAGGTTAAAGTAGGCATTTAGGGTAGATTATTATTTAACCTCAATAAATTAAAAACCTCAAAGTCCTGCTCAGACGCACAGCCGAAGGCCATCCTATAATATGGCCTCACGGTAAGTGAGGTCTCCTCTCAGGGTGATTAAAGTAGGCAAATAGATATTTTAAATAACACAGCCATCACGAGGCAGAGAAAATCCCTGACCCCGCCGGGAATCGAACCCGGGAACCTGGGCGTGGGAAGCGAGAACGCTACCGCACGACCACGAGATATTTAAGCATGTTGCATTAATAGTATACGCAGAAGATGTTAGTCTAACAGAGACATTCTCAGCAAGTTTGTGATCTTCGAGCCGTTGAAAAAATGTGAATTGTGCTGAAACACGGAGGACTGCAAAGTAGTTAACACGTTTCTTCCTTGGACTCTACTGGGACGATCCTGCTATACCTTATAAAGACATGATGACGACCCTTCGAATATTCAATCAGTCTAATAGTATCACCTACGTCAAAGGGGAGGAGAAGATCACTTGGGTGCAACGGAAGTTCAAGTTCGCATCCATTCAAGACCTGGAATTCTCAGTGTGCCCTGCTAACTATCAGCTCAAGAAGAAGATGGTGTGTGAAAGTAGTGTTGTGTCTCCTTATGGAAATGTAAAATTACTTTGCAGTTGGATTATCGAAAATAAATGAATATTTTACGTCACATTCCGTGTTTCTTTCTTCGTAGCTCCCGCTTAGATAGTATACAGCTGTGCCCTGATCCTACGTCTGCGGCTTTGTTCAAGCACAGGTAATGTAATTTCAGACATGTTTGCTATACCTTTGGAAGTGGACACAGCTGCCTGTTCCTAAAAACCTGCATGCGCAGCACGATATGCGAAATCCCACGCAATCATTACATTCATTTTGTTTCCTTCCATTTTAAACGTCACCTCCCTCATCCTTCAAACTAGTACTTTGTGCGTCTTGCACAACTTTTGTATAGATTTGCAAGGGTAAGGATTTGTGAAATAACAACAAAGACGTATGGTGACGAATAACAATCAGATATAAATATTCACAATGAGAATACTACTTTACATTCACAAATATTGTTGTTTTTACAATACACGAAGTAATACTGCTTATATATGTGGTGTCACCGCCAGACACCACACTTGCTAGGTGGTAGCCTTTAAATCGGCCGCGGTCCGCTAGTATACGTCGGACCCGCGTGTCGCCACTGTCAGTGATTGCAGACCGAGCGCCGCCACACGGCAGGTCTAGTGAGAAGTCCTAGGACTCGTCCCAGTTGTACAGCCGACTTTGCTAGCGAAGCTACACTGACAAATACGCTCTCATTTGCCGAGACGATAGTTAGCATAGCCTTCAGCTACGTCATTTGCTACGAACTAGCAAGGCGCCATTCACATTTGTTATTTATCTATGGATTCCTGTACCGTCAGAGATGTTCACCAATTGTGGATTAAAGTTA
Organism: Schistocerca cancellata; assembly: GCF_023864275.1. Lineage (NCBI taxonomy): Eukaryota > Metazoa > Arthropoda > Insecta > Orthoptera > Acrididae > Schistocerca > Schistocerca cancellata. The sequence continues at coordinate 86,234,913 of NC_064627.1, read as the reverse complement.
AGTATTCCAGAAGCTATGTACTATTTTTGGCTACTATAATTCCTTGTCATTTTCCAGACCTCACGCCAGCCTGCGTGAGCTTAAACGCGTGCATTTCGGCCTCCTCTAGCAACACGGTGTTGGCTCTTTTGCCAACACATCAATAAATTCACAATTTTTCTGACTGGTTGAAATTTTTTTACACACATTCACAGGTCTTGGTTTTACAAATATTAGTAACGGTTGATAAAATTCTTTGCTTTACCTTTGTGAGATATTTGCCCCGGTCATTATCAATGGACCAACCTGTATATTACGACGACCCCAATGAGCTAATAGACCGATTACGAATGCTCATGGCATCAACTATCGCTGGTAATACAGCCCACTCGGATGACGTTATTTCAGTAAGTTTTTAGCTATGTGAGAGAGGCCTCATCGAATAACAATGAAGACTGTAGTTCGAGGACTGCAGAAAATAGCTCGCACACATGTCCTCGCAGATATGTTACGATTAAATATTTGGACGACCTGTGGCAGGTTGACCTTGTCGACTTGAGGGAATAGTCACGTGTTAACAACGGCTTCAAATACATTTTAATAGTCATTTATACTTATTCTAAATTTGCCAGAGCTATCACTGAATGAAAAAATAGAGAAGGTTGTCGTGCATGTGTCTTAGGATTCCTGCAGATGCGGAAAAATCGAAGGCCAGACTACCTTTAAACAGATACGGCAGCGACTTTTACTACAGATATTTCACTACTATGATTTAGCGGTATGGAATACATTACTGTTCGACATCCACCCTCCTGAAGGTGAGCATAGTGGAACGGCTGAATTGAACATTGATTGCCCAAATGCCGGCGCTAGTGGCCGAGCGGTTCTAGGCACTTCAGTCTGGAACCGCGCGACTGCTACGGTCGCAGGTTCGAATCCTGCCGCGGGCATGAAAGTGTGTGATGTTCTTAGGTTGGTTAGGTTTACGTAGTTCTAAGTTCTAGGGGACTGATGACCTCAGGAGTTAAGTCCCATATTGCTCAAAGACATTTTTGAAGAGCTGCAGGTTAACCTCAGTCCCCAGCGTATCTCGAAAACTGGGGTGGTCCAACTACAGTATGCTTGTCCTGCTGCTTTTGCTGATTATCATCATCATAATCTTCATCTGGTTTGCCTTTCTGCCGCTTCAGACTATAAATGTGAACTGATTCTGGGATTTTGTGCCTCACATTTATGTATTATTTGAATCTTTACGGGAAACTCGATACCATCAAAGTTATAACATCCATGAATGTTAAGGCCTATTCTGTTTAGATCCGTGGCTGATCTTCTAAGTAATTTCTATCGCAAGCCAGGGCTGACCATGCAAGACAAGCCTGATTATTTTCGTTTCAGACATTAAAATACAAGCGTGCTTGTTTTTAATATCCTCAGTGAGTTTGATATAACTGAACCCTCCTTTTAACGGATCGTAGACATAAATATGGATGTTGAGGTGAGGTATTTTGTTGAGTGTTTTAGCTGGCCCTCTTACTTCCATCTTGGACGACAGGGCCAGTGAAGCACCCAAGATGGTTTCATGATACCACTCGGTGATTTATGTGCTCGTAGTATAATGCAATTCTCATCTCAGATGTACTGCAGGATCTTCTCCTTAGCGACATCCTGCTGTTTGCGAGGGTGACTCAACTCTCAGCAGAGTACTGTGTTTCATTAGTTGCATTACATCTCGGATGATTCAGGGCTTTTAGGAGCTCTGCCTCCAGCACCAGGAGGCAAGCTTCTAGATACCTGCCTGGGTCGCGATAACCCCTAACGAGATTCTCAGATGCCCAACCAGGGCATCGTAGACATCCACTGGAGCACTCCTCGAGAATGGTGGTTCACATTACAATCGTCTGCCGATTCCCTTTGACTGCTGGCCAGCTATAAGCCCCATGCAGCACTAAATGGTAGCGGAATGCAATGAGGCTGGAGACTGCCTAGTGTGGGTGGGGTGGTTGCACTGCACGGAAGTGTAGAGTGGATGGAGGAGGAAGCCCAGTGTTTGTGGCCAACCTCAATGTTGCACGCCTATGGGTGGGTCCCATGGTTCTGTTGTAGGCCACTAGATATTGTGCCAAGCGGCGGACCTCAGAGCAGGATAGCGACACCCCTAGCCAGACGGCCACGACTGCTTGGTACAGCACACTGTGTGTTAAATACGCGATGACGAATGCCTTTTGTAACACCTGTCTGCGCACCATGGCTCATCATAATGGCGATGTGAACAGAGGTTAAATAATAGTATCCCTGTACTACAAAACACAAATTATGTTCTGTGCGGTGCATAGTTCCCCGATTTCCCATTCTCTGAATTCTTTCGGTTTTTATGAACAATTTGCATCAACAGGTTGTTGATAGCATCCTCTGAACTGACAATTAAATTTTTCTGCAGGATTTCAGAATTCTCGCCAAAATTCGAGATTCCTGCCAAAAGGGTAGGTAGGGTTTGGGGTAGGGAGTGGATGTGGGCGGGGTCAGAAGTGCCGGCTGGGAAAAACACATGAGGTCATCTGGCGATGGGGAATGTGGGGTTATTAATCTATCAATTTAATTAATTTGCATATTTGTTTCATATCGAAAGTGTGAACAGATCCTCATATCTATACTACTCACAGCACACACAGGAGGGCTTGCAAGCCCAGATGTGTCAACATGTACTGTTGTGAACTGGTTACTAGTAGTGGGACTACGGGCATGCACGTCACTAGCCTGTCTTCCATTCACGCCTCAGCCTGGACATGCAGATCGCAGCTGCTGCCGTCAGAGGAACACTGCAAAGACGAAATGCTGCGCTGTGGTCTTGACCGATTCTGCTTGCACTGAAGTGATACTCGTTTGTACATACGATGGAGACCTGTTGAGTGCTGTCTCGTAGAGTGTATTCGTCCAAGACACACTGGCGCCCCCACAGGTTTACGGTCTGAGTTGTGAGAAGTCAGAGCTCTCATTCTGCTTTGATATTTCCGGAGGGGCCGCTAATCAGTGCTCGGTAAGTGCAGAATGTTGTCAGGCCCGTACTTTTTCCGTTATTGCAACAGGAAGGTGATGTATTATTAGGATAATGCTCGCTCGTACACTAACTTCGTATGAAACTCGACGTGCTCTGCAAGGCGTGCAGCAACTCCCTTGGCCAGCACGATCTCCACACTTGTCTTCAACCGAGAACGTGTGCAACATAATGCGACTCGTGCGATTCGTCAACCAACAATTTCTACAGAGCTACGTGAACGGATCGAGAAGGCGCGGCATTACTTATCCCAGGGAAGTATTCCCCATTTGTACAATCGACCGGACGCCTGACCCAGCGCCTGCACTGCCGCCCATGGAGGCTACACCACGTTCTAAAACGGGTGTTTCAGCATGGGTCGATACCTGACACCTCAGAACCGCTTGTGCTAATGATTTGCGAATTTACTCCGTATGCATTTTCGCTACAACAAATCTTGAGTGAACTGGGAACCTCAAAGGAAGTATACTATTTTTCCCTGCAATGTCTTCAGAAGATACAATGGCAATATGTAGGTAGCGCTTTCATATTAGAGTGTTACACACAGACAACACAACGTTTTGTAGAACACTGGGTTACAGGGAATGATTTACAATAAATAAATGAAAGTTAAATTTCACCGAACTAAGCAGATGCTGGGATTGTTCCATTTAACGGAGGACAGCAGAGTTCCTTCACATCCTTGGGCCTTATGAACCAGTGCTGCTTCTCTGTACATGCCATGGTGATGGCGTGCAGTATCAGAACCTCTGTTCTGTAACGTAACAGCTATATCACACAAATATGCAACTTGTATTGTCTATTTACGCTTTATCAATACTCCATTTCTTTTTGTTTCACTGTAATCTGTACCTAACTATTGGTACTGTTTCTATTGGGGCTAATTATGATTGCGAAAGCGACAGTCCTCTGACCACGTGCTGTAAGTTCCTTGTATGATGCAGGCTGCGTGATTGACATAGCGTACTGTAAGCAGCAGAATGCTCCGATATTCATGTTGGCAACAAGCCGAGATTGTGTCTGTGTACGACCAAGCGGAAGGAAACGGTCTAGAGGCAGCGTGGCTATACCAAAACAACTATCCTCACAGACACAAACCGCATCACACAATATTTCAAGCCCGTTTTGGACATTTGTGTGATCATGGGTCCTTTCGAAGAGACAAACGTGCAGGAAGGAGGCTGACATGTGCACACCAGATTTGGAGGACCGATTCAGGATATTGTGACGATCCCCGGCACAAGTTCCAGGCAACTGACCCTCCAACATGATATAAGCCAAAGTTCGATTATGTGTATCCTGCATGATAACCGCTGATATCCCTATCACCTGCGACGAATGCAAAGGTGATCAGCAGCGGATTTCACTATAAGCTGATCAGCAGCGGATTTCACTATAAGGGGAGGATTTTGTTTATGCTTTTCGCACCAGACCATCAAAATTATGGGGTTTGTATGAATAGTTCAGTTTACCGATGAAGTAACCGTCACCAGAAGTGGCATCCTCAGTCTGCATAATCATCAGCTCTTGACCACAGATAATGCTCGGAGAACGGTTGAGGCACCTCATTAGCGTCGGTTCAGCATCAATGTGTGGCCAGGGATTCTTGGCGACCACATACAACTCCTCGACGAATGAACGTACCTAGATATCCTGCGGAATACTCGGCCTGGGCTGCTTGAAAATTTATCTTTGCCAGCACGACAGGTTGTGTCCTTTCCGCATGACGGAACACCATCCCACTTCCGCATTACCGTTCGCCGACACCTCAACAATCCAGACTTTGGATAGGATGCGGAGGCCCTCTAGGATGCCGTGCAAGATCACCGGACTTCAATAACTGGATTTTTACCTCTGTGGGCATCTGAAAAGCGTTATGTCTGCCGAACCAGTTCCTGATGTCCAAAATCTTCAACAGCGCGTTCATTACGCCTGTGACGTTATTCGGAGAGAGGCAGGAATCTGCGATAGAGTGCGACAACCCTTGATACGACTTGTGAACGCGGTGCATTGCTTCACATGGAGGCCATTTTGAACATATGTTGTGTCGTGGGTGCGTTGCTGATCTTTACTTTGCTCCAGGACGATTTGTTGTCGTTGCACGCACACCACCATTTGGGGACATATGTTTATAGGATCATTTCTCCTTCACTTCCAGTCAGGAATCCATCCCGTCAGCTTATTAATGTTCATTCTGTGCAAGTACTATGATCTCTGTGAGAGTTAATTCATCCCTGAGGAAAAGTTACCACCGTATTTCGTATATGGTCCTCCACCAGGAGACGGGGTGGGGGGGGGGGGGGGGGGGGGGAAGCACAAATAACGTGGCGCGCATCGAAGTCTGCAGCAAAAGCAGGCAGTTGCAGAGGATTCTCCCAGTGGATTTATAAACGTGTTTTACAAGATATTTCACGAAATTTTGTAAAACAACGTTCTAACATACGCTCTTCGTTTAAAACACAGAGTTTTTATAATTACCTCGTTAAACTAAGTTTTCTTAGCAGAAACATCGCATTAAAGTTATTTGTTGCAAACTAAAAATAATTGTTAAAAATTCTCAGTAGTAATAGTTTTTTAAAATTACATTTATACTGAAAAATATTTGTTCAGTCTTGTCGCAAAGGAATCAAGCGGAGAAGTGTTTTCACTCTAATAGCTGATAAAACATCCTCAGTTACATTAGTAACATACTTGTCAAAAATTTGGAAATGTATCAGAAATTTTATATCTGTCACTCTTTAAGATTGAAAGCCCATTTACCTCTACTGGAACAGTGAAGAAATTTACGTCATAAAACTAAATAGAGCTTGTATACTTTGCTTTGCACAATTTATTTGAATATGTTTGATTCCTAAACGTCTGTTGTAGTCCATTTAAAGAGAGCAGGTTTGTTAATAATGAGCTACACAGTCTATGACACATTTTCTAGTGATGGTCTTGCCGCCCTATGATAATAGCTCCCTCTACTGGAACAGACGTAGCAGCAACAGTCACGTGCTACAGGTTGCGTTGGGCTCACGTGCCTGAGATTTTCCAGTGTGGCTGAACGATTAGCTCTGTGATTGACTGAGGCAGGTGTTGGTGCAGGATATTTGTAGTGCTCAGCGATAATGCGCTCCAATTTTGTTCGTTATGTTCAGTAAGAGAGCTTTGTTTCAATATACCTAAACGATGTGTTCCCAGGAAGCTACAGAAAGTTTCTGTGGAGTTTACACTTAGTGGCAGTTCACAATATTTCTTTTGTACAATGTTTCCACACATCACGTGTAGGAGATGTATCTCATTACACAGCTTTAGTAACTGATACCGTACTCAGTAAAAGAAAGTCATGAAAATACACAACACAGCACTTCAGTAACTTGCCAACAGCACTTCACATGAACGTGATTGAAGAAATGAACACAAGAAGACACATGATTATTCGCAAGTAAGAAAGAGTACCACCCAACTAACGGGTTGAAATAGGAGGGAGATTCTCTGTATATGTGATTTCGAACATACAGGTAACTAAACAAGCTATCAAACGGTCGTATGAAGTAGGAGATATGAATATCTATAATGCATGAGAAAACCTTAGAACTAACAGGTCACGACTATTTCATTAAAAGATAACTAAAAATTTACCAAATAGGTTAACTGAGGTGTGAAGAATCACTGTTATAATACGAATGTTTAACGAATTTCTGTTTTGCTAAGTTTCTTTAGAAAGATATCAGAAACAATAGGTATTATCTATATTTAATACCCAGTAATCGTATATGGAAAACAGAACAAGGATATTTTACACAAAATATTTTCTTTGACGCAATCAGAAATGTTTTATACAGTGAACTTTTATGAGACCAAATTTCAACAGCATCAGGGTGTTATCCAAATACTGCTTTGTCAGACATGGGCATCATACTGATACTGCTTCACTTGTTGTTATGGTGGCCATTGAAAGACGACACAGTTAACGATACAGAATTGCGTGAAAGAAAACATTAGCTTTAAAATAAGAAGGGCAGTCTCTGTCTCCCGACGAAATGTTATTTCTCCAAGAACTATGGAAACCAGATATATTGGGAAAATATGTTGATATTGTGGACATACCGACAGTATAACCTCGAAGTACGAATATCGATGATATTTTCATAAAGTATAAATGTTTTCGATTCGTCTATCAACCGTTCGCGTATGAAATTCCCTCGCTGCTGGTTCTGGTACAAGGAGAATCTTCTTAAAAAGGCTACTCCAGCCACAATGAATATACAACGACGTCTCATAAGTGCAGCTGAGCGACCTCTTCAGATGCCACGACTACGCTACTGGACTGTGCTGTGCTAATCAGTTTGTTATCCGTCCCTGCAGGTGTCGTTCAGTTGCACCGACGAAGTATTCAGGGAATTTCACAACGACATCTGACGTCTACCCCCAGATTCATTTCTACAACACGTTCATCGTGTCAACCTCAAGCAACACACAATCAATTATTCCGAACTTGACACCCGGCGTGTAAAGAGGAAGTTAATATAACTACACTCCTGGAAATGGAAAAAAGAACACATTGACACCGGTGTGTCAGACCCACCATACTTGCTCCGGACACTGCGAGAGGGCTGTACAAGCAATGATCACACGCACGGCACAGCGGACACACCAGGAACCGCGGTGTTGGCCGTCGAATGGCGCTAGCTGCGCAGCATTTGTGCACCGCCACCGTCAGTGTCAGCCAGTTTGCCGTGGCATACGGAGCTCCATCGCAGTCTTTAACACTGGTAGCATGCCGCGACAGCGTGGACGTGAACCGTATGTGCAGTTGACGGACTTTGAGCGAGGGCGTATAGTGGGCATGCGGGAGGCCGGGTGGACGTACCGCCAAATTGCTCAACACGTGGGGCGTGAGGTCTCCACAGTACATCGATGTTGTCGCCAGTGGTCGGCGGAAGGTGCACGTGCCCGTCGACCTGGGACCGGACCGCAGCGACGCACGGATGCACGCCAAGACCGTAGGATCCTACGCAGTGCCGTAGGGGACCACACCGCCACTTCCCAGCAAATTAGGGACACTGTTGCTCCTGGGGTATCGGCGAGGACCATTCGCAACCGTCTCCATGAAGCTGGGCTACGGTCCCGCACACCGTTAGGCCGTCTTCCGCTCACGCCCCAACATCGTGCAGCCCGCCTCCAGTGGTGTCGCGACAGGCGTGAATGGAGGGACGAATGGGGACGTGTCGTCTTCAGCGATGAGAGTCGCTGCAGCCTTGGTGCCAATGATGGTCGTATGCGTGTTTGGCGCCGTGCAGGTGAGCGCCACAATCAGGACTGCATACGACCGAGGCACACAGGACCAACACCCGGCATCATGGTTGGGGAGCGATCTCCTACACTGGCCGTACACCACTGGTGATCGTCGAGGGGACACTGAATAGTGCACGGTACATCCAAACCGTCATCGAACCCATCGTTCTACCATTCCTAGACCGGCAAGGGAACTTGCTGTTCCAACAGGACAATGCACGTCCGCATGTATCCCGTGCCACCCAACGTGCTCTAGAAGGTGTAAGTCAACTACCCTGGCCAGCAAGATCTCCGGATCTGCCCCCTATTGAGCATGTTTGGGACTGGATGAAGCGTCGTCTCACGCGGTCTGCACGTCCAGCACGAACGCTGGTCCATCTGAGGCGCCAGGTGGAAATGGCAAGGCAAGCCGTTCCACAGGACTACATCCAGCATCTCTACGATCGTCTCCATGGGAGAATAGCAGCCTGCATTGCTGCGAAAGGTGGATATACACTGTACTAGTGGCGACATTGTGCATGCTCTGTTGCCTTTGTCTATGTGCCTGTGGTTCTGTCAGTGTGATCATGTGATGTATCTGACCCCAGGAATGTGTCAATAAAGTTTCCCCTTCCTGGGACAATGAATTCACGGTGTTCTTATTTCAATTTCCAGGGGTGTATGTAGTATTTTCATCAAACTGCCGCAGCAACATCTGGAATTAATGTCTCACTTACAGAAGACCCACAGATTACAACGTTTTCTTGTTCTCGAATTTAAGCGACTAAAAGTTGCTCCACTTCGATTAACGGAAACCTTCAGAGTAATAGTAGGTTTATGTATGCGACGCACGATTGAAGTGACGTGGTTTAGTGCGAAGTACAACGCGTATAAATTTCATTTCACGCACGGTGTACTGTTTTGGAAATAGTATTACAGGGATGAAAGAGGTGACCAAACGAAACAGGAAAGTGCGAAACGAAAAGGAGAGCTGAAAACTACAGAAACGAAACATCGCTCATCGTATACCTTGAATGGCCTTGTGTGTTTCGTAGTTGGATGAGACTCTACGTTACATTCGCATAAACAGGGGCACCTCCTGTTGAGCATATATAGCCAGTTAGCTTTGTAAATGGTGACGACTCTTTAGTAAACAGTATTTCGACGGTTTTCAGATTAAAATCTGCGGTTTTAAAGACAAATGTAAGTAGTACGACGAAAAGAGCCCAATATTTATTTCAATTTTCCAACGTCAGCCTTGTCACTGGAAGGTTCCTTAAATCAACACTGTATTTCTCGGCACGAAACTCTCTCTTTTATAACTACAAAGAAAAGCTTTTTATCCTATCAGAAGCCGATGAGAGGAAGTAATCAGTACTTCTGAGAGAAGACGACTCCTAACGACAGCCAGTCCAGGTTCGTGTTACAAGTGGAAATTTCTCAGAAGCGACATTGGTTCTCTTTTTACGTAATGACGCACAGACGCAGAACTTTTATACTGGGAGACACAGGTTCTTTGTGGAAATATTTACAACTATAGCGGCAGCTTCAGTAGCTCTGGGCGTGCTTAAAACTCCTCAGAGCGGAACAAGCCAGGCTTTTTCATCTCCAGGATTAGAAATTTCTGCTCTTAATATCATTAGTCCGCAGCTCGTGGTCTTGCGGTAGTGTTCTCGCTTCCCACGCACGGGGTCCCAGTTCCCGGCGAGGTCAAGGATTTTCCCTGCCTCGAGATGACTGGGTGTTGTTGTGTCATCATCATCATTCATCCCGATTACGGTCGGAGGAAGGCAATGGCAAACCACCTCCTCTAGGACCTTGCCTAGGCGACGATGCGGGTCTCCCCCATCATTCCCTACGCTCCTCTGAGTATGGGACCTCATCATCATCATTATCATTAATACTTCATTTGGGGCGACATGTAGTGGCGTAAATCGAAAAGGTTCACGTAGCGACACGCTCAGCAATGCAAAATGAGTACATAGTCGTGTCTTCAGCCATTCTCTTTACGAGTGCCTCTGAAGCGATCACCACACGAGCCAAAGTACTAGAGCAGGTGGATAATAGGCAGCGTGGGATCTACAGAACCAGAAAATGTAATAACGTACACGCTTTGAATACAAACTTAAGGTATTAAGAAGATAACAGAAGTAACACGACGCGTCGTTGTCTAAAGAATCATTGCTCCATACATCTGAGGCGATTCTAGCAAACTAACTAAAATGAAAATCTAGTTTCCCATAGAGCGATCTGAAAGTCATTAGGTTGCTCCAATTTTGAAACAAGACAACATCCTCTGTGCTATCATCACAGTCATATTTTGCTAACATAAAACTATCGTCTCTAGTTGGTATTTACTTACACTGCAGATGGATCCACCATTTTGTGAGGAAGGAATAAAACGGTGTACTGTAAACATTCTCCAATGGATGGACTGCAGCGAACATGGCAGAAACCATGTTTTAGACACACTATAAGTCAATATATAATTCGAGCATATAAAACTAACGACACTTTTTTGTTACTCCTTATCTAGTGAGCGTTTCAATATTCTACAGTCTTAAGAAAGCAGCCGTGACAACCAAAACGAAATAGAAAGTTTACATTCTATTGATTTACATTATTAAAATTTCAAGCCGATTCTGCATGTTTACAATGCATAATTTATCTAATTGCAGTAAATACTACATTCCAAATAGCATCGATCAACACATCCTTAACACTGACAATTCATTCTCTGTACAGCCTTTTTCGTATTATCTTCTTTACAACTTTTGTAGAATCTATAGAAGTTATACCAGTCCGTATGTGGCATAACAGCAAACCAGTGCTTAACAGTATTGGTTAAAAACAGTCTTGGTTGCAATTTTATTTTTTTTATTTTTCAACGACGCGTTTCGCCTTATTTAGGCATCTTCAAGTTATCTTTCATAATCTTGTTTTTGATGTTACGTAGAGATGAAGCCACACGTTTTTCTGTCCGACTAGACAGTATACTATAGAAATTCTTCTAGTCCTGAAGATGCCTAAATAAGGCGAAACGCGTCGTTGAAAAATAAAAAAACTAAAATTGCAACCAAGACTGTTTTTAACCAATATTTTGTACAATTTGTCTTTTGTTTACTCTTTTCCTCGAATGCTTGCTGGTTGTTGTAAGTAGTAAAATGTACTATTCGCCTGTTTCAGGTTTATCTCATCGTTAGCCGTAACTGTTGTTTAGCGTTCCACGCCATATAGAGATGACAATTTATTATCCAACATTGAGAATCAGAAATCTGTCCATATATAAGCATTTATTTTCGTCATATTCCGATCTGGACTGTAAACTCTGGCTGCCTTCCACCGTGTTACCAACTGCCATCGTGCCGGACTAGGAAAAACAACCTCGTAATAATGGGCGGACCCTACAGTTGGAGGAATCAGCCTCTGATTTCGGACCTCCGGCCTCGGACTAGTGCCGACTGGAATCTTCACGGAGCTGATGACACCTAAGCCAAGACCACGCGACGATACAAATCGGCAGAATGTGGTTGGTCAGAAACACGGACAAGTAGAAGGGCATGGACGACAGGACATTTGATAAGACATCAGGGAAAAACTCTCATGGTACTAGAGGGAGGCTGTAGAGGGTAAAAACTGTAGAGGAAGACGGAGAGTGGAATACGTCCAGCAAGTAACTGAGGACGTAGGTTGCAAGTGCAACTATCAGATGAAGATGTTGGCACAGAAAAGGAATTCGTGGCGGGCCGCTTCAAATCAGCTAGAAGACTGATGACAATCGAGTGTTGAAACCTTTTTAACCAGGGCTATTAATCATAGTCCCATGTGTCCACAGATGAGTGCGAAACATTGACACAAATTATTTACAAAGGGATAGAAAAACTGACAGAAATCGACCTCTGGGAAAATTAGACTGGGTTTCACAAAAATGTAAGGTTATTAATCCTACGACTTAGAAGATACCTTAAAGAAGGGCTAACTTACGTTTATAGTATCTGCACATTCAGAGAAAGCTTTCGGCAATGTTGAATGGAAAACACCCTATAAAATTCCGCAGGGGGTAGGGATTAAATGCGTGGTATATACAAGTTGTACATGAATCATACTGCAACTACAAAATCGCTGGACATGAAAGTGAAGCACTAATTAAGAGCATAGTCAGATAGGATTGCAGAGGATCCCTGACATTATTGAGGAAACAGTTAATGAATTCATAGATAAATTGGGAACGTGAGTTATAGTTCAGGGAGCAGAGACAAAAAAACTGTGACGTTTGTCCATCTAGTGTTCAGCCCAGTTAGCGAAGAACACAGGTATATTTATTAAGACCAATGAAAAGAATACAGTAACACTATTGCTTAAGAAGTAGGCTGCAGTACCTCCTGTAAGGGAAGCATGTGGTAACAGAAGCTTGGGTCCAGAGAGTGCTCGCTGTAAGACTCCGTATTTAACTGTTGGCACTACACACACTTTCAGATGACGTTCACCGGGCATTCGCCATACCCACATCCTGCCATCGGATCGCCTCATTTTGTACCATGATTCGTCGCTCCACAAAACTTTTTTCACTGTTCAAACGTCAAATATTTACTCGCCTTACACCAAGTGAGGCGTCGTATGTCATTTACCGCCGTGGTGTGTAGCTTATGAGCAGCCACTCGACCATGAAAGCCAAGTTTTCTCACATCCTGCCTAACTGTCATAGTACTTGCAATGGATCCTGATGCAGTTTGGAATTCCTGTGTGATGGCTTGTATAGTTGTCTGCCTATTACACATTACAACCCTCTTCAACTGTCGGCGGTTTCTGTCAGTCAACATACGAGGTCAGCCTGTACGCTTTTGTACCGTACGTGTCCCTTCAGGTTTCCACTTCACTATCACATGGGAAATAGTGGACCTAGGGATGTTTAGGAGTGTGGAAATCTCTTGTACTGACGTATGACGCAAGTGATACCCAATCACCTGACCAAGTTCGAAATCAGGGAGAGGTCCGCGAAGCTCCCCATTCTGCTCTTTCAGGTCGCTGATATGGAGTACCTGGCAGAAGGTGGCAGCACAATGCACCTAATATCAAAAACGTATGTTTTTTGTGGTGTCCGCATACTTTTGATCACATAGTGTAATAACTGAATTGGGAAAACATGTATATGGTACAATCTGACAATAAGAAGATTTCCATGGACAACTGGATGGAAGTGTGACGTTTAGAAACTGAAGAGGGAGCCCAAGACTCAAATACTAGAGACAGGAGGAAATGGCGTAGCTATTCGGAGCTGAAAAGTCTTGCACAGACTAGACCAGCTGGGGTTAAACTAAGTTTCAGACTGAAGACCACAACATAAACATATTTACTGCTGGTGATAGTGTGATTGCTCTCTAGAAGTTTGAAGTCACCGTGGACGACGACTGCGCGTGCTTCTGTCGGACATCGCATACTGCCAGAGAAAGCCCTTTACCCTGGACCGTAACCTGGGATAGGGTAGTTTCACAGCAATCGCTGTACGCATGAGACGGACAAAGTGTCTCCGAAGGCAGCTCACATTATCAAGCAAGTGCCCGACCGTTGCACTTATACACCAACATCTAACGCTTTGTGTAATAACAGGGATCTTCGCACAAAAATTATTTTGTATAAAGTCTCGTCTTTGATTTCAAAGTCTTCATGGATATAAAATCCTTACGCCGCTACGCTCGTTGATGGCTTGCTACAAAATTTACGTTCCTATTGTTTTCTAGAACATCAAATTACGACATTCATCTTCTGAGCTATTTCTTAGCATGAAAATAATTCAAATAAATTGCTATAAGTTTTCATCTCTATTTTAAATAAATATCCAGTGACTACTGATGTATTTTACCCAACAATATACTTGGGCGAGCAGAAATGTTTAGATTATAAACAATCTGTGCATCACAACATGATGGAATTTTACGAAGTGGGTGTGTATAAAAGATGTATCCAAACAGCAATACAAAAAACTCTGACACTTTGTAGACGTCTCTTATACATAGCGGAACTTGAAAACATCACTTACTGGGTTCGTAAAAATTTGATACTGTGAATTCTGCGGAATATCTCCTACGGGAGGAGCCGTTGCGAGTGGATACAGAAAGAAACTCCAATATATTAAAGACATTATAATTGCGTACCACCCAATACAGAAAAGAGCATTACACGCATCTAAGTGGAAACAGAAACCACCAAGCCACTGGACAATGAAGGAATCCAGACCGATGTGAGGACAAATGCATCTTAGCCTCGACTTATCGGCAACTTTCCTCAGAGCAACTCCTTAGAAATCCCGAAGATTTCTTTCAGGAATCTCAGTTTTATTTCTGCGAAACAACTGTTTACCTTTCTGGAAGTCATCTAGTTAGCGGAAGTTCTTAATTAATTTGACCTGTTTGTGATTGCTGTACAAAGAAACGTTTGTTCTTGGGAGGATATCTCAAGACAATGAGAAACTTTAATTTAATTACTTCGTTACTCTCTCTTCGTACTTGACAAGGAAGTTCATTGCTTCTTTTCGATTAGATCTCAACAGATAGAAGAGATGTTGTCTGTGGCCTCCCTTTACATTGAAACACAAGGCGCCTCACCACGACAGAAGCTGCATCTGCACGAAGAGAATAAAAGAGACGCGCCGCCTAGCCTCGGCTACAGTAGAAGAGCAGCAATAGAAGAGCGACAGTGACACTAACGATACCAGAGAGTTAAGAACTTGTGTGATTAGCTTGCATGGAAATTGTATCTATAAAAGGACATTGATTATTTGCATGTCGCCAACTGCTTGCGACCCACCATGTAGAAACGAAAGGTAAGTGTGGTCAGTTCTATTACTGTATTGAACTACATTAATATGATTTGCTTGTATGTTGTCTACCTATCCGAGAAAACAGCCTCCTAGGCACCCAGTAAGAGATGAGAGGGCAGGATCCTACATTTATAACTGTGGCTTTATTCACATGTCACATGTACTACACGTTAATGTAACACATTTCGCATATATTTGTACACGTATTTTACCCGTATTTCTAGCGAATTTAGCCCTGCAGTTTCGTTCACACGAAGTTCAGTGTTAATGGCGTAATGTCTCCTGAACTGTGTGTCGTTCAATGATATTATTTTGGCAGGTACATCCAGCTGTATATGTAGATACTGTCTGCGAAACGTCTTGATAATAGAGTTGGCAGTAAAGAAGCAATAAATAGAAACATAATGTATGATGTGGTAGCTTTTCACGGATCTCAGTCTGCGTAGTCAAATCACTTCAACTATGTGTCGAACAATGATATATTTTTGCAGGTACACTCCGTGGCACATGTGAATATTCCTGGTAAAATGTGTTGCAAATATAGTTATAAAAAGTAATAAAAGAAAAGGTCACGCCAGGTGCTGAACTTTTACAGTATGGACACATAAAATGTATTAAACACTAAACTTCCTTCCTTTCGTCATTTCGTGGGAAGTGTTTGCAAGTAAAGGATTCTTAAAGATTTGAAATTACATATGAAGTATGTTGTGAGTCTAGCAAATGCTCACATTCTCAAATATTATAGGAATATAGTATGCCTATTAGCGCCTTGTGAGGTACGGTTCTCTTTTACCCCCACCCCTTTGGGAGGTGGGTGTGCTCAGTGGGTTTTTCTAGACAGTGAGTAATATATGTACTAAGTCTGGTTGATATCGACCCGGTAGTTTAGGAGCAAATGTAGAATACATATTCATATATTCACTTTTACAATAGGCACGGATCCTTTTTCCGTCTATTCATTTAAAGTGTGCTACAGAAACGAATACATTTCTCGAAGAGATAGGGACCTGACTGAAATATATGTAAGAGGTATTTGGAATCGAGAGTTCGCTCCACATGAAAAATAAGGAGGAGGTAACTAGACACAAGTGAGCGGTGAGTTACGTTTTAAGAACTTGTGGAATCCATTTCAGTTTTTATTCTCACGTGTTTCTTTACGTAAATGATCTGTTAGATCATCATCAGATTCGCCTGTCTCCTTAAAATAGTAAGCCAAAGAAGTAAAACTTGTTAGCAAAGCTGGCACCGTCAGAAAATGTAACAACACGATAAAACTGTAATGAACGCACATGACCAGCTGTATAGAGTTATCGTCAGCATATTTCATTATCTAACAAATCGTAAACTGTCAGCAGATAAAGGAAAATTTGCGATCATGGACTGTTTTGGATTTCACGGTTACCTGAACATCAGATCACGTTACACGTACAACGTTTCCCCGAGTGAAATCGATGTTAGTGGTACCTTTATCAGGATTTTGCCCTATCCGTTTTAACAAACAAATATAGGTGCTTATTTATCGTTTAAGTCATGTTATGCTTGGTCGATCAGTCGTTAGAAAATCAATTTCACATGACATATTACTATGTAAATACAGGGCGAACACCAATAAAACCAAGAAACTGCGGAAAGGATTCCAGACTGGAAATGGAGGAAAAAAGGTCCTAGGAACACCTGTCTGGAAATGCGTCGTTTCCACGTTAGATGGCGCTGACGAATGAAACTTCCTCTGACGAGGTACCGTGTGTTTCTTGTGTACAGTAGGCTGCGTGAACGACGCAGCGTACTGTAAGCGGCATAATGGTTCGGTATTGATGTCGGTAACAAGTGTGTGTACAGTCAAGCAGACGGGAACGGTCGAGCGGAAGCGCAGCTATATCAAAAAAAGTCTGTGGGAACAGACATCAACCACATCAAACAACATTTTAAGCCCTTTTTGGGCGTTTGTGTGATCATGGACATGGGTATTTTCAGAGAGACGAACGTGCAGGGAGGTGACGCTGTGCATACACCAGATCTGGAGTACTGTGTAATTAAACCAGGGACCTAGGAACGACGGACAGGCCTCTTTCCTCCGCAGCCCTCAGTGGTTCACAAATCCACAACAGGCCACAGCAGTTCACCCACCCCAGCGCCGACTCACACCCTACCCAGGGTTATTGTGCGGTTCGGCCCCCAATGGATACTCCCCCCTCCCCCCTCGTCCCCGGAAACTTCTCATATCAGACGAGTGTATCCCCAACATGTGTGCGTGGTAATTATGGTTTACGCGTACGTGGAGACAGTGTTTGCGCAACAATTGCCAACATAGTGTAACTGAGGCGAAATAAGGGGAATCAGACCGCATTCGCCGAGGTAAATCAAAACGGGAATCTGACCGCATTCACCGAGGTAAATCAAAACTGCACTGAAAACCATCACAGGCTGGCCGCCACACAGGTCCTCGATACTATTCCCCCAGGCGGAGCAGCGCGTTAGACCGCCGCGGCTAGCCGGGTGGGTTCTACAAGATATTGAGACACCTGGTACAAGTTCCAGGCAAGTGGCCCGCCAACATGGTGTAAGCAAAGTATGATTATTTGTATTCTGTATAACAACCGCATCCCATGGAGGCCATCTTGAACGTCTATTGTGACTCGGATGTGATGCAGCTCTGTACAGTGTTCCGGAACGATTAGCCGTGCGATCTAGGGCGCCTTGCCACGGTTCGTGCTGTTTCCCCCGTCGGAGGTTCGAGTCCTCCCTAGGGCTTGAGTGTGTGTTGTCCTTAGCGTAAGCTACTTTCAGTTAGATGTAAATGTTGTGTAAGCTTAGGAACCGATGACCTCAGCAGTTTGGTCCCACAGGAACTTACCACAAAATATCCGGGACGATTTGTTGTTGTTGCACGCACACCGTCCATTTTATGGTCAGATGTTCTTCGGACCTTTCTTCCTCCATTTTCATTCAGGAATCGGTCCTTGCAGTTTGTTGGGTTTATCAACGTTCGCCCTGTATCTGTGTCTCCGGAGAAATAATTACTTGAACCTGTTGCAGTCCGTTGCTAATAATGAGAATGTGCAAAATAATTTTTCTACGAAATGCTTTGGTTAGTTGTATTTCATTTCACATTAACGTTACTCGGAAGTGTTATGTGTATACAGGCCTTCTCTAATGCAGAGGACAGACTAGAATGCCACTTCCTGTAATTTGCTTGATGGTGGGAACCTTTATGATGACAGTGGCTCGCTATTTTTCTTTCGGTGTTCATTGTGCAAGTTAATGGTTTATTTTGAACGATTCTTGAATACTAATGGTGTCCATTTTGTGAAGTGTAATACATACATCCTATAGAAGGCTGGTCTCTGCACCTCCTGGAACCCCATTTTCTGTCTGGCTCCTAATGCGCTTGGTGAGTCGTTAGAAGCTAATATTTTTCCTGCCGTAATTGTTAACACAGTACTTTCGAATGAGCCTCACGGAAGATTCAACTTGTGTTCTCGCACTCAAGGAGCTCCTTGTCAGAGAGGTAGGATGCAGATGAAGTCCAAACTGAGACGGCCTTACGCCATGACATTCTATGTGTTCAGAAAATCACACAGATATCCTTACTAGTGCCGCCAAGAACGTGGAGTGTTTCTGACACTCATAGTTATAGCATAGGAGTGCCTGTGGTTTTACTATAGCTACAAGCCACCTGTAGCGCTATAAATTACTAAGAAGTGCATTACATGCAATTAGGGTGCTTTCTTACCAAACAAACAATCAATCTTCTACTCTGCCACTGGACACCCAGCTGGACTGAGACAGAAGGACGAAAAGCCACCAGGAGCCGCCTGAAGCCGGAGATCAAGTACGCCGTGACTTGTGGGCCTCAAAGACCCATTGTCGGCCGGACGGAATGGTTGCACACTTAACCCACGTTTGGGCCTGGCTCTAGCGGTAACATTTACCAATGCTTGTAATATTAAAAGCGCGATTCTATAACGCACCAAGCGCTGTTTATCATAAAAACCGTGATATAAGACAAGTTACATCAATCTTTCAGCTGTCAGACGTTGTTATGCTTATGGTATTGAGTCACAATCAACATGTAAGAGGCTAAAATCGTAAGTTCTTCACTATGGAAATCCGCCGACCAAGTATACGGCAGTATCTCCAAGGCTTATAATGCCCATACAGAAAAGTCTCCACCTCTGACAAGAGCCTGGGCTACCACCATCGCTACTTTCACCCTCTACGGCCGACCAGCAACTGCTCACTCTAGCTGATAGCATATCAAACTGACTCGACGCAGAGTAAAACTTGCCTCATTTATACAAATACTCCGCATAAAGTTGAGTTCTTACACAATACCTTGACCAGAAACGCAACAAGTATCTCTGTTCCTGCGACAAGTTAAAACTGTAACTGAGTTAATTTAGTAGAAAGTAACTGTTAATTCCGAATTTTTAACCCTCAAAGGGAGTTTTGGGGTCCTTCTCGACAGCACTGAAACTTTCATTTCCTCTGTTGGTTATTCTGTTGTTGCTGGTTGCACATAATTTTTCGGCAGCTGGTAACTAGCCTACAGACAAGCTAGAAGTACTGGCGACTTGTCCGCTTTCTCAGAGGACAGTTGTAAAGCTTCGCTGATGCAAATACTTACCCCACGGCACTGTATGTGCTTGTTTCCCATATGCTCAGAATATACTTATTAATTAAATATCATTTAATTTTTAAGCTTTTAATTAATGTTTTCATTCTCTTTGAATATTCATATGCCTTCGAGCTCTCATTCACATAATATGACTGTGCTTGATCCAAATTTTCCGTACTTTGGGAGGTAAATGTTAGAAGAAGATGAAGGCAGTGGTTTAAATGAACTTGAAGCTGAAAATAAATCTACATATAATAAGAAACATGAGACTGCTGTCCATGCCAGTGAGAGAAAGGCCAGCCAGAATTGTATCGTTGCAGATGTCCACTTCGTCAAACCTGTCGTTCAGTGACGTATAAAGAGTGTGAGAGATCTTGGGTGGATATTAAACATTTGCCAAAAATTGTGTATCTGTTCATATGTGAAATTAGCAGTATATTTTTCACACACTATATGCTCTTCTTGCAACCATCTATCACTGTTTTACGTTAATTCTAATACAATAAACTGTTACCAATTTCTTATTTCATTTCACTTCACTGTTATTCACGGTTACATAAACTTACTTTCCTTTTGTGATTCATTTTTAATTTCTTGTGTGAAACATATATTTTGTATTCTAATACAATGTATGAAACATATAAATAAATATTTGTAATAAAAGCAAAATAAAGTAATTGTCATTTGTAACACAAAGCAGCGTCCTTTTGAAACCCACAGCCCCATTTATGAAACAAAGAAATCACATGTCCTTTTGAGGGTTAAATTATGCTGGTGACAGTTCTACACATCCAGGAAGTTCACTTACCTGCGACGTCTTTATAGCGCTGAGTTCAGCGAGATGGCGCTGGGTAACTCGGTACCTCTTCTGATAGCGTTCCCCGGTAAATTTTGTGGAAAAAAGTTTGTAACGGGACACGGTCAGTAATTTACAATCATTAGGCCAAGAATGACTTACAGGCTCAAATATACAAATGGTGAATTCGTAGCAAAAATGGTACCTTATGTAACTGAAAATCTGAATCATCATGAGGTCAATTAATAAAGGTGTCTTCAGAAAATCTTTGAAGGGGCAGGCGTCGTTTAAAGGGATGATGGCTGTCCCTTCTGTTGTGTGATATAGTCCTTGCAGCCTATGAGTTACCAACTCAATTATCCCGTAATTGGAGGTGCATTCCCCAAGGCAGCGGTGCGTCCGTTGTCTGAGAGGACAGCGTCAAAGGGTTGCCCGGTCAGCTGCGCAAACATCAGAGACCAGCTGCTGCCTGTTACTGCCATCCCAGCTGTGGCAAAGCTCTAACAGAGTCTTCTGATGGACCCACCAAGAAACGATCTCAGTGGTCGTCCTGGTTTCTTTCGTTAATATCTGAAGTATTTCCATTGGTGAATACAATAAAAAAATAGTAGTAGTTGTTTTTCTGTTTCTGAAATAGCTTTATGTTATTCAAATTTCACGTGAGAAAACAATCTAAATTTTACTGATCAATACTTTTTTTTCACATGAGTTTACATTCCCCGATGCAGCAGGGAAAAGAAGGAAACCACGGGAGAGATTCTACTATTGGAACACAAAAAATGTGAATATGTTCCTGTTTATTTAGATGACTCTGACTGAAAAGTGGGATACCAACTATCTCATTCTACTTTCTTCACCAACTTTAAAAATTTTCTCAAAGTCTTGGCTTGCGAATATATTCGCGCTTTTTTATGCTGAGTGAGTAGGAGACAGTGTCAGTGACAAAGAGACGGAAAAGTAATAAGAACTGGAAGATCGTAGAGAGGGGATGTCTCATAGAAAGAGCGAAGGAGACAATGGCAGTGTGTGAGAAAGAGAGGCACACAGTGGCAGTGGAACATAGTTGACAGTGACAGAACAGCGCTAGGAAATCACAAGGAGTCAGTGCCGGGAGGAATGGGGGCGGTTGGAGGGGGGGGGGGAGACTAGAGAGAAAGAGAAAGTGGAAGTGAGTGAGAGACAGTGATAAAGAGGGACAGTATATGACAATGACTACGAGGGGGAGAGTGAGTATGACAGTGAGGAGAGACAGCAGTAGAAAGGAAGGAGGATATGTTAGCAGTAAGATGGTTGCAGTGATAGTGTAGTAAGACAGAACGAAGGGGACTGTGGCTGAATGGATGAGTGAAAAAGGGCAACAGATAGTGGACAGATATGAGCGTCTTACAGCGAAGGAGTAGTGGGTGTGAGTAAGTTAAAGTTATGGAAGCTTCCGGGAGTTTAAGATAAGTTACATGTTAAACAGAACAGTGCTAGGAAATCACAAGGAGTCAGTGCCGGGAGGGATGGGGGCGGTTGGAGGGGGGGAGACTAGAGAGAAAGAGAAAGTGGAAGTGAGTGAGAGACAGTGATAAAGAGGGACAGTATATGACAATGACTACGAGGGGGAGAGTGATTATGACAGTGAGGAGAGACAGCAGTAGAAAGGAAGGAGGATATGTTAGCAGTAAGATGGTTGCAGTGATAGTGTAGTGAGACAGAACGAAGGGGACTGTGGCTGAATGGATGAGTGAGAAAGGGCAACAGATAGTGGACAGGTATGAGCGTCTTACAGCGAAGGAGTAATGGGTGTGAGTAAGTTAAAGTTATGGGAGCTTCCGGGAGTTTAAGATAAGTTACATGTTAAAAAGCAAGCCCGAATATATTTACATGCCAAAATTTGCGGCAAATTCTATAAAGCTGCCGAGAAACCTAGAATGAGGCAGCTGATACCCCACTTTTCTGTCAGAGTCTTTTAAATAAACAGGAATGTATTAGCATTTTTTGTACTCCGATAGGAGTATTTTTCCTCTAGTTGCAAAATATATGAAAACTTTTGAATAGAAAGTACGTAAAAGTATAACAGGACGGTCACACGGGGTTGCAGAATCGTTGAACACATTCTGAGTTTGAATATAATAAATTTTCAAGGAGCACAAGAACTTTTATCACAGATCAGCACGTAATTAGAAAGCATTGTTCGTGCGAAATTCAGTTTGCCATTTTCTTACATGGCATCTTGCGAGCCACAGATGAACGGAAACAGGCGGATTCCTTGTTCCTACATTTCTGGACAGAGTGAGAAAGATCGTCTAGGGGTTTTTCTACTTCCGGTGCGTTTCCTGCAGTTCACACCTGTCTGTTAATGTGGTGAGCAGGAAGTTAGCCTTAGTCGTTTACGTTTGGCACATGACATCAAAGGTTGTGAATGATTTACCCTAGGACCATCACTGAGGAAAATTATAAAACTACTCGATCTCAGATCTGTTGCTGTCATCGTTTCGGATCTTACCCGAAAACAGACGCTAAAAATTTACCGTTTCTGATTGCCCTAGTTAATATTTTATTCTCGTGTTCATTAATACTTGTTTACAATGGATTTTCTGTTTTGCGGAATGTCAGTGGTAAAGTTTAATTTTTCAGAGGTAGTATTTTTGTTGTTTTTACGTAGAAGATATGAGTTCTATTGTGTTGTTTTTATTGTGATAACGTAATGTTTTCCTTTTATAAAATAATCGTAATCACTGACTTTCCGGGAAACTGTAATTCCATTGTAAACTTGTAGCATCGCTGAAGCCGAAGCTGTCAAAGAAGCTGTCAATAATAACGTTACAAAGCCACGCGAATAAAAAGTAAACATATAAATAACGCGATCAAATTATAATAAAAATACAACAAACACTTCGAGATCCCAAACGGACGGCGACATACCAGTTAAGACGTAAGCATAAGGTGCTATATCTAGATATAGATCAGAATAGGTCTAGACGCAAGCGGCACTGCTATATCTATTACACTGTCTTCACAGGTACACTTGATAGTGAGGAGACACCAGAATAAATAAATAGTGCAGCGAAACTTGAAACATTTCTTTCTAAGACCTCATGCAACCTGCGGACCCTCTGGAAAGAAACTTTATGAGTCTTCTATACAGTTTCTAGCTTATCGTTCATAGGTAATATGCCCACCAACATGGGGGCGCGCTGTATTTTAGGCCTTGCGCGTCTCAAATGCCAGCACTTGACCTACGAACATAAAATCCGCAGACATTATACGGAAGGAAATGCTAATGAGATGAACGAGAGCTCAGTGGGCGCACTCAACCACCCGATAGTGTTAAGTTTTGCTACCCTCGGCGAGGTACGTGGCGCCCTCCTTACTGGTCGTGAGTGTCTCGCAAGCGACACGAGTAACTTGGACGTATTGCTAAATACACACACAAAAGAAAAAGCTTTTAATCACCTCGATTCCGCGAGTTCCGGACCCTGCACAGAAAATTGGAATAGAGACCAACATAAACATCATTTCCGCCCTTTTTATTGCTCATGGAAAGTACACATTACACGTTGTACCGCCATACAGCGAGACCTTCAGAGGTGGTGGTCCAGATTGCTGTACACATGCGTTGATGCATGCCTGTAATCGTCGTGCCATACTATCCACATGTTCATCAAGGCAGTGTTGGTTCAGATTCTTCCACTCTTCAACAGCGATTCGGCGTAGATCCCTCAGAGTGGTTGGTGGGACACGTCGTCCATAAACAGCTCTTTTCAATGTACTCCAGACATGTTCGATAGGGTTCATGTTCGGAGAACATGCTGGCCACTCTAGTCGAGCGATGTCGTTATCCTGAAAGAAGTCATTCACAACATGTGCACAATGGGGGCGCGAACTGTCGTCCATGAAGATGAATGCCTCATGAATATGCTGCCGATATGGTTGCACTATCGGTTGGAGGATGGCATTCACGTATCGTACAGCCGTTACGGCGCCTTCCATGATCACCAGTGGCGTACGTCGGCCCCACATAATGGCACCTCAAAACAGTGGGGAAACTCCACCCTATTTCACTCTCTGGACAGTGTGTATAAGGCGTTCAGCCTGACCGGGTTGCCTCCAAACACGCCTCCGACGATTATGTGGTTGAAGGCATACGCGACACTCATCGGTGAAGAGAACGTGATGCCAATACTTAGCGGTACATTCGGCATATTGTTGGGCCCATCTGTACCGCGCTGCAGGGTGTCGTGGTTGCAAAGATGGACCTCGCCCTGGACGTCGGGCCGAAGTTGAGCAACATGCAGCCTATTGCGCACAGTTTGAGTCGTAACACGACGTCCTGTGGCTAAACGAAAAGCATTATTCAACATGGTGGCGTTGCTGTCAGGGTTCCTCCGAGCCATAATCCGTAGGATTACGCTTCAAGAATACCTTCACCATCAGCAGTCTTGACTGTGGTGCTCCAAGGACACGCTGCACATCCGAGCTGGAAAAGGGCGTACTGCTTCATATTGAAGAGAGCCCGTCATTGAACACACGAGCAATTTCTTTGGCTTTAATGAGTGGAAATTTATAACAAGTGATGTACTGGGTTACGCCTCATCAATTACTTGTAAAAGCGGTCACGTTATCAACGTGTTTTCAAATGACTGTAGCACGTAAATGGTACGTCTCCACTCTTAGGTTCCAGTCCAAACTATTATCTTCTCACTCCCCTCTACATGTCCTAGAAGCTTGTTACGGGCATTTCCGAATACCATGTATATAACATAAATTGACAGATCAGCTTACTAATGTGAATTATTTTCGTGTGTAAAGGTAACAGGACCCTTTCTTTGATTATGTTGAGAGTAATAAGGAGGCAGCTCGCCTCTTTTGTTGAAGGTAGTGAAAACATAATTCATACTAAGCGGCCAGAGGACTGCTCTTGATGAGTTTCAGGAGCAAACCTGAGAGTTTTGTCGAACTCAATGAACTTATTCGAGAAGTTGAGAGTATTACTTTATCCGACCAACAAATAGAACCATCAGGCCGTGAAATAAACCATCTAGAAGAGGCGATACCTAAACATCAGGGAAATCGAAACGTAAATTGGTAAAGAGGGAAATGCTTTAGGTTTACTCACCACGGGTATGTTGCACGGGTCTGTAAAGCAAGGCGGCAGAAACCTTCGAACAGCTGACGGTTTCAGAAGCGGGGAAGCCAAAGGTAGTGGCCACCCGAGGGACATAACCGATTAAATGGCTAAGTGCCTTAAGAAATCTTCCTTGCCTGGGATTTGCTTGCTAGTAACCTTGAAATTTGCGATGTTCTACACTCAGGTGAGGGCATCTCATTCACGTCATGTAAGCGGTACCTCAAGCAAATATATATTTTTAGGTTTAGTGAATTGAAGTCCGTTTCCGAAAAACCTTATACGTTTAGTGGACAAAAACTGCCTGTGTTAGGGAAAATATGGATTAGCGTAACTATTGGTGAATTGTCATTGCACGCGTCGAGATCTTTATCGGTCAACACCTATCTGTTACAATTCTTTCGGGAAGTGAATTTCCTGGTGAACTCTATGCCTTATTTAGTACTCTGCAAACTGACAGTCTTTCAAATTTAGCCCTGAGGAAAGATATCCCTGGTGTCAGCATTTCTTCACTCCTCAATTAATATATCTTGACTGACTGTCTGAGCTTACTATTAAAATGGAATATGAAATTCCGCTTACCAACCGAAACCCTGTCAGGTATTTCCCCTACCGTCGTCACCACCTAAGACGCAAGACTTGAGAAAAATAATGGGTAAGATTCTTGAGGAAGTGATTACTGGGCGTTTTATGTCTTCCTATACACTTCTCATGTTTCTGGCGCTGAAAGGAAATACGAAAGGTTATGGGCCGTAGTTGATTATTGTGCCATAACAAAAAAATTGTTTTGCAGTCTGTGGCCTTGCCCTACCTCTTCACTTGTTACACGCTGTCTTCTGGGGTACGTTTTTCTATAGGCGTACCAAGAACTTCTGCTTGCTGAACAATCCATGCCTTTCAGTGACTTTTGGTCTGATCGCAATTTATTTTAATGTAACGGAGTGATATTGAGATTGTCTACCGTTACTGCTGTATTGCCCTGTTTGTTGGACAGTATTCTTGGTGATCTTAAATTCAAGTGCTTGTACACCCATGTAGATTATGTAATAATTAATAGTTAACCTTTCTCTGGACATATGGAATGTGGTGGTGAGGTTTTAACACAGTGACGCGGAACTGACTGTAAACCCTATCACGATCAATCTAGCTCGTTCAAGAATATCTTCTCTGGCCACCTTGAACCTGCTCAAAAAATAAAGATTGTTAACGAATGCACTAGAGTTATTTATGATTTCTTCCCTTCAGCAGATATAAAAAAGAATAGCAGATTTTATTGGGGAGTTTAATTTTTTTTCAGAAAATTTATTTCATAATTTGCTCAATTAACCGCGTCCCTAAATCAACACTGCAGCAAACTTAAGAATTTTGTTTGGGACGATGGTCAAATAGCGGCCTTTAATGTCTTAAAAAACCACCAGTAAAGCTCCTGTCCTTCCTATACCAGATTTTCAACGCGGTATCATTTTGCAGACAGACACGTCCAATTCAGGTATTGCCGCCGTTCTGTTGTAAGGTTGCTAGCAAACTGTCGGCCTAAAGCATAGGCCTCGACAGCTCTTTCTACTGGTAAGCTTAAATACTCATTGTATGATCTGGAGGACTTAGGACTTTTCATCGGCTTAGAGAAGTTTCATTTGTATCTACAGCACAGAAAATTTCATCTACAGACCAACAGCCAAGCCCTCAGTTGGTTTTTGGCTCTTCTCGCAAAAGGGGACGGGTAGCTCGTTGGGCAGTGCAGACATCAGCATTCCGTTTTACTCTTAGACATATAAGAGAAGTAACAACCAAATTGCAAATGCATCGAGTCAGATCTTTCATCCAGGTTATCAGGCAGACGAACCGTTGCAGTAGGAAGGTGATTTCGGGTTCACTAGTGTCATTCTGACAGAAATTCCTTCCCCAGTTTCGAAATATTATCAAGAAGCAATTGTACGGTCAAAGGTTTACTGATTTTGAAGATAAGCTCTTGCAGAGACAGTCTGGTTTAACGGTATTGTTTTAGTAATGGTATATTACCTTATAGCGTTAAATATTATGGCTAGCTTAACGTCTTTACATGCTTGTTCCAAGCCGGGACATGATGACTGGTTTCACTATTTCCCGTCTGAGTAGAAGTTTTTCCTATTTTGGTTTATCTAAGACCCTGGTTGTTGATAATGCTCCTTCCGTTAAATCCAGACAATTCAAGAAATTTTGTTTTGTGAATGACGTAATCCACACTACGACCAGCCTGTACTACCCTCACCTCGCTTTTGCTGAACGAGTTAATAGAAATTTGAAATCTCTACTCACTATCTGTCAGAGTCAGGCTCGAGTTAACTGCAATAACCTCATTAATTGGTTATTCTTTGCTTTCAGTTCAGCTACATCAGCCTAATAACGCTACATCCACAAAGGTAATATTTGCTTATCCTGTAAATTCGCCAATTTCTAATCTCTGTTCTGCCAACGATCTGCTTCACAAGAATGTAGATTCCGATACTCTTAAGCAGCACTGGAAGACAGCGGCTAATAGCAGCATTCGCTCAGCACGTCAGCGAAGCGCTCACAGATGTAACCGACGTAGGTGGCCACCCTCTTTGGGTATAGATGACCACGTTTCTGTTAAGAACCTCTGGCTGTGGCCACACAGAAAAAGGGTCAAATGATCTCAGGTAAACTACTGCTCCATGTTGTGGCTCTGTGTGAAGTCACTGAGATTTCCAGCTCCATACGTATTATATTAATAATTTTAAGAATTTGGTACAAAACATGGAGTCAGTTTAAGAGAGGTGAAATCTGGGCGTTTCTGTAGGGATTAGGTAGTCGATCCACTGTCCAAGGATTCCTCCGCACATTTTGGATTCATGGGAGGAAAACTGACCCGTACGATTGCACGGAATCGTACGTCGATGTATCTTTTTCCTAACTGGCAAGAAGGTTTTTACGTTCTTCCCCACAGGGGCAGTCGGTATAGCACTGAATTAAGCCTATCGGTCGTCCTCGCTGGAGTTCGTTTTGACATTGCCACCGGTGATCGCTAGGCGTGGTACATTACCGTTGGCTGCGAATCCGTTACTCAAGGACGATAGCACAGGGAAATTATTCTGTTACAAGTTTATGATAAATTTCTTGTTGTCATTGCTTCGGTTCTCATGCGTAAAAGTCACTGTAAATTTAGCTCCTCTGACTGCCGTAGATAATATTTAACTTGGGTGATTATCGCTGTTATATAAATGTACAAGACAGGCGAAATACCCTAAAGCTTCAAGAAGAATATAATTATTCCCGTCACAAAGAAAGCTGATCCTGACAGGTGTAAAGATTACCGAATTATCAGTTTAATAAATCACGGTTGCAGAATACTAACAGGAATTCTGTACAGACGACTGGAAAAACTGGTAGAAGCTGACTTCGTGGAAGATCTCTTTGGATTCCGTAAAAATGTCGGAACACGTGAGGCAATACTGAGCCTACGACTTATCTTAGAAGACAGATTAAGGAAAGGCAAACCTACGTTTCTAGCACTTGTAGACTTAGAGAAAGCTTTCGACAACATTAAGTCGAATACCCTCTTTCAAATTATGAAGATGGCAGGCTTGAAATACAGGGTGCGAAATGCTATTTACTATTTGTACAGAAACCAGATATCAGTTATAACAGTCGAGGGGCACGGAAGGGAAGCAGTGGTTGAGAAGGGAGTGAGACAGGGTTGTAGCCTCTCTCCGATGTTATTCAATCTGTACACTAGGCAAGTAGTAAAGGAAACAAAAGAAAAATTTGGAGAAGGAATTAAAATCCATCTAGAAGAAATAAAACATTTGAGGTTTTCCTATCTAATTGCAATTAACTCAGAGACAGATAAGGACCTGAAAGAGTAGTTCAACGGAATGGACAGTGTCTTAAAGGAGGATATAAGGTACATCAACAAAATCAAAAAGAGGATAATTGAATGTACTCTAGTTAAATCAGGTAATGCTGAGGGACTTAGACTGGGAAATGAGACATTTAAAGTAGTAGACGGGCTTTGCTATTTGTGAAACGAAATCACTGATCATGATCGAAGAAGAGAGGATATCAAATGTAGAGTGGCTATGGCAAGAAAAACATATCTGCAGAAGAGAAATTTGTTACCATCGAGTATAGATTTGTCAGGAAGTCTTTTCAGGAAGTATTTGTTTGGAGTGTAGCCACGTATGGAAGTGAAACATGGACGATAAGTAGTTGAGACAAGAAGAGCATAGAAGTTTCCGAAATGTTGTGCTACATATATTGGAGGGCAACGTGGAGGGTAAAAATCGTAGAGAGAGACCAAGCAGATTCAGTAGAATGTAGGTTGCAGTAATTACTTGGAGATTAAGAATCTCGAACAGTATAGTGTAGCACGGTGAGCTGCATCAAGCCAGTCTCTGGACTGAAGACCACAACCACAACATAACTGTTAATGTAAGTGATGACAGTAAACGATTTTTGCAATATACGCTTTTGGTTGTTAACTGCTGGGTATCGTGTTTAATGGTTTCAATTTATTACTTCTCCTGGGAGTCCTTTATAACTATTGTTTTTTCCTTAAGTTGCTGTGACAGTTCAGGGTGTGCCAAAACAGAACATGGTTACAGCAGTACTTAACTGCATCTACCTTTTATTAACATTGATGTGCCCTTTCAAAACGTTTTCAGAGCATATCGGGCATAGTAAGACTTGGGAATTTAATTAAATATAATTAGCATCTAAGTCGAAACAAGAACTACTAACAGCCTTGAGAGAGCCAGATCTAACAAACCTCTACCATCTGGTAAGCAAGATGTATGAGACAGGCGAAATACCCTCAGACTTCAAGAAGAATATAATAATTCCAATCCCAAAGAAAGCAGGGGGTGACAGACGTGAAAATTACCGAACTATTAGTTTAATAAGCAACTGCTGCAAAATACTAACACGATTTCTTTACAGACGAATGGAAAAACTGGTGGAAACCGACCTTAGGGAAGATCAGTTTGGATTCAGTACAAATGTTTTAACACGTGAGGCTATACTGACCCTACGACTAATCTTAGAAAATAGATTAAGGAAAGGCAATCCTATGTTTCTAGAATACTCTCTTTCAAATTCTGAAGGTGGCAGGGGTAAAATACAGGGAGCGAAAGGCTATTTACAATTTGTACAGAAATCAGAAGGCAGTTATAAGAGTGGAGGGCATGATAGGGAAGCAGTGGTTGGGAAGGGAGTGAGACAGGGTTGTAGCCTCTCCCCGATGTTATTCAATCTGTACATTGAGCAAGCAGTAAAGGAAACAAAAGAAAAATTGGGAGTAGGTATTAAAATCCATGGAGAAGAAATTAAAACTTTGAGGTTCGCCGATGACATTGTAATTCTGTCAGAGACAGCAAATGACGAGGAACAGCAGCTGAATGGAATGGACATGGTCTTGAAAGGAGGATATAAGCTGAACATCAACAAAAGCAAAACGAGAATAATGGAATGTAGTCGAATTAAATCGGGTGATGCTGCGGGAATTAGATTAGCAAGTGAGACGCTTAAAGTAGTAAATGAGTTTTGCTATTTGGGGAGCAAAAGAACTGATGACGGTCGACGTAGATAGGATATAAAATGTAGACTGGCAGTGGCAAGGAAAGCCTTTCGGAAGAAGAGAAATTTGTTAACATCGAGTATAGACTTAAGTGTCAGGAAGTCGTTTCTAAAAGTTTCTAACTGCATCTACCATGCCATGTATGGAGTGTAGCCATGTATGGAAGTGAAACATGGACGATAAATAGTTTAGACAAGAAGAGAATAGAAGCTTTCGAAATGTGGTGCTACAGAAGAATGCTGAAGATTAGAGGGGTAGATCACATAACTAATGAGGAGGTATTGAATAGAATTGGGGAGAGAGGAGTTTGTGGCACAACTTGACTAGAGGAAGGGATCGATTGGTAGGGCATATTCAGATGCATCAAGGGATCATTAATTTAGTATTGGAGGGCAGCGTGGAGTGTAAAAATCGCAAAGGGAGACCAAGAGCTGAATACACTAAACAGATTCAGAAGGATATAGGTTACAGTAGGTACTGGGAGAAGAAGAACTTTGCACAGGATAGAGTAGCATGTAGAGCTGCATCAAACCAGTCTCTTGACTGAAGACCACAACAACAACAACATCAACATGTTTTTGTACAGTCAAATCTTACTACGAGGTTTGCCCAGAAAGTATTACACCGCATTTTTTCCTCAGCCGAAAACAGTGCTACCAATGCGAAACGTTACATACGTATTATCTGAGTGTTCGGGCTAAGTTCCCGTCACTTCCGCCGAAAGCGTAGCCACAGGACAGTTTCAAAGTGACGTCTGTAGGTGATGTATGTTACAAGCAGCGTGCCGTCATGGAATTTCCCATTGTACATAAAGAAACTGTAGGGAATATTCAAACGCTTATGCAAAACCTGCTGAGCTTCTGCTGCCGACGGAAGTTCAGTTATTCCCTGGGAACGGAGAATGAGATCATCAGAAGGTACTTCGACGGAGCTCAACGATTTGCAGTCGGCGGGGGACCATCCATGGCTGTCACACCTGACATGCTGCAGTAAGCTGATGTGCTCATTCACGAGGACAGACGCATTACGATTCGTCAGTTGGCGCAGCATCTGTCAATCAGCAAAGGGAGTGTGGATGCTATTTTCAACACTCTTGGGTATGCAAGATGGGTCCGTGGTGTCTAACGGTGAATCACAAATCACACAGAAGACACATGTGTCTTTAGTTTTTGCATCGTTTTGAAGCTGAGGGGAGGCCTTGTTATCTCCGATTGTGACAGATGATGAAACCCTGGTTGACTATTTTGAGCCCGAAACATAAGTGCCATTTCCACTCCCCACAGAGGAAAAAATGCAAATCATTTGCTTCCGCCGGTAAGGTCATGATCACCGTGTTCTGCGACTGCGAAAGTACGATGCCAAGAATCAATACAATTAATTCAGAAGCATATGTCAACACATTAACAAAACTTAAGAAGCGCTTCCGGCGACTTCGGTGCCACAGCAAGCGATGAGATGTTTTGCTGCAACACGATAACGTTCGGCACCACACAAGTCTAAGGACTGCTGAGCACACCGCAAAACTGGGTTGTACAGTGTCACCTCATCTACCCTACAGCCCTGACCTAGCCCCGTCGGACATTCACTTGTTTGGGCCATTAAAGGATGCCATTGGAGGAAGACATTTTGAGGACGAGGAGGTGATTCAGACAGTGAAGCAGTGGTTCTGCCACCAGGACAAGGATTGATGTCGACAGGGTATACAAGAACTGGTTTAGCACTGGAGGAACGCCATAGAACAGAGTGGAGATTACGTGGAAAAAGAGAGTGGGTAGATAATACACAATACTTTCGTGTGTGTAATTCTCATTATGTTGAATAAATAATTGTCGAAGAAAAGAAATGTGGTGCATTGTTTTCTGGGCAACCCTTGTAGTTATCTAGATTGGTGTTTTAAAGATGCAAATGCTCCCTATAGTTCACCATCACTTGTGACCCTAATCGTTATTACTATTAGAAGGTTTATTGTTGTTGTTATGTCAATGCCTGTGAATCTACTCATTCCAGAGGCACATTTCCTTAGCAGTGCTGAAGTAAAATTATTTAATTAGATCTATAAGACATTCGAAGGCCTTCATTGCTTATGACTTTGACAACTATTTTATAAGAAATGAGTAAATGCTGTTCTGTTATTAAATGTTGAGATCTGTTTTCAAGAAATTTTGTGTTTAGAAATTTTGTTATTATTGCAGAAGGCCAACCTAATAAATAACGTGGTGAAAAATTGTAGTTATTCATGGCTTGGCACTTAACCATTCAAACATTCTAGCCTGTTCCCTATCGGTGACGCTGATAAGCGATACGAAATGGGTCGAGCATGTAGAGAATGCGAATGGTCCACTTCGGTTTATTGGAAGAATTTTATAAAAATGCAGCACGTCTATAATAGAGACCGCATTTAAACACTAGTGTGAATGACTCTTGCATACTGATCGAGCGTTTGGGGTCCCCACCAGGTTGAATTAAAGGAAGACATAGATGAAATTCAGAGTCAAGCTGCTACATTTGTATCCGATAGGTAAGATCAACATGCGAGTATTACGCAGATTCTTAGTGAACGTAAATGTGAAAAGGGAAGACGACGTTGTCATTGAGAAAATTTTGAGAATCGGTTTTGAAGTTGACTACAGAATGATTCTGCTGGCGCCAATGTTCGTTTCGCGTAAGTACTAAGAAGATAATTTAAGAGAACTAAGGAGCACTGAAAGACAACATTCCATTAGAATTACTGACATTCTTGGGAGAGCCAGTCTTGACAGAACTCTACCATCTGGTGAGAAAGATGTATGAGACAGGCGAAATACCCTCAGACTTCAAGAAGAATATAATAATTCCTATTCCCAAAGAAAGCAGGTGTTGACAGATGTGAAAATTACCGAACTATCAGTTTATTAAGTCGCAGCTGCAAAATACTAAAGCGAATTCTTTACAGACGAATGGAAAAACTGATAGAAGCTGACCTCGGGGAAGATCAGTTTGAATTCCGTAGAAATATTGGAACACGTGAGGCAATACTGACCTTACGACGTATCTTAGAAGACAGATTAAGGAAAGGCAAACCTACGTTTCTAGCATTTGTAGACTTAGAGAAAGCTTTCGACAACGTCGATTGGAATACTCTCTTTCAAATTCTGAAGGTGGCAGGGGTAAAATACAGGGAGCGAAAGGCTATTTACAGTTTGTACAGAAAGCAGATGGCACTTGTAAGACTGGGGGGACATGAAAGGGAAGCAGAGGTTGGGAAGGGAGTGAGACAGGATTGTAGCCTCTCCCCGATGTTATTCAATTTGTATATTGAGCAAGCAATAAAGGAAACAAAAGAAAAGTTCGGAGTAGGTATTAAAATCCATGGAGAAGAAATGAAAACTTTGAGGTTCGCCGATGACATTGTAACTCTGTCAGAGACAGCAAAAGACTTGGAAGATCAGTTGAACGGAATGGACAGTGTCTTGAAAGGAGGGTATAAGATGAACATCAACAATAGCAAAACGAGGATAATGGAATGTAGTCGAATTAAGTCGGGTGATGCTGAGGGAATTAGATTAGGAAATGACACACTTAAAGTAGTGAAGGAGTTTTGCTATTTGTGGAGCAAAATAACTGATGATGGTCGAAGTAGAGAGGGATGCGTTTCTGAAGAAGAAAAATTTGTTAACTTCGAGTGTAGATTTAAGTGCCAGGAAGTAGTTTCTGAAAATATTTGTATGGAGTGTAGCCATGTATGGAAGTGAAACGTGGACGATAAATAGTTTAGACAAGAAGAGAATAGAAGCTTTCGAAATGTGGTGCTACAGAAGAATGCTGAAGATTAGATGGGTAGATCACATAACTAATGAGGTGGTATTCAATAGAATTGGGGAGAAGAGGAGCTTGTGGCACAACTTGACTAGAAGAAGGGATCGGTTGGTAGGACATGTTCTGAGACATCGAGGGATCACCCATTTAGTATTGGAGGGTTACGTGGAGGGTAAAAATCGTAGAGGGAGACCAAGAGATGAATACACTAAACAGATTCAGAAGGATGTGGGCTGCAGTAGGTACTGGGAGATGAAGTAGCTGGCACAGGATAGAGTAGCATGGATAGCTGCATCAAACCTGTCTCATGACTGACCACAACAACAAACAACAACAAGGAGTTCTATGGAAGGGTATAGGCAGTTATTTTTCCCTAATTCTATTTGGGAGTGGAACAGGGAAGGAAATGACTGGTGGTGGTGCAATATACTCTTCAGCATGCTCCATATAATGGCTTACGGAGAGTTTATGTAGACATGTAAGTAAAATAATATGCAGAGTAAATGTGCTTCTTAAAGAGAGCTGAAACTGGCCTTGTCCTCTAAACAAAGAGCTTGCAGGTTCCAGAAACATTGAAATTGTAGCAATTTAATGCCTCCTGCGGAAAATCAATCTCGGCACATGTGTGTACCTTTTAAAATGGGAAATGGGGTAGTTCACTATAGCTGCAAAAGTTGCTGGTAAATACTTCATTTGGCAAGAAGGAGATCCTGAGCTAGCAATTTAGATGTGTAGACACGCCCACTGAATTCCACTTCTGTGAATGTTCGAGAGGTATCACACTAAGTGTGGAAAGCGGGACTTCGAGACCTCATTGGGAGCCTTCAGTAGAGAGGCCGTGCTGTAACTCTGAGATCGCTCTGCGTTTAATATTGATTGCAACGTCCATCAGATTGATAGCCACTGGGTGCCTGCAGAGAAAGAGATCTGTGCTGCTGGCCATGAGCTACCACCGTCCGTTGCCTCCCCCTCTGCACTCACACCGTGTGATCCCCTCCACGCCATTGCACGGACGCTGGTTAATGGCTGTGCTGCATATAGACCTGCCACCGCCTAGTAACGACTTTCAAGCAGTCGTTCTCCCATGACGGACTGGAATGTGGTGATATCCGAAACTGTGGGACACTGTTAATTAAGTACCTTCTGCCATGCCCTTCACAATGGTTTACTAAGCATGCCTACAAATCTACATGCACATACTAATAGTTTTGGAATCGGACTTGCCAATGGAAACTGAAATTCATCACGCATGGTCGAAACAAAAATGTTGTGGAAACAAATATTTGTAATGGGAATTTTACTATTAAATGCAAAGGAGAGAGTTGATAGATGGAAAGAGTACATTCAAGGCCTCTATGAGGGGCAAGATTTGTCTTATGTGATAGAAAAGAAACACAAGTCGATTTGGAGGAAATAGGGGAACCACTATGAGAAACAGAATTTAAGAGAGCTTTTGAGGACTTAATGATAATAAGGCAGAAGAGGAAGATAACTTTCCATCAGAATTTCTAAAATTATAGAGAATGTGATATTGTGCACGAGGTTTGAAATTCTGGGAAAAATAGGTGGTAAGCTACAGGAAAAGACGGGTAATATACAATATGTATAAGAGCCAAGAGAGAATAATATGAGTGAGCTACAAGGAACGAAGGGCTCTGACTAAAAAGGATGTAAGACAAGGATGTAGCCTTTCGTCCTTACTGTGCATCGAAGAAGCAATTATAGAAATAAAAGAAAGGTTCAGGAGTTGAATTAAAATTCTAGGTGGAAGGATATCAATGATTCGATTCGCTGATGACATTGGTGTCCCGAATGAAAGTGAAGAAGAATTAAACAATATGCTGAAGGTAATAAAAAATCTAAGGAGTAAACAATATGGACTGAAAATAAATCGAAGAAATACTAAAGTAATGAGAAGTAGCAGAAAAGAGAACAGAGAGAACATTGAGACTGATGGTCACGAAGTAGATGAAGTTAACAAATTCTAGTACCTAGGCATCAAAACAACCAATGACAGACGGAGCAAGGAGGACATCAAAAGCAGACTAGCAGCGGCAGAAAGGGCATTCCTGGGCAAGACAAGTCTGTTAGTATAAAACATAGGCCTTGATTTAAGGGAGAAATTTCGGAGAATATACTTTGGAGCGCAACATTGTATGGTAGTGAAACGTAGATTGTGGGAAAACCGGAACAGAAGAGTATAGAAGCATTTGAAATGTGGTGCTACAGACGAATGATGAAAATCATGTGGACTGAAAAGTAAAGGAATGAGGGGGTTCTGCGCAGAATGGGAGAGGAAAAAGAATTTAACATTGACTAGGAGAAGAAGAGCATAATAGGGAATGTGTTAAGACGTCACGGAATGACTTCCGTGGTAATAGATGGAGTTCAAGAGGGCGAAAACTGTAGAGGAAAGCAGAGACTGGAATACATCTAGCAAATAATTGAGGACGTAGGTTGCAAGTGCTTCTCTGAGATGAAGAGGGCGACAGGACAGGGATTCATAGCGGGTCGCGGTAATGAAAATTGCTCAAAATGTGTACACATTCATTTTTTTGATTGACTTGCAGCATACCTTCACACTACTTGTCTCATAAATATATGGCAATACAGTTCCATGTATTAGTTTTCCGATATTAACTATCACTCTGTGTACCAATAGTTTCAACACCTAAAGTACCTCATTCTAGTATGGTAACTTGAGTCTGACGTTTATGATACTTGTCTATGAGAAGTAACCTTTCCTTCATTGATGTATTTCGTTTTGCATCTCTAGCAGCAACAGGTAGACGACATTGTTGTTACTAGTAAATGATTGGGTAAGAACAGCGGAAGTAAGGGAATTATTTGTTGTAGGACAGACGGCGTACTCCGACGCCGAAGAAATGTAGGTCAAAGTGTTCGGATTGTCGTCGCGAAGGCACGTGGCTATTGGGGCAGCCACTCTACAAGGCGCCCCACATGTTATATAAACATGTAACAAGGCACTGATGACGACTCGTCGATGCGGCATTGTGCTATCATCGCCAGACAGCCAATCAAACGGTCACCAGGGCATTATTTATATTTTTTACACACGCCAGTCGAGCCAGCAGTAAGTTTGACTAGAATACCACAACCAGATAGCCGCTGTGGTACTGGAAGTTCCACCACCTGCTGGAGAGCCATCATCATCGTCAACCCACCAATAATATACAAGGTCCAGAGTTCGGGTCGCTGTATCACATGACCTGCAGTGTTGACCTACACGCTCCTCGCTGAAAGAAGCATAGTGGTTGCAACCAACAGGAGTGCTATGCTAGCCTCAGATGGCCGCTGGTGGCGCTCAGCGCGTGTAACCACGGAACGTTCACCGCTGCTGCACCACTATGAAGGCCGGTTCCCATTAGAGCGCGGCAGCGCGGCGTGCGGCAACGGCAGCAGCAAGTGTTTTCCG
The DNA here is from genome assembly GCF_023864275.1 of Schistocerca cancellata. NCBI lineage: Eukaryota > Metazoa > Arthropoda > Insecta > Orthoptera > Acrididae > Schistocerca > Schistocerca cancellata. The sequence continues at coordinate 86,196,476 of NC_064627.1, read as the reverse complement.
CTTTGACGCGGCGGCTCGCGGAATTGGCGTTCCCATCTGGAAGCGGCAGACGCTAGCGGTAGCCAATGACGGACAGCCAATGAGGTACGGGGTAGGACCTACCGAAACGACCGGTGCGTTTGAATAACTATATCTTACACCTACATGAAGGAAATATGAAGTTGGGTGAAGACATACCAATTTTTCAAAAATCAGAATGGTTCAAATGGTTCTGAGCACTATGCGACTTAACTCCTGAGGTCATCAGTCGCCTAGAACTTAAAACTAATTAAACCTAACTAACCTAAGGACATCACACACATCCATGCCCGAGGCAAGATTCGAACCTGCGACCATAGCGGTCACGCGGTTCCAGACTGAAGCGCCTTTAACCGCACGGCCACACCGGCCGGCTCCAATTTTTCATTTTCTGTACATTGTACTCTTTCACATATTTCATTATTCGTGTTTTCTCATGTCAACATAAACAGATTTCATGACTACCGTTCATGATTGTCCACTATCTCCTAACACATTGAAACAATGTACGATAAAAGAGATTATTCAGATAGTTAAGCGAGACAAAAATTTAAAATGTGATACTGTAGCAGGTACACGAAAACAGGAAAAACACAAAGACTTGGTGGAAGGGATGAAAGTGGAAGCCACCTGATAGAATTTCCCACAGAGCATAATGTAATAATCGCCAGCACCTTGCTTAAGAATCACGAAAGAATATATATTTGGAACAGAGTTTTCGAAACCAGATTTTAAATTGTAAGGCATTTCCTTGTGCAGACGCAAACCTGACTGAAGACTGTCAATATTAAGAAAAGCGTTCTGAAAAAGAAATTTTGTTCACATCGAATATAAATTCTAATGGTTGGATACTATTTTACTAAGGTATCTGTGTGGAGTGCAGCCTTGTATGTAAGTGAAACGTGGACGATGAACAGTTCTGTCAAGATGACAATGGACGCTTTCAAAACGTGGTGATCAATAAGAATGCTGACGATTAGATACGAGGATCGTGTGACTAAAGAAGAGGTACGGAATTAAATAGAGGAGGAAGAGGAAATTACGGCACAACTTTGACAACAATAGGGGTTAGTTGACAGCACGTATTACGGGGCGTCAAAGAGTGAGGACAAAGGGGTTGGGTGATAGTATTCTGATAATAATCGTCTGTTGAAATACTATTCTACTATTTTATCTATTAATGTAAGCAGTGAATTTACTCTTCCATGCACTCCTCCACAAAACATTTAAACCAAAACTGAAATCGGCTGAAAACCAAATCTTTCAACCACTGTCTGACAACTATTGGTTTCACTTTGAACTTTCTATAACTATCACTGGCTAGCCACACACACACATACAGATATAAGGAGAACAAAAATAAACAAACATTAGTTTTCAGCATGTAATTCTGCAGGTTGGAAACATGTACATAAACAAACCAGACAGGAAGGGACATGAGGTGAACACACTGTAGTTACGACTTGAAATCAGAGTTTTCGGTAAAACGTCTTCTGCTAATGACAAAAGAAAAAAGAGCGAACATGAAAATGTGCTAATGTTCCATAATCTAAGTTTTAGTTCAACCTCAAGCAGGTGCCCAGGTGAGGGGAAACGTATATGTCCGCCAAAAACTCGATTCACTGTAAGTAATCAGTCATTCACGTAAAAATAGATGTGAACTGTTTTATAATCTGCAAGTATCACATATCAAAACAAAACTGAATCATTCTAGATTCCACCGAAGATGCCTTAAAGTAAAAAATACGAAACGCGTCTTGAATCAGTAAACTACACTGTATAAAGAAAAAAAAGTTTGTTACTTACCAAAGGAAATAATATATAGTTGTAGATATTTAGTAAATTACATCTTACGACATACCAGCAAATTTGTTTCGGTTTAACTTCTCATTCCACATGCTACTAAATGCTGTTGAAAGGGTCCTGTAGCCACCTTTCATTAGTCCGGTAGCCCATTTTCACTAGTATTTCTCTTTCCTTCCTTGTTTCTCTTTTCCCATAATTACCATAGTGGTGTGATTGAATGAATGTGGTTGTGTGTCACGTTGCTAGACGGTGGCGTAGTCTGCTGCAGAAAGTCTGCGATAGTCGTGCAGATTCAGCAGCAGTGGTCCAGAATAGCCAACTCTCGTAGTGGTCAAGTCGGCAAAGAGGTTTTCGTTACTTGTGAGAAATCCACCTGCGTTAGGTTGGTGGCGGAAATGGCATCTTTGTGTTTTCCGGGCCACGCGGAGCGTGGAAGAGGCTGGAGAAGCGGGAGGCAGTCTGCCGCCGGTACGGGAAGCGTCCACAGCTGTGCTCCAGTCGAAGAAGGGTGAGTTTGACTGACCACGTGGCGCGCTGTTACTTGGCGAGGGGAGAGTGTTAGCTTTTGGTCTCGCTTTTAAAATCTGGAAGATTGCTTTGCCTTGTCGCAGCAAGGAATGCAAAACTTTGGCAGATTTTTCTTTTAGCAAATTTCTGTAGCAGACTTGGATCCGCCGGAAGAGCGCCACACAAAGGTACCGATAAGAAGTGAGCACTCGCTTCTGTATGAATGTCTGTTTGCCTTCAGCTGTGCCTGCATAAGCTTTCACTTTCCTAAATATTTAGAGCTTTGCCTTCTCGTAAATTTTCCTTGCTTTATGTGTCTTTCGTCCGTGGGGAGCCATCCACGTGGTAGAACATTATAGTTGTTGGGCTACCGGCATCACTAATTGTCCGATCGCATGTTTGTTTTAGATAATGTTAACATGATTGTGTGATGTGATATTGTTGGAATTTGGCACTATACCTAGAAATTGTGTCTCCACAAACCACGTGTTATCAGGAATCGTGTACATGCCTCACATCCTTATCTTAGGAATAAATGATTTTATCTACAATTTTCTCTTGTGTTCCGAGATTACGTTTTTGCACCTAAGCCATTCACCTCGTAGCTTTCCCAATAGCACATCCAATGCGTTTCCTTATGCACAGGTCCAGTGATTAGTCTCCCCTTGTATTTTATAACAAATGCTTTAGATTAAGTCTTATTTTCAGGTGTGTTGCTGGGAGCTGATCTTCTGCACAGTGTTCTTGCATGTGCTATTTTATTTTAAATATTTGATTGTCGTGAACAGTGCATGGGGAACACTATTAATTACATCGTTTCCCCTGTGAACGACATCAAAACATATGCATTTTGTGAGATTTTGATCTGTGATCAAATTAATTTATTTTCCGACTCGACCAAATCCTAGATATGTTGTATGGTTAGAGTCGGTGGCGACCCCACTCTTCTCCCGTTAATTTCATAAGCAATAAGTATTTCCATCCAATAATAACGTAATAACCCGTAGAAACAGGTTGGTTACACATGGCTTAACCTGCTCACGGATGTCGGTAAACAAGAGATCTGATGCGCAGTGAGGATTAGTTATTTTCGGTTGGATGTGCTAATTGGTGTATTGTCTTTCTGTGATACAGAATTTACATGAATTTATGATATAGGTGTGCATTTTCTTACATGTTTTATCTTGTATATGTATTACTGTATAGACATTGTCATTTAGTATTCAATTGTGTTACAAGTGTGTGTTGATTCTTGTCCTGTGGCGTGTGTCGGTGTCATATAGTAAATCTTCGGTGCTTTGTGGAGACTGTGAGTCCATTAGGAGACTTTGGCATTATTCTTGTTATATTTTGGAGCACGGAGTAACTATCCTTATGATGGAGACGCGTAGCTGTTCAGGGAGACGCGATCGGAAAAACCTGCCAGACAATAACACTGAACAAGGACGAGGTCAAAACGTCGAGTCCGACCAGGAACGAAACGCGGATAACGCAAATACAAGGGTTGTCCATCCTGAGCCCGCTGTAGTGATTTCGAATCATTCGATAGATGCAAATTCATTACAGACTATGCTACGACAATTACTAGACAGTAATAGGAGACATATCGAGGAAGCGAATAAAAAACAAGCAGAAGAAAATAGGAGGCATATCGTTGAAGCAAATAAAAGATTGACTAGTGAAATAGTACAGGGTGTTGGGGAGAAACTGGCGATCATTCACCAATGCATCTCCGCCTTAGAAGAGAGGCAGCAAGTCATTAGTAAGCTGGTGATGGAGCAAGAAGAAAGGTTCGCTGGGAATATACATATGCAAGCAGAACAATGCCAGAATGAACAAGCGGCTCTTGAGTCCCGAGTAGGACAAAATTCCGCTGGGGATCTCCGCGCGTTAGCAGAACAATGCCAGAGTGACCACGCGGTTCTGGCGCTGCAGTCCGGAACTGCGGGACTGTTCCGGTCGCAGGTTCGAATCCTGCCTCGGGCATGGGTGTGTGTGATGTCCTTAGGTTAGTTAGGTTTAAGTAGTTCTAAGTTCTAGGGGACTTATGACCTAAGATGTTGAGTCCCATAGTGCTCAGAGCCATTGTGTCCCGAATACAGGACACTGCGGCTAAAGTGCCCGGTCCACCTTAGCGCGCAGGTAGAAACCCTCAGCCAGGCGTTAATAGCTCTCGAGCGAGATCAAGGGCTTTGACAATAATAGGGAAGCGATTACCTCGTCATTAGCGGATGCGGACGAAATACGGTCGATAACGAAATGTCCGCGCGGACAGTGTGAAATAAATATACAACAAAGAGGGGTTACCGAGGGACTATGTGAGTGCATAGCCCGTTTAGAACTTCACCTGAAAGGGTTAACGGCCCATGAAGTTGAAAGAAATGAACGAAAGGGCCATTATTCCGACAATGATTTCGGGAACGATGGCGAATTTGATCATCGTCACGATCACAGATCTCGTACCTGGTGGGAACGGCGCGGATACCCCGAGAAACGTTCGCCAAAGGAAACTCACGAATTTGACTTTTAAACATTTTCTAACGGTGAGGAATTTGAAGTTTTCCGTAACTCGGCTGCGGGGATTCACCCGCGGGCCTGGTTACAGCAGTTTGAGTTCTCCCTTCCTCCTACGTGGCCCAGTGGCCACAAAATAGAGTATATGTGCGGCTACCTCGAAGGTGAGCCAGCGGCGCGGATGAGGTCAATTGCACGCAATTGCTACACTGTTGGGGAGTTTCGACAACACTTCCTGTCGATCTACTGGTCAGTGGCAGCGCGAAGTCGTATAAAACACAGACTCATTATGCTACCAGAGTTGAACCGGTCAAAATTCTCCAGCCCTGTGCAGATGTTCGAGCACATGCTGCAGGCGAATGAACATCTTGACGATCCTTATGGACCTGCGGAAATTATTCGTTCTTGCCTGGGAAAGTTTCCAATGCAGTTGCGGCACGTTATCCTTGCAGGACGATGTAAGGATGACGTAGAGGGGTTTCAGAATCTCCTTTTAGAGCTTGAGTGCGATGCGAATGGCACCACGCAGAATTACGGTCAGAGCGCCTACGAGCAGCGGCCGCGCGAGCGAAGCCGCAGCCGTAGACACAGGTGGCACTCCAGACGTAACGGGTCGCCTGTGAGTTACAGAGAGCGCGAGTGTTGGCAGCGTCGCGACTCCTCACGGAACGCGAGCAGAACGAACTATGCCAATTGTCATCATTCACCTAGACGAAATCAAAGACACCCCCGGGAGTTTAGAAGATATGGTAGTGAGCAGAGATTTAGGCGCAATTACAGCGGACCTAGGAACGGTAGTCGTGACCGACCACAGAATAATTATCGAACAAGCAACAACAGGGGTGCCGTAAACAGTACGGGTCGTCCGCCAGTGGGTGTTGAAATTCGTCCCGCAAACCCGCGGCGCGATCCGACAAATGCCTCTAATCAAAGAGATCAATGACTGTTGGCTGACTCGGTAGGCGTCAACTTAATGAGGACCGGTGCTATTGATGATATTGATGCGCATTTGATAAAGGAAGACGTTATTATGGAAGATTTGTTGAGGGAGGGCCACAGCATTGGTGTGTCTGCGGTAAACCCAGCCGTGTCTGTTTAGTAGAATTACAGTGTATATTTTCCAATGTTTTGATTCACTCTGGTGTGATTAAATTTAAAGTGCATATTTTCTATGAGTTGTAAGGGGTTATCCAATATGTGTGTAGTTATTTCTTTTTCTCAGCAGAAAGTAGTGTTGTGCAGCTTCAAAACGTCTGAATGTGAATGATTATGAGGCTCATATGAAACGTTTCCTATTACAGTAAGATGGCTTTTTTATGACTAAAAAGGTATCGGGTGTGTTGGCGTGGCGAGTCAACTGTCATAAGGTAATTCTTGATGATAAATTACAGTTGTAATGTTCTTATTCCTCTTAGGTGAGCATGATTCAGTGAGATTTTTCAAATGTACTGTGATGTTGATGAAGTGACTTGGTGACTTGTATGTGAAGGATTTGTGTACGATGGGAGATTAATAGTGTTTGATTTTCAGAGTCACCATCTTATAAGATATTTGGAATGTGTAACTTGCCGCCACATACTACTAGGTACGGTTGAGGGCACCAGGATGTGAAACCACAGAAGACGTATATGGAAACAGCTTATTAACTCAAGCAGCTTGATATTTAATAGAGAATCAATGCGACTACCTCCAAGCTGAAATAACATGACGGTAGGTGAGGAACCCTGGGGACAAGTGGTGAGTAATTGTGTAATCATTATGAGTATCTTATGACAGCAGTAAGTTGGGTACTCGTGGCTCTGGACAATGGATTTCTTTTGACAATCTTTTGTATGTACTTATAGGACGAAGTGTTTATGTGTTTGCTAATAGGATAGAATGATTTTTATTTCCATTGTTATGCCCACTGACCTTTTGCATTAGTCTGATGAACAGATGTTGAAACATTTACCATTTCAGATGAGACTTTAATGAACCTTCTATGTCTCATTACTCATAACCTATATTATGCAATGTCCATAGAAAAGATGTCTCGGAAATGTTTCACATATCAGCAAACGTGTGCTGCAAACCTTGGAGCAGCAGTCAATGAACAACGATATGGGTATTGGTGTTGAAAGGAATATTTTGCTTATATGTGGGAATTGTAGTCGGGCTATATGGTGATGGTGACTAGTACAAGCTCTGTAGACTGTGTGTGAGGGCGTAGTTAGTAGGTATAGTTTTGTGTCTGTAGTTAGCAGCGGCGCCAAATCCAATCCAAACCCTGACCAAATCTTGTACAAGATCTACCCTAAATGATAGACAGCCGATGTAATGCTGGAGCTATATTTTATAAAAAGGATTTTTTGTTTGTTTGAATATTGGTTAGGTAATTTTACTTATTGTTTTTTTTTATTAGTAATGTTAAGAAGGCCCTTTTTGTCCAGTTAATTTTGGGCACTATTCCATGTATTGATCAAGAGTTTGAAACTCCGATGATTTTGCGGTAATCTGTACACATGATATTTTGTAACGATCTCTGTGAGCGCAGTTCTCAAGTGGGTGCAAGGCCGCCTAGTGAGCCTCCGCATCAGAAAGCACAGGGCTTGGTCCACCGGCAGGCGTTGCAGAACCCTGCAGTGGTGCGGCGAGCGGTCACAGCTGTTTCCCCATCAGAGGGGAGGGCATGCTGGTCTTCCTCCAAGCCCAGGCTCACACCGGGGCCCGCAGGCGTGTCACCACGGCAGTGCCAGCTGATGGCCGGCGTTCCACTCCAGGCGCTAGTCATCTGACAAGTGAAAGGGAAAGTATGACGCACGCCAGGTGAGGCCGCCGATCCCTGAGCGCCGCTAGTCCAGACGGACGCTTCGGTGAGGTAACGCCCACTGCCCGGATGGATGCGGGACCACTGACGCATCCGCTGAGATGGTGCAAAGAGGTGATAAGCGGGTCTCAAGCCCGACACCCTCACGAGTTTACGTCGACCTCGATGCGACGGAGAAGAGCACGTGTCTCTCCATTGACACGACAGGAGGCAGGGGCGTGTGTCGTAAAACACATTCCTCCGCAACACACGGACGACGACCGCCAAGCCGCCTTCTCGATGATGAGGCAGGACCCACAGGCGACGATGTCCTGCAAATCTGCAACGTCGAACCATCCCACAGTATGGACGCAGAGGGTGGTGCTGTCTAGGATGAACAACCTTTGTTACAACGGACGTTACAACCAACGCCGCGGCGAACTCCCCAGTTCAGTGTTGTGGTCTCTTAGTAGCTTATCCTCCAAGTCGCCATTAGAAGAGACGCCCACCCCAGCACCTAAAGAGAATACCCAGTGAAACTACCATTTGACGAAACTGAAAAATGACAGTGTGTCAACGAGCTGGTTTCTGGATGTGTTGTTGTACTCATGTCTTATTTTCCATAGGTGGTTATTTACCAGTTGTCATTCCATTGGGTTCATTAATGATTTTGTGTCACTGTATTTGTTATGCACGTTGAGTTCTGCACTTTCACTTAGATGTTTTTATATATGTCAGCACCAGCTGAAACTCCTTTGATTCTTGGTAATGATTTTGCATCATTCTGTTTGTTTATATATGTATATATTTCGTGTACCTGTTCATCTCTGTATCTGTGTAAATTTTTGATAATTGGTTAAAGCAATTTTGAAATAATATCTCATGTTTGTTGTCGTAGTAGGTCAGATGACGTGATGTTAGCGTACAATATGACACATAATTTAATTTGTTCTGTTTGCTTTGCGGACTGCATGCGGTCACTATTACTGACTAACGTCAGATAAAACTCATTTGGATATAAGAGATTAATCCATTCTTTTGTGCTGCTGTTTCCCTGATGCAATTTATTCTCGTTAGGATATGTTTGTTTGGAAGACTGTTGGCGAATCTCCTAGCATGGCGAGAAAATTCGCGGCACAGTCTTCTCCGGGACGCTTGGGATTATGAAAGGGTCCTGTAGCCACCTTTCATTAGTCCGGTAGCCCATTTTCACTAGTATTTCTCTTTCCTTCCTTGTTTCTCTTTTCCCATAATTATCATAGTGTTGTGATTGAATGAATGTGGTTGTGTGTCACGTTGCTAGACGGTGGCATAGTCTGCTGCAGAAAGTCTGCGATAGTCGTACAGATTCAGCAGCAGTGGTACAGAATAGCCAACTCTCGTAGTGGTCAAGTCGGCAAAGAGGTTTTCGTTACTTGTGAGAAATCCACCTGCGTTAGGTTGGTGGCGGAAATGGCATCTTTAGGTTTTCCGGGCCACGCGGAGCGTGGAAGAGGCTGGAGAAGCGCGAGGCAGTCTGCCGCTAGTACGGGAAGTGTCCACAGCTGTGCTCCAGTCGAAGAAGGGTGAGTTAGACTGACCGCGTGGCGCGCTGTTACTTGGCGAGGGGAGAGCTGTTAGCTTTTGGTCTCGCTTTTCAAATCTGGAAGATTGCTTTGCCTTGTCACAGCAAGGAATACAAAACTTTGGCAGATTTTTCTTTTAGAAAATTTCTGTAGCAGACTTGGATCCGCCGGAAGAGCGCCACACAAAGGTGTCGATAAGAAGTGGGCACTCGCTTCTGTATGAATGTCTGTTAGCCTTCAGCTGTGTCTGCATAAGCTTTCACCTTCCTAAATATTTAGAGCTTTGCCTTCTCGTAAATTTTCCTTGCTTTATGTGTCTTTCGTCCGTGGGGAGCCAACCACGTGGTAGAACATTATAGTTGTTGGACTACCGGCATCACTAACTGTCCGATTGCATGTTTGTTTTAGATAATGTTAACATGATTGTGTGATGTGATATTGTTGGAATTTGGCACTATACCTAGAAACTGTGTCTCCACAAACCACGTGTTATCAGGAATCGTGTACATGCCTCACATCCTTATCTTAGGAATAAATGATTTTATCTACAATTTTCTCTTGTGTTCTGAGATTACGTTTTTGCACCTAAGCCATTCACCTCGTAGCTTTCCCGTTAGCACATCCAATGCGTTTCCTTATGCACAGGTCCTGTGATTAGTCTCCCCTTGTATTTTATAAAAAATGCATTAGATTAAGTCGTATTTTCAGGTGTGTTGCTGGGAGCTGATCTTCTGCTCAGTGTTCTTGCATGTGCTATTTTATTTTAAATGTTTGATTGTCGTGAGCAGTGCATGGGGAACACTATTAATTACATCGTTTCCCTATGAACAACATCACAATGTACGCAGTTTTGTGAGTGTTTGGTCTGTGATCAAATTAATGTATTTTCCGACTCGACCAAATCCTTGATTAGTTGTATGGTTAGAGTCGGTGGCGACCCCAATCTTCTCACGTTAATTTCATAAGCAATAAGTATTTCCATTCCCAATAATAAGGAATAACCCGTAGTAACAGGTTAGTTACACTGTTTAAAAAAATTCATCTATCCCTTCTTAAAAACTGTAGTTACTTTCATTTCTCGGTAGATAAACAGATTTACGATATTTATCATGCGACGAAATACACGACTTTTCACAAGTTATCGTTTGCAAAAAAACACGTTCTATTTCTCGAACCGTTTACGAAATTTGCAGTTGATACAACCACATGGTTTACGACGAGCAGGACGAAGTACCGGTCGCGTCGCGAGCAACCCGCGCGCCGTCACGGCACAGCCCGTCCGCCGACAGATCATTCAATATCTCGAGAACGCTGATAGCTAGTGTTCTGCTCTCAGCTTTAAAAACAATTTCGATATGTTGACTAAATTTCATATGCAATAATGTATTACCTAAAATGAACTGTACGCAAAGTCCACGCAATGCATTTTTACCTCTGCACACTCATTAAAATTTCGTGTAAAGGTTTACGTCAATGCGATACAGGAAGTAACCACGACGAATAACGAAAAGGAATTCCATCCTTTATCGATGGAAGATATTAGGCTGTAATATGCCCAAGTATCAAATTTTTCTGCCGCATAGTTTCCTTGGAATCGGATGATAAGTATTTCATAGCTGCCGCCGCGTCCGCGCCAGCGGTTCGGCGGCAGATCGTGTGGCCCGGGGTTCCGTTCCTGACGTCACGCTCAGCGCGTTCTGTGATTGGCGGCGCGAACCTGGAGCGCGGCACGCGGCAGCACAAGCGGTTCGACAAGGTCAAACCGCAACGCAGAGCCCGCCGCGCCGTGCCGCTGACGCCGTTTCCATGGCAACCACACTGCTGACGCGCGGTTTTGACGCGCGGCAGCCCTAGTGGGAACCGGCCTCGAAGCGACATGCGTCGACGCCAGGCTGCGTCAGTGGAATGCGCATCACTATCTGCTCTAGCCTGTTGTAACAATAAAGTGTTTACCTGTCTTACTGTAGCCAAGTTAACCTTAGATGGATTAGTGTCGTGTCTGGCAGTGCATCAAAGCTACGACGCCCGCATGAGAAAGCCCAGACAAGCTAGAAGGCCAGTTTCTGCACCACCCCGTGTAGAGGTCAATGGACACCACATATCTCTGTATATTAAAGTTTCAGTGGGAACCCAAGATATAAAAGAAAACAGCTTTATATGTAAGTTACACGACAATTTGGATTTGATTATGACGACATATGCAGTGTTCTATGTGCACTTGATATATACATCTACTCTTCTGCTTCACTATGTCTAATATGTCTGATTATTGGCAATTATTGTTGGCAATTATTGGCAATAATCGTTTCGCTCTTGTGCATCTGATATCATCGCTTTGTGTGAACACTGGGTATGGTACAAGTGTCATTCAGAATTTAGCCTCTGATTAGATACTCAAAATAAACGAATGCATGTAGCTTCCTGCTGCTCATGTAGTTGGAAAAGGAATGTTTGAAGATAAGGTTGCGTCAGTCAGCAGTTTGTCTCGTTCGTCAGCGTGCAAGCGGTAAACAATTGAAATGGACGCTGTTATTGAGCCTCATGTCAGTAACATGATACGGTGCGTTCTACATTCTCTTGTTTCAAATGGAAGGCTTTTAAGTCGCTGAGAGTGGGACAGCCTTACGCCAGAGTGAACTAATTACAAATTTGGAGAAATTCTGTTTTAACATATTTGCTATAATCGATTCTCTATCTTACACATGCCAGAGTGGCGTAGTGTTTCAGGCATTGCAGTCCACAATATACCGTGTTGACACTACTGAACAATTGACGAACACTTTATTCAGCAAAGTGACCTAAGTGAGTTGCCAAAATCGCGGCCCAACATCTTGGTTTTGTGTCAGATGTGCTCAGTAACAATGATTTGGAGGTAGAAAGTGGTTCAATTGATGATTATTTGCCCTCATCAGATATTTCAAGTAGCGATGGTACGTAAATTCATAGAATTTCTTGAAATTTTGTTACTAAATTATGAAATATAGATTCTAAGCTATACTCGTAATATTCACATATTGTCATATGCCAGAATGAACCAACTACTCAAAGCATTGAGGTGCTACCATCTATATCTTAAGCATACAACTAAGTATGAATCTACGAACTATGCTCAATGGAGGGCATTATGTGATGTCCAGTGAAACCTAGCGTATTTAGACAGACGCACTAATGGAGTTGGTTCACTCTGGCATATGAGAAATCTTATAATTATCTTCTGGGACAGCGTGAATGAAACATTATGTTTAAACTGATAACACAGAGCTGCACTTTGTTAACTCGCTTATATGTGACTTGAGCTGTTCTGATCAATGATCTGCCACGAAATATGAGTGCTGGAATAACATTAACAAAAATTAGTTTAATTTTCGATTTTTTTATTTCAGGAGAAGTAAGTAAATCCAGAAAAAGAAAAATCAGGAAGAAAGGTAACCCTGTGAAACTGAAGAAGAATGAAAGAAAAATAGCAAGAAACAGTGGGAAATCGTATGTTTCAACAACAGGAAGAAATATATGTTAACATTTTAAAGAATACTCTTGCAGTTGCAAAAAGAAATGTTTTGAAAAAGTTTCTGAGGAAGATCGAAGACGATTTTTCGATCTGTATTACAAAGAGGGATCTTTCGAAACACAAAGTACAATGCTTGGACGGTCTGTGAAATCAATGCCAGTGACGGACAAAAGGCTTAGTTCTGAAAACTTCAAAAGACATTTATCTAAAAATTATTGTATTCTTACAGATTCAGATGATGTGAAAGTGTGTAAGGATACGTTTCTCAGCACACTATGTATTGATAGTGCTAAAGTACACAGATTCATTCAGAAAGTTAAATCAGGTGATGTACAAGATAAAAGGGGCAGGCATGAACCACATAACAAATTACCAGAGGAAAAGATCCAGCATGTCAAAAACCACATAAATTCATTTCCTCTATATAAAAATCACTACTTCCAAATAAACTGTATTTGCCACAGACTTTAAATTTAAACTTGATGTATAGACCCTACAAACAAAAGACGTAAGAAGGAAATTATAAAACTGAATTAGTGTCTCAACTTTTTTATGATAAAAATTTTAGAACAGAATTCAGCCTGGGATTCAAGCCTCCTCATAAAGATACTTTTGCAAGAAGTGTGATATGTTTGAAATAAGATCAAGTTCACTTATGACAGAAGAAGGAACTCCTGAAATCTTAAAAGCACTTCAGGATCTACAGACAGAGAAAGAATATCATGAGCAGCACAAGATATCATAAAAAGAGACATAGAAAGGCCAAAGAATGGAGAATATACTGTGCTTTCTTTTGACCTTCAGAAAACTTTTTCTCTTCCAAAAGTGCCAACTGGTATTGTATACTATAAACGACAGATATCTTGTGTCAACCTCAGCATACACGACTTGGAAAAATCCAAGGGCGCCATGAATATTTGACATGAAGGTATAGCAGGGCAAGCACCTTATGAAATAGGTTCCTGTATTCTGAAGTATTTAAATGAGCCTCATGTGAAGGAAAAGGTTATACTGTGGTCTGACTCATGTGGTGGTCAAAATAGGTGTACAAAACTAGTAAGCCTATTGATGCATTTCATACAAGATCCTAACAACCGTATCAACGAAATTGTCTAAAAATTTAAAATTTGCCCAACGATACTGACTTTGGCCATATTGAGAACAAAATTTGGAAACATCAACATATTTACCAATCTAGTGAGCTTCAAAATATAATAAAAACTTGCAGAATTAGAAAACAAGCTTTTGAAGTAGTAGAGATGGAAACAAAAGACTTTCATTCTTCAGAAAAAGTGACATCGGCATTAACCATCAGAAAAAAGGTTCCAGGTCATCATGTGTCATGGATGAATATGAGATGTATTCGTGTCTGTGAAGAAAATCCAGATATATATGGAATTCAAATACACTCACAATGAGGAAATGGAGTTTCACCAGGTCAGCTTTACAAAAAGGATTAGAGGCCGAGTAACTGAGCTTCATAACATAGTTCTAAAATTTAAATACCCTGCAGGAAAACCATTGACTGCTCCAAAGCTAAAAGACCTTAATTTTATACTTTGCCTAATTCCGCAAACATACCATCAATTTTATAATAGTTTACAAAGCAGCAGCCAAGAAGTATGAAACTCCAGTGAAGATGACTGTGTGGATGAAGTATAAGACCATGTTTAAGGAATACCTCAAAATAATACTCAATGAATGTAAATAAATTACTATTGGTTTGAAACGTTTAAAAATCAACATATTTAGAAGACGTTATGATTACTTCATTTTTTAAAAGGGTAGTATTAAGACAGTTCTGTAAGGAGACAAATAGCTTTAAAAATATGTACCAAATTCTGTTTATGAACAACAATAGCAAAATATTTGTAATTAATTATTTGTGCTTCATGTTTGAAAAAGCAATAAATATTGAGAATATGTATAATGAATGTAATTTACTCCAATTTGAATCCCAAAGTAAATTATCAGATTTATAGTAGTGTCGGGAACTTTAAACTCAATTGTCTCAAATGGTTAACTTTGTAGATGGTTCACTCTGGGGTAACACCGTCCAATTATCGTCGAATGTCCATACACATAAGAATTTACTTACGAGTGACAGTCTTGTGATGCAGTGGTGCAGAAAATTCGAGGTTGTTCACAAAGATGTGATCGAGGACGAATCTGTGCACGTAAAACATCGGTTCACAACATCCTAACGTTCTTAAGAGTTGCCTCAGATGTCAGGGACACCATATTTTAATAGTGTGATGTAGAGGTTAGGCTACCATATGTTTAGTGCACACTGGGTACGTAAACGTCCAACCAATGTTCACAAAACAAAGAATATTTTCGTCTCTCAGAAGTACAGGAGGAAACTCTGAATGCAATCATGACTGGGGGCGAGACGTTAGTGCAGCACGTGAAATCGGAAACTAAGAAACAGTCCCAACACTGAACCCGCACTCATTCACCCACTAAGCCCAAAAAAATCAAGCCTACGCTGTAAAATCGCAAAATAATGGTTAGATTTTTGGGATCACGAAGAAAAGTGCATGTCGTATTTCACTAGTGTATCATAACTTCTCGGGTTCATTGCGAGACTCTTACGAAACTCGGCAGATCACTGTAAAACAAACGAATTACGGAGGAAATCATCCTCCTTGACGGCAAAGCGCGACTCCACAGTCACCACTATACGATCTACGACGCTTCCAGGGACGCTGTCAACATGTGTGGAGAGAGAAGGAAGCTCGTTGCACAGTAAAAAAATTTTTGAATTTGGGTAGCAGCTTTGTCTAGAAGTAATGTCAACAATGAAGTACAGACTGTTTATAAAAGTCCTCCTCTTCCTTGGTTGTTGCTTCCTATTTTTCCAGTATTCCCTCATTTCCTCCCCATTAAGTTTCTCCTTTTCTTCTGTCCATATTCTACCCGATTTTTTATTTCTTCTGCTTTGAAAGCCTTCCGAATTTAGTATTTTATTTTTAAAACGATTTCTTTCTGCTATTTCTGATTCCGTGATGTTGTTTCTTTCTAGATATTTCCTTCCTTCTGTAATCCATGCTATTGTCGATTTCTTCTTCCAGAAATATAGGAGTATTTTTTTTGTTAGTCTGTTTCCATCCTTTCGGTAAAGTTGTCTCAAAAAGGTTAATCTTCGTTTGGCATTTATTTCAGATATTTTCTCTACACTTTTGTAGGTCTCCTCAGTACTTTCTATTTTCCAACCATCTACAGTTTTTATTGCACCCATTATTTTTCTAATAATCCTTCTTTCCAGTACCTCTAATTGGTCTACTTTAAAGTTCACCGTTAGTCATTAAGATCCATGTAAACATTGTGGTGTAGTGTTTTACTTTTGTTTTTCTAGCTATACCTTTGTTGTTGTAAATATTTTTGTCAAACCATATGCTGTTTCCATTTTGTTAATTCTTACATGTACAGCAGATTTTTCTAGTCCATTCTGTCGTGTAGTTTCTCCAAGATATTTAAATTTATTTACTCGCTCCATTTTACCTATTTGTGTTTCTATGAATTTTAGCGCATTTTTTATATTTGTCATGAATTTTGTTTTTTCGGCTGAATTTTTGAGATCAGTTTCGTTTGCTATTTTTTCCAGAAGGTTTATCTGCATAACTGTTTCTGTCAGATTTTCTGAAAGTATTGCAAAATCAACCACAAAAGCCAACCAGTTTACCTTAATACCATTTGTTTTCCTTCCCAGAGTTATTGGATCAATTTTATGATTTCTTATCTCCGAATTCAAGATACTTACAATATTTTCTAGAACAGAATTAAACAGTAAAGGTGATAAAACATCACCTTGCCTAACATAATTTTTTATTTCAAATAGCTGAGATACTTCTCCCATAAATTTGACTTTTAGATACTGTACTTGTTAGTGTTTCACGAATTACATTTGCTAATTTTGATAAAATTGTAATAAAACCTTTTTATGATTTTTCCTTTCCTTTTTTAGCAGCCAATCGGAGGTCAGTTTATGAATAGCCGTGGTGTAGGCGCAGCTAGTCAAGTCCCGCACTGCAGTGACAGGCTTCAGCGTTCGATCAGTGAGGCCGGACAGACGAGGGAAGGAAGGGCTGGCTGCCGCACCACTGCTGGCAGACACCCACGTGCAGGCCGACAGCGACAACGAGTGCTGGGCGGGGGAGGGGGAGGCTGAGGTCTTCGATCGTGATGGTGATCGTGACGCACTGCCGGCCCCCTGCGGGCGTCGTTTATGGTACCGAGAACGGTGAACCGTGCCAGCAGCAGCCCGCCCACCGCAGAAACCGATAACTACTGCCAGGAGGGAAGCAGGGGCCACCAATGACACGCCTAGTCTCTGCGTTCGCAGCGGCTAGACGCTACGTCACACCGACAGCGCTGCCTTTACCATTCGTGGAAGTGCTTACGATAGCAGCTTTCCAATAGACTCACGCACAAGGTCAGCACTGCAGAGAGCTCACTCTTGGCTGCGATGAAATGCAATACACGTCTCCCGTTATTCATTTACGAATACAGTCCTACACTCTGCCTGGTACTGCCTTACTGTGTCCATGTGCGACCGTTCGGAAGCCTCAATAGAACAGCAGTCCAATGTTAAACAAGTGAACGACAGACACACTGAGTTTATTTCTATCTCATATCTCCGCTATGTGTTATCAAATGCGCCTAGGCTCGAGAGTCGAGTCTCGAAAGTGGGTATGATTCTGTTTCTATGTACGTACTAAAGTTCAACGTCTGTTACATCAAATTAATTGCGACAGTTAAAGGGTCGAGTGAGCAGTCGACGAGATGGTGGGACGAGGATGAATCACAAAATGCAAGATTGGGCTACTTGAGGCAAGTTCGTTGTGAATGTACTGAAACGTCCCCTTAGAAAAATTTATGAATTACTGTGCTCATAACCCTCTTACGCTATTTGATTTTCAAACAGCTGAGCAGAAGTGAACGTACTCAGACATTTCTCTCTTTACTTATTCTGGTCAACACTAAACTGACACACAATATTTTTAGCGCAACGCAATCTGACTTTCAATAATCCGTACAAAAGAATGGCCCTGACTAACAATAACCTATACCTTTCATGAATCACTTACCACACAAAAATCTTCGTTAGTCGAACTACTGCAATATACAGCGAGCACCAATACTGCCAGCTAAATAAAAGATTCAAACTACTGAAGGCACTAACTACCGATAGGCATACTTAGCAAATGAAAGATTTTGATAGAGAGCAAACAATGTATTTACCTTAATAGTGTTCAAAAGTCATCATATATCATTTTGTGACATCCAATTAAACAAATTTCCTTTTTCTGACGGACACACGTCATGCCCGCTCAAAACTCTGGCATCTCTCTCCTCACATCCATCACTGCTGGCGGCTCACCTCCAACGGCGCAACACGACGCGCTATACACATCCAACAGCCCAACACTACAATAGCGAATGTTCTAACAATTCCAACCAGCCACAGATTGCACACAGCACAGCCAGTGATTTTCATATAGAGCGTTATACGTCTGAGTGATGGAATTCTACACATGAGGCGAAGAAATAAACAGCAGTTATATTAAAGCATTGATCATGTGTTTCTTTGATTAGCCCTATCACCTCGTTGATCAAGTAAGAGTGAACACCATTCAAGGATTGGGCGTTACAGCTGTTCCAGCAGACCCAACGCTGCCTGTCTGACAGTACAAATAGCGATCTATAATCGTGGGATATGTCATGAGGTTACCACCACTTCGTACAGCCTTTTTTGCCCGTGTATGAATCCTGACGATGCTGATGTCTCTATTTTCAAACATCTCCTGACGTTGCCTCACAAGGGCTGAGCGGACGCTACATCAGACCTCTCAGACCTCCCCATCTCACAACATGTCTGAGGAGGTATCGCAAAACGAGTCCAGCTACTTCCGCACCGAATGCTGAGGCGCCAACGATTAATTTTCTTTTTTTTTTTTTGTTTACTTTCTTTCGATCCTTTTCTTCGTCTTTACGTCATCGGTGGTTGTTTCAGGCTGTCGCATTGCATATTTTAAATTCCGTCCTTGAGATGGTCAGTAGTTCTTATATTACAAAGGACTACCTGAACCCTGACCAAACAAGAAAGCACTCATATCTCTACCATCTGGCTGTGAAGGCGGCAGCCATCTCACAGATTTATATTTGTATTACTCCGGGATGAAGCCAGCCAATTATACTTTAGGTTACCAGCTGGTAATGTGTTTCGTTATGAGGAACTTCGTTCCATCTAAAGCCGTTGCGTTGCAGTGGCCAAACATAATGATGCATCTACGAGGTAGTGATCTAGGCACAACACCTGGAGCAACAACTAACGACACACGTACCGTGATGTGTACCAACAAAATATAAAAGAATATTTCTACTTAAGTTCATCACCTCCACGAAGGAGCTAAATTATCAGGAAGTGCTAACATAATGCCTGGCTGCTAAGTACTACAAGAAGCAGTTTACTGGTTCGACAATTCAATCTTTTATTATTAAAACAGAGCTCTCTGAAACAAAGTAAATTTGTATCATATTCCAAAAGAATTACAAAAGCAATTTGCTAGCTTCAGCTATTATATCCTTTCTTATTAAAACAGTGGACTCATTGTGCTTAAAAAAATTCAGGCAAAACAATTTAGTAAAAGAGGTTTCTTAGACAACAATCAATAAATTATGACGAACCAGACCGATGAGAGATGGCGGTAGAACCCCACAGACGGCATAGTAAACTCCGAGGCAGAACTCGGGCACTCGGTCCGCGGCAACAAAGCTTTCACTTAACACTGGCTCAACAACAATATACCTAAAACTTCTCCTACCTACACCAACGGTAAAACAACAGTTCGTTGACCCATCTCATAAGAAACTGTACTCAATGCTAGAGCAAAGGGGCTGCAACATATGTAACCGTATCAGACACAAACATTAATCTCCAAATACTTTCACATTAAAGTTAATAAAATATGAAACGCGCCAAACTACGAAAAGTATCTTTTCTTTGCAACGCACGGGCTACCAGCGACCAGTTACCTCAACCGTAATTAAATACTCGGCTAGAAGATTTAAGTTAACCACGTCAACAAGAAAGAAGCACTTCAGTATGACCGAAGGATTCCTCAGGCACCTATTAACTAAACGTGTACAAGAATTACCAATTACTAATGCTTCTGCACTATGGTTGTTACTACTACCAAGAGGAGCTCTCTTCTTCATAAACAAAAGCTGAACAGTTTAACTGCTAAACAACGCATACAGGTCGCAAGACACTATAAAAGAGATTAAACACCAATAACACTAACAAGACTGCAGTATTTGCCTTTTTAGTCTAACAGGTATTACCTTTAGTCGATCCAGTAGATTGTCTACAAGGGAGAGGGTCGAGAACACATGACGAAAAAGTTCATAAATAGACACTACCAAAACAGAACTACAAAACTAACAGTGGGGATTTGACCACTAAGCAGTCAATAATCACTAAACCGGTAAAGCACAAACAAGAGCGACTGGCCAGAACGAGTTTCACAGAAATGTCAAAAAAATGTCGAGAAAGCATGGCAAGGAAGCCGGGAAAATGTCTGGTCAAAGCGCTCATCAAATGATCCGGCCGGATTACACTAGTAACGGCTGGCACGCCGTAATAACTCACACAGTGCGCTATTTCGTCAGCGGCAACCCACAGGCACTACTGCTGGAACATGGTGCACACCTGGAGAACTAGGGAAAGCTAGTCGTGCTAACCGAAAACAAGTCCACTCCACGTCGCGTGCCATCCTCTCCAGGACTCTCCTCGACCCTCGGTCCGATTGTCGCCTCCACTGTTCCACCTCCAGATAGCGTTAGCTCCTCAGATACCCAAAGATGGTGCTCAAGTTCGCCGAGGTTTAGAGATCAGCACACAGCTCAAACCCCCCTAAATGTGAACCCTGGGAAGAGAGATCAGAAAGGAAAGTATATATAATACTGACTATTTGCCTGGCTAACCTGTCTGACACACACCCACTGTGCACCCAAATGCCCATCCAACGAGGACAGATCATAGTATGTAAAAACATTGGGAAAAAGATTACAGTGTAAACTGATTTTCACTACCTGTGGCCCATGCTCTGTAAACACAAATTGCCCTTTTTAGTTGGTACCCGAACACTAATACTCCGGATTGAAGACATTCTTCGATCTGGGACAATTCCAAGACGGAATCTTGTTGTCTGGCAAAATCACTACGTAACTCAGGCACCTCAGCCAAGATTTCACTAAAATTTGTTTTATGATCACTTACGTGCGAAAAACCGTTCTCTTCATCCACCGACTCAAAACACAAGGCTCAGCGCGTCAGCAACGACAGTTTCGCTGCCCCTTCTGTGCTGAACTAGAACCCTGAACGCCGAAATGGAATACTGGGTCTCAGTAGCTGTAAAAGCTCGTGAAACATAAGCAGTGGGTTGACGTTCTCCATCCTGTTCCTGCAACGATACGGCTGCTGTGTTAAATCCAGCCAAGTCGTCAAATGTGGGGTGTCCAGGAAACCTGCTTACTCTGATCGCTAGACAACATTCAAACATATCGTATTTCATACGCCCACTAAACCCGCTCGGCAGAACAGGTAATTAGGATTGTGGAATGGGCCAAATAGGTTGGGGTCAGTTTCATCTTCTAATTGTAATTCAATAACACTTTTACAACCAAAGCGGAACACAGCCGGTTCAAAAATGGTTCAAATGGCTCTGAGCACTATGGGACTTAACATCTATGGTCATCAGTCCCCTAGAACTTAGAACTACTTAAACCTAACTAACCTAAGGACATCACACAACACCCAGTCATCACGAGGCAGAGAAAATCCCTGACCCCGCCGGGAATCGAACCCGGGAACCCGGGCGTGGGAAGTGAAACACAACCGGACCTTTACCAAATGCAGCTCTTTCCAAACAAGAAATCTTAACAAATCAATAAAATAGAAGTCCAATTAAGATAGCAATAAAACAAATAAAGAAACATCACCGCAAAATAGATAGAACAAACATGTGCAAGGTGCAATACAAATGTATGCTGCCGAACTAGAGACTTTGCTCAGCCCCATTATCAGCATCTGCATACAGGCTAACTCGTAGTGTTTTTGGATAAGACACCTATGGCTTGCCGACGGACGTGCGATGTTTACCACATTGGAGTTGAAGAATGCGCTGACTTTCTCACCTGACAAATCAATTGTTGTGATATTCACGAGGAATTGGCGCAATAATTTCCCATCCGAACTTCAGCTTCGCCTGTACAAATTTCCTGTTGGGCCACATGCTAAGCTCTTTGGTGCCAACTTCGACAACAACAATCGTACCTCATCGACAATGTGCATAATACTGTGAATATGCTTGATGGAGACGGAGGGGGGGGGGGGAGGGGAGGGGAGCGGAACCGCTTGTGCTCTTGACCCTGTAAAAGGTTTTGGTCCGTTCTGTCGTAGATTATGACAGCAATCTACCGCACCGCAATGCAATCAGATTCGCTCCTCACAAATCTTCATAAAAGACTAATGTGACAACAGCTACAAAAGGAAGGAGGGGTTAGATTACATGCACCAAGATACACTCGACTTGCAGCGAGAAGGTGTTAACCCTGGCTTAACTACAACATACCTAAAACCTCCCACAAACAAAGCAAGGATAAAACAACACTTCGTTGGCCCATCTCAAAAGACTCTCTGCTCAAAACTAGAGCAGAAGCGGTCAAAAGGAAATTAACAGCATCAAAACACAATCTCCAAAAAATTCCATATTAAAGTCGGTGAAATGTGCCAGACAGTGCAAGGCATCTTTTAAGCGCGCAACGAAACATGCTGGGTAGAGATCTTGCCTAGAGCTCTGATAGCACCACTCCCCCCCCCCCCCCTCCCCCGTTGTAAGTCCCGAGAAATGGAAGGATGTGGTGTGGTAGAATACCCACTCTTTGGGGTCCCATGCGCATGAGTCTGTCTGTCATCTGGACGCCACCACAGTTGTGAAAAACCACCCAAGGAGCTAACTGCAGATCACAATACTAAACAGCACCGACCATGGACTGGATATTGGGCTCTGCTGTGGCCACACACTTCCGACATTGTAGCGCCTGCTGCATCGACATCCCACTTTACGTGCAACCATCACGGGATGCCTGCATCATAAGGTGTATATTCGCCCGGAAAACCTACTTCACCTGTGTTGTCAAAACAAAGACTTACCGGTGGCCACAACACACCAGGTCTCCACCAATGGCCGCCAGGGACTGCTACACAGTCACGAAGCCGGCAGAACAGCTTGACCAGAGGTCGCAGCTAGCCTAGGAGCTAATTTGCTACGCCAGGCAAGTGATCACAAATAGATCGACTCACAGCTCAGATGGATACAGAGCTGCCACCCCGACAGCCACAGCCAGACGCCTCTTCTAGCTGTCCGATCTCTTGGTACAGTCGACGAACCTCTTGACGTTGTACAACTGTTCGTGTTTGCTCCCCGTTAAGAGTGGGGTCTTTTATATTAGTATTATAATTTGTTATTTTGTGCTTGCGTAGATCCGCAGTAGGCATCTAGTCGGTTGTTCTTTTGGATATTTCATTATTGTTTCGTTTTGGTGAGCCCAATAAATTGTTTTCGGACTTGTGTTTTAAGCATTTCTATTCTGCTAGCGCAGAGCCTTCAGGCTCCTTTGATCTCATGGCCACAAACAATAGATCAAGTGGTGGCACTTGTTGATAGGGATATTTCAGATTCTCTCCTGTATTTGTCTTTCTCATGAGGCTACTTCCTGTTTGTGTGTGTGAACCAACATCTCCAAACATGCAGACAGAATTTACATCTCACCTCAGAATACTGTGTTCCTACTGGGCAATGCTTGGACAAAGGAAGAGTTGACGCAATTTCGATAGGAAAAAGAGAGTGAAGTAGTCCATTTGCACTACCCTGTCAAATTAATTGCTTAACAATTTATAGGCATCAAATAGATTACTTAAACACTCATCTCCTCCTTGGATAAGCCTTCTTCATAATAAAACGTATTTTGAACGTTTAAGTATTACACGCACGCATTATGCAAATCAAGTTATGAAATTTCAGAAATAGATCACAGCGCTAAATATATCTGCGGTCTTGTACACACCGATGTTTGACAACTCAAGCAGCCGCCTTCACCATGAAGTTTCCACTTAAAATTTCTGGTGAAAGAAATCCTAACGATCACACAAACTTGTGATCATGAAGAGCGCAGTGTCCGCCGTCCACTGCACTGCACTGCTGCCAAATAGCCGTGCCATGCGCGTCGACTGCGTAGACGGAAAGCACCAATCTCTTGGTATTCATGTCTCTGCTGTACGAGACGTTCACGGAACAGAGAGACTATCACCATGCAGTGAAGCGATCATTTTATGAGGGGATAATCGTCCAGAAGAAACATCTGTCATACTGAATCCTCTCACACAACACACACATCCATTCCTGTCAACACTCACCCAGCACACTGGTTACTTCGCTGGCCCTTCGGCCGTGAGCTACAGCAGACAGGTTGTGATAACTAACGCCCGTCACAGGCTAAGCTAATCTGCGACTTCCAGTTGCTGAGTCCTCGTGGCCACTCTTGCCGTCATGTCACACTGCAAGCCACACAGCAGTGGCTTGGATGTATACAGTAGTTCAAATCAATTCCACAACGACATAGAGCCCCTAGCTCAAAAAATCTGCTTTACCCAGCCCGAGACAGAGAAATTGTTTACACCTCAAACGTCACACCTGAAAAGCGGATTTCACGTTTTAAAACCAGTTATTTTCGAAGACAGAAGAAATCGGGACATTCACCCTTTTTCACATTGCTAAATTATTGTTACTTTTTGTGAAAATCCTGTAGCAATATGGTAGAGGTCATATTTCCTCTAAATATTCTCTAAGGCTGTTAACGTAACAGCAAAGATAAGCGGTAAACATCAGGTTTATATTACATACCACTTTACAAATTCGGTAATACAGACGATTTTATTACGATGGTCATCTCTCGATATGTAGTTGGGGGACTGAAATTTCGTTAAGAGATATTACAGCGACGAAAATACACCTGATTACCAAATTCAAATGGCTCTGAGCACTATGGGACTTAACATCTATGGTCATCAGTCCCCTAGAACTTAGAACTACTTAAACCTAACTAACCTAAGGACATCACACAACACCCAGTCATCACGAGGCAGAGAAAATCCCTGACCCCGCCGGGAATCGAACCCGGGAACCCGGGCATGGGAAGCGAGCACGCTACCGCACGACCACACCTGATTACCACTAAAGCTCACAAATGATAACTGTGATAACCTAGCCCGTGCTTCCTCCCACCAGGTAGCACATCATTGATATCAAATTGGTGAGCTACTTAATTAATATGATCATGAGAGTTACTTTGCATGGCAAGTAATTTTATTTCAGCAGTAGGTTTACATTCGCCCTGTAGCTCAAATGGGAATACAAGTTCCTTTCAAGGAACGCTATTGAGAATCTAGATTTTAAGCTGATAGCAGGAGTATCTACCTGCCTCCAACATACATTTGCGTAAGGACTGTGAAGACAAGATAACAGAAATTAATGCATATAGGGAGGCATATAAGCAGTCCTATTCCATCGCTCTATTTGTGAGTGAAACAGGAAAGGGAATGATTAATGTTTAGAAATATAACAGTGTAATGGTGTGAGAGACTTTGCTGACAACACAATCTCTCTGTCTCTGTCTCTCTAATTCTCTCTCTCTCTCTAATTCTCTCTGTCTCTCTCCTCATTATTTTTATAACATGAGCAGAATAAAACTACGAACTATAAAAACTTCACTAATATCAGCTAGCGGAGAACTCAATACGATGTTGCCATGTCTGTCTCTTCTGATATATCGAAAACAAATACTGTCTGGATGTTTACAGAGAGCATATATAATATATTCACTTATAGGTCCATTGCAGCAGGTGGCTAGTGATCAAAGATCTGTATAAGACTTTGTCACCCCATAATCTAGAGGACCATACCAAATAGATTATCAGCCACAAGATAGGGTTCCTGTGTTGTTCTTTTATCAGAAATTTGATACACAGTTTTTCAGCTGTCACACATCCAAGCAGTTTATGACTAAGCTTACTACCCTACCATACATTTTGTTTTTGAGGTCTGTGTCAAGAGCTGAACTGGCATTAACACATTTCGATTCATCGACTCTCACAGAAAGCTGGACATTGCATGGTGTAAGTTAAGCTGCTTCCACAACACATAGAATGCTTGAAATAAAGGACGGAGGTGATGTTTCGTGTTGACAAAAATGTGCAAGGCATCTCAAATTTTGGAAACTGGAAGAATTTGAGGCATTATGGGGTGCTTCCTAACAACTAACTGAAGGTGATGACCTCTACATTTAATTTCATCTTCCACAGTGACAGGGTAGCACATGTTTTGGTGTCCTGTTTTCAAAGAGACCTAGAGCATTGATTCCTCATAATGGTGGTGCACATTCCCACCAGATATGTGATCACTGTTTCCATTTCCTATGTGGTAGTCATCTTCACCCCCAAATATTTGGATACTGTGTGTTTCATTTTTAAGACCTGCAATGCATAACCTCTTCTTTAACAAGAGACTACTCTACATGACTTACATCCACAGAGTATAGATGGTATGCACCATCAGTTGCCATTCTCACAGCAGCAGAAAAGAATGGTTCTTCATACACACAGGTGATTATGTAAGTACCCTCATCCCTCCACATTTTTTGTCATGTTTTAATCAAGTTTATAGATTATCCATAAATTTTCGTAATTTTATGAGATTTTGTATAATTTCAACGCATTTTACTCAGTTACTCGAGCTCCAAGCCATAACATCCAACTAGTAGTCATGCCGACAAAGTATCTCATTGCATCAATCACATGATGCTATCAGCGAATGACAATGCAGTATGATTCTCAATTTCCGTAACATTGCTATACCGTCACCTCCATTACGTTGCATGCATCATATACATGTGTACAGATTGTGACCCTGTTATAATGCCTACATCACATGACAGAAATATTGTTTCGTAGTGTAGGAAGAGTTAGACAGAGCACTGAAAGACATGAGTCGAAATAAGGCCCCGGAAGTAGACAACATTCCATTAGAACTACTGACACCCTTGGGAGGGCCATTCCTGACAAAACTTTTCCAGCTGGTGAGCAAGAAGTATGAGACAGGCGAAATACCCTCAGACTTCAAGAAGAATATAATAATTCAAATCCCAAAGAAAGCAGGTGTTCAAAGACATGAAAATTAGCGCACTATCAGTTTAATAAGTCATGGCTGCAAAATACTAACGCAAATACTTTACAGACGAATGGAAAAACTGGTAGAAGCCGATCTCGGGAAGATCAGTTTGGATTCTGTAGATACCTTGGAACACGTGAGACAATACTGACGCTATGACTTACCTTAGAAGATAGATTAAGGAAAGGCAAACCTACGTTTCTAGCATTTGTAGACTTAGAGAAAGCTTTTGACAATGTTGACTGGAATACTCTCTTTTAAATTCTGAAGGTGGCAGGGGTAAAACACAGGGAGAGAAAGGCTATTTACAATTTGTACAGAAACCAGATGGCAGTTATAAGAGTCGAGGAACATGAAAGGGAAGCAGTGGTTGGGAAGGGAGTGAGACAGGGTTGTAGCCTCTCCCCAATGTTATTCAATCTGTATATTGAGCAAGCAGTAAAGAAAACAAAAGAAAAATTCAGAGCAGGTATTAAAATCCACGGAGAAGTAATAAAAACCTTGAGGTTTGCCGATGACATTGTAATGCTGTCATAGATAGCAAAGCACTTGGAAGAGCAGTTGAACGGAATGGATAGTGTCTTGAAAGGAGGATATAAGATGAAAGAGGATAATGGAATGTAGTCGAATTAAGTCGGGTGATGCCGAGGGAATTAGATTAGAAAATGAGACACTGAAAGTAGTAAAGGCGTTTTGCTATTTGGGGAGCAAAACTACTGAAGATGGTCGAAGCAGAGAGGATATAAAATGTATACTGGCAATGGCAAGGAATGCGTTTCTGATGAAGAGAAATTTGTTAACATCGAGTATAGATTTAAGTGTCAGGAAGTCGTTTCTGAAAGTATTTGTATGGAGTGTAGCCATGTATGGAACTGAAACATGGACAATAAATAGTTTGGACAAGAAGTGAATAGAGGCTCACGAAATGTGGTGCTACAGAAGAATGCTGAAGATTCAGTGGATAGATCACATAACTAATGAGGAGGTATTGAATAGAATTGGGGAGAAGAGGAGTTAGTGGCACAACTTGAATAGAAGAAGGGATCGGTTGGTAGGACATGTTCTGATCAGGGGATCACCACTTTAGTATACGAGGGTAGCGTGGCAAGGTGAGCACACACATGAAAATTTTCCAGCAAGAAGACTGCTGTAATCTGTAGCAGTGTAACTACATAATTAGGGCATGTAGTGGCTGGATGTGAGCCAATATATACATTCAACCTCTGAAAACTGAATTTTATAAATACACAGTTCTGTAATTGACGCACTGACTTCCATTTTGCATCATGAGATCATTTCTCTGCAGCACAGACTTTGCGCATTTCCTGCCAGTTTCCTGATGGGGAGGGGAGGTGAGTGGGGGATAGGCAGCGATGGCTGGGGTATTTCACAGAAGAGGAGGTGACAATTAATTTATCGATTTAATTATTCAGATAATTGATTTGATGTCAACATTGTGCTTGTATCAGCGAGGGGAGAAGGAGGTTAGGTATTTCCCAGACAGGTGGGGGTGTCGGTTTCTCAAAAGGATGGATTATCCACAGGGCTTCCTAACGCTATTAGTATAACAACAGGCTAAGGGTAGGTAGTCATAAATCATTCAATTTTGCCCCTGACTGTATATGTACCCCTGATGTACACAACCCACACTAACAAAGTAGCACAAAAATCCTGTTGCCCTACTACTTTCCACGAAAGCTATCCTTGCTAACCCAAAACAAGTGCACTTCACCTCATCTCTTGTCCTCTCCCAGACTTTCCCCAACCTTGGCTCGATTGTCACCTCCACTGTTCCTCCTCCAGAGAGCACTAGCACATCAGATACCCAAAGTCTTCAGTTTGCCAGATAAGGGGTAACGACTTTGTCACATGGTTCAACGTTTGTCATAACGTCATGTAATTTTCTCACTAAGAAATATGTAACAAACATAATTATACATTAGTGCTATGTCTTTATAGTTGGATGCAGTCACAATCGTTATACAATTTTCCTGGTACATACGGAAATTTGTGTCTGATTGGAACACTAAACCGGATTTCCCACTTGATGCAAGCAGTCGCCTCAACCACATGAGCTATTCAAGCATGTTTGAAGGAATGACCCAGATTTGTATGTCCCCATCTCCACTTGTCACAGTGCTAACACGATATGAGATTCCCCCACAGGCCTAGATGTATTTTATTTTTTCGTCAGATTGTCTTGGCTTTGCATCCAACTACAGAGACGCAGTCAGATAGAGACACTGCACTAAAGTATTTCATGCCAAAGTAGAAGCAAAGTGACAAGAAAAATAAATAAATCTTTCCGTATGCAGTACTCACATAATCAGTGTGTTCCCTGCCGCCGTTGGATAAGCAGCTGCAGCAGCAACTCGTATACTCCTAGCTCACTCATTTGTTACATAGTTTAATTCTTAATTTCTTTGCGTGTTTTTGGTACTTGCATTGTTTAATTCATAAATTTCGGGCGTATTATAGTATTTGAGAGTTGTAGCATCGCGTTTTAGTACTCGAATAGTGTTAAATCGCGTAGTCTCCTTCCGCCGCCGAGCAGTGTGTCAGCAGTGCACAAGTGGCAGCATTACTGCATTTACTAGTCAATCTTGTATTTCAATAACCGTTTCAATTTTGTGTCGTTTTGTTTGCGCTCTCTGTAGATTAGTTCAGACGCTCTTTGCACAACAGTTTTTAGCATGGATAGGGACTGCAACTGCTGTGTTCGGATGCAGGCTGAGTTAGCATCCCTTCGCTCCCAGCTTCAGGCAGTGTTGGCTTCGGTCACACAGCTTGAGGCTGTTGCCAATGGGCATCACTGTGGGGGTCCGGATGGGGGTTTGTCGGGGACGGCCAGCTCGTCACACGCATCCCCCGATCGGACTACGACTGTGGTTGCCCGGGATACTGCCCGCATTGAGGCTGATCCCTCACCTGTGGTAGAGTGGGAGGTCGTCTCAAGGTGTGGCAGGGGGCGAAAGACATTCCGGAGGGCTGAACGGAAGGCCTCTCCAGTTTGTCTGACGAACCGGTTTCAGGCTCTGTCTCAGGCTGATACTGATCTTCGGCCTGACATGGCTGCTTGTCCTGTTCCAGAGGTTGCCCCTCAGTCTGCAAGATACAGGCAGTCGCAGAGGGTGGGCTTACTGGTAGTTGGGAGCTCCAACGTCAGGCGCGTAATGGGGCCCCTTAGGGATATGGCAGCAAGGGAGGGGAAGAAAACCAAAGTGCACTCCGTGTGCATACCGGGGGGAGTCATTCCAGATGTGGAAAGGGTCCTTCCGGATGCCATGAAGGGTACAGGGTGCACCCATCTGCAGGTGGTCGCTCATGTCGGCACCAATGATGTGTGTCGCTATGGATCGGAGGAAATCCTCTCTGGCTTCCGGCGGCTATCTGATTTGGTGAAGACTGCCAGTCTCGCTAGCGGGATGAAAGCAGAGCTCACCATCTGCAGCATCGTCGACAGGACTGACTGCGGACCTTTGGTACAGAGCCGAGTGGAGGGTCTGAATCAGAGGCTGAGACGGTTCTGCGACCGTGTGGGCTGCAGATTCCTCGACTTGCGCCATAGGGTGGTGGGGTTTCGGGTTCCGCTGGATAGGTCAGGAGTCCACTACACGCAACAAGCGGCTACACGGGTAGCAGGGTTTGTGTGGCGTTGGCTGGGCGGTTTTTTAGGTTAGATGGCCTCGGGCAAGTGCAGAAAGGGCAACAGCCTCAACGGGTGCGGGGAAAAGTCAGACATGCGGGGACCAAGCAGCAATCGGTATTGTAATTGTAAACTGTCGAAGCTGCGTTGGTAAAGTACCGGAACTTCAAGCGCTAATAGAAAGCACCGAAGCTGAAATCGTTATAGGTACAGAAAGCTGGCTGAAGCCAGAGATAAATTCTGCCGAAATTTTTACAAAGGCACAGACGGTGTTTAGAAAGGATAGATTGCATGCAACCGGTGGTGGAGTGTTCGTCGCTGTTAGTAGTAGTTTATCCTGTAGTGAAGTAGAAGTGGATAGTTCCTGTGAATTATTATGGGTGGAGGTTACACTCAACAACCGAGCTAGGTTAATAATTGGCTCCTTTTACCGACCCCCCGACTCAGCAGCATTAGTAGCAGAACAACTGAGAGAAAATTTGGAATACATTTCACATAAATTTTCTCAGCATGTTATGGTCTTAGGTGGAGATTTCAATTTACCAGATATAGACTGGGACACTCAGATGTTTAGGACGGGTGGTAGGCACAGAGCATCGAGTGACATTATACTGAGTGCACTATCCGAAAATTACCTCGAGCAATTAAACAGAGAACCGACTCGTGGAGATAACATCTTGGACCTACTGATAACAAACAGACCCGAACTTTTCGACTCTGTAAGTGCAGAACAGGGAATCAGTGATCATAAGGCCGTTGCAGCATCCCTGAATATGGAAGTTAATAGGAATATAAAAAAAGGGAGGAAGGTTTATCTGTTTAGCAAGAGTAATAGAAGGCAGATTTCAGACTACCTAACAGATCAAAACGAAAATTTCTGTTCCGACACTGACAATGTTGAGTGTTTATGGAAAAAGTTCAAGGCAATCGTAAAATGCGTTTTAGACAGGTACGTGCCGAGTAAAACTGTGAGGGACGGGAAAAACCCACCGTGGTACAACAACAAAGTTAGGAAACTACTGCGAAAGCAAAGAGAGCTTCACTCCAAGTTTAAACGCAGCCAAAACCTCTCAGACAAACAGAAGCTAAACGATGTCAAAGTTCGCGTAAGGAGGGCTATGCGTGAAGCGTTCAGTGAATTCGAAAGTAAAATACTAGGTACCGACTTGACAGAAAATCCTAGGAAGTTCTGGTCTTACGTTAAATCAGTAAGTGGCTCGAAACAGCATGTCCAGACACTCCGGGATGATGATGGCATTGAAACAGAGGATGACAAGCGTAAAGCTGAAATACTAAACACCTTTTTCCAAAGCTGTTTCACAGAGGAAGACCGCACTGCAGTTCCTTCTCTAAATCCTCGCACCAACGAAAAAATGGCTGACATCGAAATAAGTGTCCAAGGAATAGAAAAGCAACTGGAATCACTCAACAGAGGAAAGTCCACTGGACCTGACGGGATACCAATTCGATTCTACACAGAGTACGCGAAAGAACTTGCCCCCCTTCTAACAGCCGTGTACCGCAAGTCTCTAGAGGAACAGAAGGTTCCAAATGATTGGAAAAGAGCACAGGTAGTCCCAGTCTTCAAGAAGGGTCGTCGAGCAGATGCGCAAAACTATAGACCTATATCTCTGACGTCGATCTGTTGTAGAATTTTAGAACATGTCTTTTGCTCGAGTATCATGTCGTTTTTGGAAATTCGGAATCTACTATGTAGGAATCAACATGGATTCCGGAAACAGCGATCGTGTGAGACCCAACTCGCTTTATTTGTTCATGAGACCCAGAAAATATTAGATAGAGGCTCCCAGGTAGATGCTATTTTTCTTGACTGCCGGAAGGCGTTCGATACAGTTCCGCACTGTCGCCTGATAAACAAAGTAAGAGCCTACGGAATATCAGACCAGCTGTGTGGCTGGATTGAAGAGTTTTTAGCAAACAGAACACAGCATGTTGTTATCAACGGAGAGACGTCTACAGACATTAAAGTAACCTCTGGCGTACCACAGGGGAGTGTTATGGGACCATTGCTTTTCACAATATATATAAATGACCTAGTAGATAGTGTCGGAAGTTCCGTGCGGCTTTTCGCGGGTGATGCTGTAGTATACAGAGAAGTTGCAGCATTAGAAAATTGTAGCGAAATGCAGGAAGATCTGCAGCGGATAGGCACTTGGTGCAGGGAGTGGCAACTGACCCTTAACGTAGACAAATGTAATGTATTGAGGATACATAGAAAGAAGGATCCTTTATTGTATGATTATATGATAGCGGAACAAACACTGGTAGCAGTTACTCCTGTAAAATATCTGGGAGTATGCGTGCGGAACGATTTGAAGTGGAATGATCATATAAAATTAATTATTGGTAAGGCGGGTACCAGGTTGAGATTCATTGGGAGAGTCCTTAGAAAATGTAGTCCATCAACAAAGGAGGTGGCTTACAAAACACCCGTTCGACCTATACTTGAGTATTGCTCATCAGTGTGGGATCCGTACCAGATCGGGTTGACGGAGGAGATAGAGAAGATCCAAAGAAGAGCGGCGCGTTTCGTCACAGGGTTATTTGGTAAACGTGATAGCGTTACGGAGATGTTTAACAAACTCAAGTGGCAGACTCTGCAAGAGAGGCGCTCTGCATCGCGGTGTAGCTTGCTCGCCAGGTTTCGAGAGGGTGCGTTTCTGGATGAGGTATCGAATATATTGCTTCCCCCTACTTATACCTCCCGAGGAGATCACGAATGTAAAATTAGAGAGATTAGAGCGCGCACAGAGGCTTTCAGACAGTCGTTCTTCCCGCGAACCATACGCGACTGGAACAGGAAAGGGAGATAATGACAGTGGCACGTAAAGTGCCCTCCGCCACACACCGTTGGGTGGCTTGCGGTGTATAAATGTAGATGTAGATGTAGATGTAGATGTAGATGTGAACTATGGTGGAAGCAGACATTGGGACATAAGCAGATAGCCAAAGTGGTTAAGGAGATGGCTCGTGATGAGTGAGGAAGTTTGGTTTCGAGTTACAGTCCAGACCATATTTTCATATGTTTCCAGTAAATTATGCATCTGTTGTGGTACCAGATTTTCAGTAAACATTTCACGAAAAAGTCATTGTGTTGACTGAAAGCAATTATTAAAAATATTAAAAATGCGTTTAAGAAAGAGGGGCTGTTTCATCATGTGCCGACCAACACGAATGTTCTCTCTGAGCCTTCATTCGTTATGGGAGTATGTAGCGACCTTGAATAAGTTATTTGTATCATAGCTCACTTTCTTGTTGATGAGACGTTCTTGACATAATGAGACTAGTCACTGACACACGTTTGAGCGGATCATGCCTTTGTAAACGATATCTAATATACATGCCTAGAAAATAAAGAAAGGGACACCATTGTAAATCCACAGACGTAGACACAATCTACAGCACTGAACATGAATGGCTTTTCATTTCTTTGTATTGTTTAGCAGTCTCACAAAGACACTTATAGCCGGTGCTAGTACGATGATAACTGAAATTACATGGCAGTGAACTGTTTAAAACTTGTTATCAGTTTCACAACTCATTGTATGATCTCATTAACACTTTCATAGCAAAGTAAAATTACAAAGTTAACAAAGAAATGTATAAAATTCTGTGTAGCTGATAGTGTATTAGCAACAGTATTGAACATAGGAGGAAAACTTGAGTTATAGCAGATGCCACAACGGATCCTTTGTGAAATCGCGTGAAATGATGCAACATATGAAGATATGCTTGGTCCCCTTCTGTGCATGACTTGTATACAACGAAGACGTTGTAAAAATCAAGTAGCAGGTATACAGACGTATTCCGGTGCAAGGTCCGGCCTGCCACAACTGACATTCGTAATTCCACGCTTTGTAACTCTCCGCAGGACTGCAGGACACATCTATCTAGGCTTCTTCTGCAATGACTAATTTCTCTACTGCGATGTGCCTCTTTAGTGAGAAAGTATACAGTTTCGTTTCCCTTTCGTATAGTGCCGTTAATCCAACGGAAAAACGGTTAAAGAACAACGATAGGAGTATTTCGGTGTGAAATGAATGTGATGGCCTGCAGTGCCAGTACAAAGTAACCTTGCATTCATGTTGGTGTGTGTGTCGTTTTAGTTACTGTCGGCCACTCAGCACATCAATCATAGGAAGAACTGTTAACTTTGCTCCTTCTTTAGTAAACAGCAATGAGTTCAGTTTAACATACACTGAATTTTCACACGGTGCTTTACGAAATATGACCACAATATTAAACAAGATGCATTACCCTAATGGCCAAGCAAACATTAATGATGTATAAATGAAAAGCAGAATACTGTGTATGTTCTACACTTTTAATTTGTCAGGGTTAAACGGTTTTCGGCTTACAAGACCATCAGTAGGTCGGTAATGGTTGGACTACGCTACTTTTTGAATTTGGCAAGCCTCCTACGTGATGATGTCATAGGCATTCCCCATCTGGCACATGCCACCTGCCTCCACCCTCCCCCAAGACACTTTTAAATTCTGCATGCTTTTGAATGAGAGTTCTTCACAACATTCCATTAACCGGTTGTCCACTCTGGCACACTCTCAACCCCTATCCTTGTCCCACCCC
Organism: Schistocerca cancellata; assembly: GCF_023864275.1. Lineage (NCBI taxonomy): Eukaryota > Metazoa > Arthropoda > Insecta > Orthoptera > Acrididae > Schistocerca > Schistocerca cancellata. The sequence continues at coordinate 86,161,228 of NC_064627.1, read as the reverse complement.
ATGCTCTGGGAAATTCCCCAACCTCCCCCCCTCCCAGTAACAATGCGCCACTTTTGATATAAGAAAATTCTGCTGTCAAATTGACTAACTAATTAGTTAAACAGATATTCCTTTGCATGTGAGGGATGGACTCTTCTTTCCTTGCATCTTATTGTTGTAGTTAGGACAAAATCCATACTTCTTTGATCCCACAGTGCCCAGTTCCGTACTCCACCCCCAGATGGGTAAATAAAAAATGTTGATTACTGCATATAATATCTCACTGACTATTCTGCGGAATATTTAAACACAGGGCAGGGCTGTGGATTTCAAATAAATCGCTTAAAACATATCTGACGAAACAAGAAACACTGTGATAGCATTACCCGAGGCACTCTTCCCGCCGGCGACGCCTACTGGCCGGGTATTTACCATTGGGCCATGCACCAGCAACCGCAGTGTGGTTTCGCGAGCCGCGAACGAGGAATGCGTACAGTCAGGATTGTTCAGCTGCCGATGAAGGTGAGAAATCCTTCTGAGGCAACTGACTGACTGGGATATGATCAGGAAATACTGCTGAAGTCAGTAAATTTCTGTAGTATTCATCAGTTTTCTGAAATGGTGACTGAGCTTGGATCATATTTGATGCTCGACTCAAGGATATTAAGCCACTTATTTTTTTTTATTTTCCTCACTTTTCGATCACAGTTTTTACGATGCGAAACCTATAGTGTCTAAGCTCAAATCAGAGAATCAGAACAATTACATATCTAACAGTTCATGACATATTTCGAAACCCACGACACATCGTGAAAAAATACGCAGACACACAGCACATAGTATGTGGAAAATAGTCTCCCAGAATTGGAAGCACTATCCTACAGACGACAAACTGACTGGAATTGTCGATGAATATTCGATGCCCCAAAACTGATGTTATGTAGATGCCTCTAAAAATACAATGGCGTGTGGAGGACAGCATTCCACCTCTCCAAACCAGAGGAGGCTGGTGATCCTGGACTTGTCTCTAAACTCTGAAAAAAGAACAAGACATGACGTAACTCTTTAACGTTACGGAACTTCCCACAGATAGCCCCTGCCTTGTTCAGACCAATTTTTACAGACTTTCATGACCACAAAAAAAGAATATCTTGTACCTCTCTGACGTCATGAGTTTACGCTCCAAAACGCTGTCACTGGTATGAGTGCACTGTCCGTCTCTTTCTACAGACGGCCAAATTATGAGAATTTCAGCGGAAAACTTTTTTCGTACACACTGAATTTTCGAATTTTGGGAGTACTGACGAGTGATATCTTTTACTTGCTAAAAAACATTCAACAGCCAGGATCGCATAAAATATTTCTTTATTGAAAACATCTGGTTTCGACAGACTTTGATATCATCTTCAGAACTTATAAATCTTTTTGTTGTGAAACGTGTTCATTTTACATTGATCCTCACGCCAAGTTGTCAAGTGTACAAAATCAGCATTTTTCTATAGATTGTGGAAAAAAGAAACACGCAGCTGTCTTATTGCACTTACAGTTAAACCCTGCACAAGTAGTCCACAGATCGTGAAATACGGAAACTATTGCCTAAGACACTTCGTCAATTACACTGCTCTGTTAGTGTCGAGGAAACTTTGAATTTTTCGGCTTGAAACCGATCTCCAACCAGGCTATATCGCCTCAAACGATTGTACCACCATGCCATATCGCTACGTTACTATAGTAAACAAAATTCATATCCTGTACCGTACAAAATCTTCACTTCCGCATCCTGTATACAGCAGCTATCAACCGACAGGCACCCCTACATATATATTGCGAAGACACACAGATCTTAAAAACAGAAGCACATGCGCTCTATATAGTCACATATATGGTCACATATATGCCCAGAAAAACCGGTCGCTCATCCACTGCAACCAACGGTCACGAGACAACTGTCCCCCTCCCTCCCTTCCTGCATGCACTGGCCTAAAGTGTGACCGGTGCACCCTCCATGGACAGCACCCACTCCCCGAAAAGGCTGCTCTGGTTCCTCTGGCACAAAGGTGTCCTCTAGCAGTACTGTCTCCCGCCGGGTCTGCTTGCTTGCGTCCATTCTGCAATGGTCTGCGACAATCTCCAGACTCTGGGATTGCAAGAAACCATATCTATATCTTTGTACCTATTGCTGTATAACCTAGTCCACATAACTTCGAAGTTCACTCAATAATCCTTCGTAAACGCGCTTACAGACCGTGTGCAAAGATTGCACATCGCCAGGCCCGAGTTTGCGACGGCGGCCGGCGAGCGGGGTCACAACTGCCTGGTGAGACGGCATGCGGAGTCCTGTTATGATTTTGCAAGAGTGACGTGTTCCGTTCTGTGGGATGCACTCAGCCTTATGTGTATAGATGGACGAGAGAAAACACGTCGTCCCCATTCTAGAACAATAGCATACTTTCGCAACACCTGTGTGTGTGTGTGTGTGTGTATGTGTGGTATGCAGCCAGCGAGCTAAGGAACACTGTAGATCATTTTCACAGAAAAAGTGAGATTCAGCTCCCTCACTTCCCCACTGTCAAAACTTTAAACAGCAGCCTCCAATAATACTATTTTCAGAGCATTCTACCGTTAGTGCCGAAAGCTTCCTCAGTAGAGAGAGAGAGAGGTGATACCTGCCGATAAAAACTTTGTCAACACAATTTCTGTCTAGAATATCTCACGAAGAGTTAAGCGTTTTATCTTCAAAGACGTTCTTAAATGCTGAGGGGAAATGATTTCTGCAAACTGACACATACCGCACTTGTGAAAGTACCTGTCTGCTGATCATCCTTTCCTAAATGTACATGCTGTCCCGTACTCGAAGCGTCTGAAGAAACACACGTAAGTGTCTTACGTTAAAAATTTCTGTCTTCAATATCACATTAGCTGCCAGTTAGTACAATTCTTTTTACTGTAGCTTATGTTTATTTTCTTGCAATTTCAAACATTTATTCACATCCTCACCGGATATCTGCTTCCTAGTAGCGACTGTGTCACTGTTCTACCCACTTCTGCAGAAATGAAGTAGGAAAATCGTTGATAATGGTCATATGTATAACTCTCAGACCTTTCAGGGATAATGTTATAGAGGGCGATGTAGGTCAGAAATGGCATGCTTCGTCTAAGTTGTTGGAATGTGGCATGTGAATACCACACTAGAAAACGTGATAACTCTGACTGCAGTAGTAACAGTTGAACTGTTAAATTACACCTCGTGTAAAATGCCATAGCAGGAAAGCATCTGAAGACCCACGATCAAACTACACTCCTGGAAATGGAAAAAAGAACACATTGACACCGGTGTGTCAGACCCACCATACTTGCTCCGGACACTGCGAGAGGTCTGTACAAGCAATGATCACACGCACGGCACAGCGGACACACCAGGAACTGCGGTGTTGGCCGTCGAATGGCGCTAGCTGCGCAGCATTTGTGCACCGCCGCCGTCAGTGTCAGCCAGTTTGCCGTGGCATACGGAGCTCCATCGCAGTCTTTAACACTGGTAGCATGCCGCGACAGCGTGGACGTGAACCGTATGTGCAGTTGACGGACTTTGAGCGAGGGCGTATAGTGGGCATGCGGGAGGCCGGGTGGACGTACCGCCGAATTGCTCAGCACGTGGGGCGTGAGGACTCCACAGTACATCGATGTTGTCGCCAGTGGTCGGCGGAAGGTGCACGTGCCCGTCGACCTGGGACCGGACCGCAGCGACGCACGGATGCACGCCAAGACCGTAGGATCCTACGCAGTGCCGTAGGGGACCGCACCGCCACTTCCCAGCAAATTAGGGACACTGTTGCTCCTGGGGTATCGGCGAGGACCATTCGCAACCGTCTCCATGAAGCTGGGCTACGGTCCCGCACACCGTTAGGCCGTCTTCCGCTCACGCCCCAACATCGTGCAGCCCGCCTCCAGTGGTGTCGCGACAGGCGTGAATGGAGGGACGAATGGAGACGTGTCATCTTCAGCGATGAGAGTCGCTTCTGCCTTGGTGCCAATGATGGTCGTATGCGTGTTTGGCGCCGTGCAGGTGAGTGCCACAATCAGGACTGCATACGACCGAGGCACACAGGGCCAACACCCGGCATCATGGTGTGGGGAGCGATCTCCTACACTGGCCGTACACCACTGGTGATCGTCGAGGGGACACTGAATAGTGCACGGTACATCCAAACCGTCATCGAACCCATCGTTCTACCATTCCTAGACCGGCAAGGGAACTTGCTGTTCCAACAGGACAATGCACGTCCGCATGTATCCCGTGCCACCCAACGTGCTCTAGAAGGTGTAAGTCAACTACCCTGGCCAGCAAGATCTCCGGATGTGTCCCCCATTGAGCATGTTTGGGACTGGATGAAGCGTCGTCTCACGCGGTCTGCACGTCCAGCACGAACGCTGGTCCAACTGAGGTGCCAGGTGGAAATGGCATGGCAAGCCGTTCCACAGGACTACATCCAGCATCTCTACGATCGTCTCCATGGGAGAATAGCAGCCTGAATTGCTGCGAAAGGTGGATATACACTGTACTAGTGCCGACATTGTGCATGCTCTGTTGCCTGTGTGTATGTGCCTGTGGTTCTGTCAGTGTGATCATGTGATGTATCTGACCCCAGGAATGTGTCAATAAAGTTTCCCCTTCCTGGGACAATGAATTCACGGTGTTCTTATTTCAATTTCCAGGAGTGTATATAGGTTGGAAATGGCTGATGTTAAAATTGCTATTCTCATGGAGTAGCTGTCCAGAATATTGCAGTATCTACCAGTGCTTACAGTTCTTTTTCTTGTAGCTTATGCTTATTTTCTTAGAATTTCAAACACCTAGTCACCACCATATTGGAAATCTACCTTCCTGGCAGTGACAGTGTCACGGACGCCTTCCGCTTCTGTAGGAATGTGACACGTTTTTAAGCTGGTTTTTAAGCTCTGATTTAAAACTGTGGAACTTGACTGTTCGAGTTTTATTATGTCTAAATGTTAGCGATACCGAAGTACATTTCCAAAATCAGTATGGAATACATATATCATGCAGAACACTCTAGCTTTAGTGGAACATGTATTACTAATAGAAGGATGTACAGCATCACTGTACTTAAATAGCCCTGGCTGTCTTTTGGGATCTGTGGCAACTGATTCCAGTCCACCGTTGGGTTAGTGGATATTTTTTTCTTCATAGGCTGATTACATTTCGAACTTTGAATGGAGTCCATACGCATGTGTATGACATGGAAAACTCTAGTTTTAATGTGACATTGATTAATGGCGGGAAGGAGTACTACACACGGCATCAATGTACGTAAATAGCCCTAATATATGTTTGAACATTAAGTTACATGCATCTCATTCTATTACAACTCTGGGTTACTGGTTTGTTTTCCTAGGCAAATTGCGTCTGCATGTATATGGCAGGAAGACTATAGTTTTAATGGCACATTTGTTAATGGTAGGAGGCAGTACCACACACATTATTACTTCACCTAAACAGAACTGACAGACGTTTGTAACTATGTTGCAGACGTCTGATTCCATTGCTTCGTTGGATGAGCTGTATTTTCATCGTAAGCAGACTACAATTCGAAATCAGGTTTGCGTCTTCATGCACGTATATTGTATGGAAGACTATAGATTTAATGGACCATTTGTTAATGGTTGGAGTGAGTACCACGCATAGATCACTGTACTTAAATACCACTGACAAACATTTGAAGACAATCCGACAATGTTTCTCTGATAACTTTTTGTATGCTTTGAATTACACATTTATTGCATGAACCACCTGTTGGAGCAGGTACAACATATTGCAGTGAAATTTCGTTGATCTTGGAAGAGTAAGTGACTGAAATCACGAACAGCTCATCTCTATCTCAATGCACCCACCATCTTAAGTAAAACAGTATTACAGGTATACTCTCGCTCGACTGCAGTGCATGCTACATCGTGCAGACTATAGGTGTTCACTGCACTATGCTGCTTTAGAAGTACCTCCTATGATGCCTCTCGAGCTGTTAATTTTGACGTAGCACCACCAAGCACAGTGAGCAATTGCTGCACTATCACTGCTGCTGTCGGAGACAGGAATGCCAAGACAGAATATGTCGTACTTAGCCGTCTACTGCTACTCCATATATACATCAGTTTGCCGCACAGCTTCCCCCACTCTATCTGAATGAGTCCTACCTTCGTACCTTAGTATACGTTCTAAATTTGCACTGTAACTTTGGGGTCATCGTCAGCTGCTATCCTGGCATTAACAGGCCTACACTCATTTTGGGTTAAAGGATACATACTGGTGAACAGTAACATCAATACGACAGCTCGACACTGCACAGTCATGAGCTACCAATCCTATAAGACCACATCTGTTCGTGTTGCGTGACTGATCTGAGAAGCAAAAACATCATACGGATGCTGTTAGGATTGTATAGGTTGGCATACTGCATTCGAATATGTGAAAGAAAAAAATAAAATGTCTGGGAAAGACGTCGCATTTCTCTCGGAAGCACAGGGGTGGATTAGGGTATGTATGGATGTATAAAGGCAAATTTTTACTCGATTAGCGTATTATGTTTGGACAGAAGGATACTGGATAACACCGATGCGATGCTCCTCCATCATGCACCGTACAGCCGCTTGCAGTATTTTTGTTTTGGGTATGGATTGCTTGTAGGTGATGGAGTTGTCTGCAAGTTGTATGTGGGAAGACCTGTGGTGGAGTTGGTTGTCGACCTGAACGTGCCCAAATACACTCCTGGAAATTGAAATAAGAACACCGTGAATTCATTGTCCCAGGAAGGGGAAACTTTATTGACACATTCCTGGGGTCAGATACATCACATGATCACACTGACAGAACCACAGGCACATACACACAGGCAACAGAGCATGCACAATGTCGGCACTAGTACAGTGTATATCCACCTTTCGCAGCAATGCAGGCTGCTATTCTCCCATGGAGACGATCGTAGAGATGCTGGATGTAGTCCTGTGGAACGGCTTGCCATGCCATTTCCACCTGGTTCCTCAGTTGGACCAGCGTTCGTGCTGGACGTGCAGACCGCGTGAGACGACGCTTCATCCAGTCCCAAACATGCTCAATGGGGGACACATCCGGAGATCTTGCTGGCCAGGGTAGTTGACTTACACCTTCTAGAGCATGTTGGGTGGCACGGGATACATGCGGACGTGCATTGTCCTGTTGGAACAGCAAGTTCCCTTGCCGGTCTAGGAATGGTAGAACGATGGGTTCGATGACGGTTTGGATGTACCGTGCACTATTCAGTGTCCCCTCGACGATCACCAGTGGTGTACGGCCAGTGTAGGAGATCGCTCCCCACACCATGATGCCGGGTGTTGGCCCTGTGTGCCTCGGTCGTATGCAGTCCTGATTGTGGCACTCACCTGCACGGCGCCAAACACGCATACGACCATCATTGGCACCAAGGCAGAAGCGACTCTCATCGCTGAAGATGACACGTCTCCATTCGTCCCTCCATTCACGCCTGTCGCGACACCACTGGAGGCGGGCTGCACGATGTTGGGGCGTGAGCGGAAGACGGCCTAACGGTGTGCGGGACCGTAGCCCAGCTTCATGGAGACGGTTGCGAATGGTCCTCGCCGATACCCCAGGAGCAACAGTGTCCCTAATTTGCTGGGAAGTGGCGGTGCGGTCCCCTACGGCACTGCGTAGGATCCTACGGTCTTGGCGTGCATCCGTGCGTCGCTGCGGTCCGGTCCCAGGTCGACGGGCACGTGCACCTTCCGCCGACCACTGGCGACAACATCGATGTACTGTGGAGACCTCACGCCCCACGTGTTGAGCAATTCGGCGGTATGTCCACCAGGCCTCCCGCATGCCCACTATACGCCCTCGCTCAAAGTCCGTCAACTGCACATACGGTTCACGTCCACGCTGTCGCGGCATGCTACCAGTGTTAAAGACTGCGATGGAGCTCCGTATGCCACGGCAAACTGGCTGACACTGACGGCGGCGGTGCACAAATGCTGCGCAACTAGCGCCATTCGACGGCCAACACCGCGGTTCCTGGTGTGTCCGCTGTGCCGTGCGTGTGATCATTGCTTGTACAGCCCTCTCGCAGTGTCCGGAGCAAGTATGGTAGGTCTGACACACCGGTGCCAATGTGTTCTTTTTTCCATTTCCAGGAGTGTATATTCCAAGTTAATAGGACTATAAATCCATTACACTGTCATAGAGGGCGTTAACTGCCGTAAAATGCCTAGCAGCAAACATCTAGAGCGAACTGATTATATTATATTATTATATTATATTATATATATATATATATATATATATATATATATATATATATATATATTATTATGCCTGGTTCGGATTCATTGACTGGAATCTTAAGGAAAGCAACCCAGCCACTAGGAACTAACATTTCGATGAGCTAAAGCACAAGAATATGTCAGACTCAAATTCATTTGCATGGATTTTTAAGGGGAGTGTGATGACTATTTTATTTCGCAGTTTTCCCGACTGTAGGACTGCGCCACGAATTCCATTATAGTTTGAAACGTGCTGATACTCGCGGCCGCTTTCACCTACAAGAGTGGTTGCGACCATCTCCTCCTGATAGAAGTAGCGCAGTGGTTAACACACTGGACTCGCATTTTGGTGGACGACGGTTCTAACCCGCGTCCTGCCATCCTGATTCCGGCAAATGCTGGGATGGTTCCTTGGAAAGGACACGGCCGACTTCTTCCCCTAATCCGATGGGACCGATGACCTCGTTGTTTGGTCCCCTCCCCCGAATCAACCAACCAACCAATTCCTCCTGATTCAAACGGTGCACCCTGCCACAAACAGTGCGCTCAAGATATCTGCCCTCCTGCACGCTCTCTTAGTACGAAGAAAGCCTTGCGCTGCTCTAAATACACAAAACTCTTATGTGAATCCTGCAGGGTGACGTGACTGTACCTTTATCGCGGCCAACTCAACGGTGACGACAACAGCAGTATACGACATACTCCACATGGGCAAGGTTGTGTTGGCTGAAGAGCCAACACCGTGTTACTAGAGGAGGTCGAAATGCGCACCCAGGCTGGCGTGAGGAGGGAAGAACTATACTGACGTGAGGTCGAGAACATGACAGGGAATTAGAATTAAGAAAGCGGACGTAATTACTTTCGTACTTAACTTTAATCCATTAATGATGAACGTCGCTCTTGACGATACATGATTCACAATATTGTCTGTTCAGAATAGTAACTGAATATGGCGCCTTGCTAGGTCGTAGCAAATAACGTAGCTGAAGGCTATGCTAAACTGTCGTCTCGGCAAATGAGAGCGTATGTAGTCAGTGAACCATCGCTAGCAAAGTCGGCTGCACAACTGGGGCGACTGCTAGGAAGTCTCTAGACTAGACGTGCCGTATGGCGGCGCTCGGTCTGCAATCACTGATAGTGGCGACACGCGGGTCCGACCTATACTAACGGACCGCGGCCGATTTAAAGGCTACCACCTAGCAAGTGTGGTGTCTGGCGGTGACACCACATTCCTCCCCCTCAAATCGGCGTACGGGGGTGGTATAAGGCCTCCGCCAGCTGTGGGAAGGACCCCATGTTGACGTATGCGACGAGGTGGGGAGCCTAACAACAGGCGAGGCTGTGCCACCCGCACCCTGCTATTCGTACCGCGGGGAGCTAGAGAACGCCTGAAAACCTACTACAGGGTGCACGCCACATGCGTTGTATGCGCCCGTAGAGGGACAGGAGGGGCCGAAGGGTCGACCTCCATCCGGCCGGGGCACCAGACGGGAGAAGACGACATATGGTCCGGAGCGGGCAAGAGTTCCATGTCGGAGGACAACTGGCGAGGGGAAGCGATCGGCGGCGCGTGACCCAGGGAGGCGCCCGACGGCAGCAGCGGCGCGTCCACTGCGGGCGTCGCCGGCGGGAGAACAGGCGGCGGCGGCGGCGGCGCGTCGCCATGGGGCAAAATCGAAGTCAGCGTTGGTAACATCTGGGGCTGAGGCGAGCCAGTAGATGGGTCCTCGGGGCGCTGACCGGACGGCAACGTCGCTGAAAGCAGACGGGGAGCGGCAGATCCCGTGCGAAGAAAGAGGCGCAGCCGATTGAGATGCCGGGGCACCTCACCAGAGGCCCCCAAAACCAGATACATAGCGCGTCCGAGGCAGCGAAGAATGCGCCCTGCGAGCCAACCCCGTGAACCTCGATAGTGGCGGTAGTAGACATCGTCGCCTGTGGCAAAATCAGGTGTCTCCCGCTGCACAGGAACCAGATGCGGCGGATGTAGCAAAGACATCTAGGTTCGATGAGGGCGACCGTGGAGCAACTCAGCCGGCGAGCGACCATCTCGGGGCTGAGACTGATACGAGGACAAAAGAACAATAACCCGTCCTCCCGAGAATGCGACTCTTTCAGCTTCAACATCTGTGACTTGAAAGTCCTGACCAATCGTTCAGCGGCACTGTTTGGCCGTGGCGAAAACGACGCGGACGTCAGATATACCATTGGCCTTGCAGAATGACAAATTCTGCGGACATGAATTGTGGGCCACTGTTGGAAACAATTGTCTGTGGAAGACCTTTAGTGCAAAAGATAGCAGACAACGCTTGGGTGGTGGAAGATGACGTCGTGGAGGACATCTGGACAACAAAAGGAAAATTATTTAATGAATCTATCACAACCAACCATCGAGCATCCAGAATGGACCAGCAAAATCGATGTGTAAGCGTTGCCAAGTGTAAGTGGCTTTTGGCCTTGGAAATAATTTCCGCGGTGGTGCTGATTGTTGTTGGCCACACACCATGCAAGAAGAGCACATATTCGTCATCGCGGCATCGATTCTGAACCAAGTACGGTGCTGACGAGCAAGTTGTTTCGTTCTCACTATACCCCAATGTCCTTGGTGCAGAAGCTTTATGACAGAGGACTGTAACGAACGTGGGACCTCAACCCTGGACTGATCATTATCAGAACGCAACAGCAAAACACCACGTCGAACACAAAGTCTCTCCTTGTGAGCCAAAAATCGGCGAACCAACGGGTCCTCGATCCGTGTCTTGGACAAGGGCCATTGCGTAGCAACAAAACGCAGAACGGTAGGACAGGGTCGGCAGTTGTGGCTGTAGCTACACGACCAAAATCAAATCGGAAACGATGCGACCACATCATCGGTTTCCGAATCAATGAACATGCAAGTAAGTACAGAGGAATCGAATGCTCTATCCTCAGCAACGGGCTAACGGGACAACGCATCAGTGTTTCAGTGCTTAGCGGTGGACCGATACAAGATATCGTAGCGGTACTGCGAGAGGAAAATAGACCAGCGAATGAATTCCTGCGCTGTACGTGGAGGTACAGGCTTGTTCGGATGAAAGAGCGATGTCAAAGGTTTGTGGTCAGTGATTATGGTAAAGTGACGACCATGCAAGAAGTCATAAAACTTTGCAACACCAAATACGAGAGTCAATACTTCTTTCTCGATCTGGGAATTACACTCCTGGAAATTGAAATAAGAACACCGTGAATTCATTGTCCCAGGAGGGGGAAACTATATTGACACATTCCTGGGGTCAGATACATCACATGATCACACTGACAGAACCACAGGCACATACACACAGGCAACAGAGCATGCACAATGTCGGCACTAGTACAGTGTATATCCACCTTTCGCAGCAATGCAGGCTGCTATTCTCCCATGGAGACGATCGTAGAGATGCTGGATGTAGTCCTGTGGAACGGCTTGCCATGCCATTTCCACCTGGCGCCTCAGTTGGACCAGCGTTCGTGCTGGACGTGCAGACCGCGTGAGACGACGCTTCATCCAGTCCCAAACATGCTCAATGGGGGACACATCCGGAGATCTTGCTGGCCAGGGTAGTTGACTTACACCTTCTAGAGCACTTTGGGTGGCACGGGATACATGCGGACGTGCATTGTTCTGTTGGAACAGCAAGTTACCTTGCCGGTCTAGGAATGGTAGAACGATGGGTTCGCTGACGGTTTGGATGTACCGTGCACTATTCAGTGTCCCCTCGACGATCACCAGTGGTGTACGGCCAGTGTAGGAGATCGCTCCCCACACCATGATGCCGGGTGTTGGCCGTGTGTGCCTCGGTCGTATGCAGTCCTGATTGTGGCGCTCACCTGCACGGCGCCAAACACGCATACGACCATCATTGGCACCAAGGCAGAAGCGACTCTCTTCGCTGAAGACGAAACGTCTCCATTCGTCCCTCCATTCACGCCTGTCGCGACACCACTGGAGGCGGGCTGCACGATGTTGGGGCGTGAGCGGAAGACGGCCTAACGATGTGCGGGACCGTAGCCCAGCTTCATGGAGACGGTTGCGAATGGTCCTCGCCGATACCCCAGGAGCAACAGTGTCCCTAATTTGCTGGGACGTGGCGGTGTGGTCCCCTACGGCACTGCGTAGGATCCTACGGTCTTGGCGTGCATCCGTGAGTCGCTGCGGTCCGGTCCCAGGTCGACGGGCACGTGCACCTTCCGCCGACCACTGGCGACAACATCGATGTACTGTGGAGACCTCACGCCCCACGTGTTGAGCAATTCGGCGGTACGTCCACCCGGCCTCCCGCATGCCTACTATACGCCCTCGCTCAAAGTCCGTCAACTGCACATACGGTTCACGTCCACGGTCGCGGCATGCTACCAGTGTTAAAGACTGCGATGGAGCTCCGTATGCCACGGCAAACTGGCTGACACTGACGGCGGTGGTGCACAAATGCTGCGCAGCTAGCGCCATTCGACGGCCAACACCGCGGTTCCTGGTGTATCCGCTGTGCCGTGCGTGTGATCATTGCCTGTACAACCCTCTCGCAGTGTCCGGAGCAAGTATGGTGGGTCTGACACACCGGTGTCAATGTGTTCTTTTTTCCATTTCGAGAAGTGTATTTCTTTGCGCAGACGAGAGAAATTTGGACGCAAAGGCAATAGAGCGATCGCGCGAGCCATCTTTGTGCGCAAGCACAGCACTGATCCATAAATCCGATGCATCCACCATCAACAAAAGTGGCTTCTGGGGATCGAATGGCGTAGGGCAAGTAATGGAGAGCAACGTCGATTTCAATCTGGGAAAGGCGCGTTCGCATTCCGTCGTCCAGACGAACGGAACACCTTTACGTCGTAAGCGATGAAACGGAGCTGAAATGGAAGAGGCATGCGGCACATATCTGTGATAATAGGTGATTTTTCCCAGCACACTCTGTAGCTGCTTCAAATTCTGCGGCGAAGGCAAGTCTTGTATGGCACGGAGATGCGTAGGACTGGGATTATGCCTTGGGGATTGAGTACATGTCCCAGGTATGGCAAATCACTTGCAAAAAACACACATTTTCCCTTCCGTAAGAGAAGACCATTTTGTCGCAAGACCTGAAATAATGTTCTTAGATTGGCAATATGTTCTTCTTCCGTCTTTCCGGAGATCACAATATCGTCCAGATAGTTTACTGCAGTAGAGACCGACACACAAACAATTTGTAGATATTGCTAAAACAATGCAGGCTCGGATGCACACCCGAATGGCAGTCGTTTGAATTGATACAAACCAAGATGCATGTTAAACACCAAAACGCGCTGGGATTCTTCGACCACTGGTATTTGCAAGTACGCATCCGCTAGGTCCAACTTCGAAAAATATTAGCCCGGGCACAGTTTGTCAAAAAGATCTTCCGGGCGGGGTAAAGGAAAAGTTGCAGTCACTAGTTGTGGATTCACTGTTGCCTTGAAATCCACACAAAGTCTCAATTTTCCCAAAGGTTTTGGCAAAATTACTAAGGGTGATGCCCAGATAGAAGCCTGCACTTGTGATTCCAAATAGGTTAATGCTTTTGCGACCTTATCACGCAATGCATGAGGAACATTGTTCGCTCTGATAAATTTCAGTTGCGCGTTGACTTTCAGTTCCAAATGTGCTTTATAGTTCTTAGCGCAACCGAGGCCCGGTACAATAGTGTCTGCAAATTCTTCACATAGACGAGAAACACTGTCTGAAGGCACAGTCTGGTTCACTGATAGGACCTGATTTACTATAGACAACTGAAATAAATCGAAACCAAACAAGTTCACTGCAGAAGAAGAGCTAAAGACGTAAAATGACACAAGTTTTGTTTGTCCTTTGTATGTTGCAAGAAGGCTGCACTGTCCTAACACAGGGATGTCCTGACCTGAATAGCTAGTTAACATTTGCGGCATGCAACGGAGGTGTGCCCAGCAGTGCATAAGTGTCATGTCAGTGAAACTGCAGCTCCGGTATCGAGCTGGAATGGTATCCCTTTGCTGTTAATGTCCAAGTCTACAAAAAGTTTATTTTCCTGCTGACAACAAGGGCGACTGTCTCATGCAACGTGAACTGACACTGGTACAAAATCACTTGTGACTTGACAGGAGTTCCAGCAATGTCAACGTACACTATTTTTGGGACAAACACAGTCACTGTTAGAGAGAGCGGCACTGGGCGGAGTGGAATGAACGACATGAGTTTCCATGGGCGAAGTTTCCTTGGTTCGATTCCAATACCGGCATGAAGCAAAGGGCCTGGAATGGTTTTGAGTTTCCGATCTGAGCTTTTTCTGGCAAACTTGCTGAACATGTCCTTTTTTATTACAGTAAAACCAAATAGCTTGGCGTGACGGTCAATTCTCATGCGAATGTTTAGTAGCGCTCCGCGGGCATGATTTGACCACTGCATGTGCTGGCCAGCGCGGCACACATGGCTGAGAGTTTGGCGGCAGCGGCGCGGCTGGGCGCGAGGGCTGTTTACTGTACCGTGCAGCTCGCCGGGCAGGCTGGTTAACCTGACACACAGTTGGCAAAGTTTCAAATGATTCCTGAGCAAGGTCAAGTGTGTCCTGCCGATCCAGTATGTCCAGCACTTGTTGAAGGGAGGGATTGACTAGTTTCAAAATCTGTTCCCTTATATGAACATCAGAAACGTTCTGTGCAATTGCATCACGTACCATAGTATCTGAATATGGGAGTCCACATTGACGCTCAATAGTACAATCCCTAGGAAGGCCTTGCAAGGTTGCAACCCACTCCCTGCCGTACGTTTTGTACGAAAGAAGTTACACAGTTCCGCAACTACATTGACTGATTGTTTGAAATATGCATCTAATGCAGACAAAATTTTGTCGTAGGACAGAGTTGTTATGCCGCATCGGGGAAATAATTTGACTATAACTCGGTATGTTTGCTCCCCGACAGATGACAAAAGAAAAGGCTGCCGCTCGTTACCTTGAATTCTGTAGGCGGCGAGATGGAATCCAAATTGGCGTGACCACTCCGTCCAGCTTTCCAGTGCAGCTTTAAAAGGTTGGAAAGTCGGTGCAACGGCGTGTTGTGGCTGCGATAGCGGTGGAGCGGCGGCTGCTGCATCATTTTGCATTGCATGTTGACCCTGGACGAGCTATCCAAGGGCATCCAGTAATGCCTGCGTCTGCTGATTCTGTAAGCGATAAAATTCGGACAGTACATCTGGAGATTGTGGCGAAGCCATGACACAATGAAATCAGGGCAGTATGGATAAGAACACCATTTTTATACTCGTTGCCAATGTTGCGATGGCTGAAGAGCCAACACCGTGTTACTAGAGGAGGCCAAAATGCACACCTTTTCGCTCACACAGGCTGGCGTGAGGAAGGAAGAACTATACCGACGTGAGTTCGGGAACATGAAAAGGAATTAGAATTCAGAATGCGGACGTAATTACTTTGGTACTTAACTTTAATCCATTAATGATGAACGTCACTCTTGACGGTACATGATTCACAATATTATCTGTTCAGAATAGTAACTGAATATGGCGCCTTGCTAGGTCGTAGCAAATGACGTAGCTGGAGACTGTGCTAAACTGTCGTCTCGGCAAATGAGAGCGTATGTAGTCAGTGAACCATCACTAGCAAAGTGAGCTGTACAACTCGGACGAGTGCTAGGAAGTCTCACTAGACTAGACCTGCCGTATGGCGGCGCTCGGTCTGCAATCACTGATAGTGGCGACACGCGGGTCCGACGTATACCAACGGACCGCGGCCGATTTAAAGGCTGCCACCTAGCAAGTGTGGTGTCTGGCGGTGACACCACAGGCAGCATAAGGACTTGTGCAATATAATGACATTTTTCACTTGATCTCTAAGTTGGTCTTCGAAATACAAAAGCAAAACTATATCATTTCCACAGAAATCAGAAAACATAAGATATGTACTGTGAATCCTTGCAAGATGGGAACGGCTGTTGTGTAGCATATTGGTATACACTACACCATCGATTCCATGTTACACAAGAAGGCAAAGTTGGTGACAGCATTGACTCACTTCGAATTTGTCACGCAAAACGTCGTCCACCTGTGTTGTATGGCGTACTCTTAACGTTAGACACCTCTATAGAATTTCTAAAATGACATCAGGTGACATCATACTGCAAGTCACTGATTTTTCACGGTAAAATCAACGAACAACGTGAACTTTCCACATCGAGCAGATATAGTCTTACACATTTCTGTTCATGTCGGAACTACATTTCTTTGAAATGAGCTAAAAATCAATTTTCCACGTAAATCGGAGAATTCCCGAGTTAAATCCGTAGTGGACGTGAACAGTGCCTCGCATTGGCCATTAGAAAAAAATAATCGGTAGCGTTGTAGAATAGCAGCCGAGTAGCGTCCATTGTTTCAGAGTTCAAAACTTCTTTCCCGTCGTTCTCGTTGTTCGTTCAATTTGCAACACCTACATCTTTCAAATGTACATTTCTTCAGATATATGCCAATCAACACATCCTAATCATCATTTTTAATTAAACATGCACTTCTTCTTGTTTCTAATAACATATTACTGGTAAAATTCCAGTTGTCATCGCAAGTATAAATTTGTAATGACCGATATTTATGACAGATTATTGGGAAAGGTTGTTTAAATTAAGAATATATAACAATTTGAATTTTTAAAACCAAATAAAAAATAAAATGCTCTTTATTTGCACTGTGTCGACTATATATATCACACACGAGACAGAGTAATAAGCGGCGTGGAAACATGGACTATAATAATTTTCACAACACTGAGTACACCAGTTGAGGCATTGTTATAGTTGCCACCGTGCCACTGCAGTATGAACCCAGCAGAACTGATCTCGAACCAAGTTAACAGATTTATCGTGAGAAATAACAAGATACTGAAGTTATCAGGCGCACTGGAATTAATGCACCAATTTTTATCACTCGTGACAGTCGAACACTAATGGCATTCAGAAGAGCACTTCATAAAAGAAGAGAAGAAAGTATGGTGCTTGGTTGACTTCTGATGCTGGTATGCTCGTTATCAATGCAGGAGATCACAGTTCCAGTACATTTCTCTTATTCGGATATGAAAGGAATTAAGAGATTACCAGATGACTGTAACATTTTCAGTGGCTCTAGTACATAACTACACGGTCAAATTCCTGCAATATGCTTTTGTGTCACACATATCTCGAGCAGAAATTCTCATCACTCTTGTTTTAATTACAATACTATTTTATCTAAGAACGATACCATGTTATACTTTCGATCTAGTCTTCTAAAAAGCGGTGGTAGGGATGGACTTTTGGCAAATGTTATTTCGTTCTCTTTTAAAATTACATGAAATTCGAAGCTATATTGTTTCTCTGCTCGTCTATCTTTACGTCGTAACTGTGACTGCTCCCATCAAAAATGGGTCAAATGGCTCTGAGCACTATGGGACTTAACATCTGAGGTCATCAGTCCCCTAGAACTTACAACTACTTAAATCTAACTAACCTAAGGACATCACACACATCCATGCCCGAGGCAGAATTCGAACCTGCGACCGTAGCAGTCGCGCGGTTCCGGACTACAGCGCCTAGAACCGCATGGCCACCGCGGCCGGCCTGCACCCATCACTGCACGTTAATTTGACCAGCTGGCCAGCCAATGCTGCCCAAGTTAAACACTCCGGTAGAACTGCTGTCCCGCATTATCGTTGAGTCGACATGACCGTAACGCATAGCATAAAACGTATCCTTACAATCGCACTTGACCGTACTCGAGACAATTTGGCTTCCGATCCAAGTGAAACAAAATCATTTGAGATTCTAGCAAACATAGAAGACTGTTTACATGATGTATATTCTTATGATGAACACATTATAATCTGGCTTCTCACCGCATCTCGTGGTCGTGCGGTAGCGTTCTCGCTTCCCACGCCCGGGTTCCCGGGTTCGATTCCCGGCGGGGTCAGGGATATTCTCTGCCTCGTGATGGCTGGGTGTTGTGTGCTGTCCTTAGGTTAGTTAGGTTTAAGTAGTTCTAAGTTCTAGGGGACTGATGACCATAGATGTTAAGTCCCATAGTGCTCAGAGCCATTTGAACCATTATTTTTGGCTTCTCCACAGTTCCCCCCACACTTTCCCGCCGCCTTTGTAGTTGGACCTATGGTTGGTAATCTGTGTCGCTGAAACACTCAGTCAAACTCGTAAATAAATCTTTGGTAATTAAATGGTCATTATTTTAAGTGTGATAGAATATATTTGAAACAATCTCGGAAATTCCCTATCAGACGAAAAGAGCTTGCCCGTCTGGGACTCGAACCTCACACCTGCAGGTGCTCTGCCGATCTCCTATTCCGCCAGCTATCGCCTTCTTTGGCATGTGGTTCTGTGGTCTTATTATTTAGCGTTCATTGGCTCAATGTCTTTTTGTTGCGTACTCCTTTTTCTCGGATGTTCTAAAATAACTGGAAATAAAATTTCTTGCATGAAACTTCAGCAGTCCTGGAAATTGCAAAGGTCATATTTGAATAACTAAAGTATCACTCACAGTTTACTTTTAGACTTCACTGTAGTTAAGAATCAAAAGCTCGTCTCCTAAAAGTTGAAAGTTTATGGAAACTGATTCCTCAAAGACACCGACAAAAAACTTAAATTATACAGGATATGTAAACCTTTTTTTTTTTTTTTTTTGGACGTGACAAAAACGTGTGCTATAATACGATCTTCCGTAGTGGTGATTTTTCTTGAGACCAAAATACGTCGTAAAAACGAAATTTTTAGCCCGTGCCCTTCATGTAATGCATTAATTTATAGTTCAGTGTGAAACTCTCCTCAATTAAAGATAGAATATTTGAATTTTCGTTCCTCTTATAAAAGGAGTCCCAAGAACCTGCTGCACCATGTTTTACACTTCGTGACTTTTCACGGTTCCGCACCTCACACGGTAAAAGCGGAACTCTTATGCAACCACTTTGTTTTCCGCCTATCTGTGTGTCTGATTGTTAAAGTCCCTTTTTCGTAGGAACGGGTAGATTTAACATGTCGATAATAAAATAAAATATTAAGATCTTTCATCTCTTAACGGGGTAAATATTTTCAGCTTTTAAGTTTAGTGTAATAGAAAGGCACTGCATTATGAGTCACCCATTTTGATACTTGCAAACACACTATTCAGAATCTACAGATGAACTAGTCATATGACAGTCAGGCCTTATGGTCTCTTGGCACAGCATGTGTGTAAAAATTCAGTAGTCGCGGGTTCTCATGTCGCTTGTAGTACGTGTTTTTCACTCTTCGTTTTAAGCTAGCCTTCACTTCTCAATAACGTGAGGTGGATACTCCTGAGGACACAGCGCTTCCCAACCATTTTAGCTGTGAGGACTATCTGTTTTGTAAAAGAAGCTTAGACACCCAGTAACAGTTGACCTAATCAGTAAAATATAGTCTACAAGACGCATTGAAAAAATATTTGTTTCTTATGAAGGAAACAGTTTTATTGTATACACGTAGCTGTCACAACTATATGTGAAAACTCAAAATCGTGTGGTCAATGCTAAAAAGAACTCACTGGGGCTTTTGAAGTTGCTTGTCCCGCACGACTGAATCAATATTTGCACTAAAACGGTTAATTTTAGCCTCAAATCGCTATCTACATCAATCCATTCCTATACTTATTTCTTAAAAAGAGTAAAGCGGAGAAGGCCCCTTCACACAGGAACATTGTCGAAAAGGCCAACATGTGTCTCAGTACAACTGTGACAATTGCCAGATTACTCTTTCCGAAAACTTAGCCAAAGCAGGACCGATGGTGTTGTTTCAAAGAACGCTTTTAGAGTCTGATCGCATTATATTTCAATTAAAGACTATTTTTCACTTTATGACATGTTGAATTTTTGAAATAGTTTTCTCCAAAGAAATCCATTGAATTTCGGCCTTATTTTCAGTGAAATAGTTCCTAAAAGAAACATGAAAAAGCTTAGACTCTCCTCTAGTAAGTGTAGTCAGTTGATTTCTTATTCATATTAATGAAAAATTAAATGAATAACCACAGTTTGAAACAAGTAACTAAAATAAATTACTGTGAGTTTTAAAAACCGTAATGATTCAAATATGAACTGCTTTAGATAAAGTTACTGTTTAAAGGAAATAGTATTTAAAGTTAGGCCTATTAAATATATTTGCATAAAATGTAGGAAAATATTTAATTTAGAATTACCTCATGCTGCAGGTAAAAGATTTGAGGTGATATTGCTGTAGCTGTTTTTATTTTATCAGTTTTGACTTAGTTGGTTTCAAGAAAATCACGTAAAAGTGAAAATACGTCGAAGGAATCTTGTCCACTGTTTGAGCCTATCGTTAACGTTTCATTGTTTCTACTTTGTCATCCACAAAATACTGTAGAGTGAAGAATGTTGAGAGCACCGAAAATATACACCAAACATGCCAACCATGTGAACTAATTTTCATCGATCAGACACTATAAGGAGGAACTTCAGAGTTTTTCGCCACGGTCTCCACCCATAAATAAAATTCTGATGATACTCTACGTCTCGACAGCCACCGCACTTTGCAGTGAAGTAGATGCTATATGTGTTCACTGCCCATTTCATCACGCAAGACACGAAGCAGTTTCGACTTTTTAAGCCTTTCATAAATAAAGTTGATGATATCCACTGCATCGTCAAGAGCTATATAGGACAATAGTCCAAATCTTTAACTCCAAGAGTCTTTCCGTGTATGCTGCACTGTGTAGTCCGAACCAAGGAAGCAACTGACTAAGCTTGTATGAGTACAAGACACAGCATGTGCCTCATCAGTTGTTACAACTACACTCTATGACTAGTTTACTTCATTTTGTTTCATAAATTTGTAAAGAGTTTCGAAAATTTCTTCACCAGCTGTGCAACAATGAGACAGATATTTTTCTCCGAGTAGAGGCAGGTAGGTGGCGGCGTTAGGTCCTCGAAACACTCTTCTCAGACGGAAAGGAAAGAAGGGGACAAAGGAGCGATGAAGCACAAGCGGACGGCGGTGGTTCCGATGACAAGGGACTGCTGAACTTTGTGACACAGGAGGAGCGGCGGCTGCGTGGAATTCTGAGAACAAAGAGAGAACGCAGTTAGGGGAACGCCTCGGGAGCGGTGCTTTGTGCAGTTACGTCGCAAGTAAACGGAAGAGCTCGAGTTTCTGAGAGCTATCCTTCTGTCCTAACAGCTACACCTGAAGCAGCGAGACCGCTGTGACTCCGAAACAACTGGACACAGCAGGAGTAGGGCGCTCTTGGAATTCAGCAGCGCGCAGCTACCTTCTGCTTCACTGCAGTGTGTGATGTAACAAAATAAAAGTGATGTCGTTATTCAATGGAAAAGGTGGAATTTGAGATTTTGCTTACTGTTTTATCAGTCATAATTGGCGTAAGATTTATGGACTGACCATTGTCATAAAATATTGCATTATGAAATGTGAATAGCCCTCACTTGCAGTTTCGCGTGGCCTGAAGCAGTCACAGCTAGCGTGCTATTGATTAAGAGATTGCATTATCGTCTCTCTAATTACTTCATGATCGCAGATACGATCACACCCGGTCGTGAGGTTATAGTTATGACAAAACAATTTCTTAGGGACCAGAAAGTTCTTAAGGGCGCAAAAACAACTGTAACATCACACAAATGGGAAATTCAATATTAAAGCTGATGCATGAAGACCATAAAACAGTTTTCTTTTTCTCAATGTAACACGCACATTGGACTGCTGATCTTGGTGTCTGTAATCTTAGCAAAAGGCATAATTAAAATGAAAATAATACTGAGGAGATGATAGGAATGAGCTCTACTAAATGATTCAATATTTCCAGAACAAATATTTATTATAACTAAAACATATATCGTACCTTATGCTTAGCACTAAAATGACGGTATATTTTTATGTCCGTTTCATGATCATTAAGCGCTCTTTAATATAGCCATTGTCCTCTTGAGTCGTCACATTAGTTACAACAGTTCTAATTTTTACACTTCGCTCAAACTTATATGGAACACGTTTTTACACATTTAGTAAAAAGTAGCTGACCCGGCGAACTTCGTACCGCCTAACAGTCAATGAATGTCGTGTTACCTTTTAGCTGAACTAATTTAGGCTTTGATGAACGTAATACAATGATACAAAATAATATTAATATAGATAGAAATATAAAAGTATTTTATTTTGATGAATGATGATGAATACATACAGAATGAGAATAAAAATTTAAAAAAATAATAATAATTAAATATTTCAAACACATGTCAGAAAAAAATCATTGAAAACTATGTTTTTCAGGTTGGGACACACTCTGATTAATTCATTAATCGGATTTTCATTCAAGCATCTTGTGGTAAACGACATTCTTTGTTTTTCGGTCAGGCGCAAGAACAAATAATGCGGATGGTTTGCCGACACGTGAGCATGCCACGTACAATTGACCATGAGAAAAACACGCATTTTCTAGATTGAGGCCACAAATAGCCAAGGATTGGCCCTGTGATTTGTTGATCGTCATGGCGAAGGCAAGACGAATCGGGAATTGAATTCGTTTGAACTCAAAGGGCATATCTGTTGGGATCATCGGAATCCTTGGAATAAGAACTTCCTCATCTTTAAATTTTCCTTTAAGTATCGACGCGTGAATCACATTGCTCATCAGTTTTCTTGTCACCAAACGCGGTCCATTGCACAGTTTTGGTTGGTTTAAATTTCTAACCATGATGACTACCGAGCTAACCTTCAGTTGTAAATTGTGCGGTGGTAAACCAGGCACATCCAAGGAGTTCAAAAATTCAGTTGGATAATTAGTGGCTTCTTCTTCGTTTGTTACACAGTCGATGAATACAGAGTACCTACGATTGATGCCGTTGCAGCATCCCTGAATATGGAAGTAAATAGGAATATAAAAAAAGGGAGGAAAGTTTATCTGTTTAGCAAGAGTAATAGAAGGCAGATTTCAGACTACCAAACAGATCAAAACGAACATTTCTGTTCCGACACTGACAATGTCGAGTGTTTATGGAAAAAGTTCAAGGCAATCGTAAAATGCGTTTTAGACAGGTAGGTGCCGAGTAAAACTGTGAGGGACGGGAAAAACCCACCGTGGTACAACAACAAAGTTAGGAAACTACTGCGAAAGCAAAGAGAGCTTTACTGCAAGTTTAAACGCAGCCAAATCCTCTCAGACAAACAGAAGCTAAACGATGTCAAAGTTAGCGTAAGGAGGGCTATGCGTGAAGCGTTCAGTGAATTCGAAAGTAAAATTCTATGTACCGACTTGACAGAAAATCCTAGGAAGTTCTGGTCTTAGGTTAAATCAGTAAGTGGATCGAAACAGCATATCCAGACACTCCGGGATGATGAAGGTATTGAAACAGAGGATGACACGCGTAAAGCTGAAATACTAAACACCTTTTTCCAAAGCTGTTTCACAGAGGAAGACCGCACTGCAGTTCCTTCTCTAAATCCTCGCACAAACGATAAAATGGCTGACATCGAAATAAGTGTCCAAGGAATAGAAAAGCAACTGGAATCACTCAACAGAGGAAAGTCCACTGGGCCTGACGGGATACCAATTCGATTCTACACAGAGTACGCGAAAGAACTTGCCCCTCTTCTAACAGCCGTGTACCGCAAGTCTCTAGAGGAACGGAAGGTTCCAAATGATTGGAAAAGAGCACAGGTAGTCCCAGTCTTCAAGAAGGGTCGTCGAGCAGATGCGCAAAACTATAGACCTATATCTCTGACGTCGATCTGTTGTAGAATTTTAGAACATGTTTTTTGCTCGAGTATCATGTCGTTTTTGGAAACCCAGAATCTACTATGTAGGAATCAACATGGATTCCGGAAACAGCTATCCTGTGAGACCCAACTCGCTTTATTTGTTCATGAGACCCAGAAAATATTAGATACAGGCTCCCAGGTAGATGCTATTTTCCTTGACTTCCGGAAGGCGTTCGATACAGATCCGCACTGTCGCCTGATAAACAAAGTAAGAACCTACGGAATATCAGACCAGCTGTGTGGCTGGATTGAAGAGTTTTTAGCAAACAGAACACGGCATGTTGTTATCAATGGAGAGACGTCTACAGACGTTAAAGTAACTTCTGGCGTGCCACAGGGGAGTGTTATGGGACCATTGCTTTTCACAATATATATTAATGACCTAGTAGATTGTGTCGGAAGTTCCATGCGGCTTTTCGCGGATGATGCTGTAATATACAGAGAAGTTGCAGCATTAGAAAATTGTAGCAAAATGCAGGAAGATCTGCAGCGGATAGGCACTTGGTGCAGGGAGTGGCAACTGACCCTTAACATAGACAAATGTAAAGTATTGCGAATACATAGAAAGAAGGATCCTTTATTATATGATTATATGATTGCTGACGAAACACTGGTAGCAGTTACTTCTGTAAAATATCTGGGAGTATGCGTGCGGAACGATTTGAAGTGGAATGATCATATAAAGTTAATTGTTTGTAAGGCCGGTACCA
This sequence comes from Schistocerca cancellata, assembly GCF_023864275.1. Lineage (NCBI taxonomy): Eukaryota > Metazoa > Arthropoda > Insecta > Orthoptera > Acrididae > Schistocerca > Schistocerca cancellata. The sequence continues at coordinate 86,136,431 of NC_064627.1, read as the reverse complement.
GGTTGAGATTCATTGGGAGAGTCCTTAGAAAATGTAGTCCATCAACAAAAGAGGTGGCTTACAAAACACTCGTTCGACCTATACTTGAGTAATGCGCATCAGTGTGGGATCCGTACCAGATCGGGTTGACGGAGGAGATAGAGAAGATCCAAAGAAGAGCGGCGCGTTTCGTCACAGGGTTATTTGGTAACCGTGATAGCGTTACGGAGATGTTTAACAAACTCAAGTGGCAGACTCTGCAAGAGAGGCGCTCTGCATCGCGGTGTAGCTTGCTCGCCAGGTTTCGAGAGGGTGCGTTTCTGGATGAGGTATCGAATATATTGCTTCCCCCTACTTATACCTCCCGAGGAGATCACGAATGTAAAATTAGAGAGGTTAGAGCGCGCACGGAGGCTTTCAGACAGTCGTTCTTCCCGCGAACCATACGCGACTGGAACAGGAAAGGGAGGTAATGACAATGGCACGTAAAGTGCTCTCCGCCACACACCGTTGGGTGGCTTGCGGAGTATAAATGTAGATGTAGATGATTTTGAATTATAAAATTGAGGTCATCTACATCTTTATTTTTAGCCGCCAAAATTGCTCGCTCACTTAACCATTTAGTATTTTTGTGGTTAGCAATGATATCCGGAAATACTTTGTTGATAAGCTCGTCTTTTGATGTGACGAAATTGCAAAAATTTGGAGGAAATGAAATCAAACCGCTCGATTCGTCAACAGGAACACGGCCATTACCGATAGTCAGCAATTGCTTCGAGAAATCATCAGCAGATAGATCGTTCAACAATGCAACTCTCATATTTACAGACAGTTGAAGTTTGTTTACATATCGCCACAGATTTGATGCTTTGAGGCAAGCGTTTATTTCGTCGGCAGCAGTAGATCTTGGAATTACTGGTAGTGTTTGTCGGAAATCGCCAGATAATAAAATCATTGAACCTCCAAAACATCTCGAGTCATTGCGCAGATCTTTTAATCTTCGGTCTAGTGCTTCGAATGCGCGTTTGTGCGCCATTGTGCATTCGTCCCATATGATGATTTTTGATGCTAGTAAAACTTTGGCCATTGCGAAGTGTTTCGAAATGTTACATGTCGGTTGTTCAGTAGTTTTAAGGTTTAATGGCAATTTTAACGCTGAGTGAGCCGTACGGCATCCGTCTAACAATGTGGCCGCTATTCCAGAAGAAGCAATTGCTACCGCAATTTCGGATCTCGCACGTACAGTGGCCAAAATCAATGACATGAGGAATGTCTTCCCAGTTCCACCGGGGGCATCCAAAAAAAATAAGCCACCATTTCCATCATTAATTGCATTAATCAGTGTATCATAGACTTCCTTCTGCTTAGGATTCAACAGTGGTACATTCGTTTGTACTGATTGGATTAGTTCATGTGGATCATATTCACGTTCACGTTCCAATTCTCTATTAAATGCGTCATTCAATCCGCGATCTGGCGCTGGCATTCCTAACCTAACTAACAAACTGCCGCACATGAGGTAACACATATCTTCGATCAAGAGCAAAGCCTGGTTATGCATCTCCTCATTCGCCTCAAGATCGGGATTTCTTGAGCTCACACGAATTCGATATAAAATGTCTTCTGACATGTTATCTTTGTATTTGTTCCACAGGTCACGTGGGTTCGATGGGAAGCATGTCGAAATGATGATAGCAAATAATGTGCGTATCTGACTTGGAGATGCAGAAATAATTGCTTCAGCGATTGTCGTGTCCCAATGAGTATCGTTTTCAAGCAAATTCAGCTCTTGACATGCTGCACGAAATGTGGGGCACACTATACCATTAACAGTTCGTAGTGATTCAAATTATGTTGGCCCTCGAACATGTACCAGCAACAACCGCAAATAGAAACATTCATCATTCTTCGGATGAACTGTGTAAATACGACCAAGAGCATCAGCAGAACGCATATCTGGATGACCAGGAACTGCATCGCCTTGCTTCCGACGTTGAAATTTCTTCGATGTAGCGTTCCAAGTGTAATAACGTGGCATTTCCAAGTAAAGCAACGTTCGTGCGAACGGATCGTTTTGACAAATCGCAAAGAAACTGGTCAGTGTTGTCGCTGGAGGTGTCTCGGCACGTTGAGCAGCATTCGACGCTGTGAAATATACTCTCTAACCGTTCTCTAGATGCACCCCCAAATGTACAACAGTGGGATAATGTTCGTGAATAGGGAATGAGAATATACGCCAAATTGCTTCATTGCAGTTCACATATCTACCAACTTGATAGCGCGTGATTTCATCGTTGATATTGGATGTTTGGATACCAAAAACCGCCATGTCGTTCCCTTTCGTGACATATTTGCAAATGTATTTAATAGATTTGACCGAATTGCAATACTCAACATTACAATGTGCCTTGTATGTTTTGGAAAGAAGTGGCGAATATGGAACAATCCAACTGTTGTCAACTATGAAATCGTTTCCTTTTTACTTTAGTTGTGATAGTTCTACCATTATCATCGGGCGATCGACGCCGATACAATGGGTAACCATCGTTGCCTGTAATGGTCTCTGCCGTGAATTTTCGCGGATACCGTTTGGAACACTTGCCGTCGACCATGCACGGTGATTGGCGGTTGATAGTGCCACATGGTCCATGAATCATATTCGTGATTACAACATCATGTAGGTCTGGATCGGTTTCAGGAGCAGGAATCTCCGCACATATGATGTCATCTATTTGATCTGGCCGAATTCTGTCTACTAACCAAATTAGAATGTGAGCATGCGGTAGGCCTCGTTTTTGCCATTCGACTGAATACATCCAGCATCGAGTAATCCCACAGACGTGTTCCTTAACAATGTAATTTATTAGTGACCGAATTTTTTGCTTGAAAACCCGTGCGGTGATGTCGTGTCGATCACTTGATGTTTGTCCGGGAAGCAGCAATTGAATAATTTCCATCCATTTCGGATTACATGTAAATGTAATGAATAGATCTGGCCGACCATAATGACGAACATATGTCATTGCATCTTGCGCATATTCATGCATATGACGCGGGCTACCTGTGTATGTCGCTGGTAAAGTAGTCAATCGACCAACATTTTCTGAATCTCCTTCTGTACTTATTGCATCGCGTAAATGAATATACTCTTCCGAACGCAGTTTAGCTTGATTCAACCGGATGAAAGTCAGGCGCTCCGTTTAGATTTTAACGTACATGTCAACGCAGTATGTGTTGAAGCAGTCGACGAAATCGCAACAAATAATTGTCAGAATTTTCACGAATCATCAAACGATATGCGTAATAATTCATCGAACTAACCTTCTTGGTAGTTTCCTCACCTGAAACAAATACAGTAAAAATTGTATTTTAGAACCACTAATAGGTTAACGACTCTTACAGGTACTCTCTACTAAATTAGGAGTGACAACTTTTTTTGTGTACCAAAAGCAAACAGAATAAAATGTATATCAAGATAAAATGAAAGCAATGATATTGATCTTACCATTCAATGGCTTAATCATTTTGATATTAAAGTGATATCCATCATCTCCTTGCCAAAACATCAGCGGGTATTGTAACGCGTCATATGAACGGTGTGTTTCATATATTCTTTGTAGTTGCCCAGTATTGCGTCGCGTAAGCACAATATCACGTGTTTCCAAGTTTTCACCAACAATCAGGATTGCCACTTCATCGATTGTTGGAGCATTAAATGTGCGTTCATGTGTTCCAGCTGGTCTTTTATCTGCTCTGATTACAACTTTATAGTCATCACTTGGCATGCGCTCTAAAGCAGTCTTGAACAGCCCGATCAATGCATGATGTTCATGAAGCACTTGCTGCAAATCTTGGAGAATTGCTCTTTTCGTAGCTGTGTTGATCCCTTGACGCCGGTCAAGTTGGTCTTCCATATTGCCCGTGAAGTATATTTGCAAGAATTTGTGCTGTGCACCTTCAATAGGTTGCAATGATCCAATGCGATGGCAAATCTGGCCTTGAATCTGTAAATTCAAAGCCATAGTTATAGTTAGATTTACAAACACTTTTTTTTCAAATAATAACATACCATTTTTATTTTAGAGACAAATACAGAAATCTAACAAACTACATTCCAAATTTTTTTTACAATCATAGAAAATAAAGTTTTTAACGTAAATTACCTTAAATGTCGGATTATATCCGTGTTCTTTGATAATTTCCGCCCCAAATGAAGTCATTTGGAAACAGACATTGTATTTTTGAGTGTTCGCTAGAAAATGTCGTGACTCTAGTGTTTCGCCATAAAGCAGGGAACGCAATGGCTCTGGTGGCGGGACCACTAATGGCAATGTCACTTTACCACTAAGGCAGCACAAACCAGGCGTTTCACCAGCAATCTTCAATGCGCCACAATGCTGGCAAACAACGTCCATTGGACCAAGCAAACTAAACGATGCAAGCTGTAGTCGATGGTGCAATCATATCGAAACGCTGCTCGATTCAAATCAATACTTGAACCATTCCTTCTTGCACTTCGAAGATTATTCCTCTGTTCATCTGTACGATAAGCTCGACGATTTCTCGTTTCTAATCTAGCCGTTTCACGGGCTGCCTCTCTTTGCTCTTGTGTTTGAGAAGCACGAATTAAGGCCCTTCTTTGCTCCATCCTAACGCGGCGCTCTTCTCGGGCAATTTCTCGTTCTTCGTCAGATAATTGACTCGCGATATTCCGTTGCCTAATTGCATTACGGCTCCGCTGGGAAAGATTAGACCTTCTAGGACGCGGCATTTTTATTAATAGTCATACTGAATATGCACTCGCACAAAACCACATAAAACAATCGAGACATAGACAATAGCTTATCAAGAAAAATCATAGACAACCTATGAAAAGACATTTACACTTTTGTTAACCTGTAGAATAAATCTTTAATTAATTTAATAAATAATTCACACAAATTAATGTCTAAAACAAACAAATATAACAGTACCTACCTGAACTTTCGAGACATTTCACACAAAATAAATTTCTGAACGCACACATAAATAGTTGTTACAGTATTTGACAGGATTGGGCAACAAATGTTTGACATGTAATAAACAAATGAGCGTTTATTGAAATGATTAAGTATTCATTACACATTTCTGAACGCACGCGTAATATTTATCAATCTTTATTAAAAAATACACATAATAGTTTATTCATCCATTTTAAATAGTTTATGAACGCATGCATAAATGTCAATCATTACTTACAGATTTTGACAAAAAAATTTGACAGCTCCGAAACTAAAGAACTTTTAGGGAAAATAACGCATTTTTCAAGTATTCGTCAATTCTTTATTATTTTTAAGATGTATTCTGCTGTTCGGGGCGGAGACAAATCCAACAAACCAAAAACCATGAAAATTGGTCCAGCAGATCTCGAGTTAAAAGTGTTGTAACAAACCCGACTTTGTTTTATATATATAGATTAGATCATACCGCCACAAATCTGCGTCGGTCTTACTTAAGAAAAACAGTACAAGTATTTTTGCGCTCAGGGCTTCATTTGTTCTCCAGCGAACAAAATAGTGAAGGATCGCATAACGATCCGTATTCTTCTCAGTTTGTATTGCCGCTCAAAGACGACGAATTACATTATTTAGGAAATTCCACCGTCGCTATGCGACGCCTTATTATACGTTACTCATTCTTATAAACAAGTATTTGCCTTTTGTCTGAAAGTGTTCACTATTTGCTGTTTTCATGATGCCAAAAATAGTGAATATCACAAGTGTCAGAACGAGGCAAACAGACTTGCTGGTCCATTGAAGTATCCGCGATACTCTTTAAAATTGGCTCTAATGTAAAGTATACTGAAGTATGAGCTCTTCACGCAAACGGTTAGGGAAAGGTGATGACTCTTCTCAATGCAGCATCAAAACATTCACAGAATTATGGCAACTGAGAAGAGAGCATTGCGAAGCTTATCCCAGACCTGGTGAAATGTACCGAAGCTATTGAAAGAGGGTATCCGATGCGTACTACCAGCCGTCGTATTGTCGAGAACACAGAAAAAAAAGTTTATTACTCCTGTTGCTGCTTTACTGGTGACATCTGACTTTTCTAGTTACGCTCGCGTCACAGTTTCAGAAAGGAATCGAGAACATGACTCTTAACCACAGTGATGAGCCCTGAATTGTGATCACCTGCTTAGTACCGAGATGTTCCACCTCTAGAACGTGGTCCTTGACCGATTCTACGCAGCATGAATTTCATAACTTTCCAGCCATGCCGATTGCCTAGGTAATAGCTTGACACACTCATCAACCTTGTGTAACAAGAAAAATAATTCACCCGACCAAGTGACACGTTTCCATTGACCCACAATCATATCTCGACGACCACTTGCGCGACCGCAACCATGACTAAAAATGTCGTAGAGCCAACATGAAAACAGGTGACGGTCGTGTACTGTGATATGCCATCGTCAACAACGAACTGAGTGTTCCAAAACACTTGTGCCTACGCCAGCATTGTACACTGTCGTCAAATTTGCCTATCCTGCTGTGCACTGGGGTGGCAAAAATCGTGGAGTAGCGATATGCACATATGCAGACGGCGATAGTATCGCGTACACAAGGTATAAAAGAGCAGTGCATTGACGGAGCTGTCATTTTTGTACTCGTCCGATTCATGTGTAAAGGTTACGTAATTGATGTCGTTCCCACGGCGGGAATTAACAGACTTTGAAAGCGGAATGGTAGTTGGAGCGAGGCTCATTATACATTCCATTTCGGAATTCTAGAGAGTTCAATATTCTGAAATCCACAGTATCAAGAGTATGTCAGGAACAGCAAATTTCAGGCTTTACCCCTCATCACAGGCAACGCAGTGGCCGACGGCTTCACTTCGAGAGACGCGGCGTTGTCGTAGAGTTGTCACTGCTAACTGACGAGCAACACTGCGTGAAATAACCGCAGAAATCAATGTGGGAAGTAGGACGAACGTATCCCTTACGACAATGCTACCAAATTTTGCCGTTAATGGGCCACGGCATTAGACGGCCGATGCGAGAGCCTCTGCTAACAGCAGCGCCTCTCCTGGGATCGTGGACATATCGGTTGGACCCTATTAAATAGAGGTGGAGCCCTTCCACGCCCACACCGGCATGATGGCCAACACAAAAGGTCTACTGCCATCTCTGTATAAGGGTTAGTACTCACTAAAGTGAGGTGTCGCAGGATGTGGGTACTGCAATGTTTGCGTACGTCTGGTTAGGATTAACCATTAATACGAGTTCATCTGGAGATAGATTGGTCGAAATCTGACGAAGGGTAGCGGTTTGAAGGGCAGAGGAAAAAAAGTGCCAAAGCAAGAGCCAAGGGAAAAAAATCTCTGCGAAAGTTAGGTCGGGCGGCAAGAGCAGTAGCGGTTGTCTTGCTGCCTGCGATAGGTTGTGCAAGGATAGGCTTTGTTAGTAGTGGGTATCATGCATGTCGATACCTTGGCGATGTGCGTTTGTGCTGCTCGGCGGCTGGCGCTGGGTGCTGGTACAGAGTCCTCGTTCAGCGTCCTGCAACCTGCAACAGTTAGGTTTGTTATCGGTCTTGTGTCCGATAGGTCATATACCGGAGGCACAGTGTGAGGGAGTGTTGGGAGATTGTTCGTGCGTTTGTGGGCGAGCTCGTCGGTGTCCCTGCTGTGGCCTGTTGGTCGGCTCTAATAGCAGCTGGTAGTTGCCAGTCAGTGTTGCTGATATGCAGGGGCTTACCGACGTTTGTCGCTGTTTGCGTATGTTAGTTTACCATAGGTGGTTATGCCCTAGCTAGCAGTGTCTTTGGTCGCTTGTGTTTCCACCTGTGGTTGTGATCGTAGTTTCCCAGAGTGAGGATGAAAGGATTGTTCGAGTGTCTCGAGTTCCTGTATAGTCGTGTGGCGTGTTTCTTGAATACTTCCTTGAGGGTATCAAGGCGGTATTCATGGTGAAGATCGACGGTGCGTGTGTAGCGTGGAGCATTGCTAATGATTCGTAGCACTTTGTTCTGTATGATCTGCAGGCGGCGCAGTCGTGTGGGAGCTGCATATCCCCAGACGGGAGCTGCGTACGTCATCAGAGGTCTAATCAATGTCATGTATAAGGACCTCGACACCCTCCTATACAGTGTGCTTTCCCTGTTGAGCATTGGGCAGAGCTGTTTGAGCCTCGCGTGCGCTCGGTTGGCAACGTATTCGATGTGGTCCCCCCATGTAAGTTTCCGGTCCAGCCAGACACCAAGGTATCTGACTTTCTCTTGGAAACGGTTGGACCCTAGACGACAGGAAACCCGTGGCCTCGTCAGGTAAGTCCAAATTCAGGAGTTGATGACAGGGTTCAAGTGTGGTGCAGACCTCCAAAGGCATGGACTCAAGTTGTAAGCATTGCACTGTGAAAGCTGTTGGTGGCTCCGTAATGGTGTAACGAATGATTTGCCCACCCAGATCGCCGAAATGAATCCAGTCGAACATTTATAGGACACCACTGAGAGGACAGTTTGTGCAAAAAATCGTGTACCGGCAACACGTTCCTAATTCTAAACAGCTGTAGACACAAGATGGCTGATTGTTTCTGTAGCGGACTTCCAACTACTTATTGAGACCATGCCACGTCAGTTGCTGCACTACGCCAGGCAAACAGAGGTCTGACACGATATTGTGAGGTGTCGCCTCAGTGTGCCGTGCAAGCAAATGTCGGAGCATAGTGTTCTGTGATAAGCCGTAGACGTGGAGTACCTCGTCCTACATTCGAAGTTTCACCAACCTTCAACCACCTTCCACACATGCCCACGAGAGTTGAACGCGGGCAGCCGACAGCTTCGCCGTTTCGCAGTTCATTGTTCCCGCTGGGTCATACGAGTAACAAACATAACGGTCCGTCATTAGATTTGCCAATAAGCTGGTGTATCTGCTTCTCCTTTTATAAAGCCAAATTTTTCACATGATATCATCTTGTCTGATGTAACTTCCAGTTTTTATTTTATGTATTGGGCAGATCTTGTGCCCTAGGTAAGCTAATACCTATCTAGTCCTCACGACTACTACCATTTGCTAGTTTTAATTAGTGGTATAACAAGAACTAGATTCATACACAACTAATAGTGAAAACTTATTGCTGAAGCCTCGTGTTAATTTAAGGAAGAGGTCAGATGAGTAGTTTATCATTTCAGTATTATAAAGGCTGTATCTACTGGCCTCGTATTTTTAAAATTCTGACATGACTGTCACATGTCACTATGCGATATTGTTTCATTTTTCTGACACTATTTCGTGGTTATTCGATTCAGAGTACTGCACATATCTGCGCAGAAGAGAATATTAGCGTTTTTTATTTTCTGGGAAAGTGCACTGCGAATGAGGTCTTCAGTTGCTGTTAGACGAAGGCCATCAGGGAGTATTGTTAGGAGAGAGAGCATACCCTGTTCAAAGTTAAAGAGACATAAGCATCGCCTTCCAAGTCAATCCTTATCAATGATATCTAGAATATCACCTATGGTTTTATCTGATCTTGCAATCAGGACGCCACAGTGAGACACATCATGGGGTGCAAAAAGACTATAGGGCCCACTTTTCGTCCCATTTTCCATTTAGTATTTGCTTGCTGTAGCACGTTCTTGTGTGGTGCATGCGAAGTGTGTGTTATTTTTAATTTATTTCAGTTTGTCTCTATTTTGAGGATGTAATTGTGATAAGTTTATATTGCACATGGAGATTTTTTTCCTATGTCGAATTTCTTTTTGGTTAGGGTATTCTATGTATGTTATCTTTATGTGTGGGTAGTTCTCTGAATTCATTGTTAAACATGGATAAGGGCGTAGTTGGGCGTGACCTTGAGAGGCGAGTAATGTTTTAGCCAAGAGAAGTCGTTGGAATCGGAGAAAATCGGGTCAAAATTTTCCGAGTAGGAGGCGTCAGTATCAGTTGCGTTGTCCGAGGCACGGTAAACCACACCGACAGCCAAACAAAATGAAGTCGACCGTGGCCCAGAGCAGCCAAAATTTCGAAATCATGAGGCACAGCTCCATTCTGGGTCAAACAGGTGCTAGAGAAAACCAAAGCAGATAGGAAAGAAGGGCAGGCGAGCGATGAGAAAGCCAGAGAAGAGAGGTAAAAACCCGAAGACCCGAAGAGTTACTACACTCGACACTTCTATCATTGAATCTAACGTGAAAAAGTTTTTTTCTATTCCTTTCTTGGACCCCATCTCCTACCCGATTCAACACATTCTTCGTAATAAATACAACTGTAATGTTGCCTTTTCTACCAATAACCACTTGGGAAAAAAACTTTATTCATAATTTAAAATCGACACGTACCCCTTTGGAAAACTGTGGCGTTTATAAGATTTTCTGCGACACCCGTTCTTACTAGATAGGACAAACAGGACGTGCCTAAACAACCAGATACAAAGAACATTTTTTAAGAAAAATGGCACTAGCACCCAAATTCGTCTTCGGCCGACCACATTTTGATTACAGGTTACGCGCTTAACGCTGTTCACGATGTTAACATGTTGCAAACCTAGAAGAAAGGGCGTAGATTAGATATTCTCGAAGAATTAGAAAGCTTTAAACATCTTTCTCGAAATGATAGCCTCGTTCTTAATGATCAGCTACAATTACGTAATAAAAACTTCTTCAAGCCTGTTACTTCATATTCTAAACGATTTCACCTTAACATTCGTATGTCTATATTTTAAATGCCAAGTAGCCTACTTATACTTGCGGCTACTAGATGTCGCTATTGGTGTAATGTTCACCTGCCCGTACTTGCTAACATGAGCGTCTCAGTCTGTTGCTACCTTGGCTTGACATATGTGAGCGGCACACAGTGGCTCGCCTTCCGTACATTCTTTTTTTTTTTTAATTTGTGACTACTACATTATCGCTTAATTTTTATTTTTAAACGTGACATGAAAGTAGTGTATCTTTCTTGTGCTAGTAGTCATTACATAGACTTCTTTAAATAATTTTTCCCATAAACTTTGTACTTATGTTATAGGCCAATGTGAATGTTTACATTTCTGATGAAGTCACTCATAAAACCAGGTCAAAGGACTTCATTTTTGTGACCGAGGGCTGTAAATGCTTTAACTGTAATCTGTAAACGGTTGCTGATCACGCAGCTGTGTTTAAAACTCCATTAACTTACGTTACGAAATGCACTATTTGAAACCGAGCAATGATGCACACAACATCCATTACTAACAAGCTAGTGTTATCGGCAAGAAGAAATATTTTAAAGTTACACGTAACACTTGAGGGGATATCATTTATATAAATAAGGAACAGGAGTGGCTCCAACACTGATCCCTGGGGCACCCCCTATTTGACGGTACCCCACTCAAATACGGCGGTGACTGCCATAAAGGCGGTTTGCAAAATTAGACGTGTCGTGTTCGACCGAGAGGTATGTTTTACTGCTCTGCAGAGAATAGTGTGGATGCAGCGGCTTGATATCCCAGCGAGCGGTCTCGCTCTGACTGGGCCGGCGAATTGAGGCTACATGCACTCCTGCCTCTGGATAACAGCCATGATCTTTCAACGAATCCCCGTCCCCGTCACAAAAGCAGTGCCCTCCACTACACGGCTCGAAGCTGCCAGCCAATGGCGTGCATTTCGCATTGTGTATACAGGGTGAAAAGTATTTAAACCGGCAAACTCTGGGACGTTTAGGGACATCAAAACAAATATTTTTCCCTAATACCATTTTTTTCCTATGAGGAGTATTTAAACCGGTAGAGGAAGATTTGTCTGGCGGTAAAGTAACTAAGCCAACAAACACTTTTACATTTTCTTATGATCAAGAGACAACACATTAACACAACCCAATTTCGGATCGAGCAGGCCATGGTACAGAACCACCTCTGCCAATCTACGTTTCTGGGAACCGTCGGTCCAGGAATCGACGCACACGACGACTGAAACGTTCCGGCGCCCCGTGATGTTGGAACCACATACAATGCTCTGGGTGGATGATCAACTGGTTCCAGGTTGTGGACACGCTGTAAGTGAAATGGACGAAACATTTCCTCTCGAAGAACTGTTCTTAAATTCGTCTGATTCGTCCCCATGTTACGGGCAGTGACACGAGTGCTGCTTGAAAGATCCCGCTCCACATGCTGCAAGACAGCTTCCTCAAATCGTAGCGTTCTTACAGTGCGACGGCGTCCCTGTCCAGGTAATGTGCTAAATGACCCGGTCTCACGCAGACGTTGGTACACAGCAGCAAATGTCGTACGATGCGGGATACGGTGATTAGGATATTGTTGATGAAACCCGCTGTTCAGCTCGTCCGTTGTGGTGCGCTACGTATTACGCACCAACCATATCAGTGTACTCACTCCAGGTGTATCGCTCCATTAGTAAGCAGAGACGATGCACTACTACACTGGTGAACAGCAGTTGCCTACAACTGAAGAGCGTAATACGCCCTCTAACAACTGAAGATCGTAATACGGCCTGTAACAACTGAAGAGCGCTATACGGCTTCCTACGCTTTAAATAATCCTCGTAGGAAAAAATGACACTAGCGAAAATATTTGTTTTGATGTCCCCTACAACCTCCCAGAGTTCGTCGGTTTAAATACTTTTCACCCTGTATAACATTCTTCTGGAACACTCTAAAACTCTGACCACGACTAAGAGGACACCGCCAATCAAATTCACTTCTCTGCTTTTTGCCGGAAAATCTCGCTCGCCGTTATTCAGTGAGAAGATCTGTGCGAGGTCACTTCACGTCCGCCACGCCGTTCGTACCCCCCCCCCCCTCCCCCCAACATTCCTTCGTATTAAAAGGGTGCTTCTTTCTCCTGTGAGACGCAATCACTCTCCACCCACGGCTGCTAGCACACGGCTGTTCCCTAGCGGCAGGAGTACGCGTCGCCTCAATTCGCCCGCCCGGTCACAGGGAGACCGCACGCAGGAATAGGTCCAACACGACACGTCTAATTTCGCCATCCGCCTTTGTGCCATTCGCCGTCGTCTCAGGAGCGTGTAGCTGTCACCACCCCCTTATCTCAGCGTCCAGCTCAAATTAATTCCCAGGCGTGCAGAAAAATGTTAGTGCGAGGTGCTGCCCAGTATCAACCAAAGCAATCCGATCACCCATCGTCAGTCGCTATCTCACATGGAATAAAATACACGAACGATCTCGATAATATTACACATACCAAGGCAAACTAGTGTCGTCTTACAACAGAACCACTTCCATTTTCAGAATCAGAGGAGCTACCCTTGCTCAAACTATAACCAGAGAATTTGAGGAGAGGGACTGAGTGACCGCAATTCGCAGTGCCATTAACGGCTGTAGCAGAATGTACTCTGAGGGTTAATAATGAGGGAGATATTTGTGACAGTTTGCAGATTAGCTGCACCCCTTCATCGATACAGCATGGGGTCATTGTGAGGGAACTTCGTGCTGCATTGGGTGGTACTTTGACGACCAACAATTATTCTTACTGAACATATTCCTGTCTTATACTGCAGGTGGAGTCCTGTTTATTAAAACGTGAATTGGACAGCCTGCGGAGCTCCTGGCCAATTCGAAGAAATTTGGAGTTCCTAAGAAGCTACATGAGTGGGGACGTAATCGTGAATGTTTTATCAGTCACGAGAAACTGAACAGTCTTTGCAGAATTTGAATCGGAAATTATGAAGTTGTAGTGGTACACCGCAGAACAAATTAGAATGAATCAAAGCATCATAAAAGCTCCGGTACTGGCAGCTGCAAGCTTTCAAACTTGTTCAGCATATTTCGTCGAGATACTAAAATAGGATCAGGATCTTGACCACCCCTACAATAGTGGTAAGATGATTCAGTTTTTCATAGAAACAATAATAGAACATAAGGAATGGCTGCTCTAAGCGTGTTCTGGAGGCATTCAGACCAATTCTGATAAATCGCAATGTCCACACTCTGAAAATGTGAGAGTATGACCAGGTCAGAGGTCACCTGTTGAGCAAGGTTGTTAGAAACTGATGGAGGAGGCAAGTGGTATCACATCCAGAGAAAACGTGGCATTGCAGTACCACGAGTGTGCCTGTTGCTACTGCTTTTGTCTTCAGATGGCTGTTAGAAACACCTACGGCAGTCCCGTTAACGTAGCTTCCAAATTTTACAACTGTGGAAACGAGGTCAATTGGCTTCATTGTCACAGTGTCACCTCTAGTGCAAGCAGAGTTGGTGAGAATTTTCATACGGAACTCCCATGGCATGCTTTGGCTATGTTTCTTCTCAAGTTCTCAATGAAAACACATCTGAGAATACATCAGTCATTCTCGTTTGGCAAGAATATCTTTCACTCGATACCGTTCGCGTGGGTGTCAGATAGCACTGAAATCCACATGAGAGTCAGTAAGTACGTAACAGTACAGAGAACATTAAATGCCACAGATGCAGTAAGCCTAATGTTGGGTACCGGCGTTACTTTAGCGGAACGTAGGTTCTTGGAAACCAACTGCCCTTCCACAGGCCTTCTGGGCATGCTGACTCAGTGTGCCGAATCGACTTCTCTGCTGATGTTGGCTCCATTTCTCTAGACGTTATATTTATTCTGTAGACCACTTAAATCTTCCTGTAGAAGTAGAAAAAAAACGCTCTTACGAATCATGGAGCATCGATTACAAAAATTAGAATGTGCAGTAGTTTCAGTCGGCACTTCGATAATGCACAATATCAATACAGAGAAAGTAGTTTGTAGAAGAGCTTCACGTTGTACAACATTATGAAAAACTAAAAAGAAAATTTCATTATCTTACAAAAGTGCATCTGGATCAACGATAAACTAACATAAATGAACAGCAAAACATAGATCATCAATATACAAAGCATCCACCATCCAATGTCGAGATGCAAATGGAACCATCGCTAACAATAGCACGGAATATTGCAAAATACTAGCAGGCTATTTTGAGAAACTCTTGAATTGTGAACTCATACTCGAAAAATTTGAATCCATCCCAAATAACCGTGAGAGGCCGGATTCAGAACCAGCGACGACTGAAGAATTATAGAAGGTAATTTCAGAACTTAACAAGCCGTCCGGAGAAAACCAAATAGTGGCCGAACTATGGGAAAGGGCTGACAAAAATGCTATTACATCCCTTAAGTGTGTTTTCGATAAAATCTGAAGAGAAGAAGAGATTCTCACAGAATGGAGAACAGCTCTCATCCACCCTCTCCACAACAAGGTTTTGAAGACATACCCCAACAATTACAGAGGAATATCAGTGCTGGATATAACATGCAAGATTCTTTCTAAAGGCCTTTGGAATAGGGCAGAGCCGCAACTCACCCGCAAATCGGGGAATACCAGGGACGTTTTAGAAAGGGTAGATCATGATTGGAACAAATACTAAACTTCAAAAACACAATGGCATACCAAAAATCAGGGGCAAAGACATACGTAATCTCCTTCATTTATTTCAAAGAAGCTATGATTCGATTGATAGAGAATCACGGTTATCAGTCCTGGAATAAATGGGTTTAGATAAGAAAACATCTAATATTATAAAAGCGACCCTTACAGAATACATTTTCGAAAGTTAAATTTATGGGCGAATTACGGGAACCCTTTGAAATAAAAACGGGAGTGCGACAGGGGGAAGGGCTCCCACCGCTGCTGTTCAATTGTGCGCTTGAGAAAGTAGTCAGAGAATGAAACACAAATATTAAGAGTGGTTCAAAAAATGTTCAAATGTGAGTGAAATCTTATGGGACTTAACTGCTAAGGTCATCAGTCCCTATAAGAGTGGAATAAGACTGGGTTGCAAAAAGAAGAACCAATATCTCGGAGAATGGATTAGTTGAAATGCTGGGGAAAGCAAACCAATGGAATCCTGAAAAAATAAACTTGAATTGTCCTTCCAACTAACAAAAAATCATTTTCATGGGGGTCCAAAATTGTGCATTAAAAGGAAGTGATTAAGTCAGAAGCCCTGTATGCAGCAGAAACACTGAACATGAATTTCAAAGGCCAAATGGAGAAACTTGAGCTAAAGGAAAGCAAAATTTTAAGAAAAATCATAGTGTCAAAATTTCAAGACAATAAGATTATATACATCAAAAATGAAACTCTCTACAAGAATAAAAACTTTCAGATAGTACGCGAAAAAGGAGAATAAATTTTTGTGGTCATCGTCTCAGAATGAATTCCAACAGATTAACTAAACAAATCTTTGACTTTTTCCTTTACCGCAAAACGAAACCCAACTGTCTTAAAGAAACTGAGAAGGACCTAGTAGAATTAAAGATTTCAGAAAATTCACTTATTGATCGAACAGCTAAATTAATTACTAAAGATGAAAACATAAGGTTCCAAGACAAATCCACACAAAAGTCCAAACCCTTCATCTCGGAAGAAGAGAGGAAAAGAAGATCTGAAAGAATGAAGAAATGCTGGGCCTAAGAAAAGAACAACGCACCCCAAAGAGGGTGAAACGAAAGAAGAAGAAAGAACAGAAAAGTGAAGAATTGAAAAAAATTGAATAAAGGATGGTTAATGAGACAAAATAATCGAAACAGATAACCGGTCAAATGTATTAATACCACAGCAAGCGGAAAACTATATCACGGGGTTGCTGGCCTGCAACGAAAGAAGGCAAAGAAAATACTCATGATCATGACTACCTGCCGTACATCAACGTTGCAACAATTGTCAATCGCTAAAATTTTAAGATAACAGCCTATTTCCTGAACAGAGTACTGAAACTGATGTTGTACAACGTAACAAATTTCCATGTAACACCTTCCAAAACACGAAATAAGGAAATCTATAAATCCGCAAGTTTTAATTATAATATGGAGCTTACATTAAGTATTGGTTTATAAGTTGTCAATACTTCTATTGTTCACGGAGCTAAACAATACTTTCAGCTGTACTACGTTTCTGACGGACAAAACTTTCTACACACATACAGCTACATACATACTCCGCAAGGCAACGTACGGTCGCCTATCATTTTAAATACATATCGACCATAAGATAATTTCCCGACAGTGTTCCTTAGATGTCTTCTTCATCATAGAAGCACCTTTTCAGGACCGCTGAGTGCCAGGATTCTGTTCGGAGCAAAATGTAGGACAGTTTGTTGCGATTTCTGGAGATGGTGGAGAAATGTTGGGATAAGCTAGTAGAACTGTGGTGCACTATATTAATAAAAGATTATATGTGCAGTAGTTTTCCTTAGTGAATACCACCTTAGTGCAAAGAAACGAACATTCACCAAATGGTTGTTGGAAGATTACATATAACCCCCGTTGAATAGCCACTGGATGTGGTCTTTACTTACATAGCACTCGTACATATCTTTTTGTTATTGATACAGCAGAGCACTCTAAAATATTGATTGTTGTCTGCGACTTTGTTGTTCACCGAGCCAATGTTCAAAACATGCACATCGTGTTTCAAAATCCACTGGAGAGTCGCTTCATTTGTGCTGCTCAGGTGCACTCTGAAATTTGGTGAATTTGCCTCATATTCCCACGTGAAATGTAGCCGCGGAATATCATCTAAATCCGATGAAAAGACATCTACCAAGCTACGGGCCGAAGGGAAAATAAATTGTACAAAAATATATTGTAAAGTTTTTGTGATTGTTCAGAAAAAAATGCGTCGCTACGTGTACGACTGGTTGCACAAAGAATGTGACGGAGTGTCTGGAAAAATAGAACACTGCTAGTTAGAAGGGAAGACGACGTGTGCGTTGAGGAAAAGGGGCGTCAGGATAAATTGATGGAGCACTTCAAGCTGATGGCGAGGACTTTCCTGGTTTCAAAAGATATACTTTCCGAAAAATAAGGAAATTACTTTTTCAGGAAACGAAAGGGCACAATAACAAATGCAGGGATATTTACTTGCGGAGCATGCGCTATCTTTGTCAAGACTACGAATTCAGATGCGAGAAACAGGGAATTTATCACCATCAAAAGATTGGAAAAATGCAGGACATGCGACACGAAAAGTAAGGGTTGGCAGCACAACAGCTAATTACTAAAGAGCTCTTCGTGCAACATAGATTGTAGGAAAGAGCACAGAACGGTCTAGTACCCGAATTGGAGTACCTGCATTATTCAGTATGCATTTCGGTAGCGATACCGTTCGGGTCTAGAGAATCGAAGCGCTGTTGTCGGTTCGTGTCGCGCAGGCCAATCAAAAGTAAGCGGAAGCAGATCCGCTCATGCGCACTGCAGTGCCCAAAGCGCCACGAATACAAAGCGGCTAGCAGACGACACAGGCGCCTTATTTTTCCAAGTACCGAAAATTGCGTTTACGTTGACATAACGCATGACGCCGCATTCCATCGAGCTGATGTGACCGCCTTCATCGCCCTTGCCTACCCCTTAACAGTATCAGGCGCAGTATATCCATTTCCATAATTCTCAGCTGAAATGCACAAAAATTTTTACAGTTTCTCTGACCGCAAGTTTCCTTGCATGCATAATAACGATAGCGTATTTGACTGTATTCTGCAGATTGTCGTAAATGCTGCATTATGCCACCTTATTCTCATTCACACTGACATTGTGTTTTGGATATTACGTTTCGGAAAATGAGTCAGGAATAGTGTGTAGTACCATATTGTACTAATAAATCTATAAAAACACCCGAAAAATTGATTCTGACAGTTTCATAGAATAAGAATGTGGTTATAACTCGTTCCTAGAGATCCAAATGATTAAGTAGTCCACTTCTCTATATGATACGCCAATGATTTAAAAACAAAATGGAAAAAAACGCATTTTCGTGAGCTCCTGCAGTTCGTCGAGGTTTATAACATGCATCTCAAGAATGAAAATGTTTCCTATATGGTGCTACAGTCTAAAAATGTTACAGCAGAGATCTTTCATCTCTGTCTACTGTGGTTGAAGATTCGATGGCAGATAAATACTTGTGACAAGCTAGATTATGAAGATGACTGCTGCTAGTTACATTCCCAGTAGTTTATTTTGTGCTCTTAGATTAATGTATAACCGCATACTCGGAAATCACTACATATTCAGAAAAAATAGTGAATTATTTCTGACAAGAAAAAATATAAAGGACACTGTCGGTTGTTTCACTCACAGCAATTTCATCTCCAACAATTTCATATTTCGTATTTTAAACACACAGAAATGACGAAATGATTACTGATGAAGTGTGCTCTTACATGTAAGTAATAACGAATATTGTAGAAACATCTTAACTTACACGAATAACAATGTCTCACAAAGTGCAGCATATATGAAGAGGGAAAAAAAATTTTTTTTCATCCACCCACGCGCGAAACCGTGTCACTTCGTACAGCAATCCCACGCGCTAACCACTTGGCCTCACCATACAACAGCCGAACACTGCTCAATTTTTGTAGTATTGTATAGAGGAACGTAGGCTGACTTCGTTGCCAAACGGTGCTGCGTTAGTCATAAATGCGTGATATTTTGTAAGGTTTCCAACATCAGGCTTCACATATTTGCTTTCAATTGTTACTTGCAAGCTATAATAGTATATTATGAACTCACTTTCCAACTGGGCGCGTCCTCTGGTGATTCTTTAGTAACACAATCCATAAATTCAAAGCTAAAACCGCTAAATATGTTTAAAATGACGAATTATAGGTGTACATAAAACACAACTCACCGATCGACAGGGCCACACCGGAATCCAAAACCTCTCGGTACAATTGTCGTAAAATCGGTGGGAGGACGGTTCGGTAACAAGTCCCAGAAGCTTACTGAATAAGATATTTCAATAAAGAACCGAGCCTAACGTACTACACCGATCGGTATGAACTATACAGAGTAGGGCCCCTGGCTGTTTTCAAAATCAGCGTTGGCAAGGAGTACAACACTGACCCACCTCAATGATGGAAATAAACCTCACTGCTGTGTTTAAGTAGAAGACAGATTTTACGAATTTCGCAAAGAAAAAAATGGCTCTGAGCACTATGGGACTTAACATCTGTGGTCATCAGTCCCCTAGAACTTAGAACTACTTAAACCTAACTAACCTAAGGACATCACACACATCCACGCCCGAAGCAGGATTCGAACCTGCGACCGGAGCGGTCACGCGGTTTCAGACTGAAGCGCCTAGACCGCACGGCCACACCGGCCGGCTTTCGCAAAGGAGTCATAAAGCTCATTGACAAAATATGCGTTGTGAACCTGAGCTGAAGTAATACAAAATGTTTCCATTAACCAATCATGAATTTGGAGGGTACCTGGCTGCCCTTTACAGGTAGACTTACTGTAGCTTCACGTGGGATTGACTTGGCGACATGTTGACAACAAAACAATCGAAACCATCACCAGACGCACGTTTAAATTAACGTAAAAGACGATGCAAAGACGAATACTACTCACCAAAGTCAGAACAAACCTCGTAAACAACAAACTGCTACGTCTGCTGCTGCAGGACGGAAGAATAAACACGTCCGGCCTGTTGGGCGCTCCAGTCGGAACTGAACCACTTAGATACTGAGGCAGACTGTTAGAAAATGAAACTTCCTGGCAGATTAAAACTGTGTGCCGGACCGAGACTCGAACTCGCGACCTTTGCCTTTCGCGGGCAAGTGCTCTAACAACTGAGCAACTCAAACACGACTCAAGCCCCGTCCTCACAGCTTTATCTCTGCCAGTTCCTCGTCTCCTACATGCGAAACTTCACAGAAGCTCTCCTGCGAACCATGCAGAACTAGCACTCCTGAAAGAAAGGATATTGCGGAGACATGGCTTGGCCACAGCCTGGGGGATGTTTCCAAAATGAGATTTTCACTCTGCAGGGGAGCATGCGCTGATATGAAACTTCCTGGCAGATTAAAACTGTGTGCCGGACCGAGACTCGAACACGGGACCTTTGCCTTTCGCGGGCAAGTGCTCTACCTACCAGGTAGGAGATGAGGTACTGGCAGAAGTAAAGCTGTGAGGAGGGGCCGTGAGTCGTGCTTGGATAGCTCAGCTGGCAGTCTGCGTTCGGCAGGGCAGCAGTGCGCACCGCGCTCGGCCGTCCACGCCGCTGCACGCGCGGAGTGTTTTGTTTACTTCCTCGTCACCGCGCTTCTTAGTCGAACAACATATAATGGCCAACTCTTACAGGAAGAACACTCTTAAGTTCACCTTCTCAAATGAATACGCACGACCCAAAGCACTGGCCGTCGAACGCTTCCTACGCGAAGACGTTAAGATCCCCCGTGACGACCTCATCGGCATACACCTATCGATCATTAGCAGCGTCGTTTATGTTAAGATGACTTCCGATGCTGCCTGCAATGAGATTATTCAAAGAACACGACATGGACTAAAATTTCGGCACTCCGACGGAAACGTCGGGCCAGTGGATGTCGACCATGCAGGACTTGGCCTTCGGACGATCCGTGTATTCGAACTGCCTTTCGAGGTGAATGAAGATGAAGTCATCGCGGCGCTAAGCCCGTTCTGAAAAGTGCAGAGCCACATAGCCGAGACATGGGCACAGTCTACAACGTATCCGGTGCTTAATGGTGTGAGACAAGTCCGAATCGATCTCAAACGGCACGTACCATCGTACATTTCTATCGGCGGCTGCCGTGCGGTGGTCATTTACGACGGACAACCTCGACATGTTCCGGTTGTGGCAAAGAAGGCCACGTCCGTAATGAATGCCTGCAACGCCGCATCACACAACTACGGCACGACGACACCAACACCGACAGAACCACGACCACCCTTCCAGTCACCTATGCGGCGACACTGCACGTCCAGCCCTCTCAAGACGCCGTTCATGAGCGTCTGTCTGGTCCGATACACCCGGATACGTCCCAGGACCTTGACACCGGCGATGCCGCCCGTGAACATGTCCAACAGCCGGACACGCCCACGCTCGAAGATCACAAGGATACCAACGAGACTGTTCTGGAGAATCACGACCGCATCATAACACCCACGGCGTTTGTACCGGAACGACGTGAATGTCTTCCTTCCTCAGACACCGAAACTCATTGCCGAAAGCAGAAGTCACCCAAACGACGAAAAAACGCCGCAAGACGTCAGAATCCACCATTGAGCCCCCTCCGCAGGACGAAGAGATGGCACATCACTCTGACGGAGAACACGATAACACTTTCTCCTCTGCCACGGAGACGCGGCATTCACAAGACTGTGAACCGTCCAACAGAGACCGTACGCAAGTCCCGCGCCCACAAGCCATGGAACATAGCACGCCTGTTGTCACCGACGCAATTGCGCCGACTCGGCCAGCGCTGCCACCTCTCGCCGATGTCAAACCTGTCGGACATTTCTCATGGGCGGATGACACGGATTTCCCACCTCCATCTGATGCGGAAATGAGATCTGTTCCTCCGGTAGACCAACACTAAAATGGGGGAAGTTTCTACGGCGACTCCTGCCACTTCTATGGACTTCACGCATCCACGACGACAATCTTCACCAGCTACGAACCTATCGGCAGCACGGATCTCCCATCAGGCGTACCGAATAGCTACTATCAATACTAATAATATCGGCTCCCACGTTAAACTTCAAGTGCTCCGTGACACGCTAAGAGCAGCGGACATCGACATCGCCCTGTTACAAGAACTGAGGACAGCAACTTGGACTGGGTGTTACGGATATGAGACGTACGCCTCCCCTGCAGCTATGGAACACACAGGAGCAGCCATCTCCTACGAGAAGGGATTGCAGTTTCCGATGTCGCATACCTCCCAACGGCGCGAGGGGTGGCCATAACAGTTGAAGGACTCAAAATCATAAATATCTACGCTCCATCGGGCACTGATAAACGGAGGGATCGCTCCCAGTTCTACGCAGCAGATATCACGCCTTTATTCCTCGGCCGATACGATCATCTCCTCGTAGGCGGAGATTTCAACTGTGTTCTCGAGCGCACAGACCAATACCCCCATTTCACCACATGTCCGGAACTTCGCTTCCTCGTCCGCCGCCTTCGTCTCCTCGATACTTGGCGAGTGGTACACGGCGACCGCCCGGGGTATACACACATCACGAGCCACTCCTCCAGCAGACTTGATAGAATATACATCTCTGACGATCTGAAATCAGTTCTCCTCGACGCGGAACGTTGGCCGTCTGCCTTTTCGGATCATGACATCTACATTTGTACCATGAACCTACGTCGACAATCTATATGGCGCAGTGCAGAACCTTGGAAACTCAATGTCACGCTACTGCGGGACCCTGAATGTCGACAACAGATCACCGACACGTGGCACACCTGTGTTCAACGCATTATGCGTTACGAGACCACACTGCAGTGGTGGTTGCTGTGCGCCAAACCATCCGACGCACATTGACACACTATGGCAGAGCCAAAGCCAGGTGGAATCACCACACAACTGATTTCTACTACAGCGCTCTTCGTGAACTCATGGATCATCCCCCATCCCCGGATCGTCTAAAAGAAGCTCAACGCATCAAAGCAAAGATTTTAACCTTGACCAGATGCCGTCTAGAGGGATCCATTGTACGAGCACGCAGCCAAGATAGGATTAACGGTGAAGAACCTTCTATGCATCATATTGTTCAAAATGTTCGTCGACGCAGACAGGCTTTAATGTCAACTTTAGACCTACCTGATGGACGACGGCTGACATCGCAAGCTACCATTGCGGATGCATTCACAACGCACTATAGACTTTTCTATCAATAAGTACCTGCCGCTGCAGAGGCCATTGCTGAGGTTGCCCAAGAGACACTTGGTACTCTAAACGCAGCGGCTGCAGCCCTCCTGACTTCCGAAGTGACCATCGACGACGTCCAAGGCGCTGTGGCCAAAGGGTCTCTCAATCGATCACCCGGCCCGGAAGGTTTACCACTCGAATTTTACAGAACCTTCCAAGATTTGATGTTGCCACGATGGAGGGTTATGTACTGGGAACTGTTGTCCGGCGCGGCGAAGCCGCCACCAATGTTGATGGAAGGCTTACTTATACCAGTCCCGAAACCCGCAGGAGGAACACGACTCGACAGTTATCGGCCAATCACCTTACTCAATTCCGACTTCAAGATTTTCACACGCCTTCTAGCAGTGCGCCTCAAACATGTCTTACGAGACATTGTTTCCCCGAACAAACATCCCTAGGCGGCGATAGTAATATACAGACAGCCCTCAGTGAATATCGAGATGTGATCGCTGTGGCGACACACTCGCGACTACCAGGCGCTTTAATCTCCATCGACTTCAAACAAGCCTTTGACCGCGTCAATCATGCATTCCTCAACGCAGTGTTGGACCGAATGGCAATTCCCCCGCCGTTCACGCAAGTGATTATGCGGCTCCTTCGTGGAGCAACGTCCAGACTTCTCGTCAACGGCAGACTGACAGAACCTATACGGATTGAACGCTCAGTACGGCAGGGTTGCCCTTTGTCGACGGTGCTTTATGCCGTTGCGATGGAACCCCTCATTTGCGGATTACGACGACGTTTGACAGGCATTCCACTCCGGGATCATATGTTTCGCTGCCGAGCTTACGCGGACGACTTGGCCCTCGTCGTACGTTCGGCGGCCGACGTACAAGCTGCGATGCAGTGGATTACGCGTTACAGTGCAGGGACAGGGAGCGTTATGAACGTGGCAAAATCATGCGCCATGAAGATCGGCCGCGGCCTTCCCGCAGACAGCGCAGTCCCATTTCAACTGGTGGACACTCTTCGTTGTCTCGGATTGGTGTACACGCGAGACATTCGTCGCACCTCGGCGATCAGTTTTCGGGCGCTACTGCAACGCATCCGGGCCAACATACAAAATCACATACTACGCCCGCTGAATATGTGCCAGAGAGTCACCTTCGTCAATACCCATCTGGCAGCCCGGATACCCCATATAGCGCAGATTCTGCCCATCACTGCGACAATGGCGGCCAGATTACAGGCGGCTTTCGGCTATTTTATTTGTTCTGGACACATATTCAAAGTCCAGTATGAAGCTCTCACCTTGGTTCTGAGCACTATGGGACTCAACTGCTGTGGTCATAAGTCCCCTAGAACTTAGAACTACTTAAACCTAACTAACCTAAGGACAGCACACAACACCTAGCCATCACGAGGCAGAGAAAATCCCTGACCCCGCCGGGAATCGAATCCGGGAACCCGGGGCTCTCACCTTACCGAAGCGGGATGGTGGCCTCGATCTTGTTAATGTGAGAGCCAGGACTACGGCACTTTACACCAATACTATGCTCCGGTTATGGAAAAGCCAAAATGCTACTTTTACTGGAATGTTGACCACTGAGCTCGCACCTGTTTCGAGACGCCCACCGACGTCTCTGGCACACATCCCACCTCCGATGTCACATATCGGCCGTTTCTTTTTGGAGTATAGCTACATATGCACCGAGCTCCCCAGGACCAGGCAGACGACCAGCCGCGACATCTATTGCCTTCTCCGAAAGTCTCCACCCCGCAACCCCGTCGAAACACGTCACCCCCAGGTTTCATGGCCTATAGTTTCGAAAGCGATCCACCAACCATATCACACCACTGACACAACCTCTATGTGGTACCTTCTCGTCAACGGCAAGTATACTACAAGACAGAAACTGCATCGCATCGCACTGGTGGACTCACCCCTGTGCCTCGAGTGCAATGTCGAAGATACAGATTTACATCGTTTTGAGTGTGGGCCGGCAGCAGCTGTCTGGACCCTCGCACAGACGACTGTGGCTTTCTACCTCCGAGTACCACCACATCACGTTTCTCCTACCATGATGATACATCCCGACTCGACCTACTTTCCATCGGCTAAGTGGCACGCCATCACATGGATCAGTGGCATGGCTGTCAACTACCTCTTCCGCGACGACATCGTCGATCCGGCGGACTTTTGGACGCGCCTCCAAGTACATCACCACACCCTTCGCCGACATCGACACTATCGGGCCACTTTCGCGAACTATTTACAGAGTATTTTCACCAACCCGCCTCAAAGCTGGAATCTCAACGAACTGTGCCAGCCAAGACTGGACGATCCCCACGTCCCCCTTTAATGGTCAATGATAGAATGCATTTTGTTCTGATGGCGCGCCAAAGTGGAGCATGGCGCGGCAAGTATTCCTATTTTATTTCACTTCTCCTTTCTCCTCCTCTTCTAAGTTTTTTTTCCTTACACATGTAACAAAAAAAATAAATACATAAATAAAAAAAAGAAGGCCGTTGCGGAAATATAGCTACCTTTTATGATTTACGTTTTCAAAGGATATTGTGTTATTTTATGAAGAATGTCGTCTTTTATTTTCATACGCAAGAGGTTTTTATTGTTTTCTCCTTACCTGCTACTTAAAAAAAAAAAAAAGTTGGTAGAGCACTTGCCGGCGAAAGGCAAAGGTCCCGAGTTCGAGTCTCGGTCCGGCACACAGTTTTAATCTGCTAGGAAGTTTCATATCAGCGCACACTCCGCTGCAGAGTGAAAATCTCATTCTGTTAGAAAATGGTTGCACTGTATTATTCCAGAAGTTGTCAGAAGCCATACCGTGGTGGAGAACTACCATTCCCACAATTTGTGTTTCACCAACAGTGCAACAAACGACTGCTTTCAAAAGATGCAATGGCTATGATTATTTCATTTTACTTTTCGTTTTATGTGATTTGTGTAAATCTCCATTTCCGTACTTTCTTCCTTCATCTCTCCTACTGTCTACTTTTCCTGGTCAGAAATGCTGTGGTTAGGTTTATGTGAAGCGTTCCGTCATCAAAAGATGCCGTACTGTTTTCTCAAAGAATAACATCCAACGACAGTTGTTCGTCCTGACAGTCCATGGAATGTAATTAGCTGCACACAGCTGACACCAATGCAAGGAGCAATTCTGTTCCTGTGGCATAAAATTTGGAAGAGCGTGCGGTTGGTGAAGGAAGCCTGTTTCAGGACCGATGAACTTACATCTTGCCGTCACCAGCCGAGCAGAGCCTGTGACATCAAAGTTATCAAGTTACACAATCGCGACGTGCCGCCGGCTGTGTGATTGGCCGCTGCGGCCAGCCACGTCGCTGTCACAAAGGAGGATCAAGTTGCGTTACGTCACAGGAGGGCTACCCGGCAGCAGCAGCAGTAAGCGGCACCTGGGCACACGGCCACCGCCGGCCTAACTAGAGTACCTATATTGCAAGATGAATCGTCCGTCATGTTTTTCCCCAGCCTGAGGATTCACCATTGTTTAGTTTTTGGGTGGTTGACCTATTCATTCAATTTTTTGCAATATTTATTATAAAATATTTGATATTTCATGTATGAAAAGTACCAAACATAATTATTGTGTGTAGAGATATTTATAACACTCTTTTCATGTAACACAAAAATTCATATGTAGTATCACACAGCTACAGAAATGTAGGTTTGGAACTTGCGTGGCAGTCTGTAAATATTAAATGTAATGAGGTAAGAACTCGATACCAATGTTTTCAAGTATGAGTGTTATGTCGTAACAGCCCCAGCCTATTTATTAACTTTTGCCTAGGAGTGCTGTTTATTCTTTAATCATATGTACAATCGTGGACAAAACGAGCGAGACGCCTCGCCTTTTCGTTATGCTGATCCGCACAACTTTAAAGTCTGCTACACAGCATAACAGGCAAGGCGATGAAGTGCTACCAGCGTACTATGCACAGGTGTTTTCAATCAGGTGTAAGAATATATTAATGCTGATTAGTGTGTTAAACACAACACGTAAATATAAGATATAAATGATAGAAGAAACGCTAATTAGTATGAACTGTACTAATAAAAATGAATTTCAGGTTATCGAGAAAACATAACTGTTTTAGTAAGATAAAGTACCCCAGATCATTACGAATTAGCAAAATATTATGCGCATTCGGCCGCAAAACGGTCTGTGTCAACGTTCAGACCAGTCATACTGGATTACCGATGCTGACCTACCCCGAAAGTGTGCACATTTAGCAATGCATGAAGATTCATAACGACATTCAGTTAAAAATCATTCAGTGCCACACTTAAGTCAATTCAGTTATAACAGAAGTGGAAAAAGTAGGCAGTGACAAGTATGAAATTCTAAAAGAGTTTCATATTGAAATCCACACGGCGCCAGTACAGAATAAAGGTAGCAGTAAAACGTATTGGGGGCGCGAGAATTTCTTAAAATTGCGTTACTGATAGTCTGTCTGCCTCCATCGAGATTAGAAACGAGAACAAACCAGACCTCCCTTGCAGTAGCAAACCCCTTTCACTACGCTAGCAGACAACCCAGGCAAACAGCCCTCTATTATAACGCCAGATATGAATAAGCTGGCAATTTCGCAATGAAAATGACAAATGATCTGTAGTTTCTGTTGCACAGAGCTTTCTGGACTCAAAAACAAGAATTTTCTACATTTATGTCACCGCTTATGTGGCGAAGGCAAACGGAAGACTGCGTTTTATTGGTCGCACACTAAGAATACGCAACAGGTCTACTGAAAACACTGCATACACTACGTTTGTCCGTTCACTGCTATAGTTTTCCTGCACGGTATGGGATTCTTGACGGATGTGTTTGACGGTGCACGCCAAAAACGTCGAAAGAACGATAGCACGATTTGTGATGGCACGAAATGTGGCGGAGAGAGAGTCCCAGATTTGATAAGAGAGTTGGGGTTAACATTCGTGAAAACAAAAGCGTTTTTCGTTGCCGCAAGATATTTTCGTGAAGTTTCAATCACCACCATTTGTTCTGAACGCCAAAACATTATTTCCTCGGGAACTTACACAGGAAGAAATGACCATAGTACTAATGTAATTCGGGGCTCGTAAGAAAAGATTTAAGTGGTCCTTTTTCCCGCACGCTGTTAAAGAGTGGGACGGTAAAGAAATAGTCCGAAGGTTAAGAAACACTTCGGCTAATGAACGTTTCCTGGCTGTGGCGAGTCTAATGGAGAATTCGAAACATTTTACAGTATTTTTGGCAGCTATGTAGCCGTTTATTTCTTGGTGTGGTGCATAATTATCCTACTAAATTTATTCGCTAATAAATTTTGTTATTTTGATAAACATCCGAATGATTGTCACAGAAGCGGTGACATAAACGTAGAAAATTCATGTTTATGAGTGCAGAAAGCTCTATGCAACAGAAACTGCAGATCATTTTGCCATTTTCATTGCGAAATTGCCGGCTTATTCATGTCTGGGGTAATAACAGAGGGCTGTTTACCTAGGTTGTCTGCTAGCGTATTGAAAGGTGTCTGCTAATCCAAGGAAAGTCTGGTCTGGTGTCGGTTCTAATCTCGATAGAGGCAGACAGACTATCAGTAAAGCAATTTTAAGTAATTCTCGCGCCCCCAATATGTTTTATTGCTACCTGAATTCAGTACCAGCGCCATGTGGGTGTCAATATGAAACTCTTGTAGAATTTCATACTAGTCACTGCCTACTTTTTCCACTTCTGTGAATAACTGAATTGACTTAAGTGTGGCACTGTAAGATTTTTAACTGAATATCGTTATGAATCTTTAGGCACTGCTAAATGTGTACACTTTCAGGATAGGCCAGCAACGGTAATCCAGTATGATTGGTCTGAACGTTGACACAGACCGTTTCGCGGCCGAATGCTCATAGTATTTTGCTAATTCGTAACGATCTGGGGTACTTTGTCTTACTAAAACAGTTATGTTATCTCGATAAGCTGAAATTCATTTTTATTATTACAGTTCATACTAATTAGCGTTTCTTCTATCATTTATATCTTATATTTACATGTTGTGTTTAACACACTATTCAGGATTAATATAGTTTTACACATGATTGAAAACAGTCTGACAAATTCCGGATAGTTTTTCAATTTCATGCCTGTGCATAGTATGTTGGTGGGCACTTCATCGCCTTGTCTGTTATGCTGTGTAGCTGACTTTAAAGTTGTGCGGATCAGCATAACGAAAAGGCGAGGCATCTCGCTCGTTTTGTCCACGACTGTACATACTTTCAGAAATGCGGCTTTTTTTTTTTGCTGAGAGGGGGGGGGGGGAATATAGTTTAATTTTACAGTGAAACGAGTGTTTATTAATAGTTTTATCTGTCATTTAATCAATATTCATTTTTCGTGTTCTATGATAGGTTATGTTACATGTGCAAGTTCATCTTAATGAGCAATGTGCTTTAAAAATATCGTAATCATCGTTTTTCGTACCCTACATATATAAGGAATGGGATTAAGTATTGTTCAGCTTGTGTAAGTGTGCTTATGATAACAACAAATACTGTAAATACATCAAAATAAATGCTCCTCTCCACTTTGCCAACTGATAAAGTATCACGCAATCAAAAATTTTGAGATGAACTGCTTAAATTCAATTTTCGACTGGAGCAAGAAACGCAGTTATATGTAATTGGTCCCATGTTTATAACTACTTTTATTTATACATACCTACGGTACACAATTGAGAGCCAGGTCCTGGTTCCCAGTTGCCTCTGCAGCAACTAACGACCCAGATTCATCTTCGCTCGGGTTCACTTGGAACTCTAAATATGTGAAAACCATTTTGGAATGATTATTGCAGTTCACAGCTGAGTGGCCCTCCATATTTAAGACGAATCCTTCAGCACATGTAAGTAGAAATATCCGCTCACGCGTCACTCATATGTAAACAACTATGAGCTTTGGGGAGAACATGACGGACAGTTCAGTTCAGGTTACAGGTGTCTTAGTCCTAACCGTGACGCCACTACAGTCTGGCGCCACAGTCCCACAACTGCATACGCTTCTGCCCTTGTGTGTGGGGCAGCAGGTATCGGGCGTGACCTACCTATTGTGTATGGCAGCTATCGCGGCTGATCTTCCACCACTGAGAGAACTGCTGAACATGACCTCCCCCGCCCCTCATGATACTTCCTTTCTGTAATTTTTCTAAGCAGACTTAGCCGCTTTTACAATTCTGTAATTCTTCTTCCTTAGTGTTTAACCCTGAGGTCGGTTTGCAGCAGGGCGCCATTCCTCTCTGCTGTCTGCCTTCTTCTTCATTTCCACGTAAATGTTACATCCAAAATCATTCATGATCTCTTGCATGTAAGATATCGTTGGTCGCCCCCGCCACTTCCTCTTCTCAATAGCTCCTTCTGCTCTAGTTCCAATGATGTTGTGTCTTAGGATGTGCCCTACAAGTTTCTCCCTTCTTGTTTGGATGTGCCTACACAGAAATCTGGTTTCCTGTACTCTTATAAGCACCCCTTCACTTTTTACTTTATCTCTACAGCTGATCTTTGTCATCCTTCGATAGCACCACATCTCCAGAGCCTTTAACCGCCTTCTCTCTTCCCTTTCCATCGTCCAAGTTCCACATCCGTTTAGGACTACACTCCAAACGAAAGCTTTCATGATACGTTTCCTTATTTTCAGACTGATGTTCCTCGTGTAAGTTCCTCCTCACATTAAATAGAATATTCTTCTGTTGTATTCAGTTCACACTTTCTTTCCGACTTCTGCTATCCCTTGTGAGTTTGCTTCCCAAGTTGGTAAATTCTTCTATCACTTCCAGCTCCTCTCTTCCAGTTCTCATTCTCACACGTTCATATTCTGCTTCTGCATTGTATACCATCACTATAGCATTTTTCTTGTTTATTCTCATTCCATGCCGATTGCATAGAACCATTTGCATTGTTCTGAGGACTTTCTCTAGACCTTCCTTTGTCTCTGTGACTATAGCAATATCATCTGCATAACGTAGCATGTCTGTCTTCGTCCCATAAATTTTGATCCCCACCTCAGTAGGTTTTCGAGCTTGGTCTGTAGCTTCCTGGATGTAAGCGTTAACTATAAGAGGAGAGAGAAATGGTTCAAATGGCTGTGATCACTATGGGACTTAGAACTACGTAACTAACACAAATGTGTTCAAATATGTGTGAAATCTTATGGGAGATAACTGCTAAGGCCATCAGTCCCTAAGCTTACACACTACTTAACCCAAATTATCCTAAGGACAAACACACACACCCATGGCCGAGGGAGGACTCGAGCCTCCGCCGGGACCAGCCGCACAGTCCATGACTGCAGCGCCACAGACGGCTTGGCTAATCCTGCGCGGCTAACTAACTCACAACCATGCCCGAGGCAGGATTCGAACCTGCCACCGTAGCGGTCGGGCATTTCCAGACCGATGCGGCTAGAACCGCTCG
Organism: Schistocerca cancellata; assembly: GCF_023864275.1. Lineage (NCBI taxonomy): Eukaryota > Metazoa > Arthropoda > Insecta > Orthoptera > Acrididae > Schistocerca > Schistocerca cancellata. The sequence continues at coordinate 86,104,361 of NC_064627.1, read as the reverse complement.
GCCCCTGCAGCCGGCGAGGGGAAAGAGCACATCCTTGTTTTACAACTTCAATAGTATTTGCTTCTTGTTCCTTGTATCAGTTCCTAATCATTGCCACCTCATTCTTATAAAAACACAGTATCACATGGATATCTTTGTACTTCATTCCACTTTTCCTCAGACCTCTAAACATATCTTGCCATTTCCAGGTCTACAAAGCCAATGTTAGTTGGTTTATTTTTCTGTAATTGCGTTTCGATAAGGAATCTCAGTGCCAGAATTGCTTCTCTTGTTCTTAATCCGCTAAGGAAATTCTCTTTTGTAATTAGGTTTAATGAAATGAAGCACAACAAAACTGACTATCGAGTGAGGTTTCGTAAAATAATTAGACGGTGTAACCTTGTAACACAATGATTAGCAAAGAAAGTTACGACTTCCGATGCTATGGTATGCACCAGAGTGTCACCCGCACTAGAATAACATCATAACGCCAAATACGCAACAAAGCATACTTACGACACCACATGCTTCACCATTGCAGCCGATAACTAAAGGCAAAGTAAACTTTGGTTACTCGCTGACTCAACGTGAATGAACAAAGTTTTATTGTCTACAGGCACACAAACAAGCAACTCCAACAATAGAAGAAGAGAATAACATCAAAATACCAAATAGATAAGCAAAGTACACTTTCGATACCGCATGCTTCAGCACTGCAGCCGATAACCAGTGGCAAACAATAACATCTGATTACTCCATGATTCACCTCGCGTGAACAGGGTATTGCTGTCTACAGGCACACAAACTAACAACTACAATAATACTATTAATCAGCTGCAGAATGCTTATTCTTAAATGATTTTTTATTCAAACAGAAGATCATACTGACAGAAGCTTGGGAGCAACAAAAGTAGTTTGGACGGGAAAGTGAATTGCATTCCACCTCTCCCATCCCCCCACATTTTTTGCTTACTACCTTCGCTGTCGGCAGAAATCAGCAAACACCGGCAGCCTTCACTCAAGCAGCACATTCCCTCCGGCACCTGCTCCCCTACGCTAGAGTTCCAAAAATACGTGTTTGTGAAGTTGCAGTAAAGACTCCACTGTAGAACATTCGCGAGCCGTGTAGGTTGCAGCTGTGACAGCAAACTGCAACGCTCCTACATAAAACATATTGGTCATAGACGTTTATTGCCTAGTAGTGGTTGCTTTATGATGGTACCTGGGCGAAATGACGCTGCAGAAACGACACCGACAAGGAAATGGTGCAATCCGACATGTCGCGACCTATCCTGAAATGCTACTCATTTTCAGCACAGCAGTTTGTACACCTCTTCCCGCCTAACCCCCGAACCGGCGAATAAGCAGACGTAGCCGTGACAAGAGAACGTAGAGCACGTAGCAAAGATCCCAAGTGAACACACATGAATTTTAAACACTGAAGTCCGCAGCTCGTGGTCGTGCGGTAGCGTTCTCGCTTCGCGCGCCCGGGTTCCCGGGTTCGATTCCCGGCGGGGTCGGGATTTTCTCTGCCTCGTGATGACTGGGTGTTGTGTGATGTACTTAGGTTAGTTAGGTTTAAGTAGTTCTAAGTTCTAGGGGACTGATGACCATAGATGTTAAGTCCCACAGTGCTCATAGCCATTTTAAACACTGAAACCTTACCAAAAACGTCTCACTTCATTACGTTTGGAATATGTAGCAGTTCATATCGACAACTGAACTGTTGCAGATGTAATTATTACACTAGTGACTAGCAGAGAAAAGAAAATGAAGGCAGTATATGATGTTACATTGTAGACGAGTGCCATCAATCGCGACTTTAATTTTTGGACATTAAATGTTTTATAACTATTCCTCTAGCCCAGTTCTTACAAAATTTTTTAAATAATATGTATTTCTAACGACAGAACAGTTATTTATTTTCTGTAGTCGTCACAAAAATGCGAAGTGTCTATTGGATGACGCAAACAAACGTTTTCTTTACACCAAGCACACCCAATAAAAGAAAAATTAATGCACTCAGGCACTTCACAGTACTTTCTAGTCTAATTTAGACAGAATTGGAATGGAATAACAGATGGTTGTGGCTGTTGTTGTGCATATTTTGCTCTTTAATATAATTCGTGAAATATGGTAATGCACAAATAACTAAACTTTACTGTGCTGCTCCGCTGAAACACCTGAAGTGACAAATAGCTATCGAAAAATATACTATTCGATAACTACATGAAAAATGCTTTACACTGTCGAAAAATATTTTATCGAGAGGGTGAATCACATTATTAGTTCTGCGTGGAATCCGATTTATGTTAAGATATTTTATCGAGATGGTGAATCACATTATTAGTTCTGCGTGGAATCCGATTTATGTTAACAGTCTTTTCGTCATCCTAAAGACAGAGTTCTCGTTATGTCCCGGCCAAGAGTCCAACAAAGGCAATGAATTATTGTCTGCAGATGGTAAGAAGCCCTTTCGGATATAACACCGAAAATTGTTCTCTCCTTCTATTCCAGAATTTGCTACATCGATTACGATTGTTTTACAAGTAAACAACCCCGTGTCTATGAAGGGAGAAATAAAGTTGCGTAACAGTAATCCACTGACACTTATAGCTGGCATTGTGTGCCAAATGTGTCATGGCATTCATTTTTTTTTTTTTTTTTTTTTTTTTTTTGCTCGAAATGATACGGTGCGGTTTGCATTAAGCCCGATTAGCTGGCTTTATACGCGGCTTTTAGGCGACAACAGGAGGCTTCGTCTTCTAGTCAGCTACGAAACTATTATAGTGTTACCTATTACTGACATCTCCTCTAGATAATTACTTGAGGTAGACTTGGTATCTCCTGAATTTGTTTACAGGATGGAAGTGTTCATCTCACTTGTAGTTCAGAGCGCTCAGTCTCATTGATCTCCCTCGGCAACAGTGGATTCTCTCTCACAAGCAGTTCTACATCTTTCGTATAGTTTTTTTTCAAACCTTTACTAGTGTCATTTTTGGCACATATTCTGTGCTTCAAGAACATATTTCTTCCATTTAGACAAATAATGTCCAGAACGAAACCTGCTGCACTCTTCTTAGGTTTGCCGGTCAGAGTGGCCGAGCGGTTCTAGGCGATACTGTCTGGAACCGCGAGACCGCTACGGTCGCAGGCTCGAATCCTGCCTCGGGCATGGATGTGTGTGATGTCCTTAGGTTAGTTAGGTTTAAGTAGTTCTAAGTTCTAGGGAACTGATGGCCTCAAAGGTTAAGTCCCATAGAGCTCAGAGCCATTTCTTCTTAGGTTTAAGCATTTTCTCCCTCCTTTGTTAAACAAAAATATTTATAAAATTTTCGTATGATATACAGTATGCTGCAGGGTGCTTCTGAGTGACTAAAAATAGAAAGATATGAAGTGAGTTAATATCTGCTTAATTTTTTTAAACTTTAGAAGCCCGCATCTCGTGGTCGTGCGGTAGCGTTCTCGCTTCCCACGCCCAGGTTCCCGGGTTCGATTCCCGGCGGGGTCAGGGATTTTCTCTGCCTCGTGATGGCTGGGTGTTGTGTGCTGTCCTTAGGTTAGTTAGGTTTAAGTAGTTCTAAGTTCTAGGGGACTTATGACCACAGCAGTTGAGTCCCATAGTGCTCCGAGCCATTTGAACCAAACTTTAGAAGCAGTTCCTGAAAATTTACGTTTTCTGTTCCATTTTTCCCTAAATCTCAGAAACAACTTCTAATAGAGTATTCAAATTTTCTGCGAATCTACTGAACTAAAAGAAGAACATAAAGTTATGTATAATTTAAATTATTTAGGATGAACGTACATAAAAAGCACACAAAATTTTAACCGAGTAATTAAAAAATTGTATTTCCGAAAGTAGTGGCTGAAATGCAATTATTGTAGTTCAGTAGACTCAGAACACGGCGTTTAAATTCCTATAAAGGTTTCATGACGAGGGCTACAGTGGTTCCTGAAATATAGCGAAGCCAATTCACGAAGTTTGACGTTGTCGGGGTAGGGCGTTCAACTCCCCTTAAGTCTTAAATATATGTAACAAAGTCGCTCAGAAAACTTCAAAGCCGATTATCTATGTAAATGTATTAAAACATTAAGAACAACATATTTCTCGGAACTTTTTAACCGTGTTCCGCACGAGTGTTTCACTAAGCAACAGGAAGCAGTTTCAGCGTGTTCATAATGGGTATTAACAGCGCGACAATCGCAGCACTAAAGTGCAGAGGCTGTGGCTGTACACGATGTTCGAAATAAAAGCTACATAGCTAATGCGTGATTACGAAATACGTTGATGGCTGTTAATACACTACTGGCCATTAAAATTGCTACACCACGAAGATGACGTGCTACAGACTCGAAATTTAACCGACAGGACGAAGATGCTGTGTTATGCAAATGATTAGTTTTTCAGAGCATTCACACTAGTTTGGCGCTGGTGGCGACACCTACAACGAGCTGACATGAGGGAAGTTTCCAACCGATTTCTCATACACAAACAGCAGTTGACCGGCGTTGCCTGGTGAAACGTTGTTTACTGCCTCGTGTAAGGAGGGGAAATGCGTACCATCACGTTTCCGACTTTGATAAAGGTCGGATTGTAGCCTATCGCGATTGCGGTTTATCGTATAGCGACATTGCTGCTCGCTTTGGTCTACATCCAATGACTGTTAGCAGAATATGGAATCGGTGGGTTCAGGGGGGTAATACGGAACGCCGTGCTGGATCACAACGGCCTCGCACACTAGCAGTCGAGATGACAGGCATCTTATCCGCTTGGCTGTAACGGATCGTGCAGCCACGTCTCGATCCCTCAGTCAACAGATGGGGACGTTTGCAAGACAACAACCATCTGCAAGAACAGTTCGACGACGTTTGCAGCAGCATGGACTATCAGCTCGGAGACCATGGCTGCAGTTACCCTTGACGCTACATCACAGACAGGAGCGCCTGCGATGGTGTACGCAGCGACGAAGCTAGGTGCACGAATGGCAAAAGGTCATTTTCTCGGATGAATCCAGGTTCTGTTTACAGCATCATGGCGACATAGTGGTGAACACACACTGGAAGCGTGTATTCGTCATCGCCATACTGGCGTATCACGCGGCGTGATGGTATGGGGTGCCATTGGTTACACGTCTCGGTCACCTCTTGCTCGCATTGACGGCACTTGGAACAGTGGACGTTACGTTTCAGATATGTTACGACCCGTGGTTCTACCCTTCATTCGATCCCTGTGTAACCCTACATTTCAGCAGGATAATGCACGACCGCCTGTTGCAGGTCCTGTACGGGCCTTACTGGATACAGAAAATGTTCTACTACTGCCCTGGCCAGCACATTCTCTAGATCTCTCCCCAATTGAAAACGTCTGGTCTGTGGTGGCCGAGCAACTAGCTGGTCACAATACGCCACTCACTACTCTCGATGAACTGTGGTATCGTATTGAAGCTGCATGGGCGTCTGTACCTGTACACGCCATCCAAGCTCTGTTTGACTCAATGTCCAGGCGTATCAAGGCCGTTATTACGGCCAGAGGTGGTTGTTCTGGCTACTGATTTCTCAGGATCTATGCACCCAAATTGCGTAAAAACGTAATCACAAGTCAGTTCTAGTATACAATATTAGTGCAGTGAATACTCGTTTATCATCTGTATTTCTTTTTGGTGTAGCAATTTTAATGGCCAGTTGGTGTAGCAATTTTAATGGCCAGTAGTGTACATTTGAATACGTTAAACTTCCGTTGAACGTAAATTAGTAAATAATATATCTCATACAACAGTAGGCCCTACTTACAGGAGCGTTACAACACCGGTGTACGTGTGCTATGGCTTCTGACCAATCATCGAGTTTGTGTTCGTTTACATCAGGTTTATTCTTAAAATGAGCGGAGTACAGGAGTCATTCCCCGCCAAGTGTCGCCGCTATGGCCTGGAGCGTTTATAACGATAGAAGGTCGGCAGTCGTAATGTTCTGTCTGCTTCCAACGAGCTAGCGAGAGGCGCTTCTCTGCAGCTCAGCGAGCCCACACGCGGCGCGGCGCTACAGGAAGGGAGGCGGCTCCTTTGTCGCCGCTTTGATCTGCCGCTGCTGCGGCGCCGCCCTGCTCCGGTTCCGAGATTGAGTCTGATGAGCAGGGAGCAGGAAGGCTGTCTTTCACTTCTCTCGGGGGGCCTTTTACTGGGCAGACTGCGAACCGCTCAAGACGGCTGAGGTGCGGCTGTCGCTCACTGTAGCTAACAAGGGAACCTCCCCATCGCACCCCCCTCAGATTTAGTTATAAGTTGGCATAGTGGGTAGGTCTTGAAAAACTGAACACAGATCGATCGAGAAAACAGGAAGAAGTTGTGTGGAACTATGAAAAAGTAAGCAAAATATACAAACTGATTCGTCCATGCGTAAGATAGGCAATATTAAGGGCAATGTGAGGCGAGCAGCTCCGTGGTCCAGTGCCAGTCTGGCTTTAGCTGCCGCAGCAGTCGCACGCTCCTCAAGTTTGCTCCGTGAACGTTCAGTGTTTACGCCAGTGTTTTCGTGTTTTGTGCTCGTTTATTGACGTTTTGCACGTGAATTAAGCGTTATCAATTGAGCATTTGGTCTTCTTTCGTGTCATCTTTCTACGAAGAGTCGTTGGGATTTCGGCGTTGTCCGAGATTTCTTCGCTGCAGAACACCATGGCAAACTCCGTGAGAAAAAACACCGTGATTTTCACCTTCGACAAGTACACCCGTCGAGTACAGCCCTCTGCACTTGAAATACACGACTGGATTACCGAGGTAATTGGCCTTCATTCTGAATCTGTTCATACCATGCAGCTGGACTCTGATGAATACTGCATTTTTGTAAAGTTTAACGATTCCGCGAGTGTAGACCGCTTTCTGGCAAAATTTGGTTATGAAACGGAATTTATACACCGTGATGGTACTAAAAGTACTGTCAAATTCCGGAATTCCGAGTCTGTAATTAGGAATGTTAGGGTTTTGAATATTCCCATAGAAGTAGACAATTCGAAAATTAAAGATGTCCTTTCAAAGTATGGGGTTGTCAGGCAAATAGTCAACAAAAGGTGGGCTTCGCATTTCAAGCTGCAGTGCTTTACGGCATTCGCTCCGTGGAGATGGAAGTGAAAGCAAACATTCCCTCCCACATCTTTGTTGACGGGCACAAGGCGCATGTTATGTACTCAGGGCAAACCCCTACATGTCATGTATGTAGCGAGTCTGGTCACCTCCGTCAGGACTGCCCTCGCCGTGTATTTGTGCTAACAAATAACCTTACGCAACGCCGGAAATTGACACTCAACGATTTGTTGCCAGCCAGTAATACAATAGAGCCGGCGGCGGTCGTGTATCCTGTTACTACCTCTGAAAATGTTGCACTTAATGTTAATGACTTTCCGTCTTTAAAACCTGCATTAACTGCTGAAATTCCGTCCCGTGACAGCGAGATTCCCACAAAAAAGCGTCCTCTAGAGGACACTGAAAGAAATGTTGACGACGACTCTTCCTGTGAAACACCCGTTGCCAGGAGGCCGAAGCCCAGTCCTGAAGATCTGTTGGAAGTGGAAAAAGGAGATGGAATGAAGGTCGATGTGGCTCCCACTTCCGCCCAAGGACTTACACCGCCACGAACAGATAGTGACGCAGCGGGTAGTGATTTTTCACGGAAATGTGACCCTGAGCCTGAGGTCACGGCTGAAATAACCGCATCAAGTGCACAACCCATACAGTGCGAACCGTACGAGGAAGTACCAGGTAAAGAACCTGCTGACTCCGAAGCGCAACGCCGCGCCGAAGGAGGAAATACACAAGCATCACCGCCTCGCCAGCAAAACAACACAACAGACACCACGCCGGAACCAAACATTGACGACTCGCAAGCCACGGCCGTTGCCCCATTCAGCCACCGCCGGCGGCTGCGACAGACACCGGGTCTTGCTGTCACGCGTCATCAAGCGAAAGTCACACCAGAGAAGAAAGACATCAAGAAAAAGAATATTAAATATGAAGTCATCAGGGCCAACACTGACGAGGAGAAAGAGAATGGCCACAGTGACTTATAGCAATGCGTTGTCAGGATTTCAGGATACTTTTCTTCTCAAGCTATTTGTTTAAAAGCAGTGCAAATTTTTCTAGGCAGTTAGTACATGTAATGGGCACACAGCTTGTAAAGACCGTGCCTTGTAGGGAAGCACGTTTGCTGCTATAATCATACCGAACCTCATCCCAAATAGCTTCTTCCGGTATGTCTGTGCTGCAAGCTTATAGCATTACTACTATTAACATTAATAAAATACAGTCACCCTTGAAATTGGCAGCACTAAAAGAATTCTTGTACCAGTCCGGAACAGATATCGCGTTGCTACAAGAAGTTGCGATAGCGGAATTTCGGATCCCAGGCTTTTTTGAAATTGTTAATGTTTCTACGGAAGCCAATATCGGTACAGCCATTCTTATAAGGGAAGGCATTCCGGTGACTGAAATCGAACGACTAGAATCAGGAAGAGCAATAGGCATAAAAATTTTCGATGTGACAGTGATTAACCTTTACGCCCCATCAGGAACTTCCCACAAATTGGATCGTGTGAAGTTTTTTCAAGATGAACTGATTTATTTATTGAGGAAAAATCCGTGTTCTCTTATACTAGGTGGAGATTTTAACTGTGTTTTAAACCAGAAAGATCAACAACCCAACTTCAACTACTCGCCACAGTTAAAAAAGTTAGTAAGTGATCTACACCTTAAGGATGTGTGGGAACTTCAGCACCCGACGTCAGTCGGGTTCACGTATATAACCAGCCACTCTCGCAGCAGACTAGATAGAATTTACGTGTCATCAAATTTGCAAAATTATTTATTAAACGTTGAGACTATTCCAGTGTATTTTAGCGATCACAGTACACTTTTAACTTGCTTTAATCTAAGTGTACAGCCAACCCGTCGATTCAGAGGCCAATGGAACTTAAATATCTCTGTTTTAACTGACGAAGAACTGGAACAGGATGTAAGGTTTGCGTGGACTATGTGCCTCCGCACAGTAGACAAGCACCCAACAGTCATTGACTGGTGGACAAGGAGGGCTAAACCAAGGCTGCGGAAAGTTGTCATGCAGTATAGTGCAGCGAGGCACAGGGAGTTGAGGAATACAATGGAGTTTTATTATAAGGTTTTAAGTGACTTATATAAACAGGCACATGATGACGTAATTCGTCTGAATGATATAAAAAAAATAAAAGCCAAGTTATTAAGCATTAAACGGCAACAGATGGAGGGACTAAAAATTAAATCGAAAGCCACATCAGTCATAGCAGATGAAACAGCTTCTCTGTATCACTTGGTGCGGCATGCTAAAAATAGACGTCAAACTTTTATTGATGAAGTCCAGACGCATACTGGTACAAAGCTCACATGCCAGAAAGAAATACTGGACGAAGTCCACAGGTACTATGAAACCTTATATGCCCCTACCACAGTGGAAGATGCAGCTCTCGCGGATTTTCTCACTATTTTAGGTCCACAATTGTCGGGAACAGACAACGCTGACATCCTGTCACCTATTACTAAAGATGAAGTGCATGAGGCAGTGCGTAACTCACCTCTCAAAAAATCTCCGGGACTTGATGGCCTTCCTGTGGAGTTTTATGCCCGCTACCGGTCTATAATTGGGGATAAGATCACTTCCATGGCAAATGAGGTCCTGAACGGAAAAACGGTCCCTGCAGAGTTTAAGGAAGGTAAAATAGTACTGATTCCTAAGAGTAAAGGCAAAACCAACTTAAACAAATTTCGGCCTCTTTCGCTACTAAATTCTGATTACAAAATAATTTCGCGTATTATCAACAAAAGACTCTCTGCCTTTTCCAACAAAATATTGAGTCATCACCAATCTTGCTCTCCGACCAGAACGATTTTCGAAAGTCTATCTGCATACAGAGACGTCATTGCAATTACCTCAGTGACAAGTATAAAATGTGCTTTAATCTTTATCGATTTCAACAAAGCTTTTGACCGCGTTAGTCATAGATACCTTGAAACGTCCCCTTAGAACAATTTATGCATATGAAATGTCCACTTAGAACAATTGTACATGACTGTGCTTAACCTGACACACAATGTTTTTAGCGCAACGCAATCTGACTATCAAAAATCCCTGCAAAAGAATGGCCCTGACAAACATTAAACTATACCTTTCACAAATCACTTACCTCACAAAAATCTTCGTTGCTCGAACTACTGCAATACAGCGAGTGCCACTACTGCCAGCTAAATAAAAGATACAAACTACGGAAGGCACTAACTACTGATAGTCTTAGCAAATGAAAGATTCTAATAGAGAACAAACAATGTATTTACCTCAAGATTCATAATATATACAGCAGTTCATGACATTTTTCAAAACTCCGCCATCTCTCTCCCCACATCCACCACTGCTGGCGGCTCACCTCCAACTGCCCAGCGCTATGCGCTGTTCGCATCCAGCTATAGCAGTTCATGACAACAATGGCAGACAACAATGCAAACTAGCCACATACTGCACACAGCACAGCCAGTGATTTTCATACAGAGTGCTATGTAACGTTGCCAATAAAAAACATAAACAGCCTACTTACATAGCCCCCATGCTCCCCACAAAAAATTTTACAAATGGTGTTTGCTGTTTATGTTTTTATGTAAGTAGGCTGTTTATGTTTTCTTTATGTAAGTTTGCTGTTTATGTTTTTTTATTGGCAACGTTACGTAGCACTCTCTATATGAAAAGTTTGAATTGTTGTCTGCCATTGTTGTCATGAACTGCTATAGCTGGATGCGAACAGCGCGTAGCGCTGGGCAGTTGGAGGTGAGCCGCCAGCAGTGGTGGATGTGGGCAGAGAGATGGCGGAGTTTTGATAATTTGTAATACTGGATGTCAATTATGAATATTAAGGTAAATACATTGTTTGTTCTCTATTAATATCTTTCATTTGCTAACCATCCCTATCAGTAGTTAGTGCCTTCAGTAGTTTGAATCTTTTATTTAGCTGGCAGTAGTGGCGCTCGCTGTATTGCAGTAGTTCGAGCAACGAAGATTTTTGTGAGGTAAGTGATTTCTGAAAGGTACAGTTTAATGTTACTCAGGGCCATTCTTTTGCAGGGATTTTTTGATAGTCAGATTGCGTTGCGCTAAAATTATTGTGTGTCAGGTTAAGCACAGTCTTGTACAATTATTCTAAGTGGACATTTCATATGTCAAAATGTTCTAAGGGGGCGTTTCATAGGTTATGTTGTTCCCATGAAGCTTCTGCTATTAGAATATCGTCCACATATAAAGTGATGTGACGTTTTAAGAACTCAGGTAATATGGAATTTAACCCACGAATGAATGCTGCCGAAGAAATGTTCAAACCAAAAGGAAGTTTCCGAAACTGATAACAAACGCCGAAACAAAGGAAAGCTGTGTATTTTCTGCATTCTGGATGAAGTTCGATCTGATAAAAGCTGGATCTGAGATCAATGGAAGACAACACTTTTACACCATTAAAATTTTGAAGAAGTTCTTCCATCGTCTGCGGCCTGTCTGTTTCAGGAATAATGATAGTATTGATTTGTCTCGAATCTAAAACAAGCCTGATCGATCCATTTTTCTTCTCAACAACATGTAATGGATTGTTGTATGAGCTTACTGCAGGCTCAATAATGCCCTCGTCAAGCATAGATTGTATTTCTGTTCTAACACGGTCCCTATAATGTGCCGGAATTACGTATGGTCTAACACAAAATTTAGTATGCTCACGAACACGAAATTGGTATTGAAATCCCTTGATTGTTCCTGTTTTGTGAGTAAAAACTGTGGAATGTGCTTGTAAAATCTCAAAAAGGTCCTGCCTATCAGTGTCATTACAATTCTCAATTGTTTGAATTTTATTCTGAATTAACTCATTAATTTCAAATATGCCGTCGATATCATACCTTTCAGTACTTGCAGAGTGATTGTTGGTGTCTAGTTCCGTAGAAAATTCCGAACTGTTATCTAACAGAAGGTAAAGCCGATTAATTTCCTCATCATGGTTTGAGAGCCAGTCTTCAAATTTCAAAGCTATTGACTTACCTTCTTTCTCTAAACTTATTTCAGCATCGTGAAAGCTTAAGATTGCTTTGTATTCATTCAAAAAGTCTACTCCCAGTATAATTTCCGTCGACAATAATGGAACAATAAGGAAGTTCATAGAGAAGCTGTGGCTTTGACAAAAGAATTCTAAGTTGGTTTGTTGGCGTACATCTACACTTTTTCCAAAGATTGCACCTTGTAATTTAATCTTACGTAACGGAAGTGTGGGGCAATCGTTCGCTTTGTTGCATTTGCTAAAAGCTGTTTCGCTAATTACTGAAATGGGACTGCCAGAGTCAAGTACTGCCGTAAATTTTACGTCATTTACAGTAATATGAATCACAGGATATGCAATGTTGTTATGTTTTACGTCGTGTTCCTGGAGTAAGATGTCCCTAATGTCTTCCATTTTTACGTAATTACTAGCTACGGCAGCTGCGTCGTCAGTTTCATAAGTACGTCTTGTGGCTGCCAGTGGTGTGAGTCATCGCCTATTGTCTCTTTGTTGGCGCGCGTCGTTATTGGGATTTGGAGACCTAACTTCTACAAATTCATCGTGACGAGAGTGCTCTGCTCTGTTTAAATCTCGCCAGTTCTGATGCAATTCAGGTCTGTCGTTACGATCATATCGTCTGTCGTCATGTCGGTAGTTTACATAGTTTCTTTCTTGTCTGTTACGTGGTGGAGAATTTCTGCCTGAGTCGTAACTGCGTGCTGGACCGTTACGTCTGAAGTTATTCTGTCTCCCTTGATAATAATTGTTTTGGTTTCCATATTGTCTGTTTCTCTGATTGTCTCTGTGATAGTCATTACTGCGGAGAGGTGATCTTTCCCTGTAACTATTACTCTGCCAGTGGTTGTCATATGGGTGGTGTCTGTTTTGGTCACGATTTACGTTATAAGAATAGGTTTGTCGTGGCCATTTATTGTTTCTGTCGTCACGGAATTGTGACGGATGTGACCTATAGTGATTGTTTTCCTGTTTTCGCATCCCGCGACTGTCTGTGTCAATTTCCAGTTCTTGTAACAGTCCCTGAAAAGCTTCAATGTCGTCTTTGCAACGTCCTGCTAAAATAATATGTCTCAAATGTTCAGGCAGTTTGATTAAGCAAATGCGGATGAGTTCTGAGGGGCTGTATGGGTTTGACAGGTATTGATTCTTGTGCAACATGTCTTCAAAATATTTCACAAGACTGGAAAATTCAGATTGTTCGAAGTGTTTCATCATTATGATGTTATGTTTTACTCGGTCCTGTGTGGCTTGAGACCAATATGCTGAGAGGAAGGCATGATAAAAATCTCCTTCACTGTGACAATCGTGAATGACCGATCGCATTCTCACAGCTGGTTCATTCTCCAAATAGCCACACATAAATTCTAATCTGTGTTCTAATGACCAGTTGGGAGGAAAACAATGAGAGAATTGATGGAGCCACGCTTGTGGATGAATGTCGTTGGCAGAATTCTTGAATGTTTTGAATTTACGTGTAGTAATGAACAGCTTATAGTCAAAGTCATCATGTCGGCGAGTCACATATCGCTCATTGTTACGTCGTGTCGGCGGTTCCATCTCAAAATTCGGTGCACCTTGCCAATTCCTTTCATAATTACCGAGATGCCCTGTGTTATTATTTTGTGGCTTTTCCGTATTTATATGTCCCTCTTCCCTTATTGGGGCGCGAGTGTCCTCTGAAATACGTAATTCTTGTATTACCTGTGTCAGCTGATCTTGTACTTCCCGCATTTCTCTTTTGTATTGCGTATTAATTTGATTCTGATTTTGTTTGAATTTTCTTATTTGTTCATACTCTTCTGTGTCAGTGAAGGCTACGGGTCTTGTGTCATTCAGATCATCATCTACCTTTGTAGATAAGTTAGTGACCTGATCCGAAAGTTCAGCTACTTTCTCCGATAGTGAACACATTTCCTCAGTGTGTTTTTCTGAACCAAGTTTCAGAGTGTCCATTTGTGTTGAAATCGAATCTACTGTGTTCTTTAAGTTTTCCTGAGTTTTTGCCAGTTGCGTTACCGAATCGGTAGATGCAACTGAGTCAATTTTAGCTTGCAAGGTGTCGTGATTTTCATGAACAATAGTTTGCAGTTCTTTTATGGCTGCTTCATGATTCTGTAATGCATTTTCATGACGCGAAAAAATAGGTTGGAAGTGTTCACAAATTTGTGTTTTTACGTCATTACAGACTTTTTGACATTTCGATTCAATGTTATGTAATTCAGTAGTTAAATCTTCACGTGTTTGTTCAAGTGTGGTGTCTAACTTCCGAAGATTTTGTTCCATTGTGTCTAACTTTTGAAGATTTTGTTCCACTGTGTCTAACTTTTTAAGATTTTGTTCCATTGTGTCTAACTTTAGGAGATTTTCTCCCATTTGTTGCATTAATTGTAATAACAATGCATTAGTGTCTGGAATCTGTTCCTCTACGCTTTTCGGCAGTGCATTTGCACCAGCAAAATTCACATTTTGACAAGCAGAAAATGTGTCTTGACTCATTTGAGAAAACGGTGAGGACGCAAAACCTGAATCTACAGTATTTGCAAAATTGTGTACTATCATTTCGGATTCCTGAGGCGAGCTGTTGCCGACCGATCGATCGATAATGCTTCCCTGTTCACTACCTGTTTGACTGTCTACGCCATTGTTTGACGCCCGCTCCATTTCCCTATGCACAGTTACCAAATTACTACTTTGAACATTAGTTAACTCATTACACAGTGGCACTAACACATTGCTTTCGTCTTCACTGTCGTTTCTCATTTTACTTTGGAGCCGAGTGTTACGTTTTTCACACGCCATTATTGTGACAATATTTCACACGATAACACAGAAAAGCACAATTTGAATAGCAAAAATAAGAGAACACATTAACATAGCACTGAAAATAATATGTAGTTAATTACAAGCGCAGCTGCGAAATACTTGTTGCAAATCTACATGCATGCCACAACTGTTTTACATTACAACAATGAAAGACTGCAACTACAAAGGAGATTCTCTCTACAATTACGCGCTAGCAATAAACAAAAGCTACACTAAATACACAAACTACAAGAAAAAAATCAGAAGATTCCAGTGAGGTATCCTAGGCTAAGGGTCGACATATGAAACGTCCCCTTAGAACAATTTATGCATATGAAATGTCCACTTAGAACAATTGTACATGACTGTGCTTAACCTGACACACAATGTTTTTAGCGCAACGCAATCTGACTATCAAAAATCCCTGCAAAAGAATGGCCCTGACAAACATTAAACTATACCTTTCACAAATCACTTACCTCACAAAAATCTTCGTTGCTCGAACTACTGCAATACAGCGAGTGCCACTACTGCCAGCTAAATAAAAGATACAAACTACGGAAGGCACTAACTACTGATAGTCTTAGCAAATGAAAGATTCTAATAGAGAACAAACAATGTATTTACCTCAAGATTCATAATATATACAGCAGTTCATGACATTTTTCAAAACTCCGCCATCTCTCTCCCCACATCCACCACTGCTGGCGGCTCACCTCCAACTGCCCAGCGCTATGCGCTGTTCGCATCCAGCTATAGCAGTTCATGACAACAATGGCAGACAACAATGCAAACTAGCCACATACTGCACACAGCACAGCCAGTGATTTTCATACAGAGTGCTATGTAACGTTGCCAATAAAAAACATAAACAGCCTACTTACAACCTCTTTGCGACGCTGTCAAGAATGGCTTTCCACCCCCAGATTGTGAACATGCTAAGGAATATTGCAACAGGTGTAAATGCGAAAATTGCAATCAACGGCCAAACATCTAAACCCATACAGATAAGGCGAGGGGTTCCACAGGGCAGTCCCTTATCAATGTTTTTATTTTCAGTATCATTAGAGCCCTTCCTCCGCACTGTCCACGCAAGATTAACAGGCATAACATTGAGTGGTGAGAAAACTGACATACGAGCTTATGCTGATAACGTGGGCGTTGTAATAAGGAATAAGGAGGAGACAGTTACACTGGAAATAGAAATCCAAAGATATTGTCTAGCGTCGGGAGCGACAGCAAATGAAAACAAAAGTCAAATATTGAATCTACGGGGCCTAGATCACCTTCGACTGGCATGGGCAAAACAAGACAACAAACATAAAACTTTGGGAATCACCTTAATGGCATGTCCGATGCGGATGGCTGCTTTTAACTGGACGGAAATTAGGAGGAAAGTTCATGGTGCTGTAATGGAGAACATCCATCGAACTATGGACCTGGTACAAAAAGTCAGATTCATCAACTCCTGCGTTTTGTCTAAAGCGTATTTCACTGCGCAGGTATTTCCAATCCCTAAACTAGTAGCGAAAGGGATCATGTCCACTGTTACCAATTATTTATGGCGAGGAGACATATTCAGGGTTGGTGCGACTACGGTTATACTGGATGTCAGAAACGGGGGCCTCGGTTTGGTGGATATTCGCAATAAAGCGTCTGCTCTCTTCCTCAAACGGACTTTCCATATACTCAGAGAACTTCCACAATGTATAACCGCGAAGCTGTTTGAGGCTGTGACACCCCATAGCCTGCAAGCACCGATTGATGTGCGAAGGATTAATGCCCGTCTGCAGTATGTGAGGAACTTTTTCCTCGAAGCAAGTTGTCTTAGTGACGAAATCAGAAGCAACACACGTATCACAGCGCGCGACATCATACTTGAAAGGAAGTTAAATGAGGGTAGAAACAAAATTGAAACGAAATTCCCAAATTGTGACTGGAAAGCTGTATGGCGGAACATCAACTATGCCGGGCTATCTACAGACGCTATTTCCGCATGGTACAAAACAGTTAATAATGTCATCAGCACCAACGAGAGACTATATGGGATCGGTTTAAACCAGACACACCTTTGTGGAAAATGCAATCTGGTGGATACACTCAGCCACAGATTCACCTGCGGTGGCAATGTGCATAACTGGAATTGGATCAGGCAACAAATCGCCTTTCTCACCAGATCCTCTACGCAATATATAACGCCGTCGCTCCTCCTGAGACCGGACATGACATACTTTCCGAAATTAAAAACCAACGCCATTAGCTGGTTACTGGGAAAATTTATTAGTTATGTCATCCACTCACTTGGGTCGGACAACGAGATAGAATTCCTCGTTTACATGAAGTGTGAATATGCAAAAATCAGCACGTATCGCAACCACAAGAAGCACTATGGCAACATGCTGAAGATCATTTTTGAAAGAATGGGTGTTGGTTAAATATGTGAAACCACTACAACACCTTGAACGAGAACGAACAGAAGAAAAATAAAAGTCACTTGGTTCCTTATTATTATTTACTTTAACCTTGCTTCCGGAACTTTTTTTTTGTGTGTGTGTTGTTGTATGTGTTTAATTGGATTGTATTTAAACTGGTTCATAGTCAAGAAAACTGGTATTAAATATGCTATTATTTTTTATTCAATGGACAGTTTACAAATTAAACAGTGAATTAAACTTTGAAAACATACCCAGTGATTGGGTGACAATAGTTTGAACCTTAGAATAATCTCAGTTATCTTGAGCAAAGTTTTTACTGTAACCCACTATTAAAGTTTGTTTTACCATTATTACTGTATAAGACATATTTAGCATAAAAATAGTTTAAAACTGGTTCTTTTTTTAATGTTGCCAATGGTTTAATCATTAATTGTACTGTTGAACTTGAAATGTATGTTTTAGTAAAATACAATAAAAATGTAAAAAAAAGTGGTTAGCGTGAACAGCTGCGAACCGAGAGGTCCTTGGTTCAAATCTTCCCTCGACCGAAAATTTTAACTTTTTATTTTCAGTTTATGTGAAAAACTCTTATGTTTTCATCACTTTTTTGGAGTGATTATTACATCCACAAGAAAACCTAAATCGGGCAAGGTAGAAGAAACTTTTCACCCATTCGCCAAGTGTACTAGTTAGGTGGGTCAACAACATATTCCTGTCATGTGACGCACATGCTGTCACCAGTGTTGTACACAAAATATCAGACGTGTTTTCCTGTGGAGGAATCGGTTGACCTATGACCTTGCGATCAAATGTTTTCAGTTCCCATTGGAGAGGCACGTCCTTTCGTCAACTAATCACACGGTTTTGCAGTGCGATCGCAAAACACAGACACTAAACTTATTACAGTGAACAGAGACATCAATGAACGAACGGACAGATCATAACTTTGCGAAAATAAAGAAAGCAAAATTTTCAGTGGAGAGCAGATTTGAACCAAGGACCTCTCGATCCGCAGCTGTTCACGCTAACCACGGGACCACGGAGCTCCTCGCCTCACATTGCCCTTAATATTGCCTGTCTTACGCATGGACGACCCAGTTTGTATATTTTGCTTATTTTTTCATAGTTCCACACAACTTCATCCAGTTTTCTCGATTGATCTGTGTTCAGTTTTTCAAGGCCTATCCATTGTGCCAGCTTATAACTAAATCTGAGGGGGGTGCGATGGGGATGTTCCCTTGTAAGCAAGCCAGCGGTTCTTGCGAGTCGTTCTGTGGCTCTGAGCACAGCTGTTTTCCAGTCGGTGATTCTCATAGTATGCTGGAAGAAGAAGAATTTGCCACTGTTGCTGCTCTGGCTGTACCGAAGTAAAGGAAGAGGAGGACAAGGAGAAAGTTATGTTTCCACGCTTTTACTAACAACACATTGGAGTAGGTGGATTTCGTTGTCTACATGACGATGTTCGGACGGATCCAAAAAGTTTCTTTTAATCTCTGTGCCATGTCAGTATCATTGGTTTGATCAACTCTGTGCTATTCTGCAATCAAATTTCAATGTGCATTTGTCTTGATGAGAAGATCGCCATGACTCTAATGTAAGAAAAAAATATAACACACTTGTAACCTCTCCACAATATAATATAATTATGTACAGCATTGACATTTAGCGTAATCTCCCAATAAAAAAAAATTATATAGCATTCACATTTAGCATAACCTGCCAACAGATAAATTGCGTAACATATCAATAATAAAATGTGACTAATCTCTCAATAATTGAATGTGAGTTTAAACTGGTAAATTTTGGACGTCAGCAGTGCTGCGTCATGGCCCTGAAAATTCATTCTAAATAAATTGAAAATTCTTACCTCAATAAGGTCGCCGGATAACGCATATATGTCCGCTCCTATAAGAAATTTTTCTGGCACAGCTCAGTGCAATGCTGGCCAATTGATTTGTCATGTAAACAACTGATTTGTCTTTACAATAATCAGGATGTCCATGGATTGGAGAAATTAGTAAAATCTTTAAATTGAATTGAATAATTGTCAAAACATTTTTTTTATAACAAAGATTATTATTAAGAGATTTCATTTTAAAACCATTTACATGGGACTTGATATAACAATGCTACATATGCGCGAGGCTGCTTTTACATTATACCACAACGCTGAGGCTCCGCCATCGCTCCCCACGACCGGCCCAGCCAACTTCATACACACGACTGCTAGCTACAACTTACTCCTACTGCGACACAGTTCGTACTGCAGTCAACACTGCTCTCTAGTCTGAGATTCTCTTATATCTTACATATCGCAGGCAGCGCGTGAGCAATCCATCGAAATTACATCTGCTCGAGTGCGCTAGCAATAAATTCTTTAGACCTGTTACACACTGAAGGGTATGAAATGTTCATTGTTGCTTCTTTTCTCCTAACGGTGTCAAAATACAATCTTATTTCTTACATGTAATCTCCAAAGTTCTGAAAAATCTATTCGTTACACTGATACGATAAAGCAGTACCCAGAGACAGAAAGATTGTCAAATGGTGTTTGTTTCTGCGGACGTGCTGATTGAGGAAAGGGTTTTGCAGTTCATAAATCAGTTGTACGGATTGTAGGTAGTGTGTCTTATGACGTGCTATTTCTGGAACAACCATACTTTGTGATGGATGAAACGGCCGAGTCGTGCATTGTGGAAAAATGTTCAGAACTTGATTGGGAAGAAACGGTGTTGGAGACTGGCGTAAGGATTTGTACTTACCGAGTACTTGTAATAGTTCGGATTGGCCTTGCAGTTTTTAGGGATTTCTCTTACGTCTGTCCTAATCACAAGACTGCCCGTCTCAACGCTCCCGTCTGTTGACACTTTTGTGTAGAACATTACAAAGCTTACCAATATCGGACTGCTTTGCATCTGGGCTTCCAGGCTTCCATTTCTTGTGTGGTGTCTGTTCATCTGCAGTACCACTACGTGGTTCATGTTGCTCGTGCTCTTCACATTCTCCTGCATCCTGCGACAGGTCGCCATCATCATAAATGTCTAATACGAATAGCATTCACATAAACCTTCGTTACTGTTGCATTGCTAAATAGCTGTTCGACATTATTTGCCTGTTATTTTTACAACGCCATTCCACGTTACTAACAGGAATTTTAAAAAATATAAAACTTCCACACTTAAGAACACCAAACGCAACATTGCTTACGGTTCAGTTTCCACAAGTGGAGTCAAAAACGAAAGGACATCAGGGTAAATATATTTCGCCCTTCTACCTCCAGCGGAACCTGATTTCGAATATCTAGTGTCGTGAGAATGCCTCAGGAAAAAATCTTACATTCTTCCGTTTATTTTGTGGATTACTTTTTGAAATTCAATATTTACACAGTATAATAGAAATAGTGACATCCTAAAATGCATTTCGTATTAGTGCTTATGTCTTTACAGGTACCTTGGACCATAACGTACCCTCACAGATTTATACTACAGCTTTAGTCTGCTTTCCTATTGTACTCCTCGCCGTCTGAGATTGTAATTACTGTTTTTCAGCCGTTGATACTGACAGATACAGGAAAAGTCCTGATTTGTTTCTGTTCAAAAATTCAGTTTCTGGTACAAAACTTGAGAAAGAGACACTTAATCTGCCAAATCCTCACACTCTGCCTGGGGCATGTGAAGCAAAAACGGCGCTCGTATTTGTTGCGGATGAGACACTCGCCCTGTCACGTCATGTAATGTGTCCGTTTCCAGGCAGAGCCTTACCACTGGAAAAGAAAGTGTTCAATTATCAGTTGACAAGTGTCAGACGATTAATAGAGTATACTCTCGGAATACAAACAAATGGAGGATTTTCCACCGACCTCTGAACGCTTCACTTGATGTAGCAGAAAACACTGTGAAAGCCTGTGTGGTACTTCACAACATTGTTAGATTTTGTGATGGTTATCAGTTGAAAGACATACTGCAGTAGGAAGGTAGCCATGATAGCAACAATGAAATGATTAAGAACCGCACCTAAAGCACTGCAACAAGTATAAGGAAGAAGTTTGTTGAATATTTCAACAGTGACTGTGGGAAATGTACGTGGGAGTACTCACGTGTGTAAAACTTTAAGGAGAACGTTATGTGCTACTGAATTATTTCATCGAGCACAGAAGACTAGACATTAGAAATAGAAGTGCATGAATGAAGTATGGATAATTAATGTTTAACATTTTCTGTCTCAGCAGCGTTGGAATATTGTCGCTGTTAATTTACAGAAATGAAGGCAACAATTTAAACTATCGAAACTGTTTTTTTAATCAAACAGAACAAACTTAAGCCTCGCATCACTGAACGGATACCGATATTCATTATATAACTAAAACATTTAAGTGCCTCTTATGCGTAGCACTGTTTCAGGTATCGTGAAATACGAAAGACTCATATCAAACTGTTGCACAAAGAACCGACGGAAGAAACACTCAAACTAATTTAAGTAACTGCATGTTCCATGGGTTCTTAGTAGAATGTTTCATGCGTTGTAAATAAAAACACTCAGGGTAAATAAAACACGCGGTGTTTGAGTGTTTCTGTTTATAAAAGGACTAATTAATCCGCTCAGAAGAAATGAAATTGTGTCATGTAAGGAATATCTCAAATGATTACTATTGTAAAAAAAAGAAAATTTTGTAAGCTATGCAAATGAAATTCTAACCTGTCATATTATGCTGATCTTCTAGTGGCAGCATGTCATACTTGGCGTTGTAAATACTGTATAATTAATTCCATGCCTTAGCTTTCTTGTTTTTACTAGAAGAATCTGCTTCGGAGTAATGCCAAATTGCCACTCATACCTGAATTTCGTATATAAATTGTTCAACATCACACATATGAATGAATTTCTCCATGGTTTTCCGCGCGACAACAGTCTGCAAGCTGAAGAACACAGACGAACACTGGACGCCGAGAGCCGCCTGTTCGGCTCTCTCTCTCTCTCTCTCTCTCTCTCTCTCTCGCTCCATCTCTCTCTCTCTCTCTCTCTCTCTCTCTCTCTCTCTCGCCTGCGCGCACGTATTTGACTGTGTAACGCGAGTAGCAGGCGGTTTGTTTTACGGCCGAGGCGTCAGCTCGTGAGAGCGAAGCAGCCGCTCATACGGCATCACGACTGCCTCCGTGCTATGTAAACCGCTAAACCGCTACAGCTCACTGCAGCCGGCTCGCAGCCTCCCGTGTAAAGGGCCCTTCGGTGCTGGAAAACAGTATAAACGCACGTGCTTACTGATAGAAAAAAACATGTTTATTTATGTATTTGCTATGCACGCATTTTTCCCGTTCGGTTCACAACAAAGTAAAACAAAATACATTGTCATTTCACCCTTAGAATTAGTCCAAAAACTTAAAAACTGAAAAAATACGTTTCTCTGCCTCGTGATGACTGGGTGTTGTGTGATGTCCTTAGGTTAGTTAGGTTTAAGTAGTTCTAAGTTCTAGGGGACTGATGACCATAGATGATAAGTCCCAAAGTGCTCAGAGCCATTTGAACCATTTGAAAAAAGACGGTCTTGCGGGTAGGAAGGGGCGGAAGCTGGTATAAGGGCAGGTCTGCTAGATGAGGCGCACAGTGGTGAATGTAAACAGATCGCTACAGTTACTGTCTGGAGCTGTGCCTATCAACTTCGTACGGCAGTTATTCTGACAATACCGCTTGGGAAGCGTCTATTTGGTGACGAGCAAGCAAGCATCAAGGCGTACCATGAAATCGGATTGTCTAATCGCGAGACTGCTAAGACATTAGGTTCTACTAGTTGTGTTCTTCATAATTTTGTCATATTGGATGCACAGTATAGCAAAAGTTGAAAACATGGCCGGACACGAAAATTGTGATCGTCAGATGCGCGTTTGACTGCATAAAGCAAAAGGGCGTGTGTTTCTCTCATACCGTACTGATGGCATGATCAGCTTAGAGAAAACCCGTTCGGATGAGCACAAACTTTGGCCTTGGCAGCGTTCTGATGTGGACAGTATTTTCTGCTATAGGCTCGTCAAACAATGCTGGGAATTGAAATGGTTCGTGTGTATGAGGAACCTGACGATAAAACTTTACCATTCCAACACGATGACGCTGGGATTCACAAGTCTGCCAAGACGAAATCGTGGTTCCCAGACAAAGGAATTTCATTCCTGAGCTGACCGCCGAGATGTCCGGATTTAAATCCTAAAGAGTATCTATGGGGGATCCTAGCACGACGTGTTGATCGCTATGGACGACAGTTTGAGACTGCAGACTGCTGTTCGAATGGAGTGGAACTCAATGTCGGAAGTAGAGATGACTGCCCTGATACAGTCAGCGCCCAAGAGATTTTCCCAGTCATTAAGAACAATGCACGTTCGACTAAATACTGGCCGGCCGATGTGGCCGTGCGGTTCTAGGCGCTTCAGTCTGGAACCGCGTGACCGCTACGCTCGCAGGTTCGAAACCTGCCTCGGGCATGGATGTGTGTGATGTCCTTAGTTCGTTTTAAGTAGTTCTAAGTTCTAGGGGACTGATGACCACAGATGTTAAGTCCCGTAGTGCTCAGAGCCATTTGAACCATTTGACTAAATACTAGGTCATAGTTGTGATCTGTTTAACACGTTAGGTTATTCTGACAACAACTCGTATGTGAATTTACACCATTTTCCACTCCTAAGGTTATCTTGTTTCATTAAATACCTTTAGTACCAGTGCTAATGGCGCTTTTTTTTGTAAACTGAGCGGGAAAAGCGCCTGCTATACGAAATATGAAAGTAAACACGTTTTTTTTCAAAAATAACGATGTGACTTGTTACTAATTTCCCCCACTGTATTACTGAATAATAAAATCAGAAAGAGGTAATTTAAAAGTAAATCCAGGGTGCCACTATTTCTCCATGTAAGAATAATTGAAGGTTTAGTAAAAAGGCAGCCAATTTACCGAACTGTGTGACGACTACAAACAGTAAACATGTACCTATCATCAAGACAAATGTGGATGGGTCACTTTATTACAACAACAAAAATATTTTCTCGATACTTTTGCTGTCCATGTGTGATTTCTACCACAGACTCATGTTCACTGACGTTGGGGCAAGCAGGAAATCGCCAGATTCTGACCATGAAACTAAATTTCCTCAAAGCACGCAGTTGTATGAAGACTGTGATCTTTGTTATTAAGCTTTCGACATGTCATCTTCCTTATTGCGAATATACAAAGACAACTTGTTTTCAAAGCGTTTTCAGATACATTCTCTGCAGGGCTAGAAGATATCTTAAAGGTAATTTTGGCACGCTTGCTAAAGATCGGTTTGCAAGTGTGTCTCCAGTATTTGCTGAAGCCGTTAAAAAAAAACTGCTGTGTGTTGCACAGTTTTGTTCGAGACACTCTGCGTATTTATGTGTTACATGACATGTCAACAGACCCAACACAAGCGAGAAGGAACGTAAGTGAGGCTCACCAATCGTCCTCTGAAGAACGCTTGCCTCCGACGGTCGGTGAAATGCTAAATCTTCTGCAGTTTATCTGAATACTCCTCACGCTCAATGTTGCATAGCGACGGATGTGTTTCAGTTTCACAGATGAAATCTTCTGTATTGACTTCCACCTGTAGCCAACAATATGACCTACACGACCTCACTACCGAGTGTAAAATGAGAAGCAATCCCAATACGTCACGAGCCGACTGTTAACATGTGCTACCCGCTGCTGAGCCGGGCAGCAACTCCACCGATTGGCGTGATGTGTGGGGCGCTGCAGGAAGCACCCACAGCTCAGCCAGCGGTGACCCAGTGGCGTCCTGCGCCAACTGCGGCGGTGGCGCTGCTCGTCGGAAGGCGCGGTTTAAACCAATCCTTTGCCAGTGGAAGCGCCACTGCGAAGGGCCCTCAGTGGCTCCAAGTGGAGTTGGTCTTACCCTTGTTTTTCTAACAGTTTCGAACATTATGCACGTTTTCATATCGTGGAAAATTCTTTTCTGTGGTGAAAAAAAAAATTCTGTGAGTGACTCTTCATTTTTGTTAAGCATTTGTTTTAGTCCTCCCACCATGGAAGGAACTTTGCAGTACCGGTAATCGAACCCCAGTCCTCCACATGGTAGCCATCTACACTGGCCACTCACCTCTGGAGCCGGACTTAGTGCAGTGCCCTGACAAAATTGCGACAAACCAAGGAACTAGTTTCTGTGTGTTGGATTATGCGGGGCGTTTATTTGTTGGAAAAAACTGCCCTGTAAACAAAACATTGTACATTGGTGTCGACAAATGGTGGCTCGTAAACGAGATTGGCCAAAGGTTAATGTTTACTATGTAATGTTGCAAACGGGTACCTCCTATAATATTCTTCTCGTGTATGCAGCCGGATCACAACGTCTTCATAACACAATATTTCCGCGGTGTGACTGGCCGCCATCTTCAGGTGAGGGTGCTGGTGCACAATCTCGTCGGAACTGACTACCCAGCGCTTTTTTTTGGACTTGTAGTCCGGGGTGATATGTTACAATACAGCATCACCGGTCTATCTGTGTTGGTGAGGCAGTAAATTTCCACAGGGCAGTGACTGCGTCACTGCAATTCACTTCGGAGGTGTCGCGGTGGGGCTTATAGTCCCGTACCGTGACCCGGCGCCTTACAATGCAGTGACTGCGTCACTGCAATTCACTTTGGAGGTGTCGCGGTGGGGCTTATAGTCCCGTACCACCCTCTGGGCTTGTAGTGTGTTGGTGAGGCAGTAAGTTTCCACAAGCGGCGGCCCCTATATAGGCCGCAGAAGGCCCACAACGCCTGCGCGAGAAGGTGCCGTAACTGCCCTCTAGCGCCGCGCCGCCAGTGGTGGAAACAGGCGAAATCGAGATATCGCTATCAAAAATTTAAAAAAATTTTAAAAATTCAAAAATTTTATTCCGACGATCGAAACACAGAACGTTGTTTTTTAATGTTTTATAACATCGGGTCCCAAGTCTTACTTAAAAGATAACTCTTGTCTCTATTAGTAAGATTATGAGATAAACGAATCTCTATGGATTTTTTTAAACCACAGTCCCAATAGCAAGACGCAGGGGCAACCATTTGTGTCTCGTCATATAGCATTCTGTGTCCCTCGGTGAGTCAGTGCTCCGCCACTGCAGATTTCTCTGGTTGAAGCAGCCGTGTGTGCCGCTGGTGCTCAACACATCGGTCCTGAATGGTCCGGGTTGTCTGACCAATATAAGCCTTCCCACAGTGGGAAGGGATCTTGTACACACCTTAACAGAGCCAAGAAGCGCTCTAATCTCGGCTGGCGGACGAAAAATACTTTTGATATGATATCATTTCAGAATTCTTCCTATCTTCGAGGAAATGCTCCCAGCAAAAGGCAGAAAAGCCAACGATTTGCAGGTATCTTCTGGTGGTTCAGGCGAAGGTCCAAACTGGAAAGCACGACGGATCTGTTTATCTGTATAGCCATTCAGCTTGAACACAACCTTAAGATGGTCCTATCTTAATATGTTTTAGTAATCGTTTGTCCACAACTAACTGAGGATTAGTGTAAATACACAAATCTGCTGCCAGTCGCTTTCTTTGGAATAGTTATTTATTCTATGAAACGGTTTTCCAACCTTCGCAGGCTCATCTTCAGATGGTATACAGGAGGTTACATACATGTTACACTAATGCCGGGTGCTGGTTCTGTGACAAGAAGATAGAACATACTTCAATGCATCGCCATAAATATTGTTTATACGTCAATTTGTGTCCAAAATGTAATTCTGCACATAACAGCGAGAGTATGCGCAGCTTTTGTAGTTAATAACAAGCTGTCTGCCTCCTTTGTGATGGACAACTGGTACCACGTCACTCACATTTACAGAATATGTAAGCATATACACCGTAATATCGAAACTTTGCCATTACGCAGCATGCGCTATACAGCTATCACTTGTTACAAAGAAAACCATGCAAACATATTACAGAGGCCTATTTTACATAGATTTTTTATATTCATGTTTGCATGTATTAAAGTTGATGTAAGAGCAAACACTTTAATCAAAGCTGGCATTAACATGAACGACCCAAATTAAATAAATAAATTACTACGGGAGCAAACTTAAAATATGGTGTTATATTAACATGTAATACAATTAATAACACAATTAAGGCTGGCATTAACATGAACAATATAAAATTATAGTATTTGCAATGAAGTACACCTCTTTGTATGACCATGAACTTAGTATGTGAAAAACAACAAGAACTGATAACTTAGTTCTATTCCTATATTAACATAACCTATCAGTAGAGGCAGTTTCTGTTTATTACAGCTAAAGGCACTACATATAAATGTGACGATTTATTTTAGCAGTAGATGTCTTGGACATTTTGATATATAGCGCAGGATTGATTCTGTGCTAGAATTTTTACACTGACATCAGTCTAATAACGATATCAAGAGACGGATAGAGGGAGAGCATTTAAGGAGGGGGGGTCGAGGGTTTGGGTTGGTTGACTGATCATATGTTTTGAACTTGCAAGTCTTCGAAATCCTGAAGGAAAATGTATTTCTCAGTTTAGTTTGGGCACTGAGTAGGTCGTCACATGCTGTACTTGTATTGATACACGCTTACATTACTTCACGAAGGTCAAGTATCATGCCTTAATAGGCAAGACCAAGTGTTTGGATGTTCTGTTCTATCTTGTTTGCTTAATGATTGCGTTGGGCAAGATGTGAGGCAAAACTGATTATGTTCTGGTTGTTAAAACAGTGTGCATCTATGTTGTTATTGTGGCCTTCAGTCCAGAGACTGGTTTCATGCAGCTCTCCACGCTAGTCCATCCTGTGGAAACCTCTTCATTTCCGGATAACTACTGCAACCGATATCCTTCTGAATCTGCTTAGTGTATTAACCTCTTGGTCTACCTGTACGAGTTTTACCCTCCACGCTGCCCTCCAATGCTAATTTGTGAACCCTTGATGCCTCAGAACATGTCCTACCAACCGATCCCTTCTAGTCAAGTTGCGCCACAAACTCCTCTTCTCCCCAGTTCTATTCACTATCTCCTTTATCAGTTACATGATCTACCTATCTAATCTTCAGCACTCTTCTGTAGCACCACATTTCGAAAGCCTCTATTCTCTTATCGTCTAAACTAATTATTGTCCATGTCCAACTTCTGTACATGACTACACTCCATACAAATTCTTTCAGAAATGACTGACACTTAAATCTATACACGATGTTAACACATTTCTCTTCTTGAGAAACGCTTTTCTTGCCATAGATTGTCTACATTTTATATCCTATCTACTTCGGCCATCATCAGTTATTTTTCTCCCCAGATAGCAAAACTCTTCTACTACTTTAAGTGTCTCATTTCCTAATCTAATTTACTCAGCATCACCTGATTTAATTCGACTACATTCCATTAGCCTCGTTTTGCTTTCTTTTGTTGACGTTCAGCGTATATCCTCCTTCCAAGACACTGTCAAATTCTTTCAGCTACTCTTCCAGGTCCTTTGCTGTCTCTGACAGACTTACAGTGTCATCCGCGAACGTCAAAGTTCTTAATTTTTCTCCATGGATTTTAATTCCTATTCCAAATTTTTCTTTTGTTTCCCTTAGTGCTTGCTCACAGACAGATTGAATTACTTCAAGGATAGGCAAAAAATCTGTCTCAACCATTGCTTCCCTATCATGCCCCTTGACTCTTATAACTGCCATCTGGTTTCTGTACAAGTTGTAAATAGTCTTTCGCTACCTGCAATTTACAAATGCCACCTTCAGAACTTGAAAGAGAATATTCCAGTCAACCTTGTAAAAAGCTTTATCTATGTCTACAATTGCTAGGAACGTTGGTTTGCCTTTCCTTAACCAAGATGTCGTAGCTCAGTATTGCCTCGTGTATTACAACATTTCCTTTGAATCCAAACTGATCTTCCTCGAGGTCGGATTCTACCAGTTTTTCCATTCGTTTGTAAATAAATCGTTTTAGTATTTTGCAACCATGACTTAATAAATTGTTACTTCAGTAAGTTTTACACCTGTCAGCACCTGCTGTGTTTCCGATTGGAATTATTATATTCTTCTTGAAGTCTGAAGGTATTTGCCTGTCTTATACTTCTTGCTCATCAAATGGAAGAGCTTTGTCATGGGCGGCTCTCCCAGGGCTATCAGCAGTTCTAATGGACTGTTGTATATTCCCAGGGCCTTATTACGACTTAGGTATTTAAGTGCTCTGTCAAATTCTTCACGCAGTATCGTATCTCGCATTTCACATTTATCTACGTCCTCTTCCATTTCCATAATATTGGCATCAAGTACATAGCCTTGCATAAACTCTCTATATACCCCTTACACCTTTCTGCTTTCCCTTCTTTGCTTAAGACTGGTTTTCCATCTGAGCACTTGATATTCGTACAGGTGGTTCTATTTTCTCCAAAGGTCTCTGTAATTTCCCTGTAGGCAGAATCTATTTTACCACTTGTGACATATGCTTCTGCATCCTCTAGCAATCCCTGATAAGCTACTTTGCTCTTCCTGTCGATCTGATTTTTGAGACGTTTGTATTCCTTTTCGACTGCTTCATTTACTACGTTTCTATATTTTCTTTTTTCATCAATTAGGTTGAATATCTCTTCTGGTATAGCCCTCGTCTTTTTACCTGCTCGATCTTCTGCTGCCTTCACTATATCGTCTCTCAAAGCTACCCATTCTTCTTCTACTGTATTTCTTTCCCCTGATCTTGTGAACCGTCCCTTAATGCTCTCTCTGAAACTCACTGAAACCTCTGGTTCTTTCAGTTTCTCCAGGTCTCATCTTAAATTCCTACCTTTTAACAGTTTATTTAGTTTTAGTGTATAGTTCATAAACAATTAATTGTGATCAGAGTTTACATCTGCTCCTGGAAATGTCTTACAATTTAAAACCCGGTTCCTGATTCTCTGTCTTATCATTATATAATCTATCTGAAACCTTTCAGTGTCTCCAAGCCTTTTTCACGTATACAACCTTGTTTCATGGTTCGTAAACCAAGTGTTAGCTATGATTAAGTTGTGCTCTGTGCACAATTCTACCAGGCAGCTTCCTCTTTCATCCCTTACCCCTAGTCCATATTCATCTACTCTTTTCCTTCCCTTTCTTTTCCTACTATCGTCTTTCAGTCCCCCATGACTATTAAATTTTCGTCTCACTTGGCTATCTGAATGATTTATTTTACCATATCATACATTTCTTCAATCTAGCTAGTTGGCTTATAAACTTGTACTACTGCGGTAGGCGTGAGCTTTGTATCTATGTGGACTACAATAATGCCTTCACTATGCTGTTCGTAGTAGCGTATCCGCGTTCATGTTTTTTATTCATTATTAAACCTATTCCTGCATTACCGTTATTTTATTTTGTATTTATAACCCTGTATTCACATGACAAGAAGTCTTGTTCCTTCTGCCACCGAACTTCACTAATTCCCACTATATCTAACTTAAATCTATCCATTTATCTTTTTTAATTTTTTAACCTATGTGTCCGATTAAGGGATTTGACATTCCACGCTCCGAACTGTACAACGCCAGTTTTGTTTCTCCTGATAACGACGTCCTCCTGAGAAGTCCGCGCCTTGAGATCCGAATGGGGGACTATTTTACCCCATCCATATGTTACTTAAATCTTGTTGTGAAGCTTCTACCAGTTTGTCCAATCTAGGCTATGACGTTACTTGCAAATGAGTCTGCACACACCAGACTTTTTATACTGATGTATAGTGGTTTTAGTGTTGTATATTGTTTTGTCTATCAGAATAAAAATAACGAGACAAAGTATGTCAGCCAAGACAGCGAAAGCAGAATGTGAAATTGTTAGCTTAAAAGCTGAAATCAGATCTCCTTCCAAAAACCAAGATCTTCTCAATTCATGGATATAAAATGTGCACATAGACCTCAGTGATAACCTTATTGCTCATGTCCTTTTTTTAAGCTACTTCAATTTATGCGTTAATATAAAAAGTCCTATCACGTAAGTGATACACGAGGAATAGATGAGTGCACTAATCGCGAAGAAAGCAGTAAAGTTCTCCATTATTTCTTCTGAAATAGAAGATAAGTTTTATGACAAAGTCATAAATACTGCAGAAATATGCTTCAGCAGTAATGAATTAAAGCTGTTAAACAAAGGCCTTAAGCACAATATTGCCCCCACACTAAATAAAAGCAATATTAAAGATCAAATAATGAGCACAAAAACTGTACGCACAACTACTAAACTAAAACACAATGAACAAAATGCTTCAGTCAACTATCCAAACAACATTATTATGAGAAATACTGAACAGAACAAAAAATGTAATAGAATTGTAAGTAGGCTATTTAGGCTTTTATGTTGGTAACGCCACGTTGCGCTCTATATGAAAATCACTGACTGTGCTGTGTGAAGTCTGTGGCTGGTTTGCATTGCTGGAATATTTGCTATTGTAGTGTTGGTCAGCTGTATGTGCGTTGCGCAGTTGGAGGTGAGCCGCCAGCAGTGGTGGATGTGGGGAGACACATGGAACAATTTTGAGAGCGGACGATCTGGACGTGTGACCATCAGAAAGAGTAAATTTGTAATAGTGGATATCATGAACTGATATGACTTTTGAACATTATTAAGGTAAATACATCGTTCGTTCTTTATCAAAATCTTTCATTTTCTGACTATGCCTATCAGTAGTTAGTGCCTTCAGTAGTTAGAATCTTTTATTTAGCTGGCAGTATTGGCGCTCGCTGTATTGCAGTAGTTCGAGTAACGAAGATTTTTGTGAGGTAAGTGATTCATGAAAGGTATAGTTTATGGTTAGTCACGGCCATTCTTTTGTAGGGATAATTTAAAGTCAGATTGCGTTGCGCTAAAAAAATATTGTATGTCAGTTTAGTGATGATCAGAATAAATAAAGAGAAAAATGTCTGAGTACGTTCAGTTCTGCTCAGCTGGTTTACCTGGAGAGTAATTGATTAATTTTTCTAAGCAGACGTTTCAGAATGAATAATAAATACAGAAAATTATGTGAGACAAACAAGAAATTTTCAACCGGAAGTTCCCTCTCTGCAGAGCGGACTAGGGCAGCACAGCTGTTGTCATATATGAATCAGATTATGTTAACTAGACTCATGAATTACTGAGAACTAATAATATAAAATAAATAGTATATCACAGTACTCAAAAAGTTACTTAAAAACTTAAACTTCCTGTTCACACCAATAGAAGCAAAACATTGTATAGTGATGGAACCATCAGCTCCAAAATTGAGATCAGACCTAATATCCATAAACCATAATATCTGATACGTCCCAATGTGAACGCCAACGATAGTCCAAGCTATAAAATCACCAAAAAACTTAATGCCATCATCTGTAAGACACATGAATTCGAAAACAACTTCTCTGTCGAAAACAGTTATGAGCTCGTCATTACCATACTAAATATCCCCATCGCAGCCACAGTTAGATTTGTATCTCTTGACATAGTCAACTTATATGCAAACATGCCTGTCAAGGAAACAATCAGTATAATAAGAAATAACATGAGCTCATATTATCACACAACTGCTGGCTGTTCAACAATAAGCCTTACACCCAGGAACATGGACTGGCAATGGGTTGTAGTCTTGCAGACTTGTTAGCGGACATATATATTTTCAATATTGAAAACAACATTGTTAGATCACAAACGCAACTGAAAGCTAAAATATTTTATTACAAACTCCATGTGATGACATTCCCATTCTGTTCAATGGAAAAACAAAGGAAAATCTAACTAAAGAACGGTCTTCAGAACAATTGGTAACTGCTTGCTTACGATTCCAATGGACGTAACGGAAAGACAAAAGGAAACGGAAGTTTTTAAATCAGTTGCCTCTGTCAATGGATAAATGTAATAGATAAACTAATCCATACAACAAAATTAAACCTGTCAATTGCTGACCAACCACTCACAAACAAGACGGCCACAGTTATAAGCCTGGCTTTCCTAGGGAAGATTTCTCAACAAATTGCGAACCTCTTCGAAACACACAACATAAAAATAAATTTCTTCACCAACAATAAAATACAGAATTAGATCTTCGACAGCATCAAAAACAGTCCACAACAGTATTAAACGTGAGGTTTACACAAACTCAATTGCAACTTATGTCCAAGCTTCTACACTGGACAAACTGGTAGAAGCTTCACAACAAGATTTAAAGAGCATAGTGCTGCATTTTGCATTAACAGCCTGAACAAATTCAGCTTTGCGCCACCGTCTTGCCCAACACAATCATTCTGCAAATAACATTAAACGGAACTTCATCTTGCTAACAATAGCATGCATGATACGTGACCTTCTCGAAAAAATCTAAGTCTTTACCAACGTAAATACAGCACCTGACTACCTACTCAATGACCAAACTACACTAAAAAATACATTTTTCCTTCCGAATTTCGAAGAATTACTGGTACAAAACCGGTAATCAGACAACCAACCACCCTCTCCCCCACAACCCACCTCCCCAATGCCTCCGTTCATCTTTCTCTTTATATACTAACTAGGCTGACGTCAACGTATAAATCCAATTACAGAATAAAACCTGTAATATATGTCTAAATGTCCAAGCCCTCTACTATTAAAATAAATCAATACTTTTACACATATTACCTTTAGCTGAAATAAACAGAATCTGGCTTTACTAATATTGCAAATACTGTAATTTTGTATGATTTATTCCTGGGCAGTCTTGATTACAGTATTTGTCCATAAATTAACTATATTACATGTTAATGAGACAACACATTATTTGTAGTTTTTCCTTGTAGTAATGTATTTATTTCTTTAACTTTGGCCATTCATGTTAACGCCAGTCTTGGTTAATATATTTGTCCATGCATCGACTTTAACGCACGCAAACAGAAACAAAAAATATCTCTGAGCAAAGGAGGCCTATGACATCTTTGTGTGATTATCTTTGTAACAAGTGACAGTTGTACAGCACGTGGTGGATGATAGAGTTCCGATATTATAATGTATATGCATGCATATTCTATAAAAGTGATTGATGTTGTGCCACTAGTCAATCACAATGGAAGCAGCCAACACCAAAATCTGCTCATACTTTCGCAGAAAGCATAAAATTATATTTTGGGTCCAAATCGGCATATAAACAGTACTTATGGCGAAGCATTCCATCAACTTGTCAGAGCCAGCAGCCAGCATTACGCTTTGAAACAGCTATGTAACCTCCTGTGCGTTATTTGAAGATGATGTTGAAAATGTAAAAATGAAATAAATAACAATTTCAAAATAGTGGCTGGTTGCAGTTTTCTATATTTACGTCGAATAAACAATTACGGGTTCTTAAACATCCATAACGAATAAGCTTCATCTTATCAGCCGATTTCGAGAATTTTGTGTTCCAAAAAGACAGGACACCCGCTCATTGGAGCATCGATGTTCGTTGCTACCTACACTACAAAACTTCCGTGTCACTGTATTGTACATAGCGGTGGTTCTGTTCCCTTCTCTCCCCCCCCCCCCCAATCACTCTCTCTCTACACTTATACTCCGCAAGCCACCCAACGGTGTGTGGCGGAGGGCACTCTACGTGCCACTGTCATTACCTCCCTTTCCTGTTCCAGTCGCGTACGGTTCGCGGGAAGAACGACTGTCTGAAAGCCTCAGTGCGCGCTCGAATCCCTCTAATTCTACATTCGTGATTTCCTCGGGAGTTATAAGTAGGGGGAAGCAATATATTCGATACCTCATCCAGAAACGCACCCTCTCGAAACCTGGCGAGCAAGCTACACCGCGATGCAGAGCGCCTCTCTTGCAGAGTCTGCCACTTGAGTTTGTTAAACATCTCCGTAACGCTATCACGGTTACCAAATAACCCTGTGACGAAACGCGCCACTCTTCTTTGGATCTTCTCTATCTCCTCCGTCAACCCGATCTGGTACGGATCCCACACTGATGCGCAATACTCAAGTATAGGCCGAACGAGTGTTTTGTAAGCCACCTCCTTTGTTGATGGACTACATTTTCTAAGGACTCTCCCAATGAATCTCAAGCTGGTACCCGCCTTACCAACAATTAATTTTATATGATCATTCCACTTCAAATCGTTCCGCACGCATACTCCCAGATATTTTACAGAAGTAACTGCTACCAGTGTTTGTTCTGCTATCATTTAAAAAAAATAAAGGATCCTTCTTTCTATGTATTCGCAATACATTACATTTGTCTATGTTAAGGGTCAGTTGCCACTCCCTGCACCAAGTGCCTATCCGCTGCAGATCTTCCTGCATTTCGCTACAATTTTCTAATGCTGCAACTTCTCTGTATATTACAGCATCATCCGCGAAAAGCCGCATGGAACTTCCGACACTATCCACTAGGTCATTTATATATATTGTGAAAAGTAATGGTCCCATAACACTCCCCTGTGGCACGCCATAGGTTACTTTAACGTCTGTAGACGTCTCTCCATTGATAACAACATGCTGTGTTCTGTTTGCTAAAAACTCTTCAATCCAGCCAGCCTCCGGTTACCTGAGCTAACGCCTTGTGACTTTTTCCTCTTAGAGCACATTAAGGGACGTGTTTATGTATGCCCACTGCACTGGTGGTTGAATCATGGACGATGCTGAAATCTTGAGTCACACCTTGATCTGTGTCTGGATAGCCCGATGTTGGCGGCGACTGCTCGCCATAAGAGTAGGAAGTGGGTGTTTGAGTCTTGGTGAGCTACAAATTATTAACTGTAATTACGCGTCCACTAATGTGATTAGTTACAAACTAAATTCAAATCGAAAAATTGCCATTTTTCTCTTTACCAGAGTGTTCCCGAAGAAGGTTAATACGTTAAACACACATCACAGAATTAACTGAGTTTCCCATAGCTTTCAAATCTCATTTCCTTTGAAACGGTGCACAGTGGCGCCTGAGTTGAAAATTCCTTGCAGTTTGTGCTCAGAAAAGTGTTAGTGTGACACTGTCCGATACCGTGCGTACAGTCAGTAAGGCTGCTCTGAGTGATCCCCCTCCCACTCCACCCCACCTCACTCCTTTGTCAACTGACGTCACAGTGGCCGCACAGCTCTAAAACTAAATCACACTGCCGACATTATATTTTCTGAATGATGTGCAAACAAAAACAATGCCAATCATCCGGCTCTTCCAGTCTACGTTTGCCATACGGAGACCCTAGGAGCCACCAGGTATCGACATCAATGCAGTTCCGACGATCACCAACACGAGGTAGCGTCTAGTCTTCGCCGCTATCTGTATAACAAAACGTGAACAATCATACCATGCAGCATGTACAATAATTTGAAAATGCTGTCTCAGAAAATCAGTATACAGGAATAATTAGAGCAAGTGGCAAATAATTGAAATTAACTTCTAGAATAAAGAAATATTGCCTTATAACTGAGCCAACTCTAACTCAGACAAAAATACTTCCAAAAATACAATTTTAAGCCAGTGATTTACTAATTTCAGGTCTTTTAAAATACTGCACAGTGATCCGCTTATAACGTTAGATGCAGGTCAGCGAGAGTATTGTTAATTTTCCTCCAAAAAACTGGGCAGTGCGGTCCAGCGCGGGGCCGCGTTACGTGTAGGCCAAGCACGTGCGCAAATCGCCTCAGGGCCACATTTTGTCTGGTAACAACGAGGCGCTGCCCCGTGAACAAAGGGCTCGCACAGTGCAGACCAAGCCTCGCGCCGCGCGAACAGAACGGGCGGACTGTGAATGGACATGCAACAGGGAGCGGATGGTGTAAGCAGAAACTTTCCTTACAGCGATGAAGAAGTAACCCGCCGCATTGAGCTACATTCTCGTTTCCAGCGGCGTTTAAGTGTGGCTCCAAGCAAATCACATTAGTGTAGTTGCGTCTGACATTGCTGCAGAAGGCATAGATTTTCGTGACGTTCCTCGACTTTTTGTATCTAACATCTTATGACGTGATTGTCTGTTTACTCGACCAAATCGTCGACATCCTTATCTAAAGCGTTTTCTATGTCCTGAAGTTTTTCCATTACATTCCTGAAATGATCTGACCAGCCTTTTTCGAATTCTTTGTATTTTTTTCCGTTACAATTTTATCGTTTGCGTCTGTTTTTTAAAAGTTCAGTTTGAAATGACCTGCCGTCCGGAGTGACCGAGCGGTTCTAGGCGCTACAGTCTGGAACCGCGCGACCGCTACGGTCGCAGGTTCGAATCCTGCCTCGGGCATGGATGTGTGTGATGTCCTTAGGTTAGTTAGGTTTAAGTAGTTCTAAGTTCTAAGGGACCGATGACCTCAGCAGTTAAGTCCCATAGTGTTCAGAGCCATTTGAACCATTTGAAATGACCCAGCTTGTTTAGATATAGTGCCTACTTTCGCTTCCATTGGTTTTCGACATCCACTTACATTCACTACTTTTCAATTCTTTTTGTCAGTGCACGACAGATACTGTGGAAATGGTAAGAGCATTTTTCTGTTAGGTCCTGTAACCTTTTGAGCTGAAACCTCGTTCACGACATTATTAGATTCGCAACATGAAATAATCATATACACTATACACCGACCGAAAACATAAAAAAAATCTTTTCATCATGTTGTGGTTTTTAGTTACCCGTACATGCATACATTACATTAACATATCTGTTGGCTCTTCTTCCTGTTTCCATTAATCTATTTATTAATTACCAATCTTTCATTATTTTCGAAAGAGAAATATATGACTGCCAGCGTCTTAATGCAATTCAAGCTAAATTTATTGTAAGTTTTTCTAAGGTGTTTAATATTATATAGAATAATGTAGGCAATAACTCACCTTTTATTAAATTTTTCCGATTGCTTTACTCAATATTCGCAAATTAATAAGGACCTATACAATACCGTCTGTCTTCATTTAAGTGTTGGCTGGCAACTGAAAATGATTCACATTTCGTCCTTCTGCGCGCCTCTTCGCCTTCTAGTAACTGTGGGACAGCTACAAAGTTGTGGGTTGTCAACTGAGCTGCTTAATCGATCGCAAAAGTGAGCTGAAAGTAAGCAACAGCTTACGGTTACGCTGTACTGAATGAACTAACAACTCAGGAAATTGTAATATCACATTCGCTTACAGTGCTAAAATAACTAAATAAATATCTCCAATCTCTTGAGTGCCTAGAAGTGTCAACAGTAGGAACTCCTTGAGTAGTCAGTTATGTACTGAGGTGGCGAAAGTCATGGGATAGCCATATGCGTACCAGTCAAACCTCCGTATAACTATTACTACACCGAGCGAGGTGGCGCAGTGGTTAGACACTGGACTCGCATTCGGGAGGACGACGGTTCAATCCCGCGTCCGGCCATCCTGATTTAGGTTTTCCGTGATTTCCCTAAATCACTCCAGCCCAATGCCAGGATGGTTCCTCTGAAAGGGAACGGCCGACATCCTTCCCTAATCCGATGAGACCGATGACCACGCTGTCTGGTCTCCTTCCCCCAACCAACCAACTATTACTAATACAATGATAAACCAGAGTACAATGATTATTTTTTATGGTCCCGGCTGGTTTCCTATAAGTAATATGTTAGTTACCCCTCATCACAACGATGAACTAAATTTAGTAACACCCTGTTAAAATGAAGAGCAAAATTTCGAGGAATTTACTATTTCCTTCTTTTAAGAAGCTCACTATAGCGGTAGGTATTGCTTATTTAGCTTCTAGACTTTCGGCGCTTTATTTCCAGAAACAGTACTAAAGTACTTTATTTCTATAAGCAGTACTACAGTACTGTATTTATTCTAGCGGTTAAGACAATAGTGTACAGCGGCGGGTGAGCTGTGCTGAGCGGCAAACATCAAAGAGCTTCTTTTTTTAAACGAGTGTTCAGTTTGTCCATTGTTGAGCTTCATTAGCAGACAGAAGCTGGTTTTTTTCCTCTCATACGCAGCTTATCTCCGTGATTTTTGCAATCTGTTAATGTTTTAAGTTGATGTAAGCGCTTTGGACTTCGCTAAGATTTGGATAATGTCTGGAACTCGGAAGCAAATAAGGTTGGAGACAAAACTGGAGGTTTTCAAAGACATTGATAACGGAATGAAACAAGTAGACGTGGCGAGGAAGTATGAACTTGCACAATCAACGATAGCTACATTCCTCAAAAAACGAAAAGAAATTGAAGAAAGTTTTGTAGGTGGCGACGATATGGACAGTGCTACATTGCGGTGGTGTAATGTGATGCGTGCGCAGGATGTACCAATTAATCGTCTGTTGATAGGTCAAAAAACCTCAGATTTCGCTAAGGTGCTTGGCGATTCTAACTTTAAAGCAAGTAACGGATCGTTGCAAAAATTTAAGGACAGACATAGGATCTTTTAAAGCGATTTCATTAGAAGAAAAATCGGTACCTTTAGGTGATGCAGAATTTTGGAGGAAAAACATCATGTATAGACTGTTAGAAAAATGCAGCACTGAAAACTTGTACAATGCAGATGAGACGGGATTGTTTTATCAACGGACTCCAGAGAAGACGATGACCTTTAGAAGAGAAAAGTGTAAAGGAGTGAAGCAGTCTACTCCACGCCGCACTGTTCTCTGCAGCAACGCTTCAGGGACACATAACCTGACACCAGTGGTGATAGGAAGATCAGCAAACCCACGGTGCTTCAAAAATGTAAGAAGGTACATACATTTTATTTTACCTTTCCTTAAACTGAAATTTAATTCAGTATAGAATAGATTCAGCTGTAATGCTTTGCTACAGTCGTACTGTAAATGTGATTTCTTTTATTGCAGTCAATTACATGGCAAATTGAAAAGCATGGATGACGGCTACTCTTTTTAGTGACTGGCTGCTTTCGCTTGATAAAGAGATGTCAATGAAGAGTAAGAAAATTGCATTGTTGGTGGATAATTGTTGTGTGCATAACGACATGCTAGCGTTGAAGAACTATGCTACTTCCTCCCAACTGTACTTCAGCTCTTCATTCACTAAATATGGGGATAATTAAGAACTTTAAGGCAAAATACCCTTCACGTTTAGTTGAACACGTGATAGCAAGGAAGGTGAGCAATCCCTACAGTTTCAATGTGAAGCAGGCTTGTGACCGATTGCTAGTTCCTGGAACAGTGTATAGCCGAATGTAATTGTGAATCGCTGGACAACTGCAAGAATTTCCGAAAGTGAAGACGTTGGTGAGAATGTTGTGGTAGGCGATAAAACGCAGGATGATATTCAAAGTGATCTGGAGACTTATTCAGTAGATACTGGCAAAACGACAGATGCTTCAGTAGTTGAATTCTTGTCAGTGGCTGATGAGGCGTTGGTGTTTAAAGCATATACCAGCGAATCTATTATCGAGGTGTTAAAGGGTAACTGAAGATTTTGACGATGACAGTGATGTGACAAGTGCGAATCCCTCTCATCTGATGGAGCTAACAGGTCAGTGGGAAACCATTCAGCAAGTAATATCTTCAATCCCCAGTGTTTCAGAGCAGCAGTTGATTGCGTTAGAGGAGATAAAGATAAAATTCGCAAAATAATCTTTAAGAAAAAAGAAACAAAGGAATGTAGGTGAATTTTTCTGTACACAAAAGTGCGATATCCTACAGGTACAGTATCAATAAATGAAGTGAAAAATATGTGTTTCATCATTTGTCTTTTAATATTATTTTTCATCAGAAAAGTACTACAGTACTCCGAGTCACAATAACAGAACACTACAACAGTAACCCTGATACAACAATTTAATTTTCGTGGTCTGTCCACGAGGTGTAAAAGTGAAGTGCATTGGCGAAGCTGTCATTTTAACTCAGGTCATTCATGCAAAAATGTTTCCAATGTTATTACGGCCGCACGATGGGAATTAAAAGACTTTGAAAGTGGAATAGTAATTGGAGCAAGACGCATGAGGTACCCCAGTTCGGAAATCGTTAGGCAATTCAATATTCCGAAATTAACAGTGAAAACTGTGCCCAGAATACCAAATTTCAGGCGTTTCTTCTCACCACGGACAACTCAGTGGCCGGCGGCCTTCACGTAACGACTGAGAGCTGCGGCGTTTGAATTGAGTTCTAAAAAGCTAAGAGACAAACAACACTGCTTGAAATAGCCGGAGTAATCCATGTGGAACGTATCCTTTAGGACAGTGCGGCGAAACCTGGCGTCAATGGCCCATGGCAGCAGACGGCGGACGCAAGTGGCGTTCCTAAAAGCACGACGTAGCCTGCGGCGTCTCTCCTGGTATTGTGACCCTACTGGTTGGACCTCAGATGACTGTAAAACTGTGGCCTAATCAGATTAATCCTGATTTCGGTTGGTAAGAGATGATGGTCTAGGGTGCCGGCACGATAGCTCAGCGTGTTCGGTCAGAGGGTTAGCTACCCTCTGTAATAAAAAAACTGAGTGAACGGATCAACAAACTACCTGAACTGATTTCATGAGACGTCCGCGCCGAACATATACAACTAAAAAAATAGAGGAAAATGAGGTCAACAAAGATTTTAAAAAAATTAAAAAAAGGGTTGATTCATAACTAAAACGTCTTCGGTCCCGGGTTCGATGTCTGCCACTGCCTAAATTTTGATCAATAATCAGCATTGGAGGCCGAAGACTTCCGGCTTAAGAAGTCAGCCTCATTCTGCCAACGGCCTTGTCAAAGAGGGCGGAGGAGCGGATAGAGGTTCAGGGCACTCTCTTGTCCTAGGGGTGGGAAATTGCCCCTAAAGGCGGAAGAATCAGCAATGATCAACGACATGAGGATGCAGAAGGCAATGGAAACCACTGCATTAAAGACACGTAACGTGTATCAACAGGACATATGGCCTGTATTTGAAGAAGTGTCATGATGATCTCTCCATTGGCAAAAGATTCCGGAATAGTCCCCCATTCGGATCTCCGGGAGGGGACTGCCGAGGGGGAGATTACCACAAGAAAAAGATTGAATAATCAACGAAAGGATAACGTTCTACGAGTCGGGGCGTGGAATGTCAGAAGCTTGAAAGTGGTAGGGAAACTAGAAACTCTGAAAAGGGAAATGCAAAGGCTCAATCTAGATATAGTAGGGGTCAGTGATGTGAAGTGGAAGGAAGACAAGGATATTTCTGGTCAGATGAGTATCGGGTAATATCAACAGCAGCAGAAAATGGTATAACAGGTGTAGGATTCGTTATGAATAGGAAGGTAGGGCAGAGGGTGTGTTACTGTGAACAGTTCAGTGACCGGGTTCTTCTAATCAGAATCGACAGCAGACC
This sequence comes from Schistocerca cancellata, assembly GCF_023864275.1. Taxonomy (NCBI): domain Eukaryota; kingdom Metazoa; phylum Arthropoda; class Insecta; order Orthoptera; family Acrididae; genus Schistocerca; species Schistocerca cancellata. The sequence continues at coordinate 86,061,851 of NC_064627.1, read as the reverse complement.
AACACCGCCAACGGTAGTTCAGGTATACATGCCGATGTCGCAAGCTGAAGATGAACAGATAGAGAAAGTGTATGAGGATATTGAAAGGGTAATGCAGTATGTAAAGGGGGACGAAAATCTAATAGTCATGGGCGACTGGAATGCAGTTGTAGGGGAAGAAAAGGTTACAGGAGAATATGGGCTTGGGACAAGGAATGAAAGAGGAGAAAGACTAATTGAGTTCTGTAACAAGTTTCAGCTAGTAATAGCGAATACCCTGTTCAATAATCACAAGAGGAACAGGGAAACTTGGAAAAGGCCAGGAGATACGGGAAGATTTCAATTAGATTACATCATGGGCAGACAGAGATTCCGAAATCAGATACTGGATTGTAAGGCGTACCCAGGAGCAGATATACACTCAGATCACAATATAGTAGTGATGAAGAGTAGGCTGAAGTTCAAGACATTAGTCAGGAAGAATCAATACGCAAAGAAGTGGGATACGGAAGTACTAAGGAATGACGAGATACGTTTGAAGTTCTCTAACGCTATAGATACAGCAATACGGAATAGCGCAGTAGGCAGTACAGTTGAAGAGGAATGGACATCCCTAAAAAGGGCCATCACAGAAGTTGGGAAGGAAAACATAGATACAAAGAAGGTAGCTGCGAAGAAACCATGGGTAACAGAAGAAATACTTCAGCTGATTGATGAAAGGAGGAAGTACAAACATGTTCCGGGAAAATCAGGAATACAGAAATACAAGTCGCTGAGGAATGAAATAAATAGGGAGTGCAGGGAAGCTAAGACGAAATGGCTGCAGGAAAAATGTGAAGACATCGGAAAAGATATGATTGTCGGAAGGACAGACTCAGCATACAGGAAAGTCAAAACGACCTTTGGTGACATTAAAAGCAACGGTGGTAACATTAAGAGTGCAACGGGAATTCCACTGTTAAATGCAGAGGAGAGAGCAGATAGGTGGAAAGAATACATTGAAAGCCTCTATGAGGGTGAAGATTTGTCTGATGTGATTGAAGAAGAAACAGGAGTCGATTTAGAAGAGATAGGGGATCCAGCATTAGAATCGGAATTTAAAAGAGCTTTGGAGGACTTACGGTCAAATAAGGCATAAGGGATAGATAACATTCCATCAGAATTTCTAAAATCATTGGGGGAAGTGGCAACAAAAGGACTATTCACGTTGGTGTGTAGAATATATGAGTCTGGCGATAAACCATCTGACTTTCGGAAAAGCATCATCCACACAATTCCGAAGACGGCAAGAGCTGACAAGTGCGAGAATTATCGCACAATCAGCTTAACAGCTCATGCTTCGGGGCTACTTACAAGAATAATATACAGAAGAATGGAAAAGAAAATTGAGAATGCGCTAGGTGACGATCTGTGTGGCTTTAGGAAAAGTAAATGGACGAGAGAGGCAATTCTGACGTTACAGCTAATAATGGAAGCAAGGCTAAAGAAAAATCAAGACTCTGTCATAGGATTTGTCGACCTGGAAAAAGCGTTCGACAATATAAAATGGTGCAAGCTGTTCGAGATTCTGAAAAAAGTAGGAATAAGCTATAGGATGGGACGGGTCCTATACAATATGTACAACAACCAAGAGGGAATAATAAGAGTGGACGATCAAGAACGAAGTGCTCGTATTAAGAAGAGTGTACATCGAGAAAGCAATGATGGAAATAAGAGAAAGGTTCAGGAGTGAATTAAAATACAGGGTGAACGGATATCAATGATACGATTCCATGATGACATTGCTATCCTGAGTGAAAGTGAAGAAGAATTAAATGATCTGCTGAACGGAATGAACAGTGTAATGAGTACACAGTGTGGTTTGAGAGTAAATCGGAGAAAGAGAAAGGTAATGAGAAGTAGTAGAAATGAGAACAGCGAGAAACTTATCATCAGGATTGATGGTCACGAAGTCAATGAAGTTAAGGAATTCTGCTACCTAGGCAGTAAAATAACCAATAACGGATGGAGCAAGGAGGACATCAAAAGCAGACTCGCTATGGCAAAAAAGGCATTTATGGCCAAGAGAAGCTTACTAATATCAAATACCGGCCTTAATTTGAGGAAGAAATTTCTGAGGATGTACGTCTGGAGTACAGCATTGTATGGTAGTGAAACATGGACTGTGGGAAAACCGGAACAGAAGAGAATCGAAGCATTTGAGATGTGGTGCTATAGACGAATGTTGAAAATTAGTTGGAATGATAAGGTAAGGAATGAGGAAGTTCTACGCAGAATCGTAGAGGAAAGGAATATGTGGAAAACACAGATAATGAGAAGGGACAGGATGATAGGACATCTGCTAAGACATGAGAGAATGACTTCCATGGTAGTAGAGAGAGCTGTAGAGGGCAAAAACTGTAGAGGAAGACAGAGATTGGAATACGTCAAGCAAATAATTGAGGACGTAGGTTGTAAGTGCTACTCTGAGATGAAGAGGTTAGCACAGGAAAGGAATTCGTGGCGGGCCGCATCAAACCAGTCAGTAGACTGATGACCAAAAAAAAAAAAAAAAAAAAGAGAGAGGTGATGGTAGGGTTCGAGTTTAGCGCAGACCCCACGAGGCCATGGACCCAAGTTGTTAACAAGGTACTGTGCAAGACGGTGGCTGTGTTTACATGGGGTAGTCTCGGTCATCTTGTTCACTTGAACCGATGATTGACTAGAAATGGTAATATTCGGCAACTTGGAGACTTCTGTAGCCAGTAATGGACTTTATCATAGTTCATGACGATGGAATATGTATGGATGACTATGCGCCATCTTATCGTGCCAAAATGGTTTCAAGAACATTCTGTGATTTCGAGCGAATGGTTTGGTCACCCAGATTGCCCGACATGAAAATTTATGGAACATAAGCGAGAGGTCGGATCGTGCATAAAATTCTGCACCGGGAACGCTTTCGCAATTATAGGCGGCAATAGAAGCAGCACGGCTCGGTATTTCTGCAGGTGGCTTCCAACAAGTCGGTAATTCGATGCCATTTCGAGCTACTGCACTATGCTGGGCAAAAGCGGGTCCGACACGAAATCACAGGATGTTCGTTTTTTCAAAGCCAGTTATTACAATAATCTCCATAAATGTAGAAGGAATATCAGTAGTAAAAGAAGTATTACTGTCCAATATGGGTGAGACAAAGTACTCTGATCTCCTGCTCATCCACGAAACCCATAGAGATCCGAATGTCAGATAGCCGAAGATAAATGCAATGACCTTAATCACTGAGAGACCTAACGCACAACACGGCAGTGCAATATTGGCTAACCCAGGCCTAAATAACTCGTCCGCAAATTTAACTTTAGACAACAACACAAATATCGACTATAGCAACAGAGTCCTATACAGTAAAATCCGTGTAGAAACTTCCAAATAATGTATTTCGTTTCAAAGCACCAGATAATTTCTATTCACAACTATTGAAGTTGGTCATGGAAGATTTTAATTGTCACAGTGTATCATGGTGTTACAAGGTAGAACACACAGTCCTGAAACTAACACATGATCCAAACTTACCATACTCCTTCAGGAGTGGAATGTGAGGCCGTGGATGTAACCAAGATAATATGTTTGCAAGTGAAAATATTGCCCACCAAATAAACGAAGAAATGAAAGACCCATTTCCAAGGATTCAGCTTCGAGCAATAATTTGTACTATACAATCAGTCATGAAACCCAACTATACCACCTTCAAGAGAAGGTTTAACTTTAAACGAGCACAGTGGGATAAGCTCGCTGAGCAACATGCCTCCAAAATCCTTGAACTAGATCCTTCTCCTGAGAAATATGACAGATTTATAAAGCTGGTCAGAGATTTCTCACGTAGGTACAGTCGTGCTCAAAAGAATCCGAACGACCTGAATTGCATTTCACCTGTTTCTCATGCAACCCACATAACGCAGCTGTCTAGCAGGCCCTCTAATCGCTCCTTGGTACAGTCGTTTGACTATTGAAGATGGTTCCAACAGGTCACCACTAAAAAACACTGCTCTGTATCGTAATAACTCAAGATGTAAAGAAATACCACGACACTACAAATATCAAGGAATACTTTATCACATATAAGGCTGTCCTTAAGGCTTGTCAGCTCACATTTATTACAATAAATGACATACCTGAAATGTTACCACTCTCATTATTACGTCAGATAGGTAATGCAAGTAGTCAGTTCGTCGTATTCATGGTTCCCTCTTCAAAGTAACATACCGTACTTATTATTTAACTCAAAATGAGATTAAAATTTAAGTTATTCATGAGCAGCTAGCTGAGAATATGTATGAATATCAAATGACACGACGAACCGTCTAGTTCTGCATATGGATTCAAAGCCAGGTCATGTAGACTAAGCAAAGATTTCGTGACTGACGGAAACTAACAGTCATTCCTAATTAGGCATACAGAGAGTTATATACCTCGATTTTAGACAATATAAGTTAGCAAATATCACCTTTAAATCGCATAACGCAAACATATTTAACGGACGCTAATTCCTACCCAGCTTCTATTGTCCCTGTTAACGAACTACGAGGGGTCTCAAATATTGCCTCTTCACAACTAACTTATTTGAATTGCCGTAAGGTAAAGCTTTGTGTTGGACAGGGATTCGAACTCAAAACACAATCGGATAGATATCGACGCATAATCAACTCTGACATTTCGGATTTTCTCGGCAGTAGCTAGATGTTTTAACTGAAATGACGAGACGAAACATTAATTTTTTCCTTCCCAGGACTCCAACCCGGCACCTATCCCTGTTATATTCTAGAGAAAACGAACGTTAAATATGGGTTTGTTGCACCAGCAGCGACATGTGAGCATGTTTGAACTAGAAATAATATGACGAAGAGTTCAGTGCTGACTGGGAATAGAGAACCACACATATCTTTGACTACACACAAAGAGACGTCAGCTACTGAATTTTTCTACAGCTCGGAATAACATCTTGAAGGTACAGTGATCTCGCAAATAGTTCTGTGTCTCACTGGGAGTCAAAAACGTCACATATCGTTAGTGTTGACAACGAATGAAAATACGTTAAAAATCAAAATTATTATCCACCAGCAGATAGCTGTTCTCATGCTAGAGCTTGATAATATATAATGAAATCTCTAGTGCCGGGCCAGGATTCGAACCCATTCACGCGCAATATGTGGAGATGTTGAGGAACCTGCAGTTTTGAACAAACAACAAATTGTAGCCGAGCTGTACTGTCACGAAGGGATCAAATTCCGCGTTAAGGACGGTCTGAGTTGCATTCCCAGTTCAGAACCATTTTTAACGACATACAGAAGCAGAGATAAAAGATGGAATAAGTGTCCAGTGAGCCTACATAGCGTTTGTTTCGTCACTAGAAATAAATAACTAGTATTAGAAAGGTTACTGGTGATCGAGTTTCTACATGTCGCCACTCCAGACTTTATTGTGGTTCAACCTAACGTCTACTTGGTAGAGAAGGAAAATAATTTTTTATGTTAATTTCAGACCACAATGCCATTGCATCTTCTTCACTTGGTGTAGCCAGAAGAGAATGGAATCTGTCTCTTCCTATCTAAAATCATTGACAAAAGTTTGAATCGAACCCAGACCAGAGATATACAAACATATCATCAGTCCAACAGACCACCAAACCATCTTCTCTGTGGCTCATGTTTCTATCATAAGGCCTTTGCGAAACACTGGCTGACAATTCCTGGCTCCCTGTAGTAATTTGGAGCATGTTCAGTAAATTCATTTACTTGGTTGAGCGAATAACCATGAACTAGCTACCTCGGCTACCCAGAGCGTACATTCGTCTTTATTTTGTAATCACCGAAGTAAAATCACGTAACTGCCACCTACACAGAACTGCCGAAGGGGAGGATGCAGAAATTTATATAGGAAGTGTTTCTTTCCACTTGAGCTACTCTATTGCGCCATCTCTTTGTTGAAAACGTCGTGCAGTGCAAATGTGGCATTTCAAATATAAATTTTGTATTCCTAGAAACCTAAAATATGGTTGTCAGTGACGGGAAGAGGAGTTTCCTGTTGTTTAGCATTGTAAGTTTTTCACCATTGCACTATGAGCCGAACGTTTGTTCTTGCGATTTCCTTATCGATGTTTGATCTGACTGCTTGTAGCTCTTTCACAGAAGGGATAAAAACAGTAGGGCCAGTGAGACTGGAACTGTGAACCATAACAGACGCTTTTTCAAAGGTCAGCACGTTACCACAGAGCTGGCGAAGAATTACATGTCTTAGCTCCCTCTTAAGAGACCTATAGTGGCTAGAACTCGTAAACCGCTATTTAAGAGATTAGTTGCCATTTCCACGTGCAATGACTTTTTTGGGCTGAAAACCGTAGGTTTACAATCTTTCGTTGCACGTCAAGCGATAATAACTCAGATTAATCAATGGAAATAACAGGTAAAATCAAGGGAACTTCAAGGCTTAATACCGTGCACACCAGGAAGTAACTCATCGATCACACAGTTGCCAAACATACGTTGCCTTGTTGCCAAATCTCAGTTACAGTAACAGCAGGAAGAAGACGAACCGACGTAATGGTACAGCGGGCTGGGAAGTGAGCATAGCTGGTGTCTTCAAGTCGCGGCTGCTACGGCCTGGATTACGTAATGCGTATGATTCGCATTTCTGTAACTACGTTTAGGGACTGGAGCATAGTTACTATTAATAATCAGAACTGACTGCAAACTAAGCATCATAAATCAGTAACTCTTATAGTTTTTTTATATTTCTTTCGTAACTGTACTCAAAACTAAAAAACTCATTCACAGATGTTTTCGTGCCTCGCACACCAAACAAGTAAAAATAAAAAAAAGAATGTGTGTGTGTGTGTGTGTGTGGGTGTGTGTGATAGAGAGAGGGAGAGAGAGAGAGAGAGAGAGAGAGAGAGATAAAAATCAAAAAGTATGAGAGAGAGAGAGAGATAGAGTAAAAAATTGTAGTAAAGAAATTGAATCATGGTATGTAAAGAAATCTTTCATTAGAATGACACGTTCCACATCATTACGAAATATCGCATTCATGATCTATGAAACAAGAATTGATCAAATGTAATATAATCTAATCATATCATATTGATGACTATCCATGAAGATTGATGAATTACCGATATTTTTGCCAATACCAGCAACCAAATGTAAACTTGAAAATAAAAGATGACAATTTTGTAATAAACCGGCACTTCTATCAAGACCCTTTCGTCCCTGTTAACTAACCACGAAAGATGTCTGAAATACCTCCATTCTGATATAACAAAGTGTGCAAGCATTTAAAGATGAAGTGCATGATGTGAAGTTCTGTGACGGAGATACGAACCCAACACGTAATCAGATTGTTAACTAAGTAAGATCAAATGTTACGTATCGGTTTTTCTTACCAGCTGCTAGGTGTTTGAATCTGAAATAATGATACAAACTTTTGTGCCTAAGCGACAATCGAACTGCACACCTACCGTGCATCCACCAATATAGCTTAAATATCAGTTGCTTACTCACCAACGGTAAGATGTGTGCATGTTTGACCAGAAATAACGACACCTATTGCGATTGTCAGCAACACATGCACAGACATTAAAAATGCACATTAATTTTCACTAGCAGGCCGGTGTGTTCGTGATTGGCCTTGAAATGAATCTATGAATGTTTTTGTATTGAACCAGGATTCGGACCCACATACTTACCTTTGGAGGAGATCTAGAGAAGACTGCAGTCTTCGGAAAAGGAACGAAATGATTGAACTATACTATTCTGAGAGATTCAGATCCTCGAAAGAGGAGATACGAATTCGAATCACAGTGCAGCATCAAATTTTTCAACGTATCTAGTTCAATCAAGTACAAGTAAAATGAAAGCCCTGTTCCTTTAAATGACCATCGGTTCATCAAATAAATTAAAATTTTCTAATATAAGTAAGTTTACTGGCGACTGTATTTCTGTTTACCGTGACTTCCGCTATGTCATCTCCGAACGTGAACCGGCTCAGCCCCGTTGGTAATGAAGGAACGTGCTGCTTAATGCGGATTCTGGATTATAACGTCTTTCTCTTGAGGCTACCTGACGTGAAGTAAATCTGTTTGTGCCACTTAAAAGTAAATGCCTGAACCCACGTGTTGCACCTGTGATAGTTCGTTCCACCAGACTTTTGTGGCCACATTTCGCAGCTCCAGGAGTGTGCTATAACGGATGATGTGCTTAGCTTACAAAATTAGTCAAGGTGGAAAAAACGCGAGTCTATTAAATGGTTAAGTAGAAGCAAGTTTCTGACGCGGAGATTATGCTATTCTCATGTCAGCAGGATGTAAAGACACTTCAGGCATCATAGGCTCGATGTGAAGCCATTCTTAAATTTTCACAAATTCAGCAAATTTCTTAGTTCGAGAAAATCCACTGGGAAGTGTGAAGTTACCGGATAATTCGATTATTACCGTCGTTATTTCTATCATTTTCTTCATACCGCTGCTGGAACACTGTACTTGAAGATCAGTTGAAGCGTTTTGGTCACTACAGAAGAAGTTTCCCAAGAACAGGTTCTTTTCCTGTCTACGGAATCCTTTTCATGTTAATATCAAACATCAGCAATTACTCGTAGATTACATTAAAACTAAAGTAATTGATGAAGACGTTACTTGATAACAAAAACGCGCTGCCTTTCTTCATTTACTTGTGCCTAGAAATGGCTATCGAGTACTGCCAAGCCAAAAGGCAAGAGATCTTACTGCCTGCTGATTTACGTCGCTGTCAGTTCTTCCATATGATTTGGTCGACGTGACCTGTTTCAAGTTGTGTATGACAGAGAATGTTTTAGAAAATAAATTGTTTTCCTTGCAATAAACAGAAAGATTTTCATTCTAAGCTATGCAAGTTCAAAATTTTCGCAATATTAGTTCAAATTTCATATTCGCTTCTATAATGTAGGAAAGTATTTCACAGTTGCAAAACTCGCATCCGACTGACTGACCTTACACTTAGTCGCTGACCATAAATTCTAGCTCAGAGTGACACCAGATTATGTAACCTAATGTAGGGAAGACTCTTTGCCAGTGCTGTTTCTCGCCGGAAAATACGGAGTTCACTCATTTGGCTCCATAGGTACACCGCAACAGTAATTTCTCTCTCTTTCATACATTTTGATTTTTATCTCCCTCTCTCTCTCTCTTTCTCTCTCTATCACACACACACACACACACACACACACACACACACATACACATTCTTTTTTTAATTTTTAATGAAGCTTAGTTTGCAGTCGGTTCTGAGTGTTATTAGTAACTACGCTCCAGTCCCTAAACGTAGTTACAGAAATGCGAATCATACGCATTACGTATTCCAGGCCGTAGCAGCCGCGACTTGGAGACACCAGCTATGCTCACTTCCCAGCCCGCTGTACGATCACATCGGTTCGTCTTCTTCCTGCTGTTACTGTAACTGAGATTTGGCAACAAGGCAACGTATGTTTGGCAACTCTGTGATCGACGAGTTACTTCCTGGTGTGCACGGAATTAAGCCTCGAAATTCACTTGATGTTACCTGTCATTTCCATTGAATAATCTGAGTTATTATCGCTTGAAGTGCTACGTAAGATTGTAAACTTACGGTTGTAAGCCCAGGAAAGTCATGGCACGATGAAATCGCAACTAATCTCGTCCTTTAAATAGCGGTTTACGAGTTCTAGCCACTATTACTCTCGTCAGAGGGAACTAAGCCACGTAATTCTTCGCCAGCTATGTGCTAACATGCTGACCTGCGGAAAAGCGTATGTTATGGTTCGCAGTTTCAGTGTCACTGACCCTACCGTTTTTATCCCTTCTGTGAAAGAGCTACAAGCAGTCAGATCAAACATCGATAAGGAAATGTCAAGAACATACGTTCGGCTCATAGTGCAATGGTGAAAAACTTACAATGTTGCACAACAGGAAACTCCTCTTCCCATCGCTGACAACCAAATTTTGGGTTTCTAGGAATACAAAATTTATTTTTGAAATGCCACATTTGCACTGCACGACGTTTACAACAAAGAGATGGCGCAATAGGGTAGCTCAAGTGGAAAGAAACACTTCCTATATAAATTTCTGCATCCTACACTGTCGGCAGTTCTGTGTAGGTGGCAGTTACGTGATTTTACTTCGGTGATTACAAAATAAAGACGAATGTATGCTCTGGGTAGCCGAGGTAGCTAGTTCATGGTTATTCGCTCAACCAAGTAAATGAATTTACTGAACAAGCTGCAAATTACTACAGGGAGCCTGGAATTGTCAGCCAGTGTGGCGCAAAGGCCTTATGATAGAAACACGAGCCACAGAGAAGATGGTTTGGCGGTCTGTTGGACTGATGATATGTTTGTATATCTCTGGTCTGGGTTCGATTCAAACTTTTGTCAATGATTTTAGATAGGAAGAGACAGATTCCATTCTGGCTACACCAAGTGAAGAAGATGCAATGGCATTGTGGTCTGAAATTAACATAAAAAATGATATTCCTTCTCTACCAAGTAGACGTTAGGTTGAACCACAATAAAGTCTGGAGTGGCGACATGTAGAAAATCGATCACCAGTAACCTTTCTAATACTAGTTATTTACTTCTAGTTACGAAACAAACGCTATGTAGGCTCACAGGACACTTATACCATCTTTTATCTCAGCTTCTGCATGTTCGATAAAATTGGTACTGAACTGGGAATGCAACTCAGACCGTCCTTAACGCGGAATTTGATCCCGTCGTGACAATACAGCTCGGCTACAATTTGTTGTTTGTTCAAAACTGCAGGTTCCTCAACAGCTCCACATATTGCGCGTGAATGGGTTCGGATCCTGGCACGGCACTAGAGATTTCATTATGTATTATCAAGCTCTAGCATGAGAACAGCTATCTGCTGGTGGATAATAAATTTGATTTTTAACGTATTTTCATTCGTTGTCAACACTAACGATATGTGACGTTTTTGACTCCCAGTGAAACACAGAACTATTTGCGATATCCGTGTACGTTCAAGATGTTATTCCGAGGTGTAGAAAAATTCGGTAGCTGACGTCTCTATGTGTGTAGTCAACGATATGTGTGGTTCTCTATTCCCAGTCAGCACTGAACTCTTCTTCATATTATTTCTAGTTCAAACATGCTCACATGTCGCTGCTGGTGCAACAAACCCATATTTAACGTTCGTTTTCTCTAAAATATAACAGGGATAGGTGCCGGGTTGGAGACCTGGGAAGGAAAATATTAATGTTTCGTCTCGTCATTTCAGTGAAAACATCTAGCTACTGCCGAGAAAATCCGAAATGTCGCAGTTGATTATGCATCGTTATCTATCCGATTAGGTTCTGGGTTCGAATCCCTGTCCAACACAAAGCTTTACCTTACGGCAATTCCAATAAACTACTTGTGAAGAAGCAATATTTGAGACCTCTCGTAGTTCGTTAACAGGGACAATAGATGCTGGGTCGGAATTAGCGTCCGTTAAATATGTTTGCGTTATGCGATTTAAAGGTGATATTTGCTAACTTATATTGTCTAAAATCGAGGTATATAACTCTCTGTATACCTAATTAGGAATGACTGTTAGTTTCCGTCAGTCACGAAATCTTTGCTTAGTCTACATGACCTGAGTTTGAATCCATATGCAGAAGTAGACGGTTCGTCGTGTCATTTGAAGTTCATACATATTCTCAACTAGCTGCTCATGAATAACTTAAATTTTTAATCTCATTTTGAGTTAAATAATAAGAACGGTATGTTACTTTGAAGAGGAAATCATGAATACGACGAACTTACTACGTGCTTTACCTATCTGACGTAATAATGATAGTGGTAACATTTCAGGTATGTCATTTATTGTAATAAATGTGAGCTTACAAGCCATAAGGACAGTCTTATCTGTGATAAGGTGTTCCTTGATATTTGTAGTATCGTGGTATTTCTTTACATCTTTAATTATTACGATACAGAGCAGTGTTTTCTAGTGGTGACTTGTTGGAACCATCTTCAATAGTCAAACGACTGTACCAAGGAGCGATTAGAGGACCTGCTAGACAGCTGCGTTATGTGGGTTGCATGAGAAACAGGCGAAATGCAATTCAGTTCATTCGGATACTTTTGAGCATGACTGTACATACTACATGAATGTAGAACAACTTATACACCAGGACTGGACAAAAATACTTACGAATAAATCTGAAGAGCTCTTTGAAGAAGATCCATATTTTGAAGAAACAATACAGGCTGGTGAAGACCTGATACTATCCATATCAGGTACAAGGAAAGAAAAATGGTGCCATTTTCTGATGCAGCTTTACATGAAGCAAAACAGTAAAAAGGCTTGGAAATTGCTGAAGAACCTTCGAAACGAGCCAAGAGGTGCTCCCTAGTCCTTTCCTGATACAACACCTAACCAGACTGTGTAGCAGTTACTATTCAATAGCAAAGTTAACAGGTCAACAGCTAACCCACTGTGACACACCAAAATACCTCGGAGTAAACTTGGAGCGTTCCCTCACCTTCAAAGACCACTGCACAGATAGAAATGAATGTCTGCACTGGGAATAACATTATTAGGAAAGTGAATGGCAACAACTGGGGAGCACAACCACATGACCTCTGCATGTCTGCCCTTTCTTTGTGCTTCTCTGCTGCAGCACCTGAATGGTAGAACTACAACCATGCGAATCAGGCAAATTTTCCCCTAAATGAAACAGGATGAATTGTAACTGGCTGCCTGCGGGCAACCCCTGTTAACAAAATCTACTACCTCATGGGTATAGCACCTACCGACATGTGAAGGAGAACGGCAGCTGAAATAAATTAGAAAGAAGCGGACCTAAACTCCCTTGTTTGGAAGAGAACATCAACCACCAAGACTCAAATCGAGAAAAAGTTTCCTCCACGCAACGCCACCAATACAGACAACACCTGCAAACCGTAGGACACGACTCTGGCATAGCTCATCCTCAGAGAAATATTAGGACAACCCCAAAGAAGAAATTTTTGCCGGTCATCACCTCCCGTACGAAACAAGGAAGATCCTCAGTAGACTGAGAACTGGAGTATCTCGGTGTAAGGTGAACATGAAGAAATGGGAATACATCTCAGGGGACGAACAGCGTGAGTGCAGTGAACCTCTAGTCCACCAGCACCTACTCAACTGCAGGAAACTATCAGAACCAGTTTCCATGGACGTTCTGGTTGTCGCCAGTGATAACGCAGTCCGTGCACGTATACTTTGTAATCATTAGTATGTGTGTGTGTGTGATATATTATGTACAATATGTTCCGTTCTGGACACGTATAAATAAATTACTATCCATCGGGCAAATAATAAATGGAACGTGGTATAACCAGATAGCTATTGGTATATGGCATAGCATGATAAAGAGTTACATACTTGGAAAGCCTTAAATTGAATTCCAATCGTAAAATGAAGCAGATGATCAGAGTAGACGAACATTAAAATTGTGATATTTTTTGTTATTCATGAGATACTGGCAGCGAGAAATGTTCCGGGAAAAAAAGAAAATAGGCTACTGTTGAAAAGGGAGGCCTATATATTACACCAGTTGGGCTGTCATTACTAAAAATGATTTACATAAACGTCAAAGCAAAATATCCATTTTACGGGGTCTAACTGTTTGAAACGATACCCCTAAATCACACTTACAGTACAGCCCAATGCTGGAACATATTTTTTTAAAAATTATATCGTTTTCGTACCCTGTAAATTTCTATTATTGATGACACACTGAATGAGGCATCATAGGTAAGATTTGAAAGTCAGAAGATGCGTAAAGTACAGTGAAACTAATGCACTGACAATCTAATAAAATAAGTTCTACATGGAGGTACACCTCTATGCAGTTCTGTTTACTTGACGTTTGAATCATCGTTCACTTTGTTGGCATGCGCAAGACACGATAGCATGCCTTGCTTCTTTCCTCATTGAAGACGCTTATGGGCTATCAAAGTACATTTAGGTAAGTTTTTTGCAAACGTGGACATTACAAATGTTATGCATACGGGCAGAAAGCTGAAAATTTAACGAAGAAGAAGTACCCATAAGCAACCAAACATGACTTTCGAAGTTCCAGCTTCATTTCCTATCGACACAAATGCAGCCAAAAGGGAATTCAATGAATTACGAAACCATGAGTTTCACATCATATCATTCTCTTCTTGTTTATTCGAAATATATCAACAAAAAACAAATTACATTAATGGGGCCACGTGTGTCGTATTACTAGAGCAAACGCGCACTCAAGAACAGAAAAACTTTCGAAACTACCTTCCTGGCATTATGTTATTAATGTTATTGTTGTGGCCTTCAATCCAGTGACTGGTTTGATGTAGCTCTACATGCTACTATATCCTGTGCAAGCTGGTTCATCTCCCAGTACCTACTGCAACCTAAATCCTTCTGAATCTGCTAAGTGTATTTGATGTAAGATTTAGAATCTAAAACAGGTGACGCCTGCGTACGACAGAAATAATGACAAGCAATAGTAAAGAGTAGCTTGCAAATGTTTTGGGCTACTTAAAACGGCGGCAAGACACGCCCACTCTGGCTTCAAAGCAATGTACAGCGAAGTCTATCGTGCCATTTCCCACATTTATAATCTTCCATTACAAACAGAGATTTCTAATTACAGTAGTTACATAGTTACCCAATTAATATTCGCGAACGTATACATTTTCTAAGAATATTGTGTTGATTATCCAAATATTATTCAATTTTACGAAATAATATTGTAGAATTCGAAATCAATAACTTCTCAAACACATTATTTGCAGAAAAAGGAGGCTGTTCATTAAGAAGCGTGGCAAAGCAGGTTCCAGTAGAGGTACGATACCGCTAATAGAAATTGTGTCGTAATTTCGTCATATTTCTGTGTAAAACTGTTTTTAATGAACCTAACTGCGCTGTTAGAATGAGGAAACTGACAAATACAAATAAATAAAAGTTATTGTGGAATATCTGTAACAAAATTTCGATACTTTCTGGAACACACTGGTTACACATTATGTCCTTATTTAATAGACAGTACGAAAGAAATATAAAATATCAATAAGATTGTAAGTTCCATCTTTCGTTTTTAATTACTTGCTTTGAAATAAATGATGTGTTGAAAAATCTTTATTACTATATGAAAAAAACATGTAGTATTTCCCTGTAGGTCAAAAGAAATGATTGAACAATCAATGATGTAAGTACGTGTATGTCATAACATGTGTCACACAATGAAGATATATGTTGTTACCGGGAGTTTTTATAAATTTGGCAGCTGTTAGTACAGTAACGCAAATTTACTTACCCATTACATTTCATGAATTCTTCTAGGAACACAGTTTTTTGTTTTATTTAATCCTCAAACACATACGCAAGCGCGTGTGCACAAACAAAACGGAAACACATCTGAAAAAATTCAGATTTCGGTGACACCAATCGAAATTAACGCAATGAAGCAAACGACTGCCAACAGTGCATCTGAAACGTAAATAAGTAGTGAATAGCGTAAGGAACAGCAACACAGTAACATCGAGTATTCGCCAATGAGTATGACAACAGGTAGGTAAACGCTGTTCAAAATCCGCAATACGATCTACAAACAGAAAATCTCTACCAAGTCAAAACGTCATGAAATTTTACCGATGCCACAGGTCAGTTTGAATATAAAAACGACAACAACAGGTCATATACAATAAATAACGAAGTACTGGTCAAGTCACGTCAACAACAGCAGTCATAAGTGTCAAATATCTGCATGTGTCATTATTTTACTGGACATATTCTAAACAATTCAATTCACGTTTTGCCCTAATATTTCTGTCTTGCAAACGAAACATTTTAAATGGCAGTGGCTAATGTCTGTCGGCACGCATAGGGCACACATAATGTTATAGAGGTATACATGTAATCCACACAACAATTAAATCTGATGTTAACATATTTCTAATCTACGTAAAATTTGTAAATTTATATATCGGGATCACTAAAGGAATAAGCTCACGGAAGAAGCCACAATGCCAATGAAACTTACTTGCAGATTAAACAAAACAACAGAAATTGTTCTCGCCACAAGGAGAACCTTCTTTAATTCATTAATAAATGCTAATCATTTGCGTATCCAAGATCACTGCACACTTCAGGCATATTCGACTTCTGTTGCATGGAGTTCTGGTTTTAATGGCTGGCTCTGTACTAACCCCTTCTGCGAGTGCTACGAATATACGTATGTGCATTCATAGACTTTGAAGATCAGCGCCGATCCTTCAATGTTCATCCATAGATAGCGATCTTATGCACTTATGTTATCATGGCATGCAGCTGCTAAACGTTCTGCTGTAATCTTCCCCCCCCCTCCCCCCCACAGCTCCTTTGTTCCTCCAATCAGACGGGGACCGTCATCTCTGCCTTTAAGCACAGCTTTGGCCATGCACATGTGTGGCCCCCTGTAAATTTGCCCTGCCAAGCTCATTCTCCGCGTTTTCATTGGCTGCGCGATATACCATTGTTTCATCATAGAATACAACTCTTGGTTCCTCCTACGTCTCCAGGATTGGTCCAGAATTCTTTCTCATGATTTTCCGTTCAAAGATCAACAAACTCTCTTAATTTATTTCTTGTAGTGCTCAAGCTTTCTTTTCGTTTAACAGCACTGTACTGCCACAGAGTTATAGAATGGTTGTAACCGACCAACTTTTCGACAGCATTAACTGCTCCAGAATGCAATTTGAAGCCTATTCACAATCTGTCGATGAATTTTTTGTTTTAAGATATTATTCCTGAAGAAGTAGGTGCTAAGGCAAGCAAATTTTTCCAGTATGACTGCGTTCCAACTGTACGGTGGTTATTAGTGGCTTCTCTGGATATTTCTATCATTTCAGTCTGCATCGTATTAATTCTCAGTTCCGTCTTACTGGCGTTCTTTGTTAAGTGCTAAAAAGTTTCTACCATCTGTAGTAACCACAACCAACAGCGGGATTGGCTTGGGCTGCGGATCGGAGCCGCCAGGTGGGGAAGCCGCCGGCGGTGGAGCACGCACCACAGGACGAGTCGGACGACAGACAACTGACAACTGACAACAACCGACCACGACCGACTATGAGCGACACAACAAGGAAGAGATAAACAACGGAGGCTTGTGGAAACCACAACGCCAAACACCAAACGTAAATCCACTCGGAACCACAGCCCAGCAAATGTCAACAACGAGCAACGACCAGAACGCAGTACCGCCGAGATAGAAACGAAATCCAGAGCGTGTGCCAGACTGCTGGACTAGGCTTTTTTGTTCTTTATTGTTATTTTTAAACCTGTTTACAGGCAGGCCAGCAGCAGCATACTACGCCGCTCTTTGGCCTCAGAGAAACACAAAAGATACAATTGAAGACAATCAGAGAAAAAATATGGTGGACATATAAACGGAGACATGGAGCCGTTCACGGGCGTTGAGTCCAAGATAAAATTTGTTATGACACTTGGACACACACATAGACGAAAATTGTCACATGCGAACGTAGGTGCACAAAACGAATAACACTGAACTACTTAAGCACAAACGACGGCACACACAGAAACACGAGGCGTTGATCTCCGGCGCGCGAATGTTCACTAAGCGTGTACCGAGTCCATGGACCTGCCAAGAGAAGAGGAGGGGGGGGGAGAGGGAGCGGGGAGAGCAGAGATGCCACGGGAAGGGGAGATAGGGGGAGGGTGGAAGGGTGAGGGGAAGCCCAGGGGAAGAGGGGTGGAGGAAGGGGTGGAAGAGAGAGAAGGGAGGGAGGGTGCCAAAAGGAAAAGACACAGGGTGTGGGAGGGGAGGATCAAAGTTGATATGAGGGGTAGATGGAGGGGAGGAGGACATCATCAGGAAGGGGGAGCTGGCGGAAGCCACCTTGGGAGAGGGCAAGGAGGGTGGAGAGATGGAGACCGGGTGGGATGTAGGAATAGAGGCGCAGCAGCGGGCAGGGGTGGGAGAGGATGGGCAAGACAAGTGGGTGAGGAGGATTGAGTTTACGGGAGGTGTACAGGATACGTATCCTTTTAAGGAAACGGAGGAGGTGGGGGAACAGAATATGATCGTACAGAATCTGCATGGGGGAGGGGACACGGATGCGATAGGCGAGGTGGAGAGCATGGCGTACAGGAATTTGAAGGGATTTATAAAAGGTAGGGGGGCGGAGATCCAGGCCGGATGGGCGTAACAAAGGATAGGGCGGAATAGGGATTTATAGGTGTGGGGTATGGTAGAGGGGTCCAGACCCCATGTACGGCTGGAGCTTGACGAGACGGAGTCGGGAGTGTGCTTTGGCTTGGATTGTCTGGAGATGGGGGATGCAGGAGAGACGACGGTCGAGGATGACGCCAAGGTACTTAAGTGTGGGGGTGAGGGCGATAGGACGGCCATAGATGGTGAGATAGAAATCAAGGAGGCGTAAGGAAGGGGTGGTTTTGCCTACAATGATCACCTGGGTATTGGAGGGATTGATCTTGAGCAACCACTGGTTGCACCAAGTGGTGAACCAGTCAAGATGGGATTGGAGAAGGTGTTGGGAGTTCTGCATGGTGGGGGCGAGGGCAAGAAAGGCGGTGTCATCGGAAAACTGGAGAAGGTGGACGGGGGTTGACGGCGGCGGCATGTCCACCGTATACAAAAGGTACAGAAGGGGGGAGAGAACGGAGCCTTGGTGCACACCGGCAGAGGGAAAAAAGGTGTAGGAATCCGTGTTATGGATGGTGACATAGGAAGGACGGCGGGAGAGAAAGGAGCCGATCTTAATGGGAAGGGCGAAGGTTTGGAGCTTGAAGAGGAGACCAGAATGCCATATGCGGTCATAAGCACGTTCGAGATCCAGGGAGAGGAAGATTGCGGAGCGACGGGAATTAAGCTGTTCGGAAAGGAGATGAGATGAAGGAGAAGGTCGTCGGAAGAGAAGGACGGCCGAAAGCCACACTGGGTAACGGGAAGGAGGCGGTGCTGGTGGAGATGCTGGTGGATGGGTCAGGTGAGGATAGATTCCAGGACCTTGATGAAGACCAAGGTAAAGCTGATGGGACGGTAGGAGGAGACGGCGGACGGTGGTTTACCAGGTTTAAGGAACATCAGGATACGGGAGGTTTTTCACAGGTCAGGGTAGTAACCGGTGGACAGGACTACATTGTAGAGCCTGGCCAGAGTGGAGAGGAAAGAGACAGGAGCTTCACGAAGGTGACGGAAGGTGACACTATCATGACCAGGAGTGGTGTTGGATTTTGTGCGGAGTGTAGCAATGAGATCCTGTGTAGTGATAGGGCCATTAAGTTCCATGTGTACAATGTTGTCCAAGTACTGGAAACTAGGTGTGAGGGGAGGGACAGATGTGTCAGTTCGATCACGGACATCCGGGAAGAGAGAGTAATCGAACTGGGGATCATCGGGGATGGAAAAGACATCGGAGAGGTAGGAGGCAATGTGATTGGCCTTACTAAGGGTGTCAGGGAAGGGGTGATCATCATGGAGAATAGTAGGGGGAGGGTTTAGTTCCAGTAAGACGACGGAAGGCTGACCAGAACTTGGACGAGATTATAGGTAGGGTAGCATTTAAATGGGTGCATGTTTGTCGCCAGTCCCGGCGTTTCTTAGCCGCGAGCAAATTACGAATGTGTCGCTGGAGATGCCGGTGGCGTCGTAGTGTGTCCGGGTCACGTGTGTGGAGGAAGGCATGGTAGAGACGGCGGGATTCACAGTGGAGGATGGCCTGTGGGGATAAGGTAGGACTGCGGGGGTGGATGGCGACAGTAGGGACGTGGGTCTCCACGGCCTCAGACAAGGTCTGCTGAAGAAAGGGGACAGCATGGGTTACATTGTCAGGGTGGTGGTAGGTGAAGTGGTGGCTATCGACCTGGGTGGAAAGGGTATCCCGGTAGGCATTCCAGTTGGCACGGGAATAGTCATGGACGTACTTTGAGGGAGGGTCATTACGAGGGTTGGGGTGGGGGCGACGACCGTCTGAAATGGTGAGGAGGGCAGGGAGATGGTCGCTACCAATAGGCTCCAGGACATCCACCGTTATGCAGCCAAGGAGGTTAGGGGAGGAAAGGATAACATTGGGAGTGGAGTTGTATTCGTGATGGGTGTGCTGGGGGATGCAAATGAGGTCACTTTGAAGGGAGGAGAGGATCTGATGCCACCGCCATAACTGGGTGGCGGAACGACTATGGATGATGAGGTCGGCGGCGATCACGTAGGAGGAGAAGGTACAGTCAATGTGGGAGAGGAAGTCGAAGGGAACAGGGGCGTTAGGGCTGATGTAGATGGTGGCGCAGATGACAGTAAGGCCAGGGAAGAAGACCCTAAGGATCAGGTGTTCGGTGGGGTTGGGAAGGAGAGGTTGGAGCCAAACTAGGATCTGGCGGTGGTGACCAATGGCATCTCTGCCACGCACAATCGGGAGGGGATTATCGGAGCGGTGAAGGAGGTAGGGCAAAGTGTGGACAGTGTGGCAGGTTTCATTGAGGAGGAAGGCATCCATGCGGTGGGTGGCAAGGGTGTGCAGGAAGAGGTTCTTGTTAGCAGGAAGGGAGCGGATGTTGTTGAAATGGATATGGTGCTGTCGTGCTATGACAGGGATTTAGACGAGGGTGTCAAGATGGGAGAAGGTCAAATGGGCCTGGTTGTTGGAGTAGGTAGTGTAAATTTTAAGTGGAAAACGGAACGGGCGGCAAGGGTTATCTGTTGGAAATTCAAATGGTTCAAATGGCTCTGAGCACTATGGGATTTAACTTCTAAGGTCATCAGTCCCCTAGAACTTAGAACTACTTAAACCTAACTAACCTAAGGACATCACACACATCCATGCCTGAGGCGGGATTCGAACCTGCGACGTAGCGGCCGCACGGTTCCAGACTGTAGCGCCTTTAACCGCTTGGCTACCACGGCCGGCATCTGTTGGAGGGTGTGATGGCGCTTAAAAGGGTGAACATTCTGAAGGACGATGGTGAGGAATCTGATGATGTCCTCAGCAGTAGGTGGTGGGCGAAGGGAATTGCCAGGAGGGGTGGGTGCGTCCAGAGGGCAGACAGGAACAGTGAGTTCAGGAGTGGTAGGAGGGAGTCGGGCCTTACATTTCTGGAAATAAGTAGGAAAGGGAGGTTACAGGTATTACAGGAGGAGGGGGCTGGAGATTGTGGTACTGCCATAAGAAGTGGGCTTGCCTACCGTGCAGGCAGGTGGTGGCCTCGTGGCACTCAGATGTCAGGTGTGCATTATACTGCAAGCACCTCTGGCAGCGAGGGATTGAGGAGGGGAATGGGAAGGGTTGACTTGGTAGCATTGGTGAAAAAGAAGACCACCCTCCTTTAGGAGACGGTCTATGGAGGGGGCGTGTTCAGGAAAGACCCACATAAGGCGGGTGGGGCCAGCTGATTTGTGGATGTGGCTAACCGCACGCACCTCCAGATGGGGCTGCGCCTTGAGCTCCGCCAACACCTCCTCCTCTGTGATCATCGGACTTAGCCAAGTGATCACGACGGCGAGGGTCGGCGGGCGATGCGGTAGTTGGGGTTGGCGGGAGGGAGTCAGGGAAGGGGCAGGGGTGAAGGAGGCATTAGGGCCAAAGCGGGTGACAGGGATGCGGGAAAGGAGATCTGTGTGAAGGGTAGGGCCGGTGGAGGAGATGAGGACCGAATCACGGCGAGGAGTGAGGAGGGAGATGGGGCCACCGGGAAAATGCTGGCGAAGGAAGAGGGTGAGGTTCCAGGCCTCAAGAAGGGAAGGATCGAGATGGGAGAGGAGGTAGCGGTAGGAGGAGGGGGAGGAGAAGAGGGAGGGGGCAGGGACAGGCGGCGAGACATCCATGGCATCCTGGACAGGATAAGGGGGACAAGGCAGAGCCCTTTTTAGATGCAGAGGAAGAAGGGTTGGCACTGGGGCGTTTGACGGCGGCAGAGGGGGTGTGGAGGACGGGAGCAATGGGTAGGTGTCGTGGAGGGCAGGTCCTGGTGCTGAAGTCGGCGCCGGAGATGGTGAGGGCGATGGCGACGGCGATGATGAAGACGATGAAGAGGGTGAAGGGGAAAGTTGAGTGGGGGCCGCGGAAACGGAAGGAGCAGAGGGGGGGGAGTGGAGGGAAGGGATCAGAGGAGATGAGGCAGGGAGGAGCCGGGGATGGAGCAACAAAAAGTGAGGGAGATGGGAGAGTAAGGAGTTGGGGGATGGATTGAGGGGGGGGGGATTGGGCACACCACGTTATAGTGGCTGCGGCGGTGGAGGGAGATGTGTATACTATGGCAGTGATGGTGGCTGTAATGGTGGCGGTGGGGGTTGACATGGTGATAAGGGGAAAAACACAGGACAAGACAAAGAAGCAAACGAGGGACGGACTAGGCGACGAGAAACACAGAGTAAAAGGGACGGAGAAACGATGAAGGAGAACTCCGCTGCTGCTGGCGGGGGAGGTGACCTGGCTGGCCGGCCGGTGGGGACGCCGCTGCTGCTGCTGCTGCTGCTGCTGCCGCTGCTGATGCTGCTGGAGGCTGGCTGAGACCGCTGCTCGCTGCTGGCTGGGACCGCTGCTGGCTGCTGGCTGCTG
Organism: Schistocerca cancellata; assembly: GCF_023864275.1. Lineage (NCBI taxonomy): Eukaryota > Metazoa > Arthropoda > Insecta > Orthoptera > Acrididae > Schistocerca > Schistocerca cancellata. The sequence goes on along the minus strand of NC_064627.1, from coordinate 86,039,282 downwards.
GACGCTGGACGCTGGCTGCTGGCTGATGGCTGCTGGCTGGGACCGCTGCTCGGTGCTGGCTGCTGGCTGGACTGTTGCAGGGTGGCTGACACCTGCAATAGACCTATCGCTTCGATTAGAACCGGAAAGGCACAATCGAAGGGCGGTATCCTTCCGGATTACCGCCGGAGATGTGGACTAGGTTTTTTATTTTCTGTCAGCTGGCATGCTGTCAGCAGCATTCTACGCTGCTCTTCAGCCATAGAATAAACAACGAGAAAAAAACAGAAAGAATTCACGTAAGTTACAGAACGGTGGGCAATAAAACAGTAGATACATAAAGACAAACACGGAGCCGTTCACACTCGGCGATAATCCACACTGCAAACTGTTGACACGACGCACAAACACTGAAGATGGCGATGGCACAGGTGAACGATGGAGTGCGACGGTGACACTGAACACTAAACATGACGGCACACACGAGACACTGATGGCGATGATCTCCGGCGCGCGAAAGTCCACGTAGCGTGTGCGAGTCCGGGGACCTGCCAAGAGGGGATGAAGGGTGAGGGAGGGGTGGGAGAACAAAGATGCCAATGGCTGACGAGATGGGAGGAGGAGTAGAGGGACAGGAGGGGAAGCCCGGGGGAGGAGGGGGCAGAAAAGGAGGAGGGAGGGAGGGTGCCCAAAGACACGAAGAGGGAGTGAGGATCGAAGTTGGGTGGACTAGGGCAGAGTGGGTCCCTATATACGAAACCGGAGCGAGCGGCTAATGGCCGCTGCCTGCACGTGGCTTAGCGATGTCGCCCTTGCTGCGCGAGAGCCGCTGTGTGGAATAGCCGCCGCGGAGGCGGAGCCCTCTATGGGCTGACCACGTCCATTTGTTCTGCCGCGTGTTCGACTTCTGTAGCGGAAGGTACTAGACCATCTCTTCCTATGACTAAGCTATGGCTGCGATTTCGTCTCCATATCCCAGTGACTGTATTCTTCGATTTAGCTTCACTCCGTTGCTTCTTTTCTCGCTTCTCAAATAACTTCCACTAGGATTTAATTTGAAAAGCAATGGTGAAAAGGCATCATCTTGTCTCATATCTGTTCTGAAGCGAATTCCTTGGAGACCCCCGCTTGGCATTTCATTTTGGATTTTATCTCCACTACACACACCTTCTGCGAACTTCTTAATTTCCTTGATATGCCAAGCTCCCTCAGGACATTGTATCTACTTAATATGTGTATACAACTACAAGCCTGTGAGAAATCTACAAGGTTTACAACTTTGCTTCCGCAGTTTTTTCCCCAACATTTGAGGCTTTAATGAAACAAATTGGTGACACAGGTATCATTAAAAGTATTTTCCATCGCTAACCATTACTTTCTCCCAGCTTTCGGGCCCTGCACGAACACCGCGACGAAAATTGTTCATCTTTTGAAACGATCCACGAATCGATCCAATTTGTGACTTCTTCATGACATCGGAAGTTTTGGTCAGCCAGGCTATGCGCCATTGATCTAAACAGGTGATAGAGGGAACAATGTCTGCAGAATACGGCGGGTGGGTTAGGACTTCCCATTTTAACGTTTCCAAGTACGTTTTGTCCTATTTTGCAACGTGGGAACGAGCGTTCTCATCCTGAAAAATCACTTTATCGTGCCTCTCGCTGTATTGCGGCCGTTTGTCTTTTAATGCTGTGCTCGTGCGCATTAACTGCATTCGATAACGGGCACCTGTGGTTGTTTCGCTTCGTTTTAACACCTCATAGTACACGACCTCGAACTGGTCCCACCAAATGCTGAGCATGATCTTGGAGCAGTGAATATTCGGTTTGGCCGTTGACGTGGGAGCATGGCCGGGATATCCCCATGATTTTTTGCGTCTAGGGTTATCGTAATGAACCCATTCCTCTTCCCCGGTCACAATGCGATGCAGAAATCCCTTAGGTCTTTGCCTGTCCACAAATACACCAACGCCGTTCAACGTCTCTTGGTTCCAGCTCATACGGGACCCAAGTTCCTTCTTTCTGAATCATGCCCGTAGCCTTGAGACGTTTTGAAATGGCTTGCTGTGTCACTCTCACAAAACGTACCAATTCTTCTAGAGTTTAACGCGAGTCCTCACTCAGCAATTCTGCATCTTCGATAACATTCTCTCTTCCACCACTAAGCAGGTCTATGACGTTGAAATCACCGTTCTTAAAGCGTTGAAACCACTTACGACTCGTTCTTTCACTAATAGCGTCCTTACCATACGTACTTGAGAGCATTCGATGAGACTCAGCCGCTGTTTTCTTCATATTGAAACAAAACAGTAACACCTCCCGCAAATGACGAGAATTAAGCCCGTAAACTGACGTTTTCAATCAAGAGTAAATTTATGATGAAGACGCAAATCGGCTAATGTTTGAATGAGGTTATGTTGATTGAGGTCCAAGCTAACTGCCTGACGTCTGCGATTTGTTTCTTTCGATCGCTACTTACCGCTGTCGCCACCTACCGGCAAACGGCGGAAGCAAAGTTGTACACCTTGTATAAACGTTACGAGAAACCAGTGGTTGTATTGTCAGCACTACTTTCAAATTTGTCTCATGGTGTAAATTCAGTTGAAACATTATTTACATTATATAAATTTCGTTAAATAATTTCTGTGATATAAACCACTATTCCTCACAAGTATGGATCTGTTCTGGACTATCCTCAGTTATCATCAGTGATGTTGTGGTTCTGAAACTTGTATTATGAACGTATTAAGACAGTGATCTTAACTGATTTCTTTGGTTCGGACGTAGTTAGTGACGAAATGGGGCAACTAGAAAGTTGTTTCATCAGTTGAAAACAGTAATGGCACTGATTATGGAGGAAAGCTGACGATATAAACGCCTTGACTGAATTCTGCGAAAAGTAGGAGCCCGCAACGTGCTTCCCACTACGGTTTCTACTCAGTAGCATGTTGGGGATAACTGCCATTATGAGGTTTTGTAACGTCCACGACTGAAAACTACACTCTCAGGTTAACCAGGACTTCGGTGTAACGGATAGCGATTTCGCAGTTGATACACATCGCTGACACGTTTATATCCTGTGCCGCTTGTAATACAAGAGTGTAGTCTCCTGATAGAATTTTGGAGATGGTATTTCTTGATGCCCTGTACGAAGATTAAAAACGGAATGTCCAATAACGGAGACGTTCAATAGTGACTGAGTGGGAGACTGGTGGCGTCTTCCAAGGAACGGAGCTTTTATGCGAGGCCGATATCAGCAATAAGCGCTCAATTTATTGGAAAACCAATTTCTTTGGGATTTTGACAGGTGATGCTTATGAGAAATTATGCGGGTTACACAAATATGCGCTCAGTCACTCTAGAAGTTTCAAGGAACAGATTGAAGGCCTACCTCGACATCAAACGACGACAGATAATTACTAAGGATGGAAGGGACTTCATTCGATGCGGTAATAAATGTAAAACTGCAACCTTTACCATTAGTCTTCTACAAACTCGTAGCATCAGAACCAGTAGAAGGAAATTTTAATGACAAAAAAAAAACCTCTGGTGAGACAGCGATTCACAATAATTTAGGCGTTCCCTCAAAAACGTCTTAAATTCCATTAAGTTGTTTTTCCGCTTTCTGCGGTAATTGTATCCGTACGAACCAGTCTACGTACTGACACAATATTATTATTCTCTTACAGACTCTACGTCCTCTAGAAAAATTTCACAGACGGCTGCTCCAAGTCGTTCATTCACAGCCGTCGTAACTCCCACGCCGCTCGAACCTATGTCGCGTGTACTGTGTGCTGAAACGCACTGTGGAATTTACTTTTGCCAACATCATATAGGAAGTAAATAATTATTGTAAAGGAAATAGGGGAACTGACTGAGATAGTACATCCCGTACGGATAGTGATTACGAGGAGCACCAAATTGGAAAGAATTGTAAATTTCAGCAAGGGAAGTGGAGGACAGAGTTTCCGAAGAAGAAGAAGAGAAATGCATGACACCGATATGTTTCGGCGAAAACCATTCAGAAAGTCTGTTCTAAGAGATTTTTCGTTACTAAGAAATGTTGCGTAAAGGAATTGTTTTCGAAAAATGCGCCCTACAGATCAAGAAGAAATCCATGAACGATTATGGGCTTTATGTGCAAGAACAAGCAAGACACAATGACCTTTAGTTTAACTGGAAAAAAAAACTTCGTCTATAACGTCTAATGTCCTACCTCCGGTCGGAATCGTAGCCCCAACAATATTAACCATCTAAAATGCAACAATAATAAGACTGTAGCCTGTAAGTCACCATTCCAGAGAATCTTGCAAGTTATCGAGAGTCATTTCAAAACAGTTTTAAAGGCGTTGGATACAGGTGCTCTCAGAGTGAAAGACAGAAGAAGGAAACACAGCAGCAGACTGCATAAAATTATAACGGCTACCTCACTGCGGCCAGTTTCCGCCCAAACCATCGCATTATTGTCGCGGGAGATCCGAAACGAAATGTATTGGCAAAATTGACCTTAGTGTTAACAAATAATTTACATCATTCGCAGATAATGTTCTGCACTAAACTAATACTGTACTCCAGATGAAGCGTGGAACTTATTACAAATTCTTTTATATTCTTTTCGTAAACCGAGAACTGATGCCGTGATTTCTGCCAGGAATGTGAAGTTATATTGAGTGTCAACGCAGATGATCCTCATGAAGACGTATATGAATAACACAAATTAAAGGTTGCTCTGTGCAACAAACTCTAGGAGAAGTAATTGAGGCTTTCCGAACTTGACAACAAAGATACCTCGGTGCTCCAGTTTTATTACGCAATGAACTCGCCTCGTATAAAGTGAGCTTTGCTGCGCAGTTCTATAACAGGTTACCGTGGCTCTACGTATTTAATGTTCACTGTCACAATGACCAATCGAGTACGTTTTATTCGTTTCGCAAAGATTCAGCAAAAAAAAAAATTCTAATCGTGTTTGTTCCTTTTATATGGCTTCATAAGTAGGAAACTCCAGGGAAAAGCAGTATTAAGACCATTATATTTCTATCGGATTCATGGGGCGAACACAATAAAAATATGAGTATTGTATGATTTTGAAACCGTACATCACTTATTTCCACTCATGGGACACTCATACAGTTCATGTGACCATAACTTCGACCTATGTGAAAAAATGCTAAAAGCTGTAGAAAATGGATCTGCAGAAAGAATCCAACACCCTGTGAGGTGATACAAGGAGCGGACATCATTGACGACTGTCCACTAGCTTTAACACCACACTACGTCACGAAATCCATAGGCAAGACACTAAATGGAAAACAAAAAAATGTTATTTTGTATTACAACAGAAATACATATTCAGCCTCGTTTACTTATGCAGGAACACAGACCTTACCAAATAAAGGAAAGAGCACACACACTGCCAATGCGTACGACATACATGGCAATGGCGAAGACTTTGTCCTTGGATTACGAGTACAGACAAGAAGGATATCGTAGAACTACTCAAGTTCCTTCAAAATGACACCGCAGAAATGCTGAAGACGATTGTCCACTGTTATGCATCTGCGACAGACAGTGACTAGTCAGGATAAGAAACAGATACATGATCGCTAATAATCGCGCAAACACTATTGCAGATCATTGTTTAGGAAGGCATAGTGTGCTATGTATGTCCTGAAGGGAATGAACGCATTTATTTCACTTTGTTTATGTTAATAACAGGTTTTTAAGAAGGGTCATTACGTATCATGTAGTTAGGTGTATGTAATGTCTTCAGGAGCACCTTGGCAGTGTCCTAGTAATTATGTTTGTGTAATAAAAATATAATGTTTTCTTGTTTTACGGTCTGTGCGCCCAAATTTTAAAGGATGTTTAATTGCCAAATATGAAAAATCTCGTTTTCTTTTTCGCGTTGTACAGTGAGCGATGGGAAAACAAGTGTGGTACTCTAAAATAGTTCAAAGAAGTTCGCAAGTCGTACATGGTACACTATCATCTCATTTGTTTTGAAACAACAATACGTTGTTTCTATTTGACTGAAATTTTGTCCATGTACAAGGATCTAAAATGAATGAACGCCCGATGCCTAATACTTGATGCTCTGTAATCTTGTTTTCATCATAGTACAGTTAAGTCGTTGTTCCAGTCTCTATTACATGTGGGACTAAGGCGATCGTAGACAGACATCGAAATTAGTAATCAGAGTAAACATAAAAATTAACGCCAACTGACGTAGTTCAGTACAGCAAAATTTCTCACACTGTCGTCAGACTCAAGCCTCTAAGTATAAAGAGGACAATTATAGTAGCAGGCTCGCTTCAGCTGCATACCAAAACGTGAGCCATGTTCCTAGTATCGTCACAAGACAGGATTCTCGTGATGTCTACAGCTGTACTCTGGAGCCACCACTGTTCTGGCGTACGCTGTGCGAGCGTGTATCGGGCTGAGAATAAATTAAAAGCAACGTTACGTAGCACCACAGCCGACGGTACCTTTTTAGTTCAATCGCTGGCAAACACATAACTCTGGACAACGTATTTTACTCTTTGTGACAGATTTAGCAGCTGCAATTAATCTATGTTGCAAAACAAGTGGAATTTTAAATCTCGTGACGTATATGACCGTACTTCATATTGCTCTGTATTCGCTGAGTTGCGAGACTGAGACGCCCTTGGTCTCACAGCTTCACTCTACGACCCCGTTGAAGCCCTCTCGGAGCTAAATCATAAAATTCGTGTTCTTAAGCTGCTTCTTAATGCTCTGCCATCCGAACAGATGAAAGCGGCATATTTCATGTTATGCTGCTTTCCGCCACACTTACGGAGAAAGTGTAATCATGGAACTTTTAAGTAACACAAACAATTCCAAGAGATCGATGAGTAACACTTATCACGATCCCACTCTCCGTGTAGTTTAAATGCATTCCCCTGTGAGGCAGAGGACGATCCATCTTAGCTGCTATTAAAATAGATAAACTGTCGCACCCTAGTTAAATTTGTAGGTGAGCAAGTGCTGGATGTGTGGAGACGCTTTTGCGGCCCCCAGGAGTGAGTCCCTGCGATTCTTAGAAAAGTGAAAGAGTCGATTCGTCGTGCCAGACGGATGGCGATGCTTTCTAAGTCGAATGCCTCATCTCATTATGTGTGGCACACCGGTGTCCCCATACCATATTTCGAGCAGTTAGTTTATGAGCCCATTCCAATAGTGAACGGATGCGCAGCCACACCTGACCTCTTAGCAACAAATAATCCTGAGTTAATAACGAGCATCAAAACGGATACAGGGATTAGTTCCTAGATACAGGGATTAGTTCCTAGATAACAGAACGCAGCATGTGATTCTCAATGGAGAGTAGTCTTCTGAAGTAACAGTGATTTCAGATGTGGGTCAGGGGAGTGTCGTAGGACCGTTGCTATTCACAATATACATAAATGACCTTGTGGATAACATCGGAAGTTCACTGAGGCTTTTTGCGGATGATGCTGTAGTATTTCAAGAGGTAGTAACAATGGAAAATTGTACTGAAATGTAGGAGGATCTGCAACGAATTGACTCTTGGTGCAGGGAATGGCAATTGAATCTCAATGTAGACAACTGTAATGTGCTGCGAATACATAGAAAGAAAGATCCCTTTATCATTTAGCTACAATATAGCAGGTCAGCAACTGGAAGCAGTTAATTACATAAATTATCTGGGAGTAGGCATTAGAAGTTATTTAAAATGGAATGATATATAAAGTTGATCGCCGTTAAAGCCAGACAAAAAATTGCTCTGAGCACTATGCGACTTAACTTCTGAGGTCATCAGTCGCCTAGAACTTAGAACTAATTAAACCTAACTAACCTAAGAATATCACACACACCATGCCCGAGGAAAGCGAGACTGAGATTCATTGGAAGAATCGTAAGGAAATGCAGTCCGAAAACAAAGGAAGTAGGTTACAATACACTTGTTCGCCCACTGCTTGAATACTGCTCAGCAGTGTGGGATCCGTACCAGATAGGGTTGATAGAAGAGACAGAGAAGATCCAACGGAGAGCAGCGCGCTTCGTTACAGGATCATTTAGTAATCGCAAAAGCGTTACGGAGATGATAAATAAACTCCAGTGGAAGACTCTGCAGGAGAGACGCTCAGTAGCACGGTACGGGCTTTTGTTGAAGTTTCGAGAACATACCTTCATCGAGGAGTCAAGCAGTATATTGCTCCCTCCTACGTATATCTCGCAGGCAGACCATGAGGATAAAATCAGAGAGATTAGTGCCCACACAGAGGCATACCGACAATCTTTCTTTCCACGAAAAATAAGAGACTGAAATAGAAGGGAGAACCGATAGAGGTACTCAAAGTACCCTCCGCCACACACCGTCAGGTGGCTTGTGGAGTATGGATGTAGATGTAGATTAGTGAACATAGGATTGTCGCAGCGAGACTGAATATTGTAACCCCCTAATCGTCGAAAAATAAAGGAAAATATGTTGTTGTTGTTATTGTTGTGGTCTTCAGTCCTGAGACTGGTTTTATGCAGCTCTCCATGCTACTCTATCCTGTGCAAGCTTCTTCATCTCCCAGTACTTACTGCAACATACATCCTTCTGAATCTGCTTAGTGTATTCATCTCTTGGTCTCCCTCTATGATTTTTACCCTCCACGCTGCCCTCCAATGCTAAATTTGTGATCCCTTGATGCCTCAGAGCATGTCCTACCAAACGGTCCCTTCTTCTTGTCATGTTATGCCACAAACTCCTCCTCTCCCCAATTCTATTCAATACCTCCTCATTAATTATGTGATCTACCCGTCTAATCTCCAGCATTCTTCTGTAGCACCAAATTTCGAAAGCTTCTA